>NC_063005.1:0-2400000 GCF_017499595.1 Psilocybe cubensis | reverse complement strand
GAGGGCGCACAAAATGCAGGTTATTATAATCTGTCTTCACGATTATATATCTAAAGCCACTGAGCTGCACACCTCGTCTCGCAGAACAGAATACATGGAGTAAAGAAGAAATAAAACAGATGATGCACCTCCTTAAAGAAAGCGGTAGGTGTCTACGATGTGTCTATTCTTAGGCATTTACCAAGATATACATCAGGCTCTTCAGCCTTTATCGAAGAATATGTTAATCAGCGTAACATTCCAATAATCAAACTTCTGGAGGCATTTAATATCGAATTGGTACGATACAAATATCTTACTGATGTTTTGAACCTCCTGAAGCGTTCTCACTTTGCAGTGTCCAGAATTACAAGACAGGCGACCAAAAACAATGCTATACTTTCTACGGGTCGCCTTATCCCATCAGTGTGCCACCTTCTTAAATAAAATATGGTTGCACCTCCATAACACTTTGACAGACTCCGGAATCGGGACAAATTACCTCAGTATAATACCATTGCCGATACTGTTGATCTCATCCGCAAATCACAACGTATCCTCATTCTCACAGGTGCCGGTATTAGTGCGTGTCATTTTGAAGTGTTCCATATCCATTTTCCAGACGATCCTTCAGGTGTATCATGCGGCATACCTGACTTCCGCTCTCGGGACGGGCTCTACGCGTCATTAAAGGGTAAAGGAGAGTACGAATTAGATGACCCACAGCAAATGTACGTGTTAAATGTTGAATCGGTTGTGGAGTAGCTGATCTGGCTCAGGTTTGATATACATTACTTTAAAGAAAATCCATCTGGTATGTATCTTTGTAATGGTGTATATCAGTAGGAAAGGGCGCTCAACAATCACTAACTCTGACATCCGCAGTCTTCTAGTAAGTAGTGAAATCTTATTCGATGCATATTACTATCTAACTATTTCCAGCTCTTTTGCAAGGTAAAACCTACGCATTGGCGATGAATTGTGGTAATCGATCTTCAACAACAGCCAGATCTATCCTTCAAACTTTGTCCCTTCTCCCTGCCATCGTTTTATCAAAGCGGTGGAAGACCGAGGAAAGGTATCTGGTTTAGCCTTCATGCTGAGAAATTTTCTAAATGGACTCTTTCAAAGCTACTCAGGGTGCTTATTAGAATTCATTTTGCTATTATCCTTTTTCCACTCATTTTATGCTACAGAATTATACTCAAAACATAGACACTTTAGAGACTTTAGCGGGCGTCAAGAAAGTACTACAGTGCCATGGATCGTTTGCAACTGCCAGTTGTCTTCAATGCCGCCAACGAGTCCCAGGTGTAGAAATAGAAGCCGAAATCCTCAGTCACAAGGTGCCACTTTGTAAATTATGCAATACTGTGCCGTCAGTTCCGATAAAAAAGAAGGGCAAAACAAGCAAGAAGAAAGCCAAAGGCCAGTGGGATAGTGATGTTGAAGACGAAAGCGACGCGCCCGAATATCCTCCTGGTATTATGAAAGTGATTCGCTATCTACCTTATCCCCACTATTTTTGAAGGAACTGACCTTGCATTGATACGCTCAGCCAGACATTACATTTTTCGGCGAAAAATTAACCGATGATTTCGACCATTCGTTGGCGGAAGATCGTTTTAGAGTCGATTTACTCCTTGTAATCGGTACTTCCTTGAAGGTGTCACCTGTGGCAGAAATACTTTGTATGTATTCTGCGCCCGCTCCGCTATGATCCAAGATTAATGTAGTGCAGCCCACCTCCCTCATTCCATACCTCAGGTATGGACATTAATCGCTTTGGTTCAAATCGTCCACACTAATACCCAATGCAGATCCTTATCAATAAAACTCCTATACGGCACATAAACCCAGATGTACGTCGGATCTCGTATCTTCTCGGAGGCCTTCTGAGAAAGTGTAGGGATAATTCGGTACTGATTTATAGCTCAGATAGTCCTTCTCGGGAATGCGGATAGTATCGTTTTACACCTTGCGAAGGAACTTGGATGGGAGCTACCACCTCCACCTGAGATTATACCGACGTCGAACCTCAATGCTCCTACCACCAGGTTGCAACCACCGCGAGGAAACTTGAAGAAAAGGGCATCGGCTGACGATAGTGACTTCTCTTCTTCAAGAGATCCAGAAAGGGTTGGCGAGAGGTTGGTCACTTATTCCTGCACCTGATCTTTGTTGACTTTCTTTTCCGCTAGTCACGTATGGCTTTTTGAGGGAGCAGATGGTGGTAAATGGCTTCAGCAATTGCAGAAAAAGTTGGGGATTCCAAAATCTGTTCCCACAAGCGCGACAAACTCCGGTTATAACACGCGACAGTCAACTCCAGGCGTAAGTCCTCAAAAAGTTGAAAGTGACGGTGGGCGAAGAACCAAGAAAGCGCGCGCTGGTTGAAATTTGAAAATATTTCCCAGTGATTCGATTAAAGTAATATATAACACTTCTTATACGCATTTACTGCCTTAAGTAATTTATATTCTCAAACACCAGCCATAGTAGAACAACGTAGTTAATGTTGAGCTAATCGCTGTATTCACCGTTCACGGCGACTCACGTGATGACATTTGGGGCCAAATTTTGCGGTACCTTTACTCTGCCTTCACTCTTCCCTCCACTAGTTGACGTTGTCCGTATGTCGGTTCCCCAAACTCTCGATTCTATTCCGATATCATAATTTCCGCCTCCCGCTTTTTGTAATCACTAATATTTCTGGGACAATGCTGACAGGACTGCTCAGAGGCGGACAACATGCACATACACGACGTACAGTCCCGAAGGTTCTTCTCGCGTGTATTGGCGTTCGGAAGGTTGGCAGCAAACCAAAAACTTGGACCAAAACAAAAAGCCAATCAAACTCTTTACTCAAGTTCGACCCAAACTCATCTGAGAGGGTCAACAAACCAATTATCCTTCTACCGCCTAACGAACACATCTTGGCATCGTCAGTCAATGTCAACAAGTCTCTGAAGGAGGCAGAGGAGACACTGCTTCAGGAGCAATTTGTCACCGATAAACCCAGAAAGTTCAGATCCAACACTCCGCTCATATACAACCCACAAAAGCTTAAAGACAAAGAGGAGGCCAAAGGAGTCAATGCGTTTGTCACAGTTTGCAGAGAAATATTACGCCATACTGCCAAAAAGAAAGGCCTTAAAATCCTTCCGGACGGTTTTGTTCGCGTTTCCGATATTGTCAGTGTTCTTTGAATCTCTCATTTTCGACAGCCAATTAACCTATTTATAATATCAGATGCGCCACGAGTTCTTCAAAGATTACACCTTTGAACTGTTTGCAGATCATGTCTTGAAAGATCCAGCGAAAGAGTTCGATTTGGCACATTTGCCTGAATTGATTGATGGAAAACTTCAGGATGTATGGTGGGTAAGGGCAAAGCGGGCACATACGATCCCTGTAAGTTATCGAAGACTTCTTGGCCCTGCATGATACTCATAGGTCTTCATAATTGAAGGGTGTAGACAGCTCCCACCATCGGATTCTGAATATGGTAAAATTGAAAACAGTATATTGCATCTGCGACCCCAACGACTCTGAATTGATTCGTCAGTACCCTTTGGCCCCTTTTCTTCCATTTTACTTATTGTTCATTTGCAGGGAAACAGGGAATATTATTATCTGAGACCGAATTAGATCGCATACGGCTGTATCGCACACTAGAAAATGTTCTGTTCGAAAGTGAGCTTATAAAACAATGTTTCAACTTGGCACTCGCTTATATGTTTCTCAGCCATGCACTTCCCTTCACGAAAAGAGCGCCTATGTGTCTCTGTTGACTCCGAACTAGCAGCCAGAAAAGGCGTCAAGTTTTTTATGACTCAGGAGCGGAAAACGTTTGCTGTCGGCAACGCGGATAATATTATACCGCCCGAATCCCTGTTAGGTGCTACATTGCTTGAAATCAAATGCTCGAACTTGCTGCACCGCCTCCGATAGCCCAAGCGCATGACAACCTACCTGTTTCTTCGTTCTCTTCCACTTGCAATTGACTTGCGATCGCCTCCTGCGGGTTTTACCCTGTTTGCATTTGCGCTGCACAACGCGAATTTTAGGGTGTCACCCGGCAATCCGACTAACTATGACAATTGGCACATTCAAAAGGGCGCCTATCGATCATCTCCGCAGCAAGATAGACGTGCATTTTATCCTATCATTGGTTATCGCACATCTTTTCCAGTATCACCTACGAAGGTAGAAGCTGGTTCATTACCTCCCTGGGTGTTTTCAGGCGTACCAAGCTTGCATTGATCATGTATACTTGAATTGACATCTTACATTTTTCACTCGACACCCTGCTCTATAGGAATGTCTACTACACACTATTTATTACTTACATTTGTATATTTTAATGGCAACCAACAAATACATTAAAGGAGGGAGACATATGTTCCTCTTTTAAACTCGGCTACCATAAACATCCTTGGGAGCAACACCGGCTTGACCCTTGCGAATGTTGGCTTGCGCCCACCTTGACGAAAGTAACAATGATGATCAGGAAACTGATTAATAGTTGCACGGAACGCGTCACATACTTTTTGATGCGAATTGACTCGATGGCAATAAAGCCAGTTGTGTCAGTTGGCTCAAATCCGCCCAGCTCGTCCATGGAGGATTGCTGTTCATCGTAAAGACCCTGAAAATGAAAATCCGGTCATGAGTCGCTCGTATTTTCAATGTGCTAAATAGAAACAAACCTCAGAGCTCTCACGTCCCTCAATGACGACGTTGCCCTTGTAGAGCTTCAATTTGACGAGACCGTTGACGGTCCTTTGGCTGGCAGGGATGGAGCTGGTGATGAACTCGCGCTCGGGGGTGAAGAAATGGCCGTTATAGAGGATTCGGCTAAATTCAATGGTGGTGAACTGATCGCGGAGTGCGCGGACGTTCCTGTCGAGAGTAAGACCTTCGAGATCGACGTGTGCGGCACGGAGAATAGTAGCTCCAGGAGATTCGTAGCAACCACGGGACTTCACGCCGATGAATCGGTTCTCAACGATGTCGATTCTACCAATACCATGTTTCCTTCCGAGAGCATTGAGGGCGAGGAAGATTTCAACAGCGTCGGTGTATTCTTTGGCTTGCTCAGGGACAACAACGCGAGTGGGGAGACCAGCCTTGAATTCGATGGCAATGCGCTCCGGTTGAGTGGGTGCATCTTCGGGAGCAGTGGTCAGCTTCCACATATCAGCAGGGGGAGTGACGTTGGGGTCCTCCAGAATTCCGGCCTCGTACGAGATGTGGAACAAGTTCTCATCCGTCGACCATGGCTTAGCCGCGGTTTGGACAACGGGAATGCCAGATTTTTCGGCATAGGCAAGCAAAGATTGACGACCAGGGAATCGATTGTAGAAGTCTAATGCAAAAATTAGGGATCACGAGCATACGAGTATAATATTGCGTAGAACGCACCAGGGAGACGCCAAGGAGCAATAACCTTGATGTCTGGCTTCAATCCGTAGAAAGCAAGTTCAAATCGAACTTGATCGTTTCCTTTGCCGGTGCATCCGTGAGAGACGTAGCTGGGAAGGTCAAGTTAGTTGAGACAAAGTTTTAGAAAAATCATAAAGGAATGCCTCTATTCAGCATTTAAACTTACTCGCAGCCTTCGCGTTCGGCGACAGCAATCATGCCACGCGCAATAACTGGCCGGGCAAGTGAAGTACCAAGAAGGTAGACATTCTGAAAACCGATAAATTATCGTTGGAGATTGACGCAAAAATTAAATAGATACCTCGTAAATGCAGTTGGCCTGGACGGCAGGGTAGATGAGCTCAGTCACGAACTCGCGCTTCAAGTCCTGAGATAAAGAAGAGTAAGAAATCGTTCCCTTAGTTTATATTTATTGTCGAGTCACCTCCAGGAAGAATTTCTTGGCACCGACTTTGAGAGCCTTTGCCTCAGCCGCAGCAAAGTCCTGTGAAAGAGATCAAGTTATGGATGTGGAATCGTCAAAACGAGCCCATTTACCTCTTCCTGACCAACGTCGGCCATGAAAGCATAGACCTCGTATCCCTGCTCGATCAGCCAGGCGAGGATACAGGAGGTATCTTGATTTGAAATGAGACGACGCGGCGAAAGAGAATGCACATGGAGACTGACCCAAACCTCCAGAGTAAGCGAGAAGAACGCGGCCAGAGTTTGCGGGCATTTCAGTCAAGTTAAAGGCAGAGTCCCCTGAGATTGTTGTAGTAAGAGGTCAAGTTCGGGTTGAATATAAAATTTCGAGATACGAACTGGATTGTGTCTAAAAGTAATCGTATAAACTTTTCGGCCGTATTTGATTCGGATTTTTACGACGCGCTAATCTAATCTGGGCCATCGGTACCTGTGATTACGTCTTGATCACGGGAACAATTGCTCATTGTATCATTGTCCCCTTTCCCCTAGCCAACCCCTGGCACACTTGCCCCAGCAGCTAGTACTTACTTACTTTCCAAAAGGCGTCTAATTATCCAGCATTGTGTAGACAGGTGAGATACCCTATCTATCTGGGAATGCATATTTAATTTCGCAGTTCCTCTTAATATTCCGAAGACGCTGGTTTGAGAGTGAAGTTTCCTGAGTGTTTCAGTCTCAAGTGGATTCAAGTTCGAAGCTTCTGGAGCCGCTGCATACCCTATCACAAACCAATACAACGTTTCTCTGTGCGACTATGTCTGACGGCTCTACGACGCAGCATGCTATCAGAGGCTCATCAAGCACAAGACCTAGATCCGGAAGTGAAGCTATCAGGATGCGTGTAGCACACCTAGTGCAAACTACGACCTCTGCCGACCGCCCCACTGTGTCCGACAGAGAATGGAACCATTCTCGATATTCTTCCTCTCCTCACCGAAATCGTTCTCGTGATGATCGTCATAAGACCTCTGGAAAGGATAAACCATTGCCAATCACTCCCAGTCAACCCAGGGCATTAAAGAGAAAGAAGTCGAATTCCGGCCTTATACTAGGGTCATCAGACAGACCTGAAAACAGAGTACCAAGTACCCATGATGCATCTGGACCATATATTTCGAAAGCTACATCCAAGCAGGCATCCGCGCGTGTATTTGATGCACTTGCCCATCCACCAGATTTGGACCATGATCTGTCTACGTCATTTCTTCAGAGTCGCCAACATCAAAGGGACCCCCCACAGCGCTCTGGGAGCGACGATAGACAGGATAGACTTCGGCATGACGGCTTCAGAGGATCTCTGGCTGCTGCAGAATTCGACCGAATGAGGAAAGAGATTGAAAGTTTGAAGGAGGCCCTACAAGATTCTAGAAAGAAATCTAAACGAGATCAAAAGGTAACCTGACCATTCTTGTATGTTTTTTGCTTACATGTTTGTTAACGGTTTTGTGTATTCAGCAACTTGACGAAGTTAAATCAGAGCTGGTTGCCGCTAATTCGGTATGTTCTTCAAGTCATACGTTCAATTGGGGTATAACGAAGTATCATAGACTATCAAAGAGAAAGAAACGGAACTCGTAAAGGTGAAAGAAAAACAAAAGAAAAATGAAGAGGTACATCTTTTGAGTGACCAAATCGCCAACAATTAATTGCTCCTGCTTCTGACAGATACTTTCTACTATTGAATCATCAGTGTTATGCCAAATATGTATGGATCTTCCAGACCAACCATTTGCGTAAGTAAAGCCTGAATCTACTCTGTAATATACATCACAATTTTTCTCCTAGAATCTCGCCATGTGGACATGTTCTATGCCTGCTGTGTCTTACAGAATGGTTTAAAAAGGCTCCCCCAACAACGGACGACATGGACATAGACCCTGACGAATTAACGGATCCACATTATATCCTCATGCGTTCAAAATCTTGTCCCACCTGTAGAGCTCCTGTTAAGCGCCGACCAGTACCGGTTTTTATGGTCAAGGCTATTTCATCCACTTTGAAGAAATTCAAAGGACATTCACCTCTTGACACAGGATTTGTGGACTCGGGTGAAACGTCCCAAAGATACCAGACAGATAGTGTGGATCCCTGGAAAGGAATCTTTCCCCTTAGCGAAGAATCAGACTCGCAAGGAGATGATTCCGCAGACGATTATGTGGCATTCGATTCAGATGAATTCGAGGACCATGCTATCTCGCTTCACGAATTGCGGCAGCACCGCGTCATGGGTTCTATTTTTGCCCACAGAGACAGCAGTGATAGCGAAGAAGAAACTGACGACGATGACGAAGATGATCATGAGAACGAGTGCGTTTATGTATTCCCGCGTTGGTCTCCTCCTGTTGTCGACGTACACCCAAATGACCGACGTCTACGTGAAGGCGGCCCAAATGCGTTTAAGCTGCTTCAACGAGGTTGTAATATTGGGATGATACAAAACTTTGATGTGTCGTATTCTCATGAAGAAGGGATCGTGGTGACTCTACCATCGCTCAGCCAACTATATGCCTTCTCATCCAATTCCGACGATGACAATGACGCACACGATACGCACAGAGATGCGAGAAGCCGACTTTTCCTTGGCTGGAACATCTTCTTATCCAGGTATGACATTGATGGCGAGACCTTCCTTGCAGAAATGCTGCAGGACATTGAGAATAGGCCAGCGCGTTGGGACGTCACTGCCAGACCTGGTGTGCCGGGTGCGAAGGATGCCAGGAGGCTTGTTCGTTTAGACGACTTAGAGGCAGTTGATACTACAGATTCGGAAGTCTGGGTTGATGCCGAAGACTTCTGATCTATTGCACATTGATATTTTCTATGGGTGTAATTTGTATTTGTTAGAAGTCCTGTCGATTCAGAAACCCTAAAACTTGTCAAAAAGGGTTTGCACAATAGCAATTCCTCACCGAAGAATGATTCCGCAGTTCACAGTGGAGCCGCTGTCAATAGGACATCAAAGCTGAAAATATCAAGAAGAGTTCACTGAGAGGCAATTCTGGCAGACACGAGCTAAGCATGTAAAATTGCTGATAATTTCTGGAGGTTCCCGATCTGCCTTTGACGGTTGCACAAGGTCTGAATAAGTCAAGTTGGTCAATGGAACGGAAGGCAGGTCATGTAACGCGGTGAAGAATGCATACGTACACGATTGGGCCAAATAATACAGGAAACAGTTTTCAGTATATGACCTGCACATTCAAGTTGTCGATACCTCAGCACCCACATTGTTATTGTTCAGACTGTAAAGATATATTGATGCTACGTTCTCTATGTGGCTAGCGGATTCTTGGTCAATTACAGCCGCTGAAAAGGGTTGCAAGGCCGCCTTGTCCTATGGTGATGATTGTCCCAAAAAGAGGGAAATTGTGAATTGTGAACTTCAGAAACAAATAGCACGACCACGCATCTAAGCAGATACAGAATCCAAGCAAAGTGTGGCCAAAGGACTAGAGGAAGCTGTATTGGTGAAATAGATCTAGCGGAGCACAAAGAACCTTGACATAGCACACAGATACCAGAAACGCGCAACGTATTTAGTAGTGTTACTCACAGTGTTATTGGCTAAAGGAAGTCTTTTATTATTAGAGTGTGATATAACGGCTCCCCACTGCAAAAGTTTCTGCTCAGACGAGTCATATGTCCCTGGTTGGTACCTCGAAATCGGAAAGTTTTAAAAGATTAATTATCAGCAATCAGAAGAGTAAACAAACGGCGTAGAAGTAGAGGAGCAGTGTAGTAACTTGTTAAGTTACAAGCAGATTCGGATGTTTTGAGGTTATTTGACTAAACGGCACAGTATGGATCACGTGTGACTGTGGTAAAGTTTGACCCTTGTTCGCGGTTGTTGACGCGCCTCTTCATATGCGCGTACCGTTGTTCACGAAAACTCTATCACTATTTCCTTAAAGGCCACCAATTGCCTTGAAGCGTGTTTTAACCCATCGATACATGTAAAATGGGGACTGATTACCTCAATCTCGTTCCACATTTGGTGGAGGCAGGCAAGTTCCAGGACTTTGTCAATGCTGGTCAAACTCTATCTTCTGTGCTGTCTCCGTTGGACAACTCCTTGGCCATTTATGCCACGAACCTGGTGATTGGCCCTTCAAACTCAATTCTCTGGGCTTCCATTAATGCATGGTCGTAGAACCCACCAACTGCAGACGACGGTCACACACTGGAGGATGAGCAATCTCTATACATTGCCAGTTTGGATAACGCTCCTTCTTCCGGAAGGCGTCTTGTGAGGCTGTCTCCATCTTCTAACTACTGCTGCATGAGATTAATCTCGTTCTAGTTTCTCACAGACACCTTGCAGATATTCACTACTATGAGACAACTTAAACAAGACGCGACCTCAAAGGTTATTCATTGGTGGATATTTAACACAATCCAGCTCTCATTGGCTAATTTTTCTGATATCATATCCAAAGGACCAGCGACTCAGAAATCTTGATACATATCCGAAAACTTTCCATCGATTATTCTAATTTTATCGAGTCTCATTGGGTCGATGCATCGGTTCGCTCACTTCCTTTCTTTTTCTCGTCACTCTCAAAATAAATTTGAGCTCTTCACACAGACGCCAGCACTTCCACCTGAAACCAGCTCGTCCCAGTCCAGTAGCGAGCACTTTCGTAAATTGTACACATGTTTCTCACTGTTCGTGTGCTTGTTTCTCCCAGAACCTGGAGATGAACGAGCACCTGTGGGAGAGACCCTCATGGTATGGCTCAACACACATTTTATAGAGCCATCAACCGAAGAAGGAGTCCAATTGAGTGCGTTGGATAGACCCTGGGAGGACGAATTGTTTTGGCCATACTTGACTCGGTAAGTCCGTTGATTGGATGCCTGATAATATCATGTGGCACTCACCAACCTTAGAGCTATTCTACGTGGCCTTTCCAAGGCTTCTGTATTTTTCTTAGGCGTTCTGGAAAAGCACCCATCGGAAAAACTTCAGACAATTACTAGCACTCTCATTCCGCTTGTAGAATCGCAACCCAGTTTAGTCGATTTCAAAGCTGAAAGCGACTTTGCTTTTGCGTTTCGTCGATGGCGAGAGAAGGTGAAAGCACTGCGTATTGACATGGACCGTGTTCCTGAAGTAGACCGATCCGACGGCTTCGATAATTGGTGGGACAAACTAAGTGATATAGTTGGAATTCTCGAAGGCCGGCACGATGTCATTCAACGTATTTGCGAAGACATGGGCGCCGACTGGAAAGAGGTCTGCGTTGCTTGGTGCACCTTTGTGGATCCTCGAATGAGGAGAGATGAATTATTGTAAGTAAGTTGTATATTATAACGACATATGTCATTAAAGCATTTATCCAGTGAAGTTGCAGCCTCAGTAATTGCCGACATGCCCCCAGACCCCACGGACCCAGAGGACATGCTGCATGCCTCGCTATTTACGGCTAATCATACTGAAACCCTCCATCATGCCCATCAATTGGACAGTTGGCTATCTGCTCACCTAGCGGACATTATGGAGTTCATTGACCTCATTGACTCTACGGTCGACGAAGAGTAAGGTTTTATCACGTGTTGCACATTAATACTAACAAGGTTTCACCACTTCATAGGTCCGAAATATCGATTCGCGATCATTATGTGCTATCTTATGCTGATCATTTACATTCAGACCCGGCACTTTGGAGGGTTACCGTGGACTATATGTATTCATGCGGCGAAATAGGGCAGAAACGAGCCGATGAAGTTTTACTACGTGTCCCCTTAAAGTTGCACCAACAGAACTCTAACCTCATGGTCGACAGCCGTATTCGAGCAGGCGACATTGTGGGCGTTTTGAAAGATGTCAATAAAACCTGCTTCGAATACAAACGTGAACATGTCAGAAGGACCGTCTGCCGGGTTTGTGATCATCTTCATTGACCTTAGAAGATATTATCAATACTCACCAAATGATCAGATTGCTGCTCAAACTTTGGTTTCAGAAAAAGATTACGGTCTTGCAGTGTCCTACTGTACATCGGCCGAAGATTGGCGGGGACTTGCACGGATCGTAGACCGCGTCTTAGACGAATATATCACAAGCGGTATGAGATCTCTCGCCGTTTTACATTTTTGGGATTTAATCGACGCCATCCCTAGGTCCTCGAAAGTTTACACAATACGCTCTTGCTATTGCACCTTCAGTCCAGGAGCTGAGATTGCAATCAGCGATTCAGGGTGTATTTGTGCATAGACTCATATTTGCTGTCAGATACGCTCGATTCCATGAATTAGTGGATAAACAAGAATATGAAGATGCAGCTGCGGATTTGCTCGCCATCTTTATCGAAGATGTGGCCCCCACGTCGTGGTGGGCAGTTGTTCTTTGCGATGCAACAAAACTCCTGAGGTATAGTAAGTAACAGTGTTTGAACATTTCGTGGCAATCATCCTGATAATCGTCGTTTTCACTTTAGCGCCCGTAGCATTATTCCCGTCATCTGGTGCCTCCCTTTTACTTCAAAAACTTGAGGAAATATTTGTCCGCACTTCTCAAGGAGCCAGTGATGATTATTTAGCTGTCTTGATACGGGTACTGGGATGCCGGGGTGAAAAGGAAGCGTTAGAGCGACTCAAGACCGTACGGCTTGCGCTGGCTCAATATTTCTCGAGATCTTTGGTGTCAGGTTTGGGAAGAGGTTGAGTCCTTATTTAGACACACTTATTTGCCGGTTGTTTTTTTAGGATGTGTATCAATAATTCACCTTTGCTTCCCCAATCGACCGACGGATGCAGATCGAATCGTTATAATTGTTTAATTTTACGCACTCAAAATTGCGGAATCCCCGGCGAAATCTCTAGCATTCACATTAAGAAAACGATCATACCCCATTTTATTTTGGTTGAAGGAGCCCACAACTTTTTCAGGAAACTTACTACTCCTCAATTTCATACTTAATCCAACTCTACGACGGTAAAAATGTCAAAAGCGCAAATCAAGAATCCCTTCAACAACATGTGTTACGTATTGCGTGTTTTAAGCCAATATAGATGCCAACATATCATCCTGGATCATCGCCAGAAGGTACGTACAGTGGATCGTCGCCGTGTCGCGTGAGGTTGTCTCTGACGTATATGTTATTGCATCTCAGGTTGACTGTAATAGCAATACTTGTTCGAAGAGCGCATCGCACGTCCCCCGAGAGCACTCCTGCTTGACCGAGTGCACCCAACGGTATGGTTTTTCATCAATTCCTATTGCCCAATTATTTGCTGAAATCTCGCACTATTGTGCTAGGATGGGAAACACTCAAGACCTTATTAGACCCAATCCAAACTTCTCCTGTAATGCCTGCCATTTGGCTGGATTCTGAGGTGTGCTTTTGCTGCCAGGAATAGCAGACACATGTCCCTGACAAACCCTTCTTTTTTGCCAGAGCCATGAACTTGGCGCATTGATAATGTCTGCGCACTAGGTCAAATAAACAACTTAGCTCCACATAACCTAGAACAACTTGTCTTCTGTTCTTTCTCTCAGTGCTTCTCATTTTGATGGGTCTTAATCGCGATACTAAGTTTAGGCGTGTATGCGGGAAGTAAATTGAGGATCATACGATGCGTTTACAGTCTTGTTTTCCTATGTATGTAAGACTGGCTTTTGGGCTGGCGTAGTCCGTAAATATGCCCAGCGTGTGTGTCGAGATTGGCATGCGATGGGCAGCCACTGGTGAAGTTATGGAAGGTAAATTAGCATGCTTGGTCTGCCGAAAACTGTCTGAATTATTAGATGAGTTCCAGTTTGACTCTTTTATTTTATTTACTAAATTTCGATCGTTCACTACCAATTGTTAACACTCGTCTTTTTTTTTTGGGAAGTTTTATTAATTAATTTACTATCACCAGATATCAGCATTAGCCAACCCCATATTGATTTCAACATCCCTCATATAGCATCTCTGAAGTCTCCCAAACCGCCTCACGACTCGCAAGACCTTTATTCCTTTGTCGGGTCATCGTTCTGAAAACGAGAAGTTCTTGCGTAATTTTCATTCTGAAGGACCTTATGTCGGCCACTACTAGTGCCAGTGCTACGACGACGGGAAACGTGAACCCAATCAATTATGGAGTAGCTCGACCATCAATGGCCTCTACGCCTCTCTGGGAAAACTTGCTACACTCAAGTAGACGGGCACCTACATCTGTTTCTGATATAGCGTACATGGCACCTCCTTCTGCTCCTATGGACAAAAACGCGACCTCGATGCGCGTATTACTGCATGACACACAGGCTAACTTTGAAAAGTTTGGAAAACACGTTGGCCAATTGTTCGAAGAGATCAAAGAATCCAAGGCCGAAATCAAGTCGATTCATTCTCTGTTTGACAAAGACCGTGAAAGCCTCATGGGAGACATAGTTGATCTCGGTATGTTTCGGGAGACTTCTTTATACATACCGCAATGCTTTATGACACTGTTTGATATCGGGGTTCACCTTTGCTACAGTCAATAGAAGCCAAAAGGAAATTCAAAAGTCTGTTGGAGTCCCGGCACAAGACACAATGGTTGAGCAACTGTTTAAAGATGTCAACTATCGCTTGAGTGGCCTTGACCAACGACTGGATGCCATCCAATCGGTATCGTGCAATGATAATAACCCTCCGTTCAATTCGATTGCTTGACTTTGATAAAATTATGTATAACAGTTTAATCAGGCGCATACTCAGGCTCTGCAAACTCAAATCCAGGCTGTGCAAATTCTGCTCGATAAACAAGCTACTATAATGGCTGCTGTACTGCCTTTGCTGCCTTTGCTTCAAGCCATACCGCTGCATATAGACGCTTTAAAAACGAACTTGACAGAGACTTTATCAAATTTCGTGACATCCTATAAATTTCCGGCAACCATTCAGGAACCTGCGTTGAATAATCTAGGAAAACGGATACGAGTAGAATCCGACAAACCTCCTCAGTCTGTGTCAACTACACCTTCCATGTCAACACCAGTTCACAAGAAGGCTCGGATTGATAAGTTGCCCAGCAAATCCCCGTCAAAGCATGCCTCGGTTTCTGAGATTGCGAATCCAAGCTCTTCTCCTATTCAAAGAGCGCCCTTGGCCTCTATACGTCGTATTTCCACCAGATCTCATACCTCTTCTCGGGGAAATGACCAAAAGGTTGGCCCCTCAAATGGCTTATCTCCTACGAATCTTGCTGATAGAACTACGCCCTTATCTTCCGGGCGCCGCCGTGGAACATTCGCGGTCCCTGCCTTCACAACTCCTCGTCGACCGCTAGGCGATTTGCCGGTATCTTCACCCCGAGTTACTTCCAAAAATCTCCATCGAAGGTCAAGTGTTTTCAGACTGACTGGCACTCATGATTTGGCGTCGGAAAGCTCGAGCGACATGCTGCCTCCTGTGTTTTCTATGGTGAATTTGACGGGGCTCACTTCAACAGAGGCTCGGCCGCCAAGGATTCTACACGCCCAAACATCCTTTTCGAGTGCTGGTGGCATGATGGCTGCTTCTGGTGATGCCGATATTGTTTCTGCTTCTCGAGACGAAAGATCTTTGCGAGACCCGCGGATTCCTGTGAACACACCTACTCTACAGCGACAGAGCTTCAATGTAAAAAAGGAGAGTGTCGAGGACGTCCATACGCTTGGTACAGGCCACATGGAGCCTCCTACGCTTGCTTCTGCTGGTCTGGAAATTTTAGCTGGTAAACCTAAAGGGATGTTTAACAAGGCACGACGCTCGCCAACGGTACACATTTTTTGGTCCCATGACATTTGGAATGCTGATTTTAAATAATCTATAGAGAGAAGGCAGGCGATTCATTCCCTTGGTAGACTCTGACGAATCCGAGGACGACGGTGTCAAGTAGATTAACTTCGCGGGTATGATGGATGTTTTGACATAATACAATGTTATATTTTGTTCTGGTGTGCAGTTTATATCCGTCATTTTGTACCTATTTTTGAATCGTTCGCAATGCCCCGTCCAAAAAAAAAATTGAACAGGTCAACGTTGTACTTCAAAACATCAAACCAAACAATCCTCTACACTTGCCGTACATGCCCCGACCAAATTTCTATTGGCGCACCACCAGCACCCACGCGCTGACCGATTTTGACGAAATCAATCCCTACGTCCACCGCCATTTTCCAGAAATCGCGTTCCGCGTCGTCTCTGACCTTGTAGCTCAGAATTACAGTGGGCGCTTTGGGGCCCATGCGGACGAGAGTGGACAGTGTACGGCAGAGTGAAGGGAACGAAGCGGTGTTGTAGGTTACGTCTGCCATTCTGAAAAGGTAAATGCGCATTTAGCTAATCTTGGGAGAACGAGTTGAAAGGCATGATTTACACGATGGCATCGAGATTTTGAAGTGTCTTGACTGCTTCTGGGAGTTCTTCGTCGTCCCAATCAAGGACCAGTGCTTTTGGAGGGTTAGATTTGTAATAAATATCATTGATGGAGATGTTTTCTTCTAGAAGGGGCATGGCGCTTTCTTTTTTGAGATGAACATTATCAGAAGCCGAAAAGGGAAAGGCAGAAAAAAGACACTGACCAACATCAGTTGCGAAAAGGTTGTCAGTTCCTGTCTTGACATTGGTCAGATCCGACCTCAAAGTTGCAATTACAGCGAGAAGAATTCCAACACCGGCACCTATCATCAATATTAACATCCGTATAAAAAACATCGAAAATCAAAACACACCCAGTTCCAATATTTTGCGAGGTTCATCGGAAAATAAAGAATCGCGAAGGCGTTGCAGCTCCACGTTATCTGCTCGGAGAGCAGGATTTTCTTTCAATTCGATTAACCATGAGCAGAGCCCTAATCCACTATCCCAAATTTTCTGAAAAGGTCTAAACCGCGTTAGCGTTGTCGAATGCGATGAGAAAATGCGCAAATTGACGTCGCTGATCTCACCTTGTCGAGATCAAACGAGGTGTTTTCTCTTATATGCAAAGCGGCCATCTGCTTCTCGCCTGCAGGGATTGGGTCGTCTTCGGTCACCGAAGAAAGGTCGCGGTAGACATACGGGACGAGATACGTCCTCTCCACCATCTCCTGTTTTGGCGATCCCTTGTGCCCGCGTCCGTGGAAAATAACGGGCATGGACATCACAGGGAACGGCACCCTGCCGACCTGGGACGAGCTGAGGTCGATGCACTCCGGAGTCAAGTGTCCATGTGCCTGCGGCTGGCCGGTCAGTGTCAATCGCCACCGGTCTCCCTCGCGCACGCCTGCTGGAACGGGCAGAGGGATATCCTTGTACGCGGATGAGAGGCGCCATGTCGTGAGTTTTATGGGTTTGGTAGTTCGAGGCTGACGGGTGCCCTCTTGGGTCCATGAGTAGAAGAGTTCTTGTTCTCCATCGAAAGGCTCAGTGCGCAAGTCGTTAGATATTTGTGGTTTGATTGAGATGGTTCCGTAAGGTGCTGCTTGCACGGGAGGAGGACGGAGGAAAGAGATGTAGTAGAACATGATGAGGAAGTTTATTTTGAGATGATCGACCCTTGAGTTTGTGATCTGATTAGATCAGCGTTACGCGCCCCTGTAATATGTTAACGTGGGCTTCTTCATTAAACTGTTCGCAATTTTGTGATGTTGTACCTTTTATTGAAATAGTTTTCATTGCTTGTGCTGAGTACTCGTTTCTATATAGTTAATTCTTCCATCCCAAAAATATTGCATAATGTTTCCCGATTTCTTCATTCGGAATACGCCAGATCTCCCAACCAGGCATACACAACCATTTATCCAGAAATTCTCTCATCACGTCCTCCGCACGCAGTTCAGATACAATTAGAACAGCTGTCCGTCCAGGAGTACTGAGGTAATCGACAGTAGCCAAGAAAGGTGGGATCAATGACGGATGATATATACAATCCACAACGAGCAGAAGATCAACAGGATTATTTACTGTGTTGTAGATCTTTCTTCTCTGCGTTGGTGAAGAAGATTCCACGGCAATCCAGTCCAGTTCTTCGACCGACACGTTAGACCCAGAACCAGCAGGAATGTTAGGCCAGCCAGAGAAATTGAGGGAAACGTTCTTCTCGATCAGATGGATCAATGGCCCGATATCAGTGGCCGTATACCTCTTGACAAGAGGCGACAGTGCAATGCTGAGTAGGCCGGTGCCAGCTCTGTGTACACATCATATCAAGTCAGGGCACGTATAGCCAGAAAGAACACCGCAAACCCGAGTTCCAAGACGTTCTGCGAGCCGAGAACGTCGCGATTGAATAAACTGTTGCTGGCACATGAATGGTACTGTTCAAGGATAAGTTGTGCAAAGTCGATACTATATGGCTGCGTTTGAGCGCGATCACAGAGAAAATGCCGCGGATTTGCAGACCTAGCTTTCCATAGGACACTCCCAGTATCGCCCTTGCGGCTTCGCAACGCAGTCTTGTCCTGCATCAATTCAATTTCCACTGTTGTTTTGGCCTCCTTTGGTGCCTTCCGCAATTTCGATTTCTTGGTGGGTGTAGTAGATGGAGCCTCTGACACGCCCTTCAATTCAAACTTGATTTCGAGGATGTCTTTACGGGAATCCAAGTAACCAAGGCCACGGAAGTCAGTTGAGGCAGCACCTCCAATTTGGAGCTCAGAATACAAGATGAAGATCTAGGAGAAGGTAGCATCAGGTGAAGTGATAGCAGATTAGCAACCCATTTATACCTCCTCGTCTGCATCTGTAACTTGTACTGAATCGCTGGTGAGTCGAATGGGACCCTTGAGAGTCAGATCATAGTCGGTATGTTTATGATCCATACATGAGTGCTTTGAAAAGCGTAACTACACAGGTTCCCATAAGAGGTCGGGGGGCGCACGTGAAGGATTGAGTGGCCGAAAAACATATTGAGGACTACTCTGCTCTCATTACCATTACCGGCCCTCATTATCTCTCTCCACCTTTCTTCTTCTCACGGAGCTCTTCTTATAACGCTGGCACACTAGATCGCCTTTTCAGCAAGTCTGGCGATGGCGGAGGACGGTTATACCTCTTCAGCAACGACCGCTTGGGAGGATCATTCTACTGACCTTCATACCAATGCATATGGACGCCCCTCTTTCCAATCTCTTGATTCAGTAGACGAGAACTCATCCTCGGCTCATGAGTTGTCCACATCCCCGAAAACCCGCTCGAGCTCAGACTCTGCACCAAAGTCCTCCTCTTCACAGCCCTGGCGGGATAGCACCTCCGCAGCCTTCATCGACCGCCGCGACACGTTGTCTACCATACATACTGGCACGCCAAGCTTGGTTGAGCCGAGTTTTGACGAGAACGTGCTACGTGCCCTCTGCGAGCTAGACGTAAGCCTGCATAATTTATCTCTTCCATGTATTTATTGCAAAGTTTCGCATTCTCATCCACCTCGTTGCAGTGCGGTGTGCCTCTCCTTTTAGATCGAATAAAACAGGGTATTGTGTCATGTCGAGTGAGCACTATCTCAGATCTTTTGTTTGGATCAGTCGCCTAATGACTGATCTTTCAGGAAGCGGCCGTGTTCTTCAAGAAACGGGCTATGGTGGAAGACGAGTATGGGAAGACTCTACAGAAGCTTTCACGGTCAACGTCAGAGATGTACGCGCTGAACGACGGAAAGGCTGGGTATGAAAGTGCTCTACTCACTACGATGTGTTGTCTTACCTTTCGTGTAGATCTTTCGTGTCGGCATGGCAGTCTTCAATGCGTATCCATGAAGCGATGGCAGAGAATAGGATACGGTTCGCCCAACGTCTGAACGAGATGAGCGAAGAGTTGGGAACTCTGGTTAAGGAGGTGGATAAGAATAGAAAACAGGTCCGCGACCAAATCCTTGTTTTCATTTTCAAAATTAGCTACTGACGATTGTTGCCTAGACTAAAGATCTTGCAACACGGTACGAACGTGCTCTGCAAGAATCAGAAGGGATCACCGAGAAATGCAAGAATCGCTTGGATTTTACCTCAGAAGAGTTAGAACGGGTGCTCCTTCAAAAAGAGGGCGAGTCGATCAAAGATACCGGAATGCAGAATCGTCCAGGAGGAGCTGGGGCAGGTGGAAAGCGTGCTATTGGCAAGGCTGTTGCTAAAGGAGGACTGCTTTTGAAAGGCAAAAACCCCGGAAATGTCAGTCACATCGCCCACCTCGTGATTACAAGGGAACTAAACCAAAACCAACTCCTCCTCTAGATTCAGCGACAGGAAGATGATATCCGCGCCAGACTGTCCACTGCGTCAGACCAATATCGGAAGGCTGTTACAGAGACGCAGGCCATGAGACAGGAGTATTTCAATTTTCAATTGCCCCGGATCCTACGAGTATGTGCACGTCATATTCTGCCGAGCCCGCGCTTATTTCTCGATATTTCATTCTTAGGCTTTAAAGGAGTGTGCAGATGAAATTGATCTCGGCACGCAATATCACTTGACAAGATACGCCTTTTTGTTCGAAAGCATTGTCCTGAGCGATGGTTCGACTCTTGTGCCACCTTCAGAAGAAGGTATGTTTTGACTTGACATCTGTCTCCAATCAATTTTGCAAGTTATGCTCAGCTGACAACTTTAATTTAGGCCTCGGCTTGAAATCTACCATAGAAACGATTGATAACCGTGGTGATTTCAAGAATTATATGCAGAACTATGCATTTGCCAGAGGCAGTGCGCCTCCGCGAGGTCCTCGACGAGAAGGACCATCGGATGAGGGTTTCGTAAGTCTTTGCATTTGTGCCAGAATTTTACCGCGCGGCTAAATCATGTACGCTAATAGTTACCTCCGCTACCCGCATTCAATGAGAAAACACAGGCTCGTCCTGTGACCCCCGCAACGAATGGATCAAATGGTACACAAGACAAAGGACGACCGACGTTTGGTGTTGATCTAGGCGAACAAATGTTGCGCGACAATGTGGAGGTTCCGCCTATAATGGTGAAATGCTGCGAGGCTATTGAGAAACACGGCATTAAGTCGCAAGGTATCTATCGGGTGAGTGGGATGACGAGCAAGGTGGCAAATCTCAGGCAGAAACTGGAAAAGGGTGCGTTATCCGACCGCCCCCGCCGCCGACATTTTGGCTCTAATATTAATGGTCTCTTTCAAATATAGATTTAGAGGCGGTTGATTTAGATGCGCCAGAATGGTCGGGCGATATAAATAACGTGGCTAGTGTGCTGAAGATGTGGTTGCGCGAGCTACCTGATCCTCTGCTTACAAACAGTCTACATCAAGGGTTCATTGAAGCTGCCAGTGCGTATTCCCAACTGAATGGGTTGAGAACATCTCGGAGAAACAGATCATTGACCTTATGCTTCTGTTTGACAGAAATTGAAAATGATAGACTACGGCACATCCGGCTACATGAACGCGTTAACGAGCTTCCTGATCCCAATTATGCCACTCTCAAGTATTTCCTGGGTCACCTGCATCGGTAACACGCTGTTCCCGTCGTCCCCGCGGGAATGAACACATACTGACGTCCTTTTTTTTCTTTTTTCTTCGGTGTGCTTGGTATGCAGGGTGAATCAGCACGCGGCAGATAACTCGATGTCAATGCAAAATCTCGCGATTGTTTTCGGGCCAACTCTGTTTGGTCAGCATGCGTCAATTAACGGCCAAGGAGGCGTTATGGCCGACCAGACGTTCCAGAATATGGTACATGCCCGAGTTTTCTCCATAATTGAACCAATTGAAAGAGAAAAAATCTGACATGATTGCAATACACCCTCACAGGCAATTGAAACGATCCTTAATCACTACACGGATATCTTTATCGACGAATCAGAGTGAATGCACTATTGAGATCAAGGCTGACAATGATAATGGGACTGTTTGGAAAACTTTGCTCTTCTTTTGCCTTTTTTTTTTCCACACTGGACGTGTGCAGCATCCCATTTTTTTTCTTTCGAGGTGCTTCTTTGTCTTGTTCTTTTCACGGCAATCCTTTCTTTTTTTCAATGTATACCCACACACCATACATCCTCTTTTTTATTTTTTCTCCCATTTCGCACTGTAAATCTCATGCGCATGCTTTGGCCAAGGACGCTTACCTTTTATTTTATATAACATTCACGCTTGACGCCCCCACCCAAGTCCCAGACCCAGTCCCACGGCAAAAGAAAATCCTCGTATGCCCCGCCGCCTTTCATATCTTCATTGTGTCCATATTTCTACGTTTTCGAAAATGAACCGGTACCACGACAACATGACAACCCTTCCCTCCTCTCCTCCCCTTTCCCCTCTCAACCTCAACCTCATCCTCTTCCCATTGATCGATCAATTCCAATGCCATGTAATCATTATCTCACTGTATAAGATTAACGTTCCTTCTCCCCTTTTCTTTAGTTTCAAGGACTCTTTTTTTTCTTTTTCTTTTTCTTTTTCTTTTTTTTGCCTGATTATTAGGATATGTTTTGGGCGCCGTTTATGTTTATGGTTCTTCTCTCTTCTTTTCGGCCTTTTCATTCACTTTTTTTTTCAGGTGAATCATTTTTTTCTTTTTTGGAGCTCGGTCCATTCTCATCCTACTAGCGTAGAATTAAATTATTTATTACTTTTTTTCTTTTTCCTTTCTTCTCTCTCTCTCTCTTTACTCTCTCTCTCACCTCTCTCTCACCTCTCTTGCTATCCCGCCCATCTCCTCGTTCTCATTGACCGTAACATGAAATGAACTTTCCGTACATTAGGTACTTAAATGATTAATTGGTGGTTTTTCGTTCCTCCTCTTCTCCTCCTCATCCTCCTGTGAGAGTTTGAGGGTTGAAGGTTTAATTCGGATTCAAGGTTACGGGTGATCAGAATCAAGGTTATGGGTGATCAGATTTTCAGATTCAAGGTTATGGGTGAGAGCTTTGTCGAAATTGAGCGGGTTTGGGTTTGGGTTTGGGGCCAACGCGATGTGACATGCGCAAGGCGAGAATGACGCGATGCGACGTGGCTCAGAGGGCAAAAGCAAAAGCAAAAGGTATAGATGTGTGTATGTGTGTGTGTGTGTTATTATACTTATATTTTGAGTTTGTACGTATACATACGTATGTATATATGTATGTAGGTGGTATGTGGTGATATGTGGGTATGAAGTGGGGTAGGGTATGGGTATGAGTGTGTGTATCTGTATAAATTTGTGCTGTGCCGTTGGTGGTGGTGGTGGTATTGGTGGTGGTGGTAAGTTGACGTTGGCACAGGCGGAGGCGATGGATTGAGGAAAGGTTGAACGTTGAGGATCGAAAATTGGGGGTGGGGCAACTGCACCTGCGACTGCGACTGCGACTGCGACTGCGACTGCGACTGCGAATGAAGATGGAACGTGAGGTGGAATTGGAATTGGACATGAAATTGGAATTGGAATGGACATTCGACCTGGTCCTAGTACAGTGACTTGACCTGCGCATTGCGCACTGTGAACGTTGAACTTGCAACTGCGGGCGATTGTGACTGTGAATGCAATGGAATGCAGTGGCGAATAACTGACGGTAAAACTGCGACCTGCAATCTGCGACCTGCAACCTGCGAAAAACGGTGCATATGTGAATCGTGTGACGGTGACGGTGAATTTCCAAAAGTTATAAATGTGAATGTTGATTTGGATAAATCACTATTCACTAATCACTAATCGCTAGGCATGTGTATGTGCATGGACTGTGATGTGATGTGATGTGGAGTGGAAGTTTTGTGAAGTGTGAATAGCCTGAGGTTTTGTGAATGGATTTTGTGAATGGATTTTGTGCGTTTGTACATTGTGGCGTTCGTGTCGTGGGTTGGGTGATTTGAGATGGAAATATCGGAAACCCTATACATCCCTAGAGGCCCTGCAGCCCTGCAGCCCCACAGCACTAAAGCCCAACATCCCTCCGTGCTCGTCGTTCGTACCGTGATAACTTCTCGGGTGATCATGCAATCATCCATCGTGTTCCGTCCGTATCCTTATCCTTATCCTTATCCTTGTGCCTTTTCGTCCCCTGCTCCTTCTTATGCTCTTCTCCTGCTCCTGCTCCTGGTCTTCTCCTGCTGCTTGTCACTTTATCACTGGCCACATCCACATCCATCATGATATCATGATATCATATCGCTGCCAGTGTGCATAACACCGTCCGATTCGCTAGCCATATCACCATGCCTATCCCTATCCCTAGCCTGGCCTGGCCATATCGCTGTGTGACTAGCATAAGTAGACTGCCCTGTGATAGGGTATCTTCTTGAGCCCGGTTTGTTGTTGTTGTTGTTGTTGTTGTTGTTGTTGACATGGTCGTGGTTGTTGTTGGCATGGTCGATGTCGATGTGATGCTCAATGTCGATGTCAATGTCGATGTCAAAGTCGAAGTCGATGCCGAAGTCGAAGTCGAAGTCGAAGTCGAAGTCGGTGTTGGTGTTGCTATGCGCGCGTCGCTCGAAAGTGTCGACGATAAATAACGGAAGCCGGGAACTTACACATGCTCGCGTCGCGTCGCGTTCGCGTTCGCGCTTATGCTTATGTGCATGTGCATAAGCGTGTAAGTGCATATGCAAGAACCAGCGCACAACATACAACCCACACCGCACAGCGAGCACGACACCGAAAACCGGGCCCGCAACGCGTCATTGCCACTGTCACTGCCCCGCGCCGACCTGCATCCACCCGCCCATCGCCATCGTTGTCGCTAGAGCATCGCCATCGCCATCACCCTCTCCTCCACCCTCTCCTCCTCCTCCTCCTTCCACCCCACCTTCACCCACACCAACCCCCCCACCCGCCCCGCCTGCCCCACCCGCACCCGCACCAACCCCCCCACCCGCACCCACCCACACCCACTCCGTCCCCGACGGAAACACGACCCGGCGCAGCGTCGGACACGCGCGCGCCCACTCCGTGCACACCGCGTGCTCCTCGCGCGCGTCGGCGCGGCCTACGCCGTCGATGCCGGTCGGCGAGAGGTCGAGGTGGGTGAGGTGCGGGAAGGCGGCGAGGACGGCGGAGAGGCCGGCGAGGATGCGCTGTTGGGTTGAGCGTGTGTGTGGTTGGGTTTGTGGGTTTGTGGTGCGTCGGGTTTGAGTGGTGTTATGTTGGTGGTTGGTGGTTGGGTGTTGAGTGTTTTGGTGTGCGTGTGTAGAGTGGCCAAGGAGAGGTTAGATGAGCGGTTGAGGAGGATGAGCGTAGACGTTGGATGGTGCGAATGCGAATGCGAAGCGAGTCCGGAACGCGGATGTGAGATGTGGGAGAAAAAGAAAAAGAGGGTTTTGGATTAGAATGGATTAAGCATTCGGAGAAAATGGTATAAAGATAGGTGTACATGAATGGAAAGAATGCGTGAATGAATGAATGAATGAATGGGAGGGAAGGGAAGGAAGCGGGGAATAGGCTCAACTCCGAGGAATCAAACTCGCAAAGAGCCAGGAAGAAGGAAAGCAAGTGAAGGGAAGAAAGCGCAAAATGGAAATAAAGCAAAAGGAAAAGGAAAAAAAGAGAGAAAAAAAACTCACGATCCCAGAGAACGAATAATGCAGCGTATGGCGCAACGCAAGCTTCACACGGAGCGTCTCGACGGTGGGCAGCCACGCCGACACGTTCCTCAGCAGCACCGGGCGCACGCTCATCGCCGAGAGATCGAGGTACCTGAGCGGCAGCGACGTCTGCGTGAGCCGCGGCAGGTTCTCGCGCGTCACGTCTGAATCTTGCCCTACGAGCGCGAGGAACTGGACTGGCCGCCCGGGGAGGAGCGCAGCGGCTGCGTCGGCGGAGCCGCGGAACGATGTGAGAAGAGGTAGCGCGGTGGAAGGGAGACTGTCGAGCCGTGCCGTGCGCGCGGCGTAGTAGTTCGGCGGACCGCCCCCGCCGCCGGCGCCTAGGGTTGTGTGTGCGAACTGGAGATGGGGCGGCGCGTAGTCGTACTCGTATTGATGGTGGTGGGACGCGAGATCGGAGAGGCGGAGGTGGCGCAGCGCGGGGAGGGCGCCGAGGAAGTCGACGAGGACGCGGGTGTACGGCTGGGCGCCCTTGGCGCTGTCCGCGCCTAATGTGCACGCGCGCAGATGGGGGAAGGAGCATCCGCGCACGACGCGCTCGATCGCGTGGATTTTCTCCGTGTCCGCGTCGGGGTCGATGTCGTCATAGGCGGGGTATGGTGCGAGATTGGCTGGGCCGAGGAAGAGGTCGAGGGACTCGAGCTCGGTGAGGAGGGGCAGGACGAGGGCGAGCTGCTCGCACGCGTGGATCCAGTAGCGGCTGTGCTCAGGGCCGATGGCGGCGGTGGATGGGCCGGGAGGCGCGACGGAGGACGAGGAGGAGGCGGGATCGGGCGGCGCGTGCTGCCATCGGATATGGAGGCGCTTGACGGACTCGAAGAGATGGGGGCGCGTGCGCATTGCAGCGCACCATTTGAGCGTGCGGAGAGGGAGGAGGAGGTCGTGGATGTATATTGACGAGTAGAGGATGCGCTCTGCGACTGCGTTGAAGCGGACAGAGGCGCGGGCAGCGGCAGCGAGGGACGAGGGCGGGAGCTCGTGGAAGATGGCGGAGAGGGTCTCGTTGGGAAGCATGGCTGTTATCTGATGGAGGGAGCTGCTGCTGCTGGGCTGATAAAGGCAGTGGGAGGATGCTCTCCCCTGGGACACTCGCCTATACCAGCGGAGAATAGCCGGACAAACTTGCAAGGTAATATGTCGGCGTCTGGCGCGGAGGAACCCAACGGATTTACGGCCGCCTACTAACACAAACACAAAGCGCGCACAATTCACATGCATATGGGAACAAACTCACTCACTCACTCCCCAAGGAGTTTCGTTGCGCAAAAAAAAAAGAATAAATAAATAAAAGTACAATATAGTTACAGAAGGAAAGCGAGGCAAACTAAATCCACAATATCTAAGCACCAAAGCCGTACAGTGTGCGCCCTGATCGCTTCAGAGCGTACACAACATCGAGCGCCGTCACTGTCTTGCGCTTGGCGTGCTCAGTGTATGTCACAGAGTCGCGGATGACCTGCAGCCCAGTGAGAATGGGAAAAAACAATCAGTTGAGATGATGACTCACGTTTTCGAGGAAGATCTTGAGAACACCACGGGTCTCTTCGTAGATGAGCCCGGAGATACGCTTCACACCTCCACGACGAGCGAGGCGGCGGATGGCGGGTTTGGTGATACCTGCACAGCAAATCAGACTAGCTCAAAGTCACTGCTCGACTCGACGCACCCTGGATGTTATCACGAAGAATTTTGCGGTGGCGCTTAGCTCCGCCCTTTCCGAGTCCCTAGAATGCCACACCCATTAAGCACACAATCAAATCCAACAAACCACAACCTCAAACACACCTTTCCACCTTTTCCGCGTCCAGACATGTTGATAAAAGTAGGTTGGTGAGGGGGGGGGTTTTGGTGAGTGGTGTGGTGGTGGTGGTGGTGGTGTGGTGGGTGGTGATGAGATGGCAAGTCACGCCGCCTCCGCTCTTGTATATATAACAACCGGGACATGTGGCTGTGCTGCATTTACTCGTTTGTTGATCCTTGGGCCGACAGAGGCGCGCTGCGTCACGTGCGCTACGCGCTCGCGTTTGTATATAACCTGCCCGCCTCTGAAGCTGCCATCCCCCACTCACTTCCGGCCTTTTACCACCACCACCCACCACCACTTAACAACAACAACAACAATGGCCCGCACCAAGCAAACTGCCCGCAAATCCACTGGTGGCAAAGCCCCTCGCAAACAACTCGCGGCCAAGTCCTCTGCGCGCAAGACAGCTGTACGTTCTCATTGTCTTTTTTATCATCTTCGTTGATACTTATATGTCTTGTAGGCCGCTGCTGGTGGTGTCAAGAAGCCCCATCGCTTCAGGCCCGGAACTGTCGCTCTCCGTGAAATCCGCCGTTACCAAAAGTCCACCGAGCTGCTCATCCGCAAGCTCCCCTTCCAGCGTCTCGTCCGTGAAATCGCTCAGGATTTCAAGGTACCTATTTTCTCATAACTCATCTGTCACACTCTTGCTGACTTGTTATCTTTTGCGCAGACTGATCTCCGCTTCCAATCGTCCGCTGTCATGGCCCTCCAGGAAGCTGCTGAGGCGTACCTCGTCTCCCTCTTCGAAGACACAAACTTGGCGGCTATCCACGCCAAGCGTGTAACCATCCAACCCAAAGATCTCGCTTTGGCCCGCAGACTGAGAGGAGAGCGGTCATAGATCTAGGTCTATGGGATTGTTTTGTTGCTATCGGGTTTCTTTTTTTCTCTTTCTTTCTTTGTTAGTGTATTGTTAGTGTATTTGGTCTATTTATTATATTTCTTTTTAAACTCTCTTTATGGTGTGATATGTGATTATAACTTCAAGTGAGACATTTGAGGTTTGGTTGAGGCTAATGGCCCCAATGCCCATTGAAGGTAGGTTCCACTCTATCTGAGCATGTTCATTAACGAGGTATACCACTCAGACCCGCTCAACCTTCTCCAACCACGATCTACACCCCCAATCGCGATGATTGTAATCCTTGGCCTTGGCCGTGAGAGGCCACAAACGCAAACGCAAACGCCACAAAGGCCACAAAGCAAACACGAAGAAAAAGGACTTGTCCGTGGCCTGGGCCTGTACGTGACGGATTAGGCGAAGGGGTACCCAAATAAGGCAGGTCGTGGTTGTATACGTCATCGTTGACCTCGGCTCTCTCGATCACGCGCCGCTTGTGTCGAGTATCGAGTCGAGTGTTCCTGTATCGTCCGTCGTCGTCGTCATCGTCATCCAGCATATGCATCTACCGGTTGCTGGCTGCGCAGTCGGTGTTGACGTTGGCGTTGACGTTGTTGGCTTAGCGTTAGCAGTGATTATGTACCCATGCGGTAGGACTGGTCGGTGAGTTTTTTCTTTTCTTTTCTTTTTCGGGCAAGTTGTCGAGTTTGTTGACTTGGGCTGAAAGGATATACTGGGTACTATCTAGTATCTGCTGCTGTCTAGGTGGCTAGCTGGGTGGAAGATGGAGTTGGAGTTGGAGATCCATCCGGGGTGTATACGTGAACACCAACACGAACACAAACACGAACACGAAAACGGACTCGAATGCACGAACGTGAACAGCAAAATGATCAGCCTCAGACATTTCGTACCCTTGCGTCATGGCATATCATATCATATCATATCATATCATCTCAACGCTCGGCCTAGCCAGCCTGGCCTGGGGAAATACAGTGCGACTCGGACATGCGTATACGTATATGAACCAGACGATCGTTACGCGGAGAGAGGTTTTTGTTCATATCTTTTGTTTTTTTCCTGTGTCTGTACTTTTGCTTTTGCTTCTACTTGCGGTTGCGGTTTTATCTTCCTGACTTTCCTGACTTAAGCTTGTAAGCGCGTATTCTCTATACGGAGCTTGATTTAATGATTCTTTCTCCTTGGCTTGGGCTTAGGATTAGCTTACCTATCGCACTCGTCGTCGTCATCGCAGCACGCCGCGCCGGGTTAAAGCAGGACATCCAACTCTCTCCAACTCCAACTCCCTCCAACTCCACTCGCACTCTTATACGCGTATAGGCGCATATAAGTGTATAGGCGCATATATAAGGAGCCAACTACTACTCGCTGGACGAGCCTTTCCCTTTCCCTTTCCCTTTCCCTTTCCGTTTCCCGGTTTTTTCTTTTTTCTTTTGGCTTGCCCCTTTCCGTTTGGGTTTCGGTTTGTCTGGGACTTTGTACGCCTGCGCCTGCGACTGCGATTGCGACTGCGACTGCTGCTACTGAAAGACATAACTAATCGACTCGGACTCGGACTCGGATTCTGATCACCCGAAACATCGCACTTGGATTCGTATTTCGTGGTTCTCCTTTCCGCCACCACCACCCACCACCGCCTGTACTGCGAGTGCTACTACCACCACCACTGCGACTCCTACCACCGCGACTGCTACCACCGCCATTCACCCTTCACCGTTAATTGCTACATTACTCAACACCCCATATAATCTAATCGCTCAGGCCCAAGGGTCCACATTTTCTAACCGCATCGCATCGCGTCGCATATCGCATATCGCTTCGTCTACTCACTAATTCGCCTCGGGATACTCAAAGCGAGACTATCGCTCGTCTAAACCATTAAATCGCGCATTTACTCTACTCATCCTCTATCAATCCTACTACCCTAATATCTATCAATCTACAATCTAATAACCTACCTACGAAATCAACGATGCTCCCTCCATCGCCGCCGACGCCCGCTTCGCTTTTAGCAGCTAGCGCGCTTATACTTTCGTTGTCGTCGTTGTGCGGGGGTGCAGCTGCAGGATCAGGGCCAGGGCCAGGGTCGAATACCGTGTCTCCGAATCCCATTTCCAACCCCAGTTCCAGCTCTGGCACGAGTTCGAGTTCGGGCTCGAGCAATACAAATAAAAACGCGGATGGCGGGTTGTCGCAGCGTCAGACGCAGGGCATGACGCTCTCGCTCCCGCTGACGAGGCGCGGGCAGCCTGTGCGTACGCCGGAGGAGTGGGGTGTGTGGGCGAAGAACCATCGGGAGGGGTTGGAGGCTAAGTATGGGAAGCATCGTCAGAGTCAGAGCCGTGATGTGAGTGGGCGGGTTGAGGTGCGCGCGGCGGGGACGAATTTGTGAGTTTTTTTGTGTGCTTTTGGTTTAGTTTATGGGTTATTGATTGCTTGTGTGTGTGTTTTTTTTTGTTTTGTTTTTGGGTAGGATTACGAACCAGAATGGAGATTCGAGGTGGGTGTTTTTTTTTTGGATGTCTGACTTTGGGTCGAACTTTTTTTTTTGTGCAGCTATTTTGGTTCGTTGGCTATTGGCACTCCTCCGACTCCATTCAATGTTATCCTCGACACCGGCTCAGCGTTCGTCCCATTCCCATTCCCATACACCCCATTCCCAAACCAAACTAACCCCACACCCATACACACAGAGACCTCTGGGTCGCCGACTCAGACTGCATAACAGGCTGCACGAACGTACCCACCTTCTCCCCCTCCTCCTCCTCAACATTCCAAAACACCTCAACGCCCTTCGCCATCACATACGGCTCCGGACAGGCAGCTGGATCGCTCGGCACGGACACGGTGCAGATGGCTGGGTTTGCGGTGGCGCGGCAGGTGTTTGCGGTGTGTAATCAGGTGTCGGCGGGGTTGCTTTCGAGTCCGGTGTCGGGGTTGTTGGGGCTTGCGTTTCAGAGTATTGCGAGTAGTAAGGCGGAGCCTTTGTGGGAGACGCTTGTTAGTGCGGGTGCGTGGGATGAGCCGGTTATGGCGTTTCAGCTTACGAGGTGTGTAGAATTGTTCCGTGGGTTTTGGAGGATTTGTGTTGAATTTTTTTTTTTTTTTGGGATAGGTATTTGAATGATAGTTCGACGCAGACGGAGGAACCTGGAGGATCGTTTCAGATGGGTATGTTAATATTGGCGGTTGAAAGTTACGTTGTTCGCAACGCTGATTTCTGGCTTTTTTGCGGTCAAGGTTTTACGAATAGCAGTCTGTACACAGGCGACATTGACTATGTCGATATGCCTGTACAAGGCTCATACTGGATCCTCCCTCTAACCCGTACGCCATCGTTCGCTCTCTCACATACTTATCATCTCATTTCCATTTCTCGTTAACAGAGCTGACGGTACAGAACACGGCGATCAGCTTACCGTCGGGGCAGCAATCGTACGCCGCGATCGATACGGGCACGACGCTCGTCGGTGGGCCGGCGGAGTATATTGCGCAGATTTTTGAGCAGATTCCTGGGTCTCAGCCTGGGACGGGCAATTTTGAGAATTATTATACTTATCGTGCGTGTTCATTCCTTTCTCTCTTTCTTTCTTTCTTTCTCTTCCTTCTCCGAGCCCATCTCTCTTGGTTTCGCTATTTTTTTTTTTGGTTTGAACTTGAAGACATGGTTGATTTACCTTTTTTGCCTGTTCGTTTCGTTTGTATAGCCTGTGATACGAGTGTCAATGTGAGCCTCAACTTTGGCGGCTCGCGGAGTTGGAGTATTTCCCCGGCCGACTTTCAGCTGTCGCGTTTGACGAGGACGACGTGTCTTGGTGCGTTCTTTGTGCTTTCGACGGGAAGTTCGGCGCCGCGGTGGATTGTAGGCGATACATTCCTTGTAAGTTTTCCGTCTCTTCCTCTTTTCCTTCCACAGTCCAGCTTGCTCACAAAAAATAAAATTTAGAAAAACGTCTACTCCGTCTTCCGCTACACACCGCTGTCCATCGGCTTCGCTGAACTCTCCGCGACGTCTGTTGCGGAGAACGGCGCTAGCAACGACACAGTGCCGAGTTTTACTGTGGGGTCGTCGGCGGCTGCGACGACGGTGACTGCGTCGGGTGGACCGCAGCAGAGTGCGAGTGGTGCGAGGCCTGGGGGCAGGAGTGCGTCGCGCGGTGGGCCCGGGGTGAAAGTTGGAGGTGGTGGGAGGGGGGTGTTGGTTGTTGTTGGTGGGACGACGCTGCTTTTGGCGCTGGTGCGTGGGTATGGCCTGGTGCCGTTGTAATATGGGACGGGATGGGATGGGACTTTGTTGTAATGTGTCGGCGTTGTTTTGTTTCGAACTGATCTGATTAATTTGAATGTATCGATAATTGTTTGTGTAGTGTAGTGTATTTGTACGTTTGCTAACCGTTTTCTTCTTTGGGTTGTATACGTGTAGACAGAGTTTTTGGACTATGGACCTTTTGGCCGTTGTTGTTGTTATTGTATTTGTATCATCATCATCATGTAAATGTGTATCTGTACATGGGGGGCGAAAAAAAGCGGTGTTAATATGTAACTAAGCAATGTAAAAATTATGGATCGCGAAAAGAGCCCAATGACATGACAGAGTGAGTAGATCCAACTTTGAAGGTGATACGAAGAAAACCGTTGGTCCCTGGGGGTGTAAAGGAAAAAGTGGTCCTGTACTGATAACGAAAACGGATAGATGATAATGTTTTGGGGTTGAGAAGTGTGTGGTGTGTGTTGGTGCACTGCGAGTGAAAGCCGCATCTTTATGAAGGGCTCGAGGATCAATGCGGCTCAGACAAGGAGGAGGAGGAGAGGAGGGTGGGAATGGTGATGGTGACGGAACCGTGTGTTGTAAGGTGTAGTCTAAACTCTAGATTCATATTTCACGATTCCAATCAGTTTCGTTTGCTTTTTTGCTTCGCATTTGTTGAAATCAACTCTGTTTCCGAGCGTTCTGCTCTTCGATTTTGGCCTCTAGGTTCATTTGTCGTAGGTATCGCCAAACTGTGGGCCCGTAGTTGTAATATATTACACCAAAGGCTGCTCCACCCAGATGTGCCCAGTGGTCGAAGAGCCTATAGAGATGAGAGATAAATTTGTTAATATTGTAAAAGAAAATTGGCGAGTAAGAAAAAGGACGAACCTCCACCCTCGCGCAATGCCAATAACGTCCAACAGCATCAAGCCTCCAACGCCATACTGAATGTTGATCGGATACGAGGGCGGGATGAACAGCGCGATCTGCGAGTCGGGGAACGCGAGCGCGGTCATCGTTACAGCGGCGTAGACCGCGCCAGATGCGCCGAGAGAAGGCAGGATGTCGAGGGTTTTGCGCGCCGCGGTGCTCTTGGCTGCTGAGGCGGCGGCGGCGTTCGTTGCGGCGACGGCGCTGGCCCAGGTCTCGGTCTTGCGCGTGGCGGATGCGGTTGAGGAGAGCTCGGCGACGAGGCGTGGGTACCGGAATTTGGCGCTGACGATGTGAGAGACGAGGCCGGAGAATACGGCGGCTGTTTGCGTGGTGTGATTTAGAGAAGGCTGTTTAGGTGCTGGGTGGGGAAAAGAACTTGCCTGAGGTGAAGAATGCAAGGAAGTGGTATGAAGCTGTGGATTCGAGCAATTCTGGCTCTGCTTTATTCTGCTCACGCAGCAAGTAGTAGTAAGCAGCCGATCCTGGAGTTATTTGGTGAGTGTTCCCTTGAATACAGGTTACAAATAGGAATTATCTACCAAAGCTTTCGAGGGCCAGACAATTGCAGAGAAGATGGATAGCCGTTCTATGACTGTAAAACGAGATATATTAGCACCGTGTACATTGCACGCGGACAAACAGAAGATGCCCGCACCTGAAAGCACTCGTCAAAAGTGTGTACGACAGTCCAGATAGTGGGTTGTGCATGAAGCGCACGGTCATGAACCCTCTCAAGCTCCGCACTTTCCAAAGGGCCCAGACACCAACGTTTAGCAAACAGATTTTCCAGCATAGTCGTTTGCCCTCTGACGCATCTGCGTAGGGTTGCATGACTCCAACGACAATCAGATTTATCCACGGTCGAATGAGAACAGGCAGTTGTTGCACGGTGGTTTGGATGTTTGCTAGTTTCTCCCGTAGTCTCTGATAATTGTGTGTGAGTATAGAGCATAATGTGAACATTAAGGCCGGACATACTTGAATCAATTCAGCATTTTGTGCCCGCTTCAAGTCCGTATTGGAGATGGCTTTGACAGACCATATGGGAGCCACGGCTACCATTCTCTCTATCCATTCGTCCGTTTCGATACTGGTTTGAACAGACGCAAAAACTAATGCAAAGGTTGATGCTACAGTCGCAAACTAGACCAAAATCAAAGGGACCAATAAGTTTCCAAACACAAAGCGGAGAAATGGTCGACCAACTCACGAAGACTTGTTTCGCAATGCCCGGCTTGCCCACTTTCTCGTAGAAAGAGGCTCCAAAACCTGGTTCAGCCTGCGCTGAAGCACCTTCCGCTGTATTTGAAGAAGATTTCGCGGACTGCACGTCAAGCTCCTGGCGCAGAGAACTCGTTCTAGGAAAAGAACGCGGAGTAAACTGCGAGAACGGACATGTTCTCGTCACCCCCAGCGGGTGTATAGACGATCTGCACCATGACGGAGGCGCAAGCCGCGACCGACATCGCAGTATTGTCAGTAGCATCGATGGTGGAGAGCCCTGTGCTCGTCACAGTCTAGAGTAGTGAGCAGCCCTTAAAGTTAGTTGTCATCCTGCCGCGCCGTCCCCGCGTATGCGGCTACATGTGTATTACGTAAGGATGGATTGATGTCATCTAATCTCAACGTGTTTTTTTTCTCACGTTGACCCAATAGAACGCGGAGAGCGCTCCTTTCTGTTTCCCACTGTAACCGTGATTTATGTCGTTGCGTTCTCGCATTATCTAACGTTTTATGTGCTTCCAGAACTTGGCAAACAATTACTTACTCCCGCACTACTTTTCTCAATGGACAAGTCGCAGTTTAAGAGGTCACACCGAATTGCTAGGCACCAACCAAGCCTCACCGACTTGTATTCGGTAGAACTTCGAGTCAAATCCCGCTAACTCAAGTCGCCGTACATGCGATATTTTGGCCCAAAACTTGTTCTCGTGACATCAGACTTTTCAATGGATGACTTGGACTTCTGCAAAGGGTGCCACGTTTCATGCAAACACCAGTATGGTTTATCTATAAACTATGCAAATTCACTCACACACTTCTGGTGCAAATTGTTTCTACCCGATGCAAATTATTGCGCCCCCAGGAGTGGTATCTCCTTGGTGTAGGTATATTATACTTGCAGCAGTATTTTTTCCGGACTTCTAAAACGACCCCGTTTTCAGAAATCGTATCCGCTGGCTAATTAATGCTGGTATTATCGGACTAAACATATCATCAGCCTATTCGTTATAAAGAAGCATTGCTACGTTGTCCGGTGTGCGCCACTATCATTGACTTGACTATGTTGCACCAGTCAGCTTTCGTTCTCTTGTCACTGGTTGGATCCATATTCGCTCAAGACACAAACCTGGCCACTGTGAAGAAGGCCTTCGATGAAGCTCATGTACGTGCTTCTCCCCAATTTTCTGCTGACATTACTCTTATCTTGAAACTAGATTCCTGGAAACTTAAGCCTTCCATTCCACCCAAAAGTCTTACTAGAAGTCTCCTTCCCACAAAACATCGGTCGGCCTATTACTCTCCATGCCGGGATTCAGCTTCCTAGAAATGGTTGCTATGCCTCTACTCTCCATGCATATACTGTCTTACATATGTCCATCAGCCACTGCCGGCCCTCCGTTCTTCAGTGTCGTTGGACCCGCAGGCAAGGGGCCTTTTGTTATAGCCACAGTTGATCTAGATCCTCCTACACCACAAGCACCAACCTTAGCTCAGATACGTCACTTCTTGGGTGGAAACTTCGTATACAAGGCGCCCAAGGAATCTGTCTTGTTGACAAACCGGACACCCGCCGTCTCCGAATTCAGGCAGCCTACTCCTCCTGCGGGATCGGATCCTCATCGGTATGTTTTACCACTGCACATGATCAAGCATCTAAATTTTCTGTAGATATGTTTTCTTGCTCTTTGAACAATCGAAAACTTTTAACGATCAGACCCTCATCACTCCCACAAGTCCTATCTTCAACTTTAATATCAGTTCTTTTGCTGCTGCTGTTGGACTTGGCCAACCTATTGGGGGAACATTTATGTTGGTTGGACCCGATCCTACGACAGCATAAAATCCACATGATAAACCGTGGACACCCAAACTGTACATCAATGCAACTCCTCTGAATGGTTTCATAAAAATCATGATAATCATGATATGTAACTTCCTATATCAAAAGTCCTCACTGCGCTGTGAAATGCTGCATGAGATTGCTAACACTATTAGTACGTAATTTTTAGCACATACTTATCTTTCGTGTCTCAGCCATAGGTGTTCGTGCAATGCATTTCAGCACTTTTCATCAATCTATTGACGATACGGCACGCAAAATTGATGCAAATCCTATTGAGAGCACCTTGATCAAATTGAAAATAGACAACTATTCTCTGATATGACGGACCAATGAAGGAGGGGAGATGATACGTGATGGCCAATCCATTTTTCATTGCTAATACCATGACGTTCGTGCATTTTTCTCTTTCTCATCCTTATATTGATCTTCACCCCAAAATATCCGATTTTACAGAAGCAGCCGAAACGATTATGCCAATACAATTAACTGATAGGCCAACGGATTGTAGAAACAAAGCTAAAGCCAAAAGGCGGCAATGTCAATGCTGTCGACAATTTCAATTCAACCCCCGACTTTCTATCCGCACTTGTGAAGCACCTTGAAGAAAATAATGTAGGTTGAATTATATGCGATGCATTTAGTGAACCCATGATACACCTCTTCTTTCATCATTGATCAAGTTTTTGGTGACCACTTGGAACGCTAGCGAGAGGAGCCAAATTTCACACAGAACACAGTACATCTTTTCCATAAAGCAAACAGACTCACTCACGAAACCTGGTACAATGTGCTTTGGCCTCATATAAATTGCCAATATTCTCAAGAGCGGAGTCTTCTTGATGCTTGCATGGGGCAATTGCGGGTCTATGGTACCCCAAATTCCAAAAACAGTTGAAGGCGTCTTCTTTTTCATGATGTCGATAGTAGGAAACCAAAGGAATTTTCAAGGTGAGATCAATCCCCCTGTTATAAAAGACGCAAGACGCTCACCGATGCATACAGAGCACTTTCAGAACTCGCCTCACGATGTTGCTCCAGTCCGCTTTTTTTGCTTTCACACTCGCAAGCTCTGTCTTCGCCCAGGATTTCAGCTTGGCCACCGTTAAAAAGGCGTTCGAGAAAGATCTGGTATGATTTTACTTCCCTACATTCTGACATGTCTAAGTGGACTGAAGGTCACCGGAAACTTGAGCATGCCATTCCACCCCAGAGTCCTACTAGAAGTTACCTTTCCTCAAACGACTGGCTGGTCTGTTACTGTTCAAGCCGGAATTCATCTTTCAAGGAATGGTGAGGAAAATTATACATTTTCTTTATATCAAGCTTATGTCTTTGTTTAGAAACTGCTGGCCCTCCCGTCTTCCGTGTCATTGGGCCGGCTGGAAGAGGTCCTTTTGTTGTAGCCACGGTTGACCTCGACGCACCCACCCCTCAGACACGCAATTTGTCACAAATACGTCACTTCCTAGGAGGAAACTTTTTCATCAAGCATTCAAGGGACCACTTTCAGAAGGACCATTTGCTATTGACCAACACTACTCCAGCTCTCAGCGAATTCCAACGACCTACGCCTCCCGCCAACTCAGATCCACATCGGTGCGTTTGCAAGTTCTTATCTGAAAATCATTGGAGATGGGTTTATTAATATTCCTTTCATTTCAGATATGTTTTCTTGTTATTCAAACAGTCAAAGGCGTTCAAAACTCAAACCCTTGTCACGCCAGAAACCTCTATCATCAGTTTTAATATAAGCACCTTCGCAGATGCGGTCGGACTTGGTCGACCCCTTGGAGGAACTTTCATGTTCGTCGCACCTGATCCCACTGATCCCATAATAGAGTGAAGAGGCCATCGCTGGGACTACGTAACATAATTATTATTTTTTACTTCCACCTTTTTTTCTTGATTCCGCTATGATGATGTGCATAAAGTTATTGATAAATGATAGCGTGCTGAACTGAATTGTAGGAATAGTCATTGTACACTAAATGCTACTCGAATGTGAATGCTAAAAACGTAAAGAATCTTTCAAGTTTAAAGACCCGTGAAATTAGGTTCAAATGCGTAGCATGGAATTTTACACTAGCTTGATGCCTCAACGACTTTCCGAGGCAAGGAGGGCGAGCACTGATTGACCAAGTACAAATGACCGTCGCGGTGTTACAACATAACATGACACACGTGGTATTAATCGTTTGTGACAAGTCGCGTCTTTTCTCCAGCCCAAACCTGGACCTTTGCGTGATAGAATGGATTACTGTGCTAGTCCGAATCGTCAACTCTCGTTCTGCAGTTCAGAAAACCGCATTTTTGAAATAAAATAATCTGTCGCGTTCCAGATGATGCATCACTGCAACAACACTTTTCAGCACCCCCGCAATGATAGCACACGCCGACAATCTCTTGAAAATTTCTTGAGATCACATCGAAAGTACATGGGTAGCCAGTCTAGAGAACAGCTGACAGCTGTGAACTTGTTTCCGGGATGGGATCGTCAGAAAGGGGTCGGTCCGCCACGGACGGCAAAGGGACGGCATATGACGCGCCTGATGCGCTATCTGCATAACTACCACCATGACGTTCGTGCATTCTCTGCCTTCTTTCGCAGTCTTACTGCTTACACCCATCCTAAGTATATCCAGTCTTACAGAATATCGGAATCCAAACAATACTAATATCGTGAAAAACGGTAGACCAACGGACTCTACGGCCAGATTAGAGCGAAGCCAGAAAGTCCAACGTCAACTTGCTATAATACGCCATGAAGAAGGATAACTTAGGTCGCATTATACGCGATGCTTCTTGCGAATTCACGACGCCTTTTCTTCTTTCGTCACTGATTAGGTCTTTTGGTGCCCACTTGGAACTAGTCAGAGGCGCCACTTTTCACACAAAGCGCAGTGCGGCTTTTCTATAAAGCAAACCGGTTCACTCACGGATCCTGTTGCAATGTGCTCTGTTTTCATAAAAATTGCCAATTTTCTCAAGGGCGGGATCTTCTTGATACATATATGGTACAATCGCGGGGTCTATGGTACTACTAAATCTAAAAACAGTCTAGGTTTCTTCTTTGCCATGATGTATGATAAAGTATTCTTCGGAGGTAAATCATCTCATTCACTGCTATAAAAGACGCTTACTCATACATACAGATCACTTTCAGAACCGCTTTACAATGTTGCTCCAGTCCGCTTTTCTTGCGTTTGCACTCTTAGGATCTGCCTTTGCTCAGGATACTAGCTTAGCCGTTGTCAAAAGGACGTTTGACGAAGCTCTGGTACGCCTGATATCTCCAGAAATAGTGGGCGTATTTAATTGGTCCAAAGGTTCCTGGCAACTTGAGCCTGCCGTTTGACCCAACGGTACTACTTGAAGTTACCTTCCCTCAGACGACTGGTCGGCCTATTACTCTCCATGCTGGTATTCAACTTCCGAGGAACGGTGAGGAAGATTATGAAGTTTCCCTTCCTATATTGCTTATAATATTTTACTTAGCAACTGCTGGTCCTCCCGTCTTCCGTGTCGTCGGGCCCGCTGGGAGAGGCCCTTTTGTTGTAGCTACGGTGGACCTCGACGCTCCCACCCCTCAAACACGCACTTCTGCACAAATACGCCACTTTTTAGGAGGAAACTTTGTCTTCGAGACCCCAAGGGACCATTTTCTGTTAACCAACACTACTGCAGCTCTTAGCGAATTCCGACAACCCACGCCTCCTGCTGGCTCGGATCCTCACCGGTGAGCTTGCAAACTCTTATTTGTAGATCAGCACTGATGGGTTCAATTTGTCATACCTTCCAATCAGATATGTTTTCTTGCTGTTCAAACAGTCGAAAGCCTTCAACACTCAAACCCTTGTCACACCAGCAACCTCCATTGCGAACTTTAACATAAGCACCTTCGCAGCTGCAGTCGGACTTGGTCAACCCCTTGGAGGAACTTTCATGTTGGTCGGACCTGATCCAACTACAGCATGAAGAGGCCATTATTGGGAGGATGGCCTATTTTTATTGTTATCTACCATTCTTGACACCTCTGTTATGTGCATATAATATCAGTATACCTGAACTGACGAACCACAGTCTAGTGGTGAAATAAATATCACTCAACGCGACAGACTTGAATATTCAACATTGAATGCTAAAACGTGAAACAGTTTCTCACAAACTGTGAAATTCGATAAAAACGCATAATCTAGATTTTTTATAGGATCTCAGCATAAGGCTTATTAATTTCACGCGACTTTCGGGGGGTAAACAGGGAAAAGCATTGATCATAATCCAGCGTCGCAATATTGGCGTCGCGTGTTACAACTCATGTAACACACTTCACGTGATTCACGTCGCTTGTGACAAGTCGCGTCGTTTACTTTTGGTCTCGACTCGACTTTTGCTAGTCATTACCGTCTCTTGTTCTGCAGTTCAGAAAGACTTCATCTTGCTTTTTTCAACGTCGACTTTGTATTTTTGAATCAGTCCATCTAGTCTCACCATATGAAGTTCTGACTATACTGATGGACATAGACGAGGTAATCGAAACCTCTGACCCCGAAGAATACGCTCAGGAGCTGGAAGAAAGGAAAAAGAAGGAACTGTTAAATCTTAAACAGCGTATTAGATATGAGTCGTATTCTAACTACTCTGATCATGGACCGCCTCCGAGGAAGAAGCCAAAGGTTGGCTTAAACTTGCTATCGAGGGGATTGTGTCATTAACCCTTGTTCTAGTATCATCATGACCACAGCGACGAGATGAAATCCCCTTCAAAGTCAGAGCCGACTGGGGACACTAGTCCAAGAAGGTCCCCATCGTTCTCGACTACCACATTTGTTCCTACATCTCCTGGATCATTATTCATGTCACGGTCGCCTACGCGAACTCCTGGACACAGTCGTGTACTACATGTCACCAAAAGTGAAGAAGATAACTCTTTTCTTGATCTCTTTACACCGCCTCCTGAAGGCTCACAAGATCCTTTACTTTTGGCTTCTCCTACCCCACTTACTGTATCCACACCAATTCGTCAACGGGTATCACCTGTTGGTAGCCCTCGTGTCCTTTCTCCCGGGACAGCAACAAATTCATATACCCCAGTGGATTCCCCTCCAGGTCCTCGTCTACGAGCTTCCCCTATCTCTCCTTCTCAGCGTACTTTGGACAGTGATTTTTCCTCTCGTAGCCCGCTGGCCGCTAGAGACAATGTTTTGGTGTCATATTCTCAGAAAGTTGACGATAAAGATGACGATTATTTATCATTTTCGCCAATCAAGTCTTCCACAAAATCTCATGATTCTTCTCCTCTGCGGCGTACAAACCTCAATTTTTCAGACCCATTATCACCCATCGGTGATGCACGAGAAAGGAGTTTGTCTCGTTCTCCTGCACAAAGAATTTCTGCAAGCCCTACACCATCCTCACCTGTGCAGATGATACCCAGGGAGAAACCTCTGCTACAGGATGCCGAATCTGCTGCATTGGCCCAATCGCTGGCCGAACAATCTCGGTATTCGCTGCGCCAACGCAAACCCGCCCAATTGAAACCGTACACTTCTGAAAGCATAATGTATAAGCACCAGCTTCGGTCTGTTCCGGAAGCTATCGTCAAAATCAAAGCTCTGGATCATGTTCATCGTGACCCTAGCAATCGCTACGAAGATGAGGGGACACAGCAAGACGGGTATGTTGACGATGGAACCCAGGCTGACGATGACCTTTGGGAGGAAATGGTGCATAGACGCAAACGCCGGAGGGGACTCTCCCAAGAAGCATCTACAAGCGAACAACAAAAACATTATCCACCGATTCTGCAAGGCCTTTCTGACGAAGAGGAAGATGAAGGGATACTGGAGACCGCTCGAGAAGCTCGAAGACATAAGAAACGTATGGAGAAGGAACAAAAAGCTCGGGAACGAGAGGAACGCGAAAGGAAACGTCTGGAAGAATCAAAAAAGGCCAAACCATTCCCTCTTAACAAGACCAATTTTGTACACAAGCATAAGAAATCTTCTTCGATCTCACAAAGTGAGAAGGAGGTAGGTTATAACTTATATACATTGCATTTTTTATGTTCATTCCCTATAGAATCTTCCGACTAACCGCCAGAGTTCTGCTGTTCCGCATCATGCAGCTGCCTTGCATGACTACTTTCAAGACGATTATGATATGTCAGATCTAGAGCCTGAAGGTGATGATAACAATGCTTTCCACGAGCCCCAGCATTTCTCTTCACCCCCACCAGCTAGCATTCGCAGAAACTCGTACGGAGATGTTACTCCAGTCGACTCTGGCGCGGAAGAAGACATGTCAATGCTCCCTACTGCTGAGCTAGGCCACGCAAGGTCGCGATCTCGTTCTGCTTTACCTGGCTCAGACATCGTATTGGATCTTGAGCCGAAGAAGAAAAACATACTGCATAAGATGATGCCAGCTTTTATGATCAACAAATTGGCCCAAGAAAGTACTGCACCTCAAAAACAAAAGCGGGCAAATCGGCAGCAGGAAAACAGACGGAGTAGTGTGGACCCCGATAGCCTTCTTCCTGGTCAAACCCGAGTGCAGATAACAAGCAACCCTAAACCAATTCGTGAAATTAAAGGGGACTCTGAGAGCGAGGTTGAGGTCGATATCAGCAGTGATTCTGACAGTTCATCTGAATCTCCCGTCGACACTAAAGATACGGAGGTTGAGGAAGGGCCAGACTCTGACGCCAACGACATCTTGTTCGTATACCAACGGCCTAAAACACCACCGGTCATAGATCTCACACATGGCAACCTCTCTGATGATGATGGAGCTCGACCAGTGGGAGGGAATGGCCGCCGATATAAACCTCGGAGGCACGGGGGTGCAGAACGCTTGCGGGATCCAAGTGCAATCGATTATATGCTCGCTAGGTCTGGCAATTCAGTGCGTCAAGGGAGTAATTCTCGGGGTTTGACGAGCAAGTCACATCGCAAACCGTCAAAGTTCAAACACGACATCATCACTGCAGGCGCTCGCAAATATGGTCGCGAGAGACAGACGCTCTTATCCTTTCCTGTCGATAATAAAAAACATCTCAAAACTGCAAAATCATCGTCAAACCAACAGACCAAGGCAAACGTTTCAAGACATAGCCCTCTGGATGAAGGTCCGTCCGGCGAATTTGAAAACCAGTCTGATCAAGAAAACCGTGTCATTCCCGTAGAGAAAATGACTCGTAGACAAAGGAAAAAGATGAAGGAAAAAAGGGTTAAAGAACTAGGAGTCTATACATTCCGCTCTGACGTGCAAGGTATTACCTCGGGAAGGCGACCTGGACCAGTGTATATCACCGTTGATTTGGAAGACGTCGGATTTCATCGTACTCTCCAACCGAAGGTTTTTGGTCCAGCCCCAACGATAGATTGGTCAAGACACTATCAACCTCCTCTCGTTATAAAGAAACCAAAGCTTCTCGCAAATGGGGCGTTTCCTGAAGCATCGTCATCGCAGAAAACACCAAAGGCCGAAAATGCTAGCGATTTGGGAATACCTGTCTTCCATCCTGGAAAAAGTTTCGCTCCTTCAACATATATCAAGAACGGTTGGCTATACGAACTGATGAACGTCAATCAAAGTATGCAAACCGCACCAATGATCGTGGACACGAATATCCTTGATTTCCACTTTGATATCACGATGGGGGTTAATGAACTTTGCTCGATACTTCCAAAATTCGCTGAAGAACTTTTTGACTTCGCAACTGGTCTTCCCGACCCAGATATTGATGTTACTATCATTCAATGGGCGTCAGCGATGAGGATGGTCTGTCAGCTTACCTCTTGGTACCTTAAGGATGCTACGGCGGAAGATTCGGTGGCTCTGGTTGACACTATTCAAACCCAATTTACTCAATTGATCGCCCGAATAGAAAAGGCCTCCATTTCGTTTGTTGAAGCGCCTGTTCTGTATGTTGTTTGGTTTGTGGTTGAGATATCCACACGAGGCAGATCGACCTCAGACTCTTCCTCTGGAAAGGAGTTGAAAAAACTTTCCGAAGATTCTCCCTCTTTGCTCATGCGTCTATTACTGCAGTATGGTCTCAATCAGACCATGCAACCATTCCTTGATGAAGTCGACTTAAATGATACGTCACTTGCTCATTATACTGCAGAGCTATGGGTCCGGCTCATCCACCTTCTCGGCTCAAAACTATACGAAACTGCCACCCCCCAAAGTCACCGATTCTGGACACAGCTAAAGGAAATTTTGGTTGCTCGCGCCGAAGAAAAAAATACGCGGACGCCTTACGAAGCCAGTGAAGACGCGTGGCTGACCATCTATAGTGTCTGCGCATTATCGCAATTCTCTGTTCATGGGATGACAGTTGGTCAGTCACATCTTCCGACTTATTGGGACATCGTGATATTCGCTCTCCGAAGAATCAACCTCAACCCCAATTTGGAGCAAATCCCAGAAGATTCACGACGAAAGTATGATAAATATGTTGCACTGATCCTCAATCGATGCTTCCACTTGTGGGACAGGTATAAGTGGAATCTTGGGGATTCTACGGCCATGTTGATGTTCAACGAGCTGTTGCCAATATTTACCAGCAGAAAACACGCCAATCTCTTGCATGAGAAAGATGAATACCCTGCTTTTTTCAGAGACGCTGACTGGAGCCGTCTATCGCTCAATTACAACGAGACCGCTTATACATTATTCATGAAGCTTATCATTCAAGCCATTCAGGATGGGAAACTTTCTGCGACTGGTCCAACGTCTGTCAAGTTCGGTAAACTCATGCGACTGTTGATCCCTATGGGAGATCTCTCGTTTACGGAACCTCGCGGTCAAGAGATGACGATGTTCTACAATCGCATGGCTGCTTTAGCTATTGCAAGCGACTTGGATAGGAGCTCTTTGAAAAGTCGAGTCGATAAAGCTCGCAGTTATCTCGACTTTTCTAAAGTCAACACCCAATCTCGATTGGCTATCATTAGGGGAATGGCAAATTGGGGATGCCTATTGGTACAGCGAAAAATGAGTGTTGCTGCTTTTGCTAGTTGGATTGAGGATATGGCACATACGCTGATTGAAGAATTCAAGACTTGCACTTCGCTCGAGGTCTCTTCTTCCCAAAATACTAGAACGGCGGACAAATCGTCGCTGGAAAAGTTGATGTATTCTCTCTTTGTAGCCGTACGCAGCATTATAGAATCGTGTGCTGAGTATAGTTTCTATCCGGAGCCGACATTCCTTGGTAAGTCTCATCTAACCAATTTTCGAATTAGGTCTGATTTATCCCATAGAAAGCTTGCAAGAGGTTTATACTAACCAGAAGGTGACGAATTTCAAGGCGCATAAGAACCCAATAAGCAAACAGTTCGTTCGTCTTATGGATGCGTACTTGAATGCGCGGTCGAAAGCATTGCCACCCCCGACTCGACCCTCTTTGCCAGCACCTTCACAGTCAGCTATCGACGAGGATAGTCAAGAGAGCCAGGATTATGGGTTTGAGGATGATTTCGACTGGACAGACGTCAACCTTCCCGAGGCTCTTGCTGTATCTTCCGTTGCCAGTAATGAAAACGATGAGAATTTCCGCAAAGTGAGTCTTGTGTTTGCTTATGACCTTTCAGCCACTAAATGAGAATGTGTCAGGTGTTGAAAAATCTGAATAAACTCAAATTCGCAACATTTGCAGGATTGGAACCTTTTCTCGTTCAGTCACGCAAAGGAGACAACTACTTGTGCGATCTATGGCTACGTGCACGGCTGGGGCTTTCTGCTATCGAGGCAACGAAAACTGCTGTAGGTTTTGAATTCGTAACCTAACTATTTCCTGCTCATTGAGATTATTAGTGGGAAGAAACGTTCAAGCGGATCGATGAAGAACTGGCCAAATGCCATGACGAACATTGGACCCGTAGGGTACAGCTAAGCATCATGTATCAAACCCTCCGACTTGACCCAATGCAATATATGGTTTGTCTTCTTTTGCTTTCGTTTTTCCATCACTCTGACTTGATGAGGACGAAATAGGACTTCATGAACCGTGCTTTCGGCGTGTTCCTTAACGCCTTGATTTCTGATTCTACGGTTCTACACACAGCAGCAAAGGCAAATGATCCTACTGTCGAACGAGCATATGTGTCTCTTGTGCTCTCTATTGATGGCCGACACCCTCTTCTCCTTAATGCAGCACCGTTGCCACCGAAAGACGAATCTTCTGGTGATTACGACTTGACAAGAGAACAGTTCCTGGATTTGCGATTGCCCTTACTGCAAGGTATTTTACTTTTTTCTCAGCAGTGTGTAACGTCAATCAACATTTCGTTTGAAGGCATTTTCAGAAACTTGAACGAGCGGATACGACAAGACCGTATTGGAAGGCCTGAGGTTCCTCTTGAAGTTCAAACCTACGTAGATTTGTGTCGCAATATGCTCTCTGCGATGCGAAACAATCTCACAGTACGTCTTTGTTCAGCATTTCTCCTTTAGCGTCGTTAACGTCTTTTGTCATTGTAGAAACTTGCCGAGGGTACTGAACAACGCGCGGAGTATAGGAAGCTCTGTTTTGAGGTCATCGCTATCCTCAAGGAAAACCGTGAACTGTGCGAGATGCAGTGCATGCATTTCTGGACCAAGACTTGGTCTCCTTGATTTTCATCCCCCTACTGATCTACTTCTTTCTTTTCTCAACATATTGGTAACAGTTATTCCTAATGTATTCTATCTGGCGAGCCTTTATTACCCATTGGACTACACACATCAACTGCCCTGTATTATACACATAGCATTCTTGTCATTCTTGTACATAACACCGGTCAGTTGGGCCGAAGATACACAATCAAATATGAATCATTCGAAAGCATGGAATAGTAGTGGACGGTGGCGTGGATGTCGAAGTCGAAGTCGAGGAAGGATATACCAGCAGTAGCCGATTCACTAGGTGCATAAAGCTGCGATCCCACGCAATGAGCATCAATCTGAAAGGATCCGAGAAATGTCGACGGAGGGAACAAAAAAATCGGCGAAATCAGTTGCCGCTTAATCCCATTTTTGAGTCGTTCGACATTCTTCAGTAGTGTGGCACTTTCGCCATGCCTTGTATTTATTGCACAATGTGCATTCGTGCATTGTGTTTGTCCTCGAGGCGATTAGCCGACGCTAAAGTTGCAGCAGTGCGGCTTGTCTTTGGGAATATCGATGGAATAACGTTACGAATGGTTCTTTGGTCTTTGGGGATGAAGATTGAGCCTGAGAGCTTGGGTTTGGAGTTGCATAAGAATCATGTTTAGTCCTTTTGAGCATTTGCTTTCTTTGAATCTTGAATGATATCACTTTGATTTCCATCTTCTTCTTGGTCAGAAGGATTAAGCTGAGCAGCGACCGTCATAAACCTAGAACAAAAACCACATTAAGTAAACAAATCCGCGATTTTGAAAAAGACAAAAGACAAGACAAGAAAAACGATGCAAGGACAAATGGATTTATGGGACGAAAAGCAGAACCAACATCGAAACACTCACTTCGCGGCGTCCAGGCCCGCGAATATTCTCATCGCGTGCAGATCCACCTGGAGCTGCTCACACAGATCGGCCGTCTGGCTGATCGCGCGCGAGGTTCTTCCCAGGCTGGCGGCCAACTGCGCGTACAGCCTCTCCTTCATCTGCGTGGCGTTTGTGGGAGCGGCGTTGTTGGCGTTGCTCATTGCTCTGCTAGTGGATTCAGATTCTTGGGGATTGGAGGGATGGGTGATTGTGAGAGTGATTGGGGATACAGGTATCTATATGGGGACTTGAGGAAGGTCTCGGGTAGAGAGGAAGCGAGGTATGTGGTTGTGTCGTGTGCGAGTAATGGTGGTCGAGACTGAGAGTCAGAAGCGCGTCCCGTTCAACTCTTCGCTGACAGATCACGAGACATCCCACATACACCACCACGTGATTATAATAATACAAATCGCGTCGCGTCGCGCCAATTAGGGCGTATCGAAGAAACCGTGATTTGAAATACTCTGCACCTAACATGGAAATGTACATGCTTGTACCTTTTAAATAAACTTAAATATAGTTTATATACCCGTTGTATTTCGGAAATTAATTGATAGAGATTTTACCTCACCCTTCTAGAAATTAAATTGGTACTACTGTGGACAATGCGTTACGAAGCAGAGTTTAAAGCTTATGTGTCGCAAAATGAAGAGGCTACTCCCCGAACTTACCTGTAATAATATACACTAATACCTATTATTAGATAGAGGAGGTATAATGAATTGCAATCCGCGATTGATTAATAAACGCCCAAAACGTCTAAGCGCCCATCAATACCCACGAAACGATGCAAATAAAAAACGTCACCACTCTATCCCACTATCTCCATCATCCATCCAAAAGATACGTTTGAATCTGCATATTTTCAGCTTGCTCAAAACTCACGCTGATCACGGTCGGTCAAGATATTTTGGCAGTGAAAGCATGAGCGAACCCGACTAACCCGGGTTGATGATATCTTCATTTTTATGATGAGAACGTTCTAAAATTTAATCCAGGCCCTTGGGGTATGTTGAGCTGCAGGGTAAGCACGCAACGTGGTTGCAGCTAGGGTCCTCTTTTGATCTGATAGGTCGGGTTTAGGTTATAAGGTTTAGATCATGATCGACCAAATCGTCATATCATTGGATATCCTTTCGAAAAAGCCCAGGTTATCCTAACACCGATTGATGAGTGGTCAAGTTACAGCTAATCATAACGCTGGAATTAAATAATGTGGTTTAGTAATAGTGACACAATGCGTTTAATTAGCACGATAGAGCAACAATGATCAACACATTTTTGCATCAGATGAGTGAAAATTTCCCATTATTCGCGGTTTTGGAACACTGATTTCCGGTCAGCTCTTTATCATTATAAGACGTGTTAGCTGCACTATTCCGATACCGCACAACCGTTCCCGCTGCGATTCGCACTGTTATGACTCCTAATACAGGGGTTATGCGTCGGACGATGTGCGTATATCATATACACCAGGCTGAATAGATCTAACGCTCTTGAGCTAGGAGTTGTTGTCGTGTTAGGAGGCTGGATTCATTTGCATTTGATTCCAGCACTTTCCGTGTCTGTGTTCGACGAAGTACGACATGTTGTCGGTGTGCTTGCGGTGTTCATATGATGGTAGAGATAGTGCCGTCGATATCTCGAGTCCGACGAACAAAACTCGAGGATGAGGATGAGATATACGATTGCGTTGCATGTGCGAGGTGAACTTCTACATTTCCTTTTCCCGGAGAGACGGAGAGAATGGTTAGTTATAGGAGATTGCCCAATTGTGGCTATAACCAACACCCCTGTTGCGTCATGGAACGTGCTATTACGCGACCTTTTAAATGTACATATTCTGAACTTTGGATTTTCGTGCGTATTGCATGACTAGAATTTAGGGAATTACAAGGATATAACCCAAGTCATTCCATCTCTGCCATTGACAGGGATTGACACGCGTTGACTCAACCCAGACAATAAACTTGAAGCAATAATAATAATCAGTACGTGCGGCTCCGCGCGGCTATTAATATTATATATAATACAGTAAAGGCTAATCAATAGCGCAGCTCCGAAATTTGTCTACATACGCGATAAAACGCAATAAATCAAAATGTAGCGCGGGCTATTACAATTTACGCAATGTATGGATACGCGCGGTGCATGTGTGTGGTGTGGGCTGTGGGCTACGGTGGCCCGTGGGTGGTGCGATTGGCAAAGTGCCCACTGCCCCTGCTGCCAGTGCGCGATGTGCGAGACGCTGTCTGAGCAATGAGGATAATTATGTTTTAAATAACTTTACGCCCACAGGTGCAGGGACGGACGCGAACTTGTGCGCGTCAGCTTCGATCCAGGATATGGCCAGAGCCAACGTTGTGGTGAGCTGTAGACGGGGGACGGGGGACGATGGCGAAACGGGAGATGGTCAAGGCGACGGCAGACGCAGGCCCGAATGTACCGTCTAATTTGAAAAAAATACGGGTTTTTTCGACTTCGGTATTAATCGTTTGAACAGGTTTTGCCGCTGATTTCGGGGAGGAAAGGTGTTTTTCACCTTTTCACCCCTAAATTTGTCTGTTATGTCATGACTCATATATAGCACCACGTGATTAAAAGCGTCGCGTCGCGCCAATTAGGCGTACTGAAAGGTAGCGAAGCAACCCTAGTACGAATCCCTTTGAGATGCTCTGCACCTTAAAGGTAGCCTACATGTACGTGTACTTTTGAATAAACATATATATGACTTACACACCCGTCAACTTTCAGAATTTAATTGATGGAGATTTTACCTCAACTCTGGAAAATATATTACCAGAGTTTAGACTCGGAGATTGTGCCGCACAGAAAAAGAGGGTCTCGGCATGCACTTACCACTGTATCAAAATGTGCTAACACCTATCACTAGAGATAATCAATGTAATGTACATGCAATCCGCGATCGATTAATAGGCGCCCAGCATTCCTACTAAGCGCCCATCAATACCAAAGGCCGGGTGCAAAGGTCATTTCCAATTTGTTATACTATCTCTATCATTCATCGGAGGAGCTATCCATCCTTGTATGCTTCCTTCCTTCTCAGAACTCATCCTGATCACAAACACAACATTACGAGGCCTTTGTAAAAGTTTATTATATACCGGGAGTCCGGCAATGGACATGTCCACTGTCACGGTTTTGATGCCGGAAGCAAAAGTTGGCATCTGACGGTCAATGTCCCTGCTTCTAGAGCTGTCCTTCTGGTCCAGCGAACTTCAATGATAAGAGAAAGTTGGACACATAATATAAAAACAGCCTAAATATAGTTGTTTAGGGCCACTGATACCAAAAACACCTTGGCATTGTCTTTGTTTTAAAGAGCTCAGTACTAATTACAAGGTTTTTAAAGCTTCGGTCGATGTTATTCTCCGAACATGCTGTGATTTTAGCTGCCATGTGTTACTGTCAGACTGCTCTTTTTTGTTTTAATTCCAATTTATGTCCATTAAGGTCAGGCTTTATGTTCGACGCCCTACTGTACATTCTGACATGACTAGTTTTATTGATGTTCCGAGTAACCAACAATTCGGAAAGAACACAAAGTAAATAAGGATTAGATAACAAGTTGATTGACATTGACGCGCTGAAATCCATTCTCAGGTCATTCAGATGGATGCGAACTTGGTTTAATAGAAAAGATTCATTTTATAGACCTCGTGTACGTGACGGTATGTCAAAATTAATTAAGAGGGTCGTCAAAACCCCGGAATGTTGAGGACCCTGCGAGGTGTAGTGGAGTTAAGCGCTTCTTTTTATCTCGTTGAAATTACGAGGCCGAGAGGTATACATATAAAAGGACGACACCAAACCAAGATATCACATAGCACAAGTTTCCGCCGTGTCTTTTTACAAAGGACGACGCTAGCAACTGTGCCACAGTAAGTGTTTTCTGATAATTCGTTCATGGCTTACGTCTGAATCAATATCAATTTTATATAGATTGATTCTTTGACCCGCTTTACGACACATATCACTTTGGATTTACACTCTCAAACTGTCAGTTTCGTTTTTTTAGACGATCAGAGAAAATATGCTAATTGAACTACAGAAATATCACTGTTACGATGCCAGACTTGTACATTCCCCCCGAAAAATTTTATTTTCGACTTCTTGGCTACAGTAGCAATCTTGTTCTTTTCTCGAGGGACACATTCGAGCCCTATGTGTGGCACTACCACATGGGGCCGGAATATGATGATCAGCTCTTCCAGCTTATCCACGGTACTGGAGAATATGCCGGCCAATACGCCATCAAAAGCAAGAAAACCGGAAAAGTACTTTTTTCGAGGCCATCGCCAAATCCTACTATCGGGCATATCGAAGGAGATGGCAAGTACCGCGACAACTGGTTTAAATTCGAAGTCGGAAGCGGGACATTTTCGACTTTCTTCCGCATAGTCTGCCCCAGCAACTCCCTTGCCTGGGTCTCGCGTACGACTAGGGACCCACAAGTAGCCAACTACAATAGCACGGGCGAAAAGTATGCAGACCAGTACTTCTCTTTCATATTCGAAGATACTATCATCGACCACGTCGAATATCACGTCGATCAAGGCAAGATCTTGAGCTCCACGCCCATCGTCATCGCCACTCAATCGTTGAAAAACGACACTGACACGTCCCAGACCTCGGAGGCGTCGATCAACGTATCTACGCAAGAAACGTCGACGTTCCAATTTGCGCAGGGGTTCTCCATCAAGGTTGGGGCGACGTTCACGACGGGTGTGCCGTTCATTGCGGAGGGCAAGATTTCGACGGAGATAACGAGCACGTCGACGTTTACTTGGGGCTCTTCGACGACTACGTCCAAAGCGTACACGGCCAGGTTCCCTGTTACTGCCCCTGCACACACTGTCGTCAGAGCTATCTCGAGTGTTACGCGATCTGACCTGGATATCCCTATAACCGTTTACAGTAAATCCAAGGAAACGGGCGTGGAGGTTAAAACGGAAGGAAGGTACTATGGCGTGACGACTTGGGACCTTCGCCACACTGTCTCTCAAGACTAAATATCAGTAAACATCTCATTGCCTGTGATCTACACGAATATCCAGGACAATTGAGAATGAATCGAGACGGGAACGTACTAACATCTGAACGACTTCACTGAGTCGGTTTGGACCACCGTGGTTCAAGTGATCGCGCTAGCTATTCTGTAACAACATTTTTTTCTTCAACGCTTTCTCATTTTGTAACTTTGGAAAACGCGCCTACATACGTTCTAAAACCCAGATTTAATTAGTTTTGCATCACCTCCCAATACAATAAATTTCCGTTTTATACATGAGTGATTCTCTTCCAAAATCGCGATACGTTTTGACGGGAGATGATGGTGATGGCGGACGGGAGACGGGAGACAGCGACCAGGCCCGAATTTAGAGGGGGTCAGAGACACCCGTTGTACACATAGCATGGCTTTGGACAACACCAGTCGCGAGACGGCGAAACGGGGATGGGCAACGGGAGATGGTGACGGCGACGGCAGACGGCAGACGCGGCAGATGCGGCAGACGGCGACCAGGTCCGAATGTATCGTCGAATTTGAAAAAGCGGGCTTTTTGGTCGTGATCAAGGTGAAATTTGTATTTTGCCTTGGAAGCGCGCGTTATAACAGGTTATAACTTGCATGCGTAATTAGAGGTAATCAGTTAGTAGTATTGCGTTCCTGCATGATCATTTGCTGGATGTGTATTAAGTTATGGGTTGATGGATGGGTAAGTATGGTGAGATTTTTTGGAGGGAGGGCGTGGTGTGGGTGTGGGCGGCGTGCCAGCCTGCCAGTGGTGGTGGTGTGATTGTGATTTTTTAAGATATCACCCCACCCACGCGTGCTAATTGCTATAGAATGGAGTCTGACTCCTCCCTGAGGCCTGAGGCCTGAGGGCCCACTACGCCTGTCAGTGTATATCATCTATTTTACTCTAGTAAGTGTGCCCTCCACAAGTACGAGTCCCTTTCCACCTCCACTTCCATCTCACTATAACTTGATAATCCAGCATTAAGATAAGATAAATGAGCCGCACAGCAATAAAACATCAATCAATCAAAGCCTTGGAAAATCATCTTTGGAAATTACACAAATTACGCGTCGTGCCGTGTCGTGTGGTCGTATGGTTCCGTCCCGCCCACGTGTGCGGATCGACAAATCCATATACTGATGAAAATTGATGAAAATTTGGTGGAAATGATCACAAAGCATTTTTTTTGTAGCGAAAAAGAGCCAAAAGAGTCAAAAGTGAAAAAGTGAAAAAGTGACCATATCCAAAAATAGACGGTGTGGCGTATGACGGACTTGGTGGTTTTGGTTTTGGGTGAGGATGAGGTTGGAGTATGGAGCTTGGAGCTTGGACTATGTATATGAGCTTTGGAGTTTGAATGAACGTAGGTGGTCTGAGGAGAAATAATATATTTTCAGTGATGCGCTGATAGACTTACGACCCCTAACTTTATACTTGATAGCTATAGTGCACTTGATACCTGATACTTCCTCATCACTCGCTGGTATTTGGTTTTGAAATATGATCAGCAACTGAACTTAACTGGGAGTGGGAATATCATGAATCATGATCAGCGATTCAACAATGTGGGACTGGGATTCTGGGAACACCCGAAAAGCAGCGCCGCTAAACCTCACGCGCACGACTAATCAAAAAAAGCGAAAAGCGAAAAACGAAAAAGGGTAAGAGCGTAAAAGCAAAAAGGTACGCCCGTGTATTTCTCCATGTTTCTCGCGTGCTGTCAGTCGCGGCCGCGGCCGCGGTTGCTTGTTATGTTCTGGTTCTGGCTTGCGATTTGTTGATTCTTGCCTGTTGCGGGTTGCGGGTTGCGGGTTGCTCGTTTGTGCCGGTTAGATGGAGATGGATGTGTAGCCTGTTAGCCTGTTCGGGTCGGTAGGTGTGGAAAGTTTGAGGAAGGTGATGCTGTCAGGCTAAGTGAGTGAGTAGTTAGGGGCGGTCGTTGTCGTTCATTGGTAGCCTTCAGTACGATTGAGTCTTGGATTCAGAAGAGAGAGATAGAGGTAAATAGAAGACATGGCGTTATTCGACGTGGACGTCGAGCTCGCTTGGAAGGTTCTTAAGCTTGTGGGCCATTTCAGAGCTTGTCTGCCTCCGAGCTCAGTCAGGGAGCTTTATAGCTATTCAATGTTCAATGTTCATTGTTTATGTCGTTCTGAACGGGCAGAATGTATTGTCGCGTGCTTGCTTCTGTCTGATTCTTGGCCGCTAGGAGCGCGCTGGACGTGGTCGGATCCAGTGTCGAGTTGACAAGTTGGACTTGTGAACTTTATTGTGGCGGGTACGTGCCAATATTATCCAACGCGCGTGGGCGTGTGTAATGTTTCTTTTTTTGGGAGTTGGTGGAGGGTGTGTGGGGGTAGACTGTGGTTATTTATAGTTTGTGGAGGGGGCGAAAAAGTGTTTGAGGATTTATGTATGTTGTTTGCGAATGCTGTCAGACTTCAGGGTCAGAGATGATCAGCTCGTGGACATGCTACAGCTTTCAGCGCGCAGGTGATTGCAAGATTAAGCTAGTATCAAGTTGGCACACGCGCGGTGACGTTTACATTGGCATTGGAAGACAGGCAGGGCTTTAAAACCCCAAGCCCAGAACCCCAGAACGCAAAAGTTATCTCTGGAGTGAATTCTGATGATGAAGATAATATGATGATCAAGCGATGATCAGGTAGATATAAGGTGTGATATAATGGCTATCGCGGTTCGTGATCGTGATCAGGGTTCTTTGTAAATTGAAATAGGATGGAGGAGGACAGGGACAAGGCTCGCAGAAGTAATGAACCTGAGTGAGTTCACATGGGAAGACGGACATAAGGCATCTAGCCGAGTTGAAGCTAATTACTCGACGTTTGGTATATTTAGAATTAGAAAGTGAGTTGAAGATTGGGAGGATACGTGGACGATGTTTGTTGAATGAGGAGGCAATTGTAGAGGAAGCTTTAGACGAAGCTAAGCAATAAGCGACTCTGGTTGAACGGGGACTATTCCCGAAGCGAGTCGAGGTTGCTGCGTCGGGACTCGGACTCGGTCCAGGTGAAGCAGGTTAGAAGCAGAGAGTTGTGGAATTTGCAGGGAACCGAGTGTTGGGAGAGACCTCGCACAAATGGCGTTGGTGTCGCCTCGAGGCGCTACGATCACACATGTCTAGGAGAAAGAGGTCACAAGACAGATATCTGATCACCAAATGGGGATAAATATTGGCGGTCAATTTGGAAGAAAAAAGCGAATTTTTTTGATCTCTGTTCTTGTCTTCCGCCTGCCGAGCATCCATTGCTAGGGCAGCAACGCTCTCTGCGAGTCCATTTCAAAGCGCTTCAATCTGGATCAAGTCCCATCCTCATGTTCAATATACATCCACCAACATGCACAAAAACTCTTTCTGTATGTCTCTTTCTTTTCCTCTCTTTCTGACACTCACCACCACCACCACCCCACAGTCCATCCAACACAAACAGCCCCTCCCATGTCGCCTCCACATTCCTATACGATAGACGACGACGGCGACGACAGCGACATCTGTCCTGTCTGCGACGGCGAGTGCACCTGCCATCCCCCAACCCATGCTGCTCCCCGCCCACCCCCACCCACTCCCAAGCCCGGCGTCCCCCTCTCCATGGCAGAGCTCAGTCTCATGTATGCAGCGGGCTCCTCGTCCCGCAGCTCTTCTTCCTCTGGCCCACCCTACCCATCCTCATCGGCACCCACATCCACACCCAGCACAAGCTCGTCCACATCCACATCGAAGCCATCGCTCAAGATAAAACTCACAGTCCCACCCAGTCTCCTGGCAAAGCGCCGTCAGTCCCAACCGCCCCATGCAGCAAAATCGTACAAGAATCACGCAGAGACGACGTCCGACTACGCAAACGCCGGATACACCAGCGCCTCAGACCCCCCTGCATCCTCGGCCCCAGTAAGCACGGCCCCCGCCCCCAAAAAGCGCGGTCGCCCCCCAAAGTCTCTCGCCCGCCAGAATCAGCAGCATACATCCACCCTCTATGCCTCCGCCCGCTCGCCCCCGTACAAGCCTCTCAACCCCAAAACAGCCGCCCCGGGCAAACATCCAAAGTCAATCAAGGCCCGCCCGAGCCAGACTCACAACAACCACATCAAGCCCCGTCCAGGCGCCCTCTCTCACCCACACGCGCGCAAGAAGCCTGTCAAGAAGAAGCGCGTGCTCCAGAGCGACGACGAGACCTCGTCTCTCTCGTCCGACTCTGACGTCGCCATGGCCTTGGCGGGCCCCCATGTGCTGCACCGCAAAAATGTAAACGCGGGTGCCGCTCCTACGGTCATGGCCGTCGCCGACCTCCCGACCTTTGTATCTGCCTCGGCCCTCTCCTCCTCCCTCTCGTCGACTAATTCATCCTCGTCCTCGTCGTCGCTGTCAGAGTTTGACTCGGACTCGGACATCGAGGCAGAGGAGGAGAGCTTTATTCTCGCGGACGTGCATGACAAGGCGCGCGTTAAGCGCGAGCTTTTGGGCGGTGGCGAGAAGCGGAATGGAGGGCGGAACAACGACTGGGTGATCCGCCCTCGCAAGAAGAGCGTTGGCCCGAGCGACGTTGAGATGGACGTGGATAGCGATGCGACCGAGGAAGACGACGACGAAGATGAAGATGAAGACGAGGCAGATGCGGATAACGACGAGGCGGATGCGGAGGGTGAGGATGAGGATGAGGAGACGGAGGAGGATGTCACACTGGGATCGTCTGCTGCGCAGATGCAACTCGCGCAGATGCAAATGCAGATGATGCAGGATGAAGAAGAAGGAGAGAGCACCGACGATCATCGCCACCGCTATGTTGGTCTCGCAACTGGCTGGTCAGAGGAGGAGGATGAGTCCAGCTTTGACGCCGACTTGTTCTTTGCCAATCTGTCAGACACCGACTCGATCTCCAGCAAGAGTTCGTCGGGGACCGCTGGGTTCAACAGCGCGCCACGCAACGGCTTCAGTCATGCGCATTCACCATTTGCGTCATCGATGGGTGAAGAGGGCGACCAGAGCGACATCTCGTGCGCGGCATCAGATTTCACAGAGCGCGGGTTCGGCGCAGCCGGCGGCGACAACGCATTGAAAAGACTCAAGCCCTTCGAGGCTCTGCCTTTCGAGGTGACACAAGGCTGGGACGGCCAGATCGTGTTCACAAACGGAACAGGCGAGACGCAAAACTCGACGTTGTCGATGGTCGACTTTGACTTTGAGGCGGACGCGAGCCGCTTCGCGTCGAGCAGCGCGACGAACAGTGTGTATGGCGACGACTCGCTTTCTCAGCACGCGTACTTTGCGCCATATGCTGATATGCAGCAGCAAGGAGACAGCGATGTGGAGATGTTCACGCACTCGGAGGGAGGGTATGAGGAGGAGGATGGCGAGCTTGAGGGATCGGGTGATACGACGGATGAGGAGCTTGTGGGCGAGGATGATCTCCCGAATGAGCGCGCGATGCGGCTGTTCAGTTTGCCGTTGTCCGTGTCGGCGATTAACCCGCTTAGCACGGTTAGTAGTCCGGGTATCAGTCCTGGTCTGGGTAGAGGCTTGGGAAGGGGTGGTGTGGAAGGAAGGGGCAGAGGCAGGAAGGAGAAGAGGAAGAGGGGGTTGGTGGGTATGTGGGGGGCGGGTGCTGGACCAAGCGCTTTGGATATTTTGCAGGGAAGAGTCGTGTTTTATGATTCTGATGAAGCGATTTTCGACGAGTCGTCGGAGGAATCGTCTTCTGAAGAGGATTCGGATGACGATGAGGAAGGGGATAGTGATGAGGAGATGGGCAGCGAGGAAGAGGAGGATGAGGATATGATCGCTCTTGGGTTCAGCAGCAGTGCCAGCGAGCTCGAGGCGATGTCGCCGTCGGAGCTTGAGGAGTACGAGTATGATGGTGGCGCGTATGGGTACGAGTGCGACGAGCGGATGATCAAGGCCATGACGAACAAGCTGAGCCGGCGGATGATGAAAAAGCGCAAGGACAGCGCGAACGTCGGTGCGAGCGCCAGTGTTACGGCTGGGTGGGACGAGAATCTCGCTGGTGCGGGTGTGGTGGACGAAGGTATGGGCGTGGGCACGCCGGGCGGTGGAGGGAAGAATATACATGTCATCAATAAGCATAATGCGATGGCGAGGAAGATGGCGCTGGCGGCGGCGGCGGCGAAGAACACGAATGGGTCGGCGAAAAGGAGGAAGGCGAAGGGCGTTGACAAGGCCGCTGGTGCTGAGAGCGCGACGATGCATAGTGTGGAGAGTGTCAGGAGCGTGGTGAAGAAGATGAAGAACAAGGAGAAGAAAAATAAGAAGAAGAGGAAGAAGACGCCGACGGGTCCCAGGCAGGGCGTGTTCTCGCCGAGCAGGGAGACGCGCCAGGCGGTGATTGGAGATGATGTCAAGGGCGCCGATGTGCCCAGCCCACACCCGCGGTTTATGGGCAGAAGGAGGGCGCCGAGGACGCCTGCTGTGGGGGATATCGGCATGGGTAGTGCTGTGAGTACCTTTTTTCGGTTCTTTTTTTTGTGCCTGCCTGCCTGCCTGCTTTTATTCGCGCTTTGTCCCTTCTTTCCTTTTTTCATTTATCTATCCGCTTGTGCAATTGTCCATCACCATCATCGTCATTATCTCTTCTTCGTTCATTATCTACCGTCTTTGCTCGCTTCTATTCTATCTATCTATCATCACGCGCACGCGCACGCGAAAAGGAACCAAACAAACTTACGCGTGGGTTTCCTTTTCCCTTCCAGGTCGAGCACCTTCTGCGCAGGCACCTGCACACCCTCAGCGCGTCCATCTCCAGCACTGGCAGCATCGCCGATGCCCCGCCACCTTCTGTATCGTCCGCCTCGACCCCTGCGGCTGGTGGTGTTGGTGTGTTAGCAAACGATCCGCATGACCCTTCGTCGCCTGCTGCCACGACCGACGAGCGATCGCCGCTTGAGCTGCTGCTTTCGTCCGTTGCGGCCGTCGCTGCTGCTAATTCTGATATGCAGGATGACCAGGCAGTCATTGGTGCGGGCGACGCGGGTGTTGTTGGTGACGCAGTCCAGGAGCAGGACGTTGCGAAGCCCATTCAGCTGGACGATGTGCTTGACGCGAGCTTCCTGGACGACCCCGAGGACACGCGCAAGTCGGCGGCTGATGCTGGTGCGAGCAATGTCGAAAATGATTCGGGTGCTAACGGCGAGGCATCATCGCCTGGTGGTCAAGAGCATCAGCAACAAGATGGACAGGATCATCAGTCTTCTGGCCAGCACCAGCAACACCAGGAAGAGAATGTCCATGTGCACAAGAATCTCGCGCGCTGGGATATGATCTCTGTCGGCGCGTTCCGCCAGACGAGGGAGAGCGGATGGGGTGGGTTTGGGATGGGTATGGGTATGGGTATGGGCGGCATGCATACCCCGCATTCGAGTGCGGATTATGGCAATGTGATAAAGAGCAGTCCGTTTAGCTCTGGGCGGTTGGGCCTTGGACTGGGCTTTGGCGCGTTGGCGGCGGGGAGTGGTGCTGGTGGGAGTGGGAGTGCCGGTTCGACGAGGACGCGGGGCAGTGACAAGCTCGCGAAACGGAGGAGGATCACGATGGGCGGTGGATCGACGATGTCGTCGCCTTTGATTTTGCCGTTGGGCAGCGCGGGTGTTGGCGCGAGTGTGTCGATGCCTGGCTCGCCGTCGTCTGCTAGCTCGGGATTGGGGTTTAGTGCACAGTATCAGCAGCAGCAAGCACAGACTCAGGCTCAGCAACAGCAGCAAAACCAGAAGAGCCGCAAAGAGCAGCGTCGGGAGCGCAAGTTGATGAAGCGCAAGAGCAGCGGTTTGCATGGTGGGTATGCGTCGGCGCCGTATGGGGGCGGGCACACGCCGCACCATGGACAGGCGTTCCATCATCATGTGCATCATCATCACCATCCGAATGCGAAAGCTAGAAGCACGAGTGGTACGCAGAGGGGCAATTTCTATGCGACGGGTGTACCGCCTTTGAATTTGTAGGCTCTTTGTTGGTGGACAGCTATGAATGGCATCCGACGTGCTACTATGCTACCCGCCCCCGCTTCCGTGCATCGAACTGCGACCGGTCTTGTTTTGGTTGTGTTTTTTGGTTTCTTCTTGGTCTTCCTGTGTGCATTGCATCTTGAATATTTTTTTTCTTGTATGGGGTCTCACTTTGGAACAAGCATCAATCATACCATGCAATCCGATTCTCGACACAAGGCAGCGGCATTCTTCCTTCTTCCTTCCTTGTCAGCATCTTCAAGGTCATTGTTACCACAAGCCCCTCTGCTCATTTCATCATCCAACCAATTTCTCTTAATTATGTCAATTATGTTTTTTTTTTCTTTTCGTTCTTTTCGTTCTTTCTTTCTTTCTTGTTGTTGCCATCATCACAATTTGTTCTTGTTTTTATGTCATTTTCGTTCCCGACTCTCAAGTTTTTTCGACTCCACTTGTGTTTATACAAAATCAACTTCCCTTTTGCCTTTTTTGCTGGTCTTTTTTTTGTCCTCTCTCTCTCTCTTTCGTTCTCATCCTCTCTATGATTTCCCGTTTTGATGGTCTTTTCTTCTCTTCTCTTTTTGGGCTAGAGAGGGAAACAAAAGCTTCGGCGAATGTCTGCTCTTGCAGGACATCGCTCTCTGGATTAGACATTTCTCCCTCCTAAATACACGACTCCATCATCTCGCTATCCTTAACCTGCATCTCTACTCTTGCCCGCACTACCACTACCACTACCACTACCACTACAACACCACTCACCACTGATTGCCGATGAAAGACTGGATTATCATCATTCTTTTTTTCGCGGTCGAGGTCGACCATTTTCATCATCGGCATCGATGCCATTTTTGCGCATCGAAACAAACAAAAACCGAAATCGAAATCGAAAACCACACACACACCTGCCATCACCGCCAATCCAAAGATTTATGCGACGGGTCGTTTACGAACCAATTAACTATCCAAACGAAACCGTCGAAAAATCTATTCTGTGGTTTATCCGTAACAGCAAAAAGTCGGAATACGCACCATACACACGCCCTCTCATCAAAAAAATTGTGCGAAGAGCTTCATCCAAAAACATCGATTGAGATAAAATCACAAGTTGAATCGCACATTATTCTCTGCTGCCTGCCGACCGACGAAAAAAAATCATCACTGTATTTGTGTTCCTCTCCTGCCCCCCCTTTTTTTTTGTTCCCCTCAAAATGAAATGTAACCATTTGTATACGACACTTCCCTTGCCTGCCCTGTCTGTCTGCTTCGCCTGCCTGCCTGCCTGCCTGCTCCGGTCTGCCTGTTCCCACCGTATTGCTTGTGTTCCCAGTGTTTCCCAGTCATTGTTAACAGCATCGTCATTTATCATCAATCCATCCATCCATCCATCATCATTCCCCCTCCAATCAATTGCAGAAATTCCTTTCCCCCAATCCCATTGTTTCCTTATTTTTTTTTCCTCTGTTTCTATAAATCATCATGGGTTTCTCGTGTGTTTTTCTTTTTTTCTTTTTTTTCGTAACCACTATTCCAATATCCAATTGCAACATTCCCATCCCATCTCAATTATTCCATCCCATCCCCATCCCCATCCCAGAACCCAGAACCAGTGTTTTCATAAAAACCTTGACGACCTCTGTTTTTTTTGTTATATATCTCTCCAACCAACAACGAACGAATAAACGAATTCTTGAAATGAAATGAAAGTGGCTACATATCAGAGTTTCTTGTTTTTTTTACACAAAGGATATGCGCCCTTCTCTCCCTCTCCTCCTCCCTTAAATTTACCTTGCCTGTTTTCCTTTTTATTTCTTGTGTGTAGCACCTGTAGCGTGTGTTGAAGGAAAAATTAATGTATCTAATTCTGTTTTTCCGTAAAGCTATGTTTTTGGACAGCAAATTGTGTAGAGGATGAATGCGGACGAAGAGCCGGTAGTTGCCGTTACACCTCTCCTTTGAACCTTCATCTGCTCCAACCTTCAAATGTCGACTTTCGAATCTGGCATTATGTTGTTCACCGTTTTTTCCATTGTATACATAAGATAAAGTCTCGTGTCAGTCAGAGCATGATAACGAAAAGGGTATTTCTATACACTCAATCGTGAACCCACACTCGGCCTCCGCGACACCAGCAATTCCTGAGCTGTCAGACGATACCGATTACAACTCACGATGGATGCTTGCTCAGTATAACGTTCCGCTGGCTTTGTCTGGGCGAACCTTTTTTTGCTCAATATGCTTTTGCTTTTGTCCACTTGACCTTTGGACCCTACGCACAATGGCTTTTTGGCGCCCCATAAGCAGGGCGATGGGTCCCAGACGATCGGGAAACTGTGGGATGAGTCTGCCTATGACGAACACGAAAGGGCTTTATGCGCAGCATATTTCTCCGAGGCTTGTAAATGTGGTCTGATATGTCAATGGCGAAACGAGACGACGTGGGGAATAATTGACATTCGCGGCCGTGGGTCTTTGTTCTGGTGTCCGTGCCACCCAATTTCTCAATCCTCGGAAGTCCGTCCTGAAATACGTCCATCGTATCATCAGTAAGCTTTGCAGGAGGTGCCTGTGACTGGAACACTTCTACAGTGCCAGACATCTGTATGGCTGCCGCCGGGAACTGCCGCCGGGAACTGTCCAATTTGCAGACGCACCACATTCTAGCTTCTGGCTTATTTCTACGCCAAAACGAATTGGAGCTCTTCAGCTGTGGTACCTCAGGACATTCTTAGTCTAGACTCTGTGGTGCAAACTCCCCACTCGCCACCACAAGCTTCGCACGTGTCCTTCCATCCATGGGTATGTTTCGCCTGTTGGACTTGGAGCGCCCGTTTTTATTGGCCGGCTCCGGCTCCAAAGCAAGCTATTTTAGCGCTCGAGGATTGCCTATCTCTCCTGGAACCGAAATGCTCGTGTCAGCCGACCCAACAGCAGACCAAATTTTACTGTACGTTCAAGACATAGGGGTAGACAATGCATTCGCTCCTTGTTGGCGGTCCGGAAATGTTTGCCAAATGTCAAAGAGCCTCCGAATCTATGTGATATGCTTTCCTCGAGGAACCTTCTATTTGACAAAGGGAAATTTTTGATGGTGGATCGGGAAGGAGAAAATTTAATGCGATAGTAACTTGGTGTACTCTTCAATAACTGGTAAGGGTATTTTGCGTTCAGGCTTTATTCTCCTAATAGCATTTGCTTATGATAGGCTATTCAAGTATCAATCTCCACACAGTCATAGAGCCTATCTCTCTCAATATATACACCCAAAAGCTTCGAAGGATAACAGACATTTCAATATCTGCTGCACCTAATGTGCTCTTGATCGACAAATCATAGCTTCCACGTCGAAAGTAGACGCAATCGGTCGTTATCTCCGTTCTAAAGAAAGCCTTTGATTTGCTGCTACAACGTACCATGCATTCTGAAGAACCAAATCGCAGTATACGCATTGCAAAACCTCCACCGAGTAACCTAATATGTTCCGACTCGGGCATGCAACACTTGTACATCCATTTCCGGTCTTTCTCTGGCTTTTATTGGCCCCTATTTGCTCGAACGTTTCGACCGACTGATTTCCGCGTCGAATCTAACGATGCCGACCAAATGTCGAGCTACTGATTGTCCAGACTACAAGTTCATGAAACATACATATTTCATAAATTTTCCGATGTTCTTCATCATACCATACCAGTTTGGTTAGACTAGATGTGCAAGGCACGATATTGGAGTCTTCTGCTCAACCTTTCCGGGTGGCAGAGATTCTGCTTTTTTTGAAGTGATCAACTTGAACAAAGTTCAACAAACCGTGCAGCATCCGCTTCTCAGACACAACGGCCCGAGGCTTGATTGTATCAAAAAATTTAGCGTTCACGTCTTATTGCAGAGAACCGAAGTCTAGGAAAGATAAATCTTGGTGACAACTGTGAAAGGCCTGTGTTCTGAGATAGTCGCGTGACTGAATCTTCACCGATGGGTCAACGGCTTGCGGACGGGCATCACTGTTTACGCTATTATTGTAAGTGAAATCAACTTTCTACTGCTCAAACTATCGTATTCTCCCGCAATCATGATTGTTTGTGAAACCAGAACATGCGCAGGTTTGTAAAGTTGGCCACTGAATCTAAATTAGACCCTGCCTACGTTCGGACCTTGCATATTCCCTGAACTAACAAACACTTGCCCGCGACATGCAGTCGAATTTCAGCATGCCTACCCGAGTTCGACATGATAACGTTTCATACGTAGTCCCAGGCACGCTTTGACCCCGCAAGCATTCGGGGGAAACCCCCACGGGGGATGCCACAAACACACCAGAAAAACACCTGACCAATGCTCATTCTCAGTTTCTTTCCAAGGCGCGCTCAAATTTGATCGCGATAGGCGAGAGTTCTTGCTAATTCTTCCATCGCCGCATACTTATCCGGCGTCTTTCAAACACACTTGTGGCCGTTGTTCCAATCCAGAAGGCACTACGAACATTCTGCCAAACTTCCACAAGTGACATAACATTTAGATGTTGCTTTGCTCGGCCCGACATATAGAAGTCTGCCACAAATCGCAAGACATGGGGTAATACCTCGTTGATACTGGGAGGTACTTAGGATCCGAGATCTGTGGAACACGCAATAAAATGCTTTATATGGGACCTATATAAACCCAAAGATCTAGTCGGTTTGACCCAACAGGACTTCTAACCAAAAACCACCCACAACTGGTCATACCTTTCCTGTTATAAAAACATCCCTCACTTCACCAACCACTCTTGACTCGCTCTCTGCATAAAATGTCGTCCTCATCATCGTCCTCTACCGAGTCAGGGTCGCCCCCGAGCCCTTCTTCAACATTAACCCAATTTGATCCGTTTGCAATCCATCCGTTTACCAATTGCTCGCAAGTTAACCAGAGCAATGGACCCAAAAGTTCACCATACGGCCATGCCTATCCCTCCAACATCGATTACAGAAGCGTACAGCAGCCACAGACGACGAACTATCCTCCCAATTCCTCCTCACGGTCTCCTACTTTACCCTACGGATATCCTTCGCGATCCGCGGGAATATTTGAGCCATACAGAATAGACGCTTCTATTCCAGAGCTTGGTGACGTTCTTAAAAAGCCAACATCGCCATCTAGTACTGCCGGGAATCCAGCGAAACCCATTCCGATATCACGGAAGCACTGAACCTTCGCGTCCACTTCAATCTACTCTGCACAATTCGTTGTTCATCTGCTCGCACGAATTTCAAGTCTAGACCCCTCTCTTTCTATATTCGCCCTTCTTACATGCCCAGCTTCCACTCCACAAGCGGAAGTGAGAAAAGTACCACGGACAAATACCGGTGCAATACTCTTATGCCAACCCATTGTCGACGATCACTGTATATATCTAAAACAACCAAGCAATCCATGGATCCACTTTCAACGTTACCCGCTCCACTCCAACATATACCCATACGACAAGAGTTATTTAGTTAATTCCAAGTCGCGCCGATACCTCTTCCCACTCCACGAATGATATTAATGTACTTGTAATGAGAGCCCCGTGCATCATGGAATTTTTACTCGTCTTTTTCTTTGAGGGAATTTTTGAAAGCAAAACCGCTGCTTGGGACCATGTTTTCCTTTTATGAAGAGAGCAAACTTTCGCGGACAGCACCATCTGTTGTCGCGTGCCGAACAAAAATATATATGTCATTTATTTTAGAAACGACTTTCACTTCCCCGCATCCTGTTATGAAATCTGAAATCTGCTGCCCGAGGTTTTAGCTGTTTGTAGTGATCGCCGCATCGATAGTGGATGAATGATTTCGGTGCTGGAGGCTGAAGGCGACGATGGTCAGTAGTATCAGCAAGTGGACACTGATTGGATAGAGCTCAGAAGGAGGGCAACACGCCCTATTCAAGTTTCTGGGCACTTATACCCATATGAGAACATGACCGTGAATGTGATTGAAGGTTAAAGAGTCATCGTGCAGGCTGCTAAAATCACATCATCATAAGTGATGGCTAAGAATAATACGGGTGCAGAAGATAACAGAGCACTGACGGGGAATCGATCTCACAGTGATATGACAAAAAGGTTTGTACCCTCAGAAACATTCAGGCGTGAAACAGTGGAAATTTCGTGAAATGGTGAAGATGAAGTAAAATGTTGAGAATCAGCAGTGCCAGCCAAACTCAATAGAGATAAAAAAATGGATCAAAATATTGTTGCAACTTTGAGCGTTTTGGGTTAATTATGTGTGATCTCGTATTTGGGCCCATGAGGATGAGGCAAGGAGTACAAATGCAGTGAAGAACAGAGTAACAGACACGCTGGCACGCATCGCGCGAGCGACCGTGGATGCGTAATAGATGCAACCAAATATTCTAGTTCGGTGTGGGATTATATGGTTGGTACATGAGGGTCTAACATGAATGATGCAACGCGGTAAAAGATGATGAATTCAGATAAAGAGCGACGTCAAAATATCACCTGCACATGCGGCCATACGAGTGCTGCAAAAAAATGGTGACCAAAGGCCTCTAGAGTCCAGAAGCCAATAGTTACCAACGTATTGGTTGTGCTGACTTTGCAGCCTGCCTGCGGCGTTACGATCTCTTCAGCATGACGGTTCCGGTCTGAATCTCTGAAAAGATTGTAAAGCATGATAGGACATCTAGCTTTGGCACCGAACCTCGGAAATAGGAGACGAAATCTCCGTGACCGAGAGAAGAGTGAAGAGAAGAGGGGAGAAGAGAAGATGGGCTGAGCCCCGGGGAGCCCGCATGCAGAAGGGTCGAAAAGAACATACAGCACACCTGGAGGACTCTGAAGGATCATAACCGGGATGATCAAGGCGGACAAAATGACCGAAAGGTCCCGCCGTTCGGATTCTAAGAGATTCTAAGAGATCCAGGTCTTCCATAATTCCAAAGTTAATGAGCAAAAAGCAGCGAGATTCTGATCCAATCTTCTTGTCGAAAACGTGGCTCAACGTGGCGTTTGATGTTCGTCATTAACATGATACTTACTGTTGCTACTGACGTTGGAGTTTGGACAATGGAGAAACACTTAAAAGATAGAATCAAGGATTGGTCAGGCCGAATGAGCGTGCGTTCAGTCGGTGTCTGACTGTTTACATCTAGAACAAAAGGCGTTGTGGCGTCCTCTTGATGGTACAAAATTGTGCTCAGAATGTGGAAACATTGGGGTGACTCGTGAGCATGTTGACCAATCGATGGTGTGGCTTCACTCAAGGGGTATTGGGCAATAGATGAGTGGTGGCAAAAAGGTGTGAAGACTGAAAAGCAATCGAATTCATGTGCTGGTGGGTTGGTGGGACATAAGGGTATGTTCCCCCCATCTGAATACTCCCATCTGGCCGATAAGAGATGCGGACGCATTGGTACCAATATCGACCTTTAGGATCATCCACATCTTCGTGGCAAAAGGCCCCCGATGGCGGGGAATAGAGGACGGGAGAAGGTGACGAAGACTGGGAAAGAGGTATAGCTGAGTAAACGATGCGGGCAAAATGGTTTTCGGTTCTCCAGGTATCCGAGCAGTGAGTTCTCAGATGCTTCCTCTCCTAGATTGTTCCCCCCTCCGTCCCAAACGAGTTATTATATGCCTGCTTGATGAGAGGCCCACAACTCCTGACTGAAAAACGGAAACGGGGTTTTGTCGAAAGTTGATTATATGCGAAACATCTTGGAACGTCTTTGGGATAATGTTGAGATAATTAATATCCTTTGAAGATAGGTTGTGTTGGCCCATGCAAAGGGTCTGGAAGTAACTCATTCGAAGAAAAAAGGCCTTCCGAGCTGCAGGATCCTCCGGCCAGCATAGTCAGTCTAGCGACCAAGTTAAAACCGAATTTTTTTCCCCGACGAAGACCCGGACGTTGTCATTTGATAACAATCAATCTAAGCATTACAAGTAATTGCTTGTCGAAGAAATGTGGATGTATTGTCAAATTCAGCATGCAGAACGTTCAAATCGAGTCAACCCAGTTCAAACGCATATACTCACCTCGTAAATGTATCCATAACGCGCATATATCTGCTTCTCGGTATAGTTTCATCGTCCCCCGGACTGAAGAGGACCGATATAATAGTCAAAGCCAAGAGCTGTCCATTGAAACATTCTTTTTGAAGTTGGTGCCTCTCAAAACCATCGAAGTATTTGGCATAAGAGAAGAAAAATGGAAAAGCTGAGAAACACCATCACTCCTTAAAAGGATGGTAATCTACAGGGCAAGTAGCAAGGTTTTTAAGTTCAACTCGCGTAGACAACTGTAGACAAGAGTGCTACGAATGTCATCGGCTGGTAGATGTATCGTTCAATACCTCTGGAATATCTGATAAGTACAGAAGAAAATAAGCATTGGAGGTATACACACATGCTTAAGGGAAGTCCAGAAACATGAGTCGACTAATCTCTGTCCAAGTTGTCCTAAGATAGGAGGCTCATCTGTTCTCGACAATAACCATCTCGGATATTTCAGTCGGCAAAGAAAGAATTGAATTTGAGGTCCATTTAAATAGACAAGGATGACCATTTTGACCTCCTAAACTGGAGTGAAAGAGCTTTCGAAACGTTTTTGTGGGCGATTAATGCATTTTGAACCAAAGGCTAGACCAGTCTAAGGTTGTGGATCATATTCAGGAGTATTGCCGGGTGAATCCATCTCTCTCCTATGTGGCATTGCTGTGAAAAGGCAGTTAGCTTCGAGGTCAGTAATTTAGTTGAAAATGTTCGCATACATAGTCTTGACCAAAGGCAGAAGAGAGCGGGAGTGAGCGTGGATGGACGCGTAGAGTTGGACCTGAATCGATGTCAAGATGTTGAATTGTTTATCTGATAAGATTAGACACTTGCAAACATTTGCAAAGGAATGATGTGCTTCCTGCAAATAACTTGCTCATCGAGAAATTTCCCAATGTATTTGAGACTACAGGCGATCTTGTCTGTAACGACACAGGGCATCACAAAGTAAAGCAAGTTCTACCGACTTTCTGGGTTCTTGTCTCTGACTATTCTTCGTCTTTTTCCAGTCATGGACTCTACTGTGCCAGTGGTGGCTCGCATTGCCTATCTAACCTCAGATGTCGTCGTAGACTCTCTCCCGCCTCCTCCCGTAATTTCCCAATTCGCACAAAAGTATAACACCTTGTCAAGGTCCTCAACACATAAAGCTAGGGTCATCTCTTCCCCCTTTGGTGCCGACTCAGCCTCCACGCTGCTTCGCTATACTGCCAACCTCACTTCTTTCACCGCATCTGCTACCTCCCAGGTGTTGACACGTCTGGTTCTGCAGCTTGGGGAAATTTCCACATTACCAATCGCTCTACACCTTGCCGTTCAGGATGATCTTTCGGACGTGCTGCTACTCCGGTCCGCCGTCCCGTTCTTCCTTCTTTCCACCACCGCACAGCAAGCCCACGACAATGCCTTGCTTGCCGCTCGACTCGCCCGGCTTGAAAGGAAGGCCGTAGTCCATGCTTTCTACAATTATGTGCCTCTGGAGACTCCTGACGAGGTTCCGGAGGAAAAAATCTACTCTTTTCTCGTTGCGGGAAAACGTCCGACCACTCCCCGAGCCGCGAACGGACATGTGACGCCTCCTCACGGACAAGCCAATGGTCATTACACGAATGGTCATTCTACGAACGGGCACATACAGGTGCATGCCTCCTCTGAAGCTACCGAACTTTTCAAGCACTACGAATCTGCTGCCTTAGAGACACTATCTTTGGTTAGACGCCCTCTGCGACCTTGGACTATTCGAGGATCGTCAGAACCTGACACCATCTTCCTCATCCTCGGAAAGGCGGATTTGCCCTCCGACATCGAAGGTGTATCCTTTATTTCTTTGTCTCTTGTCAACCCCATCCCATATTCTCGCCTTCTGCATGATATTCCCCCGTCGGTGACCCGTGTCGTTGTTCTGGAGCAAGTATACAGATGGCACAGTAAATGGACACCATTGTATCTCGACGTCGTCACTGCGCTCCAGGAAAGGCAAGATGTTGCAGTTCAAAGCGCCATTCTCGGTGATTCTTCTCAGATTCAAACACCGGACGTCATCAAGTTCATTCGGTCTTGCAACGACTTGCCGTCTTCGCCATTAGCACTTGGTCCCATTCCGAAGATTATTTCCATCACAGATACCCTTCCACATGTCCCCAAACACGAGGCTGCCTACACCAAAATTCTTGCGCATCTGTTCAACGAACGTTTAGAAATCGCCAACTCACCGCACCTCGTGGCATCCCAGGGTGAGATTGCTACTACCCCTGAGTACGCGTTGGGACGCGTCAGGGGACAATTGGATTCAAGGTCAGCTCTTTTCGATAGTGTCCAGGAATTGCTTCAAGAGGGGGGGTTAGATGAAGACCTTCATTCGTTACTGAGCAAGTGGGCCTTGTCCAAGGACGACGCTATCAAGAGCAGGTCCTTGGGTAAGGAGATTATTGACAGCCTCGAGTCAAAACCTCTGGACCATCCTGCGGCTAACCGCATTCTGGCTCTTCGAGAGTTCCTTCCATCTCGTTCAAGGTGGATCATCGGTTCAGATGCTTGGTCTTACGATTTAGGTTCTTCAGGTCTACACCACGCTATTGCTTCTGGTCTCAATGTCAACATTTTGATACTCGACACCCTCCCTTATTCCTCACGAAACAATCTCGATCCTCACCGTCGCAAACATGATGTTGGCCTGTATGCTATGAACCATGGTGATGTCTTCGTTGCGAGTGTCGCTGTCTTTTCTTCCTACGCACAGGTACTTCAAGCCTTTGCTGAGGCAGATCGATTCAACGGACCTAGCGTTGTTCTTGCATACCTACCTTATCAGTCCGAGGACGTGTCTGCTCTCGAGATCCTGAAGGAAACTAAGCTGGCTGTCGACACCGGATACTGGCCGTTGTATAGATGGGATCCCAGCAAGGAGCAAGCTGGAAAGGAGCCTTTCTCTCTGGATTCTGACGCCATCAAGAACGACCTCAAAGCATTCCTTGACCGTCAGAATCACCTTTCCCAGCTCGTTCGTTCGACACCTCAGATGGCTGCTGACATTGTTAGCAGTCTTGGCGAGACTGTCAGGGAGGCACGCAAGAAGCGCGCTGAGGAGGCCTACAACACTCTTCTCAACGCCCTCGACTCTCCTCCCCTTCTCATCCTCTACGCCTCTGATGGTGGTGCGGCTGAGAAAAAGGCCAAGCGACTTGCCAACAGAGCCAAAGCCCGTGGATTGTCGACGACCATTGCCACCCTGGATACGTACACCCTGGACACCCTCGCAGAAGAAGAACACGTCGTCTTTGTTACTTCGACTGCTGGACAAGGAGAGCCTCCGCAGAACGGACGAACATTCTTCAAGGCTTTGAACGCCGCTGCTCTTGCTGGCAGTCAGCTTCTGAGCAAGGTTCGCTATTCCGTATTTGCTATGGGCGACAGCCATTACTGGCCTCGTCCCGAGGACGCCCACTACTACAACAAGCCGGGCAAGGATTTAGACTCGCGTCTCGAGAAGCTTGGTGCCGAGCGTATTGTCAATATTGGTCTTGGGGACGACCAGGATGCGGACGGGTCTGAGACGGGATACAAGGTCTGGGAACCTCTTCTCTGGAAGGCATTGGGCGTCGATTCTATCGAGGTTACCGAAGCGGAGCCAGAACCTATCACCAATGAGCACATCAAGGCTGCTTCTGGGTACCTCCGTGGCACCATCGCAGAGGGACTGGAGGACTTCAGCACCGGCGCATTGGCCCCCAGTGATGGTCAGCTTACCAAGTTCCATGGTATCTATCAACAAGATGACAGGGATATCCGCGAAGAGCGCGAGGCGCAAGGTGTTGAGCCCGCATACAGCTTTATGATCCGCGTCAGAATGCCCGGAGGAGTCTGCAAGCCTCACCAATGGTTACAAATGGACCAGATAGCAGATGAGCATGGCTGTGGTACATTCAAGATCACTACCCGCTCGACCTTCCAATTCCACGGTGTCATCAAGCGGCACTTGAAGCCTGCCATCCAGGACATCAATCGCGTCCTCTTGGACACTCTCGCAGCATGTGGTGACGTCAACAGGTGAGCGCTCTGTGCACTTTGACATTCCTTTTTTTTCTGATGTATGCCATAGAAATGTCATCTGTTCATCCATCCCCACCATGTCGAAATTACATGCACAGGTCTACGAGTTTTCTAAAGAAGTCAGCGAGCACCTCATCCCTAGAACGACTGCTTACCACGAGATCTGGTTGGATAAGAAGCTTGTGGCTGGTGAGGCTTTGAAAGACTTCGAACCTCTGTATGGGGAATTCTACCTGCCCCGCAAGGTATGTATTATTAACGCTTATACCATTTCCAAATCGTTTAACAATCATGCTCTTTTAGTTTAAAATCGCTGTTGCTGTACCGCCTACCAACGATGTAGATGTCTTTGCAAACGATCTTGGATTCATTGCTATTGTCGGCGATGACGGCGAGTTGCAAGGCTTCAATGTTTCTATTGGCGGCGGAATGGGTGTCACTCACGGAAATAAGAAAACGTACCCCCGTGCCGGTAGTATCATTGGTTTCTGCACACCTGAACAGGGGAAATATGTCGCAGAGAAGGTCATGCTCGTTCAAAGAGATAACGGAAACCGCACTGAGTACGTTGGCAAGCGATTTACTTTGTGATGTTATATCAATCTAATTTATTTTCTTTCATTCGCAGTCGCAAGGTACTGAACTACCTTTTTACGAGATAAAAAGGCTTTTGAGTACTGACATAACTTTCCCAGAATGCTCGCTTGAAATACACAATTGACCGTATGGGTCTCGATGTGTACAAAGCTGAAGTAGAGAAACTTCTTGGATATAATCTCCAGCCTGAGCGACCATATACATTCGACCGTAACGTCGATGATTTCGGTTGGCACACTGGCTCAGACGGAAAGCACCACTTCACTGTCTTTATTGAAAACGGCCGAATTCAGGACGAACCTGGACGTGACTTCAAGACCGGTCTTCGTGAAATCGCAAAAGTGCACAAGGGCACCTTCAGGCTGACAGCTAATCAGCATCTACTAGTGTCCGACGTCGCCGACGAGGATTTGGAACAGATCAAAGAGCTCCTGAGGAAGTACAAGTTGGATAATCTTGATTTCTCCGGACTGCGCTTGTCGAGTTCCGCCTGCGTAGCGTTCCCCACATGTGGATTGGCCATGGCTGAGTCAGAGAGGGTGCGCATATTTTTTTTCCGATGTACCTCGATGCCTAACAAAATGGTTTTTTATTCATTTGTAGTACCTTCCTGTCCTGATCGACAAGGTCGAAAAAATCTGCGAAGAAAATGGCCTCAGAAACGACTCTATCGTTATGAGAATGACTGGTTGTCCCAACGGATGCGCTCGTCCCTACCTAGCTGGTAAGTTTTGTGTACTCGTAGTCATTCATTAACTAAAAAATGTTTTAGAAATCGCCTTTGTCGGCAAAGCACCTGGAAACTACGCTATGTTGCTTGGTGGGGGCTATTATGGCCAACGCCTGAATAAAATCTACCGAGGTTCGTAACTGCTTTGGATTACTATTCAAAGGTTAATCGTAATATTACAGAATCTGTAACGGAGCCCGAGATTTTGGCTATCTTGAGACCGATGATCAAACGCTACGCACTTGAACGACTGGATGGGGAACGATTTGGTGATTTCACTATCCGTGCTGGGTACATAGCGCCGACAACGGAGGGTCGCCTCTGGTATGAAAATGCGGGCGGTGAAGGCCTTAACAGAGAAGGTGCCACAGTGGTTGTTGCTGCTGCGTAGATCAGGACACTTTCGTTTATTTTCGTCCTCCATCGTGGGGTTGTCCCGTCCTCTTTCCCTGGGTTATGGATTCACCTTGGGAGAGTCCGTCTATACCACAATAAAAATATTGAATTGTAGTATCTGTACATATGTAATTCTGTAATTGTTCTGGAATCATCTATCGGACTGTCCTTAGTATTTCTAGCTTAGAAGCGTTTGCTCCTCCCATATACAATTCGCCGCATTGTCAAACTTGAAAAAAAAATGCTGAGTGTGGTTGGGTAAAAAATTCCCACGGCCATTACTTTCCAAAATTTGCTTCAAAGTAAATGAACAAACTGAAATTGACCATAATGCAACGCGCTACACTACAATCTCTCGCGTCCACTACCCAAAATACCCTTTCTTCGATAAGAAACCGCGCACTATATACCATGTCATTGAACACAGAAACATCAAATTCTAATACACGCGGTCGTTCGTATCGTCCCAGGAGGGGAGGTAGTGGTCACGCAAGGGGCCGAGGTCAAGCTAGGCATTATCCGAGCGTGAGCGAGGAGGTTGGGGATGGGCATTCTGCCACTTTTGCTGGAGGAAAGAGGGGTTTCACAACAACTGCCACTGTCACTGCTGCCGCCGCCGCTGCCGTCAGGTCAGTGGCGGCCAAAACAACAAAACCTCCAGTAGAAGCAAGGTCGGCGACCCCGACAACAAATAACCGGCATTTCTCTGAAAGACGGTTTGCAGATGCTCCAATCTCAAGCGCATCTAAAGCTGGCATAAAACACGAGTGCGTTTATCATTTTTGTGCAATTTGATAGTTCACCTGGACTTAATTTTAACTTACAGGTTCATGTCTGATGTACAAGGTTGAATCCCTGCCTCTCTTCTGTGGACCTGCTCTAAACTTTTTAAATAGCTGCCACCCTTGATGTTGCTATGGAGGGACATGATTTACTAGTTCAGGCCAGGACAGGGACCGGTATAGTGATATTTATTATTGGACGCGCGGTGTACTTATTGCTTGTGATATAGGAAAAACTGTTGCTTTTTTGCTTCCATCCATTGAACGTCTCATCAAAATGCCAAAAACAGATAAAATATCCATGTTGGTGTTGGCACCTACTCGTGAGCTTGCTCTTCAAGTTAGTCTCGATTGTCTATTATACTTCGCCTATTGCCTATTGATTTTCCCCGTTTCTATAAGATTGAGGAGGAAGCCAAAGTACTTCTAGCTCAACACCATCTAACAGTGGGTCACGCAATCGGAGGCACAAAGTACTGGTCAATCTTTCCATATCTAATGTTTTATTCACTTCTCGAATTGTAGTCCAACAACGGAGGCTGCCCGAATCCTCAACCGACCTTGCGATATTTTAATTGCTACTCCAGGAAGGCTCATAGATCACCTCCGTAGCACGACACTCAAAGAGAAGCTCACTGGTTTGAAGATCATGGTATACGACGAAGCTGATCGTTTACTTGACCAAGGCTTCCGCCCTGATCTTGAAACGATAGCAAAGTTCTTGCCTCCCAGACAAACGCGACAGGCATTACTATTTTCAGCTACTGTCAGCAATGAGATCAAACAGGTCAGTCCGGTCAATGTTGCTTAACCATTAAGTTTATCAACCAATTTGCTTTAGATTGCAGCAGGTGCTCTTCGCCCTGGATATAAATTCATTTCAACTTTATTAGAGGATGAAGTCAACACTCATGAACATGGTGTGCTTTTGCTCCTCGAACTATTCGTATTTCTAGCCCAACGAACATCTTTCTAGTTGAACAGACTTACATGATAACTCCTCAAGAAAAGTTCCTGGGGACTGCTATTGATATTCTGAAACAGGATCTGATGGCCCATCTTTCGGCGACGATGTCGACTTCAAAGTGCATGGTCTTCTTCCCCACCGCCCGACACGTCTCCTTCGCCGCTGAAGTCTTCAAACACATAGAGGGTCTTCCACCAGTTTTGGAAATTCATTCCAGAAAATCCCAGCCTGCACGTATCAGAGCAGCAGAAGATTTCAAAAAAGCCCCAAGCGCTATATTACTGAGCAGCGATGTCGCTGCACGGGGCGTCGACTTCCCAGGGTTTGTTCATCATTCATGTTAATTGATTTTCGACTGAACACATCAAATTGACCAGGGTCACTCTTGTCCTTCAGGTTGGTTTACCAAGCAGTGCTGAACAGTACGTCCATCGACTAGGACGCACAGCTCGTGCAGGTGCATCGGGCCGTGGTATCTTGATCCTCTCATCTGAAGAACAGTCATTTTTGAGTAAGGCCGAAGTCGCCGAGCTGGGTCTCAAGCCTTCCACGCCTCCTCCAAGTCGCACTTCCATTTCTCATGCATTGGCTCAAATTTCTCCGGAAATCAAGTCCCAGGCCTATCGCGCATTCCTCGGCTTCTACAACTCTTATACCAAGAGTCTGCGGATGTCTAAGGAAGCTTTGGTGCAGTGGGCAAATCACTACGCCTTCAATTCTTTAGGGTGGCCGGCACGTGATGGACCTCCTGGAATCGACCCTCGCACTCTTGGCAAGATGGGTTTGCGTGGTGTAAAGGGGGTGAAAGAAGAAAAAAAGTAAACATTACACCTTCTGGGACAAGTACATGGAACACCAGCGAATTAGCACGAGGTACCAAAGAGCACCACGATAAGCCTGTGATTTTTACTCCACTTTAATTTAGAGCATACATTCACATTACATGTTAGATAATTACTTGCTTTACGATTTTTGTGTTTGTCATCGGGACAAAGAACCATTTAAATATGAAGGAAACGATTGGATATTATCTTCAAGCTATTATTGCACAGCACTCCCCGGCCAATTCCACTAGATCAACCTTTTGTCGATCGGATACGACGCGTTCAGTTCTCACCCTGGCCATTGACCCTGCGCTTCTCTTGATGGATAAAGTCTAATATGGTACCTATCAGCTATGTTTCCCCTTTGACTTGCATTTTTGGCCGAGATCTCTACTACGTTGCCTTACTGCGAAGTCTGACTGATGTAGACATATATCTGTGCGACGACAGCCTGCGCACTGGCCGGCCAGATCCTAATCAAGCTACCAGTCTGCCGATCGTTATTGCGTATAAGTGGTTCGCCGCACCTGCTCCCCTACTAAGGTTGGAGTGGAACGTATAAAAAGACTGATTCACGTCCTTCATTGTAAATTGTTTCCTCCCTCGATCCTAGCATGCTCAGTCGCGGTTTGATTTCTGTTGCCTTGATACTGAATGCGTATACTGTTGGCGCGTTCCCAGCATATGGATCTCTTGCTGGGCTTACTAGAGAACAACTGGATACCATCGTCCCTACTCTTACTTACCAACAGCCAGAAAACCCTCCTGGCCCATTGGAAGATACATCTGCCAAACTAGTTAATGATGCTGCCCATCCCTGGCAACCACTAGCACCAGCAGATATTCGGGGCCCTTGTCCAGGTCTCAACACTCTCGCATCGCATGGAGTGAGTCTTTAATGCGTTTTTATGTTGTTCATGTCTCGAGTAAATGACTCTGACATCAAACAGTGGCTTCCCAGAAATGGGATTGCGACACCTGCTCAAATTATAAATGCTGTTCAAGAAGGTCAGCCATGGTTTTACACCTTTACTCGCCTCGACCGAGCTGATAACTGTTTTATACAGGATTTAATATGGAGAACAGCATTGCCATACTCGTCACCTATGCTGCTTTCCTCGTCGATGGAAATGTCGTAACAAATCTCCTGAGCATAGGAGGAAAAACCTCTTTCACTGGCCCGAACCCACCAGCCCCCGCCACCGTGGGTGGACTTAACACACATGCTGTTTTTGAAGGTGAGGACGAATTAAAATAAGGCGTGGATATCTTAGTAACTTGATAGGAACCATTTTCAGGTGATGCCAGCATGACTCGTGGTGTGTATATTTGTGTTCAGATTGATTTAGTGTCTATAAAAATAAAAATTGAACGCTTTAGCTGATTTCTTCTTTGGGGACAACCATGACTTCAACGAAACCCTGTTTGACCAGGTACGAAATGTGTTCGACTTTTTCGACGATCTTCGATTCTGAAATCTATACTCCCTTTAGTTTGTCGATTTCAGCAACCGTTTCGGTGCTGGAAATTACAATTTGACGGTAGCTGGAAAGCTCAGAGCTCAGCGCATCCAGCAATCTATTGAAACCAATCCCACATTTTCCTTCGTTTCCCCTCGTTTCTTTACGGCTTTCGCGGAATCAACCTTCCCCGTTAACTTCTTCGTTGACGGCCGACGAAATGACGGCCAACTGGATATGACCACGGCGCGTGGTTTCTTCCAGAACTCCCAGATGCCAGATGGGTTCTTCCGACACAACGGAAGTGTGGGCGCTGATGGAATTGATCAGGTTTTCCTTGCCTCTCCCATCGCACCTGGAGCAAATGTAAACGGTGTCAATACATACACTCCCGACCCAACTTCCGCCGATTTCAACCACTTCTGTCTGCTTTACGTCAACTTCGTCAATCAGACTATCAAAGGCTTATACCCTAATCCAACTGGAGTATTGCGCCAAGCTTTGAATACGAACTTGAACTTCCTATTCCAGGGTGTCGCAGGTTCCGGATGCACTCAAGTATTCCCTTACGGCAAAGACTAATATCAGTTCGACGGGTCATCTTTATACGAATCTACTCATAGATATATGGACTGTGCGCTAGCTTTCACTACTACGGGTTCAAACTAACGTCTGTTACAACTTACTACTAAGATTGGGCTCATCAGAAACCAGCACCCTTACGTAATCAATGGGCTTGGCGCCAAGAGCGGCCAAAATCCAGCTCGAAAAAAAAATCAAAAGTTATGTTGACGGAAAATGGTTTCAGACAAAAAGTTTAAAAAAAAAAAATTCATAAATGTGCATATACAATCCTTACTACTAGCCTTTATGCCCACAATAATAGAATTACACCTCAGAGGTCAAATTGTAGTCTCTGGAAGTCCATAATGAGTCTGAGAGGTATTACTTAGGCGTGACTTATTGTCACGTGTGGTCACGTGTACCATTATATAAGCGGCCAAAAGAACATTGTCAAATTTTCGAAAATCTCCCAAACTCGAGAAAACACCATTTCTGACGTGTTAGACTAAAAAAAAAGGAAAAAAATTAAAATCTTTATAACTTCTTGAGATCAAAATTTTTTTGAAAAAAAAAACCACAGATGTGTTCAAAGAAGCATAACCTACATATCTGTGGTTCAAAAATGTAGAATAGTGTGAGTGCAGAAGGGTTGAAAAGGTTCGGAGGTAAGCCAACTTTTGCTTACCTAAGGGGGTGCTGGTTCCTGATGAGCCCAATCTTATCTTGCATGGGTTGTTCTTTGTATATGATCAAGTTGCTTTCTAACTCATAAGTATACGTTAGCATTTAACGAAACAGCATGACTCAACTGAGATTCTAAATTAATGATCTGGTGAATGGTGTGGTTTTTGATGTTGTTCCTCAGAAACGACGTGCATAAATGGATAAATGTGACCATTGTTTATTCTATTATTGAAGCAAAGTATATTCATGGTATCCATATCTGTGAATCCATTTACATAGGTCGGAAGACCGTGATGCCAGAGGCTGTGATAATGCAAATTTTGGACCATTGGTTCCTGGACTTTATTCCCTGGCATTCCCACTCCAGACGAATGCGCTTTATTGCTTGGCTATATAGCTTCTTCTTCTGATTGCGGCGATAATTAACATGACACCGTACAGCCTTTCATTGTTGAAAAATAATTACAATTACTACTACTTATGATTGTGACCGTAGTGCCGTGAATTACCAGGGTTTTAGTTGATCGTTTTATTTTCTTAACACCTGATATTTTTGATCAACTTCCTGAAGTTCAATGGTCAATGTGTTGAGCTAAGAGGGGAACGTGGACTTCACGGAAATTGGCACTGTGTCGGGCAATTAGCCACGGGCAATCAGAACACTTGAAGCTTGTATTATTTTGAAGCTGCCAGTGTCAGTCTCGTGTCGATCAGCCTTTTACCATATCGATATCATAACTTTCAGATTGTTTTTCTTTTCCAGCTAGCCAAATGAGAAACATCAAATTGGATATATTAATTTGGATTCTGCATGTTCGAAAAGCCTGCAGTTGAGAGAAGGCATTGATGTTGCATTGAAGAACTTGAAGTTTAATTGTTTATTAATAACACAGTGGAAAACATGATAGACTCCGGATTTTCTTGACATTGTCACACCCTCACGCGGTATTCAGTGATAATTAGGTTGGGGTGGAAATACATATACAGCTCTGTAGGAGAAATAAAGAGAAACATTTCGCTGCCAGATCTTTACTATGTTCTGCGCCAAGGCGTAATAAATTATTATCTTGAAAGTCGCTTCACTTGGCAAAGGTTTGTATGAGACAGGCAAACACCGGACCAATGGCATTTTGGTCACTATCCTTCACTGTCCCAGCCTTCTACGTTATTTTCTGGTCCTACTCTGCGACAGCCCTTCGTACATTGCTTCAGCCTTTGTGGCAATAAATGGTCAAGAACGTATACTTCTTCCTTACCATGCCATGTGAGTGCATGCGGATCATAATCATGCCGAGGTACATCAAAAAGAGATGACCTGTTCCCATTTGGTTCCCATAAGACTATTAATTAGTACCCTCATCACCTGGTCCCTGGAAGACATAGAGCTCACCGTGTTCTAGTCAGAGAGAAAAACAGACGGAAATGTAGATTCATGGCACAAACTCACGGTCTTAATATTATGTGCATGGCCTTGCCAAAACATCAAGTATTCGTTCGAAAGCATGCCGACGGACTCAACGGACGTCGGAGTCACACGGTTTAAAATTGAAAAGGGGTTGCTCAGTAAGTACGTACCGAGAAGACTATTATTATTGACCTCGGCACCATGGCTCACCAAGGTCCAAGCCAGCGAGTCAGTCCGGGGGCAATTGTCCGAGAGAGATCTTGCTTGCCTGGCGAACGCGACTGCATCCACTCTTCCACATTCTACATCCATTGACTCTTAAGACCGCTCTCTCTTTAACTGTACGTGGCGAATAATGACCTCTACTTCGGCGCAGAAACTCTTGGCGTATACTCTTCTCTTTTCATTCTATCCATATGTGTCCAATGAATAATCTTTTACAGAATCCCTGGCCCTGTACCTCTCTCCCCATCGGTGCAGCGTTCTTTGGCACTGGCCCCACTCTCGCATGTTTCGCCTGAATTCGTGAAAATTTTTCAGGAATCTTTGCATATGACAAGGTTCGATTTAACATCTTTTGACAGTTTCCTCCCGATCACCATGTTGACTCCGCTATTAGAAAAGTTGTGCATACGAACTCCTCTTCAACGGCTTTCATTCTAGCCGGTAGTGGCACATTTGGGTGGGATCAAGTCGGTGCCAATCTGATAGAAACAGGTGATAGGGTGCTGGTCATCCATACTGGTTATTTTGGTGAAGGGTTCAAAGACTGGTATGTGCTTCACTACTCAAGAATGTGTTATTGACAGCGAGCAAAATATTTCGAACACTTCAGCTTGGAGACATATGGCGCGAAAGTGGACGTCGTGAAGTCCGTACTGGGCGGCACAGTACCCATAAATGAGATCGAGAAAGCACTCCGCACAGCAGGGTCTCAGCCGTACAAATTGGTCACCATTACACATGTCGACACGTCAACTGGTGTTCTTTCAGATGCACGCTCTATTGCAGCTTCTGTAAGGCGTATCAGTCCCAGTACTTTGGTCGTTTTGGATGCGGTGTGCTCGCTTGCTTCGGAAGATGTACAAATGGATGCTTGGGGACTGGATGTTGTTCTTTCTGCCAGCCAGAAAGGTTTGGGTGCTCCCCCTGGGCTCAGCATTCTTGTTGCCAGTCAACGTACGGTTTCTGGTTTTGAAGATAGGATCAAACGTGGTGTAAAGTCTGGTTCTTACTATTCGAGTTGGCAAAAGTCAGTGTTTATCTTTTTATCATCCTTTACACAATAAAATGACGCTCTAACCTTTCTTCGTAGATGGCTTCCAATCATGCGTGCTTATGATCAAAACAAGCCCGCCTATTTCGGCACTCCTGCTGTTAATCTAGTCCGCGCCTATCATGCGTCCCTTCTCGAAATTACAGATGGACCAATCACATTACCTCAGCGTCTCGCTTTACACAGAGCTGCCAGCGACTTAGTCAAAAAAGCTGGGGAAGCCTTGGGTATGATCCAAGTTGCCCACGAACCCAATGGTCGGGCTCACGGCATGACCGCCCTCTACGTTCCAAACATCAAAGGTCTTTCACTTACAGCCGCGGACATTTTGGCATGTGTTGGGAAGCGCGGCGTGGTTATGGCAGGGGGGCTCGTGGCGGAGGTCAAAGAGAAATATATTAGGATCGGCCATATGGGTTGGAGTGTGGTGGGTGGCAATGGTAAGGACGTGCAGTTTGTCGTGAAAGTATTGGAAGAGGCCGTGAAAGAGGCAATCGAAATCAGCAGGAAGAAAACTTCGACCGTATCAGCACGTCTGTGAAGACCAGACAGACTAATGATACTGTATCAATATTGTGTATTACTGTTATTACAGTTGTATAAAAAGCTACGAGGCTTCTGAACAAATAAATGTCTGGGACAGCTGTAAGTACATATATTGTTGGTATGAGTCCATGCAAAGATAAGTAACTTGATGGTTATATCAAAATCAATCGTTAATGCTCGTCCTTTGGGATGCCAAATTCGAAAGATGATATAGCACTCATGAACATCTCACTCTGTTTCTCTCACGGACATTGCTCGACGACATTGACCATGAATTACAGCTTTCAAGAGACCGTCAACCACAAGAAATCTAGGTAAAATCATCCAACCAATAGGCAGCTCTTTTTTATACCGTATATATTCCTGCTGTGCTGTCTAACCCGGTTGATGCATGTGTTCTTCTTTCTTTGCGGTTTGAGGGTTAGGCGCTCGTCTATTTTTAGTTGAAAAGTCATGCATGCAGCATGGTCAATGTGTTTTGGTTTATGCTATTTAGCACCAAAAATTTAACCATCAATATATAAACCATGGGTATAAAAACAATTCTAAAACTATTAAGTTATATCATCCTCATAGTTTCCAACCTCCTGCAAGCCCCATAACATTATTTGGGTCAACTGAGGCTTTCAAGCTTTGAAGGGCAGGAAGATTGTTGCCGTAGATGTCCGAAAGTGGGGTATCGAAAATAGCATAGTTTGGATAGACAGGAGCACCTTGAAGACTGGATTGCCCCTCAGATATTGCAGCATTGTACACGGTGGCAGCACTCTGCCTAGCAGCATCATGGAAATCATCATCAAAGATCGATGACACCCAAGCGTAATAGATGTTGAATGGTAAAAGGCCTAACGAGCGAACTGGTGGGAATGCGGTGGGTTGCAAGTTATGACTATAGATGGAAGGAAGGAATGGTTCGACGTCATATGAGATGAAAACACCGCTCTTCAAGGACAGGGTGGTCCCCCAGAACTGCAAAACTTTCAATCAACGATTAGACAGAAGTGATAAAGTACCGACCACTGTTTCATTCAAAATAACGTCAAGGAGTGTTGGTGTAAAGGAGAGAACAGACACTGTGTTAAAAATAGCCCTAAAATTGTTGTTGGAATACTGCCAGCCAAAAGGGCTAATAATACACACCGAGTACCAGCCGTAGCATTAGCTGGGGATGACTGAACAAGAGACTTGAAACTCCTCGTTTTCACATCTTTAGTTAAGAAAGGGATAGAGAGGAAGTCGTCGAAGATTCCAGGCGGAGGGTTTGGCCCATCATAGAAGAGAAGTTGGGAGATTCCAGGCTACATCCCGCAAGATGTACGTCAGATACGTACATCTCAACTTACTTTCTGAAACGACTCACTGAACCGGCCAAGAAGTTATAGGTCGTGATAATTCCAGCCTTTGGATCAGTGACAGAGGAACCAAAAGCAGCAGTTGCCGCAGCCACTTGAGGAATAAAAGGTGCGGTAATTGTAATCAATCCGCCCTAAAGTTTACATGGTTTGGTATTAGAAGATATCAGCAATGCAAGAGTCCATCGAAGCACGTACCCAAACTTGGGTTTGAGGGAAGGTCTGTAGAGTAAAGCGAGTTACAATTCCCTTTTAAAACCAACTGTGAGAAAGGGATGCAAAATTTATTGAGTTATTGACTTACGAAGTTATTGAACCCTCCCTGGATATTGTCTATGAATTTAAGGCAAACATAAATATTTCCAATGACTTACTTTCAGCCCAAAGAAAAGGTTTGGATCGGATGTCTGTGTTACAGTGACGATGTTTCCATTAGGCTTCACCAGTTCAAATGCAGTGACAGTATCGATAGTCAATCCGTATTGATTTGTTTTCCAGGAGTAGCCTGTAAGTAACAGTTGCGTCATTTGCCTATGCCGCATCACTTTAAGGGCGAAACATACCTCCTCCTAGAATGAAACCAGCTACACCAACACCTGTGACGCGGCCCCCAACAACGTTGACATTGAAAGGTTCCAGTGCCGCATACACGTCGTCCCAAATTAGTCCAGCGCCAATTACAGCAGTTTGTGATGCCGCATCGTACGTAACCTCAGAGAAGCGAAACATGGCAATCATGACACCTTCGGTCGAAGAATAACCTGGATTTGATGCATGGCCTCCCCCTTTCACCTAGAAAAATTTAAGCGACTCGACTACCAATTAGGAACCGGAGGAGATTTACTGCAAATGGGGTACTTGTGCTGCCTAATATCCCGAGCTTCAAGACATACAGAAGTCAGTGACATCAGCATAATGCACACAATTTCAAGACACGAACAGTGATAGCAACGTCAGCAGCTGTTCCCGGTTCAACCACGCACTTTGCCACTTGAGTGCTAGAACTAGCCCAGTGGTATATACCCTTGGCGTATAACGGATGGCCTTTTACGGGATGGAGTCAGATTTCATCCTGGCAGATGCACACTCTCATCTCACCAACATAATATACATCACTAGCAGGTGATATAGCTCCAGCAATCTGCAGACAGACAGGATCAGGCAAGAGGGTTCTATGTTCAAGCAGAGGGGCGCCTGGTACGGCGCCTACAGCAAAGGGAATAGTCGCAGACAAAAAGGCAACTATCCTCATGCTGGAGAACATTGCGATAAAAAGAGGAGGATTACTGCAGTACTGATTCCTTAACTCTCCTTTATATGCCCTCCTCCTCGCTTCGCTTCGGTGCTCGATGGAATGTGACTAAAAGTTTTCTCCGGAAAGTTAAAAGGAAAAATCGTTTCAGCGGTCAAGCCGTACTAATTTTGACAAAAGGAAATAATGTGATAATCTGAAGGCTGCCTACCAGATATTGGCGGAAGATGTCCTAGTATTTGAGTAGAATAAGGTACCGTTAGACACTTTAGGGTCTTTGCACGAAGTAGTGATGACATACCACCGTGCTCTCACAATCTTGGAATTATGACATTTCGTGGCGGTCGATTCAAATTGACGTTCCTCATTGGCATAAGTTGCCAGCGACTTCACCATTTCGGTTCAAGAAAAAGGAATGAATCGTATCCCAGTTCGTTTTGTTCGTCTGGTTGAAAGACAATCAACATATTGAGCAGGTTGAGTCTACCACCACCGAGATAGTTCGGACGTTAGAAGTTGATATCACTTTACAGCTCGCATGGAAGGAGTTAAGTAACATGAAATTGCGTTGAGTAAGCCATCCCTTGATCTAGATTTTCGTCAGACGTAAGTAAAGGATTTAACGCTTCAGGATCTTGTTACCGGTGTGTGATTTCCCACGCAGTCATTGACAGTTGTTAGGAAATTGCAGATCAACTGTATGTCTGATAGATTACATTCAGACGTTTTGTGGAGAGCCAGAGTTCACACAGCGGTGCATATCAGTTGTGATACTCCACACAAGCTTGGCAGGGATTCTTGTGTCGACTGTCGTAAAGTAAAACATACACATCTGTCCTAAAATTAGGGAATAGATAGAACTGCAGGACATAGAGCATACCCCGAAGGTGACGGAGCTCTGAAATCCAATTCTTTTTGAATTAACCTTTCGAAATAACAGGAGCATATGCTGTTAATAAATGAGGACCATATTCCATTATGCTACAAAATTAAAAGAACAATACCTGAAGTTATTGGTACCGTCACCGGAACGAAAATTAAAACTGATTAATCACTTGCGTCATTTCATGAGAAAGACTTTTGTATATGCGCAGGGGACCACGAGGAGAAGTAAGGGGTAGTGATATAACGTTGATGCTTCCTAACATCGGACAGGATTGAGCAAGATTTGGAACAATGAAGAATGCTGAATTGGCACTAAGCCACTGTTTTGCTGACACTTCGCAAAATTTTGTAAAGTCATACGTAAAGGAGATAGTCCCCGCCAGAGCTCGAAAATAACGCACTGCGTCACTCACTTTTGATCAACCTATATTCAATCCAATATTTCAAGTTTCAGCCACTAGAAAAGTGCTGAACATGACGTTCTCGGGATTTGTATTGATGCCCTGAGGGCATTGAAAATGTTGGGTTCAGATTAGGAACTGCGCATTCACCGAGCAAGCATTACAACACGAATTCAAGCGAAGCCTTGGGTGTCCTATAGGTACATTGTCTCTGAGCAAAATAGAGACACATGGCATAATATGCGTACCACCTTTTTAGATGCGTCGCGAAAGCTGTAACTACGTCATAAAATTTATAAAATAGAGAATTGGACATCAATGAGTAAAAGGCACACTAATTTAGCCAGCCCAAGATTTTGGCTAGACAAGATATTAGACATATAGTATGGAAATATGAAGATTTGTACACACCTTTACTTCGTCTCCGATCTTCCTCACTCCGATCCATGGCGTAATTGCATTTGCCTTTTGTCCGGCCTCACCTTCATCCCACGTATAACTGACCCCAACCGCTATCTTGGAACCGTCACAGTTAAATGCAACAGCTGACACAGGCCCGGGATATTTGGGATACTGCCTCAGACGCTTTTTGACCTTGTGGTCCCAAATTGACACCGTACCATCGGAACCAGCTGATGCAAAAGTATTATATACGGGGTGGAAGGCCAAGGAGTTCACGGGCCAGACGTGATCGACGTCATTGATAGTTTGTCGGTGGCACTTGAAAGCATATTTCTTCTCTTGGGATGCTGGGGATGGATCAAAGTATTCTACAGCTATGCGTCCCTCAACGGAGGCCGTCGCGTAACCTACATATAAATTGATAATCTTCAGTATGTAATCAACAACAATCACCGAGAACTGACCTTGGCCATCAGGCATGCATGCCAAAGACCTTGTCATGTATTTCAAGCTGCTCTCCCTTTCCTGCGCCGGTTTATCCATTTTTCTGATATCATATATGTGAAATAATCGACTAGCCATTGCTACAACTAGGGTGCTATTGACGTGGTCGATGGCGTATATTCGTTCAGGAGTGGAATGCATGCTTTGTTGGGGAGTTGCTGCGCGAGGGTCCCAAAAACGAATTGAACGATCCCACGAACCGGTGATAAGCGCATCTGGAGGAAAATAATGTATATGAAACATGAAAAAACACAGAAAGAAGAACGCACTATTTGTGTTCGTAAAGGTCATTGAAGAAATCGAATCATTGTGTGTGCCGAGGTTGGTTATTTTCTCGGTAGACAGGTCGAGTCTGATCGGTTATAAGCAGACAGTGAGCAAAGTCCTTGAGGATAACTGATATGCGTATAACTAACTCTCGAACAGCCGTATCTAGGCCACCGCTGTAGCCGCGCGCTGCATCTGAAGAGAACGAGCATGCAAGGACCGCTGCTCGATGGTCAAATTTGGCCTTTGCCTCGCTTTGTTTTACGCCACTTTCTCCAATTTCATAGAACCGAACTGTCTAAGCTTATACATAAGTATGCAACACGTAGATCATGGAAGAGATAACACGCACCGCATCCCACGAAGAGACCAACAATTGGTCAGGATTTGTGGGTGAGTATCGTATGGAAGAGATGCTGTCGAATGGTGGCGATGGAGGAGTAGTGTAGCTCAGTTCATCTGCGAAGATTTCGCCAATTAGTACTGGCCAGCTATGCAAAACATGAAGCGCACCAAAACTCGACATTTTGTCTGACGCAACCGCGTTGAACTTAGCCAATGGTTGCTTCCCAGTTGCAATAGAGGCGTTTGTTTTGCTCTGTGTTGTTCGGAAGCTAAACACTTATGCACGTGATATCTTCACTAATCACTTGGCATCCCGTTTCGGATAATAAAGCACCTTTTATGGTCAAGTTGATTTGTCTAATGGGCAAAGGATGGGCAGCTGCGTCAGGCAGTGGATAGAATCAATATATGGGCAAGAGAGTGTATTTACTGTGAAGCTTAACTCTCTAATGCGTTTTACCTCTTCATCAGTTGCCCCAATTACTTTCCCCGGGTCTGCCAGGTGCACAGCTTCTTCTAGTATATTTTCAGAATAAACTCGCCACAACAGACTTTAGTGATGACCCAAGTGAATACATTATATATCCCATTATATTGAGCAACATAGATACAATTTTTGGTATGACCAGCAAGAGTTGGAGATCTGCCTGCTCCGAGTCGGGCTTGATGGAGCGTAGGAGCCTGTTTGAGAAAGTGAAAGGGAAGTTTGCAAGTACTATTATGTATTACAATTAATATCATGCGAAAATATCCGTAGACATACTTGTACAACTAGAGAATAGCTATGAGTAGATTTTCTCCTTCTCTCTCAGTTTCAGCGACGGCGATATATGATCTATATATAGATTAGTTCAAAGATGTAAGCTGATTGGTGAAGAATACTCATGTACTTCAAAAGAGTATTTACTTTGTTTTGTCATTGGTATAGGTAGTCTTGACAGCAGCAATGTGTATTGAGATAATTGGGAGCATGTGCGGATCAGGCGTAACTCTCCGAAGTCCGAGCTCTGTCGCACGGCCTTGATGTCAAACGAAGCTTAATTAAGCACTGCCACTGCAGTTCAATGTTCAACTCCGGCGCGTCAGACTATTCAAAGGACGATATACGCGGTCATCATATCAAACTGCTGCCACCCGTGGGCCTCGCACTTTCAACATGAGTAAATTACGCCAGGAGATGGAAGAGAAAAAGGCGAAGCTTGCTGCACTGCGAAAAGCAAGAGAGGACCGCCAGCGCGGACTTTTAGAGTCGCGAGGCCCAAGCTCAGTACGCTCAGACACTTGTAACCTAATCGTGACCGTTGTTTTTCACCTTCGTATTAGCCATCGCGTCCATCTGTATCAGATGCGGAGGTGCGCAGGATAGTCGATATTGTTCTTGGTCCCAGTGGAGGAGACGGGACAGAGGTCGACAAAGTACCATCTCCTTCAGTGTCAAGACCAGAAACCCCGGCTGTTGGACGGCATATAACCATCCCTGGCGATACCAGCGGACTGTCGAGTTCTGGTTCGGGAAGAGAGAGTAGGCAAAGTGATTTCCCAGATATCAGGCCTAACAACGGAGGAACTTTCCCAATGATGAGCGATGCGTCGACAGATAACAATGTGGAGAGGTAATTTCTTTCTCTCTTACTTATAATGTGATCATGGCACCAAATTTCACCTTTTCTTGAACAGAATCCTCATACCTAAAAGGTTCACGAGCCTGATCGATATCGAACAAGAGTTGTACGAGTATCCTCAAAAGGTTTGTAGGCCAAGTTAACCGGGTTCCTGCATGTGCGCAAAGTTCAACACTGTTATGCTAGGAGCGCGTCATGTATAGTAAAGAAGTCCAGACAGCATTCGTTGAGGTTACCGTGACCCCACTACCTGACGAGGTTGTTGATATCCCAAAATCTATTATCAAGACCCTGGGCATTGAGGACGATATCAAAGCACAAGAAGCACTGGAGCTAGAGGAAGAGAATGCTAAACTCGACAGAGAGATTGAAAACGAAATTCGCGGTTAGTAGTCAATGGAAGGCCAATCTGTATTATAGTTCGAGCACTAAACGTCCCTTTACAGAGCTTTCCGAAGAAGAGAGGGCCAGTATACTCAATGCTCCTGAATTCCTTGAATTCGTAGAGCAGTCGTCCAAATTTGTTCAGAGAGTGCTCAATGACTATGACTATGCTCGTGATTATAATGAAGCTAGTGAAGGAGGGTAAGCCATAATAATTGACCTACATGCACAATTTTGATGACTATATAGGGAGAACTATGAAGGAAGACGTGTCAAACTTGTGTGCGAATTCTGGGATGAACGTCACGGAAAGAATCGCTCCATTACAGATATAGATTGGTCACCGAAGGTGATTATACCAGTCTTTTTCTCATCGTTTTATGAACTGTATCTGACAAACGCTTCATAAAGTACCCAGAACTGAGTGTGGCCTCCTATAATAAGAACCCGGCCGCTCTAGATGAGCCAGATGGCATTGTAGCCATCTGGAATATGCATTTGATGGAGCGCCCAGAGTTTATCTTCCATTCCCCTGTGGGTCTCTTACTTCTGTTTTCTTTATAAGCTATATTTACTCGATATAGTCGGACGTCCTTTCAGTGTTGTTCTCACCATTCCACCCCAATCTAATTTTTGGAGGGACATATGCGGGGCAGATTCTTTTATGGGATACGCGGTCGAAACAGCTTCCTGTTCTGAAAACGCCACTGTCTTCGACAGGGCATACTCATCCTGTATATGCAATGCAAATGGTGGGCACCCAAAATGCCCACAACTTAATAACCAGCAGCACAGATGGCACTGTGTGCAGTTGGCTAGTCGATATGCTAGCTCAGCCTCAGGTATGCTTCTCAACCTAGAATATAAGGGAAAGCGCTGATCCGTTTACATCTCAGGAAACACTTTCTTTGGTACATTCTGGACACAACAAAACAGCAGATGTCGCTATCACATCACTCGACTTCAGGCACAGCGAAACTACAGCCTTCATGGTGGGCACAGAGGAGGGTAACATCTACCAAGCGAACCGATACGATCGCGCAGGAGCCAAAGCCGGGCTCAACCAATTCGATGTGTATAGGGGCCACGGAGGTCCTATTATGGCACTGCACTTTCATCCTCTTGCCGGGCCCGTTGACTTTTCGGACTTGTTTTTAACCAGCTCAGTCGATTGGACGATCAAGCTGTGGCGCTCGAAGTCGCTGACGAAGCCATCGACAACGCCTCAGGTCATAAACCCATTACATTCTTTCGAAGAGGCCAACGATTATGTGTATGATGTCAAATGGCATCCTGCACATCCAGCAATGTTCGGTTCAGTTGATGGATCTGGCAAGTTTGATTTGTGGAATCTGAATGTAGACACTGAGGTACATATTTTTAACCTGATCCCCATGCGAACCAATAGGCTCATGACTATTGCTCTAGGTCCCCATCGTATCCACAATTGTGGGATCCGGTCGGGCTATCAACAAGCTCAAGTGGGACAGGAAAGAAGGTCGGAGGGTTGGATTGGGAGGGAGTGACGGGCGCTTATATGTGTATGACATTGGTGATATGGCGTTTCCTCGGGATTCAGAGTGGACTGAGATGCAGAAGGCTATCTCACTAATCGCTGGTAGTACCCACATGAGCAGTATTGCTCAAAATGACCCGGGGCGTATAGTGGCAGGGCGTTAACAATAAAGTTCTTCGCCTCAGGGTCCCTGTTTTGCAAGGCTATAATGGTAGTTTCAAAATCAATACTGTATGAACGTAGTATAACAAACAGTAAGCAAAATCCACTAGAGAACAGCCTTGGGATGGATGGGAATGGTAGCAAAAGATTTACCTCGGAGGAATCCAAAATTGTTGATCAGCCGGCCAAAAAGGTTCGGAGTTTTTGTTCTCCTACATCCTTATCTCTGCCAGTATATCTCTTCTGGACATCTCTTGCCACTAATCTCTTGTGGACTTTCCTGGTCGTTACTCTGACCGAACGTGGGTTATGGGCCCCGCATGCCTGAAGGCTCACTTAGCCTACCACTCTCGTTGGGTGCCATTCGATTAATTGCACCAGGCGGGTTCGAACCTTCGACCTCGCATACCTGTCAATGCATTTCGACAACGGGCATCATACCAACTGGGCTTTCTGAGAGGGCAGAAGTATATTATGTTATTTGTAATATATACCTTTCTTTCTGAAGCCTTGAAGTCAGTTTTGAAGAGACGGTCCTAAGAATCAAGTGAAGGCGAAAAGATTTTCTTCGGCTTTCATCAGATGTGACCAAATATACAGACTAAAATAAATATTTTTTACGAACACTTCATGAGCAATTTCACTTATTCTTACTCCGTTTTGCGAAGTGTATAAATAACCCCGAAGGGCGCTAATTTTACAAGTGGACTGAACGGCCATGATCGGTATCTATTAAGTCGAGGATTCAATGAATATTGGGTGATTTTGGATAGGATTCATGGTTGATCCTGCTTGATTGCCAGGTCTCAGATATGCCTCTTACCATCTCATACCATGTGGCAAGTTCTGGCCAGGTCATGCATGACCCAAGCTCTACTTGGCCCCAAAAACAAATAGTCAAGAACTCTACTAGAACTCTTTGTTGATGGTTGCTTTTTGGTTGCTACATTCCTGAGTATGAAGACTTAAATATTCCAAGCTCATGACCAATGATGTTTATCGCAAAGAATAGTTCCGCGTGTCTATTTGATCATCAGGACAGAGCAATATTATCCCTCGTGTGCCTGTAAATTCATAGCCGTGACGAAATCCAAAGCCATTTGAATCTGCAGTTTAATCTAGTTTAATGCATAAAACTTTACTTCAAATAACTTGTTGAAGGTGTGCGTGTTGGTAAGAACTGTATGTCTAGCATCCACATATAAATAGCAAATTGCTCGGACTTTTTGGATTGAAGATACTCTTGTTGACTAACCAGTTTTTCTTTGCTATATTCCTTCCAATAAAGCATAATTTATAATCGACCAACCCGTCGAAAACATCATGGAATTTTTAGATGCCTCGAGGCGCCCTCAATTAGAGGTGAGAAAACTGAAAAATCTACGGCCTTCCTCAAAAATTTGAAGTATTTTCGGCACCCTGTCCTCGTCACCCGTTGTTGAAGTTTGAGGCATGATGTCAGGAATAGGAGCGGCATTGTGTATCTGAGTGATCCGTTGTGTCGACGGAAGACCGTTCTCCGACGGCTGAGCAAGTCATCATGCCGGCAATGGGCAGACCGGACTTAGAGAGGAATCGTTCCGGTGCTCCGTAGACGGTCACCAGCGCACTTTGTCTCCTGTTGTGCCGTGTTATGATCTCTATATTATCACCATCCCTTCTCGTCCGTCGTCTCTCTCCTTCATTCTCTCTCATCTCGAGAAAAATGTCCGCTCAAGGAACTTTCAAACAGGCCCCTCACAAGTCAGTGTCTCGCCTCTTGCATTTTACATATCTCATTCATAACCCATTTTATCTCTTTCAGACTCCTGGTGTAAGTCGCGTTCCTATATTCATGCGTGCCCACACTTATTTTTTACAGCATCCCTGGCCCTATCGAAGTGGCGGATGACGTTCTATACGCCAATGCTCATCCTTCTATGTCTCATGTCTCCCCAGATTTCATTCCTGTCTTTGGAGATTGCATCCGCATGATTAGAGAGGTTCTCTTCACCCAAAACGCCCAGCCATTCCTCATCAGTGGAAGTGGTACACTTGGATGGGACCAAGTAAGTATAGGGTAGTTATATCAGTATCATCATCTAATGTGAGACAGGTTGCAGCCAACGTCATCGAACCTGGGGAAGATGCTCTCGTTCTCAACACTGGCTATTTTGGCGATAGCTTCACAGACTGGTGCGTCGGGATTTTTGAGATAATCAGTTTATCCTTTAACCCCATCTTATCAGCCTCGAGACATACGGTGCCAATGTCACGCAATTAAAAGCCCCTATCGGGGGCACCGTACCCTTCGATTCACTCGAATCCGCGCTGAAAGCTAAATCGTACAAACTGCTCACATTTACCCACGTCGATACTTCAACCGGTGTTTTATCAGATGCTGCCCGCATTGCCGAGACCGTGCGACGTGTTTCCCCGAGCACTCTTATTGTCATGGACGCAGTGTGTAGTGTTGCGTCTGAGGAAATCAAATTCGATGAATGGGGCCTGGATGTCGTTCTGACCGCAAGTCAGAAGGGACTGGGAACCCCTCCTGGACTGAGCGTACTCGTTGCCAGCGAGCGAGCAATTGCCTCATGGGTGGACAGGAAAAAGAAAGGCGTAAGAGAAGGAAGCTACTATGCAAGCTGGGGAAAGTGAGCGCGTACTTCATACTCGCTTCGAAACTAAATTAACCGTATATTCAACAGATGGCTTCCTATCATGAAAGCATATGAATCCGGATCACCAGCTTACTTTGCAACACCTCCCGTCAATCTAATTTACGCGTTCCACGCGTCGTTGTCCCTAATTACTGCCAAAGCAAAGTCAGCAGATGGTACACCACGTACGTATGTTGCATATTTCGATTCATCAGGTCTTTAATTGCAAGTTGTGTCTAGTTCCTTCATTAACTGAGCGTTTCGCCTTGCATCGCGCTGCATCTCAGCGGATAAAGTCAGCTGCCACTTCGTTGGGTTTTAAACAGGTTCCTCTGCAGGATAAGGAGGCTGCGAATGGAATGACTGCTCTCTACTTCCCCACTGGCGTGCAAGCATCCGATTTGTTGCCTAGACTTGGAAAAAAGGGGATTATTGTTGCAGGTGGCTTACTGGCCAGCATCAAAGGTAAACAATTTCAAACTTAGTTTTTGGGCAGTACTGAGACAAGATTTGCAGATACTTACTTCAGAATAGGACACATGGGAGTGTCTGTAGTCAACCAGGACCGTGGAGATGTGGAGACTGTCGTCAAAGCTCTCAGTGAATCCTTAGACGAAATTTATGAAGAGAAGGGAATCAAGAAGTCGGACAAGTAGAGATTAGTATACCATTTGACAGGCACTGCATACGCGGGGGCATTCAATGGAAAGCATATACCATGATGGTGATCGAAGCTGGATACCGCTAAACTTGTACTGCATGCCGATGTATTCCTGCTTTATACCACATATTGTTTAGCGAGATAGGCCAGACGACTTTCCGTCTATCATGACCAAGCTAGCATGAAGGGCAGAGGTCCCAAGTTGTGATCGCCGATTGTCGAATGCCACATTATGTTGAATTAAGCGCCTGATCTATTTTTGCAACTCGATAGGCGAAAATATTTGAGAATCGGACTTGCTTCAGGGAAACCACCAATACTATTAGGTGGCTCTGCAGTTCTGATAGGATAATCTGCGCAAAACATTTAATGCAATTAAACCAAGGAAACACAAAGGACGGCACTTTCCCATCAAAGAGTATTCTTTCACCCCCACTGAACGCCCAGTTGGTACAACCCCACTTGTTGAAAAGGCAAAGTCCCCAGCACACACCAAAAGGTTACAGGTTTGGTCCTGGCTGGCTGCATATTCTCAAGTGTGTCTCCGTTGAGAGAGGACCAGAACCAGGTCCTGGCATAGTTACCTACTGAAAAACCCTGGGCGTATGTCCATCGTAACCAATGGCGTACCGAAGTCCCTTCTTCACCAGACTAGCGCCGTAAGCCCACAGACCAGTGGCTGGAAAGTCCACAACACCAGTGGCATACAAGTCCATAATACCAATGGCATACAAGTCCAATACACTTCGCTCTAAGACAGTGAGCAAGCAGTTCTAGCACACATGTACGGATATATCGGTGAGGCTTAAAGCCTTGGTGTCCGAAAGCCATTCGCGGGAGTCGCTTAGCTGCTCTTCCGGGAGAAGCTGACGATGATTATGGGGTTGGTCGGATGAGAATGGCAAAGGATGATGGGCGACAAAGTTATTATGAGCCTTACCAAATGCGAGGAAAATAGGGAAATCGAGCTTGGTCTGCCTTCTGCAAATTGTTCTAAATTTATGGGTCCACCGAGGAGCTAGATAAATTGAAAAAATATATTCAGTTATTTACGGATGTAAGGTGAGCTGGGGGCGGATGAACCTTGGCGCGATCTTCGATGAACGCTGGAGGGGAGGCCTCCCAAGGCAATACGCTCACTATCAGCGGAAACAACACATTGTCGGTGTAAAATTTTGAGAACGCCGTGACGAGTCCTCCAGGCTCCTTTAGTTGCACCTTCTTTACCCTCGCTATGTTTGGGGCCAGGATAAATTGTGCCTTGTGTGGCTGACGGGGGGAAGCGCCTTTCCAGTGTAGGCGCTATAAGAGTGTAATAATGTTTAGTATTAGAGTGTCAAGTGAACTTTGATGAAGTAATACGTGCCCAGTGTCGCAATAAACATCATTTCCAATGGCGAGTATGGGTATGCGGCGGTAGTTTATTCCCAACTGGTCGGCAATTTCAGGGCGAGGAAGCATCATTGAGACCTGAAGAACAACGTCGAAGATATGAATGAGCAAAGGATGTAACATCAACTGAGAATTGACTCGATTACATCTACATGCTCGTGAGGAATGTTCTTCAAGGCTAGGACATGGTCAATCTTTTGAGAATAAGGTGAAGTGTCGTAGCTAGATGATAGAGGGTGAAATGAGCGACAATGAGGGTTGCTAGTAACAAGGATATAATAACAGACCGATAAACAATGACATTTTCGTTGGACATGATTCTGTTATAAGAGAGTTGAGAGTGGAGGTGATGAAGGATGAGATAAAATGCTCTTGGGGTTGTTGTGGGTTGCACGGTGATACGGCCTGTGACTTAATACAATAGGTGATTACACGTGAAACGTTTAGTGAGAATTCCGGAGATGCGGGCAATCGGTGAGTTCTGGAAAGGAACGAAACAGCACAAAACCTGTCGAGGCGTTCTGCATGTTTTCCGGTCCAAAGGTATTGAATGTACTGGTCATGGTTAGAATGATTAGATCTTGATAATAGTGTGCCTAATTAGGGAAATTTCTTTCCCCGTTTAGGCTTCGGTAGTAAGATTGGCACAATCGATGTCCTGAGCTGATGTGTACAACACGTTGAGCGTTTGTCAAAAATTATATTGCACGAGAAAATAGCGACGCAAACTTCCTGTATGATGTGGATCTCCTCCGGTCAACATAGAGACTGGTAATTAAACGTTGTTAAGTAGCTGAATTAACAAGTACTTGAAAACTTCCATAGTGCTGAGCGCTGAAGCGCTGAAGGTTGGTTGAACAGTGGGCCAAACCAGCACAATAAGTTCTGTGAATAGAACTTATAGAAGCGACGGCGATCAACGGAGTTCCAATTTGGCGGAGCGTCGGAGTCTAAATGCCAAATTACAAAACGCAACTGCCGCCGAGTTTAAACCAAACCACAAACTCAAATTCAACTGACAACATCCCTTGCTCTACACCACTTTCGACGAGATGAAAACGCGGTCTATGTGCTGAACTCTGTATCGAATCTGGGTATAAAATGCAGAATTTTGCCTGTAATTTGATCATTCGATCACCTCAACCACGATTAACGTGTCGACGTGGTCATCATTGCTGGTGAGACTGATGTTTGCGGCGCTGTACTATTTCTTGAAATGTTCCATCGTAGACGATGAATTGCGAGTCATTGTAAGTGCGTCTATTCCACACATGGATTACATACTTATCACTCCTGCCTCTTGCGACAATCCAAGGATTCCACAGGCTTCAAATTAGACGCCCATAAGGGGCTTAGAAAGGCCTTACGCGGATTTTTTTTTCATCACAGGTCTGAATCTCTCAAGTAAATATTCTATTCCACTGAATAATCTTCCATAGATTTATTTGATATCTTTGATTGGCATAGTCCCAAATCATAGGAACGTCAATGCAATTGTACTGGATCAGGACTCCCTTCAGGAAAGTCGCCGGACTTATCGATGAACGAGGTCCTATGTTTCATTCAACTCATTTATGGTCTTTCAAAGCACATTATCTTCAGCATAAATTGTCGTGCAGCATGTGACAAAAAGCTTTACAGACAAATATATAAATAATGCTCGATCACCCCGCCGGTATAAATATCCTGCCTACTGGTCAATCCTGTCTTTCTTCCTTAACAAAACATCAAATCATACAACACCCAATATGCACCTATCATCTGAGCCGGTACCTCAATATCCGAGATTAATATCTCGCCCTTTCAAACAGTCTCCTAGCATGAAGTTTAACATGCCTGACCCTCCCTCCTCCAGGTACCTGCAGGACATCGCCCGGGACCAACTCCCCCCGCCTTCGTTACATAGAAGCAGACATGGGTGTGCGTGTATATTCTTACTGGCTCTGTCCTCGCTTTTTTTAAAAATTGTATACAGCTATCCAGGACCCCGCCCAGGATTATACACTCCCTCACCCGTCCAACAGGCGAGGACGAAGGGAATGTGAGTTAATATATAGTCAGTACAGGAGGCCTCTGTGTTGATATGTCATACGCCCAGATGTTCAAGATAACGCCTATGATAAATCACCCTCTACATCATCAGTTAATCGAGGTCGCAAAGGATGTAAGTGTACATTGCTGTGTTATCTGTTGTTGTATATGTTGACATGTGGTAGCTTCAGCTGTTCATACTATCGATCACAATACTACACCCCTTCCTACATCAGTCAAGCGTGGTCACAAAGGTCGTAAGTGTACACGGAGTCTACGCCTTTACATGTACTGATATATCGTTCAGCTGTCCAAGATATCTCCCAAGACAGAATATCCTCGCCATCATCCGTCAAGCGAGGTCGAAAGGGATGTAAGTGTATATGAGGGTTATATGACTGACAATTGTTTATATGATTTGTACTCAGCCAATCAAGATATTGCCCAAGAACAAAGAACATCTCCTACAATGACGAAGCAAACTCGAAAAGGTGAGTATATACAGCCTCCAATACAAGAATTTATAATTGATTTTTTCTCAGTAGCCCAAGACCTTTCTAAGGAGTCACTCCCCTTGCCACTCCCGGCCAAAAAAGGACGAAATGGATGTGAGTATATCAAACTAGCTCAAGTCAATTAGGTCGTTGATATTTAATACCTTTACCAGTTATGAAGTTTCTCTCTAAAGCGGTCCCATGCACTTCAGCAAAAAGCGTGGTGGAGGAGCCCAGTGTTATCTGCAGCCAAGAAGTGAAAAGTGTCAGTTCTTCCCCCCCATCGCAGAGCGAGGTAGCCCTGTCCCGCAATAAGTTTTCGACGGATTCGATCCCCACTCGAGGATCTTTCAGCATATCCGCCAGGGAGTCCTTGCTACCCCAGTTCTCGCCCGAGTTCAATCTTATGCCGGGGTCTTCCAGGGCAGGACATCGCTGGCCCTCCTTCATGGAGATAGAAACGCCAGTATTGGAGGCAGGCGCCTCTCCCAGGAACATCGTACCCTCGCCCAGTTCATCATTGTCGGCAGGGAGGAGATCGATCCACGCCATTGTGGAGGACGCCGACAGCGAACCTGTTCAAATAGAACCCTCAAGCGGTAACACAATCACCACTGAAGTACCTGCGGATCGCCAGTCTGACCACGCCACCAACACGTCCTCTGACGAAGAGCCCCCCGCCCCGACCAGGATGTCTTGGGCCGATATCCTTGCCGCAATGAGGGATAATGCCGAGGAAGATGCATCGTCTGTTCCCATCAATGATTTGGAAGAGTTCTTATCGGCGTTTGGATTGAAGGTTTCTAAGAAAGAGCCAGCGGTGGAGGAGATGTCCCTTTTTCAGCTTAACAAAGTCGTAACGGACCATGAAGAAAGGGACGCGCAAACAATTATGGATTGGCTAGTTATTCATCCGGAGGCGACCGGTTTCATGTCCTCTTACCCAGCTTTAACACGACTGGTGGAGGTGGACGCAGACACCAACGAAATAGGTGCGTTAAACATATTTCATTCGTTTTCATTTTACTAACTCCTGGTTTGTTTATCTAGTTAACACCACTTCTTTCGTGAACATCACAGGTTCGAATACCTCTTTATTTTTGGAATCTTTTTTTAACGTATTCTTTAGCGGACCTGGAGGGGGAGGGCATGGGCCAAACTGTTGGCTCCATGGACTCCTTGCCCTCTGTTTATTCCCAACAGACATCGCCAACCCACAGCGTTGAGAACGTCCCTCAACTCATATTTACGCTCCCAACGGAGACCGACCTCGCCCTCGATCCCGTCATGGAAGAAGAGACTGTTCCGGCCCCGGAACTTCTAAATGTCGCATGGACGCCTACTCCCATGCAAAGGCGCCGAGTATACTCGGTAACTCCTCCTAAGCGCCGAATCTCCAGGCTTCGCAAGGTGGCTTCGGCGCCTGACCTCCAGCTCGTTGCTGCGGGGTCTAGCTTTGACGACAGCGACGACGAGGATACCGTTCCCTCATCCCGTGAGGTGTCTGGTGTTTCCTCTACCGTATGGACGTCATTCTCTATTGACTCTTCAGTGGATGCAAATGATTCCTTCAGCATGACAGTTGTGTCAGAGGAAGAGCGTAGGAAGTCTAGTAAGTATTTGATTCAACTCCCTCTTTATGTCAAACTTCCTTTGCTAACTGCTTCTATCCCACAGATCCTGATGTTGGAGAGAACATGTTGGTGGCAAACTTGCTGCCAGACTCTTCTCTTGGCTCCTTCTCGTCCAATCGTGGACGTGTTTCTATCATCGATGCTGGGACTGCCACCACCGACCCCTTGACCGCCTCTCTGTGTGTTACCGACGTCATTGCCCGCGTTTCCGCTGAGGACGACGGCGTATCTGTCTCCGGCTTCGTTTCTGCTCCTTCCACGCCCGCACCTGACACTCACACTTTTGAATCCACTGGCAACAAGGCTGTGGAGGCTTCATCTGGCGAAACTCAGGTCCGTTCACGCCCTGTTGGTATCTACGGTGGCCCTCTCAACATGGCCAGCCTTCGTTCGCAGATGAACAAGGTCGAGGAGATCATCATCGCCAATGCCAGCAACCGTGCGAGCATGTCTGCTCCCAGCACACCTCAGGTTCAAAGCCCAGGTTCTCCTAAGCGCGATTCCCAGGGTGCAACGCCTAAGCGCCGAGGAAGCATGGGTTACAAACCACGGGCCATCACCGGCATCAGACCTTTGATGCTTCCCATGCGGGTGGCACTGCGAGATTTCGACGATAACGGCAACAGGACTGTGACACATCCTCCTGGCACTGTCTCTCCCGAGGACTCCCCCCGGAACATTGTTCCCTTCTAGGTTTTTTTCTTTGACTTTTTTCTCGAAAATTTTTTCAAAACCCCCCTGGTGACGTCTTTGTGACTTGGGCCTCTCGTCAACGCTCTTTTAGGCTCTCGTTGACGTCACCACGGTTGACACAAAAAATGTTTTAGAGGCAAGTCTTCGCCTCTCCGCCTTTGGCGGGTTTTTCTTTTCTTAAAACCTAGTCTTCTGTTCCCGGGTTGTTCTCTCTGGCTGGCTCGCTACTGCATCTCTCAAAGGCCTTTTGTCACCTGCACTACAGTCTCGGTTGAGTCTTCTCTCTCTCTTTTCTTCTTCTCTCTCTCTTCTCTCTCTCTCTTCTCTCTCTGTTTCTTTCTGTCTCTTTCTCTCGTTGTGTCCTACTATCTCAATTTGGACAATACTGGCACCGGCATCCTCGATTTGTATTTTTCTTCATCTGGCAACATCTTCATCCTATCTTTCTATCTTTGTTGGCGGCCTCCTTTTCTATGGATTTTCTCTTTCTCACGCGCCTTGGGTCTTACTCCACTCGACACCATCAACAATTGGACCCTCGACGCCCTTTTCACATCAAAAAATCTTTTCGAACCCCCCGGAACATACTTCGGATGAAAAAAAAATTGTTTATTCTTCATTTTTCGGACCCGCACTCGGACCCGGAGCTTCTCGTTCTCGTGCTTTGCGTTGTCGTCGCCCTTTGCCAACCTGGGCCTGTGTTTGTTCAACTTTACTCCTCAGCTTAGAAGGTCGCCTTCCATGTGTTCGCTTCTTCATCATTTGTATGCTATGTATTATTCATTCTCTATCACATGTATTTTTCATTTCTATGACATTTGTACTACATTTCTATTTTCTATTCATCTTCATGACATTTCTATTGCATTTCTATTTCTTCATCTCCATGACATATCTAGTACATTTCTATTCATTATCCCTCTCTATTACATTTCTGTATAACATTCTATTCAGATTTATAGATTTGTATTTTCTTGGATCAATAAAAATGTCAATGCATGTATGGAAAATTCATGGACAGACAACTCTGCAGTAAAATGATGATGCAAGCTTTGAAAATGCAAAAGAAGAATGGTGTATCTTTTTTTGTGGAATCCAGAGCGCAGTGTTGAATAGCAAAACATGGATGGCTTGCTTCTTACCTCCATCAAAGGATTCCACCCAAGGTTTATTAATTCTTACTGCAGATGCAACAAGTCGGCTCAAAGATTATGGCATTAGCAACCAGTGACTCTCGCAGCTTGAATGACTATGGACGTTCGACTCGAGCACAACCTGAACGTAGCTAATTATAGTATAGCTTGAACTAAAGGAACGAGAATAACTCTTCCTTGTCCACAATTAGCGGTACGGTCAATACAAAACGACCAGAGGACGTAGGAGAAAACCAACCTCCAAATCTCTTTTTATTTTTCTCCTTTTTCGATGAATGCAAAATAGAACGACCAGAAGAATATAAATATGAAGATTACGCGTAAAGTAGATATATAAAGATATAAAATCCAAGTAAAAAGATATGACTAGGGGAATATATAACAAAATGAGTATGTGTGTCGTTCATCGTCCAGCGACAATCCGAGTGGCATCACTCTCAGCAGAACCATTTGCCTGTCCACTACCAGCGATCGAAGCGATCGTCTTTTGCATGTCAGTCCACTCGGATTCGCGAGGTAAGGCCATGTCTCCGATATCATAGATGTACAAACGGCCATCGCTGCCTCCCAGAGCTGCTCTGCGACCTTCCTTTCTGTCCCATTGCAGCTTGTTGATGGCGCGTCCAGTACCCACCGTTGTTGAAACCACTGGGACCTATGAGGAATACCGTTTAAACGCCTAACATTCCAATAAATTGATAGACATTTGTACCTCTGTATCAGTGTTCAGATTCCACAGATCGAACTTGCCAGATCCATCAACGGTACCGAACATTGCAGGATGTGCAGGATGCCATTTTACATCATACACATAATCATCCGCTTCATCAAACGAATAAACGGGTGAGATCGTATGCGGCGTCGTTGACGGCTTCTGGAGCGACTTTGCACGCCATAGCTTGACCGTCCAATCGACCGAGCTGGTCAAAAATAGATCGGAGAAGTCTACAGGTCCAACGAGGGGGTGGAAGTGCATGCCCATAACTGGCCCGGCGTGGCCTTTGTACACGTCGTACTGGTTTAGCCCGGCTTTGGCGCCCGCGCGGTCGTATCGGTTCGCCTGATAGACGTTACCCTCTTCAGTGCCGACCCAGAAGGTAGTCGTTTCATTGTCAGGGAAATCGAGCGTCGTTATTGACACCTCAGCGGTTTTGTTGTGCCCTGCGTGAACGAGTTCAAGGGTTTCCTAGGTATAGAATGTTTGCTCGGGGCCAAAGAGTTGAAGAAGGAAAAACGCACCTGTGGCTGAGCCAACATGTCGACCAGCCAACTGCATACAGTCCCGTCTGTACTACTTGTAATTAGATTGTGCGCGTTTTGGGTGCCAACCATTTGCATAGCATATACTGGATGCGTGTGCCCCGAAGCGGAGAGAGGTGTTTTCAGCACGGGAAGGTGTTTGGATCGCGTGTCCCATAAAAGGATTTGACCTGAGTAGGTACCACCAAATATTAAATTGGCATGGAAAGGTGAGAATGTGACGGAGAGTACATCCGACTACAGGGAAAAAAATTGTTAATGTTTCGGTCAAAGGTCTATCAAACCAATTCGTACCTGCGAATGGAAGATGAATTCAGGTCGTTCCAACATGTGCAGATTCCAAACTGCTACTATGCCATCTGGTTCGTTCAACGCTGCAGAATTTTTATTATAGGACGCCACGCTTAGTTCGGGATACTGGGATCATGCGTCAGAAATGCCACAAGCAGCAAGTCATAAATCTCACTTTTGGAGACCAATCGATGTCCGTTATGGACCGATTTTTTCCATAGCGCTCGTCCCAGAACTCGCAGACACGCTTGACGCGCTTTCCCTCCGAGTCATCTCTATAGTTCTATCAGTCAAGTTTAATTTATTATAGAACCAATACCCACCCCCCAGACTCAGCGTCCACGGTGTAATCACGAATATAATCATAACCATCATTAAGAGCTCTTTGAACGATCTTTGAGGACTGTTCTACGAATTCAAGAAACTCAGGGGCAGCAAGGATGCTAGCCCTTTCTTCTTCCGATAATTCTAACAATACGAAAGCACGTCAATCAAGGCGATCTTATATTTAGTTATGAGACATACCGCGAATCTCTTGCTCAATTTCTTGGTCAAGCTTTACACTTTCTTCGTCAAGTTCCTTCTCGCGCGCAACCCGCTCCAATTCGATTTCCTTTTCTTTAGCAATGCGCTGACGAATTTCAGCTTCATAGTCTGCTGAAGGTTCTGTTTCCACAGAAGTCGTCTGTACTTCTTTGTTATATATGACGCGTTCCTAAGATTACAGTAAGATAAGATGGATGTCTCAAATGTGCAAGGAAGGGTGCAGACTTTCTGGGGGTACTCGAACAGTTCTTGCTCAATATCCACTAGAACAGGGAGAGTTCTAGGTGTCATAGAGCTGTACACAAGGAATGGACATAAGGATCGTAAATATACTCACAAAGGAACAGACAGACCTACCGCTCAATGACATTGTCCGTAGCCGCATTACTTGATCCAGGCACCGCTACGCTCCCTTCTGCGCTCAGCCTCTCTGCAAAGTCACTTTGCCTGCTTGCCCTTCCCGATCCTGATCGTGGAGAAATCCCGCTTACAATGCCAGGTAGGCTAATATGGCGCCCTACAGAAGGTGTCCCGGGCATCGAAGACGAGGGTGTCAGTTCGCCGCTGTCTAAGCCACTGCGACCGCCCACGAGAGCATTTACGAGGTCGTCTACATCTTTCTTCGAAGCAGAAGGACCGGCTGCCTGAGCGGAATGACATTAAATTGAAGAAAAGTCGTGAAAGCTTGAATTGCGATTACATACTAGCTCGTTTCTTCTTTCAACCTCCCCACGCTGACGATCGGCTCTTGCTTTCCGTAGTTCTGCGAGCTTTGCCCTCTTTGCTTCAATTTCTTGCCTCCTCTTATCCATGGTAGTAGTTGTATATGTGATTGATTAGGAAAAAGACGATAGATGGATCATAAACTCGGTAGAAGGCTTGATCGACGCGTCGGGATTGCAGCCCTGGTGGAGTGCATGCAGTGGCGGTGCCAGCAAGCTTACCGCGATTGTCATTATTGATTTTTGAAGCCGATAGGGCATTAGAATCAAGAGAAAGACGGAAGGAGATGATTGATCTGCCAGTCTAGTCAGAAAAGAAATGCTTCTCCCAATCTCTCATGTCCCTCATAACACCAAGCTCGCGTTCCAGAGGTGGCGGCGGTAAAGCTGGCGCCAGAAAACACGAGAATAACAGAATCTATGCTAACCCGCTACCTCTTTTGTTCGTTGAGCCTCCTCCCAGTCGGATAGGCTCTGTACTCGGTTTGCTTGGTCTCTCGCTCACTCGTGTCGAGAATCCGCACTGCGAAGGCATTTTTGACCCTATAACTCGTTCCGTCTGGGTTTCCAACTCAGCCCATTCAATGATTCTATGGAGGAGGGGTTTCTTTGGCAAAGGTGATTTGTCGCGCAGTGAACCCAGCTGGCTCGCAAGACAAATTAACATAAGAAAGTCGGGAGGAAAGCGTAGGTAATTTGTTAGTATCTCTACATAATCATATCTGAACATGCACATTATTTTCAGAATTGACTTCGGAAGAAATCACAGCTCGGCGCAGAGCAGAGCGCAAACAATTCAAACGCGACAGAGCAGCCGCCATTGCAGCCGTTGCGGAAGAAGCAGAGGCTATCTTCGCATCTGAAGGTCGCGTTATCGCGCCTGCTCTTTCTGGTCCTGCAATTCCTTCAGCTGCGACATGGAGACCGACTTCACAACCTCAACCTGAAGAATCCCCTTCACCAGCAGAAGGCGAAACCGAAATTCTTGAGGATGAGGCACCGTTGGTTGATGTAGAACACCTGCAGTTAACGCTGCAGGAAGCTTTCTTTTTGCTTTGGAATCTTGATTGCTTGACGGTCTTCGACCCTACCACGGTGAGTTACCATGCCCACTAATCATCTAATTCATTGAACCAAGGTGAATTATCAGATGGAACCTATGACCTTACAACAAATATGGATAGCGTTTCAAAAGGCTGAACTTCCACTGTTCACCTCCTCTCCATCTACTGTCGTAGAGTCGCTTGAATTCGACAATCCCTTCCTCATTAACTATGCGGTGTATCATCACTACCGCTCTCTGGGATGGGTCGTGAAAGGCGGAATCAAATTTTGTGTCGACTACCTTTTATACAAGCGAGGACCTGTGTTTGCACACGCTGAGTACGTACATCCCTGAATTGCCGCACATTGTTTTATCTTATCTAACAACGGTCTGTTGGATAGACTTGCCCTCGTTGTTATGCCTGTCTACGAAGACATCGAAGACCAAAAAACGTCCTCCATTGACCTGCACAATTCATCTCCCTTCGCATGGTCCTGGCTGAGCACAATAAATCGTGTGAATTCTCAAGTCCAAAAGGTTTGTTATGCCTTCCACTTTCTTTTTTTGCGTGGCGATAGTCAGACTCTTACACTTTTGTTTTGCTTTCTTCATCAGACACTTATACTGGTTTATGTTACCATACCAGCCAAAACACGGGTTTCACAAAGCGTGCTTCTGACTCCTGCTTGCCTTGCTCATTATTCTGTTCGAGAGGTCGTTCTTCGGCGGTTCATTCCAGCTCGAATGCGAGATTAAACTGGTCATCCTCAGCTACTGTATTTCATACCGAGCACTGTGGATTGACTACCATTTCACGAAATCACATATCATCTGGGGGCATCTATGTTTGTTCAAACCCCTGAACCTTATTAATGTGATGTTATCCATTCCATGCTACAGATCATAATGTCTTTTCACCTCTTCGATACATTATACACCTCTCTCTTCTACTCCAACCGCCATACTTCTATGGTGTAGTCCACCCCTTGGGACATATGACAAGTAATTACCCATAGGAAAACGTGCAAATACAAAACACTCCTTAACCTCTCAACCCGACGAGGTCCTTGGCGTGATCCTTCGCAGTCTCCTCCTGAATAAAGCGGATGGGAGCGTGAATGACGGCTAGCGCAAATCATAATGTGCTCGACAGGACGATGGTGATCATAAAATAAAGATGAAAGACGAATAATGTGCTCAGACAGTGAATTCCAAAGCAAAAAAAAAAAAAGATAAAAATGCTGTGTCGATGACGAAAAACGGGGGAAAAGAAGATAAAAATTTGGGACTCATATTGCACCCTTGATTGTGACTTTGCGATACTTGTCCTCGAATACCCGCGCGACTTCTGCCATCGCTGGTTTGCAATCGAGCACCTTCTCCGAATCGGGGCTGTTCGGATTGGTGAAAAATGTGATGCGGTGTTCCACTAGGAATGTCCTCGCTTCTTCCAGATTATCGAAAGCAAGGGTAGACTGCAAGAACGAAAGGGGTATCGTTTTATAACTGATGAAAGAAAGAAATTTAAAGGAAGAACTTTTAGCGTGTAACAAAGGAGGGAGCAGGCGTACGCTTTTGTGATGACCATCATAGCTTTGATGCGTTCGCGGTCAATGAAGTGATCCATGATGTATGCACCCATGTTCGGCGCTTGCAAGTATAGTTCACAAAGCTTATGATAATTGCCCATCGACTGCGCCCTCTGCACAGCCAGAGCATGCTGCACAGCCTTATCCGCTTTCTGTTTGGGGGTTAGTTGACCTACGTAAAGATTAAGCTCTGGATACAAGGTAAGAACACTACTTCGAAATAAAACACAGGGAGCCCTACCGCTTCTATTTCGCCCGTGTAGGAGCATGAGAATGCGATAGGCAGTGAACTCCTCGACTTTACCGGGAATTCCCAACTCGTAAAGTGTCTTTAGAGTTGCCTGACACTGATTGTATTCAACCATATCATTCTATCAATGATTTTCAGCATTGGGAAAGGTTTGAAAAGAGCGAAGGAAAACGTACGCTCTCAAGGGCTATACGGGCGTGGATTTCGTATACTTGTACCGTAAATTCGTTTTTTATTCGTTGGACCTATAAAATATGAGCAGAACAGTTAAAATGACAGTGTGAGTTAACATACTGTAAGATCTTGTCGCAGACTCTTAAATTGATTACAAATCCAAGGGTATTTAACCTGATGCTCCCTCCATCGAGATTTGAGTTCTGTAAGAGTCTTTTGGAGGACGGCATAAGGACGTATCGTCTCAGGTTTAGGTTCGCTTGTCAATCGTAAATAGTCTTTGAATATATCTTGAGACGTCCCAACGATTGTGTATCGATCCCAATCAATTACATTCTAGGTGCGATACTTTAAATGAACTTCTTGTAGCTGAGAACAGAATAACTCACCGGGTCCCCTTCGGGCTCGTCCTGGGCAGTATAGGGTGACCCTGACCTTGAAGATAACGACCGGTTGTTGAACAGGTGCCCATTTTGCTGATTCGCCTTGATTGCAGCAGCACCCCCATTCCGTGCATTCTTGTTTTTTTCGATTTCATGCTCACGCTGGAAACGTTCGGCCCGTCTGTTAAGTGCGGCTTGATCATTGAAATCCGTAGTGTAAGTTGCTGCTGCATTCTTGAGCTTTTCCTTCTTGGCTTTCTTGGAATTGGTAGTAGGAAGAGCTGTTTCGATGCTGCAAAGAAGTAATGCACATTGAGTCTGCAAAACATGGCATGTGAGAAAGAGGCTCGCCTCTTGCGTTTCAAGGTGTTGAACACTGGAGGGGGTTTGGGTAACAAACTGCAGTGAAGTGGGTCTGAGTAGCAAGAGAATGGCAATGTGATCCAGAATACAAATGGCACCTTTTCAATTGAACACCAGCCCAGTCTGTCGTCCATAGTGTTTGGGCAGCGAAAGCTTCAGAAATTACCTGTTTAAGTTCGGCCTGAACTTCTGCTCTGTTGGAATCTGTGATTTGTCCGAGGCACTTTGCAACCCATTCTCTGCAGGGCAGATACGATGTTAAGAATAGTTATCCCTTAGATTCATGGATGATTTACGCACTTTAGAGGAGGAGGCCACGACTCTGTGGACATAGTGCAAGTAAGAAGATGAAACGAAGATACTAGCTGGTTGTTAGTGATTGAGATTGCAGGAGTAAGGAATGACTGGCCCTGTGCCATGTGTCTATTGTGCCTGTCCGGAAAATGCCTTGACAAATGGAACCCCGAAGCAAGCCGACCGGCCAAACTCTGCTCCTCTCAAAGACTCCTCCACAATTTTATATTCTGATTTTTGTATTATTCCGTTGTAGAATTCTATTTTATCTCAAGTATATACCTTCATGGACAAAATACGAGTCTGACGAAGTATGACTGAAGAGAACCGTTTAGAGCACGATAGGCTCGGCCCGTTTACCTCACACGCAGTCCGGTTTGCAACAGTTACACTCCAAACTCTTACCATTGCGCTTATCTATCCAACTTCAATATCTAACAATGAGTGTCCTACGACCATTCAAAGCTACTGACATGTTCAAGTTCAATAACATGTGAGGTTTTTTGCATCGGAAGGTCCCATATGTCCCGCTCACGATCACATCTCAGAAATTTGGACATTTGGACCGAAACTGTGAACTCTATCATAACTTATTGTCATTATGCCTGAATGTCTGACGGTAGATGTCACTAGTACGGAATTGGTTTCTACCTTAGCTATCTGGCTCGCTGGCCGGACCTGTGCTGCGTTCAGGCGGCACCTAGCGGTCGACTGATGGGATATGGTGCGCGTGCATTATGGATGACTGCCTTTTCCACATTCCTGAACTATCTGGTGTATGTGACAGTCTTAGGAAAGGCGGAAGGCGCTGGTCCCGAATGGCATGGACACGTTACAGCTATCACGGTCGCGCCAGAGTATCGTCGCTTGTCTTTAGCACACAAGATGATGACCCTCCTCGAAATGGTCTCAGAACGAATCTACCAGGGTTTCTTCGTCGATCTATACGTGCGATGCGCAAATATTGTAGCCATTGAAATGTATGAAAAGATGGGATATAGTGTGTATCGAAGAGTGCGAGAATATTATGGGACATTAGGTGTAGGGAAAGGCGGAAAAGATGAAGAGGATGCATTTGGTGGGTCTAATACCCAAATATTATTCAAGTATACGACATACTCACAGATTTCTAGATATGCGAAAACCCTTACCCAGAGATACCGCTCGTCGTTCAGTGAGGGCAAATGGCAGAGATATCGTGGTCCCTGCTACCGATGTATCATAATACCCGAAAGAGAGTAAATCATATTCTTTTAATTACTGCTTATACTAAAACGCCCTAAATTACAAGCGGAGGCGGTTCCTCGGGCATGATAGGAGCAGGAGGCAAGTCAGCAATCTTTTCGTCATAGAATTGCTGCAATCGTTCTCTGTCCAAACAAAATTCCGCCATTTCCACTCTCATTCTCTCTGCGGCAACCGCTGGAAGATGATCTTTATTCTTGATAGCTGATCCCATCCTTCCTGGTCCCATCAGCCGGTTCGTGAGGAACAAAAATCCACGATAACCACCCAGCACCTGGATAAAAGCCACCCCCGATCGGTGTACAAACTGTGAATACTTGTATGGCGATCGACGATACGAGTAGACAACATCAATTTGCTCTGGGTATAGATCCGCAGCTTCCACATCTACAATAAATCCGAACTTCTGGAGTAGCGCGTATTCAAAATATTTGACAGCTTGTGTACCTTCGGGAAGTCGTTTCTCCAGATCCGGAACATATGGGGGAGGGTGTGAGAGACGCATTGGGTAGCACGACTGAAATGCGTTGTGCTCTCGGATGTCGCTGATTTGAGTCACGTATGCTTCAACGAGCTTCAATCCGTAGCGATCGATAGTCCGACTCCAGAGGCGTAATTGATCCTCGATACATCGAGCTGTGGTTCCTATCCATTGCAGCTCAAAGTGGAACACGGTCGCAGGATTGTGGATGATATCATGATGAAGGATGACCGATTCTGCTTGGTCACTTCTCTGTAGACAATGAATAGATCAGTGGACTCCTTTGAGAATTCTTCAGAAAAATGCAAACCTTATTGGGATCAATGTCAATAACCATTGTCTGACTAAGGATCAACGTCTTTTTGTTCCTCGTCCGATTATTGCTGTTGAGGCCAGTAGACTTGGAGCTCGATCTCAAATTAGATGATGTGTGGTATGAGGGTCGAATAGCAGAGTCTGAGTCTAGGTGTCGCTTCAAGAACCAATTGTTATACTTTGGTGTGGTGTGCAGCGAAAATTCACCCTTCAACCTGTAGTAATAATGTCTTTACAAGTATCAGCATGCTACCTTCAAATCTATGTTTAAAAAGACTCACCCATCTAGGAAATTATGGTATCCTCTACAATGCTCAAATAACCCTTGTTCCTGAAGCTTAATCCCTATCTCAGTCCCTTGAGCCCTCGATGAAACATCCCTGAACTCTCTGACCAGCCATGACACAAAGTCGTAGCCGATAAATGAATCAGGATACTGCGACCGATGCCAGTGATACGTCTTGATAGGCACCCCATCTTCCTCCCTCATGGCTTTCGCAATTGCAGCAAGGTTCATATTTCCAATCTCACGCTCGCTCTTCATCTTCTTCTTCAGTGGGCCCTGTGCATGGATTTGATCCAATTGGTCCATCAACGACTCGTCGAGAATTGACAGTGCTGGGTCCAGCGTTGTGGGCAGGAAGCGCACAGGCGGATGGACAACTTTTTCATCCGGGGGCTGCCACCGGAGCTTGGTAAACTGTTCTGCAAGCTTTTCAATCCCTAGAAGACGGGCTTCTTCATCATTCAATTTCTCGCCTGATGGACCAATAGTGACTTGAGGGCGTTCGGCAGTTGGAATGACCACGAAGCGCGTACGCCAATAACGAAGAGATTCGTTAAAGTGATGCTCGTATCCTGCTACAAGCATGTCCAACCTGTGTCAAAATACATCTGTAAACCTAGATATCGGATTTAAAAAAATTACTGACCTGTTCCACGAATAATTTTCCAATCCGTGAGACTGGAATTCTGTAGACAATTCCGTGTAGCCACCTTCGAAGGACGAAACTGGATTAATATGAAAAAAGAAAAGTGGAAACACCTTACCTCCAAGTTTTGGCCAGATCAGGCATTGGTAGCTGAAAGGTCGCGTAGTATGCAACCGGCGCACATAACGCTTCACCTGAATAGCCTCTCCTGTATAGGATATTCGATGGATTTCATTCGTCATGCTCAAATACACCGGGTTCGTCGTCGAGCTCAACACTTCCGCCGCACCCGTAGGCCATGTATCGAATTCCCCTTCCCCAACAAACGATTTATTTCGTCTAAAATTATTCGTGTTCTTTTCTTTCTCTTTCTCCTTTTCCTTTTCTTCTTCGCTTGGAGTCTTCTGGGGCTTCAAAACAAACTGGAAGCCTTGCGCAAGCCGTACAGCCGCCATCCCACGCATGACTACCAGTGCCCATGCGCGCCTTACTTCTTCCGGAGACCCTTTCACATTAGGTGGTTTGATAAGGAAAGAACGCATTTCCCCAGGCTCCACAAGAAACTCGTACCCAGTCAGCTCATACGTGGATTCGAGTTCAGCATGAGATGGAAAATGCTCAACCGTTAGCGGAAGACAGCCAGGAGTAACTATCGACTTCCACTTCATGTCGTACTTGTATGTCGGGTGTGGAAACATGTGTTGCCAGCGACGAGCAAGAGACGCTTCGGGGTACGCTACCGCTAACTGTGGACGCGTTGGGTTTATGATTGCGCCAGGAGAAGACGATGAAGGGAAACCATGGACATAACCTGCGCTTCGTCGCTTTCCTGAAAGAATCTCGTCACGGGGAGGAGTATTGATAGGCGAACGTCGTAAGAACGACGCTCTATGGGGTGCTAACGTTTCTTCTTCAAACGTTCGACTCAGGCTGGAACGACTGGCAGGTTTGTTCTTGATAGCAACTGGTTGAATTTGTTGGGTGGATGCGACAGTAGGTTTTGCAGGGGCCATGCGTATAGGGGAAGACGGTGGTGCCATGGATGACACAGATGATCGTGAAGGTTTCTCACTCTGCGAATTCTGAGGGGTAGACGTAGTAAATGAAGATGCAGATGAAGATGCAGACGCAGACGCCGAAACCTGACTCGTCTGAGGTTCACTCGGCCCGCTTCTGAACGGATTGAAGAGCCATGAAGGCGCTAATTTAGACGCGAGTGATGTCTTCGATATACTTGCCGTTTTTGAAGGTGTTTTCGACGAGCTCGAGTTTTCCGATCTACCCGACCTGACAGAAGACTGGGAAGGCGAGGTACCAGGACCTGAAACGGACGAAGGGGCGCTTATTTCATTGTTTGGCAAACCTTCGGAAGGCAACTCCTTGAAAATCCGTTGCTTAGGGCTCTCTTCGATTGTGTCAATACGACTCATAGTCGAATGTCGGTGAGAACCGCGCTTGTCGTTACCCGGACGAGGCGTTACACCACCGGCAGGAGCAAGAAGAGAGCTCGTGTTGTAGTTGGTAGTCAACGAGAAGATATTGAGGTCAAACTGGTCTGCCTCGCTCTTGCTTATATTGAGTGTCTCCTCTGATTCTGCAGGTCCGGTGGAGGGGTCGGATTTATGCTGCATAAAAGGGACCTCTATGCTAGAAAGAACGTCGTGTTCGAGCAATCCAAGCATCTGAATTTCATGCATCTTCGCTCGAGCAATAAATCTTTTTGGTAGACACTTTGAATGGACAATATATACTTGAGCAAGATAACACCTACCTGTCCTGCCTAAACGGCAAATCCATCTGTTTGTCCCAAAACGTAGTCGAGATCCAAAACGGCTCCCACCAAATTGTCTTTTTTTGTCTCGGCTCGCCTTTCGAATCCTCGTCCGCTGCCCACAGAGGATCCATCACAAGTGGATCAAATTTTCTCTCCTTTTCATATTTCCCCGGTTCAAACCCATCCTTCTCCGACGATCTGGCTGGAGAAACCGGGTCGCTTCCCCGAAAACTAAATATCGGACTTTGGTGCAATGGCTGTTTTGTGAGCAAGATTAAATCAAGCACAAAGCCTTGATCCAGCATCCGCGTCGTTGTTAAACGGAGAAGTTGCTTAGAGACCTTGAAATAGCCTGTCCCGGGCGATATCAGAAGAGTAGTGGCCCCAGTTAGACTGAGCGAGCGATCGATATAGTGAGTTTCAGTCGGGTTGAGTCCGAGGTTCAGAGCTTCTAATATAGGCCCATCTTGTGCATATGACAGCCGTCCAACAAGACGAACCTGCGCAGGTGCACCGATTCCAGAATCCAATGTTGCCCGGTGGTAATGGTGGGTGAGCAAGATATCGCGCTGGAAATCCCAAAACGAGTTCTTCAAGCTGACAAGTGTTGGCTTCCATTCGTACAGTACCTGCAAGTCTGTGATGACCTTGAAGAAGTCCTTGTACCAGTGTCCTTCCTCATCTCGGCGAAGGGGACCAGCTGCATAGTCAATCTCTGATTCGTCGTAGAATACACGAGATATCAGGACAATGGTTACTGTGTGGTTAGTCCCGGATTCTTTCCATTTGTTGAATAAGCTAGGAAGGAAAGAGTGCACGATCTTTTCGTTGTACCGTTCCCCGTCTCCTGCGAACTCCCAAAGCTCCCTGCAAACTTGTATGAAAATAGTTATCTTTGCCGAGTATGAGCGGTATATAGCTTTCGTCGCAGCAGTCATACATGCTGAAGAAACCTGATCTTGTATCAGGAAAACAAGTAAAGCAACTGTAAGGGAATGACTCTTACTTTCTGTCCACTAATGTAGATATTCTGAATTTTGGCAGCGATGCCCCCAATAAATGATATTTCTTGGTCAGTGTAAATACATTGTCCCGAGAGATGCTTTCCCAGACGCCACATCTCATTTCGACCGAGATACTGGTCTTGGAACATAAATTCCACATAGTCCGCTGAACAACCTGCTTTATCGACCTAAATAAGAAATAATTAAAGTTACATCAAAGAATCGTTGAGGAATTTAGCTAGCCTTTGTGAGGGTGACCTGACTGTTGTTGGGGAGCCCAAAAACATCGGCGATGGGACGCGGTATTGAGATCTATGCACAATGGAAACGAAATGCGAGCTCAAGAACTGAAAGCATAAGTATCATAATGTACATACACACCTGTAGCTGTGGCTTCGGGCAGTAATCCTCTCTCGGCACTATGAAGAGAAATCCTGCCTCCGGATTTTCGACATTACTACCTGAAACCTTTAAGCAGTCCCCCTCCTGAACGCCCGGCCAGAACGAGTGGTTAAAAACAACAGATTGTGTTTCTTTGACATCGTGTACCCATGCGTTCAAGACTTTCGATTCTCCAATTGAGATTGGTACGACAAATGTGGGGACTGCCCGGAAATTGGACTGAGCGGTGTTGGACCTTCGTCTTCCGTACAGCGATTGCTCCCTTGAGACCGCCATAAAATCTACATTAACTATGGAAGCTCATAGGTTCTCAAGCACGGCACTTGAAGGGGCCCTCAGTATTGAAACGCGTCGCGAGTGAACCGATCGGAAATGAAATAGAAAGCAAAGAAAGCAGAAAATGATACGAAGTTGAAATGTTACCAAAGGCATGCTATCAAGCATGCAATTACGTAATTGGACAATGAACTTGTGAGTATGTATAGTACGGACATGTATCCTCAAAAAGCGGGGTAGTGTTCGTTTCACTCGATTCTATTAAGGTAAATAGCAACGCTCCATAGTCATCTACAAAGGAATGTACTGTATGAGAGAGCGCTCTAGTGGGTTTTGTTAGGAGGATTGTAAACTAAAAGCGCGGTGAGTGTAATATTCGACAGAAAAGAAGGTGCGACTAACTGATTTTCCTGTTCTTGATAGGACCCCACTTGAAGCGCTTAACGTAGATGCTGATCACGGTGAGGACAGAGAAGATAATCACGGCTTTAATACCGTATTTCTTCCTCTCATCATGTTCAGGCTCAGCAGCCCAGTTAAGGAAAGTCACAACATCCTTAGCCATTTGGGTGGTGGTAGCGGGTGTGCCTATCACACTGTTAGACCGAGATTACACAAACATAGGGAACTAAGCTAACCATCATCGTATTCCACCAGACCATCGAACAGAACACGAGCCATAGAAATAGCACCACCAGGGAAGTAAGGGTTGTAATTCATACCCTCACGAATTTCGACGCCGGCAGGGGGATCGACATAACCAGTCAGAAGGGAGAAGATGTAGTCCTACCACAGAATTAGTTTATAATCTTAAAAGAGATACGCATAACTCACAGCACCACCATGACGAGCTTTGACAATCAAACTCAGGTCGGGAGGAAGAGCACCGGCATTTCCAGCACGGGCTGCCTCCTCATTGGCATAGGGTGGAGGCATGTAGTCAGCCAACTTTCCTGGCCTTTGGAACATCTCGCCTTCACTGTCAGGGCCATCAGTGTACTCAATTTCCTCAGCCATGGCACGCGCCTCGTCAGCGGTGTGTGATACACCAACGAGGTTACGCCAGGCAATGCGGTCCAGAGAGTGGCAAGCAGCGCAGACTTCGCGATAGACTTGATAGCCTCGCCGAATGCTGAAGATATATATGTGAGTTATCTCCGACGCGTATTAAATACAATACCGGGATGGATGCCTACCTGGCGTGATCAAAAGTATCTAGGAGACCCTTGTGAGACCATGGGTAGGCTACGGGGTGGAGACCCTCATCGCTAAGATGGCTGGCGTGGACTTCGCCGAGGAAGGGGAGATTGCCAAAGAGGTGGGTATACCAGGCGATAGAACCGACACCAAGAAGTGACGCGGAGGCAAGAGTGATCTTGGAGTTCACGATAGACTGCAACATAAATGAGCACCACGGTCTTAATTATTGCTAATAATGCGCACCTCAAAGGCACTGGAGCCAGACGCTTTCGACGACGCGAAACGGACCTGTTCAACAAAATCGAGATGACATGTAAGAAATTGAACGGCCTCCTCGCTTCGCAACGACGCACCGAGGCCGAACGAGCGCCATAAAGCAGATTAGAGGAGCGAGAAGGCCCCGCGCTGGCGGCTTTCTTGAAGGCTCCAGCAGAGAGCCTTGACAGCATTTTAGTTGCAAGGTTTTGGGGGAGGAAGGAGAGCTAGGGTGACCCGGTAACGCGTGACCCTACCAAACGGAATGAATCGGAGAATACCTTGCGGCCAATCATGACCCTCCTATTCCTCCTACACGTGAAACTAGAGTGGCCTGGACTTTATACACTACTCACCGTAATCATCTTCCCAATCCTCTATCGCAATGCCTCAGGCCTGCTCTACTCGGATTTTCGGACAAGTCACAGTCCGAAAACTTGGTCTTTTGTTGTCTGGTTTCCCAGTACTCCAACTGCCAGGCCCAAATCTTGGGCCATGATCTACGTAGGCATCATTTAACGGCTAACCCATCTACAAAGGTTCAATTACGACTTTTTGAGACGCTTTCATCCACGCTTTTAGGGACACTTATCTTCCAATTACCCTAGTTCACATCGCTTACCTTTCATATTACTCTTTGCTGTCGCCATTCCGTAGCCACTGCGCAGGGTCTCGGACTTTGTCTGACAAGCCTGAGCCCTTCCATTTAAACGGCGATTGCTTGTTGAACCTCTTCACAAATACGTGCGAATAGTCAGGCCCATAATTACCCCAGCGTTGTGTTCTATCAACGCTGTATTGACCTGACGGGGGTAGTTAACTATCGATCTAAGAAGACAGGGGTGTCACAACAAAAGCAGTGTTTGATAAATCCGCAAAGTTCATGTTCAGAGGAGATGGAAAACACTATGAATACACACTAAACTCGTAACTGGACGGAGCGAAGCAGAAGGGAAAGAGAAAGAAAAAAAAACATATTACAGCAGTTAACTGCTGGAAATAAATCCGGTGGTGATGTCCGAGTCCGAAGTCGCCAGTGCGACAAAAATGGATGTGTGGTCGTTCCTTAGAACAAGCAGTCGCAGATTTCTTTGGGGGAGAAGGGCAAAGGATTAAGTCAGATGTATCCATTTGACTGACGTTAGTAACTGACCTTCCGCACAGCAACACAGACACATGCCGGCTAAGCAGGCCATGCATCCTCCTGATCCCGAGCTCTTCTCAGGTTGTTGCTGACTATACGCAAGTCAGCTACTTCAAAAGTGTTCAAAGTCACAATAACATACACATAAATGGTTTGGGGACCAGGCTGAGGCTGATACCCTTGCTGGGGATAGCCCTGCTGAGGGTACCCCTGGGGAGGACCGTTGTAACCACCCTGGTAGGATTGCTGGGGTTGCTGCCAGAAGTATATTTCAGAACCATGACCTGTATCTCCGAGTGTTCACGCATACCTGGGGGTAATAACCTCCGCCTGGTGGTCCTCCTGTGGGAAACACAAAGATATCAGATTTAATTCTAGGCAGATGAATTCTGTTCATCAGGGTAAATGCAATATTTCCAGCATCGGCATTGGTGAATTGCGACAAAACAGAAGAATAGAATACCACAGATGCCGGACTGGTATGCATTCACTCAGTGGATAGCAAGTTTGGCAGACATACCTTGGGGAGGGGGGTAGTATCCACCTTGCTCCTGAGGCTTTCCTGCATTATAGTAATCGTTGGCACTCATTGTCCGATGAAATAAGCGGGGAAGGGTGGTATATGAGGCGTATTAAGAGGAGAATAGCAAAGAGTCGAGTTAGAGAATGAGAAAGAAAGGTGTCGGATACAAGAAGACTAGAAGAGCACGATCGGCTCTTATTTGTACAAGTTGAATCACGAGCATTCCGCATGGCCCGCAGCGTGCCCACCGCCTCGCTGCCATTTTTGTATGCATAACGCTATCTGGAGCGACCGCTCTGATTCTTTTTTCGTGTATCAAAACCAAGAGCAACGGCAAAATAACCTCACTATGACAAGATATCGATTTCGTGACATCCGCCAATTCCAACAGGTATTTAGGAGAGAGAAAAAAAGCGGTACAATTTTTAACATGCTGTGTACTGCGCACAATCTGAACCTCTTCATTCTGGCTTCCAACTGACTTCATTGTTATTCATTCTGCGGAGACGTTCGGATACATCTTATACTGGAATTTACCTCAGCCGGAGTCTTTGCCGAGGGGACACGGTGTGGGTTCAAGAAAAAGTCAAGAGTAAGACAAGCCAGGTCAAGAGCACCTGTACTACATCTTCCGGCCCCGGCAGTTCGCCTCATTGACCCCAAGAACATTACTAAAATACGTTCCCGTGAATTGATTCACAGCAGCATATCGTCGCAAATGGGATTTTTTTCTTCCTTCCTCTAGAAAATCCTCTCTTTTTCGTTATGACTGTGTTGCTGGAATTAAAGGCAAAGGTTTTAAAAACAAATTTTGCGGATAACAAATGACCCATGTGTACCAAGCCCCTCTGCACTCTGTTCTTGGGAGTCTCCAGACTAAACGTTGCACTATCCACGGTTGACACAACATAACAGTATCAATCTGTCATATCACTGCAAGGTAATCTTCCATCACTCCTCCGAGTTCGCCTTACACTCGTGGGTGTTGATAAAATAAGAGGTGCAGGATATACCGGTTGTTATGCTCGTGTAGACGTGATTGACATTCTTACGGATGCAGTGTTGACGCATCTCAATGTCTACCTTCAAGCAGGCTATGACGGTTAGCTAAAACAGCTGCACATCGTCGTAATATTATGCGGCTCACCAAAATCCATGACTATAGCTCTGTGCTGTGACGTCATTGATAAAGGCACCATGTTATGCTATTAATAGAACATTTCAGAAAAGAGAAAAAACATATACCCGTTGCCGATGGTTTGTATATACACTACTAAGTTCTAATTGCTGTAATCGCTTCGCATATAATCTTTCATTCGTGATGTCAACGCTCAAAACAAATTTTAAAGAAGCATAGATTGACAAGTCAAACGGTACAAATTTGAAAACGTGCTGCAAAAACCATGCCAAACGGAGTACAGATAGGATTTCGAAAGTACAAATTGTTGCTACACTGTGGACAGGAATTATGAACGAAGGTGAGACCTTTTAAAGTTAAGTATACACATAATTCAGGGTCATGAAATTTCGTCACGAAGTGATCGAAAGGTTTTCCTTTGACTGAACCACCCTGAAAGAGTGATTTAATGATCACCGGTGAGGTGGGTAGGAGGCGTTTGCAAACATTCGTGCACCCTGTCGAATGAAACTTTGAGATAAGCGCGTTGAGGCTTTGTAAGAAACGTATTAGTTTTCGATTAATTGACGGGTGAATGGAATCAACACACGCGCAACGATGTATTCATGAAGAGGGAGCGCATCGAATGGCCTGGTCCGGGCTTCAGCGAGGTATGTACCATGTTCAGCTAGGCCCGGTAATCCAGAACTGAATGCAAGCATTATCACCAAGTTCGCACGTCTGTATGCTACTATCTCTGTAACTTACTTGCTAAGTCTGGAAAGGGTGACCTGAATTTGATAACGGCCGCGCAGGCGGATGCTGACATCAGGGAAGAGAAAGAACAAACCCGTGTTTCCCTGCAAGTCTTCTAATTGTTCCACAGTAGAAACAAGGTGCCCGTAAAGCGTAGGTGGATTTTGTAAAACGCCTCTCCCAATGAATGAACCCATGTCAAGGGCAGTCGCACCGTCTCCAGAATATAATGACAAATGCGCAACAAGGAACGGTAACTCTGCCACTCTAAAAAAAGAAAAGCATTTGGAAAGTCGAACAAAAGAAATGACAGTCTTCAGTCAGACCAACGATTAATTGCCCAGCGAGTAATCGAATCAAAATACCTACGGAATGACGGAGTTGCGAGATGAATCTCTGACTGTCAATCTTGCAATAATTGGCGGGGTTAAAGGCACTCTGGATAGATATGCCGCCCCAAATTCCGCTGTCCTTAGTGGATGCTGCACAATTTCTAGTTCGTAAGACCTAGATCGATTTAAGGACCGACACCAAATAATTGTGGTGAAACGACCAACCTACCTGGTGTGCGGATCAGCCAACAGTGAGGACACTTGAATGCGAGGTTGCGAACGAGCAAAAGACACAGGAGAAAATGAAGTCAGATCTGCCAGTGAACTTTGACTGGAGGGAGGGCTTTGGGTGGAGGCTGATGTACGAGATGAAGATGTCAGTGACCCAATTGAGGACTGTGGTGACGAATATCCACTACTGCAACAAGAAGGTTGAGGGTGCGTTGAAGAATTACGACATTGACCCAAGTAGGATTTATGCCCTGATAGTTCCCCATGATGGTCTTTTTTTCGATGCCAGTGAATGGAAGTAGGCAAGGTGATTGGTTCGGACGTATATTGCAAGTAATTGGAAACCTTCACGATCCAGTGCCAGAAAAGCTTTTACGATAGAATCTCTCGGTTGAGAGAAGCATAATTTTTAAAGGGTAGTTAGAAACAGACCTTAGTGTTAATACGGCGGGTGGATCCACGTATAAGTTTGGTTTCGTCTGATGACATGAGAGGGCATTTCGACTCGTAAGCATTATGAACATGAAAGGTTATACATAAAAAATTTGCAGTGATAACGGAAGGGAGGAGGTCCGAGTCAACCAGTGACATCGTCGGGCAATAGACGATGCTAGCTCGAAGAAAAAAATTGGGAGTTACTGGAGGACGATCCCATGTTGGAGACGAGAACATTTATAGTACCCAGTTGAGGAACGGCATTGAATCTGATATGCTCGAAACAAAAACTAAGCGACTCATCATCTATAAATTTGGAAGTATGTCAGCGATTACAAGACCATATTAAGGTTCATCTACCGCCAAATTGCTGGGAACAATCTTCTGAAAGCGCCTGGTAAAACAAACCATTGACTGGACTTTCATGCATGTAACTTCGGGAAACTTCACAGATCTTGCAAGATTCGAGAGCCGGGATAAGGGAGGAATTAAGGTTGTAGATACATTAGGAAATCCTATCAAATGTTCTTTTTCACATAACTCCAGATTCCTGCCATGCCTGACACTAAAGTAGCAGCAGCAATGGCCGGCTTGATGCCAGCTGACAAAAGAAAAACAAAGATGAGAAAAGGCCAGAAGTTCGTCAAGAAACGTACCAGTGGATTTGAATAAGGCGCCTGTCACTGCGCCAGCTGCCATGCTGCCTGCTGTGTCATGTTTTCCTCTCAATGCGTCAATGGAAGAATTAACCCCATTGTACATAAGGGCTAATAAAATGCGATTTCAATGGACCTGCGGCATCAAGTTGATCGGTAATGGTGGAAGCTTACCCATTACTCCGGCCGAGTTGCCAATGAAAGTACCTCGACGAGTAACAGAGTTCAGGATGCTGTTGATCCGTAGTCTCGTATTTGATACGGCAAGTGGCCTTCGAGCACCTTCACGCACACCCCACGCACCGCCAAGGGCCAAACCTGTAGAAAAGTGTGAACATGTGACAAAATAGAACAATAAGAGGCCTAAACATGGGTCTTTGGGGATGTTAAGATAAGGTGAGATGTTTAGGAGAAAACGAGGCCTTAAGCGAACATAGATGCTCCAAAAGAGTAATTTGAAAGAGATTCAACTCACCACCGAGATACATGGTACCCGTCCCATAACAAAGGTCGTCACTCCACCCCCTGGAGGGTATTGCCGTACCAGCTCCAGGAAGTTCGCTTGTCTTGTCATCATCAAGAAGTAGGTAGTCTAGTTTATCCCCCAAGTCAGCTAACGGGTGAAGCCTGGCGGGGTCGTATGCCGCCATGAGCAGGTCGGAAGATGTAACAGCATTTTCTGGTGACGCAGAACCTTCCGTACGTGAAAAAGTGGCAGTTCGGAGGACGTCAGTAGGGTTTTGAGATGAAGAAGCTTCGGAATGCGAGTTTGAGGCCATTGGAAAGGAATGAAACTAGAAAAAAGGACAGAAAAGCTGGAGTATTAGGGATGGACCTAACAGAGCTGCTGGTGACGGAGAACTCTCAAAAAAGTGTTACAAATTTCAAAGACCGCGACACGCCAACGAAGAAGCCCGAAGGTCACGTGGTTATCACACAATGCCGAACGCGTTTGCCATTCACCACTTCCACTTTCTTTGTCCGCATAGCTTGGTACAGCAATATAAATGGCCTCTTCTCTTACTTTGAGAGTAGCTCGACGGATTCCAAGTCTACTCAACGTGTCGTTTAAAGCTTCGACACCGTCAATACACCCGTTATGTCGAAAAATAACTTTTACCTCTTCTCCTTTCACCCAGAACGGAGTTGTTGGAAAACTTCAGACTTCAAAACGTCAGTACAATATTATGAAATTATTCAACTTTCAATCATCTGATTCCTTGTTTACCTTCAGGATGGGCGTCATCTGTTACGCCGCAGTCTTCTGCTTCAGACCCAGCCGAAGCTGAAGCTTTGCGTTGCCTCGAACAGGGAACCGCCAAGTTAGAAGACGGAGACGTTCAAGGAGCAAAAGAACTTTATCTACGAAGCTGTGAAATTCATCGCAATGCCAGCTCATTATTTAATTTGGGAGTCACTCATTTCCATCTTAGTAAGTGGAATTTAGTTGTGAATGCAACTCGCGTAGTAAACTCCAACAGAGGAATATGATGATGCTATTGCCGCATGGAAGGAGTCTATATCAATGCAGCCTTCAAGTGCTGATGCTCACACAAGTGAGTAATCTTCTAATACACATTCGTCAGTCTGATTTTAATTATGACTTTCATAGATCTCGCAAGTGCATACCTACTGACTACAGGCAAGAGGGATCGTTCTGTATATCGTCAACAATCTCATCTTCCCTTTGTAGTGTCTAGGCCGGACCTTGCCTTACATCATTTGGAGTAATTCAAATATTATCACTGAAATGTACACACGGCTGAAGAAAATCCTTCATAGGATCGCCTCCTCTCTGTCCCCGGAGGACGCGGAAATCGCGTTCAACCACGCCGCCGTTCTGGAAGCATGTATGTGCTGCTGTGCCCGCCATGTATGCCGTCATATTGACAAATCAATGAATTGAAGCCAACAGGCTGGAAGAAGCTCTCGAAAAGTACAAGCTCGCTGAACAATTTGGTGTCTCCCGCGCCGTCATACATATCCGAAACGTATGTTCGGTATCATTTATATTTTATACAATTTCTCATAATCTCAATAGATTAGCGCCAAGATTCTAATGCAGCGGACAGCCTCATCCGAAAAGGTGGATGGATGATTACGACTTTGTGCTACCAGGTCATAGGGTGCCCGGCATTGCTCACCGTGTCATTGGGAAGATTATCTTTATTATATTGCTCCTATGGAAATCGATTGCAGTATAATTTGGAGCGAAAATAGTTTTTATAATCCATTTCCAGGCACAAGATTTCCGCATTTCGCCTGATGGACCATAATAGCGCAAAAATTATCGACCTACATTGTTGTCATTCAATTACGAAGGGATCCTGTATTGAGCCACTCCCTTGACCCACGCTCATTATTGAGTTACCTTGATCCCTGTGAACCCCAGAAGGATACCGCACTTGCCCGCATTCTGTTCCATTTATGCCCAAATTCTTTGCATGATGTGATGGACTCAGTTGATTTTCATTAGTCGGCCCGACATTGGAATAGTTCTCGCGGCCTCGACCATGGTTGGTAGGATTGAAAACGGGGTGATTGGGCGTTTGCCATTTGTTATGACGTCCACGAAGAGAATTCCCTCGAGCAGACGGGTGCGCTGTTCCGTAATTGCCTCGATGCGATCCAGGTGTAGGTATAAGCGATGAACTTTTCACTCGCATTAGGGTCTCGGTGATATCGGAGCGAGTATAAACGGGAGAACTATGGTCGGATGGTTTGACATACAGAATTCTCTGGAAGCCTTCATGGGTGGCGGGGTACTGAAAATCTGCGTAGAAGCGCGAGAGGATGGATAGCCCTTGCTCTGGGCTTTTGATCGTGGGGTGGAAAGCTCCTGTTTTCAATTCGGAAGTCTATTAGTGATTATCCAACATATTCTAGCATTTCGATTCATACTATGCCGGAGACGTTCTGCGCATATCTTTGTAGGGAAGTTGTCTTAGGATTTGTAACGATATATGATATCAAGCCAGTACAGACCTCGTATGGAGTGTCAAAGACAATAACCCATACCTCAGTACCGGGAAATTCGCGGGCGATCTTAATCCAATATGACCTTTGCCTTTGTAAGTTTTGTGATTAGTTTTCCAAATCAGTCATGTATGAAGTATACCTGGAAAAGCAACAGCGGGACTCACGCAGCGTTAAAGTTTGTACGGTCAATACAGATAGAAAGCCCTTGATTTAGAGTTTGTCGCGCTAATTGTTCTACTGCGCGTCGGTCGCCCAGGTCGTCTTGATTGCATCTGCGAAACTGTGGATAGTGTTTCTGCAACGCAATTGCGAAGGTTGACTAACATTGGTCATACAAGCGTCTGTCATAATACAGTTCAAACAGACAAATCGAGGACAAGGAAACTTTACCTTGCCGGAAGCGACTAGTCCACATAAGATCAGAACGATCTTGCCACCAGGGATCTGGAACTCTGAACTTTCCACAACATCTGTGGCTGCAGTCCGGGGGGATGCCGACATGATTGTTCTGGTTTTGGTTGTAGTACAATTACAGTTTAAATAAAACAGTTTAGATTTGATAAGACTAAAATAGTTCTTACTTCTCACAAACCTAAAGATCTAATCGGTAAGCATTTACATCAGTAGTCAGTCATATTCACGGCGCTAAGAAAGACGATCCGGGCCCGGCTAGTCAATGACAAGTGTGGTAACTGAATTTAAGGACGATAACGCATAGTAAAAAGGTATTTCATTCATATTGTTGCATCTGCGATAGCGGCAGAAACACCTCTCGTCCGAGACCAACCAGCTCAATCCCCATGACTGAGGTCAGCGCCCATTGACGGTGGAGGATGAGTTCCTTCTCGCAGAAGGCCCTTCAGGTATTTCAGCAGGTGGCGGAGCTTTGTTGGGATGATCAGGTATCTTCTCAATCTCTCTTTTGGCTTCTTCCCAAGCATCCAGATTCTGAAAATGACGTGAGCGAGAAACACCATGGTGGTAAGTGTGAAGAGACTTACTTTCTTGCACCAATCTCTGTGACTCCGAGCCATAGATATAGCCATCTCTCTTAAATCTGCTACTTTCTGGCGCTGGAAACGGTCTAAATCCGCCTGGATGGTGGAGCTAGAATACTTGAGATCCTGGGCCGCTAGATGAAGTGCATCTTCCAGCTGGTATGACATGGCATTAACAACCCAATAATACCTTGAGCAAGTAAACGAACCTGGGAGATGTTTTCTCGCGTTTTTGTTATTCCATTCCGGCGTGCAGTTTCGGGATCCACATCCATCATACCGTGCAATGTATAGCTCAATGCATTCAGTAGACCCATCCCAGGCGTTTTTGTTCTTCGACGTGCAGGGTTGGGTCCGGGGTGCGGTGGCAGGTAAGATGAGTTAAGATTCGGCGTACTACCTTCCCCGTTATCTTCTGTTTCTCCTTCAGATCTTGGATTGACTGGAGGCCCCGATCCGTTAATCCTCCCTCTTCCAAGTGCCTCCTCCAATCGTCGTGCTTCACGCTCACTCTTCTCAAGGTCTTCCAATTGCTCCTTCTTTGTCTCGAGGGCATCCTGTGTCATCTCATATTGTACATGCTTCTGATGACGGTAAGCGAGGAGTTTCTTAATAATAGCCGCAAATTGGGTGTACTCGTGTAATGGCTCAGCCCAGTTTTGCTCCAGGTCTTGCAACTAAATGCATATTTTCACTGAACAGGAGTGAAACCATACATGCGAAGGAACTTACCAATTTGGTCGTTGACATGTACGTAGCGTCCACAGCTTGTCCTGTTTTCTCAATCGCGCTGGCCAAGGCATCTGCTTCATTTAAACTGAATCCATTGAGAGCAGCACCAAGATCTGCATGGTCTTGTGCATAATCTAAGGGAAAGATGGTTAAATCGTATCACTTCCGTACTGAACTGGCACACACCTGACCATCTCTTCACAACACGACGAGTAACCTTTTCCATTGGACCTCCAACATGATTTGCAAATTTGTGAGTGAAAGCTTCGGAATCGAGGAAGCGTTGATCGGGGTGACGAAGTGGATGCGCAGACGAGGGATTAGGGAGAGCAGCATAAGCTGGGGAAGCATTCTGATCTGTAGGATTGTGTGAAGGAGCTTTCAATATGTTTTTAGGAAGAAGGGATAACGGAGGTGAGTTCAGTACTTCCGCCTACTTTTGTTAATAACAATGAGGCGACACGACATGAAAGAGAATTACTCACCCAGGATACCTCTCCATCAAGGAAGCGATGGAAGACGTGTTCGTTTGAAAGAATTGGGTGTCGTGCGAGGCGATTCAAAAATGTCTGAAGCAGTCGCTTCCTCTTCGAAATGAGAGTTGCGTCTTCTTTAGCCTTGCCTTGCTTCACAGCATAATCGCCGATTGTTTGCTTCGAGGGAATTGGTGGCACGATAAGAGTGGGGTATAGTCGAGATAAATTCTCTCGGAGACTCTCAAACTCAGAGTACCTGTGCCGAGCCTCTGCATTCTGTATCAAAGATGTCAGCCTTAAACAGTGAGAGCAATAGATGAGAAACGCACTCCTGTCCGGATGACGTATGTTATATATGGTGAGTTAGAATTAACAGAAGTTTTCTGAGCGTCAATGATCTGTAGTGAAGAAAGGTTAAATACGCAGAATTTCAGTGGCTCTTTTGTGCTCTTACCAGGATTTCAACGTCATCGCCAGAATGAAGGACACGGTCGCGAGTGCAGCAAAAGTCCGTTTTGTAGTTGACATGGGCTTGCTTGTGCGACCCAGGGCTCGGAAAGGGTGGTCGGTTAGATATTGAAGGAGAAAGCTGTCGTGTAGTATGAGGAGGAGATGGCGGTTCATAGAGACCTACTTGGGACGTTGACGACGTCTCCGATGTGATATGGTCGGCCCCTTCGTGCTCAAACGGATTTTGCTCTTCGTAATCATCCAGGGCGTTCATATTTCCAGATTGTGGACTCGAATTTCGGCAGACTGATAGACTAGTGTTCACTGTACGTGGTAGGCTCTGGAGTCTGTCAAAGCGTTCGGATTGGAGTTGAAGCTAAAGTTAGAGCAGTCACTGTTCACCAATCCCGTCACTTCTTACCGAAATGAAGCAACGACGACAAATTCCTTAATACGGAGGCGTATGGACAATATTCGTGGTGTAGAAGGGACCTTTATCGTCGAACGAAAGTTATGTACTGCGGGATGTGTTAAACACTTTCGATACTATGTCTGTATTTGGCTTTGTTCCACTTCAGTGGCGAATTGATGTCAATGCTCGGCACGACTCTTGAGGGGCTATGTAATTGTCAATACTAGAGACAGCAAACTACAATCTACCCAAACACCCTGAATCCACCAAGTTCAACAGGTTTATCTACTGGGACATCTTCAGAATTTATCTCAATACCCTCAAATCCTTTTCCTAGCAGAGAAGCAAATAATTCGTCAACTTGTTCTTCGTGCCATGCACCAGCCGAATTGGGAACCGGGACCATAAAATTTTGAAGTTTCTCATGAACCTCGTATCTGTAAATGCATCAGAAATAAACCCCTACAAAGCAGGTACAGAGGCGGAAACGAACCGAAGCTTTCGTCCTTTGCTCGCTTTGGTGTCAACTTTCTTCTTTGCCTTCTTCTGCTTCTGAATGACCATCCAATCTTCGTTCTTCGTTCCATTACCCCGGGAATCAATTATATCTCTCAATAATTTCTGATAAAAGTCGGTATCGTCGAATACTTCAGCATCCAGTGCATCTTCTTCATCTTTGTCCGTTTCTTGTTGATTCGCACCAATCCTCGACTTCTTAACTCTTGCCACTTGGGTGCGAGCCAAGAGTTTGTCATGCTCGGCAAGGTTTTCGTCAATGAGTTGGACAACAGATTTCAGACTTTGTGATCCTTTCAAAAAGGTCCCACGGTTAGAGGGTAGGAGCACTGAAGGAGCGACTGCTTGGATTTTCGATGACCATTTGGATAATGTCTGAAGGAGGTATGGGTGGAAACTTTAAAAAAATCCTTAGGCTGGGGTGAGCTACTTGCAGACATATAAGCTGCTTACACTTGTTCTAAGACGACGACATTCGCTGAAGCAGCGGAAACTGAATCACTGTACTCCTCGATGGAAGGCGCTTCGGCGTCCAGTCTTCGGCGTTTCCGAGGTGGCAATTCAACAATGTTATTTTGTTTTAAAAGATTCTACAAGTGCAATGAATACTACGTTAGGAGGAGTCAATAAGTCTCTATGAGAGGGATTACACTGACTTCTTGTAACTCTAAAATTTCGTCTGCCAATGATGAAGCTTCGTTCAGGAATCCTGAAATTGCATCATAACATGATGCGTCTTGAAGATATGCCTTTATTTCTGAAGGCTATTTAGGTGGACGTCAGGGTATAACAAGTTTGAGAATAGTAGTCCGACATACTGGGGGAAGTCTGTTTGCAGATAATATTGACTTTTGAAGACGAATTCGCGTATCAAGAAGGGTATCCCAGACAGCCTGAAATGAACCATAAATTGAACACAAGAGATGGGATTAAGATGTTAACGCACTATCTGCCTTTTGATTGCTTGCCCTTTTGTCAAGTCATTCTCTCTAGTCTTTTTCAGGGTTGAGGCTAGATCCTCAAAATTCTCTCGTCCCACTTCGGTTTGTCGTTGCTGAGAGGATTTAGAGATAGACGTTTCTCCTTCAGAATCCTCACTTTCTTCTGCTTCGCTCTCTGAGGGTTCCCGATCCGCTGATTCCCAGTTCTGGCTACCCTCATTTTCGCTATTTTCTGAAGGAATTTCGTCATTGTCATCTTCCCGCTCTTTTTGTCCTCCATCCTGTCCATCTTCTTCTTTTTCTTCTTCTTCTTCATCTTCATGTCCATCGTCAGAGTCCTGTAGCAGTTGACTCCTCGATACCCGTATACCCTCGTACTTTGGATGGGCAATGCTAGGTAATTTGTTTCGAAGATCACTTGGCCTAAGAATATAAGGATCAGACGATCATCCATAACCTCAAAACATATGGTATACGCACCCCACATCGACGTAATGTTCCCGAGACCCCGTTAAATCTATGCGCATATCATCATTTATTTCAGCTCCCTGCGATTGTAAATCTTCTGGGTCATAATCTGGTCGAGATTAAGCTTTAGAGTGCATTTTAACACACTGATATTGGAGGACACGCACCGGCAGGAGCGGGTTCCTCAAGCTGAGCAATTTGTTGAGCTAACGATATGCCTGAGTGTATTAAAAGAGTTAATAGCTGATAACATGGAATTTTATCAATGGCATACGTGTCGGAGCCATGGAAAAGACCTGAAACCCTTTTCTTGAGCAAGATCAAGAACGGGCAAGTATGACGCGAAAGAATGAAAAACGAAGCAGGGGCAAAGAAAATATTCTGGAATGCCTTATTGGGCACGCCTCAGACCCATTTGTTTCATCCTCAAAACGATGCCAAATAACGCGTCGCGTAGGGTACGCGCCCATATCTTACGCATATCTACGATTAATTAATGTTTGTTTGATTTCCTTTACTGAAGTAGCGTATCCAACCTTAAAAGAGTAGCAATTATGCATTGTAGTATGAATGATGATGGAATATAATGATGGTTGCATATTATGCGTATAGTTTATTGAGAGCGTTGTCTAGAAATGATGTCGGATGTCAATTGTTGAGTGAACCACATCATAATATGAAAGTCGTATGTCGTGCGCTAAAGTATGGAGTGTAAAGAAAAATCCAAGACAACGAGTGTTCTTTTAAGATGTCAACTGGAGGCACCTGCTGTCGAGTCGTTTTCGTTTTCGTTTTCACATCCCCCTTCACCCTCGTCCTTCTCGTCCTCACTACTTGTAAACACAAATTCACTTTCGTGCTGGCGCCGCCAAGCGTCATATAGAATGGTAGCAGGAAGTACACGATGCCCGTATTCGTTAGGATCAAGTTGGGGTTGCGGACGCGCCAGATCGTAATGAGGTCCTTCGGGACGAATAACACACTGTTCTGCAGTCAAAAATTTGGGGAGAATCTGATCGCCTTGCTTGATATATTGAATTTCAAGGTCATCAAACTCAAAATCGTGCGCTTCGTCTGGAGATTCTTCCCTCGGCTTTGGCTTAACCTCCCATGAGTCCATCTTTGCAAGTTTCTTCGGTGAGCTGTTCACTCCATTTTCATTGACCAAATTCTTAGGTGTGGATGGGCGACCTCGCCATGAACCTTGAATTGCTGGGAGAATTACCAATCCTGGTAGAACAGATGTGGGAAGCGGAGGAATTTCCACGTGTATGGGATAGAAGGGCTTCCATGATGGCTGGAGAAGGGGTGACGGACGAGTTACGATCGTATCCAACACTTCAGGATGTTCATCCATAAAATGTTTCTCTAGAGCAGTATGTCTTGTAAAAGATACAGAATTGCATCCTGATAAACAATTAGGCTACTGCATTTCTAGTTTATGCAGAAAGGGTAAATTCATGCCTTTTATAGGACATTGGAGCGCCGAACGATTTAGGTGTGAATGCTCGAGATGCTTGATCAGGTCGTTGTAGGAAGTTGGTGTGATGCCGGAGGCTAGAGAGCAGCGAGGTAGTCGACAACCATAAGTGTTCTGATATTTTATTTAGAGGTGAGCATTGATGCAATCAAATAAACTAACCTTGTTCTCATGGCGGTACTCTCTGCAATGAATAAGTAGATGCTATAGAGGATATTGTGAGCTGATGTTGAGATGTTGTGGTCAATGAGAGAAGGTCATGTGACACTCAACAAAGGTAAATGAGTTTCAACAGGAATCTGAAGCAGAACGAAAAGTATAATGTTTCCACTCCATTCACAGGAAGAAAAACATGCCCATAAAATCAAAAAAGATATAAAGGGCCTATACACACCTTTAAATATGCCTGCCAGCTAGTGAGCATGATCCTACACATGACAGGTTTGTTGAAATGACCAGTAATGTTCCATTCACATTGCCAGCCAGAAGGTCTGATCAGATCTTTTGAAACATTCACAACATCTTCTTGACATAGCCTGACGGTGGATGTAGGCATAGCATATCCTTGAATATCCACACAGATCTTCTAACAAAAGTTGAACAAATCTTTAGAACTCCAGAGCAGAACAAAGACCCAAGTGACCGTGTTTAGTTGTGAAAGATTGGAGGATTCAGTGTAATTATATTGTAGAGTGTTTAGAGATGTGTTGAAAGTTGTGTTGTTGTGGGTCCAAGTATTTGAGGAATGAAGCACACACACAAGCACTGTGGGGGAAAGATGCAAGAATGGACAGAGAATGGATGGCAGAGCCTCGCTGTTGCTGAACAAATCCATATTTCCTCTTTTGGACCACAACTTTTTGCAGGAATATAAAATCACAATAAAGGGAAGAAGGAAGTTGTAAACAATACAATTACTCTGTAACATATGATAATGATGAGTGTGGTGTTCTAGAACTAGCTCAATCACAGTCTGTGTAGATTAATGTCAACAACTTGCTAACATGAATTGATGATCAGGTCTGAGTCAGGGCTATCCAAATTATTAATATTGAAAGTTCTACCACTTGCCCTATGTTATTAGTACAGCATCTAGCTTGTCTGCAAACCTTTCAACCGTGCCTCAGCTGCTCTCGCTCGACGTTCCCGCTCTACTTTCGCTCTCATTTCAGGAGTAAGTCCTGTGATCCCCTGAGCGGCACCCGATCCACCTCCGAGCCGCCGCGACGTTGAATTCGAATCAACGATTTCGCGTACTGTGGGTTTGGTTTCTACTACTGGTGGTGTAATTGGTCTGTCCTTCTGTTTCTCCCGCTCCTTTGCCTCGCGTTCCTTAACCCGATCTTTCAATCCTTTTCGTTTGGCCTTTTTCTTTTCGTCGCGCTCATGCTCCATGTCATGACTCAACGCGCTTGGGACATGAGCGGCACCCAACCAGTCCCACCAATCCGGATGCAAGGCGGCACAACGTCTGAAGACATCCCGAATGGCTTTAGTACGACCAAGGTCGTAAGCCGTTTTTTGTGAGCCCACTGGAACGGAGCGGAGTAAATCTGAGTCGTCAGACTTGTTGCCTACGTTGACATTCTCCTGTTCATGTCCTGCCGTTATAGAGTCATGTCCTGCCGTTATAGAGGGGAGAGGGATTGTTGGGTCTGCACGAGCTTCTTCCAGTAACCATTGTACCATGTCTTCATGCCCATACTGAACAGCGAGTTGCAGAAGTGTTGCTCGTTTTTCTCCTGTCCATTCTGGAATCCTTGCATCAACCCCACCAAGTGCTTCACCTTCCCTGGCAAAGAACGATTTCAAAGCTTCGAGGCGCCCCTTGATGGCCATTTCTAGCATGCGATTCCATTTTTCGCGCAAAACCTCCTCCTCTTTCGAGAGCTTCGGTTGCCTTTGCTTGGGTTTTTCCGGCGGCGTTGCTTGAACTACTGTCGGTACTGGTTTAGGCTTTGTCAGGGAAGCAAGATATGCTTCATCTTGTTCACGCAGTTCTTCTTCGGTATAATGTGATATTTTGAAGCGAGTAAGTTCCATCAGACATCGTGTCAGTTCGGATTGTGTCTGTTAGGGAGTAAACCATCAATATCTTGTAAAAATGGAATAGTTAAATAAGTTGTACCGGTCGACGCGTTGGAAACGGAAACGTTCTCAATCGCTCATCCCGATGACTGAAAGGCGCATCATCGTAGTCGTAGAATATTCTGCGATTAGATGTGCTTGCACGGATCCATATCCTCTCACATTCAACCAATTCGTCTTTCCATTCCTGGAGCAAGCCTCGAATATCCTAGGTTTCGATGAGATATGGAATTGAGAGATCAACCTGAACCACATACATCTTTCAGGGCCTGCTCACCATAACGTCGAAGTAAAGCCCCAGCACTATTGGCGGGTCCTTTGGCATTATCGTTGGTTGACTGAGATCCACCCTGTTTCCGTCGAGCTGTTAACGTCGCGGTCAACAAATGCAGAACACGAATATCTGGTAAGAGTTCTCACTAGTGTATCGATGAAATGTTTTGTGCAGAAGGACTTCAGTGTCCGGTTTGGGTCTCTTGGGTCTCTTTTTCCGCGACCTCTGTCCTTCGCTCGGTTCTTCATCTTCATCCTCATTTTGACTGACTCTGACCACTGCTCCGGCAAAATGGCCACCAGCGATCATAAACAGAGCCCATGTCCGTCCTTCCGGTCGCCTTTGTTGAAGATTCTTCAGCTCCGAGAGGTATTGGGTTGGTTCTGTCTCTAGAGGGAAAATAGAGCGATATATTCCAAGTTGTGTGGATGGTGGAGAGTGAAACCATGTAAGAGCAGTGACAGGTAGGCTTTTTATTGAGGAATCAGGGGAAGGAGATCGGGTGTTTAAACGCTTTGTCTTCCCAACTAAGGCATTCACGGCGTCTGAATTTTCATCTTCATCATCTGAGGACGCTGATCCAGATAAGGAATCGTCCAGTCCTACAAAAAATTGTCAGCATGACCAAAGCAGTGAAATAAGAATATAGACCTTCAATTAGTTGAGCAAATGTTGCTTCAGAGACGGTTTTACCGCCGTTCAACCGCGTCTTGACATTGTATCGGTGCCAATCCGACCGAAAGTGGGCACGTTGTTCCTCAACGTCCAGAAACGCTATGCCATTGCAGATAGCGCATGCTCTGGGGCCAGATTTTGATGTAATTACGGTAGGTTCTGGTGTATGGGATCGGGAAGCGACTTTGTTGACAAGATTACGCGGCGTCAACGACTCTAAGAGTTCAGGTGGGAGAGAAAAGATGTGATATTGTGATGTCTGCATAACTGGTATACCTTTATGTGTGAGAAATTACTTCAGGCCTATGAGGGAGTCGGTATATAACGGAATGAAATTTGAGATAATGACGGACGCGACAACTTCAGATGACTTGCCCAAGGTACTTACAATACTGGCTCGATAGCCGGAGATTGCCGATTCATCTCGAACCCCGATTTAGGAAGTCCCAACGAACGAACATTGTTCGAGGTGCGCCATACCCGTTCAATACCCTTTAACACCCCGCCACAACGCGTCAAAATGGTATCCGAAGCATTTTCTAACAGGCCTCTGAAGAAATTGTGCTTGTTCGATGTCGATGGTACATTGACTCCTGCACGTCAGGTTTGTTCTTCCCCTGGCTCTCCTAAATGCGCTGCAGTTTCTCATCAATGCCTACAGTCTGCATCGCCAGAGATGATTGAAACATTAGCGGCTGTGCGCAAGAAGTTGGCGATTGGTTTTGTTGGCGGGTCTGATCTTGTGAAGATCACTGAACAGCTCCAAGTTGGGTCGGAAAATAGTCAGTGAACCGGAGAGTGTTTGCATGCGTTGACTCTGACATACTGTGTCTACAGTTCTCGACGAGTTTGATTATGCGTTTGCGGAGAACGGGTTGACGGCCTATAAGCTTGGAAAACAGCTTCCATCCCAGTCATTCATCAATTTCTTAGGCGAGGAACGCTACAAGAAACTGGTCAATTTCCTTCTTCATTATATCGCCGACCTTGATATTCCAATTAAAAGGTATGTTTTTCGTGTAACGGTGCTGTAAGATATCTCAGCATTGCGGATAGAGGCACATTTCTGGAGTTCCGTCGAGGAATGTTGAACGTTAGTCCCATTGGTCGCAATGCATCGTCGGTGTCTTTCATATCCTTTGCGGAGCCCCTAATTAACTGGAAATGGACATAGTATACAAGAACGAAATGACTTCGAGTTATTGGACCTCGTGAGTAGTTTTCTGTATTGACCTTAACACATACCAACCTATTTTATGTTAGAAAAATGGCTACAGGGCAACTCTTGTCCAAACTTTGAAAGAAAAGTTCCCCGATTATGGACTAACTTATTCCATTGGCGGCCAAATCTCCTTTGATGTCTTCCCAAATGGATGGGATAAGACCTTTGCTCTTGGTCTCGTAGCAGATGAACAATTTGAGGAGATTCATTTCTTTGGTGACAAGACTTACAAGGTGAAACTGAAAGAACTTTTTGTTTTTTGCAAAGAACCTCATTTATGCTTGAAACAGGGAGGAAATGACTACGAGATCTATACAGATCCCCGAACAATTGGGCACGCAGTCAAAAGTCCTGCAGACACCATTCGAATTCTCAAGGAATTGTTCCTTCAAGATTGAAAAACATGAAGTGGATTTGTAGCATTCAATACCTAAACCCAATTTCAAATGCAAATACCTCTCCGGTGATTGATACGTGTTACGAATCTCTCGCGGTACTGAATTATTAACTGTGATATATATCGGGTTTCTGTCTATTTACTTCGCATAGGCATGTAGGTTTGTTTTTTTCCTTTGGTTTTCTAAGCAGACATAGAGGGGATACAAGTTCTAAAAATACAAATAGGCAGACAAGATACTAAAGCTACAGATGGAGGAGACTCAAGAGGCTGGTCATATCGATACAATGTCGAGAATGCTACACAACCCAAAGGAGGAATCCAAGGGTCGAAAGACGATGTGGTGGTATCCAAGGAAATGATGGATCATGGAGGTTTGCGTGAAAGCGTTGTTGAAATCGAAGAGGTTACTGGCACTCAGTGCTTGGAGACCCATGCACTCCAGAGACTCTCATAGCGTTTCTGGTGGCGAGAGCTGTACTCGATGTACTTGGAAAACGCCTTTTTGGGAAGCTCAAGCATGCCTTGGGAGGCGATGCGGCTGGCGTCCATGGGCGGGAGGACAGTCAAAAGATCGGAGGAGCAGATGCGCGCAATGGGGACCTCGGTGGGGAGGAAAACGCCCTCTCCGAAGGGTGTGTAAGTGCGGACCTCGAGATATTTCTCGCGTGTGGTGTGTGTGCGCGCAGCTATGAGCATAGAATAAGCTTGGTTGCTATTACGGATAGCATGCGCTGATAATTACCTTGAACGATCATGACTTGGTTCTTGACAAGAGCCACAGCGATGCTTCCGTCGGCGAACATGGTGGTGGTGTGGTGGATTATGGGTATGTATGGGTATTATATAGCTCGTAAACGAGTATGAAAACTGCCGCTTTAAGTCTGTTGGAAAGAGTGACAAGAGACGGAGGCAATCAGAGGGCTTGCGATTGAAGGCCTCGAAGGTGGAAAAGCAAAAGCGCTATGGATTTGATCATAATCCACACAGTACCTTTATAGATTGCCAGGTTATTGTTTTCTCTCCGGAGAAGCATTGACAGATTCACTGAGCGAATATTGTAGAACAAGGCACCTAGTGCCGGCCAGCTTCCGGAGATTGAACTAGTGGATATTTCGTGTTCCAGGTATCACCGGAGCGAGCGGACAAGGGAAAGGGCATGAGGTAGCGCGAACAAGGTAAGAAGCATAGTGGCGTGCCTTATTTAGATGAAGGCACAAAGTAGACTCTCTGTTTGGCTTGAAAGTCTACTTACAACGAACAAACACTTTCCTCTCCTTGACTCTTACTGCATCTGTCATTACCTATGTTCTTGTACATTATCTTTCACTTTATGCACAGTCACTCTCCCATAGCTTTTCCCCCGCTTCAAGTCGACGCCCAATCTACAACTCCAAGATTCCTATCGGAAAAGACTCGGTTCTCAGGCATCCCCGATTCCTGTTCTTTCCTATTGTTCGACGATTGAACAATAAACGTTATACAATTAGGTCACTCGGTCTCTTCTGTTGTATCGGATTTCTTGCGCCTCTCTTGGATGCTTGCTTTGTATCAATACGAGTTGCACCATCGTCGAATGAGCTCCAGCCCTTGGGTTATTTTCTCTTCCAGCATCTACGGCCTGTCAGTTACCGCCCCACTGTATTCCGTCTCACTCCACCCTGAAACGTCAGCCAGTTATTTTGGCTTTTCGCTACCGAAGCAGCAATATGGATATGATTCATGATCTATGTATTATGTATAGCATACACGCTCTAGATCTTGAATCCGTTTAACCTCAAGCTAACTTCCTCTCTCGACGGTACAACATGAAGACCTTCACTGAGATGCCGCCGTTTGTGATTTCCTTCATACAAAAACAGCATATGTTCTGGGTGGCTACGGCGCCTCTTTCTGCAGATGGACATGTTAATCTTTCACCAAAAGGATTATCTGGTACTTTTCATATCAAAGATGAAAACACCGTTTGGTATGAAGATATGACTGGTAGTGGTATGTAAATTTGTCCTCGAATGTTTCGAGTCGCTCTAATTTGACCTTGGCGTAGGCGTCGAGACCATTGCACACTTGAGAGAGAATGGACGGATGACTATTATGTTCTGCGCATTTGAAGGACCTCCTCAGATCGTGAGGCTACATGGACGCGGTAGGACTTCGTATCGTAAACCGTGTTGAAAGCACTTTAATCAGCATTGTAGGCAAAGTTTACGAGTACGACTCGTCGGAATACAACAAACTTATTCCTCTGAACGAAAGGCAGCCGGGCTCACGGTCTGTCATCATGCTACACATACACAGAGTGGGGACGGTGAGTCGATTATGCTTGGGATTGGTGAAGTTACGTCATAAATCATTACACATAGTCCTGTGGATTCTCTGTTCCGTTCTACACCTTCAAAGGCGATCGCATGCGCCTTCATCAATATTGCGCCAAGTCAGAACGAGCAGATCTGGCAGCGGCTGACGCATCTCAGCCAAGTTTGAATGGACTCGCGACATCATTCCCCGACGAGATTGCAGACAATGGCGTCAGGCGCTACTGGGCAGTTCTCAATAAAACCAGTATTGATGGTCTTCCTGGAATCCAGGATGCACATAAATCGAAGACGCTCTTCGACCGCGATATTGCTAACAAAGAGTGGAAACAAGAAAGCCTCTCGCGCGCAGCACACCAGCAACATTCGCAGCATCAGACTCTCGGGGTGACAACCTGGGTAGACCCAAAACTTTTTGTTGCACTTGTGCTTGGTGCTTTGACTACTGGATTATGGCGCAACATTATCGCGTCATTGTTCCAAAAGTAAACCAATGGTAAAATTTTAGAAGACCCTTCAGATCGGAAGACGCGCACCAACGCGCACTCAGCTTACCCCCGCTTGAAATGAATGCAACAGTACTGTTTAAGTACTGTTTAAGGTCACATATTTTCTAAATGTATGATAGAAAATCATTTTTGCAATACTATCTTGTAGCTTGTGCGCGACTCAAGGCAGACCCCATAAAATTTATGCTTCAGACGTTTGCGTCGCATATAATTTATAATAATCCATTCAATCTGTTTGCGTCGCGTCTTCAAAGTGTCCATCAAATCCATCAATCCAACGCGATCGGTCACACTGTCGTGCGATCACGCGACGCATCACTCCAGCTTAGCCCTCCAACTCATCCTTAACAGTCCCTAACTCAACCACTGTATTGACTCGACCTCTCTGGGACTTTTTCTTGTTCTCGATTTTTTAATCACGTCAAATCATAAAAAAAAACAGTGAAAATGCATCTGTCGCAGGTTTGAGTCTGAAAATCGGGTTTCTTCTCCGATAACGGAGTAAAGAAGGGTTCAGGTGACAAGACCTCCAGTCAACAAGCAAATGGGCATATGATTCAAATCTCACTCGAACAAATGACTCAGATTGTTCTTCGAGCGTCTATAAACGTACTATACGTTTGTTCTTGTATTCAACCTTCACCACCGCGGCTACGTTTAGCGATACGTGAACAACATGGGAAAGACCTTCGACGAGATTCCTGCATTTGTTGTTCCATGGATACAGAAACAGCGCATGTTTTGGGTTGCTACGGCTCCTCTCTCCAAAACTGGTCACGTCAATGTCTCTCCCAAAGGCTTTGCAGGGACTTTTCACATCGTTGACCAGAAGACAGTTTGGTATGAAGATATGACTGGCAGTGGTACGTCATCCGTACTCCTAGCTTTCCTTGTACTTACAATGTATCTTAATTTGGCTTGTACTTATCTACCTCAGGAATAGAGACTGTTTCACATTTGAGAGAAAATGGAAGAATGACCATTATGTTCTGTGCGTTTGAAGGACCACCTCAGATAGTCAGGCTGTTCGGACATGGTAAGAGCAGAATTCACCTATTGATTCGTCCATCCTTGACTGTCGTCCCAGGAAAAGTCTTTGAGTTTGATACCCCGGAGTACAATGAACTTGTACCATTGGATAAACGGCAGCCGGGGTCCCGCTCAGTCATTGTATTGGATATCCACAGAGTGGGAACTGTAAGTAAATCATATGTCACCTTATTTTGAAAACGCACGAATAATTATTATCTAGTCCTGCGGGTATTCAATTCCCTTCTACTCCTTCAAAGCGGAACGTATGAGACTGCATCAGTTTTTCGCAAACAAGGAAATGGCAGATATTGAGGCTGAAGTCAATGCTACGAAGATTGGGGAAGACCAGGATGATAGCAAAGGCGAACAGCCGCGATACCCTGTCACTGAGAATGGAGTCAAAAACTATTGGCTTGTCAGAAACAAGGAGAGCATCGATGGCTTACCAGGAATTCAGACGGCTTATAAGTCCGGTACTACGTTTGATCGGCGAATTTCATCCAAGGAATGGAAACAACAAAACACGTTCATGGACGCGTTACGAGCTAAATTGATGCCCTATATCACGAATTGGATAGACCCAAAGCTTTTATCGGGCGTTGCGCTGGGTGTGGCTGTCAGCGTGCTTTGGAATAGTCTTACTAAAGGGTCGGGAAGAATAATGGTCTAGTTAAATGTACGAGGTGTGTAAATCCTCAACATTTATCTAGTGACTAATCGTTCACTGACCTTGCTTCTAGTTGTACTATTTTGGCACCGTATGTTTGTACCGAGTGTCTCCAGATTGTTTCTAGACATGACGCCAAAGAAAATACTCTTTTATCATGGGCATGTGCGGGTCATCGCATATCTGGTCTTTGGTTCACTCGTACGCACTGATATCAAGGCTGTTTAAGAACTACACGTTTTCTTATCTCTTCAAGGCCGTTCACAGAGCTATGTATACACATTTGTTTCGCAGATCACCCTTCGAAAGCCGCATGGTCTTCTCTTCATAGCCTCGGTGTACACGCTTAGCAAGCTTCGGATAAGGTCATCATAGTATCTCATGCCCTTTACCGGAACACAGGACTACCCATTTTCTCATGGCGGCGCGGTCGAATTGCCTGGAACATATAAATAGGACGTCAAATATTCAAAATAATCGCGTAAAGGATTGGTAGGGCAGCATTACTTATCAAACCCATGTGGTTTATGCGACGAAGGTCGATCTTTTGCAGTTGTGCATATATATTATAGATAGTAAATGACATAAAGGTCAGCGATTCTGCCCACTTAAGCAGAAATTCGCATTTCACCTTGTCTACACCATTATGGGTCAATTCGGGATCGCGTGTATACGGGTTATCAGTGTCTTGGTTGCTCTGGCTTCCTTCGTTCAAGCAACTCCAGTTCTGGATGTCGAACAGAAAGCCATATTCACTAGGTTCGCTTCAGTTAACAACCCAGATGTATCACTGCGATTTGTCTCCGACTCGGGCGTCTGCGAAACAACCCCCGGTGTCCATCAAATGTCCGGATATATTGACGTTGGAACGAATATGTCGATGGTAAATGAAATGCTCCCTGAAAGTAATGCTTTGTCTGACATAATTTTGATTGCAGTGGTTTTGGTTCTTCGAATCTCGAGAAAGTCCTGAAACTGCGCCGTTTACACTTTGGTGAATATGAAACGCACACACACGCATAGTGATTTAATTGATCCCATGAACTGAAGGCTAAATGGTGGACCTGGGTGCTCTTCCATGATTGGCCTTTTCCAAGAGAACGGTCCTTGTCAGGTCAATCCCGACGGCGCAACAACGGTATTGAATCCCTTCAGGTAATCGTCAAGGTTAAAAATTCATCAACCTCGAATGATTGAAATTTCTTTATTTCTACATCAGTTGGAATAACATCAGCAATAGTAAGTTCATTGGAATACCACCTTTCTGAAAATGCTTATTCTTGATGGCAGTGATTTACATCGACCAGCCTATTGGCACCGGTTTCTCTTTTGGCACCGATACAGTAAACAGTACACTTGCAGCATCGCCTTTTGTGTGGCAAGCATTCCAGGTACTCTTTGAGAGTAATGAGTTCGCGAAATACCAATCAAGAGAGTGAGTAGCTAGTCTGTTGACCCACTTTTTGATATCCTTTTTATGTTCAATTGTTTCCCATAAGATTCATTTTTGCAACAGAAAGTTATGGTGGCCACTACGGCCCTGCTATGGTGACATTCTTTGATCAACAGAACGCGCTTATTAAAGCGGGAGCTTTGAAAGGAGAGCTTGTGACCATCAGCGCACTTATGATCAACAAGTATGTTCCAAAATGGTTGGTGTGAGTGTACGTGTTCTAACAAATTATGATTCAGTGGATGGTACGATCCTCTCATTCAAAATAAAGCCTACGTCGATTTCGCATTCAATGCTCCTGGATATGGACAATTGCAACCCGACAATGTGCTTGCCAAACTAAACCAGTCATACTTTGAACCAGGAGGTTGTAAAGACCAGGAAGAAGCTTGTTATGCGGCTGGTACAGGTCCGGATTCCGATGCTATATGCAAAAAAGCAGACAACTTTTGTGTACGTACCTTCTTCTCCCTTCCTTCTTTCAAGGTCTTTGTCATGAGTTCTGACAATGTCGAAACAGGTGGAAAATGTATTTTCTCCCGCTGTGGGTAATCGAGATTCGGACGACCTCCGTCAAAATGCATCTTCTCCGAATCCCTTTCCTCCTGAATTCTATCTCAATTTCTTGAAATCACCAACAGTGAAAGCAAAGATTGGCGCGGAGAGCACCTATCACGAATGTGCCAATGCACCATTTAATTTATTCTCTACAACTGGAGACGTATGTTGCGCTATGAAATAGCAAATCGTAGTAAAACACTGACGAAGGGCTATTTATTTAGGATGCAAGGACGTTGCTCCCACAGTTGGGTGCCCTGGCTAATTCTACCCTCAAGATCCTCCTTTGGGTATGTCAACAGTTCTTTGTGTCTTTCTCGCCCAAATACATGCTTACAACTTGCTCTAGGCGGGAGATGCTGATATTAAGTTAGTGACATTCGAGTACAGATGAATGTCGTCTAATCACATAGAAAAGTTGCAACTGGCTAGGTGGTCATGCATCTGCCCTTGCGATGGATTGGTATGGCGCAGGGCGCCTCGCAGCAACACCATTCACAAACATGACAATCAACGGAGTACCTGTGGCAGCCATTCAAAATGTGGATAACTTCTCCTTCGCGTAAGTTTCAGTCTGATGATTTCCATCTCCTTTAACTTGTTCAATTTTATTTTGGTGAACATCAGGAGAGTCTTCCAAGCCGGACATGAAGTGGTTTGTGGGCTTTTTTATTGATTGCGATAACTTTTCTCATACAACATATCATTCGCAGCCGGCCTTCCAACCGCAAGCTGCATTGGAGATCTTTAGACAGGTTATCAATATGGAACAACTCCATTCAGTTTGAGTGCAACAATGTAACATAAAACAATGAATATGACAGCCAACCATAGTACTTATAAAGATACAATGTGTAGCGGCAATTTCACGTATATAACCTTTGGTCAAAGCAATCAACAGAGGATGGCACATATGAGCCTTCTTTATACACTAGCCTTGCTCCGACAATTCACGCCTGCTGACTTTAATATGTATAAATTAGTTAGAAACAAAGGAGCTGCTTCTGCCAACTTTTTCTCCGCCAGCGACCTTGTTCCTCAAATGAGTGGGATGTTATATTTTATCCAGGACACGACCGTCGGTTGATATCGACTGGCACTACCTGCTCACAAATGTGATCAAAAGGAATTCCCGACTCCTTTCCTCAGAAGGCAGACAATTGGATCGAAAAAAGCTTACAAGACTGTAAAATTGTACGAATATAAGGAAGAAAAAGATGTTGGTTCCACGTCTCAGAACAAAGCGACCATGAAGACGGTGTGATTACCTCTTTTTCCACCGGGCAAGCAAACGAAAAGTAACATTCCATTACATAACTAAAAATATTTAAAAAAAAGTCCAACTAGTACTACTACTTATAACAAAAAACATGGATTAGATAGATGGTATACTTTTACTAGTAATGGTGGCCATTGGCCTTGCCGTTGCCATTGACCCCATTCAATTTCGCATTAGCTAGCTTCTTAGCTTTGAGATCCTGCAAATAATAGTGGGCCTTGCCCAGCATCCAAATAGCGAAAGAGAACTTGAAATTTGGATAGGCAATCGCGCATGTCTTGTTAAATACACCTTCGATGGCTTCCTGCGGCCACGATCCATCCTACATCATCAAACAAACGAGAAAATGAGATTAAATCATGAATGTCCTGACCGAAAAGGCTTACGGGTTTCTGACGCGACATAACTAGTTTGACGGCCTTTTCAATGGGCTCAGGGTGAGGGTACTTGGCGTACATGAGAGCTAGAACGGCCCAACAAGTCTGTACACTCTGTGTGTTCTCGTGTTCCACCCAAGTACTAGATTCACATGACTACATCCGCAGAGAAATATACATATATCAGAACAAGGAGCAGAACATTTGAAAATATAACTTACCTTGTAGCTCTCGCCCCACCCACCGTCTTCTCTTTGATGGCTCAGCAAGAACTCGCAAGCCTTACGCGAGTATTCACTAGTTTCGTATGTTTCTCCAACGAGCGACAAACTCTCTAGTGCGAATTGGCAAGCGTATGTGAAGCAGATACCCCAGGAGCCGACCCAGCCGCCTTCGGGGGTCTGTGCCTTGTGCAAAAACATGATTGCACCGTCGATAGTCCGCCTAAAAGCATCATAACATTCAACAACCTCAGAACTAGAAAGGATGTAAATAATACTCACTGAATATCATCCTTTCGGTAATCTGGGAAGTGTTTGCGGAAGATAGCGAGGGCTGTGATTACGGATGTTGTGCATTCAGGGTAGTTATACTCGATCATAATATTACCTAGAGATCCCAGAAGAGTGAGCATACTTTGTAAGTCAATGATTCAGAAAGGACCAACCGAAGACTTCTGCAGGATTCAACCATTCCAACCATGCAGGACCTCTAATCAACTCATAGCTGGCGAAGCCACCATCTGGATTCTGGAGAGTGAGCATCATATCAACGGCATCGCAAAGGCGTTGTTTTGATATTAGTTTGGGTGTAAAGCTTCACGAATATAATGAGATCATTTGAGAGAGAATACATTTCAGACATACTTACTCAAGGTTGAACTGCATGTACAATGCTGCCTTCAGACCCTCTCCCGTACAATCGCTGACAGAGTATCCCTGTTCAGTCGTACTAGTTTGGATTATAAGTTAGTATTTAGTGCGTCGAAAATAACATTAAATGTGAAAAGGCAAACCTGAAACCCCAAGCGCCCTTCGTCCTATGTCGATATGCTTCCTTGTAATGTTTTGGGTTATGCTGAATTTGTGCTTGATCAATCCATCCAAGCGCCTTAATCAAGCTCTCCTTATTCTCTTCTTCATTCGCTAACCCAGTCTCCACCAATGCCTGTGCAATGAATCCTGTATCCCACACCTGACTTCCATTCGTACCAGTCATCATCATTCCGTCTGCGCCAACCCACATGAAGTCTGCCCTCCTGATAGCATGCATTTTATATGCGGTACTTTCTGGGCCTTCAACATGTGCGCGGGCGATGAGGTTGAACATCTTGGATATAGGGGCAAGAGTTTGGTAACCAGTGTTTTCGTCTTCCATTACAATGAGACGGTAGGCGGCATCACAGCCTGCGCGACGGAGGGGTGGGAGGATGCAGCTCTCATAAGAGGAAAGAACAACGTTGATCATGTCAAAGAGAGCGGTGTGGGGGGCGTACATATCGACTTCATGAACATTGTTCCGCTGAGCCGGCCAATCAATGGTATAGTAGTTTTGTGTATATAGTTCCTGGCGGGGCATAAATTACAGTCATACTCAATATTTGGATTGCAAATATATACCTCTCGGAGTGAAAGGATGAGATCGTTCTCTTCCATTTTGTATTTGACACCATAAAGATAGCTCATCGGCACGTAAACAGTACGGACGTGGATCCACCATTTGTGGGGATGGAAAGGAACCCAGTCAGGAAGTAGCCTACGTACCAAGTTAAGATATATAGACTTTGGAATAAGCACTGACATACCACAACTCTGGTGGAACAGGATTATTTCCGGCCCAATCATAACAATTAAGAATCGAAAGCCAAAACTTTCCCCAAGCAGGGATAGACGTCGCACCACCTGAACGCATATAAGAGTCATTAACTCACAGGAATTAACTTGAGTCTTACCAAGTTGGTGCAACTTTGCCCGAGCGCGAACACAAACAGGGTGGTCTTTGTCGACCCCTAAAATACGAAGCGCCGCGTAGTTTAAAGCCGTGCCAAACACAGTTGAATGTCCTTCAACGTGCCTAGGGACGCGTATCTCCAGTCAGATCTTAAACAAACATAATTCTAAAATTAAGACTTACATTCCCCACCCGCCATCTTCTGGATGGGCGCGGTTCATGATGTAACGAGCCATCTCCAGTCGTTCCTCCAACTTGAAGCTCATTCCAGTAACGTACGTTCCAAAGACAAGTCCAGGAAGAATAAACATAGGGCCACCGTATTCGCCTGCCCAGTGCCCATCATGAGATTGCAGATGTTTGTAGAACTTGTATCCGTTCCGGGCAGCGTCAAGAGCATCTTTTGCAGGGGGTAAGTCCGGCATACTCTATATAACGGAAGAATGAGCGTATATCCATGTATATGGAAAGATAGGTTTACGCACGGTCTTGAGACCTAGCCAGAATCTGTCGACTTCATTCTGCGGCCACCGCTCAACTTCCTCGTCAGTGCGGAGGTAATGCCATGTATGGCGACCCCCATCGTTCACAAGCAGCCTCCACCGATTGTAGTCTGTGAATGGTTCCGCGGGGCTGTCAGGAACATCTAACGCGTTCCACATAGTTTAAATGAGAAAAGAGAATGAGTGTTTGGGAAAGAGGGGAAAGTACAGAACTGACCATAATATATAGTCTTGTCAATAATTTAACTGACACGGTTAGATTGATCTTACGATTTTCAATAAATGTTCTTCCATAATTGGATCAGTCTAAACCCTAACCCAAACGCTCTAGCGCTGGTCCTCGTCGCAAACCCAACCCTGTATACATACAAGCTCACTCCGCACGAATACCTATGTCAATCCGCGACGCAAACGTCGTTATCATTGAGGTCAGCAGAACAGTTGTTCGAGCTGGACTGGGCCTTCACGATCTTTTGAAAACCCCAACCGTCGTACGTGTTCCTTGGCTCAGGCGCGTCAACATACTTATAACATTTGCATCTTCCTCAGGAAATTCCTGCCCGAGTGGGTCTACGAAGAAATGCATTGGGTGATAACTCTGAGTCGCAACTGAACGGAGGCTTACACGGCTCTGATGAACCGTTGGCTTCAACGAGCCGCGCGACTTCGGCGTTTCCACAGATGGCTTCTCCAACTGCAGCTGTGAAAGACTACCTTGTTGGATCACAGCTGGACGAAGCTCTGGCGAACGGCCAGGACATCGTAGTCTCATGGCCTTTTGCCGATGGTGGTGTCAACGACTGGACACAAGCAGAAGCTATATGGTTCGTTGACCTACTTATAACTGATATCCACATACTGATCTCTGTGTTACATCCATTCAAAAGGAAATACGTGCTCTTTAACCAGCTTCAACGGCGCCGTGTGCAGAATGAATCTCCTATCCTCTTCTCCATTACAGCAGGCGCCTCACGCGACACTTACGAACGTATCTGCCAGATTTTCTTCGAGCGATTCAACGTCGCCGGATTCGCCATCCTTGAACGTCCCATGGCCCAGCTGTACGCGGCGAACAGCCTCAGTGGTGTCGTAGTTGACATTGGTGACGAGGTCACTGACATCACCCCCATTTACGATGGGTTCATCTTGCACAACGCGCGATCCAGCGTGGCTCTTGGCATCCGTCACTGCCAAAACTACGTCGCCAACCTTCTGCGCGCCAACCAGTTCGTAGTGAACGCACTTTCGCCACCCGAGAATCCACTTGACCCGAAAACGCTCCATGATACGCTCCTCGAGCTAGTCAAGCAACTCTGGAAGGAAGACCATATCAAAATTCCCTCCGACGGCGAGACCGCGCTACCAGAGGACGAAGGTGTAATGGACATTGCGGCTGTCGTCGTCGCCGGACGTGAAAAAGCTGTCATCGAAAGCACACAGAAGAAAAAGAACGCGACAAAGCAGACTGAGGCAGAGCGGAAGCGCGAACGCGACGTTGAGGCGATGGATCTAATCACTGTGCAGTTCCGGGAGCATTCGCTGACAATAGGAAAGGAAAGACACCGATTCTGCGAGCCGCTCTTTGATCCTAGTCTGTTGCTTGACTTACCTGGCACGGCGGCATTGAATCCTGCGTTAGAAAAGCCTCTTGCGTTGCAGGAGGTCGTTGGCCATGTCGTCAATCAAACGGAAGTTGACCAACGTCAATACATTTGGCATGGCTTGTTCGTTACCGGAGATATTACCAGACATATCAAGGGTATGTGGTAGTCATAGTCTTAATCAATTTATCTACTAATGTCCATTTGATATCAGGCATCGGCGTGGCACTACAATCCCGTCTTGCTTCCTTTATTAACAACCCCGACCTTTTGACTGATATACAACCCCGCTCAATCCGCGTCCTCTCCGTGCCCGAGTATTATGCAGAATACCAACAGACCGGCAATGGCTACGCTGCATTCCTTGGGTCCAGTATTACTGCCAAAGTGAGTTGGAGTGGTCAATATATCTTGGCGAAATCGTGCTAAATTGAATGACTTTCTTTTTCCTTTCAGATTATTTTCAGCGAGCCAAATGGAAGGAACTTTGTCTCCAAAGCGGACTACACTCTAAAGGGACCTCATTCTATCATCGAGATGACCCCTTCCCTACTGTAGAATATCCCTGCCATAAGAGCTTTCTTGTAATACACCTCACTGTTTTCATGCTGGTGTTTGTAGTTGCTTTATTGAATATTTACAAGGACTTCAAGTTCTCAGATGTACAAGTCAAAACTGCGCAGAAACCAAAAAGTCGAGTCTCGTGTTGTCCAAGCACTAAATTGATGAGAAATACAATCGGACAAAACAGGTCAAGGGGTAGACTATCCCTTCTTAAACCTGAAATCCCTGTGCCCGAGAGATTTTGAACAACGACCTCTGTTTTATGAGTGGTCAATATTGTGATATCACAAGCCTCGCTTCACATTACAAGGCATGTCGTTCTGGTTAATATATATTTATAAATGTCTGGAAATCTGCCTCGCATGTATACATAACGATCTCAGAAGTATTGCCCTCGGCTTTGCAAACGTTATTAAGGGAAGAACCTAGTACTGAGCGTGAATCGAATCCGACGAGAGATTCCACCACACCAGCACACACATTGCACCACCACCACAGCAACTGACACATTTCCGACCAAGCGACGCCGTGGACATACATACATACAACAAACTATGGTTTCGACAACGTCGAGCAAAACAGGTTCGACCAATTTAATTGGCCTACATCCTGTATATCACGTCCTGTGAACGAGATTCTCGCACTTTAAGCAGCGTTTTCATGCGACTCAAGGCGTCCCAAGAGTGCAAGCAGCGAATGTGACTCCATAGCGTCCTACAGAGGGCAACTTCCGCCTGGCGCCACTGGCCGAGTGCATGTCAGAGAAATCTGGGAACAGGTACAAGACCCGTGTCACCTTTCTCGGTATCTGCCCCTCTTGAAGAGGGCCAATAATTCGTCACAGGACGAACCCCCCTCAATGGTCTATGGTGCAGACATTGATTGCAGAGTTGAACAATGTGAGGTTCGAACGAACGACCACGTCCAATCAGTACCACGGCATCAACTCACGCGGATCCACTTCACAAAGAGAGGGCGCAAACTAACTTGCACATCAGAATCTAGCCAATTCCCATGTTATATAATTATTCTTTCACTTGAAAGAAAAATGTTGTGGATTAATAGCGAGGTTAATTTCAAAACCAAAAAGGTTCGGTGCGCTCTTAGCGCTGCCTACGTCCTTGTGTCTGTGCTCAATGGCATATATCTTTATCTCGTTCGCCTTAACGGTATGCATCTGCAGATGTTGGTCCACTGGATGTCTCTGAACGTGGAAGGTTTCACTTCTACACGCTTCGTCATATGCGCCCCTTTGTCTCGGGACTAACCATGGCTGCGGCTGGAGCTTAACCGGTCCACGAAATTGCTCTGCGTGGGGTTCGAACGAACGACCGCATTGCACTGAGTATCGCGGTGGCCGGTGACGCTACACCAACTATGCTAGCTCTGTGGCTGATGATTTGTTTTTTAATAAAAATATATTGCGTTCTTCATTGCCCTTGCAAACTATACCAGCGAAAGTAAAGTCCACAAAATCTCAATGTATTAACCGTGGAAGGAAACGCCAAAGTATCCAAATTCAAAACATAACGTTTCTTGCAGTGTTGAGGTGGAAAACAGTTTACATCACATCCGAACATAACCCAATGCACAAGTGGACCGTCGGCGGAAACGTGCCCGAACTCAGAGAATAGATGCGTGGAACCTCACCAAGATTGTCGGCTACATAACTCAAGCAATGGATCCATGGTAATGCATATACATATACGCGTGACTCGACAACAAGCATGTAGGGATACAAAAATAATAATGTCTGCGAAACTTAAGCAGCATTACCCTCAGCGAAGTTGAGGAGATCGGAATCTCCCTGGTCGCTGACAGTCATGACACTAAACAAACTGATCAGAACAACAGTAGAGGACCACAATCAGGTTCACATACCCGACACGGAAGAGCTTTCCGGCAGCGGTTCCAAGGGCTACATTGGTACCAGCGAAGTGGTGTACAGTGGTTTTGGAAAGCATGGCATAGTACTCAAGCTCGGACTTGCGGAGAGGAGGGCAGTTGCCAGCGATCAGCACGAGCTTAGCTATTCAACAGAAACAAAACAAAAATATGCATCAGTCAAGGGACCTTCTCAGCCTCACGCTCCAGTCCCCGAGAGAGACGTTCAAAAGAGTGCTCACCTTTGCCGTTGCGCATCTGCTTCAGTGCCGACTTGTAGCCCAGGGTGTACTGACCCGACTTGACGACGAGCGCGAGCCTGGCGGCGATGGACTCGGTGGACTTCGCGGCTTTTGATTTCTTGGTGGGGGCCATTGTTTTTGTCGGTGTCGAGGTTGGGCTTGTCGATACTGATTGCGGCAATAATTTGCGGACAGATTCCCGGCATCAACTGTACAGTTTACGTTATTATTGTTGAATCTCCGCTTCAATCTGCAAATGATCCCAGCATACGCCATCACATGACCCTGTAATTACTTGGACGCGACTTGACTAGGGGCAATATTTAACGAGTCAAAAGCCCCACAATATTGCACTACTGTATGGAGGACACCCAAACCACCTCTGGCACCTCGATTGAATCGGTTTTTAATTGGCTGCTCAGGAAATTGACTCGTTATTTGGTGACCTGATCGATCCCTGGATTGTCATGTATCCGCATAGTATCCACAACTGATTCAGATCTTCGTCACTATGTCTCGGGAACATAATTGACGGTGATAATATGTACCAGGGCATTGAGGTCCACTTAAAAACGTTTTAACTCACCGTCGTTCTTCTGCGATTTGCATCATGGCTGTACTTAACGCTGGACGCTACTCATTCACAACACCTCATGGAAAGACGATTGTGCGTTGGGATAAATACGCCATCCTTTCAGAATGACACTGAATAAACCTTTCTAGGGTGCCATTGTCGTAGGCGGTTGTCTGCTCTCATACTATGCCTTGGTGAACGTCAACGAAGAAGCACGATTGAGAGAGCCACCGAGTGCGCTATTTATTTCTCCTTACATAGGGTTGTCACTGATATATCTCGTTGCTTGCTTCAGAACCACCGGGCCGTCACGATTATACCTCGACTGACGCTGTTTATGCCGTTACCTATCCAGCCAAAAACGCCAATGTTAAAGGTGCTCAACCGAGCGCGTCGAAATTTGTCTAAATAGCAGAAGTTCCAAGCCCCGAACCTCCTTTACCGTGGAATTAACACCACCAGAAGTTCCAAGCCTTGAACCTCCATTAACGTGGAATCAACCCCACATCTGTTGTATGTAGTCATCTCTTTATTATGTATGTACCAAACTACGCTCGTTGTGAAACATATACTTGTATTATTACAAACGCTTGCAAATTAATGCTTCACACAACGTTGAATGACTGAGGAAGTATTGACCGTTCGGCGTTATCTATCTCACGTAGGCGAGTGTCAGCATTAGAATCTGAATTTGCTACTGGTTGTCGACCGGCTCGGCTTGCTGTGCGCCCAGGTTGGTTCCAGCAGGGCTGAGAGCCCATGATCAAATTACCTCTCGGTAGTTGCGCATGGCGGACATTATCACGCGATGACGACACATTACGACCCATGCCAGGGTGCTATAAAGCAGAAAACTTGGCCCGCTGTGTTCAAAACCAAAACCTCTTTCAACTATCCATAACTAGAGTGTCTTTGTAATGGGAGCCGCCACCCCTAACACATATGTGCCTACGCATCCCGGAAGCTTCCTCGTGGAGTTTGTGCCTGGAGAATATAGATCTTCACTTAAAAGCTTGAAGGTGCGACGATTTACCTATTAGTATTATATTTTGAACTGTCCCTAACCACTACTAGCGAAGTCGTTCCAAGCAGGCGAGACTCTCGCTTTACTGACGGGTATATCCAAGGGAGTCAAAGCCTATTCATCCGTGCAATGCGGTAACGGTCCAAATGACCATATTGAACTGAACAGTGACCTCCTCTACGGTACGCAAGCTGAAAATAAATTTATCCCAACCAACTTACAAAGTGACATCCATATTTACTCAAGTGAACCACTCCTGCGAGCCCAATGTTGCCTTCGACCTTTCCGCCAGCGATCGAGCCAAATGGCATCTCAAAGCTTTGAAGAAAATCGACGCAGGAGACCATTGTTAGTGATCAACTGTAACAAGTATTTCCTGCAGGTCACTCACTTTCTTTTCGACAGTGACTTTCTTCTATCCAAGCACAGAGTGGGAGATGTCACAACCATTCACCTGTGAATGCCGTGCTCCAGTAAGTATTTTTCGTATATATATTGCTATCTGCCGGTTGCTGGAACTATCCACAGACTTGCCTTGGTACCATCCAAGGTGCAAAATACCTTTCGCTACAAGATCTTTTAGCACGAGGATACGTCAGCCCATGGATTATAGAGGCAAAACAAAGCCAGTCCGGTTGATAACACTGACGCTCCACGCAGAAGAAACATTGAGGATATTTGGATAAAATCCATGACAGCGTCTTTTGTTTTAACAATGATTAAGCTACAAAAATACAAAACAGAAGGTCGAAAGCAAGAGAGTATAATCGTACAGCAAGGTAAATGAGTCACAAAAATCACCAATCGGTACCATCAAAGCGGTCGAGAACCGCGTTCGCATCCTCCACGTCCTTTTGGGCCTTTTTCCGCATGTAAAAAATAGGGCAGTCTTTACTGGTACAGAGGACATCCTGAATAATGTAATTGGTGAGCGAACGACGGAGTGGATGAGACAGCAAATTTACATACCTGATGTAAGGAACCCTGACAACGCTGACATTGCGTCCATAATCTTGAATAGCGCACTTGAAGCTCTGATGCCGCCATGACTTGCTTGTAATAAAATTCTTGCATTCTAGGTTTACAGTTTTTGCATAGAGCACCGTCTGTGCCATCAAAAGTTAATGATATAAAATAACTCAATTGATCAGTCGCGTCTTACTAGCTTCCTTGCCTCGTAAGGGCGTTTTGCAACCAAGGCAAGTGACAGTTTTTACGGCAAATTTCATCAAACCACCGACCGTAGGGGTGGCGATCTGGATTGTACGTGTATGGTCACCGGACACTGCAACGAAATGCCATCAGATCAAGGAAGGAAGCTCAAAGCAATCACTGACATAATGAGGATGCCTTTTCACCCAAGATGGGCTCGAAGATACGAAGGAGTGGCTTTGACAGTTGATTTTCGAGGTAGTATTTGGTGTCGATGGGTATGTTGTTATCTAGAACATATATCGGATCCTCTGACTTTTCATATGCTGCCGCTCCTTTGATACCCTTGATGATAACATAGGCAACCCGATCACCGAGAGTGGGAGCAGAACCTTTGAAGAGATGTTCAAATGAATATCAGTGGCCTCGATTATGAGTGGCTAAACAAACCTGCGTCGCGCTGCTTCATCCTCTCCGCCAGCTCTACGTGAGCCTGTTTACCAACGTAATCTGTAGTATTCATGTTAAAAGTTGTGATTTTGGAAACGCAAGACCGGAACGCACCAGTTTTAGAAAGCGCCTTTGTGATGACAAGTTGTGACATATCGACTTTGTTTTGCAACAAGTCGGAAATTGTACGTTTCGTATACCTTCAAGTAAATAGTCAACTCAACATGGTGTTTTGAGAAGAAATATTTACTAACTCTTCCGCTCCTTTAACATCTCTGTCGATCAACATTTTATGGAGACATGTTTCGATGACCGTTGACACTAAGCGACAATTATCTCGACGCACAGTCTAGAAAAATCACTAAGAATGCATGGCTCTAATACAAAGAGCCCTTACCTCAATACCCTTTGCATCCATTTTGTCATATTTCTCTGTTTTTGTCCAGTAAAGGCCGGCATAACGCTTCTTGCTGATAAGCAAGTAGGGATAATAAACTTTCTCAAATTCAAGATTGATCGGTCTGATGAACTTTTGGGTGACAAGCTTCGCAGCCTCGCGACCTGATAAAAATATTAAGATAAATGGGCCGGTTATGTATCAACCTTTCGAAACCCACCCAAGTCCATGACTGTCGCCAGATCGGTAGGCCCAAATCGGACCATGACAGAATCGGTATCACCATAGATTACTTCGGCATCATGACTATGGCCATTGGCTATGCTGTATTCCGATTCAACTTCCTTTATTGATGAAAAAAGTCAGTCGAGTTGAAAAAATGCCAACATGAAGACGCTAACTTGTTTTGTCTTTTCGATCATTTGACGACCATATGCCGTGACACTCGATGAAATAGCCAAACAAGGTAATTTTCCTATTGTTGCTCCAGTGAAACCATACACAGAATTAGCACTGATCTAAAATCATGAGATGAACAAACAAAGCAAGGCCTTTAATTGCAAAAGATCGCACCTTCAATGCCAACTGTCGACCATCTAAGACGGCCTTTTTGAAAGGATCTGTCTCTTTCTTTAAATCTGCTTTAGCGCGCTTTCTTGCGGAGATTAAATCCTCCAAGATCGTAGGAAGCAACCCCTTCCGTCGTGAAGAAGTGGCGAACAAGTCTAGAATCATATTAGCACTATGTAAAAACATTGCAGAAATGTTAAAACATACCATTATTAGGGGTTTGAATGTAATCAACATCTTTCTGTAGCCCAAGTCGATCGATGGTTGCTTTCTCAAGAAGAGTAGTGTAGCACAAATTGTGAGCCATCATGATGGAGGGATATAGAGAGGCAAAATCTAGAGTAGCGATCGGGACGTCGTAGTAACCCTTCTTGGGTTCAATAACAGTTGCTCCTTCGTACTGTTCGTCGGTACCTAGAACAATGACTTAACAAGGCATCAAACAAAAGAAAGACAATCACAACCTTCTCCCTTTCCAGCAGGTACCAAGTAGCCTTCTGCGTTTGCTTTTCGATAGAGCTGGGATAAAACTTTGATCGATTGGCCACGCGAAAGTAAATAGTTGAATGGAACTCCAGTAACACGGGACATTTCAATATAGTTGACCAGGCACATTAGTTTGTCGAGTAAACGCTGCGGAAGGTATGCATCCTATTGGGGGGTGTTAGTGGCTCATTTTGTTGAATTGAACTACACTCGCCTTTAAGCAATAAACAGCCAAACGACGCCTCGATTCAGGCGAACCTTTTTGTAATTCAGTAATAACCGAATAGTGTACGTCCTCTTTCTGCTCGCCCAAAAATTGAGCACATACGGCGTTAAGAGTGTAACTGCGGAGCTTGTGTTCTCTTTGCATATATTGGAGTAGATCGAGCTGTAACCTTCCATCAAGAGGTGTTTCCTTGGAATCCCGTTGACCATAGGCCTTGGAAGAAAAGTGGGTCGACTTCGTTTCCGTTTTGACACCTGTAAATTTATGATCAATAAATATTTTTGGGGCTTTTCAGATGTTTCTGACCTTTCATGCGTCCAAGGTAAGGGAATTTCAAGCATTTGAGAGCCTTGGCCCTGTCGATCAAATAGGGGAAATCGAAATTGGAGATATTGTATCCAATAACTACATCAGGGTCGACCTCTTCTACGAAATCCCTCCAAGCTTGTAACATGTCTTCTTCTTCCTCGTAAGATAGCACTTGAGATCCAACGATATGTGAGCAGTCCTTGAGCGTGAAGACATTACGAATGAAAGGTTTTGATTCCCCTGCAATATATGCTAAATATGTAGTAATTGAAAATACCAATTAACATACCTTGCCGGGTCACCATATTAGCTATTTGGATTACAGGGTCTACATTGGCTTCGGGAAAAACTCCTTGCCGACCAGCGCATTCAATATCGAAGCTCAAGATTCTCAAGGGAGCAATCTTAGACCAACTATCTTCAGGAGCATGAGATATGAAAGCATCGTAGCTGAAAGCCAGGCAACGCTTAGATTTGGGCAGGATAGATAGAGATATGTAATATCTTACCGAAGAGTGATTTCAAGTTGACATGATGAACGTTTCATTGAGGGAGGTGTAATTTGATACTTTCCGGCAGGAACTTCAATCCAGTTCATACCAACAACCTGTTTGCAAAATGTAAGGAAGATACTCCAGAGTACTAGTACCATGTCCATACCTTGGTGTCAATCATGAATCGTAGTGTGAATACAATGTTGCTCTCATAGGTAAAAGTGGGCTCAGTGAAAAAACCCTCATATTGGCATTCTCCTTTATCAAAGAGACGTAAGGGGGAATCAGGATTTGCACACTCAACGATAATTTGTGGAACTCATCTCTTAATTTCGGTACGCTTCTTGGATCTGATAGCGTAAACTTGAGAAATGGAATTTGGTCGTCTCCGCGATATCCCCACAAGCTTTTTTGCATGACAGTTTCAATGCTGATCACCAGGCTTCCGGATTCGAGTTGACCCTGATAACACCTTCGTTAAGTTTGAATGCTGCGTTGAAGCACATCTCCCTATCTTACAGTCAAGTAATTCTTGAATGGTTCCAAATCGTCTGACGTGAATCCCCTTGGTGCAGGAACGTAGAAGTATGGCTTGAAATTTGTAATGCTCGCAAGAACGCTGTGGCCTTCCTATAATCCAAATTCAATCATCACTCTAGAGTACATAGATATCTGACACACCTCTGTTACTCCAAACATCCGTAGTATGACGGACCCATCACTGTTTGAGGCAGTTTCGATATCAATCTGCTGAAAAACTGTGTGTAGTAGTCAGGTATGGCACAAGGTGAGATGTCAATAGGTTCATACTTATTGAATCCTTCTTCTCATTTATATTACGGAGGGTAGGTCTAGCCCATTCCCCCTCGCCACCCTCGGAGCCTGTACAATTACATTCTCTCAGAAACTAGGTCTGAGCGAGTGCCATATAATACACACCAATGTACCCCGCAGCGCCTTCTTCTTTCAAGCGTTCAAGTATTTCGGCGAATGAAGTTTGTTGTGACGCGGGAAGTTGACTTGCAAAGGAGCTCGTAGCCTCAATTTTACGTTTTTTAGCTACTGGAAATGTCTCCATGTCGTTTTCCCCTCTAAAGTCGCGCTCGATGAGACGCGTCGCGAGTGCTACTATAGTAATATTTTACGCACCTTGCCCGTGTCAATGGTAGATTTTCTTTACTTTGTGATAACGTTTCAGAAGGCATTTCTGTTCGTCGTACGAGATCAATACACGTCTCTATGTCGTGTTCTGGCGCAAAAAGGAGTGCAGAAAGTGACGCGAACGGGGGTGGCAATAAGCGAGCGTGTCCTTGGTCAACTGATTTAAATATATTGATGGGTTGGCCCTGGCAGTCAACCAAGCGTGATGTTTGGGCCTCTTTGGACAAGTCACTCGTCAGTCACCAGTCACTTAATGCCACAGGGGATTAACAATCACCTATTTGCTACTGGTAATACTTTTCTACTCTACTTCGATAATGTCGACAACTTTTATGTCTCCTCGGAGTCCATACTACTAGTATTTGCTATTGAAACTTAGTTAATTCAAAACATCTAGGATGGCCCACCCAACCTTAATACATAATTCTTAACAGGCTACAATTTCATTACATCAATAGCATTTAGGTATTGTCAGCCCTCGTTCAAATTTCCAATCAGCTGTTGTTTTATACTGTGTTCTGGGCGAGCAATGCTTTCAAAATGCGGAGAGTGTCCTCAGGATTCTCTACATGGTGTCCGATGGTTCTCGGGTCGACATAAATCTCATGATCATTCCCTCCCTTCCAACAAGCACAAATGATCAATTTCCGAAAGAGCAACTGAAGAGAATCCAACGAAACTCGCCTTGTGTGTCTTGTCCCCAAAGAAATGAATCTCTTCAAAATTCTCATCTTCGACATGACTGAGGGCAAATGTCTTGTCCCATCCGATGGGAAATATGTCGAAAGAAAGCTGTCCTCCGATTGAATAGGTCAGACCATAATCAGGGAACTTGGTTTTCAAGGCTTCAATCATGGCTTTGCGATAGCCCTTCTTCTGCGATAAATATTCAGCCATCAAAACCAAAACATGGATGTTATGGAGCTCACATTGTCAAGAATTTCGAAATCCTTCCGTTCTTGTAGGCTAAGTGAAAGGTAAACCCGTTCTGCTGAAAATTCTTTCGAAACATCACGTACGATGCATTACGTCCAATAGGGCTGACGTTTATCATACCACGACGGAACTCTACAAAAGTGCCCCTACATATATATCATGTCAGGTTGATCAATCAAATTAACGGAATTCCATAGCGTACCTCTTGATAGGGATATCGAGATCAGCGATATAGTGAAGAATAAAGTTCACCATGAGTTGGTAGCGCTCTTCCCCAATGAATTCGATGAAGGATTGAGATGGAAGCTGCTTTCCAAGCTTGTACGCAATAAGTCCATTCTCAGCGAATCCATAGTCGAATTGATCTAGAACTGATGAGTACCACGGAAAGTCGTTATAAATCAGCATTGAGTCAAAGTTCAACAGTATGCATCACGAATTACACTCACCGACTTCATCACCAGTTTGAAGTTGCTCGGTAATTTTAGTAAAATCCGAGCCTCCTAAGAACCCAATCGCAACCTTCTCCCGAAGGGCGCACAATGTTTGTTGCAACTCTGGTGTCAAACTTCTAGGCTGTGAATGGATCAAAGGTGAACGATAAGATGTTCAAAGAATCAACGACCTACGTGACGTGCAGGAGTTAAGGTGTTGTCTACATCGAAAAGATAGAGTTTTTTTAAAGGCTTGTGAGCAAAAGCATCGGAGACCATGTCAACGCGTCAAGTTGAGACTTGAGAGTCGTTGGGAAATCAGTGCGAATGCTTAATTCGTCTCTTTTAAAGGGGAACTAGATAATTAGAGACGATCAGGCCATTTCTGCCCGGCGGCATCAGGAACGTGGCAGGATGTCGTGTTTAATGATGCCACGTTCAACAGCCTGTGCACGTCGGTGCGCGGCTTCCGAGCTGAAGGGCCTTCTACCATTTTATCATTGGTTTACTTTTGGAACAATGACACGATAATGTTGCGCCATAATCCAGTAGTCAAAGCACCAAGCACAAATACAACTAAAAGTTTTGGGTCTACCCAGGTTGTCACCCCGAGAGTCTGATGCTGCGAATGTTGCTGGTGTGCTGCGCGCGAGAGGCTTTCTTGTTTCCACTCTTTGTTAGCAATATCGCGGTCGAAGAGCGTCTTCGATTTATGCGCGTCCTGGATTCCAGGAAGACCATCAATACTGGTTTTATTGAGAACTGCCCAGTAGCGCCTGACGCCATTGTCTGCAATCTCGTCGGGGAATGATGTCGCGAGTCCATTCAAACTTGGCTGAGATGCGTCAGCCGCTGCCAGATCTGCTCGTTCTGACTTGGCGCAATATTGATGAAGGCGCATGCGATCGCCTTTGAAGGTGTAGAACGGAACAGAGAATCCACAGGACTATGTGTAATGATTTATGACGTAACTTCACCAATCCCAAGCATAATCGACTCACCGTCCCCACTCTGTGTATGTGTAGCATGATGACAGACCGTGAGCCCGGCTGCCTTTCGTTCAGAGGAATAAGTTTGTTGTATTCCGACGAGTCGTACTCGTAAACTTTGCCTACAATGCTGATTAAAGTGCTTTCAACACGGTTTACGATACGAAGTCCTACCGCGTCCATGTAGCCTCACGATCTGAGGAGGTCCTTCAAATGCGCAGAACATAATAGTCATCCGTCCATTCTCTCTCAAGTGTGCAATGGTCTCGACGCCTACGCCAAGGTCAAATTAGAGCGACTCGAAACATTCGAGGACAAATTTACATACCACTACCAGTCATATCTTCATACCAAACGGTGTTTTCATCTTTGATATGAAAAGTACCAGATAATCCTTTTGGTGAAAGATTAACATGTCCATCTGCAGAAAGAGGCGCCGTAGCCACCCAGAACATATGCTGTTTTTGTATGAAGGAAATCACAAACGGCGGCATCTCAGTGAAGGTCTTCATGTTGTACCGTCGAGAGAGGAAGTTAGCTTGAGGTTAAACGGATTCAAGATCTAGAGCGTGTATGCTATACATAATACATAGATCATGAATCATATCCATATTGCTGCTTCGGTAGCGAAAAGCCAAAATAACTGGCTGACGTTTCAGGGTGGAGTGAGACGGAATACAGTGGGGCGGTAACTGACAGGCCGTAGATGCTGGAAGAGAAAATAACCCAAGGGCTGGAGCTCATTCGACGATGGTGCAACTCGTATTGATACAAAGCAAGCATCCAAGAGAGGCGCAAGAAATCCGATACAACAGAAGAGACCGAGTGACCTAATTGTATAACGTTTATTGTTCAATCGTCGAACAATAGGAAAGAACAGGAATCGGGGATGCCTGAGAACCGAGTCTTTTCCGATAGGAATCTTGGAGTTGTAGATTGGGCGTCGACTTGAAGCGGGGGAAAAGCTATGGGAGAGTGACTGTGCATAAAGTGAAAGATAATGTACAAGAACATAGGTAATGACAGATGCAGTAAGAGTCAAGGAGAGGAAAGTGTTTGTTCGTTGTAAGTAGACTTTCAAGCCAAACAGAGAGTCTACTTTGTGCCTTCATCTAAATAAGGCACGCCACTATGCTTCTTACCTTGTTCGCGCTACCTCATGCCCTTTCCCTTGTCCGCTCGCTCCGGTGATACCTGGAACACGAAATATCCACTAGTTCAATCTCCGGAAGCTGGCCGGCACTAGGTGCCTTGTTCTACAATATTCGCTCAGTGAATCTGTCAATGCTTCTCCGGAGAGAAAACAATAACCTGGCAATCTATAAAGGTACTGTGTGGATTATGATCAAATCCAAGCCCTCTGATTGCCTCCGTCTCTTGTCACTCTTTCCAACAGACTTAAAGCGGCAGTTTTCATACTCGTTTACGAGCTATATAATACCCATACATACCCATAATCCACCACACCACCACCATGTTCGCCGACGGAAGCATCGCTGTGGCTCTTGTCAAGAACCAAGTCATGATCGTTCAAGGTAATTATCAGCGCATGCTATCCGTAATAGCAACCAAGCTTATTCTATGCTCATAGCTGCGCGCACACACACCACACGCGAGAAATATCTCGAGGTCCGCACTTACACACCCTTCGGAGAGGGCGTTTTCCTCCCCACCGAGGTCCCCATTGCGCGCATCTGCTCCTCCGATCTTTTGACTGTCCTCCCGCCCATGGACGCCAGCCGCATCGCCTCCCAAGGCATACTTGAGCTTCCCAAAAAGGCGTTTTCCAAGTACATCGAGTACAGCTCTCGCCACCAGAAACGCTATGAGAGTCTCTGGAGTGCATGGGTCTCCAAGCACTGAGCGCCAGTAACCTCTTTGATTTCAACAACGCTTTCACGCAAACCTCCATGATCCATCATTTCCTTGTATACCACCACATCGTCTTTCGACCCTTGGATTCCTCCTTTGGGTTGTGTAGCATTCTCGACATTGTATCGATATAACCAGCCTCTTGAGTCTCCTCCATCTGTAGCTTTAGTATCCTGTCTGCCAATTTGTATTTTTAGAACTTGTGTCCCCTCTATGTCTGCTCAGAAAATTAAAAGAAAAAAAAAAAAAAAACAAACCTACATGCCTATGCAACGTAAATAGATAGAAAACCGATATATATCACAGTTAATGCCTTAATTTATACACACAAGTATGATAAGTCTACATCAAATGATGTCAACAATGTATATCAAAAGAAGTATGGTACAATGCACGGGAAAGGCGCTTGAACGAAATATGGTTCCAAGATTTTGATTTACGGTGTTATACAACAAAAGATTAGGGGTGCCTATAACTGTATGTTCGATCGATAACCTGAGAAAGAGACAAGATAGAATGGATGGATGGATGGAAAGATATAACTTAATGTAATGTAAAATATCATACAGACTTCGCATTATGCTGACTGCGTCGCATTTGGGTCTCGATATATCTAACAAGGAAATAAGATTAGGAGTGATTACTGAGAAATTGGAGTAAAAACACACCTTGATATCCCAGATATTCCCAATTTTTGACTCATCAGATTCTTCCTGAACAGGTTCATTGACAGTAGGCTTGTCCTGAGCAGTTGATTCAAGCTTGAGACCTTGTTCGTTAGCCAAATGAAGTAGACAAATGAAGCAGAAACTCGTGCTGATTTCCTCCATTTTGTCGGGTGGGTAAGATTGTTGCAGGCCTGAGATGACCTGACTGAATTGTCGTGAGTCGTTGGGATCAGTGAGCCCAGTCTGGCCTTCTTCATCTTCTGGGTCCACATCCTAAGAGGGAATATGATGTAAGATTCTGTTTCGTAGGGTAGGTGCTATGAAAGTAGTTACCATGCCATCTTCTTCACGGACACGCGGCTTTTTCTTGGCCACAACGATATCAAGACCTTTCCAGATGTTCTCCTTCAACTTCCTTACGTCAACGCGTTTCGCCCGTTTCGTGTAATTTACGGCTTGTGGTTTAACACGTCTTGTCTGACCTTGAGTAGCAGCCAGCAAATCTTGTTCTCCAGCATCTTCGTCTGCCATTCCGCCCACATCAGCGTCGAACCCATCGTCGAACCCTCCACCAAAGTCATCTTCATGGAAGAATTGTGTGTTAAAGGGTGCGGGAGCGCCTAAAACAGACAGAATATTATAGATTCTATTTAAATACGATGGTATTTTATTCGATTATGGGGATTTGCTTACTTTCGTCGGCATCAGGGTCATAGTCACGATTGGCGGCTTGATTGGCGGCTGCCTGAGCCCAGAAGTTTTCGTCGATTTCACCTTCAGCGACATTTCCTCTCTTGCTGGTACCGCGCATTTGAAGCTATTAGCCAAATTCATTATTGAAAGAAATAGTCAGTTGGAAAGAAAATGAAATAAAGATAAAATGACAAACCCTGAATTTAGGCTTCAAGAACAAAGAGACGAGCTGTTGGTCGGAGAAATGCATATCATCTGGTAATCTATGATCGTCCCGTTTCTCTTTCTTCTTTTTGCCTTTTTTGCCCGCGGTTGTACCTGTGCCCGGAAGGTTGATACTCGCACCTTTCCCAGTTACAGGAGCAAACAGATCTTTAGCAATTTCTTTAGCGTCTTTTGCTGATGGTGTCGTAAAGTCGATCTTGACGGCCTCTTTCTTCTGCCTCTTGTTAGGTTTGGCAGCACCCGCCTCTGCTTCCGCTGATAGCAATCACATTGTTAGATTGGTCGTAGAATAAGATAAAAAAATCCACTTACGTTTACGAATATTCTTCCTCAGCTTCCAATGTTCCGGACCAGCCCAGTTCTTGAGTAGGTTTGGATCAAAGTAATCAAAGGCACCTCCATCTGCATTCATAGCAAGCGTAAGTTCACGCGTGTTTGGCTGGTATCTTGGGTCAAATGGCACGATTCCCATCGGACCTGCCGCTGTTTGTTCAGCATCGCCAATAGGACCGACCGACCCATTATTCGATCCGTTATCGCCACCGTAGTCATCTCCCATGTCGCCTCCGAAGTCATCGTTTACTGCATCAGCTCCAATGAAGAAATCCTCGACCGGAGGTTCGTTGCCACCAACTCCGTCCATGTTTGTGCCGAAATTTTGATCATTGCTTTCATCATCATCATCATTATCGAGCACTGCGTTGTTCAGATATGTCATATCATTAAGATTTATGGGACCCTTGGCAAATGCAAACTCGGAAAGGGAGTGCGAAATCGCTTTGTCTTCAAGTACAGACAAATCGGGCAAGAAATGTTCTATTAAAGAAAATTAGGACAAGGATAATTGTCGTGAATCGAGAATATAACATACTTCGCAGGAAAGTTAGATCAATTTCATCTTCTGGTTCCTCGATGATGTCCTCTTCTTCAACTTTGCCCATAGGGTCACTAGCATCGAAAATGACCCGCATGCAACCTTCTGAGCCAATACCCAGAGACAAGTGGTTCAGCAGCAAGCCACTAGCACCACCTTCATCGAAGTCTGCGCAGGTTTTTTTGAACAAAGGATCAACTGCAAACTCTAAATCTGGTTTCTTGTTCTTCAACGAAGCAGGATCTTTGGCCAAAGTTGCACCGGTGCCACGATTGGCTTTGCGCTTCTTGGCTTGCGTGCCGTCGCCGTCTGGATTATCGGAGTTATCGCCATCGTCTCCTTCATCTAGTTTTCCGCCAGTTTCAAGATTGCTGAGTAGTTTGCCCGTTTCTGTTCCAACACTATCCACGCGACTTGTCCAAATTTTCACGCAACCATCAAGGGTATATGAAGCGCGTTGAAAGTTGATGGAATTGTCGTCATTGTTCCTAAGCAGTGACATATCATGGAAATAATCAATGAGGGCGAAATTCCATGAGTTTGACGCATTGATTTTCTGTTAAATCAAAGGATCCGTTAGCGTGTCTCGAATAACGTTTATGAAAGAAACACACATTGTCCGTCGCCATTTTCATCCATTCTTCAAAATTTGAAGACATTACATCCATATCCACATTAATGGAAAGGGGTGTGATTGATTGAAGTGTTTTTTGCTTGCCCCCTCGCGCAGGTTCGGGGACTTCCTGGGTTTGCATCGTCTCAGAAGAAGGTCCAGCAAGCACACTGCTATCAATAACAGCATGCTTAGTACTCTTCCTCCTCCTCCTCTTCTCAGCCGCATCGTCGTTGATATTAACTGCCCTCAGTGGCGGGCGGTTAGATTGATCTGAGCCTGAGGCTCCATCGTTATCTGGGTGGTACACCTCACTGAGGCGTTTCTTAAGAAGGGATTTATGGGGCCGTGGTGTTTCTTGTTCTGAGTCCTCGTCTGTAGTGTCCGCGTAGTTGGGCTGAGCAGCAGATGGCGAGCGAGCTCGACGCGCGGGGGCCATTATTATCGACGTCTTCAACAAAGACTGGTTGGTACCACGTGATAGCGTTTTCGCGACGCGTAACTGCGTGACGCGTTACTTGGACGTTTGTTTCTAGCAAACACGGAAGCCCCTATTTTTATTCTTTGATCCACGACCCCTTCGTTGTACCGGATATTGTCAAGTGGCATTTGGCTATCTATACCTCAAAACTCAGAAACTGATATCTATACTATTCCTCTTCATTCTGTTGAAATGTCTGATCTCACAGCAAGGGCCAGTTTCTGATCCATCTTTCAAACACCGAGCTCACCACGGGTCCGCTCCAACTTAGGCCTTTTCCATATGGTCGTGAGATTTCAATATACCTCGGCGTCTGTCCGTTCGCAATCGCAACATGCGTTCCTCTCGTAGGCCATCTGTCCGTTCTTCTATTGCGGTCCGACTCAGGCTAATCTTCGCTATTTGTGCAACGGCATTTCATTTCAAAGACGGAGAAGCCTCTGTCTTTAGCGCCGGCACGCCAGTTAACTTTGCTATGGGAATTCACCACTCACGACCCGGTGTCTTATCTTCCAACGTGTTTTCAGCTTTCTGTGGCTGCCGTTGTCCGCCTTGGGGATTGTCTCTGCACCTAACGGTTATATCTACTCCTGATATGTATCATGAGGCGCTCTATAATCTAACCAGCAATGCCGCTTTGAGAAGGTATGAACCAAAAGAAAGGACTGGATGTTTCTTGAGCCGTTAGCTAACAAGTGCCTCGCCATTTTTGTATAGCTCTAATAATGTTCGCGGCTCAACTTGAAGCGCAGTCCATTTGTTTGCCGTATTTTATTTGGATGGGGACCCACGTCGCAAAATGTATGGCATTACGTGCTAAATACCCGCATAGCTCTGTTTTTTGCGTGTTTTGTAAATCGTATTGAGCTTCAGGATGATCTGGTCCCGAAGAGCCGACATACCCAATGAGGCAGTTTCTGTTTATGGTATCTGCGCCGTCAAAGAAGGGTTCGCTGATCCTTCAATGGATACATAGTGAAGGGTCCTGTACATATGACGAAGCTCGTATCTAAACAAGTAATTGTTGGACATATATGACTACATTAGTATTGGACGTTATACATCCCACTGAATATACACAATTTCCTCCCTCCAACAATCTTTGAGGTCTTTTCCGTCTTCTTGACAGCAGTCATTCTCACACGAAAAAATCATAGCAGTACCCCAATCCATGCCAGTTTTTGCCAACTTGTCTTCATTTTTAAGCGCTTGCTGAACCGCCTTGCGTCGTTCTTCGTCTGTCATTTTTTTGTTGTCTGCTGATGTTGACGGACGAAGAATATTGATAAGGTTGGGCATGAGCTGGCATTCAAACACCCTTGGGCCTTTACAATGAGGACATCTTGGGACAGCGGATGTATCGTAGACCCGCCGTTGATTATGGACCACCTTGAAATCAGGTTTGGTCACTGGCAATGGGTCCTGCTTCACCATAGGCCAAAGAAGGTCAAAGGTCTTGTCAGAAGCGAAAGGAAGTGGCGTTCCCTTTAGTTCGTATCTAAACATGTTGAATTGACAAAGATCTCGCAGAGAAAAAAAATCGACAAACCTGACACATTGTTCGCCTTCGTAGCCAACTCTTTTCATGAAGCGCTCGAAGACCTGGTCAACTTCCAGTGAGTCTTCGTATGTTTCTTTCGCCCAACTAACATCCTTTTCTTTGCGATCGTCGTCTTGCAGATCTTCTACTTTGATACCTTGCGGTAGTCGGGGTTTAGGCTGGGGTGGCAAGTATTCCGCCACAGTGGAAAGGTAAATTGGGGGATAGGAAGGAGCGGATCGCCAAGGAGATTCACTTATGGTGGCCTCAGCCATAGCAGTAAGGAGTGATTCTTCATCCGACGATCCTGAATCCGAGTCACTGTCATTCACATCTTCAGCTTGTCGCTCCCGAACATCCTCTTCTTTCACTACCGGTGGGCTTTCGTCCTTTGAGATGCGTTAGCAACGCCAATCTTTGATGCATTCACTGAAAGCGGCGCACCGAGGTTACCGAAGTTGGAGCGCCGAATATATGAGCGCCGAAACCAAACGCGGGTGCGGAATTAACCTCGCTGCCATTCATCTATAATAAAGGATTAGACGCATCAACAGAGTTGTTCGACCGACGAGAAATTAACAGGTGGAGTACTTAGGCGCAGGGCCAAGAACGTCGTACGGACCCAGGTTTGAATGGATTGAACGACTTACTGTGAATGGATTACCGGCTTTTTTCTTATGAGCTTGGAGACGCGCTCTTTCTTTCTCGGCTTCAGCTTTTGCCTTTGCACGCTCCTGCTGACGCTGACGCTTTTTGGCAAGCTTTGCGGCATATTTTTCGTTGAGGCGTAAACCACGCCAGGAGCGGATGCTGGATTACACGGGTCAGTGCCTGGTGTTATAAAAAGACGTTTCAAAACGACTGCATGCGCCACTTTAACTGCTATTCGTCATGAAACAGAACTAAAAGCATGATGACGCTGAAGCTTTGATCACCAGTTCTTACCTGCCGTCTTTGCCTTGACAGCCAGCTCTAGAGCAGCCCCAGATATACAAAGCTCTATCCATGGGACTGTCTTCAAATGGACACCACATTTGGACAAGGAGTTCCATTGGTTCGTTGCATGATTTGCAATGCGAAGACGTAATAGAAGGTTCACGGGAAGACAACAGTGCCTTTGTTCGAAAAATACATGTATTGAAACAGGGAGGGGGGAAAGAAGATATGTCAATACATTCTGCTGAACGTAATACGCGACTAAGGATCGTACAGGAAGTCCTCCAATACGAGAGACAGCAGCGTCGAGGATGTCTGTTTCCTCGTCGACGTTACCGTCTGGCACACCTAACAATACGGATGTCTCTACTTGCGAGAGGTCGTCATCGTCTGAATCAGACCAATCGTCGTCTCGGGGGGGAGGAACCATGGTCAGGCTTTGAATTGCAAGGAGATAGAGAGGTGTGGGGTCAAGATCGATGAGAGAATACGGAAGATCCTAGGAAGAGAATAGAGAGTCAGTAAGAATCTGGTCATATCGCGCGGTCGAAGGATAGATAAGAAGCGTGCACGACGAAACAAAAGTAACGGCCGAGGCAGGAGATTGGAGATCAGTTAAGCATGAATGGTATAAATTTGATTGAGTCGTCATATGTTGGTACGACAGAGAAACTCTGCCGCACCAGGGTTCAGACTCGTCATCTAAATGGTTCATCTTGTTGCAAGAAAGCAAGAGAGAAATAGAAAAGCGAGAGGAACTGGACTCACTGTGTTGGGAAGGATGAAACGCGGCGAGGAGCAAGAGCAAGCCCTGGGTTGATTTTTTTTTCAAACTTAAAGGGACTAGACCAAGCAGGTGCAAATAGAGATATATTTGGCAAGATCGATCAAAAATCGAGGCAAATTTGAAATAAATTTCTAACGGATTAGATTTACCAAAGTGGGACGTAGGCGTTGACGGAGCTCTTTCCCGACCGATAGTCCCACAAAATATATATACCTTAACCTGGCTTACCCCACATCCTTTACTCATTCATCTGCTTCTCTTTCATGCCCTCTTCCGCCTCTCCTCCATATCCATCTCGGGAGGACTCGGCACAGTCAGGCAGCTCGCTCGTCGCGCGCCATCCTAAGCGCCGAGGCGTAGCGCTGTCCTGTGCTGAATGTCGGAGGTTCGTCTTCATATCCTTACATCTTCTACTTTATGTTAAAGCCTTCTGCATAGACTTAAACTCAAGTATGTTTCTCCTTCCTGCGCATTGAGGGCACGTCTAGATGCCCCGGAACTGACTGTATCGTGATTACACACAGATGCAGTCGCGCATTCCCGTGTAGGTAATGCTCCGCCATCCGCTATCCACATCGATGTTAGCCTGATCATGATGTCGATCCCATCCTCTAGCAATTGTGTCAAAAAAGGTTGTGCCGCTATCTGTCCAGAAGGTACTTGTCGTGCCACATTGTACCGTCATTTGCCGTCCTTATTCATCATCTAGGCTCACTCACTACGGGCAAGGGTAATCGGTATGGCACAGCATGTACCGCCTTCGAATCCAGTCTCTGATTTCTTTTCTAGGTTTGTCTTGGCGAACACAGAAGCTCTGCACGAAAAGATCACGGTTCTAGCAAACCGAGTGCGACAGCTCGAAGATGGTCTCGCTCAATCTCATGCCGCTACATCTCATACCCCACACCCCCTTCTCAGCGAAGAACTTCTGCAAATCAAACGTCCATTGGAGCGAGAACGGTTAGATGTGCCTCAGGTAGAAGAGAAGCCGGAAACGGAGGACAATATCGATTCATTAGGCTCTCTGTATGTCATCAATCATTTGGGCTTGACTCATGCTATTTACTAATTACATTGCTCACCCACTCATGTTCTCCGTAAAGTTCAATATCCAATGATGGGAAATCTACATTCTTTGGACGAACTGCTAGCTCTTGGGTAAGTAACCAGAACTCCGGCTGCATTCTTTTCCTATTACGCGCATCACAACTAATATGAGCTTATTGCTTCAGTACCTCCTTCAGGTGATTTCCTTTCTTTCAGACCTGTTTTGCCGCCGTTTAATGGTTATTCATATAGAACGAGGAAGGTTCAGAAGATGAGGAAGAGTTGCCCGCAGGTGTAGATGATATCGCCGGACCAAGCGACCCTGCTTGGCTGAGCTACTCCTTCCCGTTCTCTCCTCCCATTGGGAAAATGAAGGATGCTCTTCGACAGTCCCTCATATCTAAACTGCCGCGTATGCCTCTAGCAAAGATTCAGTGCGATAACTATTTCCGACACGCTGCTTGGATGTGTGTTAATTTTTGTCCATGATGGGTTTGATAAACTGATTCTTCGTCAAGGTATACCCCAATAACGGAGGTTGATTTCAATGAGTCAGTGTGGCGCCCGATGTACGAATTGGAAGGATCGTATGATACCGTCAGTGCTCACCACCTCGCCATTCTGTTCATGGTGCTAGCCATCGGGACGCTCTTGGACCTCGATCGAGAAGCCCATAGCCCTGAAGCCATGCAACTTTACCACTATGGGCGAGCGGCTCTTTCTATCGATTGCGTTCTGGAGGAACAGACAATTGCTGGCATACAAGCAATGGTATATTCCTACATACTATCCCAATTAATTTTTCTCATGAAAATTTTCTTATCTCAGTTCTTGATGTGCCATTTCATGTTCCTGGCGGAAATTTACAACCCTCGATGGACAATTATGGGAATGATCGTCAAAGTCGCCCAAAGTGTGAGTACAGTATTCTTTTCCCCCTTTCACATCCTTTCTCCGGCCTTCAAACGCTGTTTATTTTGAGAAAAATAGCGTCGCCCTTTTGTCATCGTGTTAGTTCTTCATACGGTTCGTTACTGACATGTTGCTCAATCCCCAGCTTGGCTTGCGTTAGTGCTTCTTTTGACGTAAAGAATTTTTCAAACTGATACTTACTTGATCCTCGTTCCGAACTCAAGACCGAGACAGTGGCAAGTGGAATCTGGACCCTGAACAAACCCGCAAAAGGCGCGAATTATTTTACGAGTTACTAACTTACGACTCCTGGCAGGTATGTGTATGTTTACATTTCTGCAGAAGCCATTCACACGTCCTGTGGGATTTTTGTATGGCTTCTTAGATTTTCTGATTCTTGTCATGAGTTGAGCTCACACCGTCGTCTATTTTTCCTCCTTCAGAGTTTTACTTTTGGGCGCCCACCTTCGTTATCATCGGCACATATAGACAACCAGATGCCACATGAGACGACTAAGAACTCGGCAGGAGAAATTGAAATGAGTTGTATGTTTGATATACTACCGCAAGTACAATCTGATGCTAAATTTGCGTTTAGTTGCCGCATGGAAGCATCGTTTTGTCTCACAGTGTCTCAGTATCGTACACGATGAAGGATTTGGAACGCGTACACCCAGTTACAAAGTCGTTCAAGATCTAGATCGGAAAGTACGCAACTGGTACTTTCCGCCGAGTCTACAAGTACCAGGATTTGGAGCAGCAGCGAAACTGGTCAGCACGGAGGTGGAGCAACCCACTGTACAGTTAACGATGCAACGTTATACTGCCTTTGCAATCAAGGAGATGTGTAAGCACGTTTCTTTTCTTGGCCACTCTGCGACAGCAGGACTGATTCGCCGAACTATTAAAAAAACAATTCTTCTATTAATAGCTCTGTTCTACATGCATCGCGGGTTCTTTGCACAGGCGCTCGAAGATAACCCCAACGATCCCATGGGCAGTAAGTATTCGCCTTCAGTGCTGGCTGCGTATACGAGCGCCACGTCGTTCGTAGGCTTGATTGAAAGCCTATATAATCAACACCCTCAGCTGACGGAGAGGATGTGGTTTTTGTTCACTCATGTGTTTTCTTGTGCTGTAAGTATTTTTGTGTACACCTCATTAAAGATTTTGTTTTAAGTGCCTCACAGATCGTTCTTGGATCGATAGCTGCGAAGTCCCAGATGGGACTGGCACGGTCTGCTCTATCACATCTGGATTCCGCATACAATCTTTTCACCAGAGTCACGGATAAAGCACGAGCTGGCAAAATTATAGTACGTTTACTTTTTACTTATTTTTGGTTGGAGGGACTGACCGCGTGGCGATAATCAGCCCATACTGGCCAAATTGAGGGAAAGGGCACAGATGGCTAACTCGAATCTTCCTTTACAACCCGAAAATGCTACGCGACTTTCTTTTTATGGTCCCAAGATCAAGAGCGAGGTGGACGAGTTGTCCACTTTGGGCGGCATGACAAGACTAGTTTCCCGGAAATCCTCTGGTTCTCCGTCCGTCTCTGCCCCAAGCCCTCCTTCTCATCACAGCTCTCCTTCAAACCTCGCGGAATCGCAGATATACCTCGCCAATCCACCCGAGCAGTCGAATGCAAACGCGTGGCAGAACTACACGCACATACAAAACTTCAATGTGAACATCAATATGGGTGACTATTACCCAAATGGTGCCACTGCAGACCCACAAGGGGACATGTCTCTCCTTTACCAAATCCCAAACCACTCTCTACAACAGCAGCCACAGAGCATGTCTCTGGACATGAACCATGGACACCATCACCAGTCATATTATTCGAACTCTTATGGTGGTTATGGGAATGGGAACCAATTTATGATGTCTCATATGACGGCTTCTCCAGAATTAACGACTCCTACACACGATATGCAGGAGTCATGGCAAAACCTGATGGCGCAATATAGATGACAAAACTCCTATCTAGTTATTCCTTTTTTATCCCCTTGATACCTCGTCTCTCTTTTTTTCTATCCTCTCTTTCTATGATATCCGTGTAAAGGTATGCTCATGGATGACATTTACTTACTGTTATACCTCATAATCTTGGATTCACAATTTCACAGTATTCTAAGGCCAATTACCCTATGTAAAACTATGTTATGTTTTGATACCAATAGTTTAGAGCTGAATTATCCAATGTATTCTCTTGTGTAGTTGGCATTATCGCAGCCAGATTTGATCAAGTGTTAAGAAACGATAGTCGTGATTTTGTATTGGGCGCATTTGAAATAAGGGGCGTGATCGTGTTTTTGACTCCGTGATATTTCTACATTTGGTACGGCAAAGAAGCGAGGGTAGAGACGCACATTGTCATCCAGTTAAGCTTCATCCAGTCCATTCCTTTGTCCCCATCCTCCTTTCCTTGTCTCCTCTTGGCTGCGGTAGTATGCCTGTGCCAGATGCTCGCACAAGGAACAAGATTAGTCTGAATCCCTCAAAAGTCCTGTCCACGTCGTACGTCCATATCACCGGTTCATTTGCCAAAGAAGCCGCCCTGACACGACACCTTGCTATTCGCCCCCCCATCCTCTGATTATCCAGTATACCAGGCAAACTTGTACCCCGGATCGTTCTCTCCAATGTTCTATTTGTCTTTGCGGTCTATGCGTCCAAGGAGTGGCTGTTGAACTTTGATGTTGGTGTGTTTTGGGTGTTGATGCGCGTGCTGGCTTGTGGTGGCCTCGGAGTTGTGGTTTGGGAAGTTCTAACTAGCCAGGCTGAGAAGCGCAAATCTATTGAGGTGAGTACTGGCTTGGATCGTAGATGCTAAGGGTCGGTTTGATGCTGATTGTGTTTGTTCTGTACCAGTGGACTGTCTTAGGGATGGCGTCTTTGTTGCAGTTCGTGCAGTACGGCTGTCTGTTTACAGCTTTGTATAGGCTGTCGCCAGCTCGGTGTGTTTAGTTTAGTTGTACTTTATATTGGAAACCTTATTGAATACCTGATGCAGTGTCATTTTGTTCGCCCATTTTTCGACATATTGGGTTGGATCACTTATAAGCCCGTCTTCGGTATGTCTTTCGTTTCTGCATTGCGCTGGACATCTGCTCAAGGCACTTGAATTACTCTTTAGACCCGAAAAACTCTTGCTGTAGTTGCAGCTTTGCTTGTTTCAGTGTTATCGGACACTGAACTCTTCTCTACCGATGTGGGGAAGTATGCACCGGGATATGGAGCCCTGCTTTTGCACGGATTGTCATCAAGCGCCTTGGAGCATACTCTAGGTGTGCTTTCTCCGTCACTGGGAACAACATTCGCTACGGCAGCGAGTGTGTTGGGCGCTACCATTTTCGCGCTTCCATTCTACATTTTCCGAAGTTTTGTGGTATCCATTTTTTCCTACTCCTACACAAAAAATTCTCTTTCTAAATCTATCGTTTTCCATAGCTCGACTTTCCCTCAACACCGATTCTACCGTTGATATCACTCTCGTGCATCCCTATCGTTGCATATTCCCTTTTATTTTTTACCCCTATGACGATGCAGTCATTGAACCACCTTTCCTTCAAGCCTCAACATTTTGGATTCTCATTCCCGACATTACTGATCGGAGCCCATATTCTCGGAAACTTTTCGTTTAGGCAAACACCTCTATGGACGGACCTCTTTGTGGCATCTTTTCTCTACGTCGGTGCGTCAGCGGTGGTTATTGAGTAATTTTTTTCTTCTTCTTTTAACTCAGTTGGGATTTGGGATTTTAGGCATGTACCCGGAAAGTATAGATGCTTTTACACCCGTGGTACCACGCACACCTACTTCAAGATTGATTAGATCATACCTCAAGACCATTCTCTCCAATCCCGAATCTAGAAAGATATTTTATTTTTTGATGTTAAACCTGTGTTACATGTTGGTGCAGATGCTGTATGGAGTGTGGACTAACAGTCTAGGTCTCATTTCTGATGGTATGTTCCGTCTGCTTATATTCGTCAATGACGAGGTTGTTTGAGCGTAAATTTTTTTTTTTCTTTTAGCTATACATATGGCGTTTGATTGTATGGCTATTGGGATGGGCCTGTTTGCGTCTGTCATGGCTACATGGGAGCCTAACGAGCGATTTACTTATGGGTAAGGTGGTGTGCTGAACTTTGTTAGTGGATATTTTCTGATTGAATTTTTTTTGGGCAGTTACGGCCGAATTGAGACGTTGTCTGGATTTGCAAATGGGATCTTTTTGATTTTGATCTCTATCTTTATCATGTTTGAAGCCATACAACGAATGTACGTTCAATCCTTCATACTTATGATATGACCTAGTAATCAATTTTTGAAATTAGTTTGGAGCCGCCAGAAATGAATACTAGTCAATTGTTATTGGTTAGTTCATTAGGGCTTGCAGTCAACTTGTTTGGGATGTTTGCCATGGGCGGGCATCACCACCACGTACGTTTTCCTCCGTTCAAATCCTTTGACAGCCTGAAAAAAATACTAATGGAAGTTGCATAGGGTGGTCATTCTCACTCGCATGGGCATTCGCATTCGCATGCGACACCTGGTGCGGACCATTCAGGACACAGTCATGATCATGGACATGGAGGAGGCCATAGCCATACCCATGGACCTACTACTCCGCTGTCACCGACGTCCGCGTCCGCACGACCGCATTCGCTGAGTCTCCCTCCACCACCGCCTTCTCCACGAGCGCCTAATAGTGGCCGTGTACATTCTCATACGGTCTCTTCGCCTATTTATGAGCATGCGCCGACTAGTCATTTGGCGCATTCGCATGGGCATACCCGTACGCCTTCTAGCTCTGCGGCGCATTCGCATTCTCATTCGCATTTGCAAAATTCGCATTCGCAACATTCGCATTCGCGTGAAGGAGAAAACCATTCGTCTGAGCGTTGTGATGATCATTCTTCGCATTCGCATTCGCACTCGCATTCGGCTTCAACTAATGATGAGCATGGGCATGCACACGATCATGGGCACAACGAAGATCATGGGCATGGTCATGGTCATGGTCATGGTCATGGTAATGACCATAAGCATAAGCATAGTCATGAAGAAGAACATGGGCATTCTCACTCGCATTCACATTCACCAACTTCCGCGCACGATCACGATCATTCCCATTCCCATTCGCAAAGCTCTCCGGACCACTCACGGAAAATGTCAGCGAGCAGTGTTTCTGAGCGACCTATGGCGGGGAATAGCCACGCACAGCGTAGACATTCACGTGGGCCATCGATATCGTTGGATATCGCACCTGTTGGGAATCCGTCGCAGTCGCAGTTGCAATCACAGACAATGGTTGTGTCGCCCCAGCCGCCGGAGTCGTCGTCGTCGAGCGGTACGCCGTTGACGCCGAGTTATACGTTTGGTCATGATGATCATTATGATGAGCACCACCGTCATCATCACCATGAGACGCGTCGTGCGCCGAATGTGCATGTGCCGTCGGCGCATGCGGTTGCTTCTCATGAGGGACATAGTCATAATATGAGAGGTGTTTTTTTGCATGTTATGGCAGTACGTCGATTTTTTATTTTATTTGTTTAAATGCTCTTGTCATGTATGGTTTTCTCATATTGCTTTTTTTTAAGGATACGTTGGGTTCAGTTGGAGTTATAGTTTCGACTCTTCTCATCCAGTTTTATGGATGGACGGGGTTTGATCCTATAGCGTCGTTGTTCATTGCGATTTTGATAGCTGCTAGTGTTGTCCCGCTTGTCATGGACACGGGCAAAGTTTTGGCGCTGGATGTGGCGGATCGGGAGAGGGATATTCAGAGTGCTCTTTCGGAGGTGATTGATATATATATATATATTTCTTGTTGAATTTTTGTCTTTTACTGATACACCTTTTCCCTTTTCCCTATTTCTATAGCTATCGACGATCGAAGGACTCGCATCATACAGCTACCCACGATTCTGGCCCAAAGACTCCTCCACTCTAATCGGATCGATACATATCCAGCTCGCGCCTTCTGCGTCGGCTGTTGACCCGCACGGTCCGCATTCGAGTCGCGGGACGACGACGTATACGAATGCGGAGAGGGTTGTTGAGAGGGTTGATAAGCATTTGAGGGGTGGGATTGGCGGGTTGGAGGAGTTGACTATTCAGGTTGAGGGTGGCGCGGTGAATGTTGGGCGGTGAGGTTTGAACGTAGTGCTTCTCTGCTCCTGCTACTCCGGTGGGTGATGTTTGTGAATCTTTGTTGATGCGATGGTGGGTGGATGGGTGTTGGATGGTGTGGGTTGCAGAAGGGTTTTTTTTTAATATGTGGAATGTATATTTAAATAGGTAATTATTTTTTGAATTGGATACAGGATACAGATACGTGCTGAAGCTGAAGTTGAAGCTGAAGCAAGCGGATAAACTAATATATACACTGCGTAGACGACAAGATTGGATCATGATGCGTATATATGTTGGTTGACACGAGCTTTTTTAACCGTGTCATTTTACAGTTACATTTACATTTACATTTACATTCCGTTGTAAAAACAAAAAAAAAAAAGAAAGAAGAAAGAAAAAACAATGACACTGATGTTAATGGACAATGCAATGCAATGCAATGATGCTATCTGACGATGTTGGCGAAGACGCTTTTCGTCGACCGTGTCCCTGCGACACGCTTTTGTGCAGACGCGAGACGCGAGACTCCGACGAGGACGAGGAGACGAGGAGACGTGGACGTGGACGTGGAGACGTGGTAGAAGGAGGGCCCTACACACGCGCGGGGTGTCTTTTTTTGTTTTGTTCACGCTCGGCGCGGTGTGCGTGCGGGCGTGGAGGTGGATGTGGAGGGGTGGCGCGCGGTCAGAGTCTGGCATCTGGGCCACTCCGGTACCGTCACTGCATCTAGACTATAGATTCTATGGACCCAAAAAAATCCAGGATCCCGTTACGAGCGTACAAGATTACGAGCGTATGAGCTTTGCGATGTACCGCGCACACTCCGATACGATTTTTTTTTTTGGTTTGGCTGGGATAGAATCTGTCAGGTGGAGTATTGTATTATATGAAGGATAAGATAGAGAGGAAAGAGAGGAATGCGCGGAGATGGAGATGGAGAGAGAGATTTGGGATCTCGTTCCAGAGCTCTTTAGGCTTGCTGGGGACGGGGACGAGTCTTGGAGTGGACGAGACTTGGAAGTGTGGGGGTACCAGTGCTGCACCGTATGCATATTGCAGCGGCTTGTGTCTCTGGATGGGGAGGTGCAGGCGGATGTGTGGATTGGATGGGGTTGTCGAGGGATTGGTTTTGGCGGACGATGGGGGCGCGAGATGATGTTGTGATGGAGGTTGCAGCCGGTAGCGATAAGATTACATTTGCCGAAACAGATAAATATAGACCATAAAAAAGCACAAATCGATATCCGATATTTTCAAGAGTGTAGCAACCATGTCGGATAGCACTAGTAGTGTACAGGAAACAGAGAGGGTGGCGTTGGCGGATGTGTCGATATTCCCTGCGACGCGAGCGCAGATTGTGGAATCGCGCAGGAGATCGTATGAGGCGTGGGGTAGGGGGATGACGTTGGAGGAGTATTTGGCGAGGGATGCGGTTATGGATGGGCATGAGGTTGCGAGGGACGGGAAGCTTGTTACTTGGTGAGTGGGTTTTTGTACGTGTGGTGAGAGGACTGGATGTGATGTGTTGGTTAGGGTGTTGGCGCGGAGGGATGATCCCAAGAGCTTGGACTTTTTCTGCTCGATCGAGACGTGAGTGGATTTGGATTGGAGTGATGTCAACGACTGATTAGGGCAGATTCAAACGCGAGGGATTCGTGGTGGACGCGGGGGCGGAAAAGGGGAGGGAGGTAGCGTGTTACGGGCTGGCATCGCTGTTCACTGCACCGCGGCACCGGAAGAAGGGGTACGGGACGCATCTGATGCGGATGGTGCACTGGGTGCTTGCGCCCGCTGAATGGCTGCCCGAGTTCCCGAGGGAGGTGTGGGGTGCGCCGCCGGATCGCGCGGGGTCGGGGTGGGCGGACGCGGAGCAGGTGCTGGAGGGACATGGGGGGGACGCGGCGTTTTCGACGCTGTATAGCGATGTCGGGCCGGAGATTTATAGGGCGTGCGGGGTTGTGCCGGGCGCTGAGGGGTGGGTTGTCACGGAGCCTGTGTCGAGTGGGTGGAGGGTGGATGAGGTTGGGGGTGAGGAGGAGGAGGGGTGGGAGTGGTTGGATTTGCAGGGCGTGGGGGAGTGTTGGAAGGCGGATGCTGAGCTGATGAAGCGCGAGATGGAGGAGATGGGCGGCGGGGTATGCGCGTGTTTGCCGGACAAGGGCGTCGGGGAGTTTCAGGTCATCCGGCGACTGGGGCTGGCAGACAAGTTGGGCATCGTCCACTGGGGCGTCCGCAGGGGAGATGCGTATGCGAGCTGGACGGTCGAGGAGCAGAACGGGGCGCCTGTGCTGCTCGTCACGCGGCTAAGGGCGGGGAGAGAGGATATTGGTAAGCTGGCGCGGGTTGTGGCTGGGCATGGGGGTCGACATGGGATAAAGGATGTGGAGGTCTGGGGACTGCGGGAGCAATTTGCAGGATTCGTCAGGACGTGGGTAAGAGAGGACCATTTGTCGAGCATAAAGAGCTACAGCGGAGACCTGCGCTGGGTGTTTAACGAAAAGTAAGTGTGTGCGTGAATTGTGTGGCGTTACTAATGCGCCATTAGATTCTGCTGGTGCTAGTAGTGTATTAATAATTACTTTGTTTGTTGTCAATTCCAACCATCTTACTCATACCATACCATGGCCACCGCTGCCTACCATCCCCCCTACGATCCCCTCAGTACTAACGCTCCCTATGCTCCAAAGCCCAGTCTCCCCAATGACAATCCTGCCCCAAAGTTCCCCCACACTCGCGCCCAGCTCGCTGCTCTCGCCCGCCAGTTCAAGCCCCTCGATCCCTACGACGACGACGACAACGACAGAGTGCCCCCTCGTCTCCTCAACCAGGTCATCTCTCTCCTCATCGACGAGCGCGAGGACGACCTCAAGTCTCTCCTCAAGGCCGCCTTTGGTGTCGACGACCACAGTGTATGTCCTCTTTCTTTCCCCCCGATGTCCTCCCACTCACTTGCATTCCAGGTAGAGCATTGTGTCTTGGATCTCATGCACAAGCACAGGGACGATGTAGCTGGTGTTCCCTTTCTCTTTCTCACCCCTACTCGTCGTCCCATCTCCCGCCCTTCCTCTCGCGCATCCACCACCTCCAACAGGCTTCGCCCAGAAACTCCCATCTCCGCTCCAACTTCACCTCTTATTAATATATTCCGCCGCCCTCCAAACTCGCCCCTTGCTCCCATGTCCTCCAAGTCTGACTACTCTCCTTCATCTTCTCCCGTTCTCACCTATGCCCAGGCACCACCTACCCAGTTCACCGCGTCCCTCCCGGCATCACCAATCTCTTCCCCCCGTCTTCTCAATGCCAAGGCAAACGAATTCAGGCCCATTCCTCGTCCTCTCTCAGCAGCAGCTTCCCACTCTTCAGCAGCATCCCTCTTGCGTGCAGATACCCCTTCTCCTGATTTGTGGGCCCACAATTCACCCAGGGCAACTTCAAATCTAGCCATCGCTGCCCCTCTCATCGCAGACCAGTCTCACTCTTTCACTCCTTCCTCTTCTCTCCGCTCCTCCCACCGTCCAAAGGACGACGATGAAGAGGACGATCCCTTTGATCCCTTTTCTACAAACCCCATCCCAACCTTTCACTCCATCACCATATCAGATTTCGACACCTTTGACTCAAACTCGTGGCAAAACTCTGCCGATCTGTCCTATCCGAGCGTATTTTACCCGCAAGAGTATGTCCCGGAGCCAGAGTCCGAAGAGGCCTCTGCCGCCCTCACCGATGGCATGACGCCCTTTGACGTCCTCAGCTCCGTCTTTGGATCGACGCTTGCGCCGTCAGAGCTCGAAGACGCTCTCGCTGCCAACGGATTCGACTTTGACCGCGCGATGGCGTGGCTTGTCGACCGTGCGCTCCCGGCTGCGCCTGCCCCGCAGGCACGTATGCAGCGCATGGGCGCGGGTGTTACGCTTGTCTCGAGGGATGCTGCTACTGCCTCTGCGCGCGGGCGTGGGGGTGCTGCTCCGTTTAATCAAGCTGCGAGGCCTGCGCCGCGCTATGTCAATGGACGCCCTGTCCCTGGAGGTAACAGGGTCTGCAGGTACTTTGTCGGCGGCGAATGTCTGCGCGCGGACTGTCGTTTCAGGCATGTCTCTCTCCTTTTCTTTATCCTCATACTGACCTCTTTGTAGTCATGACTTGGAACGCGCGTTGTGTAGGTTTTGGCTCCGCGGAACGTGTGCTAAACAGGAGAGCTGCGAGTTTTTGCATCATTTGCCGAAAGATGTCGATATAGCCAGTTTGAATGCTGTGCTCAGCAAGGCGAATGTCCCTCCGGGTACAGGGCCCTTTGCCGCGCAATATCAGCAGCAGCAGCAGCCGGCTGGTCCGCCTGTGGATGAGTTCCCTGTGCTTGGGTATGATGCGAATGGTGCGGGGCGAGGGGGGGCGCCTGGACGCAAGTTTGTGCCGTATAATGCGGATCCGAGTCGTACGCGGTTCGCAGCTGCCGTCAAGAAACCGGCTCAGCAAGCTATAGGAGGACAGGAAGAGACGAATGGGAATGGAAATGGAAATGGAATTAATGCGAGTATCAATAGTCATCATCATCTATCCGCAGCCGCGCGGCGGGAGGCGATGGGCACAGCAGCTGATAATTTACACCATCAGAGCGCGATCGTCGCGCCGCGCGCGTCGCCGCGGCTCAAACTCCATCCACCCTTCTTGCTCCCGACACTACCAACCGGGGACGCAGTCAACACGATGTACATGGCCTACCGACAACGCGCGTTACAGCTGGGCGCCGCGCGCAACGCGTGTCTGTCGAGAGCGGCTGATGCGTGGCGGAGGGGAGACGGTGCGGCGGCGAAGCGGTTTAGTAGGGAGGGGCATGAGATGAATGGGAAGATGGCGGTGGAGATGAGGGAGGCGGTGGATGGGCTTGTGAGGGAGCGCGCGAGGGTCGCGGAGAGGGCGGTGAGGAGCAGGGATGCGGCGTGGTCGGATGATCCGGGGGATAGGGGCGCCAGGGGGAAGGCGTGTGGTGGGGGGTTGGGGGTTGTGTTGGGGGTTGCGAGTGCGGCGGCGTTGGTGGGTGTTGGTGCGGGAGCGGGGGAGAGTGCGGAGGAGAGGACGGAGGCGATGTTGGATCTTCATGGGCTCCATGCGAATGAGGCCACAGAGGTGTTGGAAAAGTTTTTGCTTGCTGTTTGTCTTTCTCTCTCTTTAGTTTGGTTTTGTGCTCATTGTGGTTTACTTTGTGTAGCTTGAGAGTGAACATTTCTACGGTCTAGGTTCGTCCCTCTCCCTCCCTCTCTCCATCTCACATAACATCTAATCCATTCTAATCTCCACTCATCCCCATACCCAGCATACGCAATAGTAGGCGAAGAAAAACACACAGGCACACAGGACATCGCGCGGGGAGCATCGCGCGCGCGGCTCGCGACGGGTGTCAGGGAGTGGTTGCATCGGTGGGGGTATCCGTGGAGTGAGAGGGATGGGATTATATGTGTGGATCCGTTGACGCATTTGTCTGAGTGATTTTTTATTGGGTGGGTGGGGGAGGGGAGGGGGGCATATAGGTCAGTGAATTTGGGGTTTGGGGTGTTTTGTGCTGACTTTTACGTTTTTTGGGTTGTGGGATAGAAAAAGACATGGTCATGGACTTGGACTTGGACTTGGACGTGCAGGGACATGGCAGAACAAGGAAGGTGCTGCGTTCCTTTGAAATATATGCGAATCATTCGAAAAAAACATCAAGAAAAACGTCAGGAAAAACGTCAAGAAATACATCAAAGAAGAAAAGAAGGAAGGAAATTGCGATTTTGTTTTTTTATGTGCTTGGGTTTGGGTGGGGTGTATGATGATGATGATGAAGTTAACTTGAATGAATGGAATGGGATGGTTTGGCGGTGGTTTGGCGGTCGTCTGGTCTGGTCTGGTGTGGAGGTCTGTGGTGTGGTGTGGAGGTCTGGTGTCTGGTGTGGAGGTCTGGGGTCTGGTGTGGTGTGGTGTGGATTTGGTCGGGTGTCGGTCATTGGTCATTGGACATTGAACATTGTGAATGCGGGTTATTCATATAGATGTACGGGCGTACTGACCCTTTCCTCCTCCTTCCTTCACCTCCTTCACCTCCACCTCCGGGTCTCCTTCCCTCTTCTCATCTCCTTGGTTTGGTTCACCTCATTATACATCACCGGTCTCGTCACCTCTTCCCATCTGCTTGCTTGCGTGCTACAGCTACAGCTACGCTATGCTATGCTACAGCTATGCTATTCCAAAAAAAAAAAAAAAAAAACAAAGAAAGAAAATATTGTGTAGTATAGTGTGTAGTTGTTGTAGATGGATTTGGATTTGGATTTGAAAGAAGTTTTGACTCTTTACTCTTTACTCTTTACTCTTTACGAGGATATGGTCAAGTAGGACTAGTCTCTAGGGAAAGATGAAGTCTAAGGATCAGATGGATCCGAGGTGGTTTGGTGGTTTGGTTTGGTGGTTGTTTGGTGTCGTTGGTAGAGTATTGGATGGACAGACTAATGGATGGATACCCCTGCGTGTTCTGTTCTGTTCTGCTTTTCTGCTTTTCCCTGCTTCTGCGATTATTTTTTGGAGGTTGGATTGATAAAGGTAACTTTAGTGATATTGGAATACAAGTTTTAACATATTGGACTCGGGACTGGGTAGAACGCCTTTTCATCGTGATAGCCTGAGGATCACGGATTGAAGCTTGAATTTTGAATATTGAAGCTTGAATTTTGAAGCTTGAAGGTCCACGTAACCTGCAAGCTCAAGCAAGACTAAATTTTTTCAAGACATGAACGTAACGACAGTTTTCAATGCAAATCAGTTGTAACTTCAAGCAAAGTTCAAGTTCATGTTCATGGAAAATTGGAATGATGGGCGGCGGACAGATGGCATGTGACCTAAAGATAGAACATAATTTTGTTTCGTGGATGTTTTCGGTTAAAGACTTTCCTGGAAATATCCCAGGATCTGCCCCTAATACCCGTCTGTGAAGTGGGCGGATGACAACTATTTCGCTCTCTTTACATTTCTACTACTAGACCCCTCTCCAACTCCAACTCCAACGACTTGGACTTGGCGTGTCAGCCTCTTATTGGTAGGAGAAATTTTAAAGGGTGTCGTGTCGTGTCGTGTCGTCTTAGTACCGCCCCAACGGAGTAAAGGTGACCGGTCGACGACGGCAACAGGCATCTCAGTTGTGCAAGGCGACAAAGACAAGATAGACGTGGCGGTTTTTTTTAACACCTTGGTCATTGGTCATTTGGTTTTTTGATTTTTTGATTTTGATTTGAACTTGACTTGCACGACAAGGCAAGCAAGCAAGTAAGGCAAAAGAGGGTCAAAAAATAGCAGACCTAGTGCGAGTGCGAGGTGCCATGCCACCCGTGCCAATCCAAATAGCAGCCGCCAACGGCGGTTCATCTCCCTCTTCCACCACCTCCACTTCTACCTCTACTTCTACTTCTTCGTACACCCGCTCGTCGAGCTCGATCGCTGCTCAGCCACCAGCTTTGCCTGTTACCACCACTACTAGTAGTACTAGTACGACCCGCCGCGGCAGCCCTACGCCGACGTTCAGCGACGATCGGGAAAACTACCACCGTGTCGAGTTTGAGGCGCCACTTTCAGCCGGTGTCGAGGGTGCCGGTGTCCAGCAGCAACAACAAGCGCAACTTGCACAAGGACGCTTTTCTATCGACTTGAGTCTGGAATTGGAACGCGAATTGGAGAATATGGAGAGTCCGCCTGTTACGCCTGTTAATCATTCGGCGAGGAAGGGGAGAGCGGGGTCGGATGCATCGCACGTTAGGCGGGAGGATAGTGTGAAGCAGGAGGGTCACGCTGACGACCCTGCACCCGACCCGGAGATTTTGGCGCATATTATCACGCAGCTGAGACGGTCGTTGGCTGAGATGACGAAGGAGAGGGACGACTTGCTCAAGATGATGGAGGATGCTACGAGAAGAGAGGCGGAGGCTCAGGATGCGCTGCAGATTATGACGGAGAAAGCGACGGCGGCGGAAGAACAGATGATGGAAATGAGACGTAAAATGAAAGAAGACGAGGATCAGATAAGTCTGCTCAGGACAAAAGTCGAGGAAAGCAGGTATGTATAGAATCGCTCTGGGTGTATTTACGTCTTTTGATGCTGAGCGCTGATCCTTTCATTCATCTTACTTACTAGGCGAGGGCTTATGCGACTCCAGACGGAGAAGCGGCAGAGCATGACGCCTATTGACATTGCTCGTGCGTCTGGCGCGCTGGCGTCGTTTGGCAACCAGCCTTCGTCAAAGCGTGCTTCATTCGTTCCTTTGACGGGTTCTGGGAGACAGAATGGGCATAAACGCATATCCTCCGTCAACGATTCGAGCTTTGGCGCATTCCCCACTCCGGATATGACACCAAGTCCCAATGCCCATGCATTCAATATCGCAGCGACCGAGGCGATCCTCTCAGGCGCACCAGCCTCTAGCGGCTCACGACGGTTTTTCGGACGCCAATCGCCGGATGGCGACGGTCTCCACTCGGCTGCCTCCGCTGATTCTGCGGCGGCTGCCACCGCGGCCGAAATGGTAGCCATGCGCAAGGAACTCCAGGCTGTCAAAGACGAGCTGGAAATGGCTAAACACGATCTCATAGAGGCCAAAGAGGCCAAAGAAGCTTCCGAGACCTGTGTGACGGCGCTGAGAGAATTTATTGCGGAAAACAACGTCGGAGCGGCTGTGGGAGGAGAGGGCGCGCCTGCGCATGTGAAGCTCCCTCCTCCGCCTACGATGGCCACGGGGGAAGAAGAATATTCGGATTCCAAGAAGACGGGTACCGGGTGGGGCTTCAAATTGTGGGGGAGCAGTAGTAGCAATAGCAGTGGGAGCGGCAGCAATGGCAATGATTCAAGTTCGGGTGCAGGGCCGTATTCCGCCTCGGTGACAGCGTCGCCCATGCTGCCGTCCTCGTCCGCCGCTTTGGCACACTCACCTGCGTCTGCAACACCGATTGGGACGGCGGCGGCGACCGCGCCGCTGTCGCGCAAATTAGGTGGGTTTTTCAGCTCTCGGGTGAGTACGTCGTCGAGCGATTCGCGGGAACAGAGCCGGACACCGTTGCCCCCGCCGTTGGTGTTGCCGCAGCTGCAGACGAATGCGGCCGCCACGCGAATGCCGTCGCAGCGTGATTCGATGTACAGCTACTCGGATGCGTCGAGTGTGGCGGAGCCTGTGAGTCCTGGGAGTGATATTAATGGGTTGGGCACGGCGGGGTACGTAAAGACTGCGGCGGGGTTTGAGAAGGTGGGCGTTGTGGCGGAGGAAGAGATGCAAGGTGGCATCACTCCTGTACATGTTTCTATGTCCACCATGGATTTGGAAGGGCTGCGATAAGGTGGATGGGGTATGCTTTTTTTCTTTTCTTTTCTTTTTTGGAAGGGGATTTAAATGGATGGATACGAATTTGCATGATCAAATATTTGGATAATTGCCTATTATATTGGGTTGGGTTGGATGATTAACCATCCCAGTCGTTTTTTTCTCTTTGATTCGATTTGACATGCCTTATGAATGCGACGACTCCCTTATGATTACAATATAGCTACTATGTATGTACTGCATACGCGCCGATATGGAAATATACCAAACTATATAGATTTATTCCTGGTGTATTTCCGGTCTGCCTTGTGTTATTTCTTCTGAAATGCCTGTTGTTAAAGCTTATAATAATAAATTACAAGTCCCTCGGGTGCCTGTGTACCTGGGCGTTTATTTTGCTCTAGTTAAACGCCCACAATGATTTAACCATCCTCCGGCAACTTGATCGTAAAAGTTTATGAAATAGCGGAATTGTAATCTGAAAATGGCAAGTACAATACCGGTTTTGGTAAAATATCGTGATCGAGAACATGCCAAGTTCGCGGGGAAGTGATTTAGCCCCATTTAAAAGCAAATCCTTACGACTCAGGAGGCCATGTCGGAGGTCTGATCCTCTACTCGTTATTTTGGCTTTAAGAGGTCGTTTACATCACAAAGTCGTCAAGGGTATCGTATTACATCAATGGTTTCGGTCACTACGGTTGATTTTATGGGTTATAAAGGGATTAGCTCTGCGTTTTTTGAGGGGAGCTTCTTCTTACCTCTACACCGAGTTTCGTTCAAGAAAGAAGTGTGATGGCAATAGAAAGATTTTCAGGTTTGCATGCGACCCTAGATATCCGAGTAATGTCGAGCGCGACCACCGCTGAGCGGAGTACGTCGATGGTGGCGTTCTCAAAATCCGACATGTCTGGCGCGCTGGATTGTAGCACCGTGGACTCTGCAGGGAACGATAATGCGCGGGGGTCCCCCTCGCCATACCCCGAGGGCCGCCGATTATAATTGGCATAACTTTTGCATTGAAAAACCCACGTGGACTTTGCTGTTGCTTTTACTGATTGGAGATAGTACCCCGATGTATGATCTGTGTTTCGCGGAAAGGGGCACAAGGATGATTGGCTGTTTCCCGTCAATGTGTTGTATGTCGCCGTTGCACCCCGGATTGCAGTACAACAATCTTGTGGGGTTCTGGAGTTCTCGGGTTGAAAATGGTGTTGACCTAGAATGTGAGATGCTATTTCATGGGAAATCTGGGTAGCACTGGCAGCATTGGATGTCGACAGGAGTCGAGTGTTGAGTGTGTCATTCAAGGATTTTCCGCCATGACGCTGGGTTTAAAGTGTATTTTTAGTATGGATACCGTAGGCTAAAATGTATAATCATCTGCGGCAGGGAGATGGATTAAACGGACCACTGTGTGTCAGTTCTGACGCTGGCATGTGTTCGTCATTCGGACAGAGTCATTCCGAACCGCCGCCCGTTGAAAGAGATTATCTCGTGAAGAGTATTTGCGTAGGCTCCAAAGTACGGAATCTGTTGATATCAAAATATAGTGGTTACTCTTTGCTCGAAAGTTTACGGCATACCTGTCTCGGGACGAACTTGCGGACAGAATGGAGAAATCGTAAAGCAGCAAAATAAATTTGTCCGAGCTTGAGAAAACGTTGCTGCAATTGGACTGATAGATGGATAAAATCAGAGATGCTGTGCGGTGCAGGGAATATTGAGGTAGGTATGTTGATGTCAATAGCACTAAAATGCGAAGGGTGGTTACAATTAAATGAAGGACTCGAAACGTCAGAGGTTTTATTTGATATCATTGATGGTGGATCAGACTCGAGGAATTGTTGCTGTTGACGTTTACTAGCGCTTTTGTTAGTGATAAGCTGAACTGGCTGGTGCAATGCAAATCACCCATACGACATGAAAAGTCTTCAAAAAAAGACATTGCGAGGAGTGTGTTTCGTAGAGAAGACTTACAGACGAGGTTATTCTACAAGCTTTATCTCGATTAGTGATCTTTGACCTCGGAAGATCGGGATCCATGTTGTCTCCGCAGGTCACGGAGACTAGCTGGATTAATGAGCTTGACCTTTCGTCTGACCAGAAAACGTGCTGAAATGTGAGAAGCGGAAGAGATATAGATAAGGTACGAGCGTACTTATCGCAAATAAGTATCTATCATAGAAACATCTATGCACAACGCTGAAGCCAAAGAATTATTGGCTATCCTTCAGAGTCTGGAGGATAATTGGCTTGGGTTTTGACATATTTCGGCACCCCTCTTGAAGATGTTGACTAATAAAATAGCAGAAAATATCTGGTTTCGACCTCATGGAGAAAAGAAAGGACGAAAAGACTGAAATTTGCCATAGATTTGGTAGTTTTTGTAATGATATGTTGCACAGCCACCTTGGACTTGACGGAAGTAGATCGGGATTGATGGGATCGGCCATCCCCGTCCCTGGTCCAAGCTACGGTTATCTTATTAGGATCGGGCTAAGGGCATTCCACGAGTGTACTTGTCAATCCTGTCCTCTTCACTCCCATCATCTACCACAACAATACGCTGGATGCCTCCCTCCCCGACATACGAGAGGCGAATGGACAACTCCCCCAGCGCCGATGGCACCGTAAAGAAACGCAGAAAAGGCGCCACTCGTCTTAGCTGTGCTGAATGCCGAAGGTACTCGATCAGTCCCGTTCCTTAGCTCTATTTGATCAGTATCCCTGATCCATTGTTCTTGTTCAGGCTCAAGCTGCGGTGCGATCGAGCGATTCCATGCAGCTCCTGCGTCAAGAGAGGCTGCGGTGCTATCTGTCCTGATGTGAGTTTTCACTGGAATAGTTGTGTTACAGAGTCTAAACGCAAATCAGGGGTCACTTACCACCGGTCAAGGAAATCGGTACGTATCACATCAGGTCGTGTTTTTCGAGGGGAAAATAACTGGTTACTTCCGAATAGATTTGTTTTAGCATCTACTCAAGAATTACACGAAAAAATCTCAGAACTCGCGACCAGGGTTAGAGAACTAGAAGATGCACTCCGCGCTTCCCACAGCCACCTTTCCACTGAACCCCATCCTCTGCTCTCAGAAGAACTTTTAAAAATCAAAGCTCCATTGCAGAGAGATATCAACTCTATTAAGCCGTCAGCGGCGGTCACTGTTAAGGAAGAAGAACAGAATCCAGATGTTGTAGATGCCTTTGGTTCGCTGTCGATCGCCCTCTCGGGAAAAACCAAGTACTTTGGTCAAACAGCGAATTCTGTGGTAAGATCCATAGCCTGAATGATTGGGCTACCAATTGACGACTGTAATTTTCGTAGTACTTCCTCCAAGTAAGTAGAATGGAACAACCGCAGCATTATTATATTACTAATTGACGCCGCCAGAACGAATTACCCGAGGAGGAGGAGGAAGATGACCATCTAATCAGCCTGCAGAACATCTTACCTCCTGAAATCCTTAATCGAGCGTCTTCATTCCCTATCTCCCACTACTCAGTGACTGGAAATGTGGGATTACAAACTCTCTACTGGTATCTCCCACCTGCCGAAGTTGCTCAAGAGCTGCGTGCAATATATTATACGTACGCCGCGTGGATGTTAGTGACCTTCTCTCTGCTGTTGAATGGAGCCACAGCTGATCACCGTCATATGATAGGTATCATCCTGTCAATGTGGAGACATTTGATACGGAAATATACCCAGCATTCTACAATCAAACCATTGGTCCAATACCTGACGAACCACTCTTGGCTCACAAATTGTCAATTCTGTTTATGATTCTCGCCATTGGATCTTTGATGAACCAGGCTCTTCCTGCATACAACCTTGAGGCAGAGAAGTACCATCAGCTGGCCAGGGCGGCGTTGTTCCATCATTCATTCTTCGATATACCAACCATCAACGCCGTCCAAGCACTAGTGAGTCATTTCGTGAATTATAAAGCTTATCACAATGATCTGACTAACATTTACGTTTACCAGTACTTGATGACCCATTATCTCTTCATAGATGAGCGACATGGCACAAGCTCCGGCGCTCGATGGGCTACCATGGGCCTTGCAGTGAAGGTTGCTCAGAGTGTAAGCTATAATAAAAATTGATTGAATTCCAAAAACCAACGCTGATCAACGTTCTGCAGATTGGACTTCGTATGTGCCTTTAACGTGCAAAAAATATCTGGAGGCTCACTTTGTCTTATAGATCGGGATAGTGGCAAATGGAAAGTCGATCCCGTGGAAACTGCACGTCGGCGCGAATTGTTCTGGGAATTGTTCACATACGATTCCTGGCAGTCATTTACATTTAGTCGGCCACCCTCCTTCTTTCCCCCGCATCTAGATTGTAAAATGCCGCATTTGGAAAATCCATCTGACGAGCAGAGTTGTACGTACCTCATATTTATGATACATTTTATGTTCCCCCAACTGATTAACCCTTAGTCAACGCATGGAAACATCGATTTGCGTCCGAATGCATGACTCTACTCCATGATCAAGCTTTCGGCGCTAAAATGCCCACCTATGCAACAGTCTTGCAACTGGACAGAAAGCTTCGTGCATTCCCCGTTCCTCCCATACTTCAAGTTGCCGGGTTCGGCAATTCTGAGCCGCGGCAAGGAGGGTACCCTGACAGCGTGATGCTCACTCTGCAGAGACATATTGTATTGGCTATTCGTGAAATGAGTACGTCATACGAATTCACATACGTCGGCTGTTTATTCACGGTTATTCTCTCTTTTTTCGGTTAATTAGACCTGCTTTATTTGCACAGGAGCTTCTTCGCTCGGGCCATTAGTGATCACCCGAAGGATCCCCTGGGGAGTCCTTATGGGACTTCAGTTATTGCTGCATATCGAAGTGCTGGATCACTAGTCGCCATGATGAGAAATTTGCACACGCAGTTGAAGGAGCCAAGTGAGCGAATGTGGTTTCTGTGGACACATATGTTTTCGTGTTCGGTGAGCATTATTTCTTACAGTCGATACCGTGCAGTTTAGTAATAGTATGCTTTGCCAGATTATTTTGGGATCTATCGTGACGAGGTGTCCATCCATGAGTCTTGCACCTTCTGCTCTAGTGCAACTAGATTCGGCTTGTGAGCTATTCTCAAAGGCCGCTCGAGGTTTCCGGGCGAATAAAGTTTTGGTAAGTTATAAAAATATTTTTTCAAATACAATTCCTGAATAATTTTCTTCAATAGAGCATCATGCTCCATTTGCAAGAAAAGGCCCACTTCAGCTTGGATGAATTTAGACGAGGAAAAGGTTCCCCTTTGACAAGATACAATCCCTCTTCCGGTCCGATTACCCCTGATGCCGACGATGACGAACTGTCTGTCTTGGGTGGGAAAACTCGACTTGTGTCCAAGAAGGAACCGTCCTCTCCGATCTTAATGGAGAGATCACCAGTGTCGCAAAATCCTATTGTTCCTCTGCCTTTGTCCCCTGGACTTCACAACAATTTGCCTGAGAGTGTCCGAGAATATCTGGACTCTTTCAAGGTTCAAGGAGGACAAAGCCAGCAACAACAATCGGTGTTCAACAACCACTCGTCGAACCACAATTCATTCAACTCCAACCAATATTCTGATGCGTCTGAGATTTCTCCTGTGTCAATGTACGGAATGTCAGCTATGCCGACGTCATTCCAAAGCGAACCTAGTTCCTTCCTTCCTCAGCAGTCAATGCAAAATATGATGCAGGCTGGGCAGGGATCAAGCACAGCAATGGATACGTCAAACAGTCAAAACGAGTCCAACTTCCCGCAGTACTTCCCTGTATATGATTACGGGCTGGCGTCGTCATCAAGTGGGTTCCAGAGGGGAAGCGGCAGCGGTAGTATGTTTACGCAGGATCAGCCGCTTGTTCTGGATACAAGTCCTGGACCAGCACACCGGAAAGCATCGGGTTCACCTGAGGGACACAGTAACATGCAGACAACATGGCTTGACTTTGTGAACACTATGGCTATGCAGTGATAGCAAAGTTCAAGGTGCTTTATTGTGCGCGCCATTTTGTTCTGCTTGATGGATAGGAGAGAGAAAGAGAGATGAGTCGACATGCGGATCTACAGCCAACTGGCAGATAGTTGCATCGAGAAAGTTGGCAGTGGGCAGCCCTTTTGCTTCAAATAATGTAATGTATTTTCATTTGCTTTCAAGCTTGAATCAGCTTGATCCGTCTTTATCATTTTATCTGTCAATTTGTATTATTAATATCTTGCTTGTATGTATACCAATATACCTGTCTTGAGAGCTCGAGTTGTGGTCGATGTTGAGTCCAGCTTGTCGTCGAAAGAAAAGAGTAGAGTTGCGCCAAGACTTGAATGATGACTGCATCCTTCTTACCGGGCGGCCCGAAAGGACAGCATCACGTGGTAAAGTTCCGTTTCGTGCAACTGTCATGGCGCTGCTGCTCCTTTGTTCCCCACATCCCACATCCCCCTCCTCCTCGTAATCTCTAAGGTTTCCTTCCTCATAATTGCACAGGAAGACTAGCTAGAAATTATGTCTCTCTGTGGTGCTTCAAGTAAAGGTGCCTCGTTTGGTCGTGGTCGACCAGTAAGTTCAATTTCTTCCCTCAGGCTTGGGAAATGTTTGCCACTAGTATGACGCGTGCTAATTGGAATCACATTGGTATTCTAGATCCAGAGAAAGGTGCGGATGCCGCATTGGTGTACACTTATATGAATGGGGCGCTAAAGTTCATCATATTGAGAAGGTTGTCGTTTGTGGCGATGGTGCCTGCGGTAAGCATCGGTCCATTTATGGTTTCTTGGTTCTCGTTCTCTAACTTCGTAGCTGATACACTTGCTTTCTAGGCAAAACATCCCTGCTAAATGTCTTCACGCGCGGATTTTTCACTCAAGTCTAGTACGTCGAAGGGCATGCATTCATCTTGGAGGAGTGGCACTAATTGGTGGCATATGGCAGTGAACCCACCGTTTTCGAGAACTATGTGCATGATATCTATGTCGATGAGCAAGTGGTGGAGCTCAGTCTATGGGATACGGCTGGTATGTTTTCTGTGCATATCACTTATGTACATTATAACGTCTGACTTTGAAGGTCATGCCTTTCTCTCCCCTCTTGCTCCATCTTGAATGTTGCAACTATGCGAAATAGGTCAGGAAGAATTCGACCGGTTAAGGTCTCTATCGTATGCAGAGACACATGTTATTATGATATGCTTTTCTGTGGACAACCCTGTGTCATTAGAAAACGTCGAATCCAAGGTAACGTCCGTTTCAACTATCCCGATATCATGCCGCAAATGACATTCAATGAAGTGGCTGGATGAAATTTTAGAATATTGTCCCGGGGTAAAGGTGCGTCACGTAATCACATCAGCTATCCAGGCTTACTGACCCACAATGCCACAGTTGGTACTAGTAGGTTGGTGCTGAATGATCGCTAAAAGTTGAAAAGATATTCTAAGTTGTGCTTTCTTTAGCACTCAAATGTGATCTACGAGACGATCCGGTGATAAAGGAAAGACTAAAACGCTACGGTACTCATACTGTGCAATACGAGGAAGGATTGGCCGTAGCAAGGCGGATACGAGCATCCCGATATTTGGGTATGCACCTCTGCTATACTTTTTTGCTAGTATATTCACTTTACGTTGTTTCAGAATGCAGCTCAAAACATAATCGGGGAGTAACAGAAGTTTTCTACGAAGCTGCTCGAGTGTCACTAAGTACGCGCACCAAAGGCTCAGGGGATGGCGGTTGCCAGGTGATGTAAGGGTTTACCGACCCCTTACAAGTCTTATTTTCCTTTCGGCATTTTTCTATTCTTTTTTTTCTGGGAGGGACTTTCCTATGTGAATGGGTACGAGGACGTTTCCGACTTACTGGGGCGGACGATAGGCGCTTGGCTCGTTAGCCTCTCATCCTTTGACTTTTGCTCGAGTTATACCCAACACCCCTAATCAGGCCTACGCCATACAACTCACCACGCACATTGCCTTGCATCGCTACATCATCCATACGCTGAATGCACAATACTCTCTACCTACAATTCCACTCATCTTACTGGCATATCGACAAATGCCTCGCTCGCCCTCACAATACCATTCCCAACCCATGTACTTTGTCATGTATACAATTCAACCTCGTTCACGGACTCTTATCTCGCTTTTTACATACGTAGTCAATGGCAACCTGCTTTGAAATCCTACATTTTCGCAAGACGAGTAAACCATTTAAATATTGGTACGTAAGTTATATTTAAAAATTTTTATGTATTCTGATCAACTTTTTTTGCCCGTAGGACGATGATATGTACAACTAATTCCGTTATAATAATGTGCTTGAAGAATATGCAAATATGCCCAAGTCCAGTCCTGGTAGACTCAGCCAGTCTATCTTGATTTGCTACCCTAATAATTTTGACTCTCGTTTTACTTATTGGAATGACGACCATAGCAGGTTACTTTTCATTGACGACACATTGTTTAATTGTAGTGATTGAATGCTTTATCAGGCATTGCTAATAGGTGTACTAGGTGTGGCTCACATCGAAGACACGGTACGACTGAAACTTGCTTCACTTTTTCTATGATTTTTGGTATATTGGCTTTCTTGGTATAGATCGATATAGATAGTGTTGTGTAATCTTCTTACTCGCGTTTTGAATTGAGTGTATATTAACGCGGAATTGCGAAGGTCGAATACCTTCTGACTGTCGCGACTGAGCGAGAGTACTTACCATTCACTCAGTGAAGACATGCTGATTGTATTTCGAACCAAAAACCAGCAAGCTGCTCAGGGATCGAGCATCGTCTTCTATTCGTTATAGTCGTTGCGCACGGGTTGGTAAAATTGCAAATCCTTCTTTGCGATATGGTAATTTTAGTTTGGCCTACCGCCAAACTACTAATGAGCAGTCAAGGATTGCGATTGCAACATGACATAAAGTATACAGGAGAGAAAGAAATAAGGATTATCCAATTAAAACAAAACATTATACATCCGGCTATAAAGTTACGACGAAGAAAAATCAATAACCCCCATACCCCGTCATGGCAGGCATCATTCCATTCATTGGTGGCGCTTGCCCCACAATGCCGTTGGTGAGAAGCAGATTGCCAAAGCCTCCTGGGTTGATTATAGGAGCTTCGGCTTCCGTCTGCTCTTTTTGTGCATCTTTCTTTGATCGTTCCTTGACCTCTTTTTCCAATTGTGCCAGCTATGATAATGGTCAGGACTCCGATGTTATTGAAAAATGAAGATATACAACATACCTTCTCCACTAGTGATCGCTGCACTTGGATTTTGTAAGGCATGTAGAAGTCGTTCAAGCCATGTTGCCATGATAGCTCTTCAACGACATCTGAACGAAGGAGGTCGAAGCAAATGTAAAGCATAGCAGCGAAGCACTCTTTGTTACCGATGTCGACAAAGTATGAGAGCAGTTCCTCGGCGACCTCTGTTGATCCAGAAGCAGCAGCGGTGATCATGGCATCTTTGTACAATTTGTCTTGTTTAGAAAGAGCTATCGATTCTTCCCAACGAGAATTTTTCTGGAGCAGCGTCGTAAGCTATGACGAGTGATAAATTTTGTGAAGAAATATACCTTGTAAAGATGCGCAGCAAGTCGACGGAATTCAAGTAACTCGTGCTTCTCCAGGCGTTTGGCCAAGCTGATGTTGTTGAAGTTATCGAAACTGTCGATTGAGTCCCGGAGAGTTTTGTAGTCTTCCTCTTCAATCAGAAGGTCATTGTATGCATCGTTGACAGCCTCGAGGTTGAACTAAAAAAATATTGATACCTCCTTTTCTGGCATAACATTGTAAAACTTACATGCTGAACAGCAATGAGATACGAGCGGATGAGGGGGATATGATCGATCTGTCTGAAAGTACGGACAACGCGACTGTGGTCAATTCGAGGAATGAGGACGGTGAGAAGGTCGGTCAGAAGAGTAGGTTGCTCTTGGAGGTAGAAAGTTAAAGCCTTGTAGTAACTATTTTGCACAGTTAGAATTCACGATACTTCTTTAAACCAAAAGAATTTACATACATTTCCACGTTGGCAGCGCGGACGATGACATCCTTGAACTGATTGTGCTCCCAAGCATCAGCAGATCGTTCAATCATAGCGAGGGCAGCATTGTCGAATTCATCATATTTGATGTACAAGAACACAAGCTCTGGCCATAGATGCGCCTTCTCGGTGGCCTTGATGACCTTAGGAATATTGATGCGGGCGACGAAGAGCTTGAGATGCTCCATGAGTTTTGCGGGCTTGTACTTGCTCAGCAAGATTGAGAGTTCAGTAAAGATACCCATATGGGCACGCTCCAAGCTCAAACCAGCTTCCAGAAGACTGATGATCTCCTCGAAGTGACCTCTGCGCTCATAGAGGGTGATGAGGGCAGACAATTCCTCAGCGTGGACAATGATGTGGAGACCACAAATTTGGGCTAAGCGGAATTCAGACTTCTCAATGCAAGCAGCGTGCACTTGCTTCCAGACCTGGGTATTGCCAGCCTTGCGAGCACTTTCAACAGCTGCCTGATTTTCGCCCAGATAAATCAAAGTAGTGGCCAAACGAGCCCAATTCGAGATGCTGGTAAACAGAAGCTTCGCAGCTTGGTAGAGCTCATCTTCGAAGCATTTCTCGCCGACCTCCAAAATATCAGCGACGTTAGTCATGCCAAGGAAATCTTCCATGTCGTGCAGACGATCAGTCTTAGCATAGGCGTAGGCCAGCTCGGTGTCGATCTTGGGTTCACGCAGCGTCTTGCGAGCCATTTGGAGATAGCGAACGAGTTCGTCGTGCTTGCCAGCATGGTTGGCAATCTCAATGACTTCAGCAAAGTTGGAGGGGTCTTGAGCCTTGATGTAAGATTCTGATGGAGAGTGAGTAAAGGAGAGTAAGCAAACGATATTTCAAATTTATATACGCACCAACAGAGTCTTTGATACGAAGACCGTCAAGCTGAGCTTTGGCTAGGCGACTCCAAACTTCAGGCTGGTTGACCTTGTTGGCGTACTCCAAACCTCTATCAATGGAGACGATATGTTCCACAAGAACATTGATGGCCATTGCATGTTGCTCGTGCTTCTTGTAGATTGTCAAAGCCTCTTCGTAGAGCCCATGCTCAGTAGCAATCCTGGCGATATCAGCGGCATCGTAGTTCTGCAGCTTGTTGATGTAACCAACAACCTTGCCTTTGTCTGCACGGATGGCGGTGAGAAGAAGGAGGTTCTGAAGGTTTTTGTTGTCACTAAACGGTGAGGGTTCGATGATGATCTTCTCCAGGAGCTCGATAAGTTCCATTGGGAGGTCAGCTTGCAGGAAGGCCTTGACGGTGATCGAAACGTCATCAGGATCTGTGCACTCTGGCAGAGCAGTGGCAACAAGCTGGTCAATCAAAGCGCGGCGATGAACATTCTCCTGAACGAGAACTTGTGCCCAAAGATCAGGTTGACGACGCTTGATGAGATAACGAGCTTGCTGTTTGAACATCGAGTTGTCATTCGTAATTGCGATTAGCTCGTCGTCGCAGAGACCCTTGGCGTACGCAATATAGGCCAAGTAGGGGTCGCGGGCCTCACAGAATTTACCAACGACCAAGGGCTCATACAACTGTAAAAATAGAAATGTTAGCGAGGGTTTTCTATAAGCTAGAAATGACTAACATTGTTTTCTTTGAGGAACTGCTCTGGATTGTTATTGCTGTCAATGTATATCTTGGCAACAGCATTGAAGATGGCGGGGTCCTGGCTACCAGCCTGAACGCGGGCCTCGAGCCAAGGCAAGATCAACTTCAACCTGTTACGCTGCTCGACCTCATGCACCAACTCATCAATAGGGAAGTTGCCAGAGACAGAGCTTAACAGACTCTTGATCGTCGCTTCATCGCAATCGACATCCAACAGACCACCGACGACTTGAGGAGTGCGCACAGAATTGACGCGCTGGACATAGACCTCGATAAACTTGGTCAGATTGTTCTGATACAAGTACAAAACAAGGTCATGGACAAAGTCGAATCGGTCGCAAACGATAATGAGAGGCAGTTGGTCCGCAAGCTTGGCTTCCTTGAGGAAGTTCTTGACCTTCTCAGGGTTGTAGAAGTTACTCTCTCTGCAAATACGCTCGACTTCACGAATCTGACCAGTCCGCGTGGCGGCCTGGATGTATTTGAAGTGGACCTCGGGATCTTCGCTGAGGTTGACGATGGATCCCAGGTAGTAGTATAGACCCTCGAAGGTCTTGAAGCTCTCGAACATTTCAATAAGTTTGATGGGGCCCAAGATGTCTGAGTACTTGGTGGCAATTTGGATGACGACTTGGAGATTCTGGCGGATGTTAACACGGAGCATCTCTTGCAAGCAAATCATCGATTGCTCGGTTGTCAGACGGCTGAAATAGTTGACCAACCACTAGAATAAACAAGACTTTAGAATGAGCAATGTTGCGTATAATTTGAATAATAATCACATCAGGAGTGAGTCCAGTCGTGTGGACAATGGCACGCTTGATGTCGGCGATGTCTTCGTAATGTTCAAGGGCCTAGTCATATATTAGATATACCAATAAAGAACAAATATAATTAATTATACGCACACGCTGCAGCAGACCGGCCTTTTCGCATAGGTTCGCAATTCTTGGACGATCATAATGAGTAAACATCTCGTTACCAAGAATGGCATCTGCGACCTGCGGAGCATGGACAAGGTTGAGTTCGAGAAGACGTGTCTGCAGGTGTCCTTGCTCAGGCTTGTTGTCCTTCAAAGCATCAAGCAAGAAGGATGTTGCAGGCTGGATCATATTTTGCGACATGAAAATATCAACCACACGTTCAATGTCGACCAGGGGCCCGCTCTCGTCGTTCGCGAGCTGGGCAGCGAATTCGGCACCTTTCTCAGGGTTGGTACGCATGATGTGCTGCAGAAGTTGTACGTAGTCGGGAGTATAACCGACTTTTTTGGCGTACAACAAAATTTTGTCCGTTTGGCCAGTCTCGGCGAAGCACGCGATGACCTTGTTGGGGACGTTGGCACGAAGGTAGACACTGAGGGCTAAGGTCATGTCGTGCAGACGAACAATATCACCGAGCTCTTCGCTGCATGTCAGCTACAAGGCGGATTAATATAAAGCACCATCCATGATTATAAGACTCAGTACCTTGTTCTCCTTCAACCACTTCTCCAAGAGTTGCTTCCTTCCTTGTTGCAAAACCGGTCGAGCAAGTTCAAGAGACTCTAGGTGGTTAAGTTCTCCCTTCTCGAGGAGAATACCGAAGTATTGGAGGATAGGAGAAAGACCACCAGGAGGAGCAGGTGCTTGCTTGAACGACTCAATAACAGCGGTGGTTCGCAGGATCCCCTACTCAGAAATGTTAAAACGCAGAATGGTGTAATTTGATTAAGATGTACTCACTCTCGGCGAGTTTGCAGCAACTTTGGCTGCCTCACCGAATTGACCAGATTGGAAAAGTTGCTGGTATTGCTTGACATACAAATCATCAGCGCCAGGAAGATTGCCGCGGCTGGCAAGCTTGAATGCAAGGTCGGTGTTGTTGAGAGTTGTCAAGATATAAGGGATGATGGTTTGCTCGTCCACGTTGACACTCAGGACCTGACCTTTCTTGTTAACACCGATGATACCATTTGTCGCCTCGTGCTCAGCAGTGACGAAAATGGTTTCCCCAGAAATTCTGTTCATGTAAACACAAGCACCGGACTCGAGGTCGTACAGATGGATAAAACCGAACTTGGTGACGAGGTAGACAATACCATGTTTCTTAGAGACCTGCATCGCTACAGGGAAATCGCTGGTTGCTTCAGGGGGGAAGTAAACATCAACAGCTTTCTTAGTGAATGGAGCATCAGGGGGTTGGTGGTCAATTTCGACGACATGAAGCTACGCAAGATCACATTAACCTCTGTATGACGTTGTGACTGAACTTACACACCTTGGCACCTGTTGCTGTCCTGACAGCAAATGTGAACAACTTGGTGGGTTTCTGGTGTCCGTCCAACTTCAATTCTGCAAATGCTGCAGCGTGACCTTCAATGGGTTGACTGACACCACGTTCTCTGCTGTAGAGTTGCATCGAGCCCTTTATTTTGAATGCAGAGGGGTTAGTGGTATTGCCAGAGATACCAACAAGGACCAGCCATTTCTCGTCTGGTGTCACGCGATAATTGATGATCTGTGAGCCAGCAAGTGTGGGATGTCGGTCGAAGATTTTTTGAGGAGGCGAGGTCGCGTCTGCGATTGTCCAGTGATATACGGCGGTCTCCGTCACCATCCCAATAGTTGTATCTGACACCCATTTCCAGAATACGATGTCCTCGTTGTTGATATGAGATTTGACCTTTTGCTTCTTGTCAATGTCGAAGATCTGTAGTGTGCGTTGAGCTGTTATCGTTGTTAGTGACAAAGAATGAGTTAAAGTTATATGCGCGTGCCTTTCAATGCCAAAATCTTTTGCCTTGGATGCATAATTGCAGAGTCAGCAGAAATGGGCCGACGAAGAACATTGTTGGCATCGGACAGGTCTACGATGACGACTTGCCCTTGTTCGTTAACTTTTTCGCGTATACAGATATATTGATCAGACTCTAATGTCAGAGTCTGTAGATATAGTCAGTATATGATATGATGTGTATACCAAAGAACTAACCTAGGATGTTGTTAAGCGGAGACATGAGTTGGCACTGAGTACACGCAAGCGAAAGAAGGTGTCGCGTCAACGCACCTGGAAGGATATTGAGGCGGGCTGGATGCCCAAACTTGAGAGTTGTAGATGTTCGCAGAACGCAATCGGTTTTGAGGTGTCGACTGCAGCCATAATGAGAGAGCTAAGAGGTCCTAGAGGACGCTACGGACTGCGCGCTGGTTGGGATGAAGGTATAACTCCTGTTTGCGGCTATTTACTCAACACCATCCCTGAAACACAGCCACATTGTTCACTGCCAAAAACCACGCGCGTTGGCTTTCTTCTTCAAATTATTTACACAAGCGCACGTCATTTTTTCAAACGCTTGCAACCGAGTGGGTAACTAGTCCTATACATACATAATCCGTTACATGAGCCGCGATATTCATTTCTGCTGGGTTCCATCCCCAAAATTCTACCCCTATGTTATAATCCAGATCCCTACAGATTCAGCAACGTAGCTTGACGTAGCTAATCATAACGCATTTCTCAGTTCAATTTTATGCTGTAGATGTTGCATGCCTCTCATTAAAAACCTAAATTTAGCATTTTAATAGAAGGACGATCAAGCCTTGCTTTTTGAATACCTATTTCCGGAGAACTTCCTTCAATACCTCCTCCAATACCAAGCATAGTACGCGAGCACTCCCGTTGACTCATTGTTTCTACTCTCTTTCCAGTTACTGACAAACATTTAGAGTTATATCTTTTATCGCATATTGTGCATTGCAGACTCTCTCGTGATACCAAGTTACCGCAGTCAATAGCGGTCCTACAAACCTAGACTCGTCTAAATTGTCGTCGTCAAACAGGAAGCGCATTTACTGCAGACTGGAATTGTGCAATTCCCAGGCTCAGTTCTCACTACTGCCTATGCTTGCTGAAAACCTAATGGTATTCGGCTTAAGCAAAATCAAGATGGCACGGTATGCTTGAAGCTTACAATTGGGTCGATACTCTTCAATAAGCATTCAGACCTGAATTTAATGCAGGTCTAGTGAGGCCAGGAGACTTCTATTTGAGCCAATAAGCTGGATCGAGTTAAAATTGGCTCAATACCATACTATGACAGAAAAACCTCTGTTATATTCACGGGTGTGAGCGCTAGTACTGGTTCACTTGTCTGTTCGACGGATATGCTGGGTTGGCTTCCCTGCCAACCATGGGAATGTACTCTCTGGAGATAAAAGAGCCACAAACTCTTCCCCTTCTTAGCCATTGTTCGCGGGACACCGTGGACCAATGGACATCTCTTACCACCTCGCCTGAGTATGATTCCTTTTCACTCCATTAAGGCTATCCCGCCCCCTATCCTACCCTAACATAACATAACCAATGAGGCTAAATCTCACATTGAATTAATATCACAATATTTAATATTCATGTGCTTTTCTTCACACATGGGTACTTGCACTTGATCTCGAGTTCAGCGGTCTGTGGCAGGTGAAGACACAATCTAAAAATAACACGATATTAACTCCATTTGGTTCCACCGTAAACAGGAGGTGTTATAGCTTGTTAGTAGAGACTCGACATGTCCCAAATGTATCCGTCTCATAGAGACTGCCAAGTGGAGGTCATTTGCTTATCGGTAGTTGTGTAATTTTTTCGATAATGAGTATATTCTGGCATGATGACATCAACCTTGAGTACTAGAGGATGGGTGGTGAGTGTGACTGGGCCCTTCAGAGACGCATAAGTCTCAACCTATGCGTTTTGTTAAACTAATATGCCATGATACAATGCTATTGGTGCTCTGATTACTCCCCTGGATTTGTTCTCAGCGACTCTTGCAGAATAATTGGTATTGTAATAGACATACTCTGCTTCATTGTCCTTTCTTGGATACATTCTGTGGAGTTCAAAGACTCTATTGCTTACAGTCCCTTCAAGTAATTTGGCAGTGGCGGTAGAGACATCAAGGCAAGTTTGGAACACCTTGATAGGTGGTGGTGGACGACATAGCCGAGAAAGTTTTTTTCTAATCCTTTGATTAGTCTACCGAGAATGGATCTTAGACTGTGAAGCCATGATTAGTTTTCAAAAACCATCACGGACCAACGAAGACTCATGCCCTCAGTTATTAGTGACCTGACGATCGCCAATCAGTTTGGAATGCATAAAAACGTCGGTCTCTCTTGTCATCTGGGGTCGGGACTTTGAATATTCTTAGCACTCAGACTTTTTACTGTGAGGTTCCAATATAGAAAACTTGACGACAACGAGAGTAGACGAAGCCATCCGGGAAAGCGAAGCTGCCGTCGCTGTTCACGGCAACACGGCCTGAGTAGCGTCGGTAATGCGTTACTGTACGTCAAAAACAGAAGCGTGGAAGCCTCGAAGGCTGGAGGAATAAGGAGCGCCATATTCGTTGGACTCTGGTCCAGTGCCGAGAGACTTGCTACATATGCACCCCAAATACTCGGGAGGCGATCGTTAGAAAAAGACCCTTCAGCGGCTGATTACTCTCAAGGGGGAAAACCATCTCGTTTTCATGCTATACATGGATATACGTAAACCTTGAGGTGGGAAACGGCGACCCTGACCCGCGTCAGAGTGAACCCGCGCCATTCCATTCCCTTGCCGGACATAAGAGCTTCACGAGCCTATGAGCAATAAGGAAGGTTTACGGTGTGAGTTTTCGTGGTGTCGCAGGAACCCGTAGAACTCGATTTAAATAATTATGGAACACCCCAAGGTTTAGAATGTGGTATTTTGTGACTTTGGGAAACATAATATCATTCTTGGCCTAGTACTAGAGCTTGCTCTAGTTCATCTTCCTCGGTCAGAATGGCAGAGATGGGAGGCTTGTTGCCATATGTTATGCGTTGACCGATGATGGCTGAATAAAAGTCAGTAAAGCTTGATAAGCTTGCAAGAAGACAGAGAAGCAGACCTAGATCGATTGACAACTGGAAGATAGCACAGACTTGGAATTGAAGGGGAGTATGTTGTAGGAAGAAATACACTGTTCTAGAAGGGAGGCATCAGATGCAGTTAGCTAAAACCATTCGAAATTATATTTACTTGAAGGAGTCTCCTCCAACCCATCCAAGCAAAGTTGACATGCGAAAGCCATAAAGTGAACGTTGGCGGTAATTACTACATAATTCTGAGGATAGACTTCTAGAAGGTTATAAATGTCACGGACCTGATCAACTGTGGGATCGGAAGTGTACTTTCCAGGCCCAGGGCGACAAATCCCAAGATAGAAACAAATGTCGGCCATTGACCAAAGATGAGAAATAGGATAGCTTGACAAAGGCTGCCGAAAATGAAATCGTCAATAGTAGGTTCTGAGAAAGATAGTTTTGCTGCATTTACATTAATCCAGCCAAAAATTCAATGTATTGAGTGTAGGTTGGCCATTGCCAAAAAGACAGTGGTCGCGTAGACGTGCCGAGAGTTTCAGGGCTTATGTGAGGTCGATATAATATACAGATATACAAAAGAGCCAGCTGGGAAGTGTTATTCAGTAATTAAAATGTAAGTAAACCAAGGTGGAGCGCCAAACCTGTGCGAGTATCATAAATATAGACTGGACCAGCAATGCCATTTCGAAATGATTTCTGGGGGTCACAGTCATTGTACTTCTCGAAATGAATGATAGTTCGAACTAAAGTACATACCCGAGCCAAAAGAAGCATCGTGTTATATTGGCTATAAGTCTGGGGGAAGACAAGGGGTGAGATAGGAGTGTGCGGGAACAAAGCAGAGGATAAGGACAGTATGGCACAAACATCTCGCGAGAAACCTGTTGAATCTCTGAAAATGAATTAATGAGGATAGGATGTTATTTTCAAGAATGATGCGCTCACTTTTTCTTGACGATGGAAAAGGCTTGGTCGGCATACACCTATACAAATTGTGTAATTAGTTCAATCCACGTAGCTCTATGTTTTGGCCGTTATGCAACATTTGTAAGCGCTTACCAGAGGTGGACCGACTGCCATGCCTATTGAGGCGAGCGTCGAGAGCCAAGTGGCCACCATTAGGGTTGAAAAGAAATCTTGTTGTTAATGACGGTGAATGAAGATGGGAGTCGGACGGGAGACGTGGGTTCGATCACATTCACAACACAACCAGTCATGTTGTCCGCAGTGACAACGCGCCAGCATGCATCCGGCTATGCATTAGTCAGCGACGCGCTTCGGGCTTTGAATTTTTGACCTTCAGCTACTTGTGTCCAAAAATGCAAACTCAACCAAGTTGACTGAAACTTCAAGCTTCAAGCTTCGACGTTTCCAACGTAAACGTAACGACAGCATCCTCACTCCCGTATGAACTCTCAGGAGATCTTACTAATGCTTCCATCCCTTTCATTGTCCAAATTCATTACCCGACACACCACAATATGGCTCGGCGAATGCGTCAATGGGATTACTACACCACAGGAACTTCATCATGATACGAGTCTAAAAGCGCCTTAGTCTAACCATCTACTTGTGGAAGGAAGGGTGTACGATTGAGTTCAATGCTTAACGGCACTCCTGCGAGAGTTATCCCGGCTCTTTCTCGACTGCCCCTATAATTGGGCATCTTTTCGGTTTCAGAACCGTCTTGCAAATGGTAACCAGAAGTATATTGGTGCGGGGAAACTCAACTTTATCATACTCCAAAATGTTCTCGGAAGCCAGAATTCGCTTTGATACCCGTGTATACGTTCTACGCTCATTATATGTCTTTACACTCGTCCTGGCTTAATGGTGAGGTATGTTTGGAAAGACGTGGAATGCGACCCTTTTACACACGACCTGTCTTATCTATATCCTGCCCGCCCGCCGAAGGAAGAAACATCCTCTTATGCAGCATTACTGACCGCTCTATCAGCACCGATCTGTACCAACTGGGATTTGACTAACGCACGAAGATCGTACAGCACCTCACAGAAGTCTCCAACGCCAAGTTTTCTCCAAACTCGTCATTTCATGGTCATGGTTTAGTAAAGCTCGCAATCGGCACCCACTGAAACGCGTCCTTTTGGCTTGCCTTCCCAGGCCACATAAGTTGTCATCTTTCTCCTGTTGCAGACACATGACGGAAATCCTGCATCTCTCATGGCGTGTGCTCTGACACATCTCTTCCATAGTTCCGTTCTCATTAACCTGCAATCGATATTTGTTTGAGATATGATGGAACTATTTCACCCCTACTGTCTCCCGGCTTTTGAGACGTATTGCAAAGTGCGTAGTGTTCGTCAACATTCACTGTATTTTGCAAATAAAATCAGTCTAACAGCTATGTGGACCATGATACGTAGCAATAACCGCTCAAAATCCCCTCCCGATTATCAAAATCTGACTGACAACTATTTCCTTTATGCCCACCCTCCGTTTTAACCTGCTGTCTGACGCTGAGCTAGTTTACTGTCACGCCAAGCGTCGAGTCAAATGAACGACTCTGCCCGGACCAGCACACAGACCAGTCCGGAGGGTTTAATTTAGTCATCAACGCAACATATTAGGTTGCATTAAAAGCACATACCAATTTATTTGGGTAGACATGCTGATATCTCTGCTCCGTCCAAATCAGTTGTGGAGTATCTTAGAAAACGCTTTTTGCCGGTATAACTCGTCCATTGAAAACTAAATTTGTCAAAAAGAAAATTTAGGATTTCCTACTACCTGGTATACACACACATAACTGTGGCACTGAACTCGATGGCCAACCAAAGCTTGAAAAATGAAACTTCTCCCAACTACATCGAAGTTTAACTCCGAGGTACATCTACATACCGCGACTGTGGCGGCTGCTAAGCTTCCGGTGCACGTGATCCCATCAAGTGGGATGCATGATTGGCGACTACGTTTGTTGTCACTGTCAGTTGAATCTGCCCATCACGAAAAACCTAGGATTTCAAGCGCGACGTGTCAATCCTATAATCTACTAGAGCTCTATCGACAGTGGTTACAAGGAGTCCAATATCCCTCCACATACCCCAACACTCTTTTCTTTCTCGGTTTTCTAGGGGAAGAGGTTTTGAGGACCAGGACCAACATTTACTAATCACAACTGGAAACACTCATAACTTACGACTGTCTCTAATTCTACGCCGGTGGTCGTTCCATCAGAATAATAACTCGTTATACGTCCTATATTACGGAAAATGTCTTCGCATCCGAGAGGCAAAGACTCGAATCGGCAGGATGCTGCAGAATACAAGAAAGCAATGGCGACAGGAGGAGTAGAGGCACATGCATCGCCAAGTAAGTGAATTTGAATCACCTTTGCTAAACGATTAAACTAACTTTTAAAAGTACCCCCAATTGTATGTTACTGTGTCGCTTCAATATTAATGACTGTAGTCAATAAGGTGCGACAGACTCTGAATTCGACTTTTAGAGCCTGTAGAGATTGACATGAGTCGGCTAAAGTTTGTAGTGTCTGGAGCTCAGTTCTCCATGAATTTTTTGTTGTTGTGTATTCAATCACTCGTCTGTGTGGCCTGTGTGGTGGTGGTGAAGAAAATCGGAGTCATATCCTTTCGAGCTTTTGATTGGGCGGACGCGAAGGCTTGGTTTCCAATCAGTTTCTTGCTTGTAAGCGTGATATACACTGGTTCAAAGAGTTTGGTGAGTCCTAGAATATTGGCGTCTAAGGCTGCGCTAATTCCTATATTAATGTATACAGCAACATCTGAGCATACCCGTCTACACCATATTCAAAAATCTGACCATTATCCTAATCGTAAGTTACCTCTTTACAAGCAAATGCGACGATTCTTACCGCTGTCTACAGGCCTATGGAGAGGTCATCTGGTTTGGAGGACGTGTGACCGGATTGACCTTCGTTTCGTTCATTTTCATGGTAAGTCACCAAGACGTGAAAATACTCGTTTCTAATCCCGAGTATAGGTTGTGTCGTCTGTTATTGCAGCGTGGTCTGATGTCACTGGGGCCATTTCGGAGTCATCGCTACCAATCGTAAGCACCGATGTGGGGTTGAATTCCTTGCAAGATGTTGCAGGCGCTGTCCGCGGGCTTAATGTTGGATACTATTGGATGCTTGTCAATTGTTTAACGAGCGCAGCCTACGTGAGTTTCGCCTAGCCTTTTTGCCGAACATGCAGCTAATAAGCGCTCCTCAGGTCCTTTCTATGCGAAAAAGAATCAAGTCGACGGGCTTCTCCGATTGGGATTCAATGTTCTACAATAACCTGTTGAGTATCCCGATACTGGCCGTGTTTTCAGTTGTTGTTGAAGACTGGGGAACTGCGAACTTGACTCGAAATTTGTGAGCCAAAATATTTACCTGTTGATCCACAAGGAAAGCCGGCTAACCCTTTCATTAGCCCTCCGGAGACCCGGAATATTCTTCTTTTGGCGATTGCATTCTCCGGTGCTGCCGCTGTAGGGATTTCATACACGACTGCTTGGTGTGTCAGGGTAACCAGCAGTACGACGTACAGGTATGATCAGCGACGTCTTTTGTTCAGAGCCGAGTCTGATGATCAATACATTTTACAGTATGGTTGGAGCGCTGAATAAACTCCCTGTGGCTGCCTCAGGGATGCTATTTTTCGGAGACCCAGTTACACCTGGCTCAGTATCTGCGGTGGGAGTGGGTTTTTTCGCAGGACTAGTGTATGCCGTGGCCAAAAATAATCAGAAGAAAGCAGAAAATCGGATGCAGTCCTCAGGCATTATTCCCTTGACGAATCGGAAACCATAAGACAAGCAGCAGGACTAACGGAAGGGCGTCAGTCGTACGAAATTAACAGTATCTACCCTTCTCCTATGTACGAAGTCTTTGCCGCTCCGTATTTATTACATGCACTAGAATTTTCACATGAATATGAGGGGGACTGTTGAAATAGGGTAGAATATTGGATTTGTTGGTGGGGGGTAGAGAAGAGAAAATGATAAACGGTGGAGATGTGCGGATGCTCCGCTAATCGCCCACCTTAATGCCGGAGTTTGTTATGATTACAACCCGCCACTCAAATATCCGGCGCCAGAGATATAGATTACAAGCTCTTATACGCCTTTTAGACTCTGGTCCCCTTTCCTTCATCTTGCTCTCCTCCCCCCACATCGGAGTAGCTTGCACCCAGCAGATCGCTGGAAGTGAGTGCGGTGGAGCTATATTTCTGTTGGGGTCAACGTTTTAACTCATCGGCTTTTCTATCGGTTTAGATCCCGACATTTTCCTCAACTTTCGGTCCTCGTCAATCAATTTGAATTTCACCATCTTGAACACCAACTACACCAATGGCATCTTCAACTTCAACCTTGCATCCCCCGAGGTTGGCGTCTATCTTTGCTGGATCTCCCAGTGCACCGGGCACTCCGGTGCACTCCATCCAGACAATGAGGAGGAAAGCCGCCGGCCATGGAGGCCCCTTGACAAAGATTCTCGTCGCTAATCGTGGAGTGCGTGCCCCTTTACTTATTTTTACTCGTTTGTGTTCTTATTCAACTTTTAGGAAATAGCGATTCGAGTTTTCAGAACTGCCCATGAACTTGCGATGCACACCGTTGCGATCTATTCCTATGAGGATCGCCTATCAGCTCATCGCCAGAAGGTTGGTCTATTCTTGTAATCACGCGCCGGTTTGCCATTAAAACCCATTATCACAGTCCGACGAAGCATATCAAGTCGGAAAAGGCTTAACACCAGTCGCTGCATACCTTGCTCAGGACGACATCATCAGGATCGCTCTTGAGCATGGCGTTGATATGATCCATCCTGGGTAAAAAAATTTCACGTTTTCTTTTTCGACTTTCTTATTCTTTTTATTCTTTTTAGATACGGATTTTTGTCTGAAAATGCAGAGTTCGCAAGAAAGGTCGAGCAAGCCGGAATCGCCTTCGTCGGTCCTTCTCCCGAAGTCATTGATGGCTTGGGTGACAAGACAAAGGCCAGGACCCTGGGTAATATCCACTACCGCTCCGAGTTAAACAATAACTTATCACCAGCTTACAGCTATCAAGGTCGGAGTTCCCGTTGTACCCGGTACCCCAGGCCCTGTCGAGTCCTACAAGGAGGGTGAGGCCTTCATTGAAGAATATGGGTTCCCGGTTATCATCAAGGCCGCCATGGGAGGAGGAGGACGCGGTATGCGAGTTGTTAGAGAGCAATCCGAGTTCAAGACTTCCTTTGAGCGTGCCGTGAGTGAGGCAAAGGCTGCTTTTGGAGATGGAACCGTCTTTATCGAGCGTTTCCTCGAGCGCCCCCGCCACATCGAAGTGCAAATTCTTGCCGATGCCGCTGGCAACACCATCCATCTGTTCGAGCGTGATTGTTCAGTTCAACGTAGACATCAAAAAGTCGTTGAAGTCGCTCCCGCCACCCACCTGCCCGAAGAGGTCCGACAGGCCATTTTGTCCGATGCAATCAAACTGGCCAAGAGCGTTGGATACAGGAATGCTGGTACTGCTGAATTTTTGGTTGACCAGATGGGCAGGCATTACTTCATTGAAATCAACCCCCGTATTCAAGTCGAACATACCATCACCGGTATGTCAACGATGACGTGATTGGTGTCGAGCGCTTAACATTAACGTTTCTTTCTCACAGAGGAGATTACCGGGATTGACATTGTCGCCGCTCAAATTCAAATTGCCGCTGGAGCCACGCTTCCCCAACTTGGTTTGACACAAGACGCTATTACCAAGCGTGGATTCGCCATCCAGTGCCGTATCACCACTGAGGACGCTGCTCAAGGCTTCCAACCTGATACCGGAAAAATTGAAGTCTATCGCAGTGCTGGTGGAAACGGTGTGCGTTTGGATGCAAGCTCTGGTTTTGCCGGAGCACAAATCACTGTAAGATCCAAGATCCAATCTATATTGTGCCCGAGCGTCTATTGACATCTTTACAGCCCCATTATGACAGCTTGTTGGTGAAGTGCACTGTCAGCGGAACCACTTATGAAGTCGCTCGCCGAAAGATGCTCCGCGCCCTCGTCGAGTTCCGTATCCGTGGTGTTAAGGTACAAGAATGTCCATACTGTCTAGATGCCGTCTAATCAGCCTTTTTTGGCAGACTAACATTCCTTTCCTCTTCCGTCTCCTTACTCACGACATTTTCATCGGAGGAAAGACTTGGACGACAGTAAGCTGGGTTTCACATTATATATGCACGATGTTGTTCTCACCTGGTTTTTAGTTCATCGATGACACACCTGATCTGTTCAAACTTGTTCAGAGCCAGAACCGTGCTCAAAAGTTGCTTGCATACCTTGGAGACCTTGCAGTCAACGGAAGCTCTATCAAAGGACAAACCGTTCGTACAGTCCGAATTTTTTACAATAATTGAATTAAACTTTTCTCTAGGGAGAGCCCGGCCTTAAGACAGAGATTGTTATTCCCAAGTTACAAAACCGCGACGATCCCAATGGACCTCCTCTGGATACAACTTTCCCTTGCCAAGTTGGCTGGAGGAATATCATCGTTGAGCACGGGCCCGAAGCCTTCGCAAAAGCTGTTCGTGAATACCCAGGAACTCTCATCATGGACACCACATGGCGTGATGCACACCAGTCACTTTTGGCTACTCGTTTGCGCACCACTGATATGGCTAACATCGCCAAAGAAACCAGTTACGCTTTGGCTAACGCTTACAGTCTTGAGTGCTGGGGTGGAGCTACTTTCGATGTGGCTATGCGCTTCTTGTATGAGGATCCTTGGGAGCGTCTGGTGTGTAGATCGGTTTGTCTGTTCTTAGACATCGCTTTCTCATTTTTTATTGTAGCGCACTCTCCGTAAACTGGTTCCCAATATTCCATTGCAAGCCCTCGTCCGTGGTGCTAACGGAGTCGGCTACACGAGCTACCCGTCAGTCGCATTCAATCTGCATCCGATATTACACAGAAACTGACGCTCCAATAGCGATAATGCCATCTACGATTTTTCCAAGAAGGCTGTTGAAAATGGTCTTGATATCTTCCGTGTTTTCGATTCTTTGAACTACTTTGGTGAGATCCTCTCCACAATTGATGACAGCACCATTCTGATTTTCTCTTAGAAAATGTAGGTCAACTGGCAGGTATTTCGAAAACAGAAATCGCTAACACGATGATAGATGAAACTTGGTATCGACGCTGCCAAGAAGGCAGGAGGTGTTGTTGAGGCAGTCGTTTGCTACAGCGGCGATGTTGCCAGCCCCAACGAGAAGAAGTACACTCTTCAATACTACCTCGACTTCGTCGACCAACTCGTAAAGGAGGGCATTCATGTTCTCGGTGTTAAGGATATGGCTGGTTTACTAAAGCCCGAGTCTGCCAGACTGTAAGATTTATTGACGATTTGATTATTGTGTGATATTAACATTACTTGTTTACAGCTTGATCAGTGCTATCAGGAAGGCTCACCCTGATCTTCCCATCCACGTTCACTCCCATGACACTGCTGGTATTGCTACTGCCAGCATGCTCGCTTGCGCCGCTGCTGGTGCTGACGTCGTTGACGTCGCTATCGATAGTAAGACTCCGGACTAGTAATTCTCTCGGTGATGTAACTCAACTATACTTCTCTTCAGGCATGTCCGGATTGACATCGCAGCCTTCCATGGGTGCTGTATGCATGGCCTTGGAGCAAACTGATCTCGGAACTGGTATCCGTTATGAAGATATCCAGGCTCTTAACCTCTACTGGAGCCAAGTTCGCTTACTGTACAGCTGCTTCGAAGCCAATGTTCGTGCATCGGACTCCAGTGTTTTCGATCACGAGATGCCAGGAGGGCAATACACTAATCTTATGGTCCGTGAAGCAACATAAGTTAATCTTTCTTTGGCTTATCGTGAAATTCTTAGTTCCAAGCTTCTCAATTGGGTCTTGGTACTCAGTGGACTGGTATGGTTGACTCGCTCATCAAATTCATGAAGTTTCTGATCTTGTTCTTTTCGCAGTCATCAAACAGAAGTACATTGAGGCCAATGAACTTGTAAGTTAAAGACGTAGTTGCACTGAGGCATCCTCTTACTGGTTCATCCATTTTTTATAGTGTGGAAATATCATCAAGGCACGATTCTTGTGAATGTTTCTATTGTCAAACAAAACTGATAATTTACAATTTAGGTGACACCATCATCCAAGGTCGTCGGAGACTTTGCCCAATGGATGACATCCAATTCGTTCTCCAAAGAAGATGTTCTCGCCCGCGCAGAACAGCTTGACTTCCCATCTTCTGTTGTAGAATTCTTCCAAGGCTACCTAGGACAGCCTGTGGGAGGCTTCCCAGAGCCACTTCGTTCCCACATCATTAGGAACAAGCCCAGAATCGACGGACGCCCTGGTGCCACCATGGAGCCCCTGGACTTCAAGAAAATTAAAGCTGAATTGCGAAGCAAGTTTGGCAAGCACATTACTGATGCGGATGTTACGTCCTACGTTATGTACCCCAAGGTAATGGGATTAATGTTATAATCGTTTCTGAAGCAAGGATGGATCTCACAAATCTATCAGGTCTTCGAGGAATACCAAGGCTTCATTGAGAAATATGGTGACCTTAGGTAAAACAATTTTGACTGTCTCTACTTTACATGACCCTATCATTGATGTCTGTTCCTCTGATAGCGTGATTCCTACTCGTTACTTCTTGGGTCGTCCCGACGTTGGAGAGGAAATGCACATTTCCATCGAGAAAGGCAAAACGCTGATCATCCGCCTCATGGCCGTCGGTCCTGTTGTTGAAGGTCGTGCGCAGCGTGATGTTTGGTTCGAAGTCAACGGAGAGGTAAATCTCAATAACCTATCTATTTGCTATCAAGTTAATTGTACCGACTCCACCAATAGATTCGCGCTGTGTCCGTTGAAGATAAGAACTCTGCCGTTGAAACAGTATCCCGCGAGAAAGCCACCAGTGACCCAGGATCTGTCGGGGCTCCGATGTCGGGTGTTGTTGTCGAAGTCAGGGTAAAGGAAGGCCAGGAGATCAAGAAGGGAGATCCTGTCTGTGGTATGTCATTGATTTTCAAGGCTTCGTTCAACGAATACGTTAGCTGATATATATTTGGTCTGTAGTTCTCAGCGCCATGAAGGTGGGATTTTCCTTCTAATATTTTAAGGAATTAACAGATTATTGACTCCGCTCGATAGATGGAATCTGCTGTCACAGCACCCGTTTCGGGACATGTCAAACGAGTTGTTGTCCAAGAAGGTACACATCTTATTTCTTCTTCTCTTGCATATCTGCGTTCTGAATATTTTGAACAGGGGATTCGATCAACCAGGGCGACCTCACTGTAGAAATTGTACATTAAAGGAAAAGGAGAATGAAGTTGTATTTCTTGTTTTTTTGCATATCTTTGTTTTAGTCGTATCAATCCAATCCAATGCTCATAGCTAGAGATCGTCAGATATTCTTATCTTCAGCGCAGTTTCGAGAGCATTTGGCCCAAGACAACGGTGTGCTGATTGATGCAACCAAGTATGGGGCGGAAATAGCAAGGACCAAGCAGTCCAAAAAGAACTTTACCAAATCCAAGCAAAATCTGGAGATTGCGGCTGGAAACCATGGAGGTCCCGTCTCCATGATAGTGCCCTCTTATCTACAAGTGGCGAACATGAAAATAGCTGAAAATAGGCGTACTATCTATTGCGTCACACCAGAATCGCGGATGATGTATACCGGTTTTGGGATTGGTAGGAAGCGAGGAAGCTTGTTAGAAAGTATGCTATATATGCTGTGGACTTTGTGTGCTTTTTAACACAGCCTTCATTCAAGACAAATTCCGTGTGTCCAAAGATATAATTCAATAGTTGGTTCTAGCAACAAGGAAACAATTACAAAACAATCTACTATATAGTAGTTACTTAAAATTTATATTCGAAGTGTGTCACTTCGATATCAGATTAGAGGTGTTTTTTAGACATTGCAGACATTCTTCATGTAGTTCAAGTAAAATTTCCTACAACCCGAAAGTTAGCAACAATCAGAGGTAAACATTTGATACTAACTCTTGCAGGTATTATTTTGGACATTAACCCCACTGCTGAGCCCGCCCAAACGACTGACCTACTCGTATCATTCATTCGCACGCCCTCCGCGAATTTCTTCCTAATTATCTCCATATCTTCTCCTTTTTCATAGTCATCAACAGTAGCTAGGGAGCCAAATTTCATTCAGGCTATTAGCTGACTAAAGAAAATAGTTTACAGACAAAGCCTCGTACCGTTACGCAATCCCCTTCCATCGATACCTTCAGGCCAACCCAGAGTATTTCTAGCGTAATCGAAAGCCATGGTACGTACTGACTTGAAAGAATCGGCTTCAACAAGCGCCGTACGTTGTACATCGGTGTACAAGCTTTCTGGAGAGAGGAGAAAGCGAGTTCCCAAGACCACCCCAGAAGCACCGAGAGTAAGTAGAGAGGCTATTTGCGAGCCAGTAGCAAGGCCTCCTGCCGCAAGCAAAGGAGGTCCATTGGACTCCGCCACAACCTGTGCGAATAATGGAAGTAAGGTCAAGGTAGTAAGGCTTGTACTCAGTCCGTGACCCCCTGCTTCATTACCTTTTGGAGAGAAATTAAAATATAATTTTGGTTTGTGGTTAGGGTAGGATGCGTACCCTGAGCAACAATCACGTCAGCTTTCCAGGTGTCGAGCGCCAGACGTAGATCTGGGACCGTTGAGACTTGAATGAATATTTTGACAGCGTCCTTGGTGTGTGCTCGGGGGTCGTTCTCTCGCACAAAATTCACCCAACGGCCGATATCGTTGCCGAAAGCAAACCAGACTGCTTGAACACGGTTCTCCAGCGCAACGGTCAAAAGTTTCTCTGCTTTATCAGGAAGCTTCTCCAATTGCCAACATAAGAAGCCTACACCGATTGGAAGTATGTCTCCGTTTGGCTGTAATAGACTGCGAGCAATATTAATCTCCTTTTCCAGATTTTCTACAGAGTCGTAGCCTGCCAGCGAGCAATTGAATGTTTGAGTAGACATATTGAGTGAGTATTTTGAGATATACCTGCTGAAAGAAAACCAAAGCCACCAGCGAGGCTGACTTGCGCAGCAAGTAATCCTATGAAAATTTGGTTCAGTATGAAACAGATGGTGAGTGACAATGACGTCTGCCAACCTCCACTAGCACCAGCCATTGCAGCCTCCACAATTGGAGTTTTAATGCCTAGAGATATGACTTTGAGTAATTATCAAGCACCATGCGTATTACTCACCCAATAATTTGGTTAGGGAAGTTTGAATAGGAGTAGTGATCGTCATGAGAGCAAATCAATAGAAGTTGACTGGTCAAGTTGTTCTAGGATAGTTAGTTATATAAACTCGGGACGGGGCTCGTATTCCGTTATTTCCCGCTGCATCGTTACATGGGCGACAATTGCGGAGGTCATGAGTTGCCAGAATTAACCAGAATTACCAATCCACGTCGTGCGGGTGTTGTTTATCCCTCGATGACCGTGACGAGCGGTAAAAGCCCTCATAAAACACACGTACTGTACGTCTCTTAACTCTCCTCAGCATTTGGGACAAGTTCAACTGAAGATTGAAGATGCATACAGGCTTTCGAGTCCAAGCCAAAGTTGAACGTTTTGAAGGGAAGAATAATGGCACGTGTCTTTGTATACAGTTGTTTTCGTGTAAGGATTCATGATACTTCGTTTTTCAACATCAATCTAACTTTCGTACTCGCGCTTTACATTTTCGTAACGCGTCGCCCACCATGGTAAGTTCTTCAACTTGGAATGTGGTATTTGCAGACCGATGTCTTTATAGCCTCCTCCGAAATCCAAAGGCGGGAAGATGCTCGCCCTGATCAACTGGAGATTGAAGGTTACGATTAACGATGGTCGTTCTCTGGTAGGCCAAATGCTGGCATTTGACAGGCACATGAACCTCGTCATCGCAGACTGCGAAGAGTTCCGAAGAGTCAGACCGAAGAAAAAGGCCGGAGAGGAATCTGCACCGGAGCAGGAAATGAAACGATCCTTAGGCCTCGTCATTCTTCGAGGCGAAACAGTTGTTAGCATTAGCGTTGAGGGACCTCCGCCAGTGGTCGACGAGGACAAAAAGAATGCTGTGAGTCGTTGTCATACTCATATCGACAGATTGGCTCAAATCCGTCTTTGAAATAGTTGCCAGTTGGGCCTGGCCGCGGCATGCCTGCTGGCCGTGGTATGGGCATGATGCCTCCCAGTGCGTGCATTTTCTTAAATAAGCTGCTCGATATCTCTAAATATACCATCAAAAATTACATCTACAGTGGGTCCTCCTTCCCTGGCTCGTCCTCCAATGCCATTCGCACCTCCAGGAATGGCCGGACCACCCCCTGGCTTCAGGCCTCCCGGGTTCCCTCCCGGCATGCCCTTTCCTCCTGGTCCCCCTCCTCCGGGCTTTGGAGGACCTCCTCCTGGGTGAGATGACCGTTTAATATTTAATGACATTTTCGCTGACATGAGTTGTATATCAAGTTTCCAACCTCCTCAGTAGGCTTAAAATTCCGTTGTACCTACATACCATTGTAAAAGGTGAACTTTGAGGCGCCATGTATTTGCCTCGACAATACACTCTTCTTTACTTCTTTTCGAGATTATTTTTACGGTATCTTTTCAAGACTCAAAGGATACAATATTGGTAAACCTTGTAAAGAAACATACAATACATTCAATAACAAGCTCGAAGAGCAAGGTTGCTCTTAGACAGCCAACCTATGCACAACAGTCAGTTTCTTTCGGTTTTCTGCTATCTATGACTATTCTGTACTGTCGTTGCCAATTTGCCTTCGACAATTATTCGATTCCGACTAACAGCAAGAAGCACGATTAACCTCACCAAGCCATAACAACACATCTGGTGCGATGCTCATAAAGGTACCGGACCTGCACAGTGTGGAGTCTAGATTTTGTAACTTTCGGTCCCGACTGATCAAATGAAAGGGGACAACTTATTAAAACATGCAGTAAGGGGCGACAATCTAGCTATGTCATCGGTCATGTTGGCATATCGGGTTGCACAACTCAAATGGACATTCCACGCCCGACAACGCCACGATCATGTTTTACAGAATAGGAGCAGTGTGCATTAGTGAGTGCGTATACATATGTATACACTTAATTTATTTTCTTATCATGTGGTGATTTCTTACGACTAAACAGAGCTTTTGTCAACAAATCATATTCAGCAAAAAGGTTAACTTTAATCTTTGCATTCTCTATAACAATGTGCTGAAACAGTATTTCAAAGCCCTCGGACGCGAGCGCTAAGTTGGGTGTACTTTGCAATGTACCGTATTATTAGTATTTCAAGGTCTTGATTATCACAGGTTCAGTTCCTTCTTACGCAATATTTTTGGTGGACTTGTAATGCTCGTGACTTGTTGTTGCTCGACCTGTGTGATCTCGCTCCTCTTGTGGGTCAGTTCTTACTTATATTTATTCCATCTCTATCCCTCTTACGGAAGATCCTAGAACCCCAATGTTGCTGTGTGTCCCCCCCAACTATATAAAAACGGGGCAGAAAGGTTGTATGACAGTCACTCGGTACCAGATCAGTTCTTTGCTACGCTGTCCGTCAAGCCAGGATGATATGATCAAGGACATGCTACATATTTAGTGTTACCAACCCAAGAAGGTTCCCGATTCACTAGCCCAATCCTCAGATGGGGAAAGCTGATATTTGCTCTATCCATGGACGGATAGATGGAATGCACATTCAATTGGTTTTGCTCTCGGTAGACGGGAAGGCGGGGCCCTGTCTCTTGCACCAGCCGCGACAGGTGTAGTAGATGCAGCGACAGTCGCCCCTTGCTAGCTTCGATCCTTCTCTGAGCCCTCTCGAGGAAAGAATCGCTCAAATTTTGACATTGTTCCTTAACTGGTCTAACGCTTTATGGTCCTTTTTTCACACGAGATGGTGTAATCCAATCGCCATGTTTTCAAAGCGACTTCGCAGTCTTCACTGGCCCTTCACCCGGCAACTTGATTGTTGTCCCGGTTAATTTTGTGACCTTGTATCTGGTTGTAAATCACTTGAGATACTTATTCAATTGGCAATAATCCCTGAAGTCACCGACAATGACTGATATACAACTTCATGACTGACTTGGATACCTGAAGACATCTTTCCAAAATGACAGTTCTTTTGGGCTCCACTGCATTGACGCCGCTGTTACGCCACAGAAATTCACTAGTAGACGTTAGAGGTTCTGGTTAGTAGTATATTAGAGTATATTGGCCACAGTGCCGAGTTACTGAGAAACACAATGATATAATTGTTTACGATAGCGTTCTTAGAAGTTCGCCCATGAAGAAAATCATCGTGTTGCATTGCATACAGTTCAATGCGCCAGTTCCGCTGCTTCGAGCATGGCCATACATATGCTTGTGTTTGTAAGACGCTCCGGTGTCTTGAGTTTTCTTCTGACATCAGTCGCTTGACATTGAAAATGTATGTATGTCAGTTATCACCAATCGGGTTGACCAACTCCCGCTCACCAGACCACCAACCTCGTGTAAATGGATATATTCGGAAGGTAGTGATGAAGAATTGATGCGCATAGTGTCTTATCAGGCAAGCGTTCCTGGCCATTTGAATCGGGATCTTGAACGACCCCAAGTCCAGGAGGCGCCCTGAAAAATAGTCGAGGGACCGACGCCGATAGGCGAAGCAAAGTTTACCTTGTTTGTTCTTGTCCTGGTGTATGCTATAGGAGACTACATTGCGCCCATAACTCACCACCGTGAAGCGCTATTCGTCCGCTTGTTATTTTTCTACCGACATCACAATGCCCACTGTCGCACATCAAAATCCAATTCAAATTTATTTAGGGAGCGATTGCGAGCGAGATCATTTAAATTTCAGTGATGAATCAAGGTTTTTTATTTCCATTTCGATCCGTTATATCTGGAGTGGGAGATTGGAGACTTCTGTCTGGGCCTGTCCATTCAGCCAATTTTTGGGACATGTGCTATCATGCATGTCTATCGTCCGGTCTTTTAGAAAGAGCATTATATACCATTTCGTTAACTTGTTCAGCCGAGTAAAATTGTAACTGGAATTTTATTCACTAACGAGAACTACGGGGTGTTATTTTGACGCAATGGTCGTTTTACAAAAAAAACTCCACTGATTGTTTTCAAAAGTTGTGTTCAGAGAGGACTCGAATAGTTACCGGATAGGGTAGCATATTAGAGCATATTTGACCTTTGTCCTTTCTGTAGGGATAATTGTAGTAATGATAGCGAGGACGGATCTTCTTGTAGGCAATTAGATATTGTGAAACGTAGAAGAGGTAGGCTTCTCCAGACAACCCCCGACGGGACAGTATTTTAGGAGGTTTTGAGGCTATTCAATCCAAGGCTGTTGACGCTACCATATCAAGTTGGTACTACGCCGGACACAGTACCTACATAAGGGTAAGTATAAATGGTGAGAAAGAACGCGGTCACGAATGACGCACAGCGGTGGCTTTCTTGGCAAAGGGTCGCAAGTGCTACTCAATTAAATCAAAACTTTAATTCACATTTTTTGGTCCATTTGTTTTGAGCCGACGCGTCACGGTGTACGCTCATCTTGCCATGGCACCGACCTTACCAACACACCGCGCTCACCTGAAGCCTTCCCGCAAAAAAGTGATCGGTTTGTTACCCCCGTGTCACCAACTCAACTGGTACGCAGCACCTCCATATGTTTACAGGAGGGTCTAAGGCCAAGGCAGAGGCGCTCAGGACCCATCTCAGTGGTGCATTTTTATACGTGAATTAGTCGCGTCGCGACATCTCAGGTCCAGTGGTGGCTTTCTGCATTTCACAAAAAAGATTTCTCCGCTTTGCGGCGCTGCGCATACAGCACGGCACTCTGACTCAACTATTGCGGATAATGGGTAGTATTAGGGTTTCTGAAAAATTTCCAACAAAGGATTTTTATAGAACGCTGTGAATATGTTGCGAGCCTCGTGAGACACGGCAGTAAAAACACCGATGGGTGCGACTTATAAATAAGCGCTGATGTCGAGTCAAGAGAATCGGGATGGACTTTAGGGTTAGGTTCCGGGGTAGGGGTCTCGGGCCAAGACTTAATCTGGGTCAAGCGCGGTCAGAGCGGGAAATCCATCTGTGACATGCAATAATTGCATTACAGGGACGAGTGCTCTATGGCATCCTATTGGCAGCCCATAGCCTACATATGATCAGCTGGACAAAAAGCGGCGGGCGGCTTCCTATAGGTGGGATGGGCGACATCACCCGACGCAGACCGCTTTAGGCGCAAAGAACACACAAAGTAACATATATAGCTTGCACACCGGCTAATGATCATGCGCTTGATTGTCGCGAAATTCAGGTCGTGGTTAGGGAGGTGATTGTAACTGGAATGAATTGAGCTTGTTGGGCAGGCTGTACAGCATATGCCGTAGTGTAGCTTGTTAGAGGGCAAGGGACGGAGAGACAAGCTCGACTCGCGCGAGACGGGCCTGCCAAACGGTGTTCTAGCCTCAAGAATTCTAGACGAAAAACGTCAAGGAGCGCGTCACGAGCTTGTCCACTGGCGTCCTGAAAGGCTATGTACACGGTAAACAAGGCTGACTCTATGCATATCAAGATTCGAAAAATTGTATTTTTATGTCCGTACGTTCGCGTGCCAGGGATATTGCCGTTGTCAATCGAGTTCACAGGGGCTGATTGTGGTGGTGTCTTCCTGGTGGTAGTGTGGTGGTTGATCACTGGAGCGTGTTCAGTGCGTAACTTTCGGTTCTGCTCAAATGCGGAAGGGTGGCATTTGTTGCCGTCAGGTTGACTGCATTGCCAATTGTCAAATTCCAGACTTTGTGTACAGTGGGCCATTGTTCGATGAACGGGTGGTAATGAATAGGTGGGTGAAAAGCTTACCCAGCGCGACGTCACTTGTTGTTGATGATGAAGCTACGTGAAGTAACATATATTAAATTATATCATTGTTGTTCGAATTAAACGGGGGGTTGGTTTCGCAACCGAGAATAAATGTGATTGCGATGTGGGTGGCATTGTGTGGTCAGATAGCCTGTGTGGGCAGATGATCAAACAAGTCGAGATGAAATGAATAATGTGGACACTAACATCAAGGTTTAGATTCAGAACCACAGCGACCACGACCGTCCCTTGATTGTCTATTCATTCATTCATACATTTATTTTTTTTCCCATTGGAACAATTGGGGATTGGCCTATGTATAAGCAAGAGAAGTAACTTTAGAAACCTCTCTAAAAGAAATGAAGTAATGAATGATCATGGGCGAGTTTCATAGGCTAGAACATACTTTAGTGAATGGAATGGTCAGTTGGCACCGTGGCGGCTGCGGTTCGCAGTGATGCATAGTGTGGCTGGGATAGATCGTCTCAGTGTGCGCCGCGTGTCCTTTCCAGGACGGTCTCCGTCTGGACACGGGCTCGCCCCAATGCAGAATTAACCTGCATTGTTTTGACAACAACGCGATGACGCCAGCCTGACAGAGTAGATGCCCACCACCGCACAAAAGCCAGAGGCACAGCGCATTAGAAAGGATTTAAGGCTTGGAACTGCGATATGCAGAATAGTTGCGCCGTGCGCCATGCTCCCAGACAAGACAAGGACACAAGATAGACAGCGACAGGCGACAGCTTACGTTCAAGATTTAGAGCGGACGTGCCATCACAGTATGTGGTGATTGCAAAGCAAAAAAAAAAAAGTGCAACAAGAAATAGAACGCCCGCCCCAAGGAGGCATGGGCCAGGAGCAACGTCTATTCTCGGAGCCTCAGATGCAGCGCGCAATGTACGAAAATCGCGCACCTGTAACGAACAAGGACCCTCACGTTATGGTGCCGAGATGCGTTATGCATATGATTGACAAAGTCGATTTAATAATCTGTTCGTTCCACCCGGGACCTGCCTTCCTTTTCCCTTGTCTCGAACACGAAACCTCTTCGCTCCCGTAAGCCTAGAGGCCTAAGGAGCCGTCTGATCCTCTCGATAATAAATAGAGTTGTGCCTATTCGGATAAGGCGCGGTTAAGGCTGGGTAAAGTGCGCCTCTGCGCTAGTGCAAATCCGTAACACACACTGTTAAATTTAATGTCAATGCGTAACGCGGTTGACGTGAACAAGAAGCAACTCTGGAACGGCCACAGCCGCGCGGGTGCGCGATTGCGCGATTGTGTGCGCGTGCTTGTGTGTGTGTCATCTATGCGCTCGTGTGCGGAAAAGGATAAGGACGATAAGAGGGAGGAAAGAGAAAAGGGAATACAGAAAGAGAAGGCAGGTTAGAGAAGGGGCGGCGCAGGTTCAAGTCCGGGTCCACTTTAGGGATTTTCCTGTTGAGGATACGATGCACAAGCTGATTGCGGGGTGATGGGAAAGTCTGTATGGCGTCTTGCAGCACCTTCCGTTCGATTGCGATGTTCGATGAGACAAGGGATGGGCACGGGGACGCGGACGCGGGTTGCGCATTAAGACGATTTGGTGCTTAGTGCAGTACAAGCGCATACATACACTCGGATACTATAGCCTTCGCCTTCGCTGGGGGGCATGGGGCAGAAGGTTCAATTACTGGGCGGATGACGATGGATTCCAGAATGAGCCTGAGAGACCGGGGGGTTGCTCCTAGCTCCAACTTGACTTTTGATCTTCGCAAATCGCCAGAACAACTAGGCGCGAGGCGAGGCGAAGAAACAAAAGGTAAGTAAGGCAAAAGGAAATATAGCCATTGGACGGATAGGCTTTGCTTCGCTCTTGCCTTCCTTTCCCTTCGGCTTTGCGTTCGCTCAAGGCTGGTGGCGGACGGTCGGTCGGCGTGCTCGGCTGACTCCGTCAGAGATTTTAGACGACTTTTGGCCACATTGGATCTGTCTGATGGAGTGGGTGAAAATTAGCCCTGCCAGAGCCCCTGCCCCTGCCATCCCGCGGAAGCCACGACAGGACCTGACAGGACTAAACAACGCCACGGACGCACGCACGAGCCCGGTAGTACAAAAAAAGAAATATGAGAAGAAGGTGCCAGCCAAAGAAGGGGCGCGAGAGAGAGAGATAGAAACAAGAAAAGAGAAAGAGAAAAAAAAAGAACTCGCGAGTGAATCGGAGAAGACCCGTTTCTGGCTGTACTTTTCCAAGCGCAAGGGTTCCCGAAAAAAACTCGGACTGTGAAAGGATGAAAGAAGTCGGGTGAGCTTTCGAAGTCGCGAAGGATGGGTTCTTGTAAGTAAAATATAAATGCTGCCTATTGCTTTTTGCTTACTGTGTAGACTTACTTTTAGCCCGTGTATGCACCATGCACACACGCAACGCAAGAATCAGGAATCAGGGCGCAGGAAGGTTGGAAGCTGGAAGGAAGTCCTGACCTGTCAAGATTGTAGGGGAGATACCAAGACTTCGTTTCTTTTTTCCTTTCGAGATTCTCCGAAATTAGTGGATTTCGCTGGCTCGCAGACGAATTGGTCGACAGTTTTTTGCGGTAATGCGATTTTGGGACGTTCGCGCTCTTTGTCTAGGAAGGTTTGCATCGCTAACGCTGCAATGGAATGTGAAGCAGGAAGACTAAAATACGACGCGCGCACGCACGCACGGCCGCCAATAATTGAGGGAAGAGAAGTATTATGAACTGTATTGCAAGTTAGTTAGTAAGTCAGTTATGAAATGAATATATGTATAGCGGACACAAGAAAAGAAAGGAACGGGAGATATAACGTCACGAATCACCATGCAGAGAAAAGAAAGCGCAGTGGGTTCGCAATCAAGCCAAAGATCCAACTTTGACCCGGCATGGGTACGGGCATGGGCGTGGGAAAGGACGTTACGGGGAGCGTGACTGGCAGACCTCTTCTGAGCCGCCGAGTGTTCCGCGAACCAACCACGAATCGATCGCAAGTGACCAACGGGCTGCGGAGCGAGTTGCCTGTAGGTTAATATTAGTTTGCCAGTTGCCACTGGCAGCGACGCCATGCCATGGAGTTGTTGGTTTAAACATGGCTGTTGCTGTTTGCGCGAGCGTGTTCGATGAACTCTAACATTTTCGGAGACAAGATGCTTGGAAAGTAAGTTATTTGTGTGTTATCGTGCTATCTTGTTCGCGCTATCATGTTCTGTTCATATTATCGTATCGTATCGTATCGTATCGCGTTGTGTTGCGTTGTGTTATGCCGTGTCGTGTTGTGTTCTTCCGTGATAGTTGATACTTTGATACGTACACTCCACGGACACTACACGGGACAAACGAGTTAAATAAGTGAAACGATAGCAAGTGGGAGAAGGAAGGCGGGTTATTTTACTGCTCAGATAGCTGCCTTGCTCAATCAAAGATAGATAGATGAATGAGTGCTGCGTGGACAATGTTCTGTTCCCAAGTCGACTTCTTCTGAATCAGGCAGCGCATCCGCCGACTCCGCGAACGCCATGAAGCCGGAGGTCGCCTGAGGGACTGTAGTGCTGTCTTTGGCTTTGGACAGGCGCAGGATTAAGGACTAGACTGGACCCGGATACTCGAGAACCCGTACGCGTTATCATCAACGACTTTATTTTTTTCGTTTTCTTTTGTTCGCGGTATTCTAAGTAGGGAAGTTGGAAGAGGAGGAGGAGGAGTGTGACTGGAAGCGATGCTTCCGGCACGCGAATCCCATTCGCGTTCGCGACATTCGAGAGCTGCGACTCCTCGCGAAGAAAGCGACGCGTTTCTCCCGGCAAATTCGTGAGGCTCGTCCTGCGAATGAAAGTTATTGATGGAGGCGTGGAGTCCACCGGCTGATTCCTGTAGCTTTCTTTGGGCATCGGCATCATCACGCAACTCTGAAGCGAAGGGAGACGACAGCCGGGAACTTGAAGCATAAAAGAAAGTTCAGTCATGATGCACGTCCGAGCGCAGTCTAATCAAACCATGATCAACTTGAAGGGCCCGGGCCAGAAAGGAACGATGGCGCGGGGTACCGGGTGACACAAATGAGAGGGAGGAAAAGAGAGAAAACAGACACTAGGCTCAAAGGTTAGATGTGACGAGTCGAGAAAGGAAAGAAAATTCTTGAGGGAAGGGGTTCGGGAAGAAGATTGAAGATTAAAGATTGAAGATTGAATAATGAAGATTTCACGAAGCGTGATTGCTTTTTTGCTTTGGGCGATGATGAGAGAGTGATGATGATCATGATCAGAGAGGCTGTTATGTATTTATGACATAACATGGACAGAATTGGCTCGATGGAATGAAATGGATGGCCTGGCTGGTGCCGAGCGAGGGCTGATTGAGGGGACGAAAAGGAATCAAATCAGCTCGAAGATCAGGCTCGGGTTGCAATTGGGTCGTCGCTGACGCTCGTTGAATGGGCACGCGTTACGGGGATTGCCAGGGGGAAGGAGGCGGACATGTGAGACCAGCTCAGCTCAACACGACGCGAGGACTTGACATTGTATTGGACGCCTCGCATCGTCCACCTTCCAAGAGAACAACCAAAAACCAGGCAAGATCAGAAACGACCCGCCAGAAAAGTGAGATGTCGAGTATATCAGCCCCACCGCACAAGTCCGTGTCATTTGAAAGGCGTTGTTACAACCAGTATGTATGTGTATGTAAGTAAGTATAGCAACTTTTGCAGTTAACATACGCGTTGGGTCCGACTGTCGTGTGTGCGCGGACACACGATACACAGTGAATAGTTGACATCCCTGCGCCAAGGGGACAGCACTTTGCTTGGCTGTTGGACGGAGCGCGCCATCTCTCCAAGTGCACTTTGCAGCATTAATTCTCCTGGCCATGGCCTGCGCAAATTTGGCGCGTACAATACAATTAAAGTATGATATCAAGTCAATTATCCAAACACCTAACGTATACCATACGTACGTACATCCGCATGCTGCAATGGAGCCTTTTATTTTATTTCAGCAATAGCAATTCAAAGAGAGGCGTCGGCATTGGGCGGGGGAGTATGGCAATCAGCGCAGAGGAAAGCTGTACAATGGAAGAAGAAGGTGGGGGAGAAGACAACTGTGATAGGCTCAATGGCGTGGTTTGGTTCAGACGAGACGAGGATAGCTATCCTTGGTGCCCTATTAGATGGATACTTATCAGGTCAGGTATAAGGAGCCAAGAGGGCAATCTGCCAGTTGCAGAGACAGGAGCGCGGTGCCGGCTGTGGCACTGTCCTCAATGGCAATGGCAAGGGCAGGGGCAAGGCTTAGCTTGAGCAATAGAATAAAAGTCAGGCTTGGAATGAATCAAAGGGGGAGAGCGGTGAACATTCCAAACTGGTCTGTCCTTGTCCTCGATCGAAAAAAATAGACAATCCTCGGCAATCCCCGTTTACGTTACGTTTTTCTATTCAATACGCGCCAAAAATAGCCCAACTTGATCAAGTGAACGAAAACGAACGAACGAATTTGAACGAGTGACAGTCAGTGAGACCGTCTCGTGGACTTGTGAGGTTCACCCCGGGACTTTGCGTTCGTTGGGGAACGGTGTGTGCGATTTGTCGGTTTCCCGTTCACTCCAACAGTCAACTTGAATATCTGCAGTTGTACGTTTTTATGCGCCGTGGGTCGCACTGTTGTTTGATTAGGATGAGTCCATTCGCACACCCCCTGCGAAGTCATACAGTACATACATCTTCAACTCAAAAAAAAAATTTCAACTCCAATTCAATTACGCTGCCGTACTGTGTTCGCGTTATCTTACCCATGTAAGGGGGGTTTGGCAATGGTATACATTGGCCCTTGTTTCCTCTTGATCAAACTATAGTATCGGCGTACGTGAACACAACACAGACTCACAGTGGCGAGATGAAATTAAATTACGATCGTCCTTGTCATGTTCTCTCTATCCTTGTCGTTTGATTGTTCCACCTTTCCTTCCATGTCGTTCATATTCATATTTCATATTCTATATAGCACTCGACTTACAAGTTATATATACCCTCTCTCATTCATATAACCCAAGATCTGATTGTCTGATGGACAGAACAGGGCTCTCATGGGAGGGAGGGATGGCTCCGAATGCAATTTGTATATGGGCGCAATGGCTCTCATCATCATCGTCATCTCATCTCACTGACACGCCAGAACTATCTCCAGAGTTGGCAAACGGCGTGTCAAACACCATTTTTCTCTCCACCGCTTCTCGAATCTTCGCGTGTCGTGTGTACTAAAAAATCTCACTCCAAGTTCTCAACTTCCAAGTTTCCATATTCCAAAACTCAAGTTTTTCCCAATCACACAGGCACAAGCAAAATTAAAGTGCGGGCACCCCCACCCAGGGGGTGAACCCAAAGCCATAGCGGCTAAAAGTGCTAATTGCGTCGGAGGTAAAAAAGAAAAATATACAAGTACAGATGCGTCGAAATCGTATCGTGGAATGTATGTATGTAATTGTATGTATGTATGTATGTAGGCTCGTACAGAGTATGTGCGTGGATGGATGGATGGATGAAAAAAAAATTGTATGGGATATGTCTAAGTGATGCGATGAGAGAAGGCAAGAAAAGAATAAATTGATGAGCGTTTTTTGTGGGTTTTTGCATGGCCATGGCGTGGGGTGTAGGTGGTAGGTAGGTATGCCCATGGGAGACGAGAGAGATGGGGTATTCGGTGCTGGGAATAAAGAAAAAGATATATGCGATGCGAGAGAGAGACAGAGAGAGCATATTGATGCAAGAATGGAACAGAACAGAACATAGAGTTGAGGTTTCGAATGGTGTAGCTGAGAGTGGACTGTGGCCGTGGAAATGAATAGTTGGGCGACAGGCAAAAAGGCCAGGGACGGACTGTGACTTTTTGGGTTTCTTTTTCAATAAAAGATGGACGTGGTGTGGAGAGTGTAAAGATATGCCGTCCGAGAAAGGGATATCCAGATCATGTGTGATATATGGGTGGAGAATGAATAGAAAAAAAAAACGACGAGAGAGAAAGCGAGAAAAAAAAATCTAGGTGGATGGATGGGGTCGTGTACATACAAACAGGATAGCAGAGACCGAACGAAGAACAGATACAGAGTGAGGAGATGGAGAACCGAGACCGCTCATGCGGCGGCACGGGAGGCTTTGCGCCCTCGTGTTCTGAACGAGGGATGCTCTGCGAGCTCAGCACCAAGGAGCTTGCGCCCTCGCTGGACCTTGATCGGTTTGCTGTCTAGCTGTGGCTGTTTCACAACGGCGGGGGTGGGCACCCAGCAGATGGCTGATTTTTCTGAAAGGCCGCAGGAAGACTGCGGGGATGAGACGACCCGGACTGGAAAGACGGGGACAGCGGCGTGCTGTGAGGGTGCGTGTGAGATGAGCTGTGAGGGGTGGGTTCGTTGGGATTTCTGGGTCTGTGGCTGGAACTGGTGTATGGGTGCGGGTGATACCCAGGAGCGGACGTGCGAATACATGCCATCGAGCAAAGACTGGTTTCGCAGAATGGGCACGGGTTGGGAGGAATAGGGCGTGCTGACGAGGGAGGATCCTGTTGCTGGTGAGTGGATGGAGGTCTGACCGATGCTTGCGTTGGCTGCTGTTGGATCTGTGGAGGACGAGGAGGACTGGCGCCTTGGGGTTTGCATGGGATGGGAGGGCGGTGGACGAACATGGGGCGGAGTTGCCATTGAGAGTGAGGGCGGGAGAGTACGTGGTCGACAGCTGGAGGTGAGAAGAGCGGGCGGTGATGCTCGGTGAGGGGTGCCTTGCGGCTGCTGGTGAAAAGCCGAGCTCGAGCTGTACGATGAGGGAGAATCGTCGCCTGCAGGCGCGCCGTATGGGATCTGAGCTGCCCAGGCCTCGATGCCGGCATAATCGTTGCCAGTCCACCTGGAGTCTGAGGGCTCTTCGATGGTGTGGTAGATGACATCGAGATCGAGGTCGTCGTTTGGGGCGGGGGCGGGGGCGGGGGCGGGGAGGCGCCAGTAAGATTGATGAGCGGGAGGCATAGCGCGCTCCTGACACTCGATAGAACAGTAGGGCGAGTTGGACTCCTGTTTGAATAGTGAGATATATGTTTTTTGACAAATAAAAGAGAACATACGATGTGCTTTTCGCAAGTCAAACACCAGTCGCAGTCGATGTCCATGGTGGTACAGGTCGTGTTGGGCGGTATGCGTCCTGAGCCTGCTCTTATAAAATCCCAGCAAATCAGCCAATCGAGATCGAGATCCCATCTCAGATCTACGATCCCTTAAACCAGGCCAAACAGGAACCAAACACGCACAACCCTTGTCACTCTCGCCGTGACCGCCAAGCAACACCAGAACTGGCCTTCCCCCAACCAGACACACCGCACATCTCGGTCTCGAGGCGCGCTGCACAATCTGGGTTTCCCCCGCCCTGGAGGCGCGCTCCCCTCTTTCTCGTATTTTTATTTTCCATGTAGTATTATTTCAATCCATCCTCCTCGATGCGCTCCCGAATAACTTTTCCAGTGTCTGATCCTTGATAGACGTTAGTGGGGAACAACACCTCGGCGCTCGCGAGCAGTCTGCACCCCACTTCTTCTTCGCTGCGCCTTGACATCATCTTCCCTCTACTTGCTAGCTGCCCAGCTCATCAACTTTACAACCTTATTCCATTTCCGCCGGAACCCTTTTCCCACTCGTTTGCCAGCGGTCAAATTTTAGAACTCTTTTAGAAATCTCCTCGTCCTACACTCGCAGGCTGCGAAAAACAGAAAAAAAGGAAAAATCCCATAAACGTCCAAAAATGACCAATGTCCACGGCGAAACGAGTGGAATGTCCGAGTCTGCTTGAGTGATGCGTATGTCCCGTCAGTTGACACCACACTACTTTTAATGTTCTATTAACTAAAGTAGCCCGAATATCTATACCTAACGCTGATTCATCCATTCCTCGGTGTCATATGGGATCCATGTTCTTCCTCGCATATCATAAACATTTTCTACATCAGACTCGTCCATCAGTTCACGGTTTATAATACTAGCTTCAAAGTCGTTTTTTTTTATTTTTAATTTAGGCTTCTGGTCGACGCCGCTCGCAGCAGCACACGATACAGACGTCGACAGACGAGAGGGAGAGAAAAATAGTAAGATGAGCGTGGAAAACCCGTTTTCTTTCTTGCTGGCCAGCAACGCAGGATGCCTGTCATGCCACAGTCTAAGTGTATCGCGGTAGTGCATGGAAGACGACCTTTGGGAAACTCTTTTGAATTTGGCGAAACATGGGAGAGTAGAGGTTCAAGGTACCGAGTTTTAATGTCCTGCTCGTTACAAGTGCGACTTAGTCCCACTGCTCGAGGTAGCTGTGAGCTTTAAATATACAACTAGCCCTTTTTCTAAAGTGTTATAGTCGGCGGAGGGAAAATCCAGGTCTGTAGCAAAGTGAAGAGAGTCTAAAATAAAACTTGAAAAAAAAAATCCGGACACATGTACCATCATTCAACGGATACCAAGAACCCACAGCGCAACGCCAAAAATGCTCACTGTCCAATGTGTCCATTGTTGAGTTTTCGAGAATACAAGGTTGACATTAAACTTCGGATTCAGAAACAGACACAGACACGGACACAGACACAGAAACAGGCAGATACCATACCGGTTCCTTTACCTGGGTTCAGGAATCACCATATTCCAGTAGTCATACGTATGTAGCTCCCAGCGAGACGCAAACTACGTAGCATCATCATCGATGATACACCCAAAAACAAAAAGAACCCGCCGTTACCATGCGCTTTATTACTTCCTTACATTCAAGGTGCATATATAAGTACGGCGAAAGCGAAAGAAGCTGTAATAGCCTGTTGTGCATATGACGAAAGAAGGTGGGAGTGAAGGGGGACTGACCTAGACCCGCTTGTGCGAGTCCCGGCCAGCGTGGCGGCATGGCCGAGGTGCGGGAGACTATAGTGGGGTGGGACGCGTTTCGCTCGTCGCGCCGTTTGCAGGCTTCTAATTTCTGACGGTCGGCGGTCGGTGTGGATTTGGGAATTTTCCTGGGATGTACTACACACGCCGGAGTTGGGAGTATGGGCGCGTTACCAGACCACGCACGCGTGGTGCACGCGTTACAACGCGCGCTACAGGCGAAAACTACCCCGGCGGCGTATTGCGAGTGCTAGGCTTAGTGTACTGACTACCAGATAGGTTCTATGATTTTTGATATGATGCGCACTAGTTCTTTCTCTCGTGCGCTGGCATTTCGAGTGACAGCCGCCGCGGCATCATATCACAGGAATGAGAAAAGCAAGAAGTCTATCGGACGACATCGAAGGGACGAGAGACTAGAAGACCAGGAGACCAGGACCAGGGGCCGGGAAGGGGGGGAGGAAGACACGGGTACGGACACGTCTGGTGTCTTGTGTCTGTGTCTGCCAACGATGGGATGATGCGGGCCTTTGCCAGCCCAACTGCTACTGCAGCTGCTGCGCGACCATCAGCCATGCCCATCCGCCCCTCCCCTCCCATCAAACAGCCAAACTGGCAGCAGAGGAAGAAGAAGTGGAAGCTTGAAGAAGCGAGGGCAGGCAGAGCGCAGAGGCCCGTCGATGTGATGATGGGCTTCCATGCCACCCTTTCACGTTCACGTTCACGTCCCGTTTGGTTTATTTTGATGAACGTGAGCGTGCACAGAACTACTATTAGTATTAGGATGAACGAGGGTGGGTGAGAGTGAGAGCCCTTGTTGTTGTTGTCTGCGTCGGAAGTTGGCGGCGGTGGCACCCTTCGAACACAGGCTGGCGCAGATAGCCTAAGCCTGTACGATCTTAGGAACGCTCCCTTGGAAGGAACTGCAACTACTGATGGACGGCCTGGATCACGATTCAGTTTTTCGTATTCAGGTATTTTCACGGCCGAATTCGCGCACACCCACGCAGAATATTGATACATACATAGATAGATAGGTACTTGCACTTGTGACTAGACAGTGTGGGCTCGTCGTCCAGCTGCATACGTACCGTGGGGGGTTGCTGTTTTTAGGTTTAAGGTTTAGGGTGGCAGCAGCAGCAGCAGCAGTAACAGCAACAGCAGAAGGAAACATTCTGGCTGGCAGCGCGTAGTAGTGGGTCGTTAGTGTAGCGCAAGATAACGGTAGCAAACTCGACGCTAATCCCAGAAAGCAGACGGCGATCCCAGACCAGACAAGAAAAGACAAAAGCACCATCCTTTTTTTGAGCGGGCATTCAGACTAGATAGATACACACGCCGAGGGCGCACAGACGCAGGCTCTATCACAGAATACAAAATCAGGCGCAGTTGCAAGGGGCCCCCGGAAAAGTAGCTGCAGGTTTATTTTGGCAGAGGATAGTCAAAGTTAGATTGATCGACCGCTTAATTGAGCATGAGCATAGGACGACCTCTCCCTTGCTGCGGGGAGGGAAGGACGATCTCATCCGCCCAAAACCAAGGGTATAATGGGATCGTGGGTGATAAAATTTGCGCATTGTTCTCTCGTTTGAGTTATGGGTGCTTCTTTCGGCTTCTGCATACATATCCAGATACAGCAACAACAACCAGTGGCAGGGGGTGGGTAACGTAGAAGGAATGACTCGCGGAGTTGAGAATCGAGATGTCGATGATGATGATGGGAAACTTTTGGAAAATTTTTCGAAAAGGCAAAGAAACGGTCATTTGCGTGGGAGCGCCATCAGAAAAAAAAGACTCTCATTGTTCTGTCCAGTCTCTTTTTTTGATGGCGAAGGAGGAGTGACTCGAATAGACTACGTACGTCGATGAGATTACTGTCGATGAGTCGGTGCGGCGCGCATCAATGTTTCGCCATTGTGTGCTTATAACGTACGCGAGTACGTACGATACGTTATTCGAAATGGTCGCCCGATTTCGACTCGGTAGCGTCGTGTCGTGCGGACGACAGGACAATGGTGCACTTTTTTCAGCGTTCCAGACCGAGCCTAGGGTTAAACGCTGGGAACATAATCGTTTTGCCGCCGTTCCCCTGCACTGCACAGTTACGGCGCACAGTGCAGTGTTCGAGGCCTGCGAGTAAAGTGCCAATCATGATTTTCATTTTATTGTGTCGGAAACTATGACTCCTAGATCTTGCATCACAGTGTGATTCAAATGAAAAATGTCAGGAAGCTGCAGAGAGATGGACGGCGATGATGGACGCAGCATACATAGGCGGGGTGCCAATTTGCTTGCCATATTCAGTGAATCAAAGTCGGTCAGGTTCAGTCACAGTCGCAACGGTGATCATCTGCTCTCTCCAATCCCATGCCAAGTTGGCCTGAATAGGCCGCCGTCTATTTGACTATCGACTGGGCAGCTTGTACCACAAAATGAATACCAGTTTCGCGGGAGAAGAACCCATTCCCCGACCCCTTGGAGCCTGATCTCCTACGCACGCATTGTCCGCCTTCTCCTCGCTTCGCTTTTCGTTGCCCATTCAATTTCTTAGGTCCCATGAGACTTGGGGAGATGTCAGACCCGCCTCGATATAACCTTGGGCTTTTTCAGGAGGTCCTGGGACGGCAAAGATACCGCGGACTCTGGCGAGGGGTCTTCGAAAACTACATCAGAAGCTCTTCCACGGAAAGATTTATGACCAAAGGTAGCAATTGCAGAAGAAAAACATATGGTTCCGCGGCACCAAGATCCCCATGTGACAGCAGCTATTCTTCACTCTTGGACTTTGGGGGTGGTCTACCATCAGTAGGTGCCAAAGCGTGCCGCGCCCCCATTTCAGCAAGTCAATGCGAGTATGTATGTATGAATATATAGATCGTTTTCCGTGGGTCCTTGACTCCTCAGGTTGCTCACTCAGGACCCCGCGTCGGGACTGCAATGTATTTCACCCATATTCATATCCTGTCAAACCTCTTGTTGCCCGTCGCGCTGACTCAACCCGAATCGTAAGCGATGCAAATAAAGAGGTATATAGAGCATACGTAGCCCGCAACATGACCGACAGAAGTGATGTCAGGTTCTTTGCTTTAGGGTAAATTTTCGAAGATTGGGGTGGAAACATGCACTTGGTGACTTCTTCCCATTGTATATCCTTGTTATATCTCTTCATGTCTCTATTTTCCCTTCTTCCCTCCCCTTCCTAAGCGAGTGCTGGACACATTGTGGTATTGGCATCACAAAAGATTATTTTGCCCGAGAATGAAAGGGGATTAATAGAAGGAAAGCGTCATAAGAGAAAAAGGATCATTGTTCCTTTTTCTCTGCCGTTGTCGCCATTGCCTTTTTGCGCTGTTCGGCCTCATAATCGGCGATAGCCTGTGCCTCCGTCCGTTGTGCCCACTCTTGCCCAGCCTGTCCAGGGAGAAGTAGAAAGAAGTTCAAGGGCGGTTGATGGGAGAGGGGAGAGAAGTTGTGCAGGGTAAGCGGGTTGAGCGAAAAAATATAACAGATAGAGATTGTTACGCTGAAATTCACATACCTGAAGAAGAAGAATTAAGCCCAGGCTCGCAATTATGATGACGTTCCCGGCAGCCAGCACCCGCATGGCCATAACCTGGTCTTCCCGCGATTCGACATTTTGTACAGGGTCCACGATCGTCCGCAGCGAGTTTATGTTGACGGTTAGGTATACAACGATGGCGAACACGTATGCCGCTAAAGGAAAAATAGCGGAATGTGTTGCTCAGTGAGAAAAAGAGGGTGCCAAAGAGGGTGTAATAAGAAGGAACATATGCAAATGTCCAAGAATAACGCACCTAAACTACTGCCGTCGAAGAATACCGCGCTCTCTGTCCACTTGTGCAGCTTCGCGAGAAAACCGATGAGGCCTATGCCTACCATACCGTGTAGCAGCGCCTGTTCCCCGCGTAAATTTGAATTTAAATTGCCTCGTCAGTGCCAGCACACCTTGGCGAGAGCCGCAGAAAGCACGCACCTTGATAGCTGGCGGGGCATTAAAGAACGTAGCGTAGAACTGCAATCCATCCTCAACGACCTCCTCGGTTATTTCTCCCCACAACAATCGGTGATCTATGTTAAAGCAGATGAAAAGCACGCCTTTTATTGGTAAGAAGAAAAAACCCGGGGTTGCGTGTCAGCAAAGTTTTTTTTTGCCTTGGAATGTGAGACGGGAGTCCGTGGAGCTGCTCACCGAGAAAGAACGAGACGGGAGTTAGTATAGCCGCTTCCTTGAAGCCCATAGTTGTAGTAGTAGTTGAACCGAGTTGTGGAGGTCGTGAAGAGAGACGCGTCTGCCGGCGTGAGCGCCTGTCTGACTGGTCATCATGATCGGAATTGAGCGCTCCATCATTAAATTCTATTTCGCATCATTTTCCCCTGTTGGCCAAACACATAGACTTGAACCTCAAAAACAGCAGATGCAAAAAAGTTGTAATTTTTTACATGCATAGTACCAAATAGGCAACGACAAAAGTTCTCACAGAACGAAACTCATGGTATCAAGATGTGGTATATAAGAGAATGTCGAAACGTGGAGAAAAAAAATAAAAGAGAATAAATGAAAGAAGAACGAAAAAAACCGAGACAGGTCAAGGGATGTGAGGGTGTATTGTGTTGTACGTGTGAGGCCGCGCATGCGCGCAGCGTTGGTGCTTGTTGGCTGGTTGGTGCTGGTGTGTTCCAAAAAAGAGAGATAAAAAAGGTTGTGCGTGTGGGATACGTGTGCAACAAAATGGGTCTCGATACAAAAAAGAAAGAAATGATATGGTGTGTGTGGGGGTACTACAGAATCGTCTCCATCTTCGTCTTTTCGTCCTCGTCCAACGTCGTCAATCATCATCAACATCAAATGGATTGCTGTTTTTTTTTATTCATCATCTCATTTGCTCGTTAGGCCAGCCAGGCGTCGGTGATGAGTTCACGGGTTGTTCTTGTCGGGAGGGCGATGTGTGGGCAGTCGCACCTGGCCGCGGCGACAACGGCAGACCCATCATTCGGGAATGTCGGTGGCCACGGTCAGAGTGCGTGACTGCAACATTCAGCCCTCTGCTTGCCGCCGTACTCGAGGCTTTCGATGTTTTAGCTGTCGGAGTGTCAGGTTCACTTATCCGGATGCCGTGATCCCTCTCTGCGTTCGAGACAGGGCTAGACGACGACGAAGACTCCACGATGTTGTCCCCCTCGGTGGTTTCAGTACCGCTTTCGTCTTGGATGGAAAAGTCGTCGCCATCAGACTGCGCCTCGTCTGCGGCTAGAACACGCAAAAAGTAGAAAAGACAATACGATTGAGTAACCACGTCCTGCAAAGAGCTTTGCAAAAGCAAAAGAACCACAGGAAGACGTACCGGTGAGACTGCGCCCTGCGAGTCCGAGGACTTGATCAGCAGCAGCATCTGTGTATTGGCGACTGTTGCGTCTCAAAGGCTCCGCCGGATTATCCAGCGCTTCGCCTTCCTTCTCCCCGAGATCATCGTTGTCCGCGTCCACGTTGAACACCCGGTTGAACTCGCCGAGCATCAAACTGAATACGCCCGCAGGAATACCCAACGTCGGACTAAACACGATACCCACGTTGCGCATCGTCATTTTGTTGACGTTCGAGTTCTGTACGATCAGGATGAGATGGGCTGTTAGTGCGCGGAGCAAACTGTAATTGGCGAGAGGTAGCGCGGCTATTAGCTGAGAGAGCTCTTTGATCCTTTCTTGGGGGTCCACGAAATCTGGTGATGTGGGGTAAGAGCGCGTTAGCGAAAAGAGTGCATCGTCGGTGATGGACGTGTGTGATAGGGGGGAGAAAAACAAACTAACCGATTACGGCGAGGAACTTTAGGTGGAGGTCTCGTGTGAGGATGCTGGACGGCAGCTCGCGCAGGAAGCTCTTGAGAAGCCCGGCGATCGCGTGTGGATCCCAGTACTGATCTGACGCAAGGAGGTCAACATCACCCTCTGCAAAAAGAACAAAGACGGTGATTCAGTAAGAAAACGATATGACAATTCCATTCCTAGGGCATGGGTTGCGGAGCCGGAGTGAAGCTTACCGTTGTTGAACCTGTCCTTCAGGTTTTTGATCTCTGCGGAACTGCCACTTAGCCTGTATATGCCCTCCTCCTGATCTGCCTTCTTGGCTTCCAGATATTGTATTGAGCGGAAGACAATTGCAGGCAGGTTGCACATCTGGGCGACGTCCAGGGCCTCTTCGAGAGGCACCCCGAACACGGCTCTCGGTGGATAGGCTGTATGGAGATTTGACTTGTCACCTAAGATTCCAGTAATGAAGTGTCAGTCCCTCTTGTGCTGTAACCTCTTGCAGGTGATAAACGGATCTGGTGATTTGGGAAAGTGGGGGATAGAATGAATCATGGCACATACCGTTAACTTTCCCGAAGCCCCAGAACCGAGATTTGGTCTTTTCGCGTCTGTCGTTCGCAGATGCGGCGGTGGCAGGATCGGCTGATGATGGTTCTTTTCCGCCAAACTTGAACCCGGACGGGATGGGTGCGCCGTTCATGGGCCCTGAGATCTTGACTTTTGAAGCATTCGCGTCACGCTCCTGGGTCTGCTGTTGTTGCTGTTGTTGCTGCTGCTGCTTCTCAGGAGACGGAACGCGATCGGGCGGCGGACCCGACGCCCCATGCGTGGCTGCTGTCGGCGAAGGTGCGACGGTTGTCAAAGATGGATAAAAGTTCTTGCGGCCAACGCCGACGCCCATATCGTCGTTCGTGCGGGCGCGGTGCTGCTCAGGCGAGTGCTGCCGCTGGTTGCCCTTCTGACCGTGCCGCGCGTCCTGCAGATCCGGGTAGTGCCCCAGCTCTGAATTCGCGCGCTGTGGTTGAACCTGCGCCTGTTGCATCTGCGCTTGTGATGAGCCATCAGGGAATGACGTCCCGGACGAGGGACCGCCTTGCACGGCAGAGGACAGCGGAGATGAATCTGGGAGACTGGATGGTAGCCCAAGATTACTACGTTCGAGCACTCTTGCACCATTTCCGGCGAAGGAGGGACCTTGTCCGTCTATGGGCGAAGGGTCAACGGAGCGAGAGGGGCTCGACGAGCGCATCATGTAGTCGTCCGGATTCGGGACCGAGCCAGGGGGCAGAACAGAGATGGGAATCGCTTTTCCCCCGGTATTGCTCCGCTGCTGCTGTTGCTGCACCGCAGTCGTCGACAAATCGCTTGAGCTGCTCGAGCTCGATCGCGGCTGGCTCATCCCAACGCCCATGCTGCTCTGCGACGCCGCGACCGAGTTGGACTGTACAGACGTGAGCCCGCTGGTTGGGTTGAACACGAGATCGTCGCTGTACACGCCCGTGTAGTATCGCACGAGCATCTCAACCCAACTGTCGCGATCCTCGTCGCTCTCCGCGCAGAGCACGTGCCGCGGGTGATTCCCGCCCGGCCCCTTTTTCATCTCGACGATGAGGAACGCATGGCGGTACTCTTTTTCATCGTCGGTCGAGGGCGGCTTTTCGGTGCGGTGCTGTCGAGCGATTTGGGCGCCTGCGATATTGATCGAGCCAAGGTGTGCGCCGCCGCGCTGTCGAGGTCATGCAAAGGTTAACATCTGTTGGGAGGAGATGAAGATGGAAGCTTACGCAGTCATAATATTCAAGTACGGGGCCTTGGAGGACGAAATAGCGCGTCTTCCAGCCACCGAAATTCTTGCCGCGCTTGGTAAGATACCCCTCCTTGTGCCCGGCCTGCATGACGGGCTGCTTCTGCTCACGCACGATGTCGGACGTGAAGAACGCGATGACCTCGTCGTTGTTCTTCACCGGGAGCTGGATAAGCGTCTGCAAGTAGTTTTCGAGCACGGCCTGTAAAAATTCATAGTAAAATGATCACCACATGAATGTTAATGTTGCCTACGATAACAAAAAAAGCGGAGACGTACCTTGCGCTGATCGACCTTTGCAGGCGCATGATCCTTCCACAGCTTTCCCTCCGGCAAAGTCGCAATCTTCTTGCCTACACCTTTTCCGACACTGTTCCGTACCCGCGAGTCGAGACTGAGCACGTCTGAGTACATCTTCTCGACTTTCCACCCCTCCTTCCCGTTACCCGGGTTGACAAAGACGATAAAGGAGAGCACCTCTTTGCCGCGGTCGTTCGGGCGCACAAAGGAGTGAGAGACGGTGATGGTGGTATGTGGCAGGTCGGAGGAGAGCAATGGGAGAGCGCGGAACGAAGTGGTGGGTACGGCTTGGATCGGCTCTCGTTCACGGTCAGGCTGTGGTTGCTGTGATTGAGTTTGTGATTGAGATTGGGACCCCTGCGATTGGAAACTCGACTCTGAGCGATTCGTGGGGTACCCCTGCCCTTGCCCGCCTAGATAGGCTGCATCCTGCGTCTGCATCTGTGCACTCTGGATTTGACTGTCATAGTTTCCAGACATGGATCCAGGATGATGCACCTGCTCAGCCGGTGCTTGTGCGTGTTTGGCGGACATCGGCGTGGCCGACGGTGCTTGCTGCTGCATAGTTGCTGCCATTTGCTGTTGAGTGTAGCCCAGGGACTGGGCGTGTGCTTGTGCTTGTGCTTGTAGTTCCTGCTGTGCAGCGAGCGCCTGCTGGCGCTGGAGATAGATGGGATTGTTGGCCGTCGGCGGTGCCGCCGCCGGTGGGAGCGGGAATTGGAACTCCTCTCCCCCGGGCCCGGCACGTGATTGCTTGTCCCTCTGCTGTTGTTGCAACTGCTGCTGCTGCTGGTCCTTGAGCCGTTGCTGGTGTTGTTGCTGCAGCTCGCTGGTCGTGTAGGAGGTTTGGGAGGGAGGATAATTGTTGTTGGTATGTGTGTTATTGTGGTTGTTATTGTAGTTTGTGGGAGGGTATTGATATCCGGCTTGGGAGAGATCGGTATTGTTGGACTTGTTAATTGTTGTTGGGGGTGCTGCCGCCCTAAGACCATTGAATGCTAGATGTAATTGTGTTAGTTTTGTGTGATTGAGTATTTGGATTTTACGGGTAATGATAAGCGTAAGCGTAATATTGTCGGTGTCGCCTAGACAAGCGACAGCGTGACGATACGCAACGCCATTTTTTTTGAAATTTGGAGTAAGACTTACTAGGATCGTGAGCGCCAGCTGTAATATCGCCCTGTCCGTCATCATCCTCGTCCTCTTCGCCCAATCTCCTATCTTCATCATCTTCGTTGCCGTCATCATCATCGTCATCTTCCTCATCCATATCCAAAAATTCACTCTCACCCGGATTCTGGCTGTTGCTCGGGGGAAATACCGAATTGGACAACTTGGAGCGTGGTGAAAAAGCCTCCGCGCGGGGGCTCGCGGCGGGCGAATCGGACATGCTGGCAATGTACTGGCGCGCCTCATCGGGTAGCGAGATGCGCGAGTCTCGCGAGAGGAAGTGCGGGCGCGGTTCAGGAGAAAGCATGTTGGTGGCAGCCTGGGCGGCTGGTGGCTGGGGAGTCGGGTTCCCGGGCTGCTGACGCTGGCGCGAAAAGGCACTCTCGCCGTTGGCTGGGGCGGAGACTGATACGGAAGTGCTGTTAGAAGAATATTGCTGCTGTGAAGGTGTAGTAGGATCACGCTCGGCTGCTGATGTATACGAATTGTTGAGATTGGATAGGATAGATGTAGACGGAGACGATGCGGCAATGGAAGCTGCTACGGAGGGGGCACTGCTGCCCGAGGTGACGACGCTGCTGATGCTGTCTGCGATGCTGGACTTGCGGGGCGGAACGAGGGGGCGTATCTGGGGGTAGGAGCTGCTGCCATTGGCGGTGGGAGTTGCTGCTGTAGCGCTATCGTACGGATTGGGCAGACGCTGAGAGGTAGAAGAGTCTGGCGAGTCTGAGACGGTGTAGGACGCGGGGAGGGTGTCTGCACGTGTAGGGACGACTAGGGGCGATGGGTTGGGCCTTGAATGCTGGCGGGTGGTAAGAGAAGGTGCAGAAGAGGGTGGAGGGCCTGGCTGGGGACTGCTTGTGCGTGTAGATGTAAGGATAGGATGTGTCTCGATGTCGGTGGTATTTTGGCGGGTGGGATCGAAGGAACGTGAGGGCTGCAGAGCATGCGGATGGGCAATCGCTCGGTTTGCTGGGATAAAACTATGAGCTTTTTCTTGAGAGAGGAGTAAGCTACGGACCAGAATCTTCCGAGTTGTGTCGTGGGGCTGCACCCTTGGAGGCACTCTGAGCCTGTGTGGGTGCAGCGTCGAGACTGGGGCGTGGACGATCCCTTTCAGAGGTAGACTTTGTACGCTTGTCGCTGGAGGAAGAAGCAGTTCCTGTAAGAGAGATTAGCCTGACCTTGTAGGTGTCGCGCTCAGCCCTGATGCGCTCGAGCTCCTTGAGGATCTGGTTGTAGCCAGTGCGCTGCTTCTCGATGAGCTTCCAGAGCTGGGCATTCTGGGCGGAGAGAACATTGCGGTCTGCTACAGCCTGGTCGAGGGCGGCGGTCTTTGGATCTGGACTGGCGGCAAACTGCTTGAGGAGGGCATCTGAGGTGATTGGCTGAGGAGAAGACTGAGCGACGGAGGGCGATGGAGAGGGAGCGCTGGGGTTGCGCTGAGAGGGGCCTGGAGAGGGATGGGCAGACTGGGGGAATGGATGGCGGTCTCTGCTCGGAGTCGCCGTCGTCATCAAGAGATGGTGTTGATGAAAAGAAAGAAAACAAGTCAAGCCAACCGACTGCACTGTTTCTGTCACGTGCCACATCCACTGAGCAACCGCCAACTGCATCTGCCATTCCCCATCATGGCCCTCTTCTCCACCCTCAGGCTGTCAACAAGACGCGCCTTTTCCACTGCCAACCATGCTGTCATTTCCACCTTTGATCTCTTCAGCATCGGCGGTGCGCCTTTCTCTCTCTTCCTCGATCTCTGCTGACCCCGACCAGTCGGGCCCTCGTCTTCGCACACCGTCGGTCCCATGCGCGCCGCCAATATCTTTATCACTGACCTCAAGGACCTCGATTTGCTTCACAAGGTATTCGTTTCGTCTGCCGTCTCATCTCATCTGCTAATGAAAAACAGGTCCAGACAGTCAAGATCAACCTGTGTGTGTTCCTCTGCCATCTCAGTCTCGTCCTAATCTCCTACCAGGTACGGCTCACTAGCCGCGACAGGTGCGTGTTTCGCGTTTTATCATAATTTGTGTACTAACTATTCGACTAGGGAAAGGGTGCGTGTCTACCTAGAATGCAAAACAAGCTCCTCAATTGTCCAACAGTCATCACACCCCACAAGCTATCCTTCTCGGCCTAGAAGGTCCTCTCATCCTCCTCACCCTCGTCTTCATCTAATGCCCTTCCAGGTTCTGATCCAGAGACCATCGACACCGGCACCATCCCAGCCCGCTACCAAGGCATCCTGCAGAACAAGACCCTCTTTCTCGCAGGTCACCACCGCATCTCGTATGACATGGACCGCGACATGCTTTGGCGCTGGGACCAGGTCCTCAAGACCCACCCCAACGGCATGCGCTTCAGCGCCTTTGATCACAACGGTGATCTCGTCGCCACCAACGAGTACTTTAGCGTTGGAGGCGGCTTTGTCGTCAATGAAAAGACAAAGGTCGACGAGAATCTGTTTTACAAGGGCGTCGACAAGAAAAAGGTCCATGGCGCGCGTTTGCATCAGACCCACTTGATTGCTGAGCCAGACACTCCTGTACCTGATTCGGACGTTGCGGATTTTAATGTCGCTGGTACTGAGACTGTAGAGATAGAGGATGGACAACCCCCGTACCCATTTGACAGCGGCAACTCGCTGCTCGCCTTGACCAAGAAACATAACGTGCGTGTTCTAATCGACTAGTTTTTCTACTCTTACATTGTACACAGATGACGATTGCCCAAATCGTGCACGATAACGAGGTTCGGACGCCTAAAGATCAACAACTAAATCTCTGACATTTATCTAGAAACACTTTGGATACACCGACGAGGACATCCAAAACAAGGTATGTATTCCCTAATCACCGCATATATCCACCCACATCGCATGCAGATTATGAGGATCTGGCAAGTCATGGACGAGTGCATCCGCACAGGCGTCTCGACGTCCGAGACGACCCTCCCGGGCCGCCTTGGACTTAGAAGGCGCGCACCCATGCTGTACAGGCGGTTGATGCGCGGGTGAGTTGCGCTTTTTGTTTTTCGACTTTTGTCTCTTTTTCTTTTTCTTCCGTGATTAAAAGTGCCGCCGTCCTCGAGGCATGCGCGTTTTGTCTTTGATCTGGTTTTTACCCGATGTGTTGCCGACTTGGACGGTTGCTCGTCACTGCTAATGTTCGCGGGTAAACGAGTCTCGAGCTTCACGTTTAATGGAAACCTTGGCCTCGAGGTCTCGCATTTATGCGAAAATATGACATGATCTTGTGTTTTTTCAATTTCGCGTTGTGTATGCAGGCAAGTAGGGGCGAGCGCTAAGCAAGGGCGTAACATTCCATAACACCTCGCTTTGCCGTCCTCGCGCTTTGCTTCCGCTCCCCGAGTCGAGTCCATCTCGGCTAGGTCGATCATGACTCGCCGCGAGCCGCGAGCCTCGAGGCGCAGGCGCTTTTCCAATATTTCGACTGTCTTCTTTGCTCCGTGTTGGGGCTTCTTTCGTTTCGTTTTGTTGTGTTTTTGCTCTCTTGGTTTGGTTTCTTGATCTTGGTGTTGAGTGATGTATTGCGTTGCGTTGCGTTTGGACGGGACACGGATGACACACTCCTGCTCTGCTCTGCTTGTTTACGGACTGTTGCATCTGCATCCGCAATTTTTTTTGTGTTGATCATCTATGTTTTTTTCATCTGTTGCGTGCAATCTTTCCGATTGTCTGGGTGTTGCCATTCGTTGATTCTCGATCCTCGGTCGCTGTGTGCGATGCACAATGCGCGATCACCCGGCGACCTTGCTTCGACTTTCTTTGCCTTCAAATCCAACATACTTCTCTTCTCATTCTTTAATTTTCTAATTCTAAAAACTCCCATTATTTCAAACTTGAATCGAACCGTGCTCAAATGAATGTTATTATCCCCGTTTGGTGTGTGTTTTGTGTTATCTGATTCTTATTCTCGTCGTAGTTTTTATCCGGGTGTGTCTGCGCCGATGAACGAGAACCCCAAGATTGCGGGTGGGGATGCGTGGGCAAAGGTAAAGGCGGGTGCGGAGGCTATTGGGGGTCCTGCGGCTGAGAAACATGCGCAGGAGGAGGCAGACAAGGAGATGGCGAGGATTAGGGCGGCTGTGGGTGTTGAGGATTCGGAGTTGGGCCTCGGTAACGGGAATGGGAAGTCGTACGGTGCCAATATGGGCGGTGGTGGCTTCAAGGGCGCGCGAGAAGTAAAATCGCAGCGTGCGACAGCGCCTCCTAGGGTCACTGGATCGTTTGATCATGCGATTTTGCCTATGCCTCCTGTGAGTGTGCTTTTCTTTTCATTTTGGACTTGGTGGTTTGATTGTGTTTTGCCTTTTTGCATTTTGCTTTTCTGATTCGGAGATTCTTACCTCTCTTTTCTTTTTTGGCTGTGTTGGTTCTTCTCTGAATCTGAACCCGTTTTGCGTTTGGTGTCCTGATTCGGAGTTTGACTTGGGTTGACTGGGTTCTTTACCCTTCTCACTTCACATCTAACCTTTGGGCTTCACACACGCACATGTTGGTTCGCATTTCGGCTTTTCGCTGATTTCACTGATTCTCATAACTGATACGGATTAACCAACTCTTTTTCTGATGATGATCCTGTTCTGCTTCTGATGATACTCGTGTTTTTTCCTTTTCTATACATTTTTCTCCGACTCCGAAACACGTTACGGTTTTTTTATTACCTCGATTGTCAAGATTACTAACACGCTTTGGTGATTTTTGTGCAGCGAAGGACCGTTATTCCCGCGATGGATTTTCTGTCATGTTATGCGATCGCCGTTAATGAAGTTAATGCCTCCGGAGGCCGCATCGTCACGTCCCCGACGAATGGGGCTGCGGGTGTCATCCCGGCGGTGTTGAAGTATATCGTCGAGGTGAGTGGTTGATTTTCGTTTTGCGTCTCGACTATGTTCCGTTTTGCTTTGTTCTTGCCTTGCGTCGCTTCTGCGTGCACGGTTTTCGGTTTTCATGTCACTCGTTGTCATTCGTATGTTTCTCGGAGCTTGTGGCTTGAGAGCTTTTTTTGTATTATTGAGTCTCGGATCGATAGTGGTAAATTTATGCTTTTGAGTCTATGCTGACTGATACGTTCTTCTTTGCTCTGGTTTCTTACCTTGGTTTGCCATTTTGGGGTGGGCAATGTATAGTTTGTTAGTGACGATCCTGAGAAGAGCGTACAGACGTTTTTGTTGACAGCTTCGGTACGTTTCCGGTTTTTGCCTGGTGTCGAGATTGAGAGATGTGATTAGAGTATTGATGGTGTTGCTTTTCTCTCTCTTTTTTTGATATCATGATGATCGTTGTGATCATGGTTAGGCGATTGGAATGCTGTTCAAGAGAGGCAGTACGATTTCGGCTGCTGAGGGCGGCTGTCAGGCTGAAGTTGGAGGTGGGTCACTGCACTATGTCGTGTCCTCTCTCTCTCGCTTAGCTCAAGCCTGTCGTGGATTTCTGATGATGCTTTTTTTTCTGGGTGTTTCCATCAGTCGCTTGTTCAATGGCTAGTGCGGGTTTTGCTGCGTGCATGGGAGGTGCGTCCCACGTCCACGATATCGTGGTTTTTTTTTCGTGTTCTTTTTTTCCAGCCTTCGTGGGTTGTGGTATGTATTTTGTACTTACGTTTAATTTTTTTTCGTTTGTACTTTTTAATGAAACAGCGTCTCCGGAGACTGTACTTCAGGTCCGTGTACCTTTTTTTTCATTGGGTGCTTTTGGGAGTGTGCCGTGTTCTGATTTCCTATCTTTTTTTTCTCACGAATTAACCTTTTAGGCTGCAGAGATAGGGATCGGTGCGTTTCACTTTCCTCTTTCTACCCTGAATGCACGTTTTTAGTGCAGGGGTGATGTCGACGACTGACTTGTGGACTGACTTGAGATGTAATTGATTTGGATGATGGCTGGATATAGAGCATAATCTGGGACTGACGTGTGATCCTATCGATGGTCTGGTGCAAGTTCCGTGTATTGTAAGTGTAACTGTATCATGAGTTTTTCAGTGTCGAATGACGAGTTTGGTTAACTTCTTTCTCCTTTTTTTAAATTCTTTGTTATGCTAGGAACGAAACAGTTTGGGAGGTGAGTGGCTTTTTTGTTCGCTTCGTTTTCTCCTTCCAAGGAGTTCGATTCGGATTCGGCTCGATCTCTTCTCTATTTGTTTGTTTCTTTTTTTTTTTTTTGATCGTTGGGAGAGTGAGAGTATGATTGCGGAGTTTTTTCTTGCGTGTGATGGTGTTTTCTGGTTCATGAATTGTGCGCTGACTGGGTTCTGTTTGTGTTACATTCTGCAGCCGTGAAGGCTGTCACAGCGGCTCAACTCTCGATGGCGAGCGATGGAGTGTATAGTGTCACGCTGGACGAAGCTATCGAAGCCATGCGAGTGACAGCGGCGGACATGAGTGTCAAGTATAAGGAAACCAGTCTTTCGGTAAGTCTTGCTGTCAGTTGGCAGTTTTTTTGGATTTTGGATTTTTGGTGGTTTTTGGGTGATTCTGTTGGAAACACGGATCATGTGAACTGTAAGGAGGGAGGGGCCGTGTGTGTGTTCGTGGAAATGGAACACATGCATTTTTTTCTTCCGGTGGTGTGGGGCATTTTCTGGGGTGTTCTTTGCTCTGTTGGTGCTCCCGCTCCCGCTATAATGCGCTTTGATCTATTTTTAAATGCACATGGATTTTTTCTTTTTTGGCGGTCTCATGCTTATCGCTGACTTTGTTTTTTTTTTCTTTTTATGACCTTTAGGGATTAGCGGTGCGTATAGCGATCTGTCTGTTTGTGGGCATGTAGGGCTTATTGGCGGTGATTGGCTTGTATAGACAACTGTTAGAATCCCGTTGACTGTCCCCGCTTGGTTTGTTCTCGCCCTTGTCTTAGGTCTGTTACGCTACTAACTTTTCTGTTACAGTTAAACGGCGAGCAATTGCGCTTGAGATAACCTTTACTTTTTCTTTATTAGAATAATTTTTTGTAGATGCCCGATACCTTGCTTAATGTCGTTTTACCTTGTTTACAACTGTACTGCTTTGATTGTTTTGATTGGTTAGGATATTAGAGATTCTTTTGGGACAATTATTGGATTTTTCTGTATTAGACGCGTTTCACTTTAGATTGTTGCTTAGACTTTGGTTATTTGTTTCGCTTTAAATGAATAGTAGATCTCGTAGATTCCTTTGCACTCCTTTTTAATATTAATTGTGTTTCAATGCCTTTGGAGGTCCCGTTCCGCGAAGGCCTATATGTGGGTAGATGTGTGGCGTAGGTGGGATCAATCGTCTGCGTGCCCAAGCCAGGTGCAAAAAAGCCGGCGAAACATCGATCATGAAACGTCAGGACAAGAAAAGAAAAAATTAATTATGGGATTTGTACCCTCCACCAAAAGAACGGTATTCGGTATAGAGTGCTACAGAAGGCACGCGAGCAAGAGAGTTCAGGACATCACGGTCACGGATTTCTCACTGCTCCACGCGTCGTGCTTCTTCCACGGCCGCCACACCGTCCGAGGACTCGTCGAACCGGTATATGGGGAAGTCCAAAAGAACGGTCTGCTTGATGAACGACGGGAGAGGACGGTACAGGAACGGGGGGAGGGGTATGAGGATGGATGTTTGTCGGAGGTATGCCTTGTAATTCGCCCAGATGTGAGAATCGGAAGCGGTGCTGCTAGTGGTGGACTCGGAGGGCCCATGGGAGAGAAGGTAGAACTTTTTCGCGGTGGGCTTTTCTGCGGTTGGGATGCCTGACCCGAACATGAGAAGCCTGTGTGTGAGTCATTAGAATATGGTTGAAAGAAGGAAGAAGTGGTGGTGCAAAGTCAGTGAGATGTGTGAATGACGATGAGAGGGTTGGTTTTAGAAAATTTTGACGATCGTTTTTCTGAGAAACACCGAGACGGAACGGAAGTGGGTGGAGTAAAGCGGACTTACAACGTGGTGAAGATTGGGGACATGATGGCCCCGTATTGTGCTGCACGGGAGGAAGAAGGAAGGTTTCCGTTGGTCGTTGGGGATAGGCATAGAATCCATATGCCCCACCAGCATATTATTCTGGCAGATTCGTGAGTTTCGACTTCGGGTATCAGGAGCAGACTCATGAGAGTGGTGTGCTTACTCGCCGAAGTAGGGTGGATGGCGAGACCATGCCCACAGTCCTTTCTGGAATACGAAAGGAGGTGTTAGATGACACTGGGAAGAAGCGAAATGAATACGCGCGAAGTCACATTGGTGGGCTGGCCTTTCGGTATCACTTTGCGAGATTTGTAGTAAAACTAAGATTGAATGAAGCGTATGAGATGTATGAAAACCGGATGGGATTTTTCATTTGCAGTGATATGTACCTTTTGGGCATCCGCGATGGATTCTATCAAGAAGCCAAGCGCCCAAAGCACAATACCCGCGATGTCTCTGGAGGTTCCAAACTTTGGGTTTGACCCACCTCTCTGCAATTCAGATACTCCGGGGGAATTCAAAATCGTGAGAGGCAGCGAGACAGTCCATATCTTCTCGTGAAAGTGTTAGTTTCGATGCTCGCTTTAGACCTTTGTGGATGGCAACGAACCCAGAGTATTTGACCTAGTTATGGCGGTATTCAATTTAATGTCATGGTGGTTAACAGCGATGAAACGCCGGGACGCACCGATCCAAAACCCTGGATGATGATCATAGTCAGTGTTTGGTTCAAGACTAGAAATCAAGGTCGATGAAAAGGCGGACCTAAAAACTTCCAGAAATGAGAGCGGATGTCGTCGAAACGACTGTCGCTACCCATTTTGAGCACACGAAAGAGGAGGAACCCTAGATGTTGAGGCTAGATGAGTGATTTGGACCCTTGTTGCACTTGATTTGGGTTTGGCTCCCGAGATGGACAGCGCACTACTGACCGGCGATTCTGACCGCCCATAGCATTACTAACACACTGGCAACTGCAGACATAGATTTGATTCAACAGATGATCATGATGAAGAGAACGGGGGAGAAATGACCTATATTTCTGGCATAGAAAGTGTTTCCGGCTAACAAAGTGAGTAGAGCTTTATGGGATTTCTATGAGTATGGTATGCCCTTGGAATAGATTGAATGCTTACCTAGAAGAAAGAAATTAGATCCTGGAGGTCAGGGCGGACTGTTCAGTCTGTGTATCATGACGGAAGCGATGCAGAGGGACGCACCTCCAGTAAAATCAGTGATCTTATCGAACTGCAGACTCCATGCAATGGCGAATCCTGAGAGTTGGTATCCAATAGTGACCAGCAGGGTCAAAATGAGATAATAGCGGTCAAGAGCATGAACAGGAGACATGGCGATGGTCTGGGGAAGAGAGGGAACAGATTATATTCAAAATCATCAGGCTGGACTGAAATGCAGTACGTCGTCGATGGCAGGGCGGGATCGTCGCCAAGACGCTGTATGTTGTTGGTGGTGTGATATATTTGGCACATCCGCCCAGCCATTGTTCTACCTATCCCCATTGTCCCCTTTGATGCGACTGTGATACCAAAGCTTAGCTGCAGGCCTTTCCTTTAGCTCTCTTTCAACATATACCATTTCTCTGCGCCCTGGTGGCTTACCTTGTCTGTAATTATGTCTCTCAACATGTCAGATCCCGCTGCTATCATGGCAGTGTATACATCAATACTCGACAACCAGAATAATTGGTCAGTCACTGTCATTTTCTTCGCGCTTATTGGATCCCCGTTGACACAATCTCTCTGTCACAGGTTGCTTCTTCATTATATCAACGACTCTGTGAGATCAGTGGCTTGTATTTCTGAAGCGGAAACTCAACTCTTGTTGACCAGTATGATGAACTGGGCCTGCATTCGTATGGTAGTCAAGGACTGGAAGAAATGAAAACTAGGTTGTCGGACTTGAACAAAGTGTTTATTGCGTTCTATCGGGAAGAAGAGGATGTTGACCCCGGTTATATTATCATAAACTATATCCCTACCACTGTATCTGGGGTAAAAAGAGGTCGGTTTCTCCAATTCTCGTCTTGTGCTGGATGGCTGACAAGTCATCCTCTGTTAGCACGGGCCTTGGTGCATTCGCGACGTATTGGGGGAATATTTAAGGTGCGTTGCAACGACTCCTTATTGTCCCGCCTTTGCTCAATTGTCTTTTGCCTTGCAGCGTCACCAGAGTATCTTCACTGTGGATAGCCTTTCTCTTATAACAGCCGACAATGTACGAGAGGCGATCATAAATCCCGATACTGCCTTTGCATCTCCCACCAGCCAAACTACTCCAACTACTCTCGTTCACGCTACCAACAAACTATCTCTAGAGCAACGCGAACCTGCACCTGTGACCCCTCTTGAACCCCTTCGCCCCCTTCGCCCCAAACATCTTGCTGATTCAACCAACAGACCGCCGCCAGAGCAACGTGATCGTCACGAAATCGCACCACCTCTCCGTCCTTTACAGCCCCTACGTGCACCCAGCCAACCTGAACTAAAACCCCTCCGAGCACCCAGTCAGCCAGATTTGACTCAAGACATGGGCCGGAGATCCTTCGGAGCAACCTACGCGCCTCATATCGAGCCACCACATGTGCCGCCCGTCCCGCCTTTACCGAAAGGCGTTGGGGGGAACATCTTCAGCAACTTCCTCAGGAAGAAGAAGGACTCTTCGGATAGCGCCGACATGCCGCCGCCTACCCCGCCGAAAGACAATGCTGTATATTATGCCCCGCCGGTCGGGGAGTCACGTTCTTCGCCCCCACCTGCATCGCCGTTTGCTTCGAATAGGGCCGCGGCAACGTATCATAGACCCAGGAGCCTTTCGGAGCATGCGACCGTCTCGCATTCGAAAGGTTCGACCAATGTGGTCGTGGAGGTCGAGCCATATGCTGTTCCGTTGAAAGGAAAGTGGTCTCTCGACGGAGGAAGGCCAAATGATCCCAGCGAACGGGCCAGGAAACGGAGAGAACTTCAGCTGCAGCGAGAGAAAGAGGACAAGGAGGCACAGCAACAAGAGGAGATGAGACTGGAGCGTATAAGGCGAGAGAAAGAAGAGATGGAAAGACAAGTGATTGAATATGAGGCGCGCAGAAGGCTTGAGATTGAGCGGGAGTTGCGGAGGGTCACTACTGAGCGCAAACGGAAGGAGCAGATGGAGAAGGAAGAAGAGGAAAGACGCCGGCAGGAATTGGAGGAACGCAGGAGGCAAGACCGAGAAAAGAGGATGGAAGAGCACCGACGGCTGGAACGGTGGCGCAAAGAGCAGGCTCGACAGACCGAGTTCGCCGCTCGACGGGCGGAGGAGGCCAAACAACGAGAAGAGCTAGAGCGCAAGAAGCGAATTCAGAAGGCCGAGGCGAAATTCAAAAGCGTTTCGATGGAGTCGGAACAGGCAGGCTGGGTTACCATTCAAAGCAAAGATGGACTCTCGTGGAAACGACGGTACTACAAGTTTGTGAAAGGGAGCATCTTTTTGTACAGGAGTTCAAAGGTCGGTCACGGATTCTTTATTTCTTTGGTATGTTGCTGATATGTTGTCCAGGACTTGGCAGACGCGCTGGATGAAGTGTCTCTGCAGGGCCAATTGAAAGCGTTGAAGGAGTGGCATGAAGGCTATGACGACCTCGAGGCTATTTTATTCTCGTTCGTTGTCGAGTTCAAGAACGGCGAACACTGGGCGCTGTACGCGGATTCGGAGGAAGACAAGGTAAGCGGATTAAATTAGGATTTGCGAGGATGGCCACTGACATTTGCTCTAGTACAAAATTCTGGGACTATTTAAGGGAGCAGCTGGTCTGTGAATGGACATGACATATGACATTTGTAGTACTATTTGTATGGTAGCTTAGTTTGTCTTTCTTCGAGTTGGTTGTAAGAGTAATAGTGTTACGTGTGATGTGACATGTGGTGTTACGTCTGTGAGTTGGAAATACGGGTTGATTTATGACCTCCACCTCCACGCTCGCCATGGCGGGTCTCTTGTCCCCCAAACCACTTTCCTATCTGCAACAGCCGGGGAATGGTTTCCCAAACTATGGCAGAGGGCTGTCCAATTTCTCGGAGACCCCACCGCTCTCGGCGCCCTCTGCGCCCTCTGCCCAAGGCCTTCCTCCCTCTTTTCCTGGCAACAATGGTCTCGGCCACAATGGCGCCCTTCAGCTCCAAGAGGACGGCAAAATATACGGTCTCGTCATTGATCTCATGAATCACGCTGCGAGGGAGGGGGCCTTGTTGGAGTTGAGCAAAAAGCGAGAGCAATACGATGATCTCGCCCTTATTCTTTGGCATTCCTTCGGTATGTGTGGTTTGGCTTGCTATTGGGTCACTCCTCTGATCCGTTTCATGAAAGGTGTTATGCCTGCTTTGCTGCAAGAAATTGTCTCTGTGTATCCCCTCCTTTCCCCGCCTAATCTGACCGCTCATGTTTCGAATCGAGTATGCAATGCCCTGGCGTTACTACAGTGTGTAGCATCCCACACCGAAACCCGCCAGCTTTTTCTTAATGGTAAGGGCTTGCAGTTTGGCTCAATGTGTGGCTACTGACTTTCCTTAGCCCATATACCCCTGTTCTTGTATCCATTTCTCAATACAACATCAAAAACGCGCCCTTTCGAATATCTTCGATTGACTTCTTTGGGAGTCATTGGCGCTCTAGTCAAGGTTAGCCGAGGTGTTTTCTTTTCATTTCCCAGTAATCTTATCTGTTATGTGATTTAGCAAAACGATAACAATACCGTTATTCACTTCCTGTTATCGACCGAAATTATACCTCTCTGTCTTCGTATCATGGAGACGGGATCCGAGTTGTCTAAAACTGTCGCTATTTTCATTGTACAAAAGATTCTACTGGATGAGACCGGCCTCACTTATATCTGCCACACCTACGAACGGTTCTATGCTGTTGGAACAGTCCTCAGCAACATGGTAAACCAACTAGTTGAAACCCAGGCCGTTCGACTATTAAAACACGTTGTCCGTTGCTATTTGCGGCTCAGCGACAACTTGAGGTACGCCCCTTTTTGTTGTCATTTTTAAATGTCGCTTATGGTGGTGGTCCAGGGCGAGAGAAGCCCTCAGGGCCTGCCTTCCCGAACCGCTAAGAGACCAGACTTTCAGCACCTTGTTGAAGGTAAGCATTCCGGACCCTTTTTATGCGAATCTCGACCCCGTCTTACTGAATTTGAATGAACAGGGTGATATGGTCACGAAGCGATGCCTTACTACGCTCTTGAATAACCTAAATGAACCTTAGTTTTCCCTCGCCTGGATGGCGCCTGGACATTTTCTGCTCATATCCACACATTTCTCACCACATTGTTATATTTTGCATGTTAATTATTGCACGGTAGAAAGCCAAAGTTGTAAACCACCTAGGGATCTTAATGAACAGTTGTATTATGTTTGTTTTCAATGTAAAGCTTTTGGTGACTCGAATCGCTGGATGTTCCGGGACATGACCGGAATGTCAAATAAGGCAATTTTGAAAAATAAAACATTCAGTGGGTTATTTATATTCACCGCTTTTGGCCTCGGACGACCACCACCATGAACAAAACTATATGTCCCTTCCAACTCCCAGATGACCCTCTCTGCTTCACACAGCCCTCATTTCCATTTTACTTCTCTCCCAAACCAAGACTCCTGGATGGCATCTCCGACTACGCTCTTACGGTCGTTTCGCCCCTGGTTGCCTACTGGTCTCTGTCTCTCTTCTTCCACTACCTGGACATGTCAGACTGGAAGTGGCTCGAGAAATATAGGATCCACGAATCGGCAGAGGTCAAGTCCAAGAACCTAGTGTCAAGGTCGCATGTCGTGTGGGCGGTTATTGTCCAGCAAATTATCCAGACAGCCTTGGGGTTACTGTGGTTGGATTCGGAAGGGAGCGTGCACACTCCTAACCATGCCAAGGAGCTCGGAAGAATCGCCACAATGCTGTATGGGGTATTGGGTGACAGGTTGAGTCCTTGGGCTCTTGCAAGGGTATCAAATTTTGTGTATTGGTGGGCGATTCCGATTGCGCAGTTCATGGCCGCAATGTGAGTTGTTTACAGTAGTTGCCCTTCGGATTAGTTTGTGACATTTGATTTCCTATTACCAGCTTCATCATTGATACTTGGCAGTACTTCCTGCACCGGGGGATGCACAACAATAAATTCCTTTACAAGCAATTCCACTCGTGGCATCACAGGCTTTACGTACCGTATGCCTTTGGATCGCTGTACAATCATCCCGTAGAAGGATTCATTCTTGACACCTGTGGAGCGCTACTTGCGGAGTGGGCTACGCGCCTAAGTACTCGTCAGGCAATGCTGCTGTTTATCTTTTCCACCTTGAAGACCGTCGACGATCACTGCGGTTATTCACTCCCTTGGGATCCTCTGCAGATGCTGACGGGCAACAATGCTGACTATCATGACATTCATCACCAGGTATATTGCATCTGGTTGGCGCTTCCATGCTACCCCTTTACTAACAGGCTCGTATTTACCTAGGTCATTGGGATCAAATCGAACTTTGCGCAGCCATTTTTTGTGCACTGGGACATCCTACTGGGCACAAGGATGACAAGGCAAGACATCGAGCGCCGTCGTCAAAAGGCTACCAAAAAGGAATGAAAGAATTAAATGTTTTGAGTGGGTATCTATCTTTTTTTGTTTATTAGTAGGTATATACACTTAGACCTTGTTGGTCGCCCCACACTCTATCTCCCACCCACCACCGCTCATGTTACGATGTTTCAATTTAATGTACACACCGACCCTGTAATCTCCTTTGTCGCTAGCTTTCGATTTCTATCCCCTAGCACTGCATAATTTTTTCGATATGCAGCGCCCGTGGGCTATATTTGGATGTATATATAAGTGCATGCATGTGTGTATGTGTGAAGTATGGACAAAAGGGAGAGAAGTACCAAAGAGACTACCAATTTGCCAAAGCAGATTTTGTAAGGGGCACGCTTTCCGTCTCTTGTTCGTACTCCACTTCCACTCTTGGACCTTCTGTAGAAATCAAAAAGGTTGTTTAGACATGTGTATAATGAGATAGGCAATATTACTCTTACTCTTTGGTTTCTTCTCTGGTCGTTTTTTTGGCTGTGGCTTGGCCGTCGCTTTGCGCTTTCCGAGAGCAGATTTTGGTTTGGGTTCTTCGTCCTCCTCGTCACTTTCTTCCGCATCGCTGTCACTGTTCTCTTCGGAGTCCTCGCCATCCTGCAAAAAAAGTTAAAGTATTTCAATATTAATATAATACGTGGACTTACAACGATGCCCTCCAAGTCGCTCAGCTCATCTTCGTCATCTTCATCCCCACTGATATCGCTCACAAATTCTCTATCGCCCCATTCATCCTCCATCTCGTCCTCTAGGTCTTCTTCGTCTGTCTCATCGTCCTCCATCTCAAGTTCTTCAGCCGCATTGAGCTCTGTTTCGCCGCCGTTACGTTCGCGGTCAAGAATAGCTTGCCAGACATTTTCGTTTACATTCAGAGGCGCGTCGCCGTAAGCTTTCGATTTCAGACGTTCGATGAGCTCCTTTTCGATGGAGCGTTCGAGGTGTGCAGCGGAAAGCGCTTTGCGCTCGCGTGTGGCTTCGCGACGGTCAAGTTTTTTCTTGATTCCGATGAGTTTTGGTCTGGAAAAATGGGAACGTGGACGATGAGCCATGTTTGATTGAGAGCAGATGGCGCAATGAATACTCACTGCTCTCGCAGTTTCATGCGTCGCATTTTAATAAGGTATTGAGTAATTTTGGTGACCCTCTGCTTGCACTTGTGGATCGTGAAGTTTGGCCAATGTATTAGTTCCGCGTCTATCTGGTCGAGATTTTAGCTTGGGGTTGAACGGACGAGGTTAGAGCCACGAAGACTGACTTGTTCCAGAGCTTTGGCGTAGCTGTTTGATAGTTTAACACGCTCCCACATGTGCGCGGGCGAGTGAGCGCGCTCGATAGTTTTCATGTAGAGATATAGAACCCCTTGTGATGGGAGAAGATGTGAGAACTTGTATATGGTAGGAAAGGGATAAAGGCACCTTCTTTCTCTCGTACGGTGGCGTACCTAGAGTTAGCCAGAGGGCATGACTGGCGATTGCAGAGACCAGTAACATTGTATTCATTGCGACAAAAGTTCTGTGTGGTTGTTCTGAAGCAAATTGATTTTTAAAAGGCGGATACCAGCGTGCAGTTCAGGAAGTGCGTACTTTACTTTGTAAGAGCAGAACTGGTGGTTGATTACAGACCAAATCACGTCGTCGCTTTGCATCTTATTTTTGTCAAAGTGTTCGAGGGAAGGGACAGTGGATTTGTGAAGAAATTGATCTTTGCTTGGTTCCGCTTGCAATGCCTTTCAAATTGGAAATCGCTCTGTTCCGTCCGGCACGTGTTTGCCTCCTCTTCACTCTCTACACTACTCCGACCACCCCTACTAATTACCCTTCCCCTCCATGGCTTTCGCATCCTCTTCTCGGGTCAGAATAAACAATCTTCTGGCTATCTCTCGTATTTCCAATGCTTTCAGACTGTTCTCAACTACGCCGTCGCGACCAGACTTTCATTTCGATACACATCATTTCGTACAACGGTTGGAGCGCGAGGGACTAAATCGGGCCCAGGCGGAAGGCATCATGTCTGCAATGGCAGAGGTCATCGACGAGAGTATCCGGAATATGACGAGTAACATGGTCACAAAGGCGGAACAAGAGAAGGCGCGTATTGTTTATCTCCGCCCGCCTTGTTCTCGCGCGGCATGGCTGACCTCGACCCGCATTTGCTTGCGTGTTCCAACCGTTTATAGCACCACTATACCCAACAAGTAGATTTCGCACAGATAAAGTCTGAGTTACAGCTCATGGAGAAGAATGACCTGGCGATGATCAAGGCAGAAAACGATCGCTTAATGAATGACATTGAGAAGCTCAAGCAGCGCTTGCGAGAAGAGATCACGCGGACGCAGGCCGGCGTGCGGTTAGATCTGAACTTGGAGAAGGGTCGTATGCGAGAGGAGAGTAGTGGACAGGAACTCAAGATTAAGGAAGTGGATACTAGGATTGAACAGGAAATTGCCGGCTTGAGGACTACAATTCAGGCATCAAAGGTGCGTCATTATTCATTGTTTCAATATAAAGTGTTTAACAATTTAGTAATAGGCTACAACTCTACAGTATCTTGTTGGTTTTGGTATGTTAGGTTATTTTTTCTCCATTCATCTTCTAAAATGCTTTTGCATTCAGTTACTGGGTGCTCTGCCCTTCTTATGGCATATATGAGGTTTCGTGCTTAATATAATTTGGAATTTTCTGAGGTGTATTTGGGAAGACTTATTGCATAGTAAAGATTAGCTGATATTAAATTTCTGCATATTTCTTGCTTTCTAATATAGTGTAGGGCTGGTTTTGTTACATACTAGTGTGACTTTACTGTAAAGCTAAGGCTTTCTACTGTTGAAAAGGTAAATGTTAAGGCCAAGTGAAACTCAAATGTGCATTGTTCTGCAGAGTTCTGCACAAATAGGGAAATATTATACAAGTATTTGTGGATTTTGATTTACTATTACAGTTGAACCCCTCTTAATCCATACCTCTCAAAAACTATAATCCCTTATAACCCATAGCCCTGGCTGTCCACCAAGTTGGTTTGCAGAAAAGAGACTAAATGGATTAATGTGTCTGCACATCCACCAAACATCTGCCAGACAGACTCATGTGACTACCTCATCATGTTGTGTCTCAATGTACATTGCACGTGCTCTCGTGCGCTTTGTATGTTTTTTTTTTTTTTATTTTTTTTTATTTTATGTTATAGCCTCTGAGGGGTGGGCCCCTCCCTTGGCTTAGTACTACCATTACAGTTTCTCTATATAGGTTGTAATCCTACTGTTCCATGTGTACTGTGTAAAGGAATAAGAAGTGTTGCTTATGAGAGATTACAAACATTTATTGCGGCGTAGTGTTTTCTGCGTGGGGTGCTGGAGTTGGAGTTGAAGGTTGAGGTTTCCTCTTCCACTCCCGATATTGAGAGACTCAACACTAGGAGCCAAAGAGAAAAATGCCAGAGTGATAGAGCTGTTCTGTGATGTTCTTGTCTTCAAACCTAATGAGGATAGAAAGTCGGTCCTTCTGGAACTCCTCCCCATCCCAACAAAGAGCCCGTATTTGCCCTCGGATATCCTGCCTAGATACCCCTGCCTCATTTTCAAGTAATGACCATATGCTGTTTTTTGGAGTGGCGGAGTCAAAAGAGTCGCGAAGTGAATTGGCTGGGAGATTATGGACCACTATACCATGCCATGGCACATCCGAGTGAACTGTGGGTGGGTCACCAATAGTTGAATCAAAATTAGGAAAGCAATCAGAGGCCTAAGCTGCTTAAAGAATGGTCATCGGGTGAGCTTTGATTCTAGCAGTTCCAGTGTTGTTTGCGGTGTGGATAATGAGCCTTCCTGATTTTGAGACATTAGCTCCAAGAACATGACAAGGGGGGTCCCATGACATTGGCGAGAGCTTGCTATTGAGTCGCTCCACAAAATCAGTGAGTGGATCAGATGGCTGTGTAAGTGGAAAGTCATCCCAGGATGCAATAAGGCAATTATTTGAGGAATAATGGCAGGTTGGACGAGTGACGTGAGGGCGGATCTTAACAGGGCCTCCAGCAATTAGGGCTGGGGATGTTCTCTGCAGCGTATGAGCTGGCTGAGCCACTGGTGTAGTTTTGGCCACCGTAGTGTATGACCGGGGCTCAGTAATCCTTTCAGGGTTTTGGGAGTGATATTCCGGGTCTGCCGGGAATAAGGTTGAATGTAGCAGCAGAGCGGCGTGCATTGTTCGGTCACTAAGTGTGACGGTACCGTGAGAAATGCTTTGTATAATCGCGACCATTGCCAGAATGGAGTCCAGCAGAGTCTCGAGGTGAGCAACCTGTCCGGCAACAATGTCTGAAGACATAGCTGGCGGGGGCAGAGTGGATAGGGGTGCGGCATCAGTGTTTGGGGCACTATATGGGTCCACCAATGGTATGGGTGTGTTGACAGAGTGCTGTGAAGAGGGACCCGGAGGGGCATCCACTGATTTCCAAGGGTGAGTTCTGCTTTTCTTTATAAGGTGCTTTGTGTGGGGTGACCTCTTGGTCTGTAGCAGCTTTTGGCCATCACTCTCTGACTCTGTTGGGCCTGGGGTTGAGTCTGGAGAGCGCTGTCGCCGTGTACCCAGCAGCAGGGCCGGTGAGCTGGCACGCTGACCATGTTGATGGTGGTGGTTAGTACGTGAGAACATCCCTTTTGTATGTATACTCAATAACCCTGAACTCTAAACCCTAAACTACCTAATCCCAACCCTAAACTAACTAACTAATTAATCCAACCCCAAGAAATAAAACAAACTACTCAAATATGGCAAGCACTGGAATGGTGAGATTGAAATTAAAAATTCCACCACTGCAGTGGTATAAGTTATGTAGACTATTCCACCACTTTAGTGGTAAAAATCATGTACACTATTCTAGCACTTGAGTGATATAAGATACATTCAAAATCTTACCACTCCAGTAGTGTAGGAATTATAAAAGTAGTAATAATTACTATTCTTAGCATTGTATTTATTCTATATGACACACAATTATGACCACTACAGTAGTGGAATACAACAAGTCAATTTCAGCACTAAAGTGGTAAACTCCAACATATTAATTTTACCACTTCAGTGCTGATATTAACTTGCTACATTCTACCACTAAATTAATCATACTTATATGCTGTACTTGATCACTCTAGTGATCAAATTTATATGTCAGATTTGACCACTTTAGTAGTGAAAACTAACATGTCAATTTTACCACCGCAGTGGTCACGTGGGTCACATGCTGTCTTGCGGACAGATTTATCTAGCGGATATTATAATTTATAATAATCCATTCAATCTGGCAGGAAATTACACACATAACCTATAAGTCACCAATAACCCATAATTTATACTCCTTTGCTTGCAAAACCCATACATTTTACCTACCATAAATAGACTCAAATTATTCATTTGTGTTAAAAATTAGTTTGCCAGTGCTTATTTAAGTAATTTACTACTAAAAGCTCCTCATAGATATAATTTGTACCAGTTGTAATGTGCCACTACACAAAATTAGAGGTTGGAAAATGAGGATACGTGCTTTTTTGACCTTGAAAACATTCTTTCTATAGCTCCGGGGCTACATAAAATTCTTAAGAAAGGACTTTCAAAATTTATAACATTGATAAAAACTCAAAAAGACTTTTAATTGTAAAGCTTGCAAATAATGAAGCTATTTTGTAATAGATAAACTCTGGTTAGATAATAAGGCAAATACCATTGACAAGAAATATGTTCTTGAAGCACTATAATCAGCTTCCAACTATGAATATGGCATAGCATGATTGGAAAATGCAGGAAAAGCAATTGTTAAAAAGCTAAAGAAATGGGCTGGTAATTTGGTCAAAATTGTAGGAAACAAGTACAAATGTGCATGTAACATTATATGCAACATTTATTATTAGAATATAAAGACCACTACAATTTTTTACTGACAATTCCTTGAAGATTCTAGTTATAAAAAAGAAGCAAAGGCATATAACAAGAAAATTAATCATGTAGCTCCAGATTGAAAGGCTGTATTTACAAAAAAAGAAAATACTACCTTAATACAGCAAATCAAGATTTTTGACTAGCATCATAAAAATGGCCAAAACCAAACAAAGACTATAAAGCATTTCAGCCCAATCTATCCAAATCTTCAAATAAAGCAGCCTCTTGTTTATGCATGGCTCCAACAAGAGGCAAAATGGTGCAATAAATGGGAGAAGGTGGGTAACAAGACAAATTGGGAAGCAAAACAAATGCAATAAATAGAGCATCCTAAGATTTCCAAAATAATGTACTTATGGGCCTCAAAGGCAATAAATGATAGAATTTTGCTTACTGGTAAAGTTCTTTATTAGAAGTGAAATCAATTTGTAGATTTGGTTGACATTCACAAGGATAACCAGCTTGGATTGAGCAATGGCTGGTATAAGCCGGGCAGGCTTACAACATACAACATAGAGCAAATCAGAGACACAGAGGCTAGGCCTCTTGCTAAAGGCTTATTGAAGCCGATGTATTTAAGAGGACAAAGCCACCTTCATTGCTGTATCCGTACCATACACAATGAAGGTGAGTAATTAAGATTATCTACTAGATACATTGTACTAAGTATCTGTACCATACACAACAAAGATACCATTGTCCTTTCTGTTAGGATTGTTAGTGAGGCTGTCAGTGGAGACAGCCTTCCACTTTTTTTTTGAAACCAACAACACCACCATTACCGTCACCGCCGCCGCCGCACTGTTCATTGCCCATCCTGTCAGGACCACCCACCGCAAGGACTAAGAGCTCAACGCAAGCACGCAAGGCCCTAGGCTTATCTTCAGGGCTAGTCCCTCTACTTACCAAATTCTGAAAACCAAGAGGTATTCCACAAGGGCCCCCAACATTGCCGTCCATCTCATCCAAACCCAATCTCTCAGATCAGTCCACCGTGTCGTCATCCAATAGCAACAACAACAACAATCCTACACATACTGACGCCTTGATCAGAAATTGACGTGTGTTGATTTCCACCGCACGTGTCCCCTCCTTTATTCACCCATTCTTCAACTACACAAAATGGTCTTTGTATCGTAGATTTGTATATAGGTTGTATAGTAGCTTTCTACCACCTCAGTCCAATTATACGAGACTGAGGTGAGACTTTTCCTTGATTAGTTTTATGTCTCTTTACTTACTGTACCGTAGTGTGGCATTGCCACCGTTTACTAGATACAGACTTTCTACCAATAGAGTCCAATTATACGAGACTGAATGTAGCATTGCCACCATTTACTAGATTCAGATTTCTACAGATTATGGGCCAATAAGAGGTCTCAATCTAATCTATAACATATCACACAACACTAAGCAATTCGCCCCTATTCACCCCCTTTGTCCTTTCACGACGCATATTATCCGTGTTCCCCCATTGTCTTCACACTATTTTACCACTTTACATCGATTTCCACTATGCCTAGTGAAGGTATACCCCACAAAATTGAAGCCAAAGACCTCAAAGCGCTCCTGGCCGCCAACCTTTCACGCCCTACAGTTGTTCTCACCTCCGCCCCGCCGTGGGGAGGAAAACAGCTTGACAAAGACAAAGGCAATTGGGTCGAATGGAGTTGTTACGTCCAGGGTGCTCTCGTAGGCAACAGTCTCTTCCGCTACTGCAAACCAAACCCAATTATACCAAACTCCACCACCCAACCTTGTGCTTATGCCAATTGGCAGGAGAATGACGAGCGTGTTTGTGGCTTTCTGGCCGCTGGATGCTCCGACAACAAAATAAAGCACCTTAAACCTCTCGAGCATGATGCTGCCCGATACTGGAAGTTACTTGAGGAGCGACACATGCAGCAAGGACCCATGGGGCAGGTGTACTTTATGCACAATGCCATGGCATTATCCCTCGAGCCGGGTTACATCAGTGACTACGTTGAGAAGATTTCCAAAGTCTTTGACTTACTTGACAAAGTCTGGGCTATGGGGAGCCTTGATCTTGACGCACTCAAACAAGTGATGGCCGTTAACACTTTGCGTCTCCGTGAACAGGACCAAATTGTGCTGTTGGATGACATTTGCCATGGCACGGCAGGCGGAACCCCTTTCACTACCAAAGATATCATCCGATTTGCAGAAGAACGACAGGCTGGTTCTCAATAATAAGAAGGACAACTCACCTAACGCTATTGCCCTTGCTACACAATCAAAATCGAAGTCTAACAACAATTTGTGCTCTAACTGCAAGAAACCGCACTACTCGGCAAAATATTGTATTGCAAAAGGAGGCAGCATGGCTGGAAAGTCCATCAAGGAATCAAAGGCGGCACGGCGGAAGGATCGCAAGGCGGGAAAACAAGCTGACGGCAACACAAAGATAAAGAACAACACCATTCCTGTCTCTTTCACAGACAAAGAGGGTCGCTCATACATTGTGCACGTCAGTGCACAAGATGTTGTTGATGCTGTTCCGGCCCCAAGTACCTCACACGCTTTAGCTCTTCTTGCCACACTCCCAGCGGACTTCAATCCTGATCTTGTGGACTACAAAACCTATGGTTTTAGCGCACTCAGCACCACTATGTCTGACGTTGACCTAGAATCTCTTCCCATTAGATGCAGCCTTGATTGGAATGAATATACGAAACCCACCGCTGAAACCCCTTCTATTTCAGCCCTAAACCAAACCCAATCTACACCCATCTCAACAACCAACTGCCCGTTTTATGTCGACTCAGGTGCTAGCATGCACTTGTCTTCTGATCAATGCAATTTTATTTCATTGCGTTCCATTACTTCTCAATCCGTTCATGATGTCGGTGGTTTTTCTATTACTGCTGTTGCCGTGGGTGATATTCAACTTTGCCTTGAAAATGGTTGCATATTTTTTTTCGTGATGTTCTGTATGTTCCAAATGCAACTGTCCGCCTCATATCCGTCGCTGCCATTACACACCATTCCCAAACAAATATTGGATTTTCTGATATCGGTTGTTTCTTTTTTGACCAAAAAACTGGCACCGTCATCGCGAAAGGCAGTTATTTTGCTTCCACCTAACTTTACTCCCTCGATCTCGCTTCCTCCACTGCTATCCATGCCCACTCTGTGACCATTGCTCCTACTCTTGAGACATTCCATTGCCGTCTAGGCCATGCGAATCTTCAGATTGTAAATGACATGGCACGTTTGGGTGCAGTGAAAGGTATGCCCAAGTCATTCCAGACGAAGCCTTCTGTATGCGACTTATGCGTGCTTGGTAAACAGACACATAAACCCGTACCAAAGCTTCAATCGACGGATGAGGGACATGGCAGGGCAGATAGACGGTTAAAGATCATTTACGTTGATCTTACAGGAAAGTTTGCAGTTGTATCTATCCACGGGAATGAATATATCATGTGCATTGTTGATGATCATTGCCGGAAGCCCTGGTCAATTCCTCTCGCTTGGAAAAGTCAAGCCTTTGAACTTCTTAAAGCCTGGATTATCTTTCAGGAGGCACAAACAGGCGAAAAAGTGCTCATTATCCGTATTGACAGCGGAGAGTTTCGCAGCAAGGAATTTCTGGCATGGGCTGCAGCCTGAGGTATCAGAGTTAAATTTACAGCTCTCTATACATCAGCTCACATTGGGATTGTTGAGCGCATGCATTGTACCATTATGGGAAAGCAGCGTGCAACGCAAGCCTACGCAAAGCTACCTGCATATCTTTAGGAAGAGCTTTATATCACTATGACCTTTCTTACTGGAATGACTAGCAGTCGTGCAATTGACAACAAGGCACCTGACAAATTATGGCTTCTTTGCAAGCCTGACATCTCCTTCTTGCGTGAGATAGATTGCCGTGCATTTGTTTTAATCCAGAACAAGCACAATCCCAAACTGTGGGAGCGATCCACTGAAATGGTTCTAATTGGCTATGATCTGGACTCCAAAGCTTATTGATGTTGGGATCGCACTACTAGAACTATCCACCGTTCACATCATGTGCGATTCATTGAGAGCCATGAAGACCATCTCTATAGAAGCCTCCAGCCACATCCAATCCCTCCAATTTCCCTTACCGACATCCTAGACTCTGCCATATCAACCCCACTTAATCTAAATGATTCCAAAGAGGAGGAGTTCCTCCCATCAGATATGTCGGCATCCATCATCCCTGACCCTGACCCCAACCCTGTTAACCCTCCGGCGCCTATCATTCCACAACCCCCACGATGCTCTAGCTGAATACCGTCTAATGCCAAAGACAAGTTACGTTAAGCAGTGTCTGAGTCAAAAAAGGCGGTGGAACGGAAACAACTAGAGCGTGCGGAGCGTAAAGAAACTAAAAAGACTCTCGCCAACATTTGTGAGGAGGAGCTGAGAAATGTGCCCAAAGTCGTCAAGCAAGCGGCTATAGAAGAGCTATGTGCCATGTTTTCAAAGGGAAATAATGCCACAAAATCCAACATTCATCTTATCTTGTCATCCATCGCATCATCAGCATCCATCAACCCCAATGACTTTCAATTTGACGATGAACCTAGGACATGGGAAGAGGCCCAGCGCTCACCCAATGCAGAGAAATGGGCACAAGGCTACCGCAAAGAGCTTGATAGTCTCAAAAAAATGGGTGTCTACAAGCTTGTACCACGTAGCAATGTTCCACCAGACCACAAAATCAGAAAAGAAAGACCCGTGTTCAAGGCTAAACGTGATGAAACCGGTGCTATTGTCCGATACAAAGTACGTTTGGTTTTTCAAGGATATGAACAAGTCTACGGACGTGACTATCTGCAAACTACATCACCTACTGCGCAAACGTCATTATGGCGAATCCTTTTACACATGGGAGCGGTTTTGGACTGGGACATTCAACAAGTTGATGTAAAAAGCGCATTTCTATACAAGATACTTCCAGACAATGAGGTTCAATACATGAACCAACCTCGAGGCTTTGAGGAACCCGGCAAAGAAGACTATGTATGGATGTTACAGCGAGGATTGTATGGAATGAAGCAGGTGGGCAGGATATGGAATCAAACGCTTCACAGCTCAATGGAAAAATGGGGATTCAAGCGCCTCAAGAGCAAACCATGCATATATTTCTAAAAATCTGACAGTGGTACGGTCATTGCTGGAGTGCATGTTGATGACTTCCTCTTTATTTCAGATTCTCCAGACAAAAACCAATGTTTTAAAAAGCAAATGAAAACTGTTTGGACAATCTCAGACCTAGGAGAACCAAAGTTTATTGTTGGAATTGCTATTGAACGCCACAGAGAATCAAAGTCAATCCTTCTATCCCAGACCGCCCTTATCGACAAAATTACAACCACTTTTGGCCAAAGCGACTCACATCCTATTAGCGTACCCATGGATCCTGGGCTCAAATTGCGGCGACCTGATAAGTCCAAGATGTCTTGGGAAGACAAGGATCGATTAGCCAAATTCCCTTATTGTTCACTCGTGGGATGTTTAATATATCTCACCATCGGTACCCGTCCAGACATAGCGTATGCCATGCAACAACTATCACAATTTCTTGATTCCTTTTCGTATGCACACTGGAATGCGGCCATTCGTGTAGTACGCTATCTGAAGGGTACTCGAGATTTGAAACTGAAACTCGGCGGCAATAAAATCAAACTTATTGGGTTCACTGATTCTGATTGGGCAAACTGCCTTGACACACGTTGAAGTGTAGACGGCTATGGGTTTACGCTAGGATCTGGACTTGTATTGTGGTCTTCTAGGAAACAAGCAACAGTCGCAACCTCATCCACAGAGGCTGAGTACACCGCAGCTTTTGAAGTGTCTAAGGAAGCGATTTGGCTTTGAACGTTACTCGCAGAAATCCAGTTTAGTCCATCTATTGCTTCTCCATTGCTCTGCGACAACAACTCTGCTATCACATTATCCAAGGACTCCTCATATCATAACCGCTCCAAACATTTTGACATTAAACTCCATTTTTTGCGCAAACAAGTCCAGGCAAATGAGATAAACACCGCATACATCAATACCAGAGATAATGTTGCCGATATTTTCACCAAAGCCCTCCATCCTCAATAATTCCTTCGCCTACATTCTCTAATAGGCCTTTCTTGATTACTTGCTTATAACGGAAATTTTTCTTCTTTCTCATTAATTTTCTTCTCTTTTATTTCTTTTTTTTTATCCACATGCAAGCTTAATATTTCTAATTTTTATTCACCATGATTCCATTCGAGGAGAAGCACACACTGTACGGTGAGGAGGAGTGTTGATTTCCACCGCACATGTCCCCTCCTTTATTCGCCCGTTCTTCAACTACACAAAACAGTCTTTATATTGTAGATTTGTATATAGGTTGTACAGTAGCTAGTAGCTTTCTACCACCTCAGTCCAATTATACGAGACTGAGGTGAGACTTTTTCTTGATTAGTTTTATGTCTCTTTACTTACTGTACCATAGTATGGCATTGCCACCGTTTACTAGGTACAGACTTTCTACCAGTAGAGTCCAATTATACGAGACTGAGTGTGGCATTGCCACCGTTTACTAGATTCAGATTTCTACAATGTGATCTGACCCTACCACACAATAGCCACTTTCCCACAAACATCAAGATGCCAAATGACGTCAAGTAGCCCCTAGCTTTGGTAGTCCAGAACAAAATGAAGAATGTACCCATCCTCACCGCGGGCAGAATCAATCCTATGGTAATGCAGTAGTGGACAGTTGCATGCAGAAAATACATGAAGCATGCCGAAAAGACCGCAAAGACCGTGGTCAGTTTTGTAGCTGACGGAATACAGGAATCGCACTTGTTAGCGTAGTATCAAGCGGACGTGACACGCATCAATGGATTCACATTGGACCAATACCTGGAGGAGTTGCAAGCATTAGTGCTGGAGAAGAAATGGGTGCACAAGGTGCGCAAGAAGATCCTGATATTGTACCAGGGGGATCGAGTGTTCATCAACTGGAAGATTGAAATGGAGAACCTCAATGCAATTCTCAAGACGATGGCACCAAAAGAATATGCATTTATAAGTGATGCACTCAAGATTCAATTGGAGTCGCACCTTAATCCGGAGCTGCAAGAATCACTGGGTTTTGAGCCCATACTGGCAACTAATCTTGCAGTATGGTTGTTGGAAGTCAAGGACCAAGATGACCGATTACAAGAAGAACATGCAAGGACTCAATGCTAAATCGACGCAAGCTACACACAACGTGCCCTGGCTCGCAAATTGGAGAAAAAATCTCTCCTTGAGCGGCTGTCTAATGCACCTACCGTTACATCTCGTTACATCGCCATCAAAGGCAAGAGCACAACAATCTTTGGATATTCCAAAGATTATATATCCGCCAAAAATCACTGCCGCCAAACACGCCATTCTTGACAAGCATTTTGGGTGTACCAAATGCTGTCATCTCTATGTGGATCATCACTCCAATTCGTGCCCCAATGGCTGGGCATCGGGAGTGGATTACAAACCACTGACTGAAGCGATGGCGCGTGAGGCTGAACATAAATTCACTGAAGCTGGAAAAGACAAGAAGTCTCTGAGGCCCGTTGGACAGATCAATGCAAGAATTTTGGCATCATCGTCCACACATGTCATACACAATGAAGAAACTGACTCAGACTTGTACATTCCCACGTCTATGACTGTACCTCATCTTTTTCCTATCATGGAAATTGATGGGCTGGTATCATATCCCAATCCTGATTGGAGATGAGATGTTCATTTTGGATCTACACACGACACCCTTAACCCAAGCAGTCATTCTTTCCATAAGTCATCCACTCATCTTATCTTATCAACACTCGTCACATGGGAGCCACGTTATTCCGGATCATGTCATTCTGTCGGATCATCAAGGCTATGCGACGGATCAGTCAACCATCAAACTGCACAGCTTTCTACACTGCCTTGCACAGCCAGACTGTCAACTCTATTTTTATCAACTCAATGGTCTTACTCAGCATCAGACTGCGGATTACTCATTCCAACTTATTTTTGGTTTGTCTTACTCATCCTTTTGTGTTTATTTATATCTTTTCTATTGTCTGTTGCGCTTTTATTGTTTTTGTCTTACCAATCTTCTATGCTTTCTGACTCATCCTTGCTTCTTTTATCTAATCTGTATTACCATTCACCTTCATCGTACACTTCTTTTTTACTCATCCTATTCATTTCTTATCTGTCATTGTGTCAATATTGACATGTTTTATTGTTCTTGCTTATTGTTACACTTGCGTAGCCTCATTCTTGACATTTTGTACAATATATGACTCGGTTTTCAGTAGCTTAGATTGGTATTTTGTTCACGTAGCTTTTAGTATAAAAGCTATAGTAGAATTACACGAAATGATAGGAAAGTTACACCTAGTCCCCACTTTCTTCAAAGCAAGTCAATTTTCATCCAAGTCAAGTCAATTTCAAGTCAATCCATATTGATTCATTTCAATTCCAAGTTCAAGTTCAAGCCAAGCCTAAACCCAAGTCCAATTCAGTCATCAGTTCCACCCTCCGTCAAGACCAAGTTTACTTCCATTCATTCGAAGTCATCTCGCTTTCCATTGATAGAGGATTCCTTCCAAGACCAGTCCTCCTTCTCCTCTAACGCCTCTTCTTCCCAGCGTTGAACATCCCACGTCTATCCAGACATCCAGTACTCCCTACTTCCTCTCCCCCATCCAATCCGTCACCGCTCCTACTCTTTCTACACCTTCCAACCATCGCCGTTAGGAGTATATCCAAGACATCCTTTTCCTCCGTCAACTCATCTGGAGCTATTTCATTCGAGACAGACTTAGTCTTTCATCCTTGATTCAGTCAATACTTCCACGACGTATAGCTTCATTCCAAGCTTCAGAAAGATTGTCAATTTAAGGACATTTTCATCTTCACCATCCCCAAGATTCAGCCCTTCAACGACGTTCTAACTCCCAGTCATCTCCTTATTTCCCATCAAAATGTTCCCCACTCACTTCAGACAACCCCTCTAAGATTCACATTTATTGATTTTTCATCCGCATTCTACGCACCTTCTTCACGCTTTTCATATACACCCGCTATCCAATTTCACGGTTCCATCCCATTTTTAGAAGGCTTTTTTTTTTTTTTTTTTTTTGTTTTGTGTTAGAGCCTCTAAGGGGGGAACCCCTCCCTTGGCTTGGTTCTACTTAACTACCTACTATGCTCCTTTAGTGTGGGTGGCTTTCAACGGCCTACTTCTGCCCTATGGAGGGCCCTCACGTCCCCCCACCTAGTCCAGTTGTCCTAGACTGTTTGAAGTAGCACCTCCGGCCTTATAGGCTCTTTCGCTCTCTATCTTGGATCTTGCATTGACTTGTTTGTGTTTGTTCTTGAGCCTTCTTCTCTAATTTCTGCTTTCCTTGTCTTCTTCCATCCCTTTTTGTAGTAGGTCCTCCTTATATGGTTTTAGTCATTTAGTCATTGCGATGTACAGTAGGCAAAAAAACTATTCGAGTGTTGGTCACGCATGAAAAAATTAATTTATAACTTTGAAATTAAAAATGTTAAAAATATGAGATTATTCACAGATATACTATATGGTGTTAGCTAAAGGATGACATACTGATCATGTGATTTGTCCAAGAATTGACCAAACAGCAGCATACACAATTTGCTAAGTCATTCAAACAGTTTTTTTGCTAGTAATTTAAATGCTATAAACTATGTATTATCACATGACTTTGTTGATATACCAAACAACTATCAATAAAATCATGTGACTACATGTTGAATAGGTATATAATAGCTACAACCAACCTCTTTATCCCCCCAATCAAGCATGAAACCCCTTTCTAAAGCAACCATTGCTACTATTGTCTCTCTTCTTACTTCTAGTCACTCCTATGCCTCTATCAAGGCCCAGACTGGAGCTAGTGCTGTTTGCCTAGTTCTTTCCAGAGCTCCCGTCGTTGTCTCTTGTATCTTTTGCATTTGAAAATGAAATGCTCGACCGTCTCCACTGCCTTCCGCCCGCCTCTCCTTTTGTAGCATTTTGGGCAAAATTCCGTCTGGTTTTCGGTGAACTTGCTGAGGTGGCTGTTTAGTGGGATGTGTCATGTCCGCAGCTGTATCAGCACACTGGCCTGGGTCCTGTTGAGTTTTTTGATGGCTCTTCTATATCTGATGAAAGGGAATTCGGTGTCTATCGATGCAAATGTTTGTTTTCTTTTCGACAAGTTCCATCGGTCCTTCCAGATAGTCATCAGTTCCTCCTGATACACTTGTTTTTTGGCAGACGTGCTACGCTTCAACGTGGATTTCAGGGGGGTGGGTAGTTAGTCATCGGGGGAAAAGTCCCCTTCCGCCGCTCGTTTTGCTTCCTCGTCCGCTCGCTCATTCCCCAGTACGTCAGAGTGACCAGATATCCAGTGCAGTGTAATATTTCCCTGCAAGGAGCGAAAAGCTGCGTCAATGTCCATCATTATACTTTGTCCTGACTTAGCTTTGGGTTGTCTTAAATTCTGTAACAGCAACTGGTTGTCGCTGAAAACATCGATCATGTCTCGATGTGTCGTCTCCTCGTTCTCGATGAGCTTGGAGGCCAGCAGGCCTCCTACAGCCTCCGCCTCGTAGGTGTTGTGGTCCTCGTTGGTTACCAGGTACTTACGCAGAACTTTCCCGTGTCTGTCTTGATATGTTCTGAACAATACTGCGGCCCCGCCGGTTCCCTGATCGTGGCTGGATCCGTCTGTGTTTGGAAGGCTTATTTACCATTGTACCCAGACGACCCGGTTATCCTCTTCTTACCATTTCGCTTTTGTTACCCTTCACAATCCACACCATCCTAATCTACTTAAATTCTAGGCAGCGTCCTCCCTTAAGAAACTTAGGAGAAGGTTTTGTCCTATCCAGTCTGGACCACTCTTTCCCTGGGGTTTGTGTTTGTTGGATTACATATAGTTTATAACCAATCACGAACTTCAATCTTCACTGGCAGTCGTGGATTTTTCCTACCGTATATGACCCATGCTTGACACGGGATCCTCTTCCACAGTGATTAGCAAAGCACTTGTAAACCAACTTGGCCTCCGCCACTATCTACTATCCCCAGCAGAAGACAACCTCTCCTCAATTGACAGCACACCATTAGAGTGCCGGGAGTATGCGAAGATTAGGGTTTCATCAGGAAACGGGAGTTGGAAATCACAAAAGCATAGGGCAAAGATACACCCTTGGCTGTCTATACCACTTTTACTTGGACTGTCATTTTTATCCCTAGAAAATATTATCATTAATGCTCAGGAGCAAACAGCAATTAATAAGAGGACGGGATATGATCTTATGAATCCCAAACAGAATAATGAGGGGCACCAGACTAAGAACCAACCAACCACCACAAGGAAGGTATTGAGCAGAGTGGATGTCAGTCAAGAGGCGTTGAGACAATCTGCTATTGAAAAAGAGCAGAGATTGCAATCCAATGTTGGTCTAGAAGCAGCCAAGCAGCTGGTAGCCACAATATAGTTGCAAATTAATAATATTCAATTCCAGGAGAAGCTGCAGCGTATGGACCAAGCAATGAAAGAGAAATACTGTGACCAATTCCCTGATCGACTTCCTGATAATGTCAACGTTCCAGATCATATTTATTATCGAATACGACTGGTTGATCCCACCAAAGTACATGCAGGTCGAGGGTATTCAGCGCCAAAGAAATATCACGACGCATGGAAGAAATTGCTTAATGAGCATCTAGCTGCAGGATGGATAAGACAGTCATCCTTGGAATATGCATCTCTAGCCTTCTGCATCCCCAAATACAAAAATAGAGTGCCAGATCTCACAGTACCCCCTCGTTGGGTTAATGACTACCGAGAGATTAATAAAAACACAGTGGCAGATAAATTTCCATTACCACGTGTGGACAACATACTGGCAGACTGCGGAAAGGTAAAATTCTTTGCAAAGTTAGACATGACAAATAGCTTTTTCCAAACACAAGTTCATCCTGATGACATTCACCTCATTGCTGTATGCACACCTTGGGGTCTGTATGAATGGGTTGTGATGCCAATGGGAGGAAAAAATGCATCAGCAACTCATCAGCGACAAATGACAGATGCCTTGAGAGAACTTATTGCAGCTATTTGCCATGTATATCTTGACAACATTGTTATCTGGGCAAACACCCTTATGGAACTGGAAGATTGGGTAGAAAAAGTCTTGCTTGCACTCAGAAAAGCTGGATTATACTGTAACGCAAAGAAGTCTATTTTCTTTGTGACCGAGATCAACTTGCTTGGACATGTCATCTCAGAAAGAGGAATAGAAGCCAACTCCATGAAGACAGACCATGTCAAGAACTGGCCACGTCCAACAAATGCTACAAATGTACGGGGATTTCTAAGACTTACCCAATACCTGGCAGCCTTTTTTCCGGGACTTGCAAAACACACAAGCATCTTGACACCCTTGACAAGTAAGGAATGTGATCGAGAATTTCCTAATTGGACGGACAGCCATGAACAAGCCTTTAACAAACTCAAGGCACTAGTGACAGGGACTGAATGCCTAACAGTTATCAATTATGATGACCTTGATGGCAAGATCTATGTCACAACTAATGCAAGCAATTGTAGGACAGGTGCTGTGTTGAGTTTTGGTACAAGTTGGGAAACAGCACGACCGGTGGCCTATGATTCATATCAATTAAAAGATGCAGAGAAGAATTATCCGACGCATGAAAAAGAACTATTGGTAATTGTGAAGGCCCTTAAAAAATGGCGTAGCAGTCTGTTAGGAGTCAAATTTGACATCTATACAGACCACCAAATACTAGAATATTTCCAAGCTCAAAAGGAAATGTCCTGCTGATAGATGCAATGGTCAATGTATATGGCCAATTTTGATTTTGAAATTCATTACATCTGTGGAGAGGAAAACTCTGCAGCGGACGCCCTCTCATGGATGCCTGAAGAAGAACCAAATCCAAGGTTTGCTGCCTGCGCATTAGCGTATACAAAAAATCCCCGTCACACAGAACCAAAGAAGATTCATCAAGAGACCATAGGAGCGGTTATGTCTATTTCCATTGACAGACAGTTTGTGCAGTCAATCAAGGATGGATACGAGATGGATGCATTTGCAAAGCAAGTATGAGATGGTATCCAAAAGGGCAGCTTGACTGGGGCTTGCAAGGAAGATGGGCTGATTTATTTTGGACAGCGGCTCTTGATACCTCAAGACACAAAACTCCGAAAGAAACTCTATTCACATAAGACAGTTTATTTTTAACGTACATTACCTAAGATTTAATATCTAGGAGATTGCGTGAAACACAGTCTATTTTTGCTTACTAGCAATCTAGGAGATTGACGTGATGTACGTGTCATTTAGACTAGAAAATTATAGCGTGGAACATGGGCCATTTAGCATAAATGGCCCTGCCACCTATCTAGCTTGGAAAAAGAACATTCCGTGAGCCTGGCAACACGGACAAATACTGTTCCGTGTTTTTGATTATTTTTGAATGCATGAAAGACCAATGACTTTGATGCATAATACCAATATCTTACATATGTATATTCAATGTTTATAATGTTTTGTTACTCAGTGAGAGACCAAATATTGACAGCTTGATTATACTTTGGCGGAAAGATGTGTTCTGTGTCAAAAACACGAAGGAAAGATGTGTTCCGTGTCAAAAACATGGAGGAAACTGGTGTTCCATGTCAAGTATGTTATATATCAAGAAAACCCTGTCAAAAACGCGGTGGAAAGTGTTATTTTGTCTCAGATGCATTTATGATAGGACAAGAATGTTCCATGTCAAAAACACGGAGGAAAGTGGTGTTCCGTGTCAAGAACTTAGTGGAAACTGGTATTCTGTGTTAAGTATGTTCTATGTCAAAAAAACCCTGTCAAAATATGGTGAAAAGTGTTATTCTATCTCAGATGCATTCATGGTGGAACCAGAATGTTCCATGTCAAAAACATGGAGGAAGATGGTGTTCCATGTCAAAAACGCGGAGTAGGGGGTGTTCCATGTCAAGAACTTAGTGGAAACTGGTGTTTAAAAAGACAATTTTCTGCGTAAAGTGCATTCATAATGAAAAGTGCATTTATGTCAAAACAGCATACATGGTAGAAAGTATATCTATATCAAAATATACCTTGGTGTAATATGTCTCTTTATTGAAGTAATATATTGGTATTTGTTTGGCTTTGTGGTGTTGTCTAAAAATATAACAAATAAGGGTTTTCCGTTGTGTCATCAAGCTTGCTTCCTGAATCTATTAATAGTGCTCATCCTTTGATACTTTTATGCATTGCTAGAAACCCATTGTGTGCTTTTTGGAGCACCAATGTGGTGTTTGTCTTTGGGTTTTTTGGTAATTCTATACTTCTACTGTAGCTCAATCAGAATATGAAAATGAACTTATAATATATCAACATATTTCTGTGTAATAAACTGTACAATATTTGATTAACATGCTTTCCTTTAGTAGCATTATTAAGGGGGTAGCCTGGACCTTTTGAACTATTTCATTATTTTCTAATTAGGTTAAATAGGTTGTATGCCAAGTTTGAGCTCAAATAGAGCATTTGAATTGATTGAACCATAATGTGTATTCTACCCCTCCTCTTCTCCCTGTATCAATGCCTTAATAATCAGATAATTTGAAGCCCAACTGGGAAATAATAGGCATTTTTATAAGAGCTTTTAGAACCCAGAATCATGATTAAATTCTTAGTATGAAGAGTAGTACTCCCCACCTCTTGTAAATACTGTATATTCTCTGATGGAGCAGAAAAAGTCTTGAGCTCTGAAATAACATCTTAGAGCTACTTTACAGTATGTTATTAACACAGAACAGTATCTAGGAATATATTATATACAAAGAAATAGCTTGGGTAAGAAGCTACAACAAAGAAGTTGTGTGGTGTACATAATACAAGCATAGCTTCCTTTAAACTAGTCTATATTCCACAAAATGGACATTTATAAGTAGCTATCAATGTCCCTTACATGTTACAGTAATACATGTAGGCCTTTAAACCAACCCTTAAGATGGTAGATGAAGAATATTAAATATATTTCAAAAATAGACAAAATGTGATATATACAAGCAAAGACATTAGTTATAAAATAAATGAGTAGTACAGACCTGTAGCTCTAGAAAATACCTATAGAAAGTTAAAAGGATCATGAGATTCCAAAGTGTCTGGACTGAGATATGTCAAAATGTATTTCAGAAAAATGTCAAAGTGGTGACCACAAACAAAGTATAAATAAAGACCAATATCCATCCGGGTCTCAAATGGATTGTTCAACATCTTTCTTTGCATATCTCAGCAACCACTGGTCCGATGCACAATATCCTCTATATTCTGAAGAGCTAGAATTTGGGGCTACACGAATCTGCTTTTATATATATTGATTATAGTCATTTACATATGGTAAATGGAATAATACTGCATATTTGATAGACAATGTTATTCACCTTGCACCATCTCCCATAATGTATGTAATTTTACACTTATTGACAAACATGTTTAGAAAATGTATTAATGTATATATAGCTGTCAAGAAGATAGATTATTGTAAGGTGTTTGTAAAGATATGATCTAATCATCAATACTCAACATTTCTTATCATGGCCACCTTAAATCAGGATGTTCTCATTTTCCAGGACAGCTATAATACCATGTATTTGATAGTAGGCACTTTGAAAAGCAAATAAACATAGATAATAGATGGCTAAAACTCTATCTTGACAGATAATAAAAGATGCAGTGTCAGAAAAAGATGGAGAATAGTACCACCCATGATAGAAATTTCACATCAGTTATTGGCTTTAAAACTTGGAATAATGGGTGCCTAATATGACCCAGTTGCACTTGAGGTTATCTGATCAGTAAAGCATTGATACAAAAATATTTTCTTTTTAGTGGATGCAGTTGACATGGAATATTCTTTTCCCTCATGAATGCACTTGACATGGAACACCTCTTTCCATTGCATTTTTGACATGGAACATCCTTGAAATAGAACATCTCTTTCCATCAAGTTGTTAAGATGGAATATTTTCTTCTACCATGTTTTTGACACGGAATACTTGTGCTCCGCGTTTTTGACACGGAACACCTGTGCTTCAAGTTTTTGACATGGAACACCACTTTCCTCCGTGTTTTTGATATAGAATATCCTAGTTCCACCATGGATGCATCTGACATGGAATAACACTTTCCACCACATTTTTGATATGGTTTTTTTGGCATAAAACTTACTTAACATGGAACACTAGTTTCTACTAAGTTCTTGACATGGAACACTAGTTTCTTCCGTGTTTTTGACATGGAACATCCTGGTTTCACCATAAATGCATCTGACATAGAATAACACTTTCCACTGTGTTTTTAATATGGTTTTTTTGACATAGAACATACTTGACATAGAACACCAGTTTCCACTAAGTTCTTGACACAAAACACCATCTTCCTCCGTGTTTTTGACATGGAATATTCTGGTTCCATCATGAATGCATCTGAGACAGAATAACACTTTTCACTGCGTTTTGACAGGGTTTTTTTGAACATACTTGACATGGAACACCAGTTTCTACTTGCTTGACACGGAACACCCCCTGCTTCGCATTTTTGACACAGAACACCATCTTCCTCCGTGTTTTTGACATGGAACATTCTGGTTCCACCATGAATGCATCTGAGACAGAATAACACTTTCCACCGCGTTTTTGACAGGATTTTCTTGATATAGAACATACTTGACACGGAACACCAGTTTCCTCCATGTTTTTGACACGGAACACATCTTTCCGCCGAAGTATAATCAAGCTATCAATATTTGGTCTCTCACTGAGTAACAAAACATTATAAACATTGAATATACATATGTCAAATATTAGTATTATGCATCAAAGTCATTGGTCTTTCATGCATTCAAAAATAATCAAAAACACGGAACAGTATTTGTCCGTGTTGCCAGGCTCACGGAATGTTCTTTTGCCAAGCTAGATAGGTGGCAGGGCCATTTAGGCTAAATGGCTCGTATTCCATGCTATGATTTTCTAGTCTAAACGATATGCACATCACATCAATCTCCTAGATTGCTAGTAAGCAAAAATAGACCGTGTTTTACGCAATCTTCTAGATATTAAATCTTAGGTAATGTACATTAAAAATAAACTGCCCTATGTGCTCTATTTTTTGGCACATAACGCAATGGGACATTTTGGCTTTGACAAATTGTATGACACGCTACATGATTTGTATTACTGGCCAAACATGCGGAAAGATCTCAAAAAGGCATACATCCCTTTGTGCACAGAGTGTCAGAGAAATAAAGACAGAACATCAAGACCGGCAGGACCGTTGCAACCCTTGCCAGTTCCCAATAAACGACTTACATCAGTTGCTTTGGATTTCATTGGACCGCTCCCAGAAGAGAGGGAATAAGATACAATTTTGACAATGACATGCAGATTAGGCACCGACATTTAGATTGTCCCAACACACTCATCATGGAATGCCAAACAAATTGCAAAAGCGGTGGTAGATCATTGGATCTGCAAAAATGGATTGATGGATGAACTCATTTGTGATTGCGATGTGATTTTTACCTTAGAACTCTGGGCGGCAATCTGCAAACTACTAGACGTAAAAGTCAAGATGTCAACAGCATACAGTGGGCAAAAAAACCGTTCAAGTGTTGGTCACATATGAAAAGATTAATTTATAACTTTGAAATTAAAAATGTTAAAAATATGAGATTATTCACAGGTATACTAAAGGGTATTAGCTAAAGGATGGCACACTGATCATGTGATTTTTCCAAGAATTGACCAAACAGGAGCATATACAGTTTGCTAAGTCATTCGAACAGTTTTTTTACTAAACACTTGAGTATCAATAAATCATATTTACTAGTACTTTGTATGTCCACCCTTGGCCTTAATCACTGCTGCACACCTTCTAGGCATGCTAGCAATCAAATTCTGCACCACTTCCTTGGGTATTCCATTCCATTCCTTCTCAACCCTCTTCCAAAGTTCATGAATACCCTTTGGTGGGACTTCATGTTCATTAAGTCTTCTTTTGAGGTATTCCCATAGATGTTCAATGGGGTTGAGATCTGGAGATTGTGCAGGCCATATGAGGACCCTAAAATTCTGCTCTTCAAACCATTTCTTGGCCAATTTTGAGGTGTGCTTGGGGTCATTGTCTTGCTGAAAGTGGATCTCTTCCACCTATTGACCATACCACTCCAAGAATTTTAGGAGCTCATTACCTAGGATCTCAGTATATAACTGAGCATCCATCTTCCCATCAATTCTAATGGCAAATCCAATTCCTTCCTATCCCATACAACCCCACATCATCAAGTTTTCTCCTCCAAACTTCACAGTTTGCTTGATCCTCCTGGGGTCCTGTCTGTTTTCCTTGTCTATCCACACCTGATCTCTACCATCTGAACCCAATCTGTTGATTTTGGTCTCATCTGACCACTAGACCCTTGCCCAGTCATCCACAGTCCACTCCAAGTGCCTTTCTGCAAACTCCAATCTAGCCCTCCTATGCTTTTTTGATAACAAAGGCTTCTTTTGTTTTGCCACTGAGACCATGCCAGTTGATTTGAGTGCATTCCTAACTGTTTGAGGACTGATATTCTGGCCATTAATAGTAGCCAGAGACTTGGCAGCTTGCACAGCATTCTTGATTTGTCCAGTTCGAATTCCACACTTGGTATAGGTGATATTGGCACCAGTCAGTTTCTTTGGGCGTCCTCCATGGGAAACCACTGCCTCAGGACAGTAGTCTTGGCAAATCTTGGTGATAGAACCAGCACTAGCTCCAGTCTGGGCCTTGATAGAGGCATAGGAGTGACTAGAAGTAAGAAGAGAGACAATAGTAGCAATGGTTGCTTTAGAAAGGGGTTTCATGCTTGATTGGGGGGATAAAGAGGTTGGTTGTAGCTATTATATACCTATTCAACATGTAGTCACATGATTTTATTGATAGTTGTTTGGTATATCAACAAAGTCATGTGATAATACATAGTTTATAGCATTTAAATTACTAGCAAAAAAACTGTTTGAATGACTTAGCAAATTGTGTATGCTGCTGTTTGGTCAATTCTTGGACAAATCACATGATCAGTATGTCATCCTTTAGCTAACACCATATAGTATATCTGTGAATAATCTCATATTTTTAACATTTTTAATTTCAAAGTTATAAATTAATTTTTTCATGCGTGACCAACACTCGAACAGTTTTTTTGCCCACTGTACGTAGCCTCATTCTTGACACTTTGTACAGTATATGACTCAGTTTTTTTACTAAATACTTATTACATTATACAAACAATTATTACTAACACAATTGTTGCACACAACGAGTCAGACTTATAAGGCAGTAGTCTATATTCATTCCTTCTAGTGACTAAGTGCTCCTATTTGTCTAAATTGATGATTACATCAGCAATATGCCAACCCGCACTTGCACTAACGACTCATCCTGACTAGGCGCTTTTTGTAATTATTCCTTTATTCTTCCATTTTCCAATATATAAATAATATCAGGCCGCTTATTCTTTATGCCAGTTTGCCAGAAGTCCATGTAATGGCACTTAGAGAATACAACAGTGTTTTAGACAGACACCTAGAAGCCGGGGGCTTAGTCATACTGCTTGTTACAAAGATAGTTTAATATCTTAGGTCAATGACTGCAGAATGCACTACATTAAGGTTTGAGACTCGTTATAATCATGCTTTAGGCTAATAACCTAAATAGTATTATGTTTATCATGTATGAGAACCTACAAAGAACATACAATTTTAGCTTCAAGATACTGAACAAGAATTTTTCCCCATTAGGCAATTATCATCCTAATTAAGTACTAATAATAAGAGTGCTTAATATGTAAGCTCTTATCCACTATTGCTGTTGCTTCCCTCACGTTTTTGGCTAGAATACACATATTTACTATAGATGGTAGTCTTAATGGTACATAAAGTACATAGTACCCAGTTGTGTATAACTATATTCATAGCGGTAACACACCCTTCAATGTTAGACAACACGCTTAATAATTGGTTTCTTCCATCCTTTGTATGCAAGAGTGTGTACTTATATACATAAAAAATGCCAAAAATTGAGCATTTATACATGTAGCCAATTCCTTGTCTCTTCAGCATGAGCATCATTGAGTGCTGCTTGACTATTTGCCCACCGCTCCTACTGTGTAGATGGTCACAGATGTGTGTGCAATTAGAATTTCAGGCCTTGTAAGTCAAAACAAGGACTGAACAATAGCAAAAGTAGCAGCCTTCTACTCAGCCAAACTCAATTTTGCCCAACAAAATTACCCTACTCATAAAATTGAAATGTTTGTGGGTATTAAAATGATGCTTTGGCATTGCGAGATCCTGCAAAAGGTCAAGTTCAAATGGGTTATGGATTATAAGGGCTTAATTCATTTACTGAATCAAAAGAACCTTTCTAAAAGACAAGCGCATTAGCTTAAGAAAATATTTTTGTTTGAATTTGAAGTCTTTTATATACCAGGCAGTGAAAATATTGTTGCAGACACATTATTGTGCATATACTTAAATAACTCACCTAGAACAGTATGCACACACAGCAAATACTCATACCATGATATTGTTGACAACAAAGGCAAAGTTAAAAATAGCACTATGTCTATATTAGCAGGCATAGAAGCAAAGGTGGCTTCACATACCTTATGTCTACAGAAAACCATGCTGCCTGCTGAAATGAATTGTCTTGAAACTTTGAAAGAGTTTGCTACACATATGGGCAGGCATTTTGTTCTCAAGCCTCCTAGCAAGCAAAAAGAGGGCAAGAATATTGCAAAAGACTTAAATATAGCCCAATGTACCTTAGAAAAACTGATAATCAAATTATTGGCTTGTAAAAAGTCCGCAGTAATCCATTTGGAAAATAATGTTCCAAAAATGGAACAGGCCACAGACTTGCCCAGCTTGGATCACAATGCCAAGAGCCAAGACCTGCCAAGTCTATTGGACTTAGCATCATTAGCAGTAAATGGGTTTGATGTAGTTGAGGAAATATGCAACCAATACTCCTCAGACTTCTTCTTTGGACAAATTTTCAAGGAACCTAAAGAGTTCCAAAACTTTGAAGTAAAAGATGGACTTATATTTCTGAAAGAAAAAGACAAATTACTACTTTGTATACCTAGAATAATCACCAAAGGCAGGAGTATAAAAGAAATCATCATATCTAAAGCCCAGTTTGTACTTGCACATTTAGGTGCTGCTACAACTATTGACTATCTAAGAAGCCATGTTTGGTAGAAGGACATGGTGTCCAATATAAAATTATTCTGTGAAACATGCTCAACATGCAAAATGAGTAAGCCCAGCAATCAGAAACCTTATGGTTTATTAAATCCATTACTTATTCCCAGAACACCTTGGAAATCTATTGGAATGGACTTTATTAGACCATTATCTGAGTCTAAGAATTGGGACGGTGTATATAATTCAATAACTGTTGTAATTTGTCTATTAATAAGTATGGTATACTTCATTCCAAGCAGGACAAATTACACTGCAAAGCAAGTTGCAGAATTAGTCTTTGAACATGTATATAAATTGCATGGTTTACCTTGTAATATTATTAGTGATCAAGATGTGTGGTTTATCAGCATATTCTAGACTCATCTCAATCAACTTGTTGAGACAAATTTTAAAATGTCCGGTGCATATTACCCTCAAATGGATGGATCTACGGAACAAGCTAATAAAACAATAAATCAAATGCTGCGGAAGTGTGTAAATGGGAAACAAACTGACTGGGTATCCAAATTATCTAGAATTGAGTTTGCTATCAATTTAGCCAGATTTAAAAGTACTAAATACACACTCTTTTTCCTCAATATTGGACAAATGCCACAGCTTATAATCTGAAATTCTGCGGATAAATTAGAATATCCCTCAGTCAGAAACTTTGCACTGCAAAAAAAATTAGCCATAATGTCTGCTCATAATAGTATTCTGGTGGCACGTGTCAAACAAATTTGGGACGCAAATAGAAAATGTCAATTATCTCCATTTGTGGAAGGAGATCTAGTATATATATCAACTAAAAATATCATATTCCCTAAAGGATTCCCTAAAGGATTGGCTCAAAAGCTAATACCCAAATATATTGGCCCTTACAAGATATTGGAAGACTATAGTAATCAATCTTACAAGCTTAACCTGTCTAATTTTCTTAAGCAACGGGGTGTGCATAATGTATTCTATGCCTCTTTATTACAGATACATTATGCTAATGATGACTGGCTATTCCCTGGAAGATTGGATGAGCAGATAAACTCAGTAGATGCACCTGGAACCAAATGGGATATTAAGAATATTAAATCCCACTTTGGATTGGGTGAAAACTTATTTTTTGAGGTAGAATGAAAATCTAGTAATATTACATGGCTTCACTATGACAGAATTGCTGACTTACTAGCTTTCAAAGCATATTTAGAACTTCTTGGTATTGACAAAATATCACAACTACCAAAGAGGCATGGCAAACCAATAACCAATGATTCTCAAGTCTTTCTTCACTCTGTGTATCCTTTACCCCTCCCAAAAACTCATAAATCCTTTATTCATTTTTGTTTTTTCTTTGTTAAAATTATTCCCTGCTTTTATTGATCCTATCACACTTCTTAGACCCCAATTTTAATATTAACCTCTTCTTCAACCAAGCTTTTTCTTTATCCAACACCTTTAACTCTATCCCCATTGCCGCTCCTCCTGCAAATCCAACTACTACCCCTGTCAACAGTGTTGAAGTTAACCCGCCCACTATACCTACTATTGCTGAACCTGCTGTCAGACCTGTTGCGCTACCCACCACGGTTACAGATACCCTGTTTTTTTTATTGCTTCCCACTATTTCTCACCCTGGAGTTTGTCGCATCACCTAAAATTATTTTGTATTTTTTGAACTACAGGTTGGATTTACTGAGTTTGATGCTCAGCAAGCCATTACTACCAAACTCTTATTGATTTTCTGTGCTTATGATAGCAAGCTCTGCGCTCAAGTCAACCCTACTATTGCTTTATCATACATTTCTTACGGATACCCAGCCATCTCTCAGTTGTTTAATATCTATGCAGTAGAATCCAAGCACTTTGCTTTTTGGAACAATATCATCTGCCACTATATTATGGATGGTGTTCCTATTACACTCAAACTATTTACCATGCCTGTCCCTCACGTTGTGCAATCCATTTGTCCCAACCCAACTCTAACTTCTTGCAATTCTTGCATTTTGCCTAATATTAATCCCAAGTTATTCAATATATCTCACAGTGCCGGACGCCTTTTTAACAACATGCTCTTGCTGTCTGCTTCTGCCAAAATTGTGCACCGCAAGCAAAACAATCAATACTTCTACAAACACAATTTTAAGCACAAGCAGGCTTCCACGGGCATTAAATTGTGTTTTTCTTGCAATAATTGCAACAATCCTTTCCATAACTTATCTGCTTTTCAGGCTAGACCTTCAAATTCCACTATCATTTAAATCTCCATTCTGTTTTCTTTTACTTATTTATTGGGCATTGCTTCAACAATACCCAGAGGGCATATATGACATTCCTAAACTTTTTCCATCTTCATTATCTTTTCTTTTATCTTATCTATGTTTTGACTTCATTCTCATTCTGCTAATACACCCAGACTGATTAGATTACCATTGGCTAGGATCTATCTTATTTATCTCCCATTTTTTCTTTGGCCTTGTTACTTTATTTGGACTCTAATTATATTAGCTAGCAAGTCCTATAGTATAAATACATGTGTGTTTCTACTGTAGATTCCTAATGAACAATAAATACATTTTACCTGTTTTACCAGTGCTAAAGCTTTGCTACTCAATCTTTCTATATTGCTAGAATGATACTATTGTTACCTCCCAGTCATAATAGTTACTTCTGTCACATTTATTTATGCTTTGTTTGTGATCACCTTTTTAGCCTTTCTCCGAGATACATTTTGACATATCTCAGCTCAGACTCATTGGATTTTCATAATTCTATATATCACAAATAGATGTCATTTGGAAATAAACAGCTATACTATTTGAATATGTTTTAGATGTTGTCTTTCCCATCATATTTTGCTTTTTTGATATTTTTAGACAATATTGCTTATTCTTCTTGTACCATCTTATGAAGTATTTTTGCTTTTTAGCACTCTGAATATAATATGTAGAGTACATTAAAAACTATCTGTATATGTATAATATGTACATTTTGGTGAAGAATAAGCAGTGATATACTAATATTATGATAGAAACTTAACCCCTTCTTGTTTGCCTCATAACCAAGGTATTTTACTTCATCCAGAATGTTTCAAAAATATGTATTGCATTTGTGGTATTATATAGAGCAGCATTATATACCTATATGTGCTAGAAATAGCCATTTCATCTCATAATAAAATATACAAATTCTGGAGAGGATAAGGAGTAGTATTCTTCAATCTTAGAGTTGCACCAAGATTTTGGGCTTTAAAAATTGGTATAATAGGCGCCTAACCAATCCTAGCTAGGCCTGAAGCTATTTTATCAAAAAGGCATTCATACAATGGGTAAGGGAAGGGATAGAGTACACATCCTAATTCAATAGGTTCCACTGCTCTAATTAAGCTAAAACTTGGCATGTACTCTACCTAACAGAAATAAAAAATAATTGCATAGTCAAAAGAACATATACCAGCCCCTGGAGGGTGCTATTTAAGGTACACTTTTTGACCAAAACATTGTACGCTTAATTGCACAATAATGAGTAAAGATATTGTAATTTTGATTTCAGATTCGGATTGGGACACCTTAAAACTATAGGTCTACTAAAAGCACCAAGGAAAAAGGTCCAGAAATGCACCCAAAAGCCCCCAATCCATTGCCAGCAATACACAAAAGTAGTATAGGATGAGCATTATTTATAGACCTAGGGGCCAAATATAGGGGCAAGGACAAGCATCCATCTAGTGCTATAGCCTTATATGGTATGAACAGTTGTTTTAATGAATTTACAAATGTGTTTAGAGAGGCTTTTGTTGGAAAGAGAAGTAATGTTGAAGCAACTCCTTCTAGGAAGACTTGGGCTATGAAACATGTACAGCAGCTTGAAATGCAACTGTTTCATAGCCGTAAAGTGGCTTTGATTAATTTGTTTCAAGCTGATGTTAGTATGGCAGATACATATCTTTCATTGATAGACAATGGTATTTGAGAGGCATGGGTTAAAAGGCACACAAAAGATATGGAGGAAGAAGAATAGTTAATTTATAGTACTTGATTATTATTCTAATCCAAATCTACTTGTCAATGCTTAATAGCTTTTCCATATAGCCTCTGCTATTTTATCCCTTTTTGAAGTTGCACATAAAACTTCCGCTTAACAAGGAGGTCTATTTCTAAGAACACTATAATCGTTATACTGAACATTTGTAAAATTGACAAAGTCTAAAATTTCTTCAGGATTATGGTTGCAAATAAAATTGTGTATAGCAGTAAGAGCAGGAGGAATATGAGCTTAAATATCTATACTAAATTTGGGTGGATAGACCAAAATTATGAATTGCCTTTTAAAAATACCAAAAATAGATTCAATAACGTTTCTTGCGGATGCATGTCAGAGATTGTATAATTCTTCTTTTGTTACTGATCCACAAAATATAATTTATATTGTAAACAATAAAGTTATATAAAATTACTCACCAAACTGAAGCCTGTCCCTACTCTGCTAAATAATAATGAATACTCCAATATAGAACCAAAAGTGAATCACATATTCTAAAACCTGCATCCGCCAAATAATATTTTCTATCCAAAATAGTAAGATCAGAAAGACGTGTATTGTTATACATACTAGCATCTGTAGCACACCTGTCCCAACCACTAAGCATATATTGAAATTACAAATCAAAGCCACAACAAGCAAGTATATTTTGAGATACACCACCTTTGCAATTTTGTGAAATTGATGTTCTTCCGCAGAAGGACAGCAGTTTATATGTGTTCCATCTATAGCTCCAATAGCATTTTCAAAAAATGGAAAAAACTTTGGATTTGATCTAATTATTAGATGTGGCCGGAAGTTTGACGTAAGTTGTATAAAAAGGGCTTGAAAACAGTATATATAAGATTATGTGAAATGATCTGGATATAATGATTACAAAAGACATATCCATAATAAAATCTTATGCTTACCTTGATATAGTTCTATTTGCATGTTGAAATTGCTTTCCAACATGTTGGATTGAAAGACCAGTAACACAAGTATAGAGAAAAATAGCCAGATACTCTTCAAGGGTGATGTGTCATGAGTCTTGTAATCCAGTAGAACATAAAGCCTTGACAAGAGTCTTAAAAACATGTGGTTTCATCCCTAGTTTATTCTTCATTTGGTTAAGATGGTCTTGAAAAAGTTCTTGTACCTATGCATGTCCAATAAGGATAGATGTATAGTAAGGAGTCTTGATATAGAATGGGAGTGTTGACATAGAATGGTGTACTGAACAGTTTAGCTGCAGAAGCCATAGTGTTTACAAAAAATAAGGCTGTAGCAAATGCCAGGCAAAGCCGGCCAGACTCAATGTTAGAATCATTGAAATGGTTAGGAAGTGACATTGATCAGATTATATAATGTCACATGTGCAACTGAAATGCGCACTGCAACCAAAACTGATCTGTACTGAACAGGACCTTAAGTATCATTAGTAGAATCTCTTTTAACAATACACATAGCATGGACTACACACCTTGTCACAATGTATTCAGTCATGAATATACTTATATTGTCTACAGGATGTATCCGCAGGGCTTCAATTGCATTATAACATGGCAAAAATGAGCAATTTTAGTGGTATTAGTACTCTTGAGACAAACTTTTAGCTGATCCTTAACTGCTTTGAGATACCATATGTGGCTTATAGCTGGAGAATAAATAAGATAAGAGATTGACAATTATTCAAAAATCAGAAGGAATACATACTAGATGGGAGGTATTCCTTGAGGCAAGAGTAGCATTCTCTGAGCTCATCATGGCAATATTGCTTAGACTCAATGCACTACTTGTGAACAGTCTTGCAGCGAGCAGCTTCATCTAGTAGTAGTAGAGAGATAGGGTGGCAATAGGGACAGAGACTAGCAGCATTGAGCTTCTGGTCATCAAAGAAGGTGACAGAGTTAGAGGTATTGCCATTGTCTAGCTTTGACTTTGAGGGAAGTGGAGGAAAGATAAACCAGCAGCCTGGAGTAGTTGATTTATTAAGGTAGGCAGAGGCAGAGGCAGAGGTGGGGGCTGGAGAGAGGGATCCTGCCGTTTTGTTGAGATCAATGAGGAAGTGGTGGCAATTTTCAGTATAGTTTTGTTGTGGTCAATGAAGAGGTAGAAATAATGATATATTGCCATTGCTTGGGGCCCTCTTGTTATACTGGGTGTAAATGTATGATTGAATACCTTGGATTTAAAAGAAAATATGTAGGACATACTAACAGGGCCTCCTCTACATGGGTTTCTTCTATGTTGCTTTCCATCACCCTGCCCACAGACCTTTGTTTATCCAATGTTGTGTAAGCGGCCAGAGTGATGTTAATTTCTGACAGAAGCATTGGTAAATTCTTACCCATTAACAATAAAGGTAGGTAGGTAGATATGTTGAGAAAACAGTGGCTTGCTAGTGAATGTTAACATTGAGTGGCAGAAAGTAACTGGAGGCGGAGAAAGCAACAATGACAAGTGAAAGCAGTTGAGATGCGCAGCTGGCAGAAGAGTGACCAATCACACAGTAGTCACATAGGTATTGTCTTAAATGTATCATTAAAATACTAGTGTTGCTACCAGCAATAAACTGCAACTTAATCATATGGAAAACAATTTGACAAAGACACAGCTAATGCTATTGAAGCAAGGGAGCTTGGAATAGTGTGAGCTACTTGGCAATCTAATTATAAAACATAGGGTACAGGGATAAACAAGCACAAAGCATCTGAAGTCCAAAGTAAGTAACTAGGTGAATTGAGCAAAGTTCTAACAAACTAACCTAAGGTCCAAAGTAAGTAACTAGGACTTCAAGATGTAAACTAGAGTGAGCATATACTGTATAGATTTAAGTACTCCAGTCTATCTAAATCTATTCTGGTCTGGTCCAGACTAGTCTATGGACTGATAAATATCTTATGTTTAGAATGGTCTAGAGAGCAAATGAAAATAAAAAAGAAAGTAATCTAATCTGATAAGATAGCAATATGAGGAAAACACAGAAAGCAGTTTTAGCATTGTTTGCATTATTTTGTCAGATATAAAAGACCTATCTGGCCTCCAACTCCTAGATAACCTTTATTGATAACCATACAAAAAGTAGAGCTGATGTGCTTCTTAAGCGCAAAAGCAATGCATTTAATATGTTCCAAACATCCAAAGCATGGGCTGAGAGCAAATTAGGCTTTAAGATCAAAGTACTACAGGATGACAAAACTAGTGAATACATGTCAAATGCTTTCATTAAATTTACTGATCAGTGTGGTATTGAGTGTCATCATACAATGCAAAATTGCCCACAACAGAACAGAGTTGCAGAGCATGCAAATTGCACTATGGTAAAATATGTTACTTCCATGCTCAATGAGGCTCATATACCATCTTTGTTTGGGGTTGTTATATTGCAGGATACATACATATATGGAATTGCATTCCTACAGTTTTTTTACTATACAAGACTCCATACAAGAGCTGAAATAAATGCAAACCCAATGTTTGTCATTTGAGGGTTTGGAATTGCCTTGCATATGTTTATATATAGAGAAATAAGTGCAAATCATTGCTACCTCATATGGCAAAGTGTATCTTTGTTGGGTATCTTACTGAATATAAAAACTAAGAATTTTACAACCCAGTCACCCATTTCTGCACCTCGTCCTAAGTCTGCACATTGCCAGTATGCTCTAGTGGATTCTGCAATGCTGAGACGCACTATTTGTATTCCTAAGCAATCTGGTGAATGATGAAAGGTCTTACATGATCTTAAACCACCTAAAGCCAATAATCCTGGATTTAAAAAGGTGGTGTTTGCTGGGATTGTTTCAAGCACAGATTTATGCACATTTAAGCAGGCCATAAAAGCACTTAATGTGCAAATGTGGAAAGAGGCTGCTAATACAGAATTCAATCTGTTGCAGCACAACCAAACTTGGAAATGAGTTGAGTTCTCTCTGGGTCAAAAGACAATTGGCTGTGATTGGGTATTTAAAATCAAGCAAAATGCAAATGGTAGTAGTATAGAGTGCTACAAGGCTTATATCATTGCCAAGGGCTATAGTTAGTGCCCTGGTGTTGATTACCATGAAGTCTTTGCTCCTACTTTCTGTCCTGCCATTTTCCGCTTGATTGTGGCTCTGGCCGCCATTGGAGACTTGAAGTTATGTGATGTTGATATTACAACTGCTTTTATTTAAGCAGTCTATATGTCAATATAATCTCAAGTTGTTGAAGCAGGCGAGCTCGGGGCAGTGTGAGCTACTCGGCGACCTAGTTATAGAACGTAGGGCGCAGGGATAAGCGAGCACAAAGCGTCTGAAGTCCGAAGTGAGTAACTGAGTGAATTGAGCAAAGTGCTAACAAACTAACCTGAAGTCCGAAGTGAGTAACTGGGGACTTCAGGATGTAAACTAGAGTGACTATATACTGTGTAGACTCAAGTACTCTGGTCTACCTAGGTCTCTCTGGTCCGGTCCAGACCAGTCTATGGACTGATAAATATCATGTGTCTAGAATGGTCTGGAGAGCAAATGAAGATAAGAAGAAAGTAATCTAATCTGATAAGATAGCAAAGTGAGGGAGACATAGAGAGCAGTTTTAACACTCCTCCCTGTTCTGACAAGTCTCCAGAACAAAGAAAAATAAAGCAAAACAGAAAAAGAAAGATTAAAGTTTGAGACCCATTTTATCTCTACAAAAGTCCACTTTAGGAGGTGAGAGGGGTTTGGTAAGAATATCAGCAACTTGCTGATCAGTAGGAATATAAGAAGGAGAAATCTTTCCAACATTAACAGCATCCCTAAGCCAATAATAGCGCAAATCAAGGTGCTTCATCCGTCCATGGTGCTCTGGATTCTTGGAAACACTAATAGATGACTGGTTGTCCATATGCAGCACAGAGGGCTCAGTGACTGTGTAGCCAAACTCCTCAAGGATATTGCGCATCCACACAATTTCCTTGGCTGCCTCCACCGCAGCAATGTACTCTGCCTCAGTAGTAGACAGAGTTACAACAGTTTGGAGTTTGCTTGCCCAGCCAATAGCACCTCCAGCTAGAACGGTCAAATAACCACTCGTAGAGCGTCCAGTATCTACACAATCACCATGTGCAGCATCAGTGTAGGTAACAAAGTTATCATGGCCCATAGCGCCAGAATAAGTCAACTTGTAATCCAGAGTGCCTCTGAGGTAGCTGAATAAATGTTTAACCGCAGCCCAATGCTTAGGCCCAGGATTGGAGTTGAAGCATGCCAGATAGGACACAGTAAAAGCAATGTCAGGACGGGTCATGGTGGCTAGATACTGCAAAGAGCCAACTGCATTGAGGTAGGGAACATTTCGCATAAATTCCACCTCATCTCCATTCTGAGGTCCATCTGCCTTGGAAAGAACAGTGCCCACAGCCATAGGTGTTTTGACCGGATTAGAATCAGTCATGCCATATGTATTAAGCATATCGAGGATATACTGACGCTGATGCAAGGAAATGGTTTTAGCAGCCATATCTCGCTCAATGGCAACACCAAGTAAATACTGTGTAGGACCCAGATCACGGAGTTTAAAATGCGCAGCTAGCTGCTTAACAGCTCTATCTATGGCAGTGTCCGATTTGGAGGCAAAGGTAATGTCATCAATGTAAATGGGAACAATAATCTTTACATCTCCATCCGAATAGATGTAGACAGAGCGATCTGATTCTATACGCTTGAACCCCATATCTGACAATGCCTCATGCAACTTGAGGTTCCATTGACGTGCAGACTGCTTAAGACCATAGAGCGACTTTTTGAGTTTCAAAACCATGTTAGGACCACCTTGGTGAAATCCTTCAGGTTGTAACATGTAAATCTCCTCGTCAAGGTCACCTTTAGTGAAAGCAGCTGTAATATCAACAGAGCGCAACTTCAAGTCTCCAATGGCGGCCAGAGCCACAATCAAGCGGAAAGTAGCAGGGCGGAAAGTAGGAGCAAAGACCTCATGGTAATCAATGCCAGGGCGCTGACTGTAGCCCTTGGCAACAATACGAGCCTTGTAGCGCTCTATACTGCCATCTGCATTTCGCTTGATTTTAAAGACCCAACCACAGCCAATTGCCTTTTGACCCGGAGGGAGCTCAACTCGCTCCCAAGTTTGATTGTGCTGCAACAGATTGAATTCTGTGTTAGCAGCCTCTTCCCACATGTGCGCATCAGGCGCTTTCATTGCCTGTTTGAATGTGCGCGGATCTGCGCTTGAAACAAGCCCAGCAAACTCCACCTCTTCAAATCCAGGATCATTGGCTTCAGAAGGTTCAGGATCATGTGAGACCTTCCACCATTCACCAGGCTGCTTAGGAACGCGAGTAGTGCGTCTTAACGTTGCAGGATCAACTGGAGCACGCTGGCGGCGTGCAGGCTTAGGAGGAGGTGCAGGAACGGCCTCAGGCTGTGGCGGTTCAGCTGGCTGTTCAGGAGGCGCAATAGGCACTTCTGGCTCAATGACAGGACTTGGAGTAGAGTCATCCTCATCATCATCAAAATTGAAGCCATTAGAGTCCCCCCCTGAATTGGGAGGTGGTGCACTTGCAGAAGAAGTGGGAAGAAGGTCAAACTTTGGCATAGGGCCAGTGGACACCCCAGGGAAGCACCTTTCGTCGAAATCAGCTCTCTCTGAGATAATGAACCTTTTGGTGCGTGGGTTGTAAAACTCCCAGCCCTTGTACCCAGTAGGATACCCAACAAAGATACACTTCTCCATATGAGGCTGCAACGATTTGCGCTTATCTCCCTGAACATAAACATATGCAAGACAACCCCAAACCCTCAAATGACTAACATCAGGTTTGCGCTTATTCCAGCTTTCATACGGAGTCTTGTCCGGTAAAGGAGCTGTAGGAACACGATTCCATACATGCATGTATGCTGCAACACAGCGACCCCAAAACGAAGGTGGTACACGAGCCTCATTGAGCATGGAAGTAACATGTTCTGCCATGGTGCGATTTGCATGCTCTGCAACTCCGTTCTGTTGTGGGCGATTTCGCGTTGTATGACGACGCTCAATGCCACACTGGTCAGTGAATTTGATGAAAGCATTTGACATGTATTCACCAGCTTTGTCATCCTGCAGCGCTGTGATCTTAAAGCCTAATTTGTTCTCAGCCCATGCTTTGTACGTTTGAAACGCACTGAATGCATCGCTTTTGCGCTTAAGAAGCACAGCAGCTCTACTCTTTGTATGGTCATCAATAAAGATTATCCAGTAGCGATAGCCTTCAGGAGTAGGGGGCGAGATAGGACCTTTCAGATCTGAGAAGATAAGCGCAAGCGGAACATCTGACATGCTTGGTGAAGAAGGAAATGGGTTTGAATGCATCTTGCCTGCAAGGCAAGGTTCACAAATGGGGTCAGGCTGTTGCTGTGAATTCAGCTTGAGTCCGGTAACCATACCCTCTCTAATCATCTTCTGGATGTCAGTGTAGCTATGATGAGCAAAGCGACGATGCCAGAGACTGATATCAAGGGGTAGAGTGGAATTGGAGGAAATAAAGGCAGACTCCGAAATAGGAACTGTATAACCGTTCAATAAAGCGCAGTTTGATGTACTAACATCTGCAGAGAAGAGACAAGCTCCTTTGCGATGAGATTAGCATCAATGGTGATTTTGAAGCCTTTGTGCTTTGTGAGGTATAGAACAGACAGTAGATTGTTTCGGAGATCTGGTACATGTAAAACTCTAGTTAACTCGACGCCTCTTGACTTGATTCCATTTACAACTGGTTCAAAGAACACAGTGCCCACCCCTGCAGAATAAATAACTCGTTCATCTGCTAATCGGATTGGAATGCGAAGGGGGGTGTAATTTCTAACCCAATTGCGATGGGGCGTCATATGAGAAGTCGCCCCTGTGTCTGCAATCCAATCGTCATTAGTTTGGGGTGAAATGGAAGAGGGAACATTGGTATTAAGAGCACTTGCATTTCCAGCAAATTCCATGTCCTTGGACTCTTTTTCCTCACTGGATGCCTCTGAGGCCTTGTGCGCTCTATTGCCTTTGCGAGCCGCTTTGACACGCTCCTTCGCATCCTTTTGCGCAGCAATAAACTTGTGACACTTGTCCATTGCATGGTTGGTCATATCACAAAATGCGCACTTGGGCTTGGATGCAGAAGGGGCTGGAGCGGTTTGGAACGCGGTGGCGAGTGCAGGCAACTCCGAAGCGCGGCGACGTCGCTGTATGTCCTCTGTGACAAAGGCTTGATGAATTGTAGCCTTGTCCAACTTGTCCAAAAGGAGAAGTGAGGATGCAAATGAACTGTACTCTTCTGGGAGTGCCCTGACCAGAGCAAGCGAAGCAAGCTCTTCATCAAGCTTAGCCAGATCAAACCCCTTAGGGCGAAGCTGCTGAATTAGCAACATGGCTTGCTCAACTCTATTGATCAGGGTTTGAAGGTTTTCACCTTCCTCCTTTCGGATTGAGAACAGATCATCATATGCATTAAAGCGGTTGCCAGGGCGCTTTTGCTGATGTACAGCAGCGAGGGCATCCCACATCTTGATAGGATCATCCTTGATGGCTTCCACATGAACCCTCTGATCATTCTCCAAACTGAGATAGATCAAACCACATGCTTTGTCTCTCTGCTCAAAGTAGGTTTCAAGCAAAGCTTCCTCCTGAGCAGTAGTCTTGTCTGAGAGCGTTGGCTGTGCTCTAGCACCGCTGACAATGCACCATATCCCTTTAGACTGGAGATAGGCGGTAAGCAGTCTGCACGTCAATGGAACCTCAAGTTGCATGAGGCATTGTCAGATATGGGGTTAAAGCGTATAGAATCAGATTGCTCTGTCTACATCTATTCAGATGGAGATGTGAAGATTATTGTTCCCATTTACATTGATGACATCACCTTTGCCTCCAAATCGGACGCCGCCATAGATAGAGCTGTTAAGCAGCTAGCTGCGCGTTTTGAACTCCGTGATCTGGGTCCTACACAGTATTTACTTAGTGTTGCCATTGAGTGAGATATGGCTGCTAAAACCATTTTCTTGCATCAGCATCAGTATATCCTCAATATGCTTGATACATATGGCATGACTGATTCTAATCTGGTCAAAACACCTATGGTTGTGGGCACTGTTCTGTCCAAGGCAGATGGATCTCAGAATGGAGATGAGGTGAAATTTATGCAAAATGTTCCCTACTCAATGCAGTTCATTGCAGTATCTAGCCACCATGACCTGTCCTGACATTCCTTTTACTGTGTCCTATCTGGCATGCTTCAACTCCAATCCTGGGCCTAAGCATTGCGCTGCGGTTAAACATTTATTCCGCTACCTCAGAGGCACTCTGGATTACAAGTTGACTTATTCTGGCGCTGTGGGCCATGATAACTTTGTCATCTACACTGATGCTGCACATGGTGATTGTGTAGATACTGGACGCTCTACGAATGGTTATTTGACCGTTCTAGCTGGAGGTGCTATTGGCTGGGCAAGCAAACTCCAAACTGTTGTAACTCTGTCTACTACTGAGGCAGAGTACATTGCTGCGGTGGAGGCAGCCAAGGAAATTGTGTGGATGCGCAATATCCTTGAGGAGTTTGGCTACACAGTCACTGAGCCCTCTGTGCTGCATATGGACAACCAGTCATCTATTAGTGTTTCCAAGAATCCAGAGCACCATGGACGGATGAAGCACCTTGATTTGCGCTATTATTGGCTTAGGGATGCTGTTAATGTTGGAAAGATTTCTCCTTCTTATATTCCTACTGATCAGCAAGCTGCTGATATTCTTACCAAACCCCTCTCACCTCCTAAAGTGGACTTTTGTAGAGATAAAATGGGTCTCAAACTTTAATCTTTCTTTTTCTGTTTTGCTTTATTTTTCTTTGTTCTGGAGACTTGTCAGAACAGGGAGGAGTGTTAAAACTGCTCTCTATGTCTCCCTCACTTTGCTATCTTATCAGATTAGATTACTTTCTTCTTATCTTCATTTGCTCTCCAGACCATTCTAGACACATGATATTTATCAGTCCATAGACTGGTCTGGACCGGACCAGAGAGACCTAGGTAGACCAGAGTACTTGAGTCTACACAGTATATAGTCACTCTAGTTTACATCCTGAAGTCCCCAGTTACTCACTTCGGACTTCAGGTTAGTTTGTTAGCACTTTGCTCAATTCACTCAGTTACTCACTTCGGACTTCAGACGCTTCGTGCTCGCTTATCCCTGCGCCCTACGTTCTATAACTAGGTCGCCGAGTAGCTCACACTGCCCCGAGCTCGCCTGCTTCAACAACTTGAGATTCTATTGACATATAGACTGCTTAAATAAAAGCAGTTGTAATATCAACATCACATAACTTCAAGTCTCCAATGGCGGCCAGAGCCACAATCAAGCGGAAAATGGCAGGACAGAAAGTAGGAGCAAAGACTTCATGGTAATCAACACCAGGGCACTAACTATAGCCCTTGGCAATGATATAAGCCTTGTAGCACTCTATACTACTACCATTTGCACAATGTCCAATTTGGAGACAAAGATAATATCATCAATATAAATAGGCACAATAATCTTCACATTTTCATCTGAATAAATATAGATAGAGCAATCTGATTCTATATGCTTGAACCCCATATCTAACCCCTACTTGTTTGCCTCATAACCAAGGTGTTCTTCTTCATCCAGAATGTTTCAAACATATGTATTGTGTTTGTGGCACTGTATAGAGCAGCTTTACATACCTAGATGTGCTAGAAATGACTATTCTATCCCATAATAAAATATACAAATTATGGTGAGGATGGGGGGTAGTACCCTTAAATAGTAGAGAGTTGTACTAAGATTTTAGGCTCCAAAAATTAGTATGGTAGGCACCAACTCATCCCCAGTGGGGCCTACATGTATCTGATCAGAAAGACATTTATACAAGGGGCAGGAAGAGAGATAGAGTGCATAATCTAGATCAATAGGTTTTACTGCTCCAATTAAGCTAAAACTTGGCATGTACTCCATCCAACATAAATAAAAAATAATAGCATAGTCAGAAAAGTGCATACCAACCCCTGGAGGGTGCTATTCAAGGTGCGCTTTTTGGCCAAAACATCATACGCTTAATTGCACAATAATAAGTAAAGATGATTCAATTTTAATTTTAAATTTGGATTGGGACACCTTGAAACTATAGGTTTACCAAGAAACACCAAGGGAAACGGTCTAGAAATGCCCCTAAAAGTGCCCAATCCATTGCCAGCAATGCACAAAAGTAGCATAGGATGAGTATTATTTATAAAGCCAGGAGCCAAAGAAAGGGGCAGGGACAGGGCCCTGATGTGATGGCTGTTAGCCTTAATTCTAATATATTTAGTCCAAGTTCCTGGGCCAAAAATAGCATGCACTAATCAATCTGGTATAAGATTATCATGTTAAAACTGCTCTCTATGTCTCCCTCACTTTGCTATCTTATCAGATTAGATTACTTTCTTCTTATCTTCATTTGCTCTCCAGACCATTCTAGACACATGATATTTATCAGTCTATAGACTGGTCTGGACCGGACCAGAGTAGACCTAGGTAGACCAGAGTACTTGAGTCTACATAGTATATAGTCACTCTAGTTTACATCCTGAGGTCCCCAGTTACTCACTTTGGACTTCAGGTTAGTTTGTTAGCACTTTGCTTAATTCATCTAGTTACTCACTTTGGACTTCAGACGCTTCGTGCTCGCTTATCCCTGCGCCCTACGTTCTATAACTAGGTCGCCGAGTAGCTCACACTGCCCCGAGCTCGCCTGCTTCAACAGGTTATGGGCCCCGCGCTCTAAGCGCTCCAATTCCGTGTTTTGCGAACCAAGTTGCTTTCTGCATAGTTTTCACAAAACGGTCATTTTAGTCTTTTTTGCTTTTTATCCTCTACCAGGCCCGGCCATACATTGCCGCTGCTAGTAGGGTTGAACGAGCACGCCTTACGCGACTTGTTAACCTCGGTTGAGCGGGCCCCCGTCGCCTAATCCCCGAGTTATTTCTAGTTAAAGTAACCCTTTTAAATTAGGCTAGTTTAACTTCGTCTTTTCCACTTGCGTTCGCATCGCACCCCGAGCTCCGGGTAACGCCTAGTTTGTTTCCACACATTATTACACATCCCCACACATTACTACCAACACTCGTATCCATCCGCTTACGCGTTCCTTCGCAATTCGCAATAATGACTTCTGATCCCCAAATCACTCCATTGAACTCAACCAACTACAACACCTGGGCAGGCCAGATGACCGCCTATCTCCAGTCTAAAGGGATATGGCGCATTGTCAGCGGTGCTAGAGCACAGCCAACGCTCTCAGACAAGCCTACTGCTCAGGAGGAAGCTTTGCTTGAAATCTACTTTGAGCAGAGAGACAAAGCATGTGGTTTGATCTATCTCAGTTTGGAGAATGATCAGAGGGTTCATGTGGAAGCCATCAAGGATGATCCTATCAAGATGTGGGATGCCCTCGCTGCTGTACATCAGCAAAAGCGCCCTGGCAACCGCTTTAATGCATATGATGATCTGTTCTCAATCCGAAAGGAGGAAGGTGAAAACCTTCAAACCCTGATCAATAGAGTTGAGCAAGCCATGTTGCTAATTCAGCAGCTTCGCCCTAAGGGGTTTGATCTGGCTAAGCTTGATGAAGAGCTTGCTTCGCTTGCTCTGGTCAGGGCACTCCCAGAAGAGTACAGTTCATTTGCATCCTCACTTCTCCTTTTGGACAAGTTGGACAAGGCTACAATTCATCAAGCCTTTGTCACAGAGGACATACAGCGACGTCGCCGCGCTTCGGAGTTGCCTGCACTCGCCACCGCGTTCCAAACCGCTCCAGCCCCTTCTGCATCCAAGCCCAAGTGCGCATTTTGTGATATGACCAACCATGCAATGGACAAGTGTCACAAGTTTATTGCTGCGCAAAAGGATGCGAAGGAGCGTGTCAAAGCGGCTCGCAAAGGCAATAGAGCGCACAAGGCCTCAGAGGCATCCAGTGAGGAAAAAGAGTCCAAGGACATGGAATTTGCTGGAAATGCAAGTGCTCTTAATACCGATGTTCCCTCTTCCATTTCACCCCAAACTAATGACGATTGGATTGCAGACACAGGGGCGACTTCTCATATGACGCCCCATCGCAATTGGGTTAGAAATTACACCCCCCTTCGCATTCCAATCCGATTAGCAGATGAACGAGTTATTTATTCTGCAGGGGTGGGCACTGTGTTCTTTGAACCAGTTGTAAATGGAATAAAGTCAAGAGGCGTCGAGTTAACTAGAGTTTTACATGTACCAGATCTCCGAAACAATCTACTGTCTGTTCTATACCTCACAAAGCACAAAGGCTTCAAAATCACCATTGATGCTAATCTCATCGCAAAGGAGCTTGTCTCTTCTCTGCAGATGTTAGTACATCAAACTGCGCTTTATTGAACGGTTATACAGTTCCTATTTCGGAGTCTGCCTTTATTTCCTCCAATTCCACTCTACCCCTTGATATCAGTCTCTGGCATCGTCGCTTTGCTCATCATAGCTACACTGACATCCAGAAGATGATTAGAGAGGGTATGGTTACCGGACTCAAGCTGAATTCACAGCAACAGCCTGACCCCATTTGTGAACCTTGCCTTGCAGGCAAGATGCATTCCAACCCATTTCCTTCTTCACCAAGCATGTCAGATGTTCCGCTTGCGCTTATCTTCTCAGATCTGGAAGGTCCTATCTTGCCCCCTACTCCTGAAGGCTATCGCTACTGGATAACCTTTATTGATGACCATACAAAGAGTAGAGCTGCTGTGCTTCTTAAGCGCAAAAGCGATGCATTCAGTGCATTTCAAACGTACAAAGCATGGGCTGAGAACAAATTAAGCTTTAAGATCAAAGCGCTGCAGGATGACAAAGCTGGTGAATACATGTCAAATGCTTTCATCAAATTCACTGACCAGTGTGGCATTGAGCGTCGTCATACAACGCGAAATCGCCCACAACAGAACGGAGTTGCAGAGCGTGCAAATCGCACCATGGCAGAACATGTTACTTCCATGCTCAATGAGGCTCGTGTTCCACCTTCGTTTTGGGGTCGCTGTGTTGCAGCATACATGCATGTATGGAATCGTGTTCCTACAGCTCCTCTACCGGACAAGACTCCGTATGAAAGCTGGAACAAGCACAAACCTGATGTTAGTCATTTGAGGGTTTGGGGTTGCCTTGCATATGTTTATGTTCAGGGAGATAAGCGCAAATCGTTGCAGCCTCATATGGAGAAGTGTATCTTTGTTGGGTATCCTACTGGGTACAAGGGTTGGGAGTTTTACAACCCAGTCACCAAAAGGTTTATTATCTCTGAGAGAGCTGATTTCGACGAAAGGTGCTTCCCTGGGGTGTCCACTGGCCCTATGCCAAAGTTTGACCTTCTTCCCACTTCTTCTGCAAGTGCACCACCTCCCAATTCAGGGGGGGACTCTAATGGCTTCAATTTTGATGATGATGAGGATGACTCTACTCCAAGTCCTGTCATTGAGCCAGAAGTGCCTATTGCGCCTCCTGAACAGCCAGCTGAACCGCCACAGCCTGAGGCCGTTCCTGCACCTCCTCCTAAGCCTGCACGCCGCCAGCGTGCTCCAGTTGATCCTGCAACGTTAAGACGCACTACTCGCGTTCCTAAGCAGCCTGGTGAATGGTGGAAGGTCTCACATGATCCTGAACCTTCTGAAGCCAATGATCCTGGATTTGAAGAGGTGGAGTTTGCTGGGCTTGTTTCAAGCGCAGATCCGCGCACATTCAAACAGGCAATGAAAGCGCCTGATGCGCACATGTGGGAAGAGGCTGCTAACACAGAATTCAATCTGTTGCAGCACAATCAAACTTGGGAGCGAGTTGAGCTCCCTCCGGGTCAAAAGGCAATTGGCTGTGGTTGGGTCTTTAAAATCAAGCGAAATGCAGATGGCAGTATAGAGCGCTACAAGGCTCGTATTGTTGCCAAGGGCTACAGTCAGCGCCCTGGCATTGATTACCATGAGGTCTTTGCTCCTACTTTCCGCCCTGCTACTTTCCGCTTGATTGTGGCTCTGGCCGCCATTGGAGACTTGAAGTTGCGCTCTGTTGATATTACAGCTGCTTTCACTAAAGGTGACCTTGACGAGGAGATTTACATGTTACAACCTGAAGGATTTCACCAAGGTGGTCCTAACATGGTTTTGAAACTCAAAAAGTCGCTCTATGGTCTTAAGCAGTCTGCACGTCAATGGAACCTCAAGTTGCATGAGGCATTGTCAGATATGGGGTTCAAGCGTATAGAATCAGATCGCTCTGTCTACATCTATTCGGATGGAGATGTAAAGATTATTGTTCCCATTTACATTGATGACATTACCTTTGCCTCCAAATCGGACACTGCCATAGATAGAGCTGTTAAGCAGCTAGCTGCGCATTTTAAACTCCGTGATCTGGGTCCTACACAGTATTTACTTGGTGTTGCCATTGAGCGAGATATGGCTGCTAAAACCATTTCCTTGCATCAGCGTCAGTATATCCTCGATATGCTTAATACATATGGCATGACTGATTCTAATCCGGTCAAAACACCTATGGCTGTGGGCACTGTTCTTTCCAAGGCAGATGGACCTCAGAATGGAGATGAGGTGGAATTTATGCGAAATGTTCCCTACCTCAATGCAGTTGGCTCTTTGCAGTATCTAGCCACCATGACCCGTCCTGACATTGCTTTTACTGTGTCCTATCTGGCATGCTTCAACTCCAATCCTGGGCCTAAGCATTGGGCTGCGGTTAAACATTTATTCAGCTACCTCAGAGGCACTCTGGATTACAAGTTGACTTATTCTGGCGCTATGGGCCATGATAACTTTGTTACCTACACTGATGCTGCACATGGTGATTGTGTAGATACTGGACGCTCTACGAGTGGTTATTTGACCGTTCTAGCTGGAGGTGCTATTGGCTGGGCAAGCAAACTCCAAACTGTTGTAACTCTGTCTACTACTGAGGCAGAGTACATTGCTGCGGTGGAGGCAGCCAAGGAAATTGTGTGGATGCGCAATATCCTTGAGGAGTTTGGCTACACAGTCACTGAGCCCTCTGTGCTGCATATGGACAACCAGTCATCTATCAGTGTTTCCAAGAATCCAGAGCACCATGGACGGATGAAGCACCTTGATTTGCGCTATTATTGGCTTAGGGATGCTGTTAATGTTGGAAAGATTTCTCCTTCTTATATTCCTACTGATCAGCAAGCTGCTGATATTCTTACCAAACCCCTCTCACCTCCTAAAGTGGACTTTTGTAGAGATAAAATGGGTCTCAAACTTTAATCTTTCTTTTTCTGTTTTGCTTTATTTTTCTTTGTTCTGGAGACTTGTCAGAACAGGGGGGAGTGTTAAAACTGCTCTCTATGTCTCCCTCACTTTGCTATCTTATCAGATTAGATTACTTTCTTCTTAACTTCATTTGCTCTCCAGACCATTCTAGACACATGATATTTATCAGTCTATAGACTGGTCTGGACCGGACCAGAGTAGACCTAGGTAGACCAGAGTACTTGAGTCTACATAGTATATAGTCACTCTAGTTTACATCCTGAGGTCCCCAGTTACTCACTTTGGACTTCAGGTTAGTTTGTTAGCACTTTGCTTAATTCATCTAGTTACTCACTTTGGACTTCAGACGCTTCGTGCTCGCTTATCCCTGCGCTCTACATTCTATAACTAGGTCGCCGAGTAGCTCACACTGCCCCGAGCTCGCCTGCTTCAACATATCAAGCCTAGATAATCATAAGATTAGATATGAAATCATAATGAAATTACCCCTACAGCTAATGAAATACTTCAAGATAGAAATGAAATCACAATGAAATTGATGAGAACAGTGGAATGAAATAGCCTTTAATTGAATTGAAATCAAGCCAACAAGTAATGAAATCAAATGAAAAATGTAATAAAATGATCAGAAAGCGGAATGAAATCAGAATGAAAGCATATTATATATGCAATGAAATATTCTATAAAATCCATACAAGAATAAAATGAAATATAATGAAATGCATGCTAATGTGCCATGAAATACACCTCTGTACAGAAAATGAAATGCCTTAGACATTTTATGAAATACATCATTAAAAGTTTTAGGCAAACTTGCAGATTGCCTTGCAGGCAGTTACCTATAATATAATGAAATAGGTGGCAGCTACTAGTGCTCCGACTCAAATCCAACACTTTCAAGGCCTATTGCAAATACAAAGTGTGGTGTGAAACACAATTCGGTGTTCACATTAACTGCTTGCACTCGGATAAGGGTGGCAAATACGAAGGAAAAGTGTTTATAGCTCACCTAAAGACCCGAGGTACCACCCAGAAGCAAACTGTCCATGACACACCGCAATTCAACAGAGTTGCGGAATGGCACAACCGCACCATCATCGAGTGTGTGCGTGCGCTTCTGCATGCCAGCGGCCTTCTGAATTTGTTGTGGGGCAAAGCCTATCATTATGTTGTCTGGTTGTTGAACCGCATGTCGACAAGGGCACTCAAGGGTGTAACACCCTATGAGGCCGCATTCAGCAAGAAGCCCAACTTTAGCAAGCTTTGCGAGTTCGGCAAAAAGGTCTGGGTGCGACTGGAGATGGATGCTATGAAGCTGGGCGGGTGGGTGAAGGAAGGATAATGGCTGGGCGTTGATGAGAAGTCGAAGGGTGTGAGGGTGTACTGGCTGGATAAAATGATGGTAACGGTAGAGCGTAATGTCTATTATGACAAAACACTCTCGTCAGTCTCTTGTCTTGAGGGGGAGGAATGGGAAATAGTCAAGGCAAAGACAGACAAACTCACCGATGATTGGGCTACAAATCAGCCTATCAAAGCCACTATCAAATCTCAGGCAACCCCTACCATGTCCCAAGCAAAACCTTGCATCAAAATTGAACCCAATAACGCCATGGATAGCGCCTCAGAGCCCGAGGTGTGTCCAAAACATGCTTGAAAGCCCACCTGGCGCATCCGCGACATCCTCAAAGGCATAGGCATTGCTTTGTATCGTCCCAGTGATCCCAAGATCACCAAAGGCGTCACCCTGCCCTCTATTAATCCTCCTGCACCCCCATCTTTGCGATCCAGGTGTCACCCTGCCCTCCACTGATCTTTCTGCACCCCGTCTTTACAATCTGCCGAGATTGAGGGGAAGGATGCATTGCTCCTGGCTGAATATGATGTCATCGAGTACAATGACGTGTACGCACTTGTTGCTGATGCTGCTGATGCGGAGGCATTTGAACCGCGGTTGTTGACAGAGGCAAAGAGGCATCCAGACTGGCTGCTATGGAAGGCGGCGATGGATAAGGAGATGGAGCTGCTGAAGAAAGCAGGGACATGGGAAATTATTAATGCACCTGAAAACACAAATATTGTTGGTTTAAAATGGGTGTACTGTGCGAAAAAAGACAATGTAGGCAATGTTGTACGCTACAAGGCGCGTTTCATTGCGCAGGGCTTCTCCCAGGTGCCAGGTATCGACTACTTCAACATGTTCGCCCCCGTTTTGTGTCTTGCTTTGATCTGGGCTATTCTTGTAGTTGCTCTAGTCAATGACTACAAAATTTAGCAAATCAACATCAAAGGGGCTTATTTTAACGGAGTTCTCAAGCCCGACAAGGTCATTTACATGCAACAAGTACCTGGTTACACTATTGCAACCTTATCATCCTCCACCCAGGTCTATCATCTTCGAAAGGCCTTGTACAGCCTCAAGCAGGCGGGTCGGGGCTGGTACAAGCAGTTGGTTGAGATTATGGTGAAGCACCTTGGCTTCTCGAGATGCGTGGTGGACCAGGCGGTGTTTGTGAGGAAGGAAGGATGAAGGGAGCTTGTTATAAGATATGTGATGCTTTCGGGCATGTGACATGATGTCACATGCCAAAACAGCTATCAGAGATTGTGCAACCCCATTATAGGCCAAGCTATATCATAAAAAATATATCATTGCCACCCAAATCTATATCATAGCTTCCCAAAGTTTGTATCATTAATTTTGAAAGCTATATTATTAATTTCTGGAGCTGCATTATTAATTGTTTAAGAGCTGCATCATTTTTTTTAGATTAGTTAATGGCTACATCATGCTTTCTAGATTATTTAATAAAATGATTCTGATGTCATTGATCTGATTAAAATTAGGCTTTGGACTATCATTAATGGACATGACATCATGCTCAATTAGGGTCTTAGGCCTTTCTCTTTGCCTTGGTCCCTAGCTCTATAAATAGAGCTCATCCTATGCTAGTTTTGTGCATTACTGGCAATGGATTGGGCACTTTTGGAGGCATTTCTTAACTATTTTCTCTTGGTTTTTTTTAGTAGACCTATAATTTTAAAGTATCCCAATCTAAATCTGAAATTAGAATTGCAACATCTTTACTTATTATTCTGCAATTAAGTGTACAATATTTTAATCAAAAGTGCACCTTGAATAACACCCTCCAGAGGTTGGTATTCATGCTTTTTACCATGCCATTATTTTTTATTTATGTTAGACAGAGTACATGCTAAGTTTCAGCTTATTTAGAGTAGTGAAACCTATTGAACTAGAATGTGCATCCTACCCCTCCTCCTATCCCTTGTATAAATGCCTTCTTGATTAGATAAATTCAGGCTCAGCTAGAATTAATTAAACATCTATTATATCAATTTTTAAAGCCCTCAATCTTGATTAAATTCTAAGATTAAAGGGTACCATCCTCTATTCCCTCCAGAAATTAGATATTTTATTACAGAATCGAATGGACATTTCTAGTACATATAAGTATTTAAACCTGTTTTACATAGTACTATAGACACAATACATACCTTTGAAACATTCTGAATATAGAAAATTACCTTGTTTATAAGGCAAACAAGAAGGGGTTGGATTTCCATTACAATATTAGTATATCACCTCTTATTCTTCACCAAAATGCACATATTATATATCTACGGATATCTATTAACATCTCTTACATATTATATTCAGAGTGCTAAATAGCCAAAACAATTCAAAAGATGGTATAAGAAGAATAAAAATTGTTTTCAAAAATACCAAAAAAGCTAGATATAATGGGCAGGATATTATTCAAAAAATACAAATATAATACAGATGTGTATTCCCAAATGATACCTATCTGTAGTATATAGAATTATTAAATTCCAATGAGTATGAGCTCAGATTACAAGTCTTTATGTAAGTAAAGCAAGTTTTTTTAATCCGACAATAGACTAGACTGAAAAGTGTTACCGCCAATTGTCCCTATCAATGATGCTATCGATACATGTGACCAGTCTGGGTATACCTCTAACCAACTTGATTTAGACTTGATATTTGTACCACCACTATTATATAGTAATAAACTAAGATATTTATTATCTAAATACAATCAAAATAATATGAAAAGGATGGCAGACTTGACTTAATACTTACCCTGTGGGTCATGTTACTTGAGCTGTAGTTGCTCAAATGGGTTGTGAAAACCGCTTGTATTTTAGGGCAATAGTTGTTAGGAATCGACTTAAGTCAAGAGAGAAGAATGCCCAAAGACCAAGTTGATATCAAAGCTGGGGTCTGACTACTGACCCCAGGACCCTATATATACATGGAGACCAGAGTAACTACTTCCCGGACCAGAGTACTCGACATATGACAACTATCAATGGATGAAACAGGAGAACGATAGACGTGGGACCAAACACAAAGATAGAACAAGGCATGACAGCGTGGGACCGTAACAGATAACAATAACGGATAGAGGTGGCACCAATACGTACCCTGACATCACCTCCCCTCTAAAGGTCGGTGTCCCAACGGCCTGGTCTTCACCGTGGACGGTTTGCACCAAAGACACAAGGCGGTCCACCGCCACGACGCGCGGTCTGAATTCCCTCCCTAGGCTGAACAGGCCCGGGGCGAGAGTAACCGTCAGAGTGTTGCTGCGGAGCCCTAAGAGCGTCCACCTCCATAGGCAAACCAGGGGCGAACGACGAGGATGGGCTGGAGCGAGTGTCGACAGCCGTAGGAATGGGCAAGTGCGGAGAAGCCGTCCCGGAACGGGGTGTCCGCGTAGTTGGGGTAGAGCTCGAGGTTGGAGTAGAAGAAGGAGGTTCAACGACGAGGGTAGGAGGGGCGGCAGTGGGCGCAGGAGGCTGTTTAGGCTTCTTGGACCTAGGGTTGCGGATGCAACGATGGGCAATCCGCTTGCCGATAGCAGAGAGAGCATCACCGACTTCACGAGCAGTGCCCCTGATAGTGACGGCATGCAAACCGGAGGTGACGATGGGGGAGACCGAGATCTTTGCATGCGAGATGTCGTGGATTTGGCGTAAGCCAGTTCCCGCGCGCTGAAGATCGAAGTTTGTGATTGGTTATAAACTATATGTAATCCAACAAACACAAACCCCAGGGAAAGAGTAGTCCAGACTGGATAGGACAAAACCTTCTCCTAAGTTTCTTAAGGGAGGACGCTGCCTAGGATTTAAGTAGATTAGGATAGTGTGGATTGTGAAGGGTAACAAAAGCGAAATAGTAAGAAGAGGATAACCGGGTCGTCTGGGTACGATAGTAAATAAGCCTTCCGAAAATGGGATGGAACCGTAGAATTGGATGGCGGGTGTATATGGAAAGCGTGAAGAAGATGCGTAGAATGCGTATGAGAAATTAATAAATGTGAATCTTAGAGGGGTTGTCTGAAGTGAGTGGGGAACGTTCCGAGGGGAGATGAGAAGATGACTAGGGGTTGGAATGTCGTTAACGGGCTGAATCTTGGAGAATGGTGAAAGTGTCTTTAAATTGACAATCTTTCTGAAGCTTGGAATGAAGCTATACGTCGCAGGAGTATTGACTGAATCGAGGATGAAAGACTAAGTCTGTCTCGAATGAAATCACTCCAGATGAGTTGACGGAGGGAAAGGATGTCTTGAATACACTCCTAACGGCAATGGTTGGAAGGTGTAGAAGAAGTAGGAGCAGTGACGGATTGAATGGAGGAGAGGAAGTAGGGAAGTACTGGAGGTCTGGATAGAAGTTGGATATTCAACGCTGAGAAGAAGAGGCGTTGGATGAGAAGGATGACTGGTCTCAGATGAAATCCTCTCTTAATGGAAAGCGAGATGACTTTGGATGAATGGAAGTAAACTTGGTCTCCACGGAGGGTGGAACTGATGACTGAATTGGACTTGGGTTTGGGCTTGGCTTGAACTTGAACTTGGAATTGAAATGAATCAATGTGGATTGACTTGAAATTGACTTGACTTGAATGAAAATTGACTTGCTTTGAAGAAAGTGGGGACTGGGTGTAACTTTCCTGTCATTTCGTGTAATTCTACTACAGCTTTTATACTAAAAGCTACGTGAACGAAATACCAATCTGAGCTACTGAAAACCGAGTCATATACTGTACAAAGTGTCAAGAATGAGGCTACACAAGTGTAACAATAAGCAAGAACAATAAGACATGTCAATATTGACACGACGACAGATAAGAAATGAATAGGATGAGTAAGAAAGAAGTGTATGACGAAGGTGAATGGTAATACAGATTAGATAAAAGAAGCAAGGATGAGTCAGAAAGCATAGAAGATTGGTAAGACAAAGACAATAAAAGCGCAACAGACAATAGAAAAGATATAAATAAACACAAAAGAATGAGTAAGACAAACCAAAAATAAGTTGGAATGAGTAATCCGCAGCCTGACGCTGAGTAAGACCATTGAATTGATAAAAATAGAGTTGACAGTCCGGCTGTGCAAGGCAGTGTAGAAAGCTGTGCAGTTTGATGGTTGACTGATCCGTTGCATAGCCTTGATGATCCGACAAAGTAACATGATCCGGAATAACGTGGCTCCTATGTGACAAGTGTTGATAAGATAAGATGTGTGGATGACTTATGGAAAGAATGACTGCTTGGGTTGAGGGCGTCGTGTGTAGATCCAAAATGAACATCTCATCTCCAATTAGGATTGGGGTATGATATCCGTCCCAAACTTGAGAAATCAACCGTCCCCGGTTGCGGAAGGAAGGGGGGGAATAGATTAGAAGTCGTCCATGTTGTCGCTCCATGTGTCTTTATCTTCCTGACTCTCATGTCCAAGTTCTCTGATCATCCGGTCTAGCTGAGGTCGAGGAATGACTGAACCGTCTTGTGGAAAATAGCAAAGAAGTCGGAAAGCAGCTACGCCTTGAGCCAGTTGCGTACCATTAAGTTCTCTAAGCACATATAATCCTCCTCGTGTCTGTCGTACAACTTCGTAAGGTCCAAGGTATCGTGGCTTATGCTTGCGATTCATCTTCTTCTCAACTTGACTGTTCCTGACGAGGACTAGATCACCAAACTTGAAGCTTTCTTGTCGAAGACGTCGAGCAAATTGTCGTTCAAAAGTAGCTTTGGATTGAAGTCGTGATTGTTTCAGAACGTCGGCTATGTTGGCTAAGTCTTCATCTCGTTTCATGAGTTGTCAAACACGGAGAGCTAGGAGATCTTCGGAACTCATTCCTTGTCGGAATCCATCAACTAGAAATGTGGCTTCAAGGAGATCAAATGGAAGAACAGGATGAACACCATGCATGACGTAGAAAGGGGAATGTCCAGTAGAGCGTTGAGTGATGCATTTGTCAGAGAAGAGTGTGTGATGAATGTACTGTGGCCAGTCTAGAGGTCGGTCGCCGCAAGCTTTGAGAATGGATTCACGGAAGTCAATGTGACCACGTTCAATAGATCCATTGGCTTTAGAGTTGTAAGGAGAAATGCGAACTTGAGGAATGCCGTACTTTTCCATCAAAAGACTGAAAGCGCCAGAGACTTCTACTCCATTGTCCGTGCGTACAATAGCAATAGCACCATATCGGCATATGACTTCTTCCCAAAAGAAAGTGGCCAGCTCTTCGGAACGTAAAGACTTGAGGGCACGTCCTTCAGGTGCACGTGATAAGTCGTCTCGGGCTAGGACTACGTATCGGAAGCGTCCAGATTTGGGCATGTACATGACGTCAACATTGATGATAGTGAAGATAGTTGGGGGAGCTGTGATAGTGATAGGAACTTTGCTTTTCTTGGTGGATCTGATCTGACATTCATGGCAAGTAGCGAGATAATGCTTGATATCCTGAAAAAGAAATGGCCAGAAAAACCGAATGCAAATAACTCCAAACACACCGTATATTCCTCGATGTCCGAGTTCTTCATGAGCTTGAGTAAGAATGAGACGTCGCTTGTCTGGATCTAGAATAACCAAGAGTGGAGGTCTTCCTTGTCGTCATCAATAGAGTTGATCATCTTTGAGATAGTACTGAGTAGCGCGAGCAAGGAATCGTTGTCGGGACTGCAAATTGGGAAAAGGGGGTATAGTTTGGTCTGTAAGAAATTGAAGAATTTGTCGAAGTGTCCGTTCTTGAGAAGAAGAAGAAGCAATAAAAGAAGGAAGCAAGATAGAGTCATACGATGGCATAGAAGAGGGAGTAAAAAGAAAAGTAGGGAAAAATTTGACCGTATTAAGAAGAGCAATATCGTCAAGCCAGTCATCGTCTTTTTGAGGTTCCTCTAACTCTTCAGAAGTTGGTTGTCGCCTTGAAAGTCCATCAGGTCCACGATGATTACTGGCCTTTACATAGATGAGCTTGAAGTCAAAGAGAAGAATGCCTTGTATCCATTGATTCATACTAGCACTAGGCTGCAAGTCAGGCTGATTGAGCATGCCTTTGATGTACTTGGCGTTGACTTCAACGTAGAGGTTCTTGACTCCAATAAGATAGAGGCGGAATTCTCGAAGAGCACGGAAAAGACCATATAACTCGAGCTTGGGCTGACTGTATCGTGCTTCTTGTGGATTAAGTGAGATAGAACCATAGCGGACAGGTCGTCGGATGCCTTCTTTGTCAAGTTGATAGAGAATGATACCAATAGCAATGTGAGAAGTGTCCACAGCAAGAATAACTGGGCGATCGGATGAATAGTCAATAGAAGTGAGAACAGGAGGATTGGAAATGATTTCTTTGAGAGTTTGGAAAGAGTCTTCTTGTTGTTGGGTCCAGACAAAGGGTTCGTCCTTACGATAGAGTTCTGTGAGTGGTCGGACAAGGGCTGAGTAATTTCTGATCCAAACACGCATTGTTCCGCATAGACCTAGAAAGGATCGGATGTTGTGAACAGACTTTGGTCATGGCCAATCAGTGACTTTCTGTATCTTGCTCTGATCGGGTAGTCGTCCATCCGGAGTGCATAACTGTCCAAGGATAAGAACTTCAGGCTGAGCAAGCTGAGTCTTTGGTCCAGAAAATGTAGCACCAGCACATCCCATGCGGTGCATAACTCGATGAACATCTTGAGCGTGTTCCCAGACAAATCGTCGTATTTCTGGATTTTCTGGAAGTGTTTCTGGATTGCCGTCCTCGTCTAAGTACTGTGTTGGAGGGCCTTTGATAGGAACATCGTCGATAAAGACATTGGCTACATGAGGGATCTCGTCACGAAGGATGAAGGTGGTACAGGCTTGAAATTCCGCTACTGCATTTGTATATCCCATAGGCATTGAAGTAAGTCGAAGAGGTCCAATAAGAGACTGGAACGTGGTAAGATCTCGGCTCATAGGATGGATTTTGCGTGCGTCATATCCCCAATATAAGTCAAAGACCGTATAAATAGAATGACCAGCAAAGGGAACCACAAAGTTGTCAAGAACTGGAGGAACTCCTGCGTCGCGATAGGAAATAGAGTTAAGAATCTGCAGATCATGAACTAGACGGATAGCACCAGTTGTCTTCTTCTTGACCCAGAAAATTGGAGAGTGATACGGAGCTTGGCTTGGTTCGTATACTCCAGCATCTATCTTTTCACGTAAGAGACTGATAACTTGATCCATGATGCCGGGTGGAATAGGAATATTTCGGACTACCCAGGGCTCGTGATCCTCAACATGAAAGATGTATGGAGAGAAGTATTCTTCAGAAAATGTTCCACGTTCGGACTGATGAAAAGCGAGTGAGCGTTCATTGAGTTTAAGAATATGAAGGAAAAGCTTTTCTTCTTCCGGCCATAGGAATTTGTTGGCGTTAATGTTTATTGATTGTATGCGTTCAAGAGTGAGTCTGGTCGTTGGTGTAAAGGTAGGGGGATGGAGTGGGAGAGGTGGGAGAGATAATAAGGGATCAACAGGAATTCGTCGTATAACTTTGGCCAATTCTGGAGTAACCCAATTTATAGGTCTAACTTTCCGATCGACTCGTTTATAGGCTGTATTGGCAGAAGAGGGGGAAAGAATAGGTGATATGAATTGATTCATGGAGGCTCGAAAGGTTGATAGTGTCGATCCTGACGCGGCAGTGAATACAAAACCAATTGTAGGAGAGCTTGACGACCTTGCCAAATTAGTTTGGTTGACGGTGGGTTTAGCAGTAATATCTGAATTGAGTGACCATGATCTTGCATAAATGCTTTGATCTATCCGAAATTTCTGTAGGTCTTGACCCATCAGAGGTAATGGAGTGGTCGTCCTTCTTATCTTGTCCGTAAGCTTGATTTTTCGCTCTTTGTGGATAAGATGAAGCCCTTCCCGATTCTGTAGAAGTTCGAGGTGTATTGGAGGCATGATAGTGGTGTATATTGGAGATAGAGATTCCGTATAGCATTCCTTTGGGAGGTTGCGTGTGTTTCTCCAAGAACTCTGCAATAGGTGACCTGAGGATTTGGTTGCGGACTGAAGTGGTGAAGCGGGGATGGAACAAATAAATAAAAGGAAGGAATAAATAAAGGTTAGTTTAACGACTTTTCGGTCGACGTACATACAAATAGATAAAGTGGAAAGAAAATGAAAATAAAAGGTAAAGGAAAAGGTTGTATGGCGTGGAGTTGCCATTGAGAGTGTGAATGTGAGTAAAAGGCGCATAAAAGAAAAGTGGAGGTGTTCAAGAACTCGTTGCACAAATGAAAAATCTACATAAGTGTCCGTGAAATGGAAAAGAGAAACACAAAATGTGGAAATAAAATGGGAGGTGGGATAAAGGCATAACGATGAGGAAGAAGAAACACCAGCAACAGCAAAGGTGACAAAGAAAAATTGAGGGGATCGGAGAACAAAGAGAGGGCGTTGAGGAAGCAAGCTGATGTCCATGCACCGTCCAGATAGTCAGTACAATGTGTTGGCGTCCAAGAGATGTTCTTCCGTGTTGTCGATACCAAAGGGACTTTCTTCTCCATACTGATAGTACCATTCGTTTCCATCATCCATATTTGAAGCTCGCGATTTGTGCATTGTGCTGGTTATGGGAAGAGGTAAAAGGGAAGAATTGTGGTCGACCTCTTTGCCATTTTGGGTGATTCATAGCTCTTCTTCATCCTTGTTTAATGGCTCCTTTGGACTGTTGTGGGCTACTCGCAGAGAATGTACCAAAGCTTTTGGGCCTCGATGATGCTCGTCTACATTTGTGGTGACCGTCGATGATACATGTATTTCTTGGTGAATCATAATCGAAAGAGGTGTCTATGGAAGAGCAGAACTTTGGGAATGAGGTTGGGGAATAGAAGAAGCGTTTGAGAGCAAATAGATTGGGGAATAAAATGAGTCTAGGATGCTGAGTGACGTTGGCCCATTGGATAGGCACTGACTGAAGCAGAGTGGTTAGATTGAGACGAGATACCAGTGCGACTGAAGTGTAGAATAGTTGGAGTTGTCGTCAAGTTTATATGGCTGTTTCTCTGCGGATAAACATAATAGACAAAGGCCGTTCCTGTTCGGTCAGAAACAACACGAGTAGGAGAAGAATAGGTGGCGTCATATAGAATCCAGTCTTCAAAACGCAAGTGGGGGTTGAGCATTCCCATAGCCGTAAGATGAGTATTGTCAGAAGAGAATTGAATAGCTTCTACTTCAGGTAAGCTCAATTGTTCCATTTCTGGATTGTCGTCAGCTGGTTCTTCTTCATGTGGGTCGTTATTGTCTGAAGTATGGGATTTGATGGACGGATTGACAGATGGTGATGGTGGCTGTTCTATTTGTGGGGCCTCATGTGTGGAATCGTAAGGTGGTGTGGAAATATGACCATAATGGGCTGTTGCATTGAATTGAGAAGTTCCCGAGTCATCTTGATACATTGAGTCATAATCGGAAGCGTAAAGACCGTGAGAGGAGTCCTGAGTCGAGTCATGTTTGCAGTTGGAGTCAGAAAAAGAGGGTGCATCTTGTGAAGTGGATAAGTCCTCATTTGGGTTAGCAGATTCGTCCCAATTCAGAGATTGTTGCCTAGTAAGGATAGATAACTCGATCATGGAAGGGGTAGGTGATGGATAGCGAAGGTCGTCCAATAATTCACCGGGTTCTAAATCTTCTTCAATTTCACCTTCTTCGGCATCTGGATTAGCTAAGGAGAGGTCGTTGTGTGCTAACATTGTTTGGGGAGTCTTGTCGTAAATGGTATCCGTGAAGTAACGCCGGTCGTGCTGAGTATCAGGTGTCACAAGGAATTTCTGCTCACGTGTAGGATCTTTGACGTCATAGAAGGCAATGAAGGTCCCTTCGGGTCGTTCTAGAATGTCCACATAGTTGTCACGGGTCCATGGATGTCCCAAGAGTATATCAAACTGGACTTTGTTGGATACATAGCAATGAGCACGCGTCCTGACTGTACCAATATCAAGTTGAACATTTCCAACGAATCCAAGCATGTGGGATTTGCCGCCATGAATATCAACCATAACAATAGTATTCCGGCTGTCCATCGGCAACCTGACAATCTTCTTCCAAGCCTGTTCGCTTAGAATGTTCTGCGTAGATCCACTGTCAATCAAGGCATTGAGTTCGTGACCATTACACATTAATGTGATTCGAAGAAGGGGCTCGTGAGCACGAAGGGATTCAACTGAATTGGTCTCGTGCATGTATTGAACAGGTACGTCCTTTTCGGCACTGCAAATGATGTCTAGAACTTCCTTATCAGAAAGCTTTAAGTTGCCGTTTGTCAATGAAGCTTTGAATTCGTCGACAGTAAGGGTCTTGCCTTTGATACTGTTGATAAGAAGGGTCCTAAGGTTCTTTGAAACTCCAAGTAACTCGCCGAACGTCGCATTAACGGGTTGATTAAGGCATCGTCTGAGAATGGCCATAGTGTTGACAGTTTGGGATATGTCAGAGACACGTTTCTGAGGCGCTGCGTGTGGCTTGGTAACTGATTTGCCTCGTTCTAGACTAGGAGTGACATCTTCCATGATTTGATCATCATCGGCCGGATCAAAAACCTCGTATCGTTGCGCAGTCTCGGGATGTTCCGTTGGATTTGCCCTAATCGGAACATTGGGTTGAGCTTGTTTGACAGGAATTGATGGATTCATTTCGGCAGAAGGTTGATTAATTGACGGGATTGGGACAGGTTGAATGGAAGTGGAGCTAGGCACATTGTTCGGCAATCCAGAGTTAGCCGGACGTTTAAGAATAGATGGGATCTGAGAAGAATCCTTAGCTTTACTTATTTCCGCTCGCTTTCCTTTGAGATACGCGGGTTCCGGAGGTACCACAGCGTCCATGACCTGTTTGCGTGCAGCACGTGTTCGCTTTTCAGTTGGGATTCGATTACCAGGACCTGCCAGCGTAAACTCAAACTCGTCTTCTCCATCCCAGGTTCCAATGTCGTCCTCTTCTTCTTCTGCGACCATGGCTCTGTAGTTCTTGAACATCTGACCATAATATGCTTCGGATACGGCTATGCTTGTGGTAGCGACTTGAGGAGGAGGAGGAGGCTGTTGTTGACGAAGGACTGCTTGTGCGATTGACTCTCCATTCTGGCGAATAATGCGGGATCCATCAGGAAAGACAACTCGATTGCTACTGTCTCTGGAAATGAGCTTGCGGTTCGTAAGATCAATGAGCGTTGGGCAGTTGTTGATTCCATGGCCTTGTTGATGTCAACCATAGCAGATGATCTCGGATGCGGACTGACGTGGTGCTCGTGGTGCTGGAGGTGCTGTCTGACTTGCGATTGGGACTGGCTGAGCTGGCTGTGCACTTGGATTTATAATGGCCGGAGCAATGAGCATGTTAGCAAGAGCGGGTTCCAACTTGATGGCGCAAAGATAGTAAATAGTGTACGAAGAATCATGGATGGTGAGCTTCAACATCTGCTTGATCAAGTTCTTCACTTTGTCGTCCTTGTGTGCTTGCTTTTCTTCCTTGTCTAGATCCTGAAAGATGCGCTTGGTCTCTTCCGGGGGATTGTATGGACGTTCACAAGCATCGCATGTCTTGATGTTAGGAAACATCTCCTGTAAGTACTTCTTGATCTTGTCAAAGACTGATGAACGTTCAGGATACAAATCCTTTGGGGGAATAAGAGACGTGAAAGAACATGCAGAAGGATTGTCAAAGATTCCAACGTCAAAGCGGTCTCGTTTAAAGATGATTTCAACTGCCTTGGTGACGTCTTCAATGGAAAAAGGTGAGGAGAGATCGATATGAGGATTAAAGACCATGATCTTGCTTTCAAGCGCAGGTCGGAGGGATTCATTGATTCCTAGCCAGAAGTATTGATTGTATTCCGTCTTGGATATCTTGTTGTTGTTGAGAAGCCAACCAGCAATGCGAATATATTGCTTCTGATACTTGCGGAAGTCATCAAGAGAATGCATAGAAAGATTGGAGTGTTGGAAAGCGTAAGCACGAAGAGTAGTCAACGTGAACTTCTGCGTTGTCCTAGCATGGTCAAAGATCTTGAGCATATCAGTCTTGAGTCGTTCCCATTGCTTGGCATGGTGGCTGGGTAAACCTTCAATGATTTCTCTGCTCTCTTGGTTGCAGCATTGAACCATGTATCGTACTTTGTCATCGTTGAGAGTGACATTGTACTGATCAAAAATGCGGTCGCAGTGATCCAAAAAGTTCTTGACGTCGACGTAAGATCCAGTGAATTTTGGAGGAGCACTAGATTTAGGAACAGGCATATCGACAGGAGTACGTTGGATGATGGTAGTAGCCATAGTGGGAGTAGAAGATGGAAACGGATTGCCAGAATCAGTCATAGCGTAAACCAGTTACAGAGTCAGAAAGTGTTGCCTAGAATTGTTGCCTAGAGTTGCCTAGAGTTGCCTAGAGAATAGACCAGCAAAGCGAAATAACCTGTAAAGAAAAAGAGTCGAAATGGATGGAATGGAAGTGATAAAGTGGTAGATTGCTGTGTTCCTAATACAAAATCCTAATTAACCCTCCCTCGCGGTGGGCTCCAGATGAAGATCGAAGTTTGTGATTGGTTATAAACTATATGTAATCCAACAAACACAAACCCCAGGGAAAGAGTAGTCCAGACTGGATAGGACAAAACCTTCTCCTAAGTTTCTTAAGGGAGGACGCTGCCTAGGATTTAAGTAGATTAGGATAGTGTGGATTGTGAAGGGTAACAAAAGCGAAATAGTAAGAAGAGGATAACCGGGTAGTCTGGGTACGATAGTAAATAAGCCTTCCGAAAATGGGATGGAACCGTGGAATTGGATGGCGGGTGTATATGGAATGCGTGAAGAAGATACGTAGAATGCGTATGAAAAATCAATAAATGTGAATCTTAGAGGGGTTGTCTGAAGTGAGTGGGGAACGTTCCGAGGGGAGATGAGGAGATGACTAGGAGTTGGAATGTCGTTGAATGGCTGAATCTTGATAAGCGAATGGTAAAGGCAAAAGTGTCCTTAAATTGACAATCTTTCTGAAGCTTGGAATGAAGCTATACGTCGCAGGAGTATCAACTGAATCGAGGATGAAAGACTAAGTCTGTCTCGAATGAAATCACTCTAGATGAGTTGACGGAGGGAAAGGATGTCTTGAATACACTCCTAACGGCAATGGTTGGAAGGTGTAGAAGGAGTAGGAGCGGTGACGGATTGAATGGAGGAGAGGAAGTAGGGAAGTACTGGAGGTCTGGATAGAAGTTGGATATTCAACGCTGAGAAGAGGAGGCGTTGGATGAGAAGGATGACTGGTCTCAGATGAAATCCTCTCTTAATGGAAAGCGAGATGACTTTGGATGAATGGAAGTAAACTTGGTCTCGACGGAGGGTGGAACTAATGACTGAATTGGACTTGGGTTTGGGCTTGGCTTGAACTTGAACTTGGAATTGAAATGAATCGATGTGGATTGACTTGAAATTGACTTGACTTGGATGAAAATTGACTTGCTTTGAAGAAAGTGGGGACTGGGTGTAACTTTCCTGTCATTTCGTGTAATTCTACTACAGCTTTTATACTAAAAGCTACGTGGAGGACGCTCCTTGATCCGCAACTACCACCTCCAGCACTTTTCCCACGCACCTAGAGCGTGAAGGAACAGTCTGTCGGGCGTATTAGCCATCGAGTAGAGTAAATAACCACCTAAAAACACGTACCAAAAGTACCTGAACCCACCACCAACCTAAAAAATCACCCACGCACATTAATCTCGTCAATGAACGTCAATTCCGGCACGGCGCGTGTCAAAAAGACAGCCATGGGAAACCCTCCCACTCCGGGTCAGAATGACACTGCCTCAGCCGACAGAACAACCAGGAGCAAGGGAACAGTAGTCAATGAAGACCTTCAGCAGATCCAGAACGCGAAGGGAGGACGGGCAATCCTGGAGGAACACCAGCTGCTCGTGCCAGCAGGACAGGGCCTCACGACGCACCGGGCCGCCGCGTGTCTTTTTCAGATTGCGCAGATGTCGAATAAGACCCCGCCCATCGTGATCCAAGCTATGAGGGGCTTGGCCTTCATGCTCAAAGACATGGAAATCCCAATGGCGACCCAAACTTACCACGACGGCTTCGGAGAGGAACTGGCAACCTTCACGAACGAAATCAAAGCGCTGGTCCAGCACGCGCAGGACAAGGTGGACCAAAAACTCGACGAAATCAACAAGGCGACATCTAATCTAATCAAATCGGCTAGCGCAGTGACCCCGCAACAACCCTCAGGCAATGGACCTTCGTATAGTCAAGCTCTCTCGAAGGGGCTCTCGATTGTCAACCAAATCTTGGTACAGGCTAACATGGCTACGAACCCTAGGATGCTAGCGCGTCACGGTATCCGAGCTCGTCAGACCATGTTAGAAGGTATAAACAAAGAAGCAAAGATCAGCTCTATGGGCGACAAAGAGGCGAAAGACGCGGTCAACAAAATACTCCAGTCGCTTGAACCGGAGGGCTCTGTACGAATCAGGTCAGCGATTAAGCAGAGAAACGGGGGACTCCTCATAGAATTCGACTCGGATTTTGGCGCCGCGTGGATGCGTGTGGAAGAGAACCGAAACAACTTGTGCAAGCGCATCGGAGACGATGTCACCACAAAGAAACGGACTTACGAGTTGATAGCACTGGGTGTCCCAATCACTGCCGAACCCAAAGATGCTGTCAGGGCAACACTATAATCAGTGTGACAAGGCCACCAACAAAGATTAAGCAAGAGAGAGAGAGAGAGAGAGCAGAGGGAGAGTAAGAGAGCAAAGAGAGAATAAGAGAATGAGAGAGATTCAATGGTTCTAAGAGATCACACCAATGATAGTGGATATCCTAAGAGATTGAAGCTGAAGCTACAGCTACCTACAAGTCCAGTATTTATACTCTACAGCTATTCTAGAATATTCCCTACATTACATCATAAAGGAAGGTTAAAGAATAAAAGTGACATCATATAGAAAAAGGATGAGTAAGACTAGGAATCATAGAGAATTTACTAGAAGAAAGTGGAGCAAGAAGGCTGTGATAAAAGAAATAAACTATCTAATCAGATAATTGATAAGATAATGAAAGGATAAGATAATTCTGTGAAGATAAAGAGGGGAAACTGGAGAAACCCTGACAGATGCGGACTTCCTCAGGGAAGTCGAAGAATCCAACAGAGTCGACGAGGGCACAATTGTCTCGATGCGATGGGCCAAGAAAGTATCGAGACGAGCGGTAGGTCAGAAAAGCGCGCATGTGATACTCACAGTCAACGACGCCAGCGAGGCCAACAGACTGATAGCCATAGGCATGTACATGGCAAACAAAAGGGTGAGAGTACAGAAATGCAAAACTGATCCTATCCGGTGTCTCAAATGCCAGGGTTACAACCACTTTGCAAAAGAATGCACCTCAAAACACGACGTCTGTGGCCACTGTGGCGAAAAGGGAGGCCATCGCACACCGGACTGCGAGAAAACGAAGACCCACTGCGTGTCTTGCAATGCCGATGACCACCCCAGCTACGACAGAGCCTGCCCAGTCTTCATCAAGAAGATAGCCGAAAAAGACGAGCGTACACCCGAGAACAAGCTGCCATTCATCCCGACAGATGAGCCTTGGACATGGAGCATGGATACTAGCGCAGCGCCGGCGACTTTCCAGAAGAAGACTCTGCCGAGGGGTCAGTCTCCACGCTGGACGGTCGAACCACCCGCGAAATCGAGCGGGCCAACGCTGAAGACACCCGAGCAAAGCCCGGAGCCCAAAACTACTCAGCAGCCCAGCTCATCCAAGGCGGACCTGTCGAGGGCAAGCCAAGGGGAAGAGGACGACGACTAAAAGGTGAGTAGAAATTGTGATCCTGAGCAGTATATCCACCGAATAAAAATCCTGCAGATAAACCTGAATAAATCCGAAGTGGCGCACCTCGAACTAGTAAACGCAAACCTGGGTAACGAGTACGACATTGTACTCATTCAGGAACCCCACATCACACACTTTGGAAACATAAGAACCAGTGCCCACTTCCGCCCTATATACCCTGTTGGGCGCGCAGGCGCAGCTACCACAAGATCAGGCATATGGGTCAACAAACGACTGAACACAAGCCATTGGTGCGAGGTGACGCTCCCAGAGTCGAACGATATCACTGCAATAAAGCTCGAGTGCGCGAGGGGGACTATCTATATCTTCAACATCTACCACCCAGGCCGCGTCGGGAGGACACTTCAACCGCTTCGGAATTACCTGGACGGCCACCAAAGACAAATGCGAGGGCCAAACACGTACCAGATCTGGGCGGGCGACTTTAATCAGCACCACCCAATGTGGGACCGCGACAAGGATGACAGGCTATTCACACCTCAGGCACTATCCAAAGCTGATCGGTTAATCGAGTTTGTTGAAGAACACGGACTGTCTATGGCATTACCAAAGGGCCTGCCGACCCTGGAACATATGGTAACAAAAAAGATGTCGAGACCAGATAACGTTTTTCTTTCAGAGGCGCTGCTCGAACATGTTGTTAAGTGCGACGTGGACTACAAAAACCGCCCGGCGAACACCGACCACTACCCTATCACTATCGAAATCGATGCCAAATGCAAGACTGCAGAAGTTGTTCTGGAAAGAAATTTCCGCACAACCAACTGGGAGCGTTTCAACAAGTCACTAGAAAAACGGCTAGCAACCACCGACGGGACGCTGGTGCTTAACACAGGACAAGAGATTGACAGGGAAGTTTTATTACTGACCAAAGCCTTGCAGGACACCATCGGGGAAGAGGTCAAGCTACGCAAACCTCTCCCGGAGGCAAAGTGATGGTGGACCAGCGAAGTGGAGGAAGCAAAAAGGTATAAAAACAGGATGGGTAGCCTGCACCACAGGTTCCGTGCACTCCCAGATCACCCCTGCCACCTCGAATTCAAAGCCGCAAAAAGAGTCTTTGCCAGACTGGTTCTGGACATGAAACGCAACCACTGGAGCGAATGGCTTCTCAAAGCCGAAGGCACCGACATATGGACGGCAAATTGGTACTTCAAGAGGCCTATAGGCGACGGGGGCAGACCCAGAATACCCTCGCTGACGATAACCAACGAGTACGACGAGAGGGAAGACATAACGTCAAACGAAGAAAAAGCTAAGTTGTTTGCACATACCTTTTTCCCAAAGAAGCCAGACTGCTCTTCGGTGCCACAGAGATACAAATATCCGGAGGCGATACAAGACAGTGGGTATGTAACGCGCCAGCAAATTCAACGACAACTGGAACGCCTATCACCATACAAAGCCTGCGGTATCGACGAGATACCCAACGTGGTCCTCCAAAAAACGACGCCGCTCATAATCAACCGCCTACACTCAATTTACAATGCAATTCTCAAGACGGGTCACTACCCAGAACCGTGGAAACACTCCATAACGGTCGTGCTCAAAAAACGAGGCAAGCCCGATTACAAGACAGCGAAAGCGTACAGGCCGATTGCCCTGCTGAACACGCTACCCAAAGTCCTCACGGCCATAGTTGCAGAACGGATCAGTCACCTGGTGGAGGAGCACAACCTCCTCCCAAACACACACTTTGGAGGAAGGCCAGGTCGCACCACGGCGGATGCCATGCACTACATGGCAGACAAGGTAAAGACGGCCTGGAGAAAAGGCAGAGTAGTCTCAATGCTATTCCTCGACGTTGAGGGAGCCTTCCCAAACGCTGTGACGGACCGCCTTCTGCACAATCTGAGAAAACGTCGAATACCGGAGGTCTACATCAAATTTATCCGCAAATTGCTCAGAGACAGGAAGACCAAGCTGAAGTTTGACGACTTCGTATCGGAGCTGATAAAGATAGACAACGGGATCGGCCAAGGCGACCCGTTGTCGATGATTCTGTATATCATCTACAATGCTGACCTTCTCGAGATAGTCAACCGCAGCAACGGAGAAGACGCCATCGGATACGTGGACGACGTGACTCTGGTAGCAACGGGGAAGGACTTCGACAAAACCACAGACAAGCTGAGTATCTTAATTCATAAGGAGAACGGAGCTCTCACTTGGAGCGATAGTCACAACTCAAAATTCGCACCAGCGAAGCAAGCGGTGATGCATCTCGATCCTCGCAATCCCGACTCCGTCGAACACCCCCGACTAGAAGTTAACGGAGAGCTAGTACCACTGGTCCGAGACTTTAAATGTCTAGGTTTTCACCTAGACTGTCAGCTGAAGTGGAAGACACACCTACAGAGGGCCACAGAACGCGCAACAGCCTGTGTCAACAATTTCAGACGACTGGCAAAACCCACAACGGGCATACACCCCTACCTACTCCGGCAGCTGTACATCGCAACCGTCCTACCGAGACTCACCTATGGGATAGACGTCTGGTATACACCACCGACAAAGCCAATCGGGTACAAAAACAACGTGGGATCAATAGCAGCACTCAAGAGGATGACCTCTATACAAAGGAAGGCTACGCTGACCATTACAGGTGCGATGAGATCGACTCCTACGGAGCTGCTGGACGCCCATGCGGGCGTCCTCCCACTGGAGCTGGCGCTGCTCAAAGCATGCCACAGGGCCCTCGTTCGGATGGCCACACTACCAAGTACGCACCCACTGCATCGCGCGATTGCGAGGGCAGAAACCCGACCAGCAAAACGACACAAAGCTCCGATCAACAACCTCCTGCGCATCTTCGACTTTAAGCCAAGCACCATCGAGACGATACTACCCTTGCCATACCCAGCTAACTACCGACCACCCTTCAAAATCGTAATCGCGAACTCCAGGGAAGACTCGATGCAATACGAAAAGGGAAGTAAGGCGGACATAAGGGTATACACGGACGGATCCAGCCACAATCAGGGAACCGGAGGGGCAGCCGTTTTGTTCAGAACACGTCAAGACAGACACGGGAAAGTCCTGCGTAAGTATCTGGGCACCAACGAGGACCACAACACCTACGAGGCGGAGGCTGTAGGAGGCCTGCTGGCCTCCAAGCTCATCGAGAACGAGGCGACAACGCATCGCAACGTGATTGACGTGTTCAGCGACAATCAGTCGCTACTACAGAATCTAAGACAACCCAAAGCTAAGTCAGGACAATGTATTATGATGGACATTGACGCAGCTTTCCGCACCTTGCAGGGAAACATCACGCTGCACTGGATATCCGGACACTCCAATGTACTGGGGAACGAACGAGCGGACGAAGAAGCGAAACGAGCGGCTGAGGGAGACTCCTCCCCCGATGATGAACTACCCACCCCCCTAAAACAAACGATGAAGCGCAGTGCGTCTGCCGAGAAGCAAGCGTACCAAGAAGAATTGATGACCATCTGGAGGGACCGCTGGAACTCGTCGAAACGGAAACAAGCATTTGCGTCAATAGACACCGAATTCCCCTTCACCAGGTACAGAAGAGCCATCAAGAAACTCAACAGGACCCAGGCTAGCGTGCTGATACAGCTGCGGACACGACATATCCCACTAAACAGCCACCTCAGTAAGTTCACCAAAAACCAGACGGAATATTGCCCAAAGTGCTATGAAAGGAGAGGCGGGCGGAAGGCAGTAGAAACGGTTGAGCACTTCATATTCGAATGCAAAAGGTACAGAAGGCAAAGGCGAGAACTCTGGGAAGAGCTAGGCGAACAATGCACGAGCATAGAGGAACTCACGACAAAACAAGATCACGTTAAGGCGCTACTACGATACATTGCGAAGACTAAACGACTAAAACCCTACAAGGAGGATTTACTACGAAAAGGGACGGAAGAAGACGAGGAGAGCTGTAACTAAAGGCAAAGACCCAACACAAAAAACAAAAGAGTCAATACAAGACCCAGGAATGAGAGGGAGAGAGCCTATCAGGCCGGAAGCGCTACTTCAAACAGTCTAGGACGACTGGGCTAGGTGGAGGGACGTGAGGGCCCTCCATAGTGCAGAAGTAGGCCAAGGAAAGCCACCAACGCTAAAGGAGCATAGTAGGTAGTTAGGTAGAACCAAGCCAAGGGAGGGGTCCCCCCCTCAGAGGCTCTAACACAAAACAAAAAAAAAAAAAAAAAAAAAAAAAAAAAAAAAAGCTACGTGAACAAAATACCAATCTGAGCTACTGAAAACCGAGTCATATACTGTACAAAGTGTCAAGAATGAGGCTACGCAAGTGTAACAATAAGCAAGAACAATAAGACATGTCAATATTGACACGACAACAGATAAGAAATGAATAGGATGAGTAAGAAAGAAGTGTATGACAAAGGTGAATGGTAATACAGATTAGATAAAAGAAGCAAGGATGAGTTAGAAAGCATAGAAGATTGGTAAGACAAAGACAATAAAAGTGCAACAGACAATAGAAAAGATATAAATAAACACAAAAGAATGAGTAAGACAAACCAAAAATAAGTTGGAATGAGTAATCCGCAGCCTGACGCTGAGTAAGACCATTGAATTGATAAAAATAGAGTTGACAGTCCGGCTGTGCAAGGCAGTGTAGAAAGCTGTGCAGTTTGATGGTTGACTGATCCGTCGCATAGCCTTGATGATCCGACAAAGTGAAATGATCCGGAATAACGTGGCTCCCATGTGACAAGTGTTGATAAGATAAGATGTGTGGATGACTTATGGAAAGAATGACTGCTTGGGTTGAGGGCGTTGTGTGTAGATCCAAAATGAACATCTCATCTCCAATCAGGATTGGGGTATGATAGCGTGTCAGGAGAGGATGGCTATAGCACTGTTGGGGTGGGCAGAAAGGAGGCAATGGTATTATTGTCCAGGCAGAGATCACGATATGCAGTAGCATACATATTGTAGACATGTTGTGGTGGGCTGCGGCATTATTGGGAACAAAAACACAATATGTATAGCACTGCATGTTGGAAAAGGGCGGCTGCAGTGCTGTTAGGGTGGATAGAATGGGTGTTAGTATTGTTGTTAGGGTAGAGAGCATGACACACAGAGTGAAGATGCCAGTGAAGGCAGAGTACAAAGTACAACATACAGTGGCATGCATATTGTGGGCATGTTGGGTGGGCTGCAGCATCATTAAGGCAGAAAGCACAACATGCATTGTGGAGCCAGAGAGGGCGGTGGTGGTAGAGGCAGGGTACAGAGCATGACAATTTAGTAGGTTCCAATGATTCAAATAGGCTGAAACTTGGCAAGGCCTTTATTCACTATAAATGAAAAATAATGGCAGGGTTAGAAATGTTTACACCAATCACTGGAGGGTGCTATTTAAGATATGCCTTTTGGCTAGAATATTGTTTGTTTAATTGTGTAGGAATAAATATAGATATTGCAATTTTAATGGCTGATTCAAACTTGGACATCTTAATAATATAGGTTTATCACAAAAAATTAAAGAAAACAGACCAGAAATGCTTTCAAAACCACAAAATCAATTAGATGAGCACTATTAATAGACTCAAGATAGAATAATAAAGCTTGACTATATGATGGTAAGCCTTAATTGGGGTATTTTTAGGCAATCTTACAAAGAAGCACAGATAATAATGTTAAGTACAATTAGAGTAGAGGTCTGATCCTTCTAGTATATAGACTTTGAAAAATAGTAAATTTTCCAGAAAAGCTTTCCACCAAAAAATTACAAACAGCCTGAAAGGCACAGTCCAAGAATAGTGTGCCAGAATCCGGAAAAATCTTCCTCCAAAGTATTTTTTATATGATTGAAAACAGTCAAAATTTAATACAATTACCTTGTGTTTTGACTATTATACAGTGTACCCGGAAAATTCTTCTACCAAGAAATTACAAACAGCCCGGAAGGCACAGTCCAAGGAATGTATGTTAGAATCTGGAAGAATCTTACGCCAAGATATAGTTTATATGATAAAAACAATTAACGATTGATTGAAATACATGTTGTATTTTGCATACTATAAACTGTACAGAGCTTTCCGGATGATTTTTCTACTAAAAAATTCCAAAAAAAAACCGGAATGCACCGGATCCGAGACCTCCATGGTAGAGCCTGGATAAAGTATCCTCTGGAGTATATTTTACTTGATAGAAAATGCTCAAAAATTAACAAAGATACAATTTATTTTTGAAGTCTTCTCAATTGTATCTAGATCATTTGTCTACCAAAAATTACACAACAGTCCAAAAGTTGCAGTCCAAAGACTATATAATAGCACCCAGATAATTCCTCCTTAAAAGTCTATTTTGCAAGCCAAAACATCATTATAATACAATGACAATAAGTTTATACACTTTCTAATATATATTGAAATGATACAATTTGCATGTTTAAAAATTTATTGCAAACCTGGAAAATGTTTCTGGAAAATTCATTTTCCGGACATGCACATTCCCCGAGGGGCTAGGTTTCCGGAATGTACATGTCCGTGATGGAAAGGAGCCAGCCCATTTAGCACTAAATGGCCCATTGCCTATACTATCACATAGGCAGTCTAGCTAGCCCGTGTATCACGTCAATATCCTAGCTAGTCAGTCACGCTAACTCAATCTGTACATTACATAATATGATCAACATTTAATATTAGGTAAAGTACACTATATTTAAACTGCTCTATGTGATGTGTCATGCATGCCATGAGGGTAGACCAGGCATGACGGATGGGCGGCAGGGGCTGGGTGCAAAACGCAGCTTGCTTGTTGAGATGGGGAAAGACGGGAAATTGGGGTGTTAGTATATAAGAAGAGAGAAGAGGCAACTTTCTAAGATCTAGCATCAAGTCTTGCATCTCATAGAAGGACCAGAGCTTGGATTGTAATCTAATATATGCATAAATAAATAAACCAGAAAAAAATGGTGCATATATTTACTCTAATATTTGTTGTTGGATCATACCATCCGTTACATTGTTGGCTAGAAACTCAAAACCCTCTTGGATAGTGTTTTTTATGTTCAAAAATGGTTTGATAGACTGGTGAATCCATCTCGCACTCTTTATAGTGTCTGCTAGTTTGGGGCATCTACAAATAATGTTAGTGGTAAACACACATGGGGATGGGGGAGAATTAAGGCTTATTCGAGTTTTTTGTTGGTCTTAATAGCAGTAAGGGCTTTTTCAAGCTGGATTAGGGTGAGCATGGTGATGGGTAATAGTGATAAGGGATGAAAAAGGATGAAAAAACTCCTTTCCTCATATAACAAGCCCAGTAGTTATGTAATAGACACCTAAAAAAATACAAATGTCTGTGCTATTCTGTGCCATTGCCATAACTAGTAGGCAAAGCAGGCACAATTGCCATCAATAGCAAGCTGTCAGAGAATAAAAATAGCCAAAATCATATAGCCTGACAAGGTCCCTTTGGATGGAGGAGTCAATCCAGTGCAGAGGTCCCAGAGTTCTTCAAACTACGGAATTATTATAGCCAAGAGGCAGCCACCCAAGAAGTCCCAGGTATATCTATGTGTTAAAGTTTATGGCAAGGGCTTTTAATGACAAGAAGTGGTATATACATACATACCAAATGAACCTCCAGGTATCTCCGTGGATTGAAGGGGGCTGGTAGTCTATAGCAGCAATAGGAGCAGCCCACAAACTACGGAATCACTGTAATTAGCAGGCTGCCACCCAACAAACTCTTAGGTATCTCTGTGGGTTGAAGGGTAGTAGTAGTGTGTAAACACCAAGACAAACAACTGCCAAACTACAGAATTACCATAGTCAAGCAGCCACACCCAATAAACTCCTAAGTATTTCCGTGGGTTGAAGAGTGTGAGCACCAACTGGACCAGCCTACAGACTATGGAATTACCGTGGTCAGCAGGCTGCTACCCAACAAATCCCCAGGTATTTCTATAGGTTGAAGGGTAATAGTGGTGCAAAAGTAAACAGAGCCAACAAATGAAACCCTACCCAAATTTAAATTCTGCTTGATGGCAATTTCTAACTCCAACATGTGTGATAATCTTAACACATTCTTGCATTATTAGTTCTTCTTCACTACCCAGGCTTATTGCCAGGGCAGTATACACCAATGTTTGAAATCAAAGTGGAATTTCTGCTCTCTTAACTGTCCATAATGCCACCTGTATATATCCTACAATATTGAGGTATACTTGATTTCTAACTCTACATACAACAGACTATGCCTACCTTTGACTGGTCCAAGGGCTCTGTCTTCTTACAAGATGGTATAATCTACTACTCTCCCAATTGTAATCAACCAGTCTGTATCAAGGCCCCAGAGCAGAATCACCTCCATTCATTCCCCAAATGTGCAGAGCCAGATCCCACCTGTCAAGCATTGTGTTTGGTAGACAGACACTTTTGGGTAGATATTCTTTATACTACTCAACCCATCTTTTATCTCCGACTCCTTTAACACCTTTACCTGGCAGCCTGAGCTAGATGTAGTTCTGTGCTTATTGTACCCCCAAACCAGGAAAGAAAAATGATTATGTAAAGTGCAGACTTTAAAACTGTGTTGCATTATTAAGACCAAACGTGTCTGGAGCTTTTGATGCATTTTTCTTATATTCATCCTATGTATTGGCACTCTATACAATATAAACTGATAATAATTCAATATTAGTAGAAACACACTTCAAAATTATACAATTATTCAAGAAATTAAAGCCAATCCCTAAGATCCCAAAAATCCCAGCCTATGTTTCTGCATTTCTTTCCAATCCACCGCTATCACCCCACACTTCTCTTAGATTCCATGCAGATTTGGGTCAAGAACATGACTGTCTACCGGAAATACACTAAGAAACTGACCTTCTATCTCCATTCAATGAGCCAGTAATGTCAAGCCAACCTTGATTAGCTTAATCTTGTCAAAGTAATCAGAAGAAACTTGATGCCAAGTTTGCATGCATGGAGCATTTTTTACAAAACTCTAGTTTTGATTTGGTTGAAGACTTTCTAAAGATTGTATTCTACAACCCAAATTGCTCTTCAAATGAAGCCAATCCACGTGGTTCTTGCCATATTTAAGCTGTTGTGAAGTTTCTAACTAGCCAAAACAAAGTCAAAATATTGGATATTATTCCCTTAATATATGTGCATAAAAACAGTACACCGTCTCCAGATTCACCTTGATATACTGAGCGGTATGCATCATTTTTACCTTCTGTGCCTCTAACCAACATATTCCATGCCCAGTGAAGATTGAAGTTTGTGATTGGTTATAAACTATAAGTAATCCAACAAACACAAACCCTAGGGAAAGAATAGTCCAGACTGGATAGGATGAAACCTTCTCCTAAGTTTCTTAAGGGAGGACGTTGCCTAGAATTTAAGTAGATTAGGATGGTGTGGATTATGAAGGGTAAAGAAAGCAAGATGGTAAAAAGAGAATAGCCGGGTTGTCTGGGTACAATGGTAAATAAACCTTCAAAAAATGGAATAGAACCGTAAAATTGGATGGCACGTGTATAGGGAAAGCGTGATGAAGATGCGTAGAAGGCATAGGAAAAATCAATAAAGGTGAACCTCAGAGGGGTGGTCTGAAGAGGATTGGAGACGTTTTGAAAGGAAATAAGAAGGTGACTGGAAGTTGGAATGTTATTGAATGGCCAAATCTTGGTAAACGGATGGTGAAGATGAAAGTGTCCTTAAATTGACAATTTTTCTGATGTTTGGAATGAAGCTATACGTCGTGGGAGTATTGACTGGATTGAGGGTGAAAGACTAAGTCTGTCTCAAATAAAATCACTCCAGATGAGTTGACGGAGAGAAGAATGTCTTGGATTCCCTCCTAACGGTGATGGTTGGAAGATGTAAAAGGAGTAGGAGCAGTGACGAATTGGATGGGGGTGAGGAAGTAGGGAAGTACTAGATGTCTGGATAGAAGTTGGATATTCAACGCTGGGAAGAAGAGGCGTTGGAGGAGAAGGAGAACTGGTCTTGGATAAAATCCTCTGTCAATAGAAAGCAAGATGACTTTGGATGAATGGAAGTAAACTTGGTCTCGACGGAGGGTGGAACTGATGACTGAATTGGACTTGGGTTTGGGCTTGGCTTGAACTTGAACTTGGAATTGAAATGAATCGATGTGGATTGACTTGAAATTGACTTGACTTGGATGAAAATTGACTTGCTTTGAAGAAAGTGGGGACTGGGTGTAACTTTCCTGTCATTTCGTGTAATTCTACTACAGCTTTTATACTAAAAGCTACGTGAACGAAATACCAATCTGAGCTACTGAAAACCGAGTCATATACTGTACAAAGTGTCAAGAATGAGGCTACGCAAGTGTAACAATAAGCAAGAACAATAAGACATGTCAATATTGACACGACGACAGATAAGAAATGAATAGGATGAGTAAGAAAGAAGTGTATGACGAAGGTGAATGGTAATACAGATTAGATAAAAGAAGCAAGGATGAGTCAGAAAGCATAGAAGATTGGTAAGACAAAGACAATAAAAGCGCAACAGACAATAGAAAAGATATAAATAAACACAAAAGAATGAGTAAGACAAACCAAAAATAAGTTGGAATGAGTAATCCGCAGCCTGACGCTGAGTAAGACCATTGAATTGATAAAAATAGAGTTGACAGTCCGGCTGTGCAAGGCAGTACAGAGTGCTGTGCAGTTTGATGGTTGACTGATCCGTCGCATAGCCTTGATGATCCGACAGAATGACGTGATCCGGAATAATGTGGCTCCCATGTGACAAGTGTTGATAAGATAAGATGAGTGGATGACTTATGAAAAGAATGACTGCTTGGGTTGAGGGCGTTGTGTGTAGATCCAATTTAAATATCTTATCTCCAATCAGGATTGGGGTATGATAATGTGGATATTTGTTATCATTACATACGGGAACAAGTAGAGTTTAGCACAATCAAGTTATATGCAGTTCTGACTGCCAATAATGTTGCCAACATGTTTACTAAGAATCTAGGCCCTGACCTATTCTTGAAACATAGATCCACTCTAGGCCTTGAGTTTTACCCACTAGATTAGACCATTTATAAACAAGTAGAGTCCCGCCTTACGGTGCGTACACCACTTGAGGAGTGTTGAACAACTATTATTAAAGTAGTTAATTATATTCACTTAAGAAGCGCCACCTTGGGCGGCCCACACTGGCTTGGCGGACAGTTTAATCACACATGTTTTGTATTTGTTCATATTTGATTGGGAAACATTGGCCACAGTTCAATTTGACCCACGACAACACTGGTTAAGCCAGTGATGTTTGACTATGTGATTATCAAGTCATGTGCTAAGTCATATGAGTGGATTACAAATAGTACTTTATATTTAGATAGATGACTAAAAACTATACAATAGTTACTGTCACTAGTCATATGTAACGTACCTTAGGTGTATATAAGGACAACACTATTGTCAGGGTACGTATTGGTGCCACCCCTATCCGTTATCGTTATCTGTTACGGTCCCACGCTGTTATGCCTTGTTCTATCTTTGTGTTCGGTCCCACGTCTATCGTTCTCCTGTTTCATCTATTGATAGTTGTCATATGTCGAGTACTCTGGTCCGGGAAGTAGTTACTCCGGTCTCCATGTATATATAGGGTCCTGGGGTCAGTAGTCAGACCCCAGCTTCGATATCAACTTGGTCTTTGGGCATTCTTCTCTCTTGACTTAAGTCGATTCCTAACAGCATATCGAAGCTACCCAACGTTGCCCTGGTACTCTATCCACTGCAGCGCTCGTCTACTCCACTCTACCTTGCCCCCACCTACTATACTCTATGGCCGACCCTCCTTCGCCTTACAATGGGTTCATGACAATGTCCCTCGAGGACCGTTTCGCCCTCCTCTTTAGGGCGCAGCAAGTCAGGTTCGATGCCGATAAAAAGGTTGATGACCAACTGTCTGCCATCGAGTCTAAACTTGAACGCCTCACGGCCTCCCTGCCCAAACCGCCTGCCGCTCCCACTCCCTCTGCTCGCGCACCTCGCGCTCGACACACCTCTAGGAAGGAACGCCCGGCCGCACCTACCTCTACTCCTACTACAGGGCCCCCGCACTCCCAATCCATCCGCTCTACTACTACCAAAGCCGCCCTTGAGAAGATTGTCTCTACCCTGTCTATTGCGGACGAACAGGCTGGCCACGTCATAGGGCGCTATCATACCCCAATCCTGATTGGAGATGAGATGTTCATTTTGGATCTACACACGACGCCCTCAACCCAAGCAGTCATTCTTTCCATAAGTCATCCACACATCTTATCTTATCAACACTTGTCACATAGGAGCCACGTTATTCCGGATCATGTCACTTTGTCGGATCATCAAGACTATGCGACGGATCAGTCAACCATCAAACTGCACAGCTTTCTATACTGCCTTGCACAGCCGGACTGTCAACTCTATTTTTATCAATTCAATGGTCTTACTCAGCGTCAGGCTGCGGATTACTCATTCCAACTTATTTTTGGTTTGTCTTACTCATTCTTTTGTGTTTATTTATATCTTTTCTATTGTCTGTTGCGCTTTTATTGTCTTTGTCTTACCAATCTTCTATGCTTTCTGACTCATCCTTGCTTCTTTTATCTAATCTGTATTACCATTCACCTTCGTCATACACTTCTTTCTTACTCATCCTATTCATTTCTTATCTGTTGTCGTGTCAATATTGACATGTCTTATTGTTCTTGCTTATTGTTACACTTGCGTAGCCTCATTCTTGACACTTTGTACAGTATATGACTCAGTTTTTAGTAGCTCAGATTGGTATTTCGTTCACGTAGCTTTTAGTATAAAAGCTGTAGTAGAATTACACAAAATGACAGGAAAGTTACACCCAGTCCCCACTTTCTTCAAAGCAAGTCAATTTTCATCCAAGTCAAGTCAATTTCAAGTCAATCCACATCAATTCATTTCAATTCCAAGTTCAAGTTCAAGCCAAGCCCAAACCCAAGTCTAATTTAGTCATCAGTTCCACCCTCCGTCGAGACCAAGCTTACTTCCATTCATCCAAAGTCATCTCGCTTTCCATTAAGAGAGGATTTCATCCAAGACCAGTCATCCTTCTCATCCAACGCCTCTTCTTCTCAGCGTTGAATATCTAACTTCTATCCAGACCTCCAGTACTTCCCTACTTCCTCTCCTCCATTCAATCCGTCACCGCTCCTACTCCTTCTACACCTTCCAACCATTGCCGTTAGGAGTGTATTCAAGACATCCTTTCCCTCCGTCAACTCATCTAGAGTGATTTCATTCGAGACAGACTTAGTCTTTCATCCTCGATTCAGTTGATACTCCTGCGACGTATAGCTTCATTCCAAGCTTCAGAAAGATTGTCAATTTAAGGACACTTTTGCCTTTACCATTTGCTTATCAAGATTCAGCCATTCAACAACATTCCAACTCCTAGTCATCTCCTCATCTCCCCTCGGAACGTTCCCCACTCACTTCAGACAACCCCTCTAAGATTCACATTTATTGATTTTTCATACGCATTCTACGTATCTTCTTCACGCATTCCATATACACCCGCCATCCAATTCCACGGTTCCATCCCATTTTCGGAAGGCTTATTTACTATCGTACCCAGACTACCCGGTTATCCTCTTCTTACTATTTCGCTTTTGTTACCCTTCACAATCCACACTATCCTAATCTACTTAAATCCTAGGCAGCGTCCTCCCTTAAGAAACTTAGGAGAAGGTTTCGTCCTATCCAGTCTGGACCACTCTTTCCCTGGGGTTTGTGTTTGTTGGATTACATATAGTTTATAACCAATCACAAACTTCGATCTTCATCTGGAGCCCACCGCGAGGGAGGGTTAATTAGGATTTTGTATTAGGAACACAGCAATCTACCACTTTATCACTTCCATTCCATCCATTTCGACTCTTTTTCTTTACAGGTTATTTCGCTTTGCTGGTCTATTCTCTAGGCAACTCTAGGCAACTCTAGGCAACAATTCTAGGCAACACTTTCTGACTCTGTAACTGGTTTACGCTATGACTGATTCTGGCAATCCGTTTCCATCTTCTACTCCCACTATGGCTACTACCATCATCCAACGTACTCCTGTCGATATGCCTGTTCCTAAATCTAGTGCTCCTCCAAAATTCACTGGATCTTACGTCGACGTCAAGAACTTTTTGGATCACTGCGACCGCATTTTTGATCAGTACAATGTCACTCTCAACGATGACAAAGTACGATACATGGTTCAATGCTGCAACCAAGAGAGCAGAGAAATCATTGAAGGTTTACCCAGCCACCATGCCAAGCAATGGGAACGACTCAAGACTGATATGCTCAAGATCTTTGACCATGCTAGGACAACGCAGAAGTTCACGTTGACTACTCTTCGTGCTTACGCTTTCCAACACTCCAATCTTTCTATGCGTTCTCTTGATGACTTCCGCAAGTATCAGAAGCAATATATTCGCATTGCTGGTTGGCTTCTCAACAACAACAAGATATCCAAGACGGAATACAATCAATACTTCTGGCTAGGAATCAATGAATCCCTCCGACCTGCGCTTGAAAGCAAGATCATGGTCTTTAATCCTCATATCGATCTCTCCTCACCTTTTTCCATTGAAGACGTCACCAAGGCAGTTGAAATCATCTTTAAACGAGACCGCTTTGACGTTGGAATCTTTGACAATCCTTCTGCATGTTCTTTCACGTCTCTTATTCCCCCAAAGGATTTGTATCCTGAACGTTCATCAGTCTTTGACAAGATCAAGAAGTACTTACAGGAGATGTTTCCTAACATCAAGACATGCGATGCTTGTGAACGTCCATACAATCCCCCGGAAGAGACCAAGCGCATCTTTCAGGATCTAGACAAGGAAGAAAAGCAAGCACACAAGGACGACAAAGTGAAGAACTTGATCAAGCAGATGTTGAAGCTCACCATCCATGATTCTTCGTACACTATTTACTATCTTTGCGCCATCAAGTTGGAACCCGCTCTTGCTAACATGCTCATTGCTCCGGCCATTATAAATCCAAGTGCACAGCCAGCTCAGCCAGTCCCAATCGCAAGTCAGACAGCACCTCCAGCACCACGAGCACCACGTCAGTCCGCATCCGAGATCATCTGCTATGGTTGACATCAACAAGGCCATGGAATCAACAACTGCCCAACGCTCATTGATCTTACGAACCGCAAGCTTATTTCCAGAGACAGTAGCAATCGAGTTGTCTTTCCTGATAGATCCCGCATTATTCGCCAGAATGGAGAGTCAATCGCACAAGCAGTCCTTCGTCAACAACAGCCTCCTCCTCCTCCTCAAGTCGCTACCACAAGCATAGCCGTATCCGAAGCATATTATGGTCAGATGTTCAAGAACTACAGAGCCATGGTCGCAAAAGAAGAAGAGGACGACATTGGAACCTGGGATGGAGAAGACGAGTTTGAGTTTACGCTGGCAGGTCCTGGTAATCGAATCCCAACTGAAAAGCGAACACGTGCTGCACGCAAACAGGTCATGGACGCTGTGGTACCTCCGGAACCCGCGTATCTCAAAGGAAAGCGAGCGGAAATAAGTAAAGCTAAGGATTCTTCTCAGATCCCATCTATTCTTAAACGTCCGGCTAACTCTGGATTGCCAAACAATGTGCCTAGCTCCACTTCCATTCAACCTGTCCCAATCCCGTCAATTAATCAACCTTCTGCCGAAATGAATCCATCAATTCCTGTCAAACAAGCTCAACCCAATGTCCCGATTAGGGCAAATCCAACGGAACATCCCGAGACTGCGCAACGATACGAGGTTTTTGATCCGGCCGATGATGATCAAATCATGGAAGATGTCACTCCTAGTCTAGAACGAGGCAAATCAGTTACCAAGCCACACGCAGCGCCTCAGAAACGTGTCTCTGACATATCCCAAACTGTCAACACTATGGCCATTCTCAGACGATGCCTTAATCAACCCGTTAATGCGACGTTCGGCGAGTTACTTGGAGTTTCAAAGAACCTTAGGACCCTTCTTATCAACAGTATCAAAGGCAAGACCCTTACTGTCGACGAATTCAAAGCTTCATTGACAAACGGCAACTTAAAGCTTTCTGATAAGGAAGTTCTAGACATCATTCGCAGTGCCGAAAAGGACGTACCTGTTCAATACATGCACGAGACCAATTCAGTTGAATCCCTTCGTGCTCACGAGCCCCTTCTTCGAATCACATTAATGTGTAATGGTCACAAACTCAATGCCTTGATTGACAGTGGATCTACGCAGAACATTCTAAGCGAACAGGCTTGGAAGAAGATTGTCAGGTTGCCGATGGACAGCCGGAATACTATTGTTATGGTTGATATTCATGGCGGCAAATCCCACATGCTTGGATTCGTTGGAAATGTTCAACTTGATATTGGTACAGTCAGGACGCGTGCTCATTGCTATGTATCCAACAAAGTCCAGTTTGATATACTCTTGGGACATCCATGGACCCGTGACAACTATGTGGACATTCTAGAATGACCCGAAGGGACCTTCATTGCCTTCTATGACGTCAAAGATCCTACACGTGAGCAGAAATTCCTTGTGACACCTGATACTCAGCACGACCGGCGTTACTTCACGGATACCATTTACGACAAGACTCCCCACACAATGTTAGCACACAACAACCTCTCCTTAGCTAATCCAGATGCCGAAGAAGGTGAAATTGAAGAAGATTTAGAACCCGGTGAATTATTGGACGACCTTCGCTATCCATCACCTACCCCTTCCATGATCGAGTTATCTATCCTTACTAGGCAATAATCTCTGAATCGGGACAAATCTGCTAACCCAAATGAGGACTTATCCACTTCACAAGATGCACCCTCTTTCTCTGACTCCAACTGCGAACATGACTCAACTCAGGACTCCTCTCACGGTCTCTACGCTTCCGATTATGACTCAATGTATCAAGATGACTCGGGAACTTCTCAATTCAATGCAACAGCCCATTATGGTCATATTTCCACACCACCTTACAATTCCACACATGAGGCCCCACAAATAGAACAGCCACCATCACCATCTGTCAATCCGTCCATCAAATCCCACACTTCAGACAATAACAACCCACATGAAGAAGAACCAGCTGACAACAATCCAGAAATGGAACAATTGAGCTCACCTGAAGTAGAAGCTATTCAATTCTCTTCTGACAATACTCATCTTACGGCTATGGGAATGCTCAACCCTCACTTGCATTTTGAAGACTGGATTCTATATGACGCCACCTATTCTTCTCCTACTCGTGTTGTTTCTGACCGAACAGGAACGGCCTTTGTCCATTATGTTTATCCGCAGAGAGACAGCCATATAAACTTGACGACGACTCCAACTATTCTACACTTCAGTCGCACTGGTATCTCGTCTCAATCTAACCACTCTGCTTCAGTCAGTGCCTATCCAATGGGCCAACGTCACTCAGCATCCTGGACTCATTTTATTCCCCAATCCATTTGCTTTCAAATGCTTCTTCTATTCCCCAACCTCATTCCCAAAGTTCTGCTCTTCCATAGACACCTCTTTCGATTATGATTCACCAAGAAATACATGTATCATTGACGGTCACCGCAAATGTAGACAAGCATCATCGAGGCCCAAAAGCTTTGGTACATCCTCTGCGAGTAGCCCACGACAGTCCAAAGGAGCCATTAAACGAGGATGAAGAAGAGCTACGAATCACCCAAAATGGCAAAGAGGTCGACCACAATTCTTCCCTTTTACCTCTTCCTATAACCAGCACAATGCACGAATCGCGAGCTTCAAATATGGACGATGGAAACGAATGGTATTATCAGTATGGAGAAGAAAGTCCCTTTGGTATCGACAACACGGAAGAACATCCCTTGGACGCCAACACATTGTACTGACTATCTGGACGGTGCATGGACATCAGCTTGCTTCCTCAACGCCCTCTCTTTGTTCTCCGATCTCCTCAATTTTTCTTTGTCACCTTTGCTGTTGCTGGTGTTTCTTCTTCCTCATTGTTATGCCTTTATCCCACCTCCCATTTTATTTCCACATTTCGTGTTTCTCTTTTCCATTTCACGGACACTTATGTAGATTTTTCATTTGTGCAACGAGTTCTTGAACGCCTCCACTTTTCTTTTATGCGCCTTTTCCTCACATTCACACTCTCAATGGCAACTCCACGCCATACAACCTTTTCCTTTACCTTTTATTTTCATTTTCTTTCCACTTTATCCATTTGTATGTACGTCGACCGAAAAGTCGTTAAACTAACCTTTATTTATTCCTCCCTTTTATTTATTTGTTCCACCCCCGCTTCACCACTTCAGTCCGCAACCGAATCCTTAGGTCACCTATTGCAGAGTTCTTGGAGAAACACACGCAACCTCCCAAAGGAATGCTATACGGAATCTCTATCTCCAATATACACCACTATCACGCCTCCAATACACCTTGAACTCCTACAGAATCGGGAAGGGCTTCATCTTATCCACAAAGAGCAAAAAATCAAGCTTACGGACAAGATAAGAAGGACGACCACTCCATTACCTCTGATGGGTCAAGACCTACAGAAATTTTGGATAGATCAAAGCATTTATGCGAGATCATGGTCACTCAATTCAGATATTACTGCTAAACCCACCGTCAACCAAACTAATTTGGCAAGGTCGTCAAGCTCTCCTACAATTGGTTTTGTATTCACTGCCGCGTCAGGATTGACACTATCAACCTTCCGAGCCTCCATGAATCAATTCATATCACCTATTCTTTCCTCCTCTTCTGCCAATACAGCCTATAAACGAGTCGATCGGAAAGTTAGACCTATAAATCGGGTTACTCCAGAATCGGCCAAAGTTATACGACGAATTCCTGTTGATCCCTTATTATCTCTCCCACCTCTCCCACTCCATCCCCCTGCCTTTACACTAACGACCAGACTCACTCTTGAACGCATACAATCAATGAACATTAACGCCAACAAATTCCTATGGCCGGAAGAAGAAAAGCTTTTCCTTCATATTCTTAAACTCAATGAACGCTCACTCGCTTTTCATCAGTCCGAACGTGGAACATTTTCTGAAAAATACTTCTCTCCATACATCTTTCCTGTTGAGGATCACGAGCCCTGGGTAGTCCGAAATATTCCTATTCCACCCGGCATCATGGATCAAGTTATCAGTCTCTTACGTGAAAAGATAGATGCTGGAGTATACGAACCAAGCCAAGCTCCGTATCACTCTCCAATTTTCTGGGTCAAGAAGAAGACAACTGGTGCTATCCGTCTAGTTCATGATCTGCAGATTCTTAACTCTATTTCCTATCGCGACGCAGGAGTTCCTCCAGTTCTTGACAACTTTGTGGTTCCCTTTGCTGGTCATTCTATTTATACGGTTTTTGACTTATATTGGGGATATGACGCACGCAAAATCCATCCTATGAGCCGAGATCTTACCACGTTCCAGTCTCCTATTGGACCTCTTCGACTTACTTCAATGCCTATGGGATATACAAATGCAGTAGCGGAATTTCAAGCCTGTACCACCTTCATCCTTTGTGACGAGATCCCTCATGTAGCCAATGTCTTTATCGACGATGTTCCTATCAAAGGCCCTCCAACACAGTACTTAGACGAGGACGGCAATCCAGAAACACTTCCAGAAAATCCAGAAATACGACGATTTGTCTGGGAACACGCTCAAGATGTTCATCGAGTTATGCACCGCATGGGATGTGCTGGTGCTACATTTTCTGGACCAAAGACTCAGCTTGCTCAGCCTGAAGTTCTTATCCTTGGACAGTTATGCACTCCGGATGGACGACTACCCGATCAGAGCAAGATACAGAAAGTCACTGATTGGCCATGACCAAAGTCTGTTCACGACATCCGATCCTTTCTAGGTCTATGCGGAACAATGCGTGTTTGGATCAGAAATTACTCAGCCCTTGTCCGACCACTCACAGAACTCTATCGTAAGGACAAACCCTTTGTCTGGACCCAACAACAAGAAGACTCTTTCCAAACTCTCAAAGAAATCATTTCCAATCCTCCTGTTCTCACTTCTATTGACTATTCATCCGATCGCCCAGTTATTCTTGCTGTGGACACTTCTCACATTGCTATTGGTATCATTCTCTATCAACTTGACAAAGAAGGCATCCGACGACCTGTCCGCTATGGTTCTATCTCACTTAATCCACAAGAAGCACGATACAGTCAGCCCAAGCTCGAGTTATATGGTCTTTTCCGTGCTCTTTGAGAATTCCGCCTCTATCTTATTGGAGTCAAGAACCTCTACGTTGAAGTCAACGCCAAGTACATCAAAGGCATGCTCAATCAGCCTGACTTGCAGCCTAGTGCTAGTATGAATCAATGGATACAAGGCATTCTTCTCTTTGACTTCAAGCTCATCCATGTAAAGGCCGGTAATCATCGTGGACCTGATGGACTTTCAAGGCGACAACCAACTTCTGAAGAGTTAGAGGAACCTCAAAAAGACGATGACTGGCTTGACGATATTGCTCTTCTTAATACGGTCAAATTTTTCCCTACTTTTCTTTTTACTCCCTCTTCTATGCCATCGTATGACTCTATCTTGCTTCCTTCTTTTATTGCTTCTTCTTCTTCTCAAGAACGGACACTTCGACAAATTCTTCAATTTCTTACAGACCAAACTATACCCCCTTTTCCCAATTTGCAGTCCCGACGACGATTCCTTGCTCGCGCTACTCAGTACTATCTCAAAGATGATCAACTCTATTGATGACGACAAGGAAGACCTCCACTCTTGGTTATTCTAGATCCAGACAAGCGACGTCTCATTCTTACTCAAGCTCATGAAGAACTCGGACATCGAGGAGTATACGGTGTGTTTGGAGTTATTTGCATTCGGTTTTTCTGGCCATTTCTTTTTCAGGATATCAAGCATTATCTCGCTACTTGCCATGAATGTCAGATCAGATCCACCAAGAAAAGCAAAGTTCCTATCACTATCACAGCTCCCCCAACTATCTTCACTATCATCAATGTCGATGTCATGTACATGCCCAAATCTGGACGCTTCCGATACGTAGTCCTAGCCCGAGACGACTTATCACGTGCACCTGAAGGACGTGCCCTCAAGTCTTTACGTTCCAAAGAGCTGGCCACTTTCTTTTGGGAAGAAGTCATATGCCGATATGGTGCTATTGCTATTGTACGCACGGACAATGGAGTAGAAGTCTCTGGCGCTTTCAGTCTTTTGATGGAAAAGTACGGCATTCCTCAAGTTCGCATTTCTCCTTACAACTCTAAAGCCAATGGATCTATTGAACGTGGTCACATTGACTTCCGTGAATCCATTCTCAAAGCTTGCGGCGACCAACCTCTAGACTGGCCACAGTACGTTCATCACACACTCTTCTCTGACAAATGCATCACTCAACGCTCTACTGGACATTCCCCTTTCTACGTCATGCATGGTGTTCATCCTGTTCTTCCATTTGATCTCCTTGAAGCCACATTTCTAGTTGATGGATTCCGACAAGGAATGAGTTCCAAAGATCTCCTAGCTCTCCGTGTTTGACAACTCATGAAACGAGATGAAGACTTAGCCAACATAGCCGACGTTCTGAAACAATCACGACTTCAATCCAAAGCTACTTTTGAACAACAATTTGCTCGACGTCTTCGACAAGAAAGCTTCAAGTTTGGTGATCTAGTCCTCGTCAGGAACAGTCAAGTTGAGAAGGAGATGAATCGCAAGCACAAGCCACGATACCTTGGACCTTACGAAGTTGTACGACAGACACGAGGAGGATCATATGTGCTTAGAGAACTTAATGGTACGCAACTGGCTCAAGGCGTAGCTGCTTTCTGACTTCTTTGCTATTTTCCACAAGACGGTTCAGTCATTCTTCGACCTCAGCTAGACCGGATGATCAGAGAACTTGGACATGAGAGTCAGGAAGATAAAGACACATGGAGCGACAACATGGACGACTTCTAATCTATTCCCCCCCTTCCTTCCGCAACCGGGGATGGTTGATTTCTCAAGTTTGGGACGGATATCATACCCCAATCCTAATTGGAGATGAGATGTTCATTTTGGATCTACACACGACGCCCTCAACCCAAGCAGTCATTCTTTCCATAAGTCATCCACACATCTTATCTTATCAACACTTGTCACATAGGAGCCACGTTATTCTGGATCATGTCACTTTGTCGGATTATCAAGGCTATGCAACGGATCAGTCAACCATCAAACTGCACAGCTTTCTACACTGCCTTGCACAGCCGGACTGTCAACTCTATTTTTATCAATTCAATGGTCTTACTCAGCGTCAGGCTGCGGATTACTCATTCCAACTTATTTTTGGTTTGTCTTACTCATTCTTTTGTGTTTATTTATATCTTTTCTATTGTCTGTTGCGCTTTTATTGTCTTTGTCTTACCAATCTTCTATGCTTTCTGACTCATCCTTGCTTCTTTTATCTAATCTGTATTACCATTCACCTTCGTCATACACTTCTTTCTTACTCATCCTATTCATTTCTTATCTGTCGTCGTGTCGATATTGACATGTCTTATTGTTCTTGCTTATTGTTACACTTGCGTAGCCTCATTCTTGACACTTTGTACAGTATATGACTTGGTTTTCAGTAGCTCAGATTGGTATTTCGTTCACGTAGCTTTTAGTATAAAAGCTGTAGTAGAATTACACGAAATGACAGGAAAGTTACACCCAGTCCCCACTTTCTTCAAAGCAAGTCAATTTTCATCCAAGTCAAGTCAATTTCAAGTCAATCCACATCGATTCATTTCAATTCCAAGTTCAAGTTCAAGCCAAGCCCAAACCCAAGTCCAATTCAGTCATCAGTTCCACCCTCCGTCGAGACCAAGTTTACTTCCATTCATCCAAAGTCATCTTGCTTTCTATTGACAGAAGATTTTATCCAAGACCAGTTCTCCTTCTCCTCCAACGCCTCTTCTTCCCAGCGTTGAATATCCAACTTTTATCCAGACATCTAGTACTTCCCTACTTCCTCACCCCCATCCAATTCGTCACTGCTCCTACTCCTTTTACATCTTCCAACCATCACCGTTAGGAGGGAATCCAAGACATTCTTCTCTCCGTCAACTCATCTAGAGTGATTTCATTCGAGACAGACTTAGTCTTTCATCCTCGATTCAGTTGATACTCCTGCGACGTATAGCTTCATTCCAAGCTTCAGAAAGATTGTCAATTTAAGGACACTTTCGCCTTTACCATTCGCTTATCAAGATTCAGCCATTCAACGACATTCCAACTCCTAGTCATCTCCTCATCTCCCCTCGGAACGTTCCCCACTCACTTCAGACAACCCCTCTAAGATTCACATTTATTGATTTTTCATACGCATTCTACGTATCTTCTTCACGCATTCCATATACACCCGCCATCCAATTCCACGGTTCCATCCCATTTTCGGAAGGCTTATTTACTATCGTACCCAGACTACCCGGTTATCCTCTTCTTACTATTTCGCTTTTGTTACCCTTCACAATCCACACTATCCTAATCTACTTAAATCCTAGGCAGCGTCCTCCCTTAAGAAACTTAGGAGAAGGTTTTGTCCTATCCAGTCTGGACCACTCTTTCCCTGGGGTTTGACATAAGACAGTTTATTTATAACGTACATTACCTAAGATTTAATAATAAGGATATTACGTGAGACACGGTGGATTTACTTCCGCTACCTAATTAGGAGATTAGTGTGATGTACGTGTGATTTAGCCTGGCAAATCATAGCGTACATGACGTGCCATTTAGCGCTAAATGGAGCCACCGGGTGGCCTGCGGAATCCGCGCGTCTACCTACACGGAAGAAACACGGGCCGGAAATGAGCCGGACGGGTCCATTTGCATCCCGTGTATTGCAAGCAGACAGATCCGCTTGACCCGTGTTGTGCTGTCAGACGGACCCATTTGACCCGTATCTTCCCAGAGAGGGAGGGATATTTGAGAGGTATTGCGAATCAATGAGCACAAGGGCTCCAAAAATAATTTATTCATCTCTACCGGTATACAAATGCTTTTCCAAACTCGATTCAATCCCTGCCAGCCCAGCGTCAATTTCCTCCAGCGCATTATAAGTCAGAATCTCTGACTGCAGCTGATGCAGGCGGAGGTTCTTAAACGTTGTGACCTTGCTGTCATAACTATTGTCGCCGACGGAACTGTCGATTATTTGGTCGTATGTTGCCCGTAGCTGCTGCTCGGTATAATTCTAAAATAGTTGTCAGTATCTAGTGCTTGGTAATATCTGAGTGCATACATATAGAAAAGGAGGGTTAAAATATGCCGTCTGATCTGTCACATCCTCGAACTCAATGTCAGACTGGGTGGGAGGCGAACCGGGGTAGCCGCCCATGGGATCAAACCTGCCGTAGGTTCGAAAATAAGGGTTTTGAAGGAGCAGGTGGCATGCTTCAGGGGGTGGAGAATAGCGACCTTGCTTCCTCTCAGAGGAAATAGCTGGACGAGAGTCCATAATGATTTTGTCGACGACAGACGTGTATGAAACATGTGCTGCCATCAACGGCGGAGCCACATCATCCCGGATGACAGGCATAGGTGGAGGATCCAGGGTATCTGGAATAATAGGCATAGGGGGAGGATCCAGGGTAGGTGGAATGACAGGCATAGGGGGAGGAGCTAGGTTATTTGGAATGATTGGCATTGGCGGCGGAGCCAAGTCGTTCCGGATGACAGGCATTGGCGGCGGAGCCGTGTCGTTCCGGATGACTGGCATTGGCGGCGGAGCCAGGTTAGCTGGAATGACTGGCATAGGGGGTGGAGCCAGGCTAGCTGGAATTACTGGCATTGGCGGCGGAGCCGTGTCGTTCCGGATGACTGGCATTGGCGGCGGAGCCAGGTTAGCTGGAATGACTGGCATAGGGGGTGGAGCCAGGCTAGCTGGAATTACTGGCATTGGCGGCGGAGCCAGGTCTTTCCGGATGACTGGCATAGGGGGCGGAGCCAGGTTAGCTGGAATAACAGGCATAGGGGGTGGAGCCAGGTTAGCTGGAATTACTGGCATTGGCGGCGGAGCCAGGTCTTTCCGGATGACTGGCATAGGGGGCGGAGCCAGGTTAGATGAAATGACTGGCATAGGGGGAGGAGCCAGGTTAGCTGGAATAACAGGCATAGGGGGTGGAGCCAGGTTATCTGGAATGACTGGCATTGGCGGCGGAGCCAGGTCATCCGTCCTTGCTGTGCGTTTGCTTTCCTTAGAGTTGCTAATATTTGAAGACATTGCTGATGCTCAGAAATCAATTTAAATTTACTTGAATTAATGCAATTAGTCTTACATTTTATAGGTTTTACGGGAGGAGGTTCCTTCAGTTTTTCGAGAAGCCTGGTAAGATTGTTGAGACTGGTGTAGTCAATGGGGGAATTTTTGCTAGAGGTGGGAATAAAGTTGTAGGAGGACATACAGTCCAGAAAGTGCAACTGGGTGGGCTTGTTTATATATCTCACAGAATACAATACTATCCGAGGATTCTCCATGACACGGAAATAGATTCACCCGTGTATCGAACTTAGCAACTTTTGCACAAACTGGATCTGGTGAAGAAATCACATGACTCAGATTGTACATGTTTGTGTATGGTTTTGTTTTGCGGGACCGCTTTTTTTTAGACTTTTTTTAGACTAACTCCAACCACGATCACCACCCTCACGTTCTACCGTGCCTCACCCATTTAACGCGTCTTCCCCCATAAAAACACGCTTTTTGCAATGGCCGCTTCATCTTCCACCACCGCCACCTTCGCCCAACGCCTTGCTGACTGGGAAAAAAAGTTTACCGAGTGCTACCGCAACGGTGAAAGCGCGTTCAACGCTGAGTTGGAGCAGCTTTACAGGGACTTGGTAAGTTCTCAATTTTATAAGATCATGACTTGCTCAACAAAAAAAAAAAATCCAATAGGTTCCATTGTGTCAGGAGCATGTCAGGGACGCCGCCCGCTTCCGGCTCATTGACTATGTTGCGAGCCCCGTTGTCTACTCGTACAAAGTCATCCAGGGCAAGGACGGCGAGAACATCTACAGGTTTGAGGTCGACTGGGCGACGCTCAAACATCAAGTCGCCAACTTCAAGGCCTACCAGGAAGGCCAGGAGGCACAGAGGAAGAGGAGGGAGGAGGAAGAGCAAGAGAAGAGGAGGGAGAAGGAGGAGCAAGAGGAGGAGGAGAGGCAGAGGGTGGAGGAGAGGAGGAAGAGGAAGGTGAGGAGGAAGAGGGAGGAGAAGAAGAAGAGGGAGGAGGAAGAGGAGAGGCAGAGGGAGGAGGAGGAGGAGAGGCAGAGGGAGGAGGAGAGGAGGAAGAGGGAGGAAGAGAAGCAGAAGGTGGAGGAGAGGAGAAAGGATGAGAGGAGGAAGAGGGAGCAGGAGAGGAGGACCAGGGAGCAGGAGAGGCAGAAGGCGGAGGAGAGGAGGAAGAGGGAGCAGGAGCAGGAGCAGGAGTAGGAGACAGACGAGGAGAGGAACAAGGAGGAGACGGAGAAGAGACGGGCCGAGAAGGGCAAGGGCAAGGCAGTCGAACCCCCGGTGGAAGACGGACCCGTGACAGACGCCCACAAAGACAAGGGCAAACGGAAAGCGGCGGACCCCGTGGAGTCTATTCAGTTGGCTCCAGCGGATTACAGGGGCCCACGGACAAGGAAGGGGGAAATCATTCCCCACATTACCGCCTCCAACATGCCCGGTCACCCAGCGTACAGGGAGAAGCTGGAAAGATTGGCGAAGTCCAAGCAGGGGAAATTCAGGAGCAAGGCGATCATAGGAAGCCACACGGACGAAGACGCGGACGCGGACGTCGACGAGGACGACGAAGGCGATAACAAAGGGGCACCGCCTACCACCCCCACTGCCACCCCCACCCGGAAGATGCGCACGCGTTCCGTAAAGAAGGACACCGAGGACGATGTCCCCCCCATCAGGAAGGCGCGGTCGAGATCCCAGAAAGTGCGCCAGGTGCCAGAGGGGATGGTGGACATGGTGGAAAGGTGCACGGCATGCATCAAATTCAAGGTGCCATGCTATGTCAAGGGGAAGACAGGCACTGAGCCTCTTGTCCCCGTGAAGCACCAATCTTGCGAGTCTTGCAAGTCTCGCAAGATCCACTGCAGCTTCTACCCGGGGCGCAACACCTTCGTGGGTCAATTTTTGACGACGCCACTGGGAAGCTATGGGGAGGCGTTGAAGTTGGAGGAGGGAGAAGATGTTCCGGCGAAGGGGAAGGCCGGGGAAGGGTCGTTCCCCGAGGATGTGGGAGAACTGCTTGTGCAGCTCTTTGAGCGCCAAGGCAGAATCATGGAACGGCTGGACGGGTTATCCGCGTCCATGACGGCGATTAATGCACGGATTGCGACGTTTGCCGAGACGAACTTGGCGGTGGAGAACAGGATGAAGAGCATCGAGGACGGCATCCAAGAGGTGAAGGCCGAATGGACCATGGCCAAAGAACAAGTGGCAGGAAGCACCTCGCTTTCCGTCACGATGTTCAACGACATCACCAAGAGGATCAACCACATCCGAGATGTGGTCGACGATTTGCTGGAGCAGGATGAACAAAGGAATCCCGCCCCCAAACAGGCAGCAGGACCCTCCAAGACGGAGGTCGAACAAGAATCGGGTCCGTCGCGGACCCGTGAACCCACCTCTGTGCCACAATCCCCAAGCGCACCACCACCGCCAGCACCCCTCCCTTCCCCACCTCCACCTCCAGCAGCACCCATTCTCCCTTCCCCTCCTCCACCACCGCCAGCACCTGTCCTCCCTTCCCCTCCCCCACCTCCACCCGCACCCGTCCTCTCTGCCGTGTCTGCGCCACCAACAGCGCTATTCTTGCCCGGTTCGACTCCGGAAGCGCCTTCGCCCCCCCAGCTGGCCGACCCTCGCTCCCACCGGTACCGCCCATCCTTTCCCTGTCTCCACCACCCCCTCTCCCAGCTCCACGTCCTCGAAGTTCGACGTCAAAGGCCGCACCGTTGTCAAAGGGTGCACCATCGTCAAAGGCCGCGCCATCGTCAAAGGCCGGCCCATCCTCAAAGGCTAAGCCATTGTCAAAGGCTAAGCCATCCTCCAAGGCTGGGCCATCCGGGAATGGACACTCATTGGAGTTGTCTGATCCCTCGGACAGCGACAAGGTTGAAATTGTGGAGGAGGAGGATGTTGAGATTGTGGCGTCCACGCTGCCCGCGTCAAACATAGCCACAAAGACAAGGGCTGGACGAAAGCGAAAGGCGGAAACGACTCTGGCTGAAGCATCGCGCTCGCCCAAAAAATCCAAGGCCCAAAAAAAGTAGTGTATTTCAATTCTTTGTAACTTTTTTTTGGTCTCCTTTTTTGCCTGTCATATATTACATTGCTCACATCCCTATACAATTTTTTCATCATTTGGACTGTATATAGTTTTTACTCTCATGTGCTCATCTGTTTTATACCTCTCCCAAAAAGTAGCACTTGATGATTTTTAATGAACCCCGCTTTCTGTTTTGATTTTGTGTGAAAACATGTTTGAGAAACATCAAGATAAGAATAAAAAGCATCACATTCAATAGGTATCATGAATCTACTTCAACAGCTAGGCTTTCAAAGTTTTTTTTCTTTGTCTTTTACCTGCTACAACAAGCAGACTTGCTTCCTGAAGTGCTAAGGCATCCGAAGTCACATTCCTGCGGGCCCGTGTTTCATCCGTATCTGGACTTGTTACTGTCTCCACAAAGGCATCACAAGTCACGTCCCTGCCGGCCCGTGTATTATCCGTGTCTTGGGTTGTTCCTGTTTGGACTCCATCTTCTTCCACTGTGTCAAGTGGATCTGAGTAGGGCTTTGTTCTTTTCCTAGGTTGAATCCTTCTAGTTGGTTTTGGCTTAACTGGGGGGGGTACAGAACTCTCTTCATCGGGTCCGTCCATTTCCGCCGTTCCGACATATGGCTTTGTTCTTTTTCTTGGCATAATCTTTCTAGCTGGCTTGGGAGGCGCCTCCTCAACCTCTGGAGTTGGGCTGGATGATGGATTGACAATTGTTGGGCTGGATCTACTTGGTAGAGAGGGTGGCTCGCTAGATCTTGAAGGTGCGTCGGTAGGAGTCTCATCCGTCTCTGGCGTGACTTCAAATCTGGCAGTAGTGCGTGGCATTGCGGATGCCAGACTGCCCCGTCCATTATCAAACTCTGACAGATTGGATGATTCAGAGTCGCTTGAAGATTGGGTTTGAAGTCGTATAGCTTTTTGCCTCAGCCGACGTTTGGTTATGGCTGCAGGAGGTGGAGGTATCGGGTGGGCTTCTAGGCCGTCAAACAAGTTGGACGGATAGAGAGGTTCCATAATGTCATAGCCATTTCCAAAAACCTTTGAGAATTTAAAGGGGATGTCTCCTTGCGCTTGACGGTCCCTCCATAGCTTGAGAATTGCAGAAGTTGACTCCAGGTGGAGCCGGCTCGGATCCGTCACGGGGATTGAACTTGGCCAATACTCTGGATCAATCATTTCTGCAGAACGCCTTTCAAGAGCATCCCAAGGAACACTTGAACCAGGCCTATCCTTGGCTAAAGCTGTATACATAGTTAGCAAGTTTGTTGAGGACATAGACAAATTACACACCATAAACCTTGTTCATGTAAATTCTAATAATTGACTTTTGCGCATAAGCGACTTCTCTCCCAGTTGAGCCATAGATAGGACTAGGTACTATTGGAAATCCATTGCTGCTAAACTTGAGGGATTTTTCATGAAACGATGCATCTGGCAGTGCTGGATTGGCCACACCCTTCTCTATTTCTGAAATGTGGACGAGGTATTGAACAAACGCTCTGCGAAAAGCGGCCAACTCGGATGGAAAGAGTTGCCCAAAGGAAGGAATTCTGACATCGTCGAGTGCTAGATTGCTTGTCTGGGTCCTTCAATGCCCATCAGTCAACATTAATACGGGCCAAATTATTCCGCCGTGAATGCTTACGGCGGAAACTTTATCCGCCGTAAACACCCTACGGCGGATAAAGTTTCCGCCGTAAGCATTCACGGCGGAACTTGTTCATGCCGTGTTTAACACTTACATTGAGTATTCAATTTTACCCTCAATATCATAATGCCCCTCAAAGGTAATGGACCTCATACCCATTCTCTGCCACTTAAGTTTCTCCATTTGTCGAAGTATTTTTCTGCCTTGCCTGGCAGCAGTCCTGCAGATGTCAGATTGACGGCGGAAACAAGTTCCACCGACTCACTTTGCCTTCATTGATTTTGAAACACCTTTCTTATTCCATTCCTCAAGGATCTCCATGAACCTGTCCCGCTCCTCCTGAGTCAATCTGGCCTCAACCTGCTTACGTTCTTGTTGATAAAACTTCATCCAATCTTTACTTCCACGAGCAGCATTCCCTGATAGAAGCGCAACCTCGGAGTCAATCTCTGCCGACTTCTCCTCACGGAATACCGTCTGAAAGGTTATACGGGAGTTCAATCCTTCCAATTTTACACCAATTCGATTTGACGCATGGTTTCTAAACCAATTAAATATTCGCTATTGTGATGGTTTATGTGTGTAACAAAATTTTCAAAGAAACAACGAGCTCACATGCTTCTTCACCTTCTATTCTTTGTGTAGTTGCTTATCTTCCTTCCTAGCACGTCTAGAGTATCTGTGATCCCATGTAGCTTGCAGCTCAGGTATGACAGTGTTCTGTATGTAGTCTGCTTTGGATGACTTTGATGTATCTTTGTAGGGCTGTACATGCTTTTTCAACACGCGCATTTCCTTTGTGGTCCATATATTTGATTCTTCCGGCGGAAAGTCACCCTCCGCCGTCTGTCCGCTTCTGGGTCCGTTGTGGGTTGTGGCATTTGCGGTGGAAGGAAGCGGATCCGCGTCGGGGGATGCATTGGTGGGCATAATTGCAGCGATGTAACAAGTAGCTTATCGATGAGTATCTGTGTGATCTAGTCAAATCTCACGTCATACGGAGATAAAATAAGCTTCCGATCATACTAAATGAATGATGTGATGTCATATTTTTCCCAATCAGGTAATCCCGCTTCATCGTCGGCCACGATGATCAAAGCATGCTGGTCGCTGTCACATACATTGACCTCATGATTTTGCAATAGTTCCCTCTGCACTCAATCAATAAACATGAAATTTTGTAAACATTTAGCGCTTTATATAAAGATAATTTTACAAGGTTTTAAATTCTTGTTAGATGGCTGTAAAGATACAGAAACACAAAATTCAAATTCACGTCTTCTCACCCAAAACTTGTGAAACCCAAAACGGCAGTCATCTCAGAGACCATGAGAGGTATTCAAATGCATAATTTTTTTCAAAAAATATAATGATCCCAGTGAGCTCATTTTGACACATTTTCTAGTATATTGAGAATATCTCCATAAATATGAGGACTCATCTTCTACAAAAAATGTCATTCTGTGTAGCTGTTGAGATTATCTTTAATATGATATATGCCGGAGGAATGAGGGGCCAGCCAGTGAAAAGATATTTCAAAAACACTCCAAAGTGTGGTTCTGAAAGGGTCATTCTGCATCATATTGTACATTTATGATGGGATCACGTCCATTTTATGCATCTCTGAATCAAGTTTTGTTCATAGCATTTCACTCACTCATTCAAATATGCTGCAAAATAGGTCATATAAAAGCTATTTTCCCCCTCTTTACAACGGCATAATTGAGGGAAATTTATCTACAGAAATAAACATGTTATACTACATTTAGATCTGCGCTCACAGGCTGTCAGACTCTTTGTTTCCAACATCCATGGGCTTCAAGAAAGTACCTGATAGGGGATCGGATGAGGAGTTTCCCAATGTTCGGGAGGCCTCCTGGTCTAGTGGGGCCAAGAAACGAAAGAGAGGGCGGCCGAGGATCCACAAACTTCCTGCAGAATCATCATCAACAAACCTCCCTCAAACACCGACTTACTCTTTCCAAAACCATGAACACAACATTCTGGAAGAAGAAATACCTCATTATCCGGGAGATCTAACTGATCAGCAGGTACTTGATAACCTGAGACAGCTAGATGACGACAGAACGGGAGGAAAGGTATGTTTAACATGTTTTCAGTAGAATGATCAGGATGACTTTACCTATCCAGTCTCAAAATGATTACCTGAGAGAATGGCTCCCGAAACGAGAGGTGTATCTTGGAACAATGATTGGAGGAGAAGCCCCGGATCCGGATCTGAATGGACGGTGTCAGCAATGTCAAGGAATGTCTGGAGTGTGGAGATGTTGCCAATGCTTTGGCTCTAGAATTTTGTGTTCTGAATGCCTGCGAAGAAACCATCAATTTACACCTTTCCACCGCGTTGAGAAGTGGACGGGTCTATATTTCCGTCCGGGAGCTCTGTGGGAAGTGGGTGTCAAGTTGTATTTGGGTCATAATGGGAAGCGGTGTCCTTATCCCACGGATCCGAGCCATCTAGGATGCGACGGCGGAAACAATTCATCCGGGAGTCATGGGCACGGCGGAAACAATTCGCCCATCTTTGAGGATGAACACGGATTGGACCTGGATCCGCTTCCTGCGAGCAATGACCAAGAATCCTTTACGGCTCAGCTTCTGGCGGACCCGGAGGTACCCCATTTGGTTGAGCTGGACGATGGAGACGATGAAGATGATGATCTATTCGAGGAAGTCGATACAACCTATCTGGACCAACCTCGTCCAAAGGCAGCAGACAACAATGGAATTCCTTTCAAGGCAATTGTGCACATCTCCGGAGTCCATTATCTGCCCGTGCGAACATGCACATGCCGGTCCGTCCGCCTTCCGTCTATCGATTTACAGTATCTGGAGATGGGATTATTTGCAGCCAGCTTTGAAAACGTTCAAACTGTGTTCACAGTTGAGGTCCTTGAGGACTTTCGGATGGACAACCTCGAGTGCAAAACGTCGGCTTATCAGTATTACCAAAAGTTGCGAAGACTGACTTCGCCAGCGTTTCCAAAAAAGGTGCTGAACCGCTATCGTGAATTGAGAAGGCTTAGTAGAGAATACAGGGACCTTGTCCTGAGACGACAATACGGAGAAGGGCATACAAGAGAAGCGGTGGTCCCTTACTATCATCATTGCCATGATTCATCACCAGAGAGGATGGGTATTAATGTATCTGATCCAATTGACGGCGGATCTGATAGTCCGTCTCAAGAAGTCGGAATGTCAACGGACCCGTCTCTGGGACACGGCGGATTAGATGGTCCGCCTGCACCACAAATGACGCGGACCGAGGATCATCCCAAAGTTGAAGATAGGAGAGGGAAGTTGGCCTTATTCTGCCCCGCCTGTCCACAGCCTGGAATAAACCTACCTGATACCTGGATTGATGATGCTGACAGGCAAGTTTTAGTTATTCTTCAAGGGTGACTGCAATTAACAGCAAATAGCAATCTGTACATACGTAGTTATGTTGCAGATGGTAATTTCAAAGCAGATCACCTCAATCAGAAAAACGAGGGAGACAATGTTTGGTTGAGCGTTGGAGAAGGATACATGACTGCTCCGGGCCCATACAAGGAGCACATCAAGGAAGCAATTTCTCTTGCTCCACGTTATAAACGGGTGCGTTATCTACCATGATTTATCTTTCACGGCGGATGCTTACGTTCCGTGTCACAATCTTCCACGGCGGATGCTTCCCTTCCGTGTCAAAAAAATCTTCCACGGCGGATGGCTTATCCTCCATGTAAAAAATATCAGGAACAAACATGTCATAACTACCACGCCCAGAAAGCTGAAAACAGAGTCAGCCCGGGTAAGAGAGTACGTGGAATTGGGGCACACGCTTGTGCTAGGCACGGATGCTTCTGTCCATCCAGTGTTGTCGATTTTGACAAAGGCGAAAAGCAGATGCACATGGATTGGTCTTTGACTCAGGCCAGGGAAACTACCAACACACAGGGAATCACAAAACATTTGGAAATCTACAATATAAACTGTCAATATTGCGTTAACTTGGCAAGGCATCTCTCAGAGTCCACAAAAATGCATTGGCCACCTTCTGTTAAAATGATTTTTGCAATTGGTTTATTTTACGTCCACGGGCACAAGACGGAATGTCTTTACAACTACGCATCCACCTATGTCCCGGGTGTGGGAATCATTGACGGAGAAATCCTGGAGCCGTTGTGGTCCGTGTTAAATGACACATCCCGGAGTACACGTTCCGCTACCACTGCCCATCGAGCAGAGGTTTTGGACGACCACATGGGGGATTCCAACTGGAAGAAGACCATTAATATGGCTGCAACAATTGCTGCAAAGTTCAAACGGGCACGGGAACAGTCCGGAATCACAGACCGATTTTATAGGGGTATCATGGATCAACAAGATTCCGGGCTCATCAACACTTGGGAAGATGAAATTTCAAAAGCAGAAGCGGACCGAGAACAAGGTGTGGCCGACGCTGTTGGCAAGGTAATGGCAAGCAAAGTGAAAACGGCTGCTGGACGCCAAGAAATTGAATTGCATCTTTCAAATATGGAACTTACATCTAATGGTGCTACTGGAAAGGCAGCATGGATATCATCCGGCTTAAAACTGGAGCAAGCGCAGTACGATTATTTCAATTGCATCCTACAGAATTTAACATGCTTTTAGATTGGAGCTCAGGAACCATGTCAGAAAGCTCGGAAAGCATCCTTCCACCGCGCAGAAACTTGACTTGGTCAATAAACGTCGCTCCATGCGGACCCGCGTTGAAGCCTTCTGTCGATCCGCTATGACCTTCATGGGCGAAGATGTCTTGGAGGATATTCAAGGGGACATCGCTCCCATACTTGACTATGAAGTCAGTGACAACGACGATCCTGATCTTGGAAATGTCAACATTACCTGCGCGGATCCGGAACGACAGCCGCTTCCGTTTCCCTCCGCCGTCAAACAAGATTTCTTTGACGGCCTTGACGCGGGAACAAACCTCATTTTAAAAGGGCTTCGCAAACTTGAACTTCAAATAAGACATGGCCACGCAGAGGACTGTCTGGAAGCGGTCCGGTCAGCCTTGATCTAGCTTTCTTGGCAGTATAAATATCAGGTTCGGACCGCCGACTCCGTCTATATGGGGACTCGTGCTTGGGATGGCGTCAAGCTTTTGAATGCTTCCTGGAAATTGCACCGGCGACTCTACAACACAAACCGTCAGAAGATGATCTATTTATCTGCTGGCGTGCGAGATGAGGATAATATTTGGAAACAATATCCCATTCTGCAAGTCCATGATTGCAAGCATAGTAATGCCGTGTCGGATCCGAACATTCGCGGAGGAAGCTCGGACCGTCTAAGTTGGATTTGGAGATCCCGTCAGGGCCTGGACAATGATAATCAATTATACGTTAATGAGTGTGAGTACTGCTATTTGTATTTCTAATTTTTTTCTCAAGGGCTTCTTAGTCTTCAGGCTAAACTGGCTCCGCGCGCGAGCTCAGAGAAATAGATGGCAAGAGGAGCTGGCCTTGACAAAAAAGGAAATGGAATGGACTGTCAGATTTTATGTGTATATGGCAAAGACATGGCGTGCACGGCATGATTTTGTTCCTGACAGGTTAGTTGGTCACAGGGCAAATGCTCAAAAGCAGATTGCCATGTGGAATGATCTGGGGCGGGCCGCAGATAAGGTCTTCCGTCAAATTAACCCGGAGTATCCGTCCGTGTGGAGATTTATAATTACAGATTAACCAGTTCTTTGAACATTCTTGTTGTATCCCATCTTGTTGAATTCATGCACTTACCGCGGCTTTTTAAACCTCCTGTCGAGGACGAACATCATCTCCTTACCTATGATGAGCGACGTGCTCTGGCCAAAGTTCATGTCCATATTTGTGGTGCACGGATCCGTGCCGGATACCGTTTGTTCATTGCAAACGGAGACTCTGTTTCCTCCGTGCGTTGCCAAAAATGGATGTATTTGCTCGACCTGGAGGTGGTAAGACAGTAATTTTGAACGATTATATCTTGTATTGAGAACTGGTCGTCAGGCTATACTGCTGAGAGTACTCGGATACTGCTATGTCAATGGATTCCAAGTCGATATTCCATTTTTTATATCAGAAATTCTCAATCAGAGCGTACATGCCGTTTTGAACCGAACTCCCCACCATCGAGCTGTTTTATTTGAATCTCTAAATCAAAGCTGGTCAGCATGGGAAGATGATGAAATTTTAAATCAGACCAAGAGCTGGGGATATTGGTGGAGGGACGGATTTGCTGAAGGCGATGAGTGGCAAGTTGCCTTTGTTACCGTTGAATCGCAAGCAAGAGAATTTTGGAACAAGGTATGTTTTTTTATTGCTGTGGATTATATCTGATTTGCGTCCTTCCCACCAGGTGGTTCTGCCTGAATACCAACAAGAGGTACTCCGGCTAAATAATCAGAGGAAAGAAGCTAAGGAGGGCGCAAGTTCATCTACCTCTGGGCCTCCAAGAAATCAGGAAAACAATCCCAAGGGCAAGGGAAAGGCGGCTGAACGGACATCCGTCCCCACCTCGGGGAAGCACGGATCCGCGTTGACGGGAAAGCACGGCTCCGCGTTTTCACCGCCCACGGGGAAACCCAATCCGCCGACCCGTGTTGCAAACACGCGGGATGAAACATCCCCAATTGCAATTTCTGACCACAGACCGCCCTACTGTCCCCGCTGCGGTCAGCCTATCCTAACGGGCGTAATGAGGGAGTTGGCTCACCTGCGCCGGAATGTGGCGGACAAAATGAAGAATGCCCATAAAGCAGTGACTACTTCTTCGGCCGCCTTGGGCAGATATTCTGTATTGGAGAAGATGTGGATTGACTCTAAGGAGCACCCGTTCTCTAACGGCAAGGGGCTTTCAGCCAAATACAAATTTCAGCATCCCGTTCACCCTTCTCCTGACAGTTGGGGCGCTATAACGGCTCAAGCCCGGTCCTTCGAGGTCTCAAAGCTCAAAGTCGCTTCATTTTACATCAACAACATTTTTTATTCTTTTATTGCCGTCAAGGAACTACCTTTTCATCCACTCTGGTATCATTCGCCACCCTCCAACACTGCAAATATTCATCTCCCAACAGATACTCTGCCTACTCCCAGTTCCGTCAGCCCTCCGTCAAATGCACACACCAGCAATGCCTTCCTTTTTAACGCAAGGTCAAGACCTGTTTTCCCGGGAGAAGAGGATGATATTGATAGTACGTCCGATACCACTGAATCCTCTACACCAGCTACGTTTTTAGAGCATCTTGCACAGGACTTTGAAGAGGAGGCGGATGAGGAGTCTTCCGCCGGTGATACGACGGAGGAGTCAGATGCTTCCGGTAACTCGGAAGAGCTTAGCGAGGACGTGTCGGAAACACCCTGGGATGAGGAATCTTAGTTGCCCACCTCTCGCACAGGACATCAAAGAGGAGGCGGATGATGCCTTTTCCGCCGGTAATACAATGGCGGAGTCCGATGATTCCGGTAACCTTGGAAGAGCTCAGCGCGGGCGCGTCGGAAACACCCTGGGACAGAGAATTCTGGTTGTTCTGTAGCTTTTGTACCGTTTTGTTTTGGAAATATAAAAAAATCTTCCCCAAACCCAACTTCCAAGTCAAAAACTGATCATATTTCAAAATCAAAAGTATTGGTGGCCGGTAAATTTGCAAAAAGATCGTACGTAGTAGACCATCCCGCCTCTTGGACTCCCAGCTCTTTAAATACAGTCCTACGCATGTAATAGACTATGACTGCCCTATCTCCCTTGCACACCGCGCCGTGTTGAAGCAACCTGCCGGTAATTGCAACAAGGGTCATGGGATCATACTTGTACCGAAGTCCAAGGCCAGGAAGCTCAAGCCGTCCGTGTTCACCCTTCCCAAGTGGCATCAAAAAATCGTACCATGAGTAGCATGACCCATTATCCCGATGGTACGATGTATCTCGGTTGCTGATGGCGGTCATGACTCCAAAGGGCGAACTCCATATTGTGAGAATTTGCTTCAATATTTCGGCCTTATGGACGAGCTCCGGTTCCGCAGCAAGCCGTTGAAGAAATTTTATTCCCGCCCGGTACTGCTCGGGGTGTATAATGCTCAAGATGGCTCCCAGCAAAGCCGAAGATGTCATCATGTCTCGTATAAACTCCTGTCCAATAGGATTACACAAGTCCAAGGAGACCTCAAGCGGGTTGGACGTCTGAGGAAAATATGAGGCAGTATAATACTTAGCAAACAAGTTTCTCACCTCATGGCCTTGCTGAAACCATGCCGGGGAAAAGTTAAGATTTCCAGGTTGAAGCCAACCTGGCTCATGTCGAAAGTAACTGTCATTGACCCTCCAGCTTGTGGCCAAAGGTGCCGCCTTGTGAATCATTGTTTCAATATCCCGTAATGAATTCCACACACTCTCCTGTTACTCTTTAGAACGCATAATATAGGAATTAATCGGTCCGTTTCTAAAACTCACCACCCTTGTCTCTGACAAAATACCTGGCAGGTACCACACCAATATGTTGCCTGCACTATCGATTACAGTTCCAGGCAGGGTTTGGTACTGTAACGTGGAATGCACCGGAGGAAACTGGTCTTTCAGGCAAGCCTCAACGGCAGAATTCTGACCCGTGCAACGTGCGCTGAGATGGGTCAAATATTCTTCTGCATCCCACGTCGTATATTCTGCCATTCACACATTATTTAATCTCAATTTTCAAAGCTTATTGATTGCATACCTTGATTTTCAAATGCCTGCAAAATCACCTCCACAGCTAGATTGCACTCAAACATGGTCTCAGCACTGAAGTTTTCCCGGATTTGATTAGGCAGTTCTGCATGCCAAAGACGACTAGCTATCTTTGCCTTCATGTAGTTTGAGAGGGATTGGGTTAGCTCAAAGGCATAATCCATACTATCAGGGTATGTGGAAAGGAATTTGCTGCCAGTATAATCTATACACCTTATTACATATATTAACGGTCATCCAATGTACGATTCAAGGCGGATATTTGTCGGAATACAGAAGCAGATGGATGAATGGGTCCGTCTGACAGCACAACACGGGTCAAGCGGATCTGTCTGCTTGCAATACACGGGATGCAAATGGACCCGTCCGGCTCATTTCCGGCCCATGTTTCTTCCGTGTAGGTAGACGCGCGGATCCCGCAGGCCACCCGGCGGCTCCATTTAGCGCTAAATGGCACGTCATGTACGCTATGATTTGCCAGGCTAAATCACACGTACATCACGCTAATCTCCTAATTAGGTAGCGGAAGTAAATCCACCGTGTCTCACGTAATATCCTTATTATTAAATCTTAGGTAATGTACGTTATAAATAAACTGTCTTATGTGGGGGTTTGTGTTTGTTGGATTACATATAGTTTATAACCAATCACAAACTTCGATCTTCAACGCAGTATCATGCATATTGTGTTCTCAACCCCAACAACACCGCAGTCCACCACAATATATCCACAACATGTATGCCACTGCATGTCATGCTCTCTTTTTCTACCCTAACACCAAGAAAATAAATGTGCCAAGGCTAGAAAATAATGTCCTCTTGCAGAAATTTTTGTGACATTAACTCCACAGGCGGAAAATAGTCTGCCAAACTTGGCCAACAGCTTTATACGCCAATTTGGAAATTTCAATTTAGAACTCTAATAACAAACATCAAAAATGCCACAACAAAGGTATGCCATGCTTTATTACATTTTATATTTGTATAGATTTTGCATAATTGTTATATTAGTCAATACAAATGATATTTAAAAGATATGTAATCTTTTTATAAATACATAATGTCTACATAATCTATGGATAAATGTGTATCATCTTTTTTAATCTCTGACAACATAATTCTTGCATAATTAGCTGCTAATTATGCAATAAAATGTCAATACATTTTTTAAATAAACATTACATATTCCATCACAAATTATCTAACCATGCGTCTGGTGACTGTAGCCATGTGTCATCTTTTTGGACACCACACATTTGAATACAAGCAGTGGCAAATTAGTTATATCCTGGATAGTGCCACCGTGCAGAGCTTGAAGACAATAGGTTTATAGAATTTTAGTAGTCTCTTTATAGAATAAATAATTTTCTATATTGAAAATGCTATATCCTAATAGAGTTCTATAAAAGAGGGCTTCATAGAATGAAAAAACAGACTTGAATTGTATCGCTCTAGCAAGATAAAAAAAGCTTTGTAAATGCTATGCTATAAGCAATGGCCTACATTACCGCTCCTTAATCCGCAACCACCACCTCCAGCAAGTTTTCCATGCACATAGAGCGTAAAGGAACAACCTGAAGGGAGTAAAAGCTTTTGAGTAGAGTAATATACACACAAAACATGTACCTTAAGTACCCAAATCCCACACTCACACACAAAAACACCCACACCCATTAAAACTGTCAATGAATGTCAACACTAGCACAGCACGTGCCAGGAAGACACCCATAGGAAATCCACCCACCCTGGGTCAAAATGACTCATTTATGGCAGACCGAACAACAAGAAGCAAGGGAATGGTAATCAACAAAGAACTGCAGCAAGTGCAGAACACGAAAGGAGGCCGCTCCTACCTAGAGGAACACCAACTCTTGGTGCTAGCAGGGCAGGGCTTGACGCACCACCAGGCCGCCACCTGCCTATTCCAGATAGTGCAGATGTTGGCTAAGATGCCACCAACAGTGATCCAGGCAATGAGGGGGCTTGCCTTCATGCTTGAAGAGATAGAACTACCAATGGCGATGCAAACATACCACGACGGCTTCGGCGAGGAGTTGGCGACTTTTATGAACAAGATCAAATCCCTGGTTCAACACGCCCAGGACAAGGTCGATCAGAAACTGGATGAGATAAATAAAGCCACTGCCAATCTAATCAAATCGGCAGCGCAGGCAGTACCACAATAAACACTGAACGGCGGATTGTACAGTCAAGCCTTATTGAAAGGCCTATTTATAGTAAACCACATACTTGTACAATCGAATGTCGCAACAAATCCAAGAATGCTGGCCCAATACGGGATCCGTGCATGACAGACAATGCTCAAAGGCATAAACAAAGAATCAAAAATTGGCTCCATGGGCGACAGAAAAGCGAAAAACGCAATAAACAAAATTCTGCAGACTCTTGAGCCAGAAGGCGCAGTCAGGATCTGTTCTGCCATCAAGCAGCAGAATGGCAGCCTGTTAATCGAATTTGACTCGGATTTTGGGGCAGCCTGGATGCAAACCGACAACAATCAAAGGAACTTGTGCAAACACATTGGCAAGGATGTTACGACCAAGAAGAGAACATACAAGCTAATTGCAATGAGAGTTCCTCTGTCAGCAGAACCGGAGGATGCGGAATTTCTGCGGGAGGTTGAAGAAGCAAACAGGGTAGATGAAGGCACCATCATCTCAATGAGATGGGCAAAGAAAATCTCACATTGAGCGGTAGGTCAGAAGAGTGCCTACATAATACTCACAATAAACAACACTAGTGAGGCCAATAGGCTGATTGCAATAGGCATGTACATCGCAAATAAAAGGGTGAGAGTGCAGAAATATAGGGCTGACCCAATTAGATGCCTCAAATGTCAAGGATACAATCACTTTGCCAAGGAATGCATCTCCAAGCATAACATTTGCGGCCATTGCGGAGAGAAAGACAGACACTGCATACCCAATTGCAAAAAGACGAAGATGCACTACGTATCCTGCAATGCCAACGACCACCCCAGCTACGACAGAACCTGCCTAGTCTTTATTAAGAAGATCACCAAGAAGGATGAACGTACCCCAGAGAACAAGCTCCCTTTCATCCCCACGGACAAATCCTAGACCTGGAGTATGGACGCTAGTGCAGCACCTAAAACCCTGCAAAACAAAGAATTCGCATGCGGACAATCCCCTAGGTGGACAGTCGAACCACCAACAAACACATGACAACCCACACTGAAAACGCCTGAGCAGAGCCCAGAACCTGAGCCCTCTTGAAAGCCAACCACAAACAAACAGTTGCCAACCAACAAGACACAAGGGGAAGATGATGACGCACAATAGATGAGTATAGCCCACAATTCTGAGCAGTATATCTACCAATCAAAGATCCTACAGATAAATCTCAACAAGTTGGAGGTTGCTCACCTTGAACTCATAAATGCAAATCTTGGAAAAGAATACAACATCGTACTCATACAAAAACCACACATTACACACTTTGGTAACATTAGGACAAGTGCACACTTCCGCCCGATATACTCTATGAACAGAGCGAACAACTCCACAACCAGGTCAGACATCTGGGTGAAGAAAAGGCTTGATACGAGCCAGTGGAGTAAAATCGTAATTCTGGATTCAAACGATCTCACGGCGATCAAGCTTACATGCACGAAAGGAACCATTTTCATCTTCAACGTATACTACTCTGGATGCTCAGGTCGAACACTTCAAGTACTCCAACAATATATCAAGGACTACCAACACAAATTAAACGAACAAAACACACACCAAATCTGGGCCTGCAATTTCAACCTACACCACCCAATGTGGGACCGAGATGAAGATGAGAGGCTATTCACGCAGCAGGCATTGACAGATGCAGACCAACTAATTGAATTCATGGAGGACAACAACATGGCAATGACACTGCCAAAAGGCCTGCCAACGTTGGAACACATGATAACAAAAATGTTATCGTGCCCTGACAACGTTTTTCCCTTAGAACAACTCATGGAATACATTACAAAATGCAACGTCAACTACAACAACTGGCCAGCCAACACTAACCACTACCCCATTGTCACCAAAATCGATGTCAGCTGCAGAAGAGCCAATAAAGTGATGGAAAGAAACTTCCGCACAGCAAACTGGTCACGTTTCTGGGACGTGCTCAAAAAACGACTAAACAAAGAGGGCAAAACGCTACCACTCAACTCGGCCCAGGACATCAACAGGGACGTGGGGGTACTAACCTTTGCTCTGCAGGCCACCATTAAAGAGGTGGTAAAAATCCGCAAACCATTACCAGAATCAAAATCCTAGTGGACCAGCAAAGTGGAAGAGGCAAAGAGACTCAAAAACAGACTAGGCAGTCTGCACCACAGATTCCGTACGGAACCACACCACCCCTGTCACATGGAGTTCAAAGCGGCCAAACACGTGTTCGCAAGATTAGTCCTCGACACAAAATGGAACCACTGAAGCAAATGGCTATTAGAAGCGGTAGGCACCAACATATGGATGGCAAATCAATACTTCAAGAACCCAGTAGGTGACGGCGGATAGCCTAGGATTTCCTCACTAATGGTGGTAAATGAATACGATGAGAGCGAAGAAGTGTCGTCTAACAATAAAAAAGCTAAGATATTCGCACACACTTTCTTTCCTAAAAAACCAGATCACTTCTCTGTACCACAGGTATATGACTACCCGGATCTAATACCCGACCGAGGACACGTAACCCAACAACAAATCCAACGTCAAATCACCCGACTCTCCCTATACAAAGCCTGCGGTATTAACGAGATACCAAATGTCGTGCTCCAGAAGACCGCCCCCTTGATAACCAACCGCCTGCACTCAATATACAATATCATCCTTAAAATGGGCCACTATCCCAAAACGTGGAAACATTCCATCACAGTGGTACTCAAAAAACCGGGAAAACCAAACTACAAGACAGCAAAGGCGTATCAACCCATCGCACTGCTCAACACACTGCCCAAAATACTCACGGAGATTGTAGCAGAGAAGATCAGCCACCTCGTGGAAGAGCACAAACTCCTACCCAACACCCACTTCGGAGAGAGACCAGAAAGAATAACAACAGACGCCATACATTACATGGTCGACAAGGTAAAAACCGCGTGGAGAAAGGGAAAAGTAGTATCAATGCTGCTCCTGGATGTAGAGGGAGCCTTCCCAAATGCAGTAACTGACCAGCTCTTGCACAATCTCAAGAAATATTGCATCTCTGAAGTATACATCACGTTCATATGGGAGCTCCTCAAAAACAGGAAAACAAAGTTGAAGTTCGACGACTTTGTATCGGCACTGATGGAGATAGACAATGGGATCGGTCAAGGAGACCCCTTGTCAATGATTCTGTACATCATATACAATGCTGACCTCCTAGAAATTGTAGACCCTGACAATGGAGAGGACACCATAGGATATGTCAATGACATTATGATACTGGCAACAGGAGACAATTTCAATGAAACTACGGACAAGCTGAGTATCCTAATTCACAAAGAAGGCGGAGCACTCACGTGGAGCAATAGCCACAACTCCAGATTTGCACCCGCCAAACAGGCGGTAATGCACCTTGACCCACAAAATCCCGATTCTCTTGAACACCCTCAGCTGGAGATCAACGGCGAACTGGTACCACAAGTGCGGGACTTCAAATGTCTAGGCTTTCAACTAGACTGTCAACTCAAATGGAAGACTCACCTGCAGAAGGCCATTGAAAGAGCAACGGCCTGCGTAGCAAACTTCACACGACTGGCGAAACCCACCACGGGAATACACCTGTACTTACTGCGACAACTTTACATCGCAACTGTGCTATCAAGGTTAACATATGGCATTGACGTATGGTACACCCCCCAACAAAGCCAATTGGATACAAAAACAATATTGGATTGGTAACGGCACTCAGAAGAATGTCCACAATACAGCGGAAGGCCACCCTGTCAATCACTGGAGCGATGAGATTGACACCCACCGAACTATTAGATGCCCATGCGGGCGTCCTCCCACTCAAATTGGCACTACTCAAGGCCTGTCGCAGGGCTATGGTATGTATATCAACACTACCCGACACGCATCCTCTCTACAAGGCAATATTGAGAGCCAAGACCTGCCCTGAAAAACAACATAAAACCCCAATAAACAATCTGATACGTGTATTTGACCTCAAACCAAGCACAATAGAAACAATCTCACCTATGCCAAACACTTCAAACTACCACCCACCCTTCAAGATCATCATAGCCAAAACGCAAGAGGAATCAATAAAATACAAAAGAGAAAGCACCGCCGACATCAGAGTGTATACCAACGGGTCCAGCCACGATAATAGAACTGGAGGCGCGGTGAAGATCGAAGTTTGTGATTGGTTATAAACTATATGTAATCCAACAAACACAAACCCCAGGGAAAGAGTGGTCCAGATTGAATAGGACAAAACCTTCTCCTAAGTTTCTTAAGGGAGGACGCTGCCTAGGATTTAAGTAGATTAGGATGGTGTGGATTGTGAAAGGTAACAAAAGCAAAATGGTAAGAAGAGGATAACCAGGTCGTCTGGGTACGATGGTAAATAAGCCTTCCAAAAATGTGATGGAACCGTAAAATTGGATGGCGGGTGTATATGGAAAGCGTGAAGAAGGTGCGTAGAATGCGGATAAAAAATCAATAAATGTGAATCTTAGAGGGGTTGTCTGAAGTGAGTGGGGAATGTTTTGAGGGGAAATAAGAAGATGACTAGAAGTTGGAACGTCATTGAAGGGCTGAATCTTGGGAATGGTGAAGATGAAAGTGTCCTTAAATTGACAATCTTTCTGAAGCTTGGAATGAAGCTATACGTTGTGGGAGTATTGACTGAATTGAGGATGAAAGACTAAGTCTGTCTCGAATGAAATAGCTCCAGATGAGTTGACGGAGGGAAAGGATGTCTTGAATACACTCCTAACGGCAATGGTTGGAAGGTGTAGAAAGAGTAGGAGCAGTGACGGATTGGATGGGGGAGAGGAAGTAGGGAGTACTGGATGTCTGGATAGACATGGGATGTTTAATGCTGAGAAGAAGAGGCGTTGGATGAGAAGGAGGACTGGTCTTGGAAGAAATCCTCTATCAATGGAAAGCGAGATGACTTCGAATGAATGGAAGTAAACTTGGTCTCGACGGAGGGTGGAACTGATGACTGAATTGGACTTGGGTTTGGGCTTGGCTTAAACTTGAACTTGGAATTGAAATGAATTGATATGGATTGACTTGAAATTGACTTGACTTGGATGAAAATTGACTTGCTTTGAAGAAAGTGGGGACTGGGTGTAACTTTCCTATCATTTTGTGTAATTCTACTACAGCTTTTATACTAAAAGCTACGTGAACAAAATACCAATCTGAGCTACTGAAAACCAAGTCATATACTGTACAAAGTGTCAAGAATGAGGCTACGCAAGTGTAACAATAAGCAAGAACAATAAGACATGTCAATATCGACACGATGACAGATAAGAAATGAATAGGATGAGTATGAAAGAAGTGTACGACAAAGGTGAATGGTAATACAGATTAGATAAAAGAAGCAAGGATGAGTCAGAAAGCATAGAAGATTGGTAAGACAAAGACAATAAAAGTGCAACAGACAATAGAAAAGATATAAATAAACACAAAAGGATGAGTAAGACAAACCAAAAATAAGTTGGAATGAGTAATCTGCAGTCTGACGCTGAGTAAGACCATTGAGTTGATAAAAATAGAGTTGATAGTCTGGCTGTGCAAGGCAGTGTAAAAAGCTGTGCAGTTTGATGGTTGACTAATCCGTTGCATAGCCTTGATGATCTGACAGAATAACATGATCCGGAATAACGTGGCTCCCATATGATGAGTGTTGATAAGATAAGATGAGTGGATGACTTATGGAAAGAATGACTGCTTGGGTTGAGGGCATCGTGTGTAGATCCAAAATGAACATCTCATCTCCAATCAGGATTCGGGTATGATAGCGGCAGTGCTCTTCAAAAATTGTAGAGACCAACATGGCAAGGTTCTCCGCCTATACATGTGTACAAAAGACGAGCACAACACGTACAAAGCCGAAGCAGTAGGAGGCCTACTAGCCTCCAAACTGATACGGAATGAGAAACCATCACGCAGAAGTACGATAGACGTATTCAGCAATAATCAATTGCTACTGAAAAACCTGGAATGGCCTAAAGCTAAGTCCGGTCAGCACTTCATGTTGAACATTGATAAAGAATATTGTGACCTATAGGGGAAAATTACCCTACATTGGATCTCCAGGCACTCTGATGTACTAGGAAACGAGAAAGCTGACGAGGAAGCTAAGTGGGCGGCGGAAGGCAAATCATTGCCAGTTGAAGAACTCCCAGAATTGCTGCAAAATAAAATGAAATACAGTGCATCAGCCGAGAAACAAGTCTACCATGCTGAACTAATGACAATATGGTGAGATTGATGGGATAACTCCAAGAGAAAGGCCAAATTCCAACACATTGACACCGAATTCCCATTCAACAGGTATCAAAAAGTGCTGAAAACACTCAATAGAACCCAAGCCAGCGTTATAATCCAGCTGCGCTCGGGACACATCCCACTGAACAACCATCTCAGCAGGATAAACATGGAACAGGACAAGCACTGCCCACAATGCTTCGAAAGATGCGACGGCCAAAGAGTGGTCAAAACTGTCAAACGCTTCCTACTCAAATGCAGGGAATACTAAAGACAGCGACAAGAAATGTGGGACAAGATAGGCGAGCAAAGCCTAAACTTAATGGACCTCACCACAAAAACCAGTCATGTAAAAGCACTAATAAAATTTATTGCGAAAACAAAGAGGCTACGACCATACAAAGAGGACATACTACAGAGGGGACTAGATAAGGAGGAGGGAGAGGAAAGGAGATAAGAGGATACAAACACCAATGACAGAGTCACTGTAAGAAGAAAAGAGGCTGAGGAAAGAGTCTATAGAAAGCTTGAGACGCTCTCGCAAACAGTCCAAGGAAGGGCTGGGCTTTGAAGGGGGATGTGAGGGCCCTCTGTAGCACAAAAGGAGGTCAAGGACAGCAAAAACGCCATCGGAGTGTTGTAGATAGTAGTACGTACCAAGCCAAGGGAGGGGTCCACCCCTCAGAGGCTATAATACAAAATAAAAAATAAAAAAAATGGCCTATATTGGACAAGTTGTAGTCTAAGGACAAGCAATTTCATATCCAAAAATCAAGAGTACTAATTTATTCTGAACCCCCACATTCAAATAGTGTGATAAGTTGTTTTGCAGACAAGCTTATTGTCAAAGTGAAGGAAAACACAAGTGTAGTTGACCTGGACTTGGATATAAAGTACTCTAGTGCTTAAGAGCACTTGTATTGCAAGTCATTTTCTACACGTTCTGAGTTAGCGCCCAGGAAGTGATCAGGGCAAGAGGCTACCGGCGTGGGTCTGCAAGTTCTTTTCCAAGGAAAGAGCTCCCACTCTATTTATGTTATATCCAAGAGGGCACCTGTGACCAAGAGGGTTGCAGTTTCAATTATTTATTAGCCAAGAGGGCACCTGTAACCAAGAGGGTTGCAGTTTGATTATTGAGACTTTGAGGGTCCACCCCCATACCTATTAAGGGAGAATCTCATCTCTGAACAAGACTGTTTATACCAAGAGACTTGAAAAATAAGTGTGTGCACACAACTTTAACAAGCACTCTTACTTGTATTTGTGAATTAGAGGTGAAATAGCCTTTTTATAGTTATAACTGGTATGCAGTACTGTGTATACTACTCATCCACATCAGCAAAAGTGACCAGATATCCAAATGCCTTTTGTGCCTTTTTAAGTAGGTCAATGTTTTGCGTGACATATTAAGTTACACAAAAACATTTCACTAAAATTTAGAGGTGCACAAAACATTTGGAGAGCATTTGAATGCTCCACAAACATTTATACACCTCAAAGTTCAGTACAAAATATTCCATGTACTTACATTTATCTCTTAATGATTTGCAGGGAACAATTGATTAAAAATAAAAACAAAGAATAAAACATTAAATTCAACTTTTTGTTGATACAGATGATTAAAGGGCTTCAAATATGTTCAAAATAATTTAGGTACAAGAAATTTTACTGAACACATGTAATACCTATGACGCTAGCAGGTTGTTTCCAATACGACACCATTGTCATAAGAATTACATGTACATGGGAAATTTAACTTTAAGAAATATAAATTAGAGAAGCCTGTCTCCACTGATAAATTAAATTGGAGACTGAACATCTGTTTTGAGCATAAAAATCTGAGACACACCCAAGTTGCTTTCTTTCTACCCTCTCATGTCCACCACTTTGACGACGGCGCTCTCTGGTTTCAATTACCACTGCTATGCCTCTTTCTGCACCTCAAAACTGTTAATAGAGCCGAAAAGGTGAAAGACATGCTCTCTTTTTCATCACACAAGCCTAACTGACTGTTTTATACCTTTTCATGGCTTTTCTCCCTCTGCCTTGATTACTTCCTTTTCTAGAGTGTATCTATTAACCAGACAACTATTCTGGTCACCTCATTGGTATGTATATGCGCATATATTTACATTTATTTGACCATGACTCATCAACCTTATAGTGCATCAATTCAATCACGTGACTCCGTCACTTTTTCCCAGATTGTATGAACTTGAATCCGTTTTCTATGTAGCCTCTGTTGGTTTAAATTTTTTTCAATAAAATCTTTCTTTGAATTGTTACATCCTGTTGTGTGAATACATGAAGTGGCTGCCAGGAGTAGAAATATGCAAAACATATTATTGTGTCAACATTGAGTGAACCCTAAATGTTTTTAGAACTCTCAAATGCAACTTAAATGTTATCCAAATGTTTTTGCGTCTCCCAAATTTTACCTAAATGATTTGATTAAATTTAAATCTAGCTAAAATATTGGGTTTATTAAATGATTTATAGTATTTCAAGATTCCGAGTCTCTTGTTAGTCAATCTAAAAGGCCATTTGGGCCTTGGGGCATTTGGACACCTCCAAATGACCTTTCAAGGAATTTGGGGATCCTGTCACTTTTGCCGATATGCATCACATCTATTTCAAAGCTTGTGCTATTCTGTAAAGAGTGATAATAGCTTTGCTTCCCTCCTAGTGACAAACACAAACATCACAATCTATTGCTTGGGAATTGTACTATCACTCCAAACAAGACATTTTACTAACATATGGCAAATGTATAAATCTAGTCATTACACTGGTTGGTTAAGTAAAATAAATATGTATTAATTCACTATTTTCTAGGAACCATAATCTAATGAAAAAGAATAGTCTCAATACAATAGATACAAACTGTATTGTATTTTGGTAGCTATCTAATAAAAAAGAATAGTTTATACTAAGAGTAGGTAAAAAAATAAGATACAAACTAAGATGGTGCCATATCATTGAAAGAAATATAATATAAAACTCTTCAATGTAACAAGTAATACAAATATAAATGTAACATAAAATGTTTAATGGCCAGACCACCATTGTAAGGGTATATTGGTCAGTTTGCTAATCCAATATGCAAGACTACCCATTTTATTAGATAGTCTTGCTATAATCTGCCCTAATTGTGGAATGCTCTATGCAGTATATATAATAGGTATTAGAATAGGTATTTATTCTAATAGAAACCACACTATATATAAATATTTTTATTTATACTAATCCTGCTTCTTTAGCTAAAGAATAAAATATTGAAGAAGAATTTCCTAGTAAATTGTTGGGTGTATCAAGTTCTGACACCTATATACTATTAATAATAAATATAATTAGTATAAAATACTATGACTTACCTTTCCAGCATCCATAACTAATACTCGGTCTGATTCCATAATAGTATTTAAGCGGTGTCTAGAAAAAGCATATTAATAAAAGAATATATCAATATATATATATAGAAGAATAATTACGCAATAGTCAGCATAGTGACATTTGCAAATGCCGGTCCACGAATAATTTCTTGAATAGCTTTATCTGTATCCAAATCAACAGCAGAAGTAGCTTCACAGTATATTAGCCAAAATGGCACTGATAGTGTACACCTAATGCATACCTTCATCCAAAACCAATATTTTAGACTAGTAATTGATTTTAGAAAAAAACTTTCTTAACATCACAAACAGCACACCTTGCGCAACAATGCTCGAGCAAAGCAAAGTAATTGCTTCTGTCCAGCCGACAATGAAGAACCACCTTCACGAACTGGTGCATCCAATTTCTCTGGTAGCGTTTCAACATAATCTTTTAAATGTGCCTAATATACAAATAAGTATATAGTTTCAATCAACAGCGAGACAACTAACCTGCTCCAGTGCAATCCATATTTCTGCATCCGAATGTGCACCAATGGGATCAATATTGTCACGCAATGTTCCCTCAAACAAATCGGGTGACTGTGGTACAATAGATAAAGCTGAGCGCACTGAATAACCCAAATCTTAGTAAAAGCAAAAACAAAAGCCTTCCGACCTACAATCATGCAATCCTATCTTTGTGATGTCCACAGTATCAATCAATATGGTCCCAGAAACAGGTTCAATAATTCGGAAGAGGGCGAGTAAAAGCTACAGAAATAAAGACATTGAATGTTCTTTGTTGGTAACAAACAAAAGGGGAACATACTGAGGATTTTCCAGCTCCAGTCCTGCCGCAAACTCCAATTTTTTCCCTTGGTTTCTAAATCATTTTCATGAATACAACTAAGTGCAGTGAGTAAGATATTCCAGCTTACAATGTTAACTGAGACATTTTTCAATACCAAGTCCAATCCGGCTCGGTATCGAGTTGAGTAATTTCTAAATCGAAATTAGGCTCATTTGCACCAGGAAAAAGGAAAGACGAATACCTAAACTCGATAGAGCCCTCTGATGGCCACTCGTCGCTGGGCTTTGCATCAGGAAGCTCTTGTGGTGCCTCAGGTTCTATGTTTGTCTGGTGCAAAATTCGTTCCACACTAACAATATTCTGTTCTACCTCGCTAGCCGATCGGACTACCCAATTCTACAGAAATTGGTAAGCTAATCTGTCAAGAATGAGAAGGCTGTAGCAATTTTAAAGAGCGCACCAACGAAGAGGTTGTATTCAAAGCATACGAAAGGACCAATCCCACAAGGCCAGCGTCAACACCTGTAGTAATTAATGCAGATACTGCAAGACAGGCAACAATCAAGATGATCATGGCCCCAACAAACTCGAGTCGAACTGCTAGCCAGCGATTAACGGAAATACTTGGAAGGTAACAAATTTGATTGTGATCAATGCGCTTTTGGTTAATCCCAATGAAGACCGATTGCTGGTGGAAAGCACGAATGGTAGACAGTCCAGCTAGAGATTCAGAAAACCAAGCAAATATAGGCGACCGCGTCACCGCATCAATGCGCTTCAGTTCTCGAGAGGTAGCAAGGTAATACCTAGAGATGACCGCATTAATAAACCAAAAATCAAGCTAAATAACGGATTCTTACTTCATGACCCTCAAATAGAACCATCCGAGAGGGAAAAGGGCAATTAAAAATGGCGGGAAGCTAGTACCGATGACGATAATAATGAACAAACACACAGCAAGCGTTCGGCACAAGCCTTGAATCACTCGGGCGAGGATTTGGTCCACAACATAAGTATCGCGCGAAAAGAGGTTCAAAATTCTGTAATGCCATCAGGATAAGCCAGTAAAAGAAAAATACAAGTACTAACCGTCCAGTAGGTGTGAGTTCAAAGAAGCTCAAGGGCGCTTTCATCAGCGAATCAAGCATCTATTTAAACATGGCATCAGAAAGCAAGAACACTTGCCAGATTATTGGATAGCACACACCGCATCATGGAGCCTTTTTGAACTTCGGAGTGCACAAAATACCCACATGGTGATAGCCGACAAGGCCCCAAGTAAACTCGAGGAAAGAGAAAATAGGCCATAGACGAGCAGATATTTGAACATGCCAGAATTATCGCCTACTTCCCGATTATGTTCTCCCCAGTAACGCAATGTTAAAGTAGCCAATACAGACGCAGCCTGTTGAGAGACAGTTGCGAACAGGAAGAAAGTAAAGCCAGTTTTCGAAGCGGCTTTGATATACTGTTTGTAAACCTCAATTTTCACCCGGCCTTGCTCCTGATGCTCCTTCGAAAGCCCTTGAGAAGCTTTTTGTGTAGTCAGATTGGTGGTAAGCCGAGCCTTCTCAAAGCTCTGCCTATGGCGCAATTTTTCTGATAGAATGTTGGCTTGCACATTATCTTTGAGATATTCTGCCTGGGAAAGGTCTTCACCACTCGGCGTGGCGCTTCCGCTGGAATGGAACGGCGTTGAAGACCCGGATGTATTGTTACTGGTGCCATGACCTTTTCTGCAAGTTGGCGTGTATGTCAATGTAGTGAAACCCGGAAAGAAAACTTGAACTTACACTAATTTTGATATTTCGCTGTTAGGATTCGCAATGAGGTGTTGGAAAGAACCTTTTTCCAACATGATACCTCGTCGAATGAAGGCGATGGTATCGAATTGATGGACAAAAGCGATGCTGTTTGTCACTAGAATACGTGCCTTGGTAGAGAGAAGGCCATTCGGACCGATGATATTATCTGATTGAACCGTTAGAATGTAGTTTAATCCCCAAAATATCGCGAGTCCGTACCAAAGACATGTCGAGCAACGTGGCTGTCAACTGCAGCCAAGCAATCGTCGAGAAGAACACTAGATAGAGGCCATCAGCATCACGAAATAAGAAAGTTTGACTAAAACTCACAGATCTGCACGAGCATACACTGCACGAGCTAGAGCGATTCGAGCGCGTTGGCCCCCACTCAACTAACGAATCATTAGAGAAAGTTCATTGAAAATTTGTAGTAGGTTCTTGCTCACAGTAATACCTGGAATGCATTGTCAACGACACGGGAATAAGAAATGACGACGAAAACATACCCTTTTCTCCTACTTCAGTGAGATCACCTTGAGGCAACAACGCTATGTCTTGTCCTAATGCGCACCCTAGAGACACGTAAGTTGAGTAAACGGGACGGGAAAAGGTTGAGCCAACCTTCAATCACAAGGTTGTAGAACGTTTCGTCGTATTCATGGGAGAACAGAATATTCTCGCGCACAGTGGTCGAAAGAATCCTGTAAGTAAATAAGTCTCATGTGTGCGGAAAGTATGTGCAATACGCACCAAGGGTTCTGAGGCGCATAAGCAATACTCCCATAGAGTGTAACCGTACCTTCCCTACGATTCATGTCTCCAATGATAGCAGAGAGTAAGCTCGACTAAAACTGTAGCATCAGGAATGATTCAAAGTTAATGGAAATCATCGTACCTTTCCTGCGCCAACACGGCCGAAGATACCAACCAGTTCCCCCTTTTTGACGGAAAGACTTATTCCTTCAAGGGTCGGCTCTACGTTAGTTTTTGACCATGAGAAGTCTGCATCAACAATTGATAACACCTAAAATGTTGTCCAGTTTTGTTTAGTTATGCTTTCAAAAAATAAAGACTTGAAACTGACGTACTTCTTCGCCAAGTTGAAGGTTGGGTTTCTCGATGAGTTTTCGAGCGTCGACTTGAAGTTCGTCGGCTGAAAGAAACGACGCAAGGCGTTGTACTGATACGACAGCTTCGATGATGTTCGAAGTCACTTGACTAAACTAATGAAAAATTGTCAAGCATAAAGATTCTCAAACGAAAGTCAGAAACTCACCATAGCCAATGGAAATTGGAGAAGCATGAAGAGCGAAATCGCGGGGAAGATCACATCGGACGTGAGCGGTCTCGATGAAGTCACAGCTGCAGTGGCGAAAGAACTGAATGCTACAAGCAACGGAATCCCACTCCAAAGAGCCATATTCCAGGACTAAAATACAGTAAGAAACTACTCGCAGTTGATATTGTATGAATGACTTACTGTCGTGATTCCAATTTTTTTCAACATCTTGAGTTCTTGGTTATTTCTAACGTCGGAGATCTTGCGAATGAAACTGTATTCCCAAGCATAGAGTTTGATGCTTGAGATTATCGTCAGTATTGATCTCCTAATTCAATAATAAGACAATACAACACCTTTTAATGTTGGCCAATAGCTCGCTCATTAGGCGAGTGCGCTTGTCTCTGTTTTTCATCTGTTCCTCTTGCATTCGCTTGAGAATACGGGCGATAACTGTAAAGTAGGTTAATAATAAGCACACATAACGTGTTGGCGACATGCTGACAGGTGTTCAGAGGGATAGACACAATCATGATTGCTACCCCAACAAAGGCTGCCCAGCCCAACAGATTGTACAACGATACAAAGGCGAGAGTGATCTAACGAGAAAATCATATTTTTCTGTATTCACTCGAATGAAGGACATAAATCTTACCTGCAAAGGACCAGAGATGGCGATAAGTCCATATGTACAAAGATCCTGCAACCGCGTCGCGTCCACAGACATCAAATTGACAATGTCACCCGATGCGCGAGTCCGTTCATCATTTGAAAGGACCAGCGCTTTGGTATAGATAGCAGTAACAAGGCCTGCCCTGACGCGCATGCTATTCGCCACCATCAGTAAACGTTATGTGAAATGCAATAATGCAATAAACGGCTCACCCAGTTTCAAATGTTCGTTGGAAGTACTAAGAGATGGCGTGATGAGAAGCTAATCTACACAATGGTTACTGTTCTGAAGGCATACCTGGTTGAGACTTATTGTCTGTACCACGGATGCAACAAACATCACGGCGGCGAGTGCAAAACCTTCCCATTTACTAGGCCTCTGTTCAGGGTGGAACCTCGTTTCTTGGTATAATGAAATGTACGCCAATAGGAGGCGGAGAAGCTGGGGTTGGAGGAATGCCAAGAAGTCTTGGATTACTTTTAAAAAAGCCGCAAAAGCATATGGGCCTCCGTAAGCAATGAACAGCGCCTTCCAAAGAGTGCTGGGTGATCAATTACGTCAGAAGGCGGCTAAAAACGCGAAATCGATGTCGGCTTACTGTCTTTCCATCGCTTTTTTGAGGTCGTTACCGAGGTTGACAGATTCATCAAATGTTCTCAATGGCGGGAGATCATCTTCTGTGATCACTCTCACGGCGCCCTTTTTCATGAGCGCCGTCATCCATGAGAAGGTCTACGTAGTTTGACATCAGCTCGTTAATAATACGACTTCATGCTCCAAGTTCAGACTCACCCAAACGCTGTAGATATTGGCTGTGACGATGGGGTTTTCTTTGACGGCTTTGTCTGCGGGGGGATCTATTTCACTACCGAGGCACTCGACTGCGTAAGATATGAGCCCTAGACCGAGAGACACCGTTTTGAGTGACACGATGGTGGTTACTGAATCGGGATCTCTCAACAGGGTCGTGCGAGCCCAGATAGCACATGCAAGTGCGTAACACGGCCAGAAGATGAGAAGAAAAGTCGACGCAGTCCTGGTTCTAGTGTGGTTGAAGAACGTGAAAATTAAAATTGACAAGATGGCGAAGGGTTCCAAGATGTAGGCTTGAATAACCGGGACAACATTGTGCTGAGTCAGTATGAGTAGTACATTCACAAAGCTGGCAATGAACGATAAGAAAAGGAAAAACTGTTGGGATATAGTCAGATACGACTTTAAAAGACAAAAAGAGCACCATACGAGTTTTATCCTCAAATTCCAGATGCTTCTGCGAGATCGCTCTAATGGCTGCTTGAGACAAACAGCCAGTGACCTTAACAAAGTGAACGCGAATGCGACAGAAAGCAAAGAGGACAGAAGCAGACCCTCTTCAAAGCAGGGTGTGAGATCAAAGTCCCTTAGACGCGAGACTGCCTGCCAACCCTCGGGATCGTGGCAGGTGGCCATGGTGGGGAAGGATAACTGTGAAAGTCGCGATTGAAAATCAAAATCAACCAATTCGGGGCCGGTCCGGTTACTGTTGTTATTTATATTTTTGGTCTAAATGTATCTTACTAAAAAATCCTAGTCTACGGTGCTAAGTACTGCTCAGTCATCCAGAGGAGGAAGGGTATCGCTAACAATCTCCTCTCCTAGAGCCACCTTTTTGAACAGGTCATACGCACGATCCAGGTCGTCGTTGACAATGACAAGGTCGTGGGCGTTGTCTTCTTTGGCGTACTGAATTTCTTTGAGAGCTGTTGCCAGACGCTTTTGAACAGAGCTCTCAGTCTCTGTGCCGCGGCCTTGCAGTCGAGCACGCAGATCGGCCATGGAGGGTGGGGAGATGAAGAGATAAACGGGATTAAGATCGGTCTTTTTTATTTGACGGACGCCCTATCGGAGACACTGTGAGAATGAAAATAGACAACAAAGCGAGACGAAAAAATTACCTGCGCTTCAATGTCAAGTATGCACCGCCGACCACCTTGCTGAACTTGGCGGACGGTCTCGAAGCTGGTGCCGTAGAAATTGCCGGAAAACTCGGCATGCTCGATGAAGGCGCCCTGCTGAATGAGCTCCCTGAACGATTGTATGGTGGTAAAGTGATAATCCTTGCCATTAACCTCGCCTAGACGTGGCTCCCGAGTGGTGTCTGATGAAAAATGAGAGGTGATAGGTGAAGACGAGATAGAGACGCACGGGAGACGCTGAAGCCAAAAGAATCAGGAAACTCTGCAAAGAGCCTCTTGAGCAGGGTGCTCTTGCCTACGCCCGACGGCCCTGAGAGAACGAGAGGACGGAGAAAGTCTGGACGACGGGCCATGGTCGTCGACGGTAGAGTAAGATTTGTTTTGATGGAGTTACATAAAGTGTGACAGAGGATGAAGGCTGTCACCGGAGCCGGTGTGGGGGAACCTGGGTTGCTGGGGTTGCATTTGCTTTTCTCATTCTCTCCCTCATCGTCGCCCTTTCCCAGACCCTCTCCCAGTCTACAGTCCCCGCCGTTCCCGACGATTCCCCCCACAATACCCCCTGTATATCCACCAGGTTCCCTCCCAGCACACGCCGCTCCTTCTGTCCCCCGACATCCTATCCTCACCATATACCAGTCTCTCCTTCCAAAATATATATCCTATCCAACGACCCCGTGACGAATTATAATGGGTGCAGTCTGCTGTAGGCCCCAGGTTCGTCCCTTTTCTATCTGCATTTTCGTTTGCTTAACCCCCCTAGCCTATCGACTTTGATGGCGAAGTCAATCTCTTCCACTTCATGCTCCTCAGATGTGTCGGCAAGGGGGCCTTTGGCAAAGTGCGTCCTCGTCTCAGTCTGTTGGCCATATCCTGACTCTATTCTTCTCGCCCAAAGGTCAGGGTTGTCCAGCACAAACAGACCCGCGACCTCTACGCCCTCAAGTACATCAACAAGGCCAAGTGTGTAAAGATGAAAGCTGTCCCAAACGTAGTCCAGGAGCGCCGTCTTTTGGAAGAGGTTCGTCCCCGGCGTTCGACCGTAACTGTTTTCTGTCTCATTTTCATTCATCCACTACGCGTAGGTCGATCACCCCTTCATTGTCAATTTGCGGTATGCCTTTCAAGACGACGAAAATTGTTTCTTTGTTCTAGATCTGATGCTGGGCGGTGACCTTCGTTGTAAGTCTTCTTCCCCTTTAGTCTCATTTTTAATGGGATATTCACTTGTACAATCAACCCCTCTCAAGTTCACCTTGAGCGGCTGGGACATATGCCCGAAGATACCGTCCGCTTTTATATGGCCCAACTTTCTTCAGCTCTGGCTTATTTACACGAGATGGGAATAATGCATCGGTATGTCCATCAACTCCACAACCATCGCTGCTCAGGGTTTCTGGCAACGTGTTACTACCTTCCTCTTTGGTCTTTGGTGCTCACATACCCTGCACTCAGGGACCTTAAACCTGACAATATTCTTCTTGACGAACGCGGAAACGCCCATTTAACCGATTTTAACATAGCAGTTCATTTTGGTGAACGCAAACTTACAGGTGTCGCAGGATCTATGGCATATATGGCTCCAGAGTACGTCTTGTGTCACAGAAATCTAGTGCAATCCCACGGATTCTCATTCTATTTTTAACATATACGCAGGATCCTCATGAAGCGAGGCTACACATACTGCATCGATTGGTGGTCACTAGGCGTTTGTGCCTACGAGCTTATCTTTGGTCGACGGCCGTTTAGAGGCAGGTCCAATAGCGACCTGACATACAGCATCTCGCGAGACCCCTTAAAATGGCCAGAGGATGCTGACAAGAAGTGCAGTCGGCACGGAATTCAAGTGTTGAAAGGGGTAAAATTCGGCCTTTTCATTGACTTGATTGACATCGGCTCTGACGTTGATGTAATTCTACAGCTTCTGGAACGGGATCCAACCAAGCGTTTCGGTTGCAAACCAAACGGGGAGGGATTCCAAGAATTGCGTCGCCACCCATGGTTTAAACCTATTGACTGGGATACTCTAGAAAGCAAAGAACAGACGCCTCCTTTCACCCCCGACGTAAGTGTTGCACTGTGACGTTGCCATGTTTTGCCCTAATTTTTTTTTTACTTTTATAAATAGGCTAAGAAAGCTAATTTCGATGCATCTCATGAGCTCGAAGAGTTGCTGCTAGAGGATAACCCTCTGAAAGCAAAGGCGCGTAAAGCCAACCAGGAAAATTTAAGCGCGGAAATGAAACAAATGGAAGAACAGTTAGTTGTCTTCCCATGCACCGCCATCGTTACGTTGTCATTGACAATTTGTGGTAGATTCACTTCGTATGATTTCAAGAAAATGCAGCGTCGATCCTATTACCCTCACAATCAGCACCTTATATCCACAGCCACAGCGACATCGTCAGGTCTAGCATCGTCACGACCGGGCACCCCTGCCAATGATCTTCGAGTGGAAAACAGCGGGCTGCGTGTTGAAGGCGAGGGAAACGGTATCATGTATACCAGTAATGGCAATAGCCTGGAGATAAACGCAGGCGACGACATCATGATGAAAGAAAAGGACACCCTTCGAGTAGACAGGATGCACGAGAAGGATTACTCATAGGTGGCTCTCTTCTGCCAGCCTTGTTTGCTTTTCATACTGCTTCGCTTTCGCTCTCGGCATCTTACTAACCAAGGTTCCATCCTTTTCTTTCTGTGTGTTTTCCCTTGTCGTTTCTTTGGCCTGTTTTCGCGCGGTTGGACGTCTTTTGACGCTATATACGATTCATCTCTTCTATCTGACGAAACATTCCCCGGTTCTATTTGCTACATGGTAGTTCGTCGCTCTTGGCTTGCACAACTTATATCCCTATGTTCTCCTTGTCGTTTTTTATTTACTTTTAAATCCACATCTAATAGGTCCTGTACCTTGTATCAAAGATTTTTTTTTTCATCGCAATCTGAATCCTGAATCTTGATGAACTGTTTTGAAGACCGGATATGTTCTTTGGGTTCTCATCAGCCCACACCACCAAACCCGAAGAGGGGCCGGCCATCATTCCATTTTGAGGCCATCAAAAATGTCACATCAGTCACAAGACGCGCAGATTAAGCACGCGCGTGACTACGTTTTAAATTAGACGCGTCTTGATCTGAAAACAACCTTATTGTTGCTTGCTTCCAGTCATCCATGTCCGACCAGCAGGATGGTCCCCATACAGGTGTCCCCTTCACATAGTGAGCTTTTCGATACACCTACTCCTCGATAACATAGCTGAATGATGTCTTTATCAGCTTCTGCTCGCTTGTGCGTGAGATAGCGTCAATCGCGCCTACCACGCCTCGGACCCGACGCGCTCAGCGCTCGCGCGTTTCGTCCGGACAAGAGAGGACGGCCCTTAACGTGTTCAAGAAATGGGTGGAGAATCTTCGTCTCCGATTCTCTCCTCTCCTTCATGGCACTACCGCCATATGCTTCAAATTTTTGTTTCCGGAAGAGGACTGGCGACGGAGGTACGATATTCAGGAAAAGACCATGGCCAAGCTTCTACAGGAGTGTTATGGCATTAACGAGGCGCTATTTGACTCGTTGAGCTTGGAGGAATCTTCTGGGTGCCTTGGGGAAGAGCTCAAAGTGGTTCTGAACCAGAGAACGTCGGTGCGTCGTGTACCAATGTACCATCCATGCATGCCAATACCATCTTTTTGCTTTCTCTAGGAGGAAGGACAGAACGCTATCAGCCCTCTGACTATATCTGACGTGTCTGAACTGTTAGACCAACTAGCAGCAAGCTCGCCTTACTCCGATGACTCGATACGACACAAAAAATTCCCACAAGAGTATAAACGAGGCGATCTTATGCGCAAACTGTTTCGAACGCTCTCGCCCCATGACGCATCGGTTCTCACCCAAATTATTCTCAAAGATCTGAAGCCTTTGTTATACCCCCTGAATGAATTCCACTATACCACGGCTCTGACGACTTTTGATTCAGCCTCTGTCAAGATGCTCACTCTGCAACAGGCCATGAAGGCGTGGGATGACTCGAACCATTTACTGCGCTTTTATGGGTTTTGTTGCTGTATTGACAAAGCTGGAGCGTTCGCAGAAAACCCGACCAAGTCGTTGAAAGATGTTCGCCCGTCCATTGGATCCATGATAGCTGTAAGAGCCGCATATATCCACTGTACTCTCAGAGAATTAAAAAATTTTCCTACCTTCGCTAGGTGCCAAAATCACAAAAAGGCACAAGTTATCAACAAAGCCTGGATTACTTTTATAAATCAAAGTTAGTATGGGGTGAGACGAAATATGATGGCGAACGAGTACAGGGCCATGTACAGATAGGCGAGAACAACAGATTGGAAATCACCCTCTTCAGTAAGAGCAAACGGGATTCGACATCCGACAGATGCGCTGTGCACAATATAATATTCAGTGCTCTTGGACTGGATAAACCAGGACGCCCGAGACGGGGTGGAAAGCGTCAGGTGAAAAGGAACATCATTTTTGACGCTGAGATGGTGGCTTTTAAAAACACCAAAATTGAAGGTAGATCTCTATCCCTTTCTGTGTGAGTAGGCATTATCGCTGACCACTATAAACAGATTTTTGGAGGATCAAGTCACTGGTCGCAAATACCTCGAAAGGATCTAGGCGCAGATGGCGCTCGCACAAGAAATCAGACGCATACACCATGTCAGTCTTGGTCTCCCCGTAATTCTCATTCTTTTAACACCTTGAATAGCATGAACTGCGATGAAAGCGGTTTCAGCCTAGGTCTCGTCTTCTTCGACGTGATGTATCTAGACGACAATTCCCTGTGTTGGATGCCGTACTCGGAACGGCGTTCGATTCTGGAGTCACTTATCCAAGTAACTCCAGGAAAGGCTATCCTCTCCAGTCGATACCCTATAGACATGACTTCCCCTTCTCATGCCGAGAAGGAGCTGGAGAGGATCTTTCAGAATCACATTGACCAACATGAAGAAGGACTCGTTCTCAAAGCTGAACAATCGAGATATAACGACTGGAACATACCTTGGGTCAAACTGAAGAAGGATTATATGCCTGACGCAAAGGATCACATCAAAATGGTTATTTTTGCTGCAAGTTGGGAAAAGAGCCGTGGGCGTTCCCTAAGAGGTAAGCCTTTTTGCATTTAATAAGCTTGACGTATAATGATTATGGGACAAGTTGCGCCATCGACGTATACAACATTCTACATAGGAGGTTTAGCCCCTGGGTCGAGTCTCAACGTAAGCTTCTTGGCGATTGAGAAAAATGTTTAAACTGATACAGGCAACACGTAGAACCCCAAACCTTTCTTTCACATATATTTCAGTGTATCGTATGGACTGACCCGCGAAGATCTAGAGGAGCTTAACTTTTTGATCAGAAACTCTGATACCGTACCTTTTACTAAATCGACTTTGGTGAGAAAATTTTGCGTGCATTTATTTATTGGAGAGACGAATACGATGGAATTAGGCCAAGGATAACCTGCCCTATCAACACTCGTCGTTTCCAGGCCTCAATCCTGCACCAACAATATTATTGCGTACACCACTGCTTGCAGAAATGTTTGGTGCAGGGTTCACCAAAGAACACAACAGTGCTGTAGGTCTCGAAATTTATTCAGCTTCCACAATGTTAATTTTTGTCCTAGCACTACCAACCGCGATTTCCGCGTATTACCAAGGTTTATCGGCCCAGCGAGCGCAGCTGGAGAGAAGGACTGACGCTCGAAGCTCTCCATAAAATCGCATGCAAATCCGTCGGGCGTGAGGAGGCAGAATCCGGTGTGAATTCTCAAGATCTGGAGGTTGAGAGAGTGGTGAGCGATATGTGGGCGCAAGACAAGAAGAAGAAGCCCGTGCATGCAGCAAGTTTGAGTGCAAATTCGCCTGAGATGGACATTGTAAGTGCGCCGTGTGTGACACCAAGGCCCTCAAGTCCGATTCGAAAGCGCAAGACAAGAGAAGGCAGAGCAACTGTGCCCATACCCGAGGCTTATGCTGAGTGGTTCGATGACTCGGACAGTGACAGACATCAAGACATTTCCCCCGAGGGTAGTCGCAAGCGACCAAGAAGAGAAGACACAAGCTTTACGACCGAGTTTGAGAGCACGATTGAAGAGCCAGAACCAGTTACTCCGGTCCTGCAACCATTGACCGTCACCACGAACATACCAGCACCGGGACTGATTTCGCCTGTAAGCCTGGAGAAGCCGCGGATGAGTTCCAAGAAACAAAAGATGTGTGTTGAGCAGTCTCCGAGTCTTTGCAAGCAAACTAGCAAGAGTTTCAAGACAGTGAAGAAGAAAAAAGCACTGTACTGGTTTGCTCCAACGGATACAATGTGTGAGGTGTTCAAATCATGGAAGGAAGAAACGGACAAGGAAGAACGCAGACACACACTGAATGCACTGCTGCACGACTGCGGTGGGAAGCAAGGAATAATTGTTATTGACGAGTGTGACAGCAAGACCAAGCAAGTTATCACACAGAAGCTGAATGCAGAGATTGTTGTGTTTGGGTGCAAGTCGCGTACAAAACCTTTGTATACTTATTGTAGCATAGAATGACATCATCAATCTCCTTATGTTTTCCCTCCTGCGCTCATCCTCCGTCTCCCTTGCCCGTCGTTTCTCGACCTCCACAGTCCGTCCAGACCGCGCAGTCGTCTACGCCATCCCAGGCCCACCGACAGAGGTCCTGCGCGTGCTCACATACCCAGATCTCCCTCCGCCACCACCCAACACTCTCAATATCAAGTTCCTCCTCGCACCGATCAACCCAGCAGACATCAATGTCGTCGAGGGTGTCTACCCTACCAAACCATCCAAGCTAGACGCGCTCGTCTTCGATGACGAGCGCGGCACACTCAATGTCGGTGGGAACGAGGGGCTCGCAAAGGTCACCGCCCTGGGGCAAACAGACGCTTCACACGGACTCAAGGTCGGCGACTGGGTCATCATGACGCGCCAGCAGGCTGGGACGTGGGCCACCCACAGAAACGTCGAGTTCGAAGACGTCGCTAAAGTCCCTGGTGCTGAAGCGTTGACAGAAACCCAGGCGGCGACATTGACCGTAAGTCTGTCCTCTCATGTCTTGTCGAATATGTTTCATTGGCTTGACTACAGGTCAATCCTCCGACAGCTTACAACATGCTCAATGACTTTGTCGACCTCAAACCAGGCGACTGGGTCATTCAGAACGGTGCCAACAGCGCTGTACGTATTGCTGCGCCGATTCCTAATCTTTGGATTCCCTGCTGAGAAACTTGTCACTAGGTCGGGCAAGCCGTAATTCAGATCGCGAAATCGCGTGGGCTCAAAACGATTAATCTCATCCGCGACAGGTTCGTGGTTTTCGCAACGCTTGTCCAAATCTCATTCACATAGTATACCTGCACCTATGCCAGACCCGACCTCGACCAACTCGTTTCCAAATTGCAATCCCTGGGTGCAGACCACGTTCTCACATACGACCAGCTCGCGGACAAATCCGTGAGAGAGAAAATCAAGGCATGGACGGGTGGGAAGGTACTTTTTCCTCCCCTTGCCGTCGCCAAATATACTCACGATAACATTTGGAAAGCCTATTCGCTTGGGCTTGAATTGCGTCGGTACGTTCGCATTCCCACTCATCTTATCGAATAGCAGTCAGGAGATATGGTGCTGACGTCTTTTGCTGGTAGGAGGGAAGGATACGACATCAATGGCTCGTTTTCTCGGTAACGATGCCCATTTGGTGTCGTATGGAGCCATGGCAAGGCAACCTTTATCCCTTCCCGTGTCTTTGTTCATATTCAAAAACCTGACATGCCATGGTTTCTGGCAAAGCCGGTGGTATCTCCAACGGTCACTTGCCGAGCGTGAAGGCTTGATGCAAAAGCTCGTAGACCTGATGAAAGAGAAAAAGGTAAGCATACTCCAAGTTGAATATTCTTCGTTTCTCAAATGTTATTCTTGTCACAGTTGGATACGCCGGAACACGAGATTGTGCAGATATCGGCGCGAGATACCGACGAGGAGGCCACGGTCAAGATTCGGAAGACATTGGAGGCCATGTCGGAAGGCCGTTATGGAAAGAAAGTGTTGTTGAAGATAGAAAGCGAGTGATCAGGAGAGTTACCCTTTTATAGCTGTCGGAATCACGACCTGCGCGCACACGTGGGGAAAGGAAGATGGGCATTACTGACATAAAATATACATAAACTATCGCATCTTCCTGTCCTCGAAAAAGGCCTAGACAAAGGTCAATGGTAAGAGTGAATGCAAAAACGAGTTCAATAAACGAGACGCACCTTCAAATGACGCAGCTGCCATGCACACGTTGTAACGAGGACAAGAATTTGCACTACGCTGTACCATACCGCGCGAGCATTGGTTGCCTCACTGAGATCCCTATAATCCTCTTCTCTTTCTCTCTGATACTGCTGCTCTCTCCTGATATCCTCCAGCTTCTGATTAAGGTCGCGGATTTTGGAAGCAAGTTCGGAGACGTGGGACCTATCGTGTTCAACATCGGGTTTCGTCGAGCCGACGACGATATCGAGGTAGAGGCGAATGTGAGTGTGACTGAACCAGGATGTGTAGTTGGTGGAGAGGCAGATAGAGTGGTCGCCCGCCTCGTGCGATGTGAATGTGAATTTTCCGTCGAGAGGGCCGGTGGTTTGCACCACGACGTGGCCCGAGGGTTCTTCCTGGAGAACAATATGAGCATCATCGGCCTGCCAATGAGGGGGCACAACGCACCTGAACCAGGACAACAATACCTAGCTCTGGGTTTTCACCGTATTTTTGTTCCTGTTCGTTCCATTCAAGGGCGCGGTAGTGGCCTTATCACGCGTAAGTTGTGACAACGAAAGCCAGCGACGAGGCGGACACACCTTCTACAACGGTGTCGGTGGGAAGCTCTTCAATAAAACATCGTTTCTGATTGGCATCGAGATAGAAATGAAGGGCATGGACAGCAGAGAGAAAAGACAAGAATAAAGAAAAGAGAAGGAGGCGCATTTTCTAAAGACAAGAAGAAGAAGAGGCGAACGTGGCAACTCGCTTGCTCACTGGATGTGACGTCACACTGTCTCTTCCTCTGCTACCACACAAAACATACACAAAACATATCCTGTGCGCCCCTTTCTATTCGTGGCCCCTGTTCCTCGTCTTTGTTCTGCGCCTTTTGTTGTGCATCCACACACGTTCTTGATCTCTTGGCCGCACCCGCCCCCTCACAGCCCCGGTAAAAGTCCACCTACACCCAGCACATCTCTGGTCGGGTCAGAGGCAGTGGGCAACCGTGTGCATTCATAGCGCATCTGCCGCTGCAATCTTTGTTGTATTGTCTTCGCTGTTGCCGGGAATGTCACACTCCAAGGCTGTGTTCTTCGTATTTCATCCTGCGTGATCTCTCCGAATCAAATCTGGCCCGGATATCCCTGGTAATATTTATATAGCAATTCGTTTGTGTCTTCACTCTGCTCTTGAATCCCCCTCCTGCTACCCACTCAGCTATGGATCTCGCCCTCGACGCCTATACACTCACACCGAACGAGATACATCAAATCTCCCAGCATAATGCATATGTCTCACCGTTTAAAACAAAGGCCATCGCCAGCCAATTTGACGATTCGAATGGCGAGGTACTGTGCTATATTTGTATACTTTTTTCGAAAAAAAAATACTAACGCTTCCAAGGTCATCCTTGTGTGCCCAACGAACGATAATACCACCCGTCTGAGACCGATGCTCATCGGGGGAACCTCGTCCAAGGCTCGGTGGGGATCCATCAACGTAAGTCGCCCTGCCCGTAGCCCGACCGCGCGCGCTCCTTTAAACGCCTCATGTTGTCTCTCTTGGTTTCCCAGAATATACTCTTCAAGGTCAAAAGATGGCAGAGTATACCCCATCAGAATCTCATTGCGATTCAAGGTCTTTACGCCAGTCTCGATGTGCCCCTGTTGACCCTTGTATCAAATCCTCCGAGACTCACTATCATCCAATATTTGTTGCAACATCCAGAATATGATCGACATAAAGCGGTACGTTTTCCATGCGTCATATTTTTCTGTTGCTGACTTCCTACGTCAGTGCGTGCAAGTTTCAGAAGGATTGGATTACCTACATCGGCATTCCATCGTGCACGGAGCGATCCGAGGCGTAAGTCAACTCTAAAAAATGCTGTGTCCATCTCACCTAACTTAATTTTCAATCAACCGCACCAGTCAAATATTCTCGTCAACCCAGACGGCACCTGTGTTCTCGGCGAGTTTTCCGCAGAGCACATACCCACAGAATCCACCCTGACACGGTACGCCAATTGGATAGCACCCGAACTTGTATCGGCACAGCGATTCAAATCCTTCCTCATTGATAATTACTACCACGACTACAACGGAGAGTACAAAATGCCGAGTGATATTTTCGCCTTGGGATGTACCGCTATTGAAGTACGCGTCCATTTATCTCTCGCCTCCAACTATAATTCATAGCTAACTATGAACTCAATATTCCAGATCTACACCGGCTCTCCTCCAGATACTATACGAATCCCTTATGACGAGGTTAAAACCCATACTCAGCTAGCAGATATCCACCGAGAACCCACCCCACTAGAGGAGGCTCTAATTCCGAAAAATGTTATGTCTGCTATAACCAGCATGCTTCAACTCGTCCCCAACAGGCGACCTCACTCGGGCAACGCTTTCAAGTGGCTCCAGCACCCGGAACGAAAACGCATTACTGCCCGACCTCCGGTTTTAGCTAAATCCATGCTGTGGCAAGCAATGCGGACAGATATCTAATCCTATGTCGTACTAATCTACTCTACTGACTCCACTTGTAATCAAGGGTACTCGTATCCATGACCATCTATCTAATCTGTGTAGACTGATATACTCATTTCATTTTGTATCAATAGCTTTCAATATACATGTCACCCAACAATTTTGCCAATATATATATGCATTGCAATATTTTATGTATACAAAAACAGAACTACAAGTACAACATAATATGCATCTTTCACTGATATGTATCATACAAAACTACTGTCCAAGGCTGTATCTCAAGCCAGTCGCAGTATACCGCCAGGATTTCCGGCAGTCAAACTTGTACTCCTGTTCATCAATCCCATGGTAGAAGTGATCATGCTCCCAGGTGCCCCTGTTCCACCAGCGCTTCCCAATGCGTTGAAGAGCAGATCTCGACAGCACCTCACACGCTCCCTTCTTTGAATAAACCAAGTCCCCGCATCGCAAGGGACAGCCAGAGGTACGCCAATAACCCCGTTCTCTTTCGCCACGCGCACGCTCTTGATCAACTCCTCCACCTCGACCTCCGAGTCCAGCTCCTCAACATCCTCATCGACATCCTCCCTCAGCTCCTCCGCCAACCTCTGCTGCGCGGCCGCAGCAGCAGCGGCCTTCTTCCCAATCTTCTTGCTCGAACCCGCCGCAGCTAGTTTCTTGCTCATCGTCGCTGGATCCACGCCAAGCGCCGCAGCAGCCTCGCCCGCAAGCCTCTTCTTTTCCAACTTTTCCTTCTCCCTCTTCTCCTTCTTCTCGGCTTTAGTCTCGCGCTTTACAGGCTCGACAAAGTTGGGGTTGTTCGCGCGTTGCCACTCGAGCAGCAGTTCGTCGTACTTGCGTGAGCGCCCTTGCACGGCGCGCTTAGCGCCCATGGCGTGCGATTTGCATGTCAGCGAACGCGAGCATGGCATGCCTTTGTCGTTGATCACACCGCACTGCTTGTCATAGTCCACGGGACCCTTCATGCGCCCTTTGGTCACCTTTGTCGCGGGCTTGGCCTTCTTCTTTGACGGCTCGTCCGGTGAGGGAGACGCCTTGCGCTTCTTGCCTCCTTTCTTGTCTATTGAACATAACATATTACTTGTCAGCATGCTTGTTATAAATTGGCCATCTCAGAATATGCCTGACCGTCACCGTCTGCAGCATTGGCCTTGCCCTTGGCGCCTTTCTTTCCTCCACTTCGGATGAGGGCACATGTGTCTAGACGTGAATGAGTTTATGTATTCCTCAAGATACTTGATGCAATGAATGTACCTGAGTGTTCTAATATGAAGCTCCGTAGTATGGGTTTACCACAATCGCCACACTTGACGAGACCGATATCTGAAGTAGACGTGAGGGGTCGTGCCCCAAAGATCTTCATATCACGCGCAGGCAGCCATGAGGTCGGTGGTGAGAGAGGAACGCCAGCCTCTGAGCTGGCCGAGGGCGAGGGTATGTCCCACGAGAAGGGTGTAGAAGGAGCAGAGGATGGCTTGAGCTTGAGAGTCATCAAAGTCGAAGTTAAATGACAAGCTGTAATTGTTAACTTGAACCGTGTTCATTATTATGAATCACGTGACTTCATTTGTTGTGTTTCCAATTTCCCCAGGTTCGTTTTACATCATTTATGTCATTGTATTCTACGATTAGTTGAAAAGGGTTGTACAGAGTCCATAATACCAACAGCCAAACTATATGTAATACTCTGGTTTCCGAGAGTTTATGCCGTACTCTGCAAGAGCCGCACTCAGATCGTCCATTGTCAACGTCGTTCTCGTCTTGTCCTAAGTGAAGTAAGAAGATATGAGATGTCCCAATTCTGTAGAACCATGAACACACACCTTCGCAGAACCAGGACCTGTAAGAGGTTGGTTGACGCGTGCTCGCCCTCCAGACGCATTCGTTCGAATACGCGCGTGTTGGTATGCGTCCGCGGCGATATCAGATACAAACTTCTGGGCAGCGAGTGATAGCAAGCGTTTTCTGCAGAATAAAAGCAAATTAGTGGGAACGTGAAGGGGAAACACCACGGCTGACTCACAAGCGAACGTCTTCGCACTCAAACCCGACGCGTTGGAGGTAGTAGTCTGTGACCTCATTTGGTATCTTTGTTCATCAAAAAAACATTTAAGTGCCTCTGACACCAGGGATAGAATATACGCAACTCACCAAAGGCTCATACTCGTCCAACATCAACATAAAGTCGGCCAACGTGCGGTCCTTCCTGGCCTCCTCAGCCGCCTGACGAGATTGTGCGGCAGGAGTCTGCGCAGAAGTCGATGCTGATGCAGCGGGTGCAGCAGCAGCGCCTGCCGTGCTCTGGGCACTCTGTTGTGCCTGCGCCTGCGCAGACGACTCGGCTACCACAGGCACATACGGCGAAGCTATAGGATATCCGTAAGTTGGGGTCTGTTGTGTATTGGACATGACCGTTCTGGCTGAAAGAATACACCCGATTCCCGAGCGGACTTCGGAGTTTGCGGAGTTTAAAAAAGAATATATAAAGCTTGCTGTTATTTTTTTCAATCCACAACATGCCTTTTGGTCTGCTACCTCCTTGTCCTCTTGGTGAGCATCTCCGTTCTTTTTTCCCCTTTGCTTTATCTCTACCACATATATGATGTTTGAGGCATTTGGCTTTACGTAGGAGCGCACCCTACACTGCAGAAATTTAACTCAGCTACCTTCGGAAGGGCTGCTTTGGTGGTCCTATCCGCTATTCTGATTCTTTTCCTTTTTTTCTTGCTTTATATCTTTGAAACTCAAACTAATCTACCTTCACTCATAGAACGTATCTGTTTGTGGGCGATATTGGGTGTTCTCGTGGTGGTGCTGTTTGTGAAGAGATTTATGTCATCCCATCCATCATGTCCTATGTTTGTACGAATACAACTTTATTCTTTAAACTCTCCGTGTATGTTACAGTTGTCTGGTCGATGTCCTGCTCTGCTGTTAATCACAAATATGAGTGCTCCTAACCCATTGGCAATCCAATTCCACAAGGATCATTTGCACAATATTTTATCTATTACCGGGACTCTAATTCACAAGACAAGTACACTATTCCATTCTCAACAATTTTTCCTCGCCTTCAATCACACTTGCGGCCTGCTCTTCCTTCTCAACAGCCGCCAACAACGCGTCAACATTGGGTGATACGACGAATTGTTTGTTGACTTCTCCGAGGACAGTCATTTGTTTTTCTGCTTTGTTGAGATACACAGCCTGCTGTAAAAAGGAAGGCTGGGTGGCAGCATTGACCTACAAAAAAGACATTATTAGAACCTGCTCAACAAAAGCTAACCGGAACAAACGTGCATCGAGGAGAATTCCATTAGCCAATCGAATCTTGACAGCGCCGCTCTTGTATATTTCGAGTTGTCCAATAACACCATCCAGTGGAGGAGCCTTCACAGATTCGACTTCAGAAGGAACAACTGACGCAGTTCTTGAAGAGCCTGGCGTTATATCTGGTTTGACGTCGGCCGCAAACGACACCTTTTTCCCTGCAGCATCAGAAACAGGTGGTGACGGATCAACTTCCATTGCGGCCTCTTTCTTCGAAGAGAAATCGGGGAAAGGGGATGGGAACTGGAAGAAATAGAGGCGCTCCTCCCTCATTGATTCATCCTTTTATTTCACCGTTAGGACGCCAAATTTCGAGAATATATAAAATTTTTACCGAGTCAATATTAGTCTGCGTAGCAAAGTCTTCTATGATATCCTCCAGCTCTTCTTCTTCTTCGCTTTCTTCAAGATTGAGGGCATTAGCAGCATCTACTGCTTCAGCCGCTGATAATACGTCAGATGTCAACGGGAGATAATATCCGTATTTTACATACCAGGGTCATCCATTGCCTCCTCTTTCTTGACTTTCTTCGTTGGTCTTTCCTTCCGTATGCTTTCAGGTGCCATCCAATCCATCTGGCGAACGTTTTCCATATCCACGATTTCCACGCCTTCATCAGGATCAGAATACTCCTCCTCTTCGGTCTTCACTGGTCCGTTTTTTGCAGCCAGGCCAATATCTCTGCGTAACGAAGGAGGAGCGTTCTGAGATAGATTACTCCCAAGGTTAGCGGTGTCTGTCGACACATTGGGCACGAAATTGGAACGGGGTGTTGACCTGCGCGACGAACTTCCAGCCATAGCAGGTCCCATGGCGAACGGTCCACTCGCAGTCATTTCAAGAACAGGAGGCGCGTTGCCTCTTCCCCTACCACGGCCTCTGGCATCTCCACGACCTCGCCCACGACCACGGCCGCGTTCTGTTGACGCGGGGGGTATCACGGCTGGCGTAGGTTCCTACAAATAGACAAAATTGGTCAAACGTCCAAAACGTGAAGGAGCACAGCACAAACCGCTTTCACCTCTCTGTAGAAAAAGATCAGATCGCACGACAAAAAACTAGTGTGTAGGATACTCACTCCTTCTTCCGACGCTGAGGAAGGGTTGGAACAAATTTGAGTTTCTGGGTACCCTGTCTGGTCACATCGCTCTGTTTTTTGGCAAGGCTGCCTATAGCCTTGGGAGTGGTTGTGCTGGACGATGGCTCTGTCGGAGGAGAATGTAAACCGGGGACAGAACGCAAAAACGAGACGGAGACTTGAATCTAACCGGACATGCTTCAAAGTCTTGATCAACAAGTAGCCAGTCACATGTCTAGACGGGCAACCAAATATTTTGAAATTTGATCTAGCTTTCACAAAGTAAAGTTATCTTTCCATCCATCTACCTTTTATCTTCTATCACCACCTAGCCATGGCCGACCAGATAAAATACTGGCATGTCACGTACAACGACATCCACAATCTCATCCGTAAAGTCACTCCCCAAATTGCCAAAGAGTTCAATCCTGATCTGCTAATTGCTATCGGTACGTTCTGAACGCGTTCTAACCTTATCTCCACTGACGGATATTTTCATTTTAGGTGGAGGGTGAGGAAGCCACCTTGTTGCTCATTTTAGCTCAGGCTTAAAGATGTCATTTTTATACAGAGGATTCTTCCCAGCCCGTGTTATGGTGCGCAATAATTTTTTTGATCTTGGTTTCGTTGATTGCTGATGTTTTTGATTTTCTCTAGCGTACATTTTTGCGAGAGCAGACAGCAAATAAGACTCTCCAGATTCAGGCCATCGGTCTGTCTTTATACGAGCCCGTCGAAGGCGCTACAGCGGAACAGTTGGGCAACGAAGTTATCCGCACGCAATGGCTGTATGTACACATTCTCGTTATCTGTTGATAAACTAATCACTAAATGCTGCTCCATACAGCGGTGCTGATGCTGGAAAGATGTTGATAGGAAAGAACAACTTGATTGTCGTATGTCATAATATCTTTCTGAACCCCATAAACATCTTCAATAAGGTTTCTTACAGGATGAAGTCGACGATACCCGCAAAACCCTCCAGTCAGTTCATTCCCTCCTCCTTTTGCCCCTCGCCTTTCTAATGAATTGTAGTTACGCACTCTCTGAGTTGCAGAAAGATGTTGAAGCCGAGTTGCTAAATTATCCTGAAAGCGAACGGGAAGCTTTACGCTCAAAAACTAAATTTGCTATCTTTGTCGTCCACAACAAGTTGAAGCCCAAGTTGGCTGAGCTTCCAGCGGATACACCGTAAGCTATTTCGTTTGTCTCATTCACACTATAACGAGCTAAGCTTTATCGCAGATACTTTGCTGGCCACAACGTGGAGGATCTTTGGTATGGATAGACTGTTTCATTTAGTCGTTAACAAACTGACATTTTATTAGGCTTAATTATCCATGGGAGGCCATGTACGCACGGAAATAATCTTCGTCCTTCACCCTTTACTCACACATATCCTAGAGCCATTGAAGAACACGATGCGCGTGCTGCGGCAGACAAAAGTTCACTCTGATTATGTGTTTGTATTATATCCCTTATTTATGGCTTCACAACAGTATGTCATCTCAATGCAATTTGTCGATGGCTCTGTTTCTAACCGCCTGTCTCTACAGATAGACATTCATTATGTAGAAAAGACCTCAAACTTGACCTTGCATACATTGTCATTACACATCAATGACTATATGAATGATGTAAACATTGAAATCCTTACATACAACTTTCGTCTCAATTAAGGATGCCGTCGGATTCATGCTGTCGTAAAAGCTGAACATTGCGTCCACTGATTTCATTTAGCGAAGCACCTGGCTCGTGCACCGGCGCTTATTTTGCATTATCGTGGGTATAGCTCACGCATGACGGCCAATGCCGCCTTTGATTTCTGCGATAAGAGGCGTTCTTCTTTGAGAACTCTTCCCCAACGACCACGATCTATGGACAAGCAAGCGAGGCTCAATAAGCGTTTCAACGACATTGTGTCGGCAAAAACCCCAATATCACCAAGCCATGGCCCCCAGTTCTTAGAGGCTATCTATACTCACCCAAACCCTGAGGACCGTATCGCAAGTTTGGTGTCGAAGAAAACGGGAGTAGACGCTTTGAAAGCCGCTATCCGGTATGATTTATCCCTCACGTTCATGAACACACATGCATCATTCCTTATACGATACCTCCAACACCCGGAACTGAAAGCAATCAACAACGGAGAATTTCTCGACGGGATTCTAATGTATCTAGTCGACCCACCCACCTTTTGGATGGAGTTTCGAAGGAAATTCCTTAAATGCGAATTGGATGAGGACGCCGTATATTCCTTTGGCTGGCTACTACACCGCCTATGTACGATGGCATCCGAAGAAGCCGCTTCTTTCAGAGAAGGGTCTGACATGGACGAAATCATTAATATCCTTCTGTCATCACACATCGAGAAAACCAAATCCATTGGATCAAAGTTGAAGGAAGTGTTGAGCACGTCCTTGCCTATTGTGCATGGCAACATTACGTCCAGCTCAGGCCCTGGTGGCCGACACAACAATGACTTTGCGGACTTTCGCAAGATCTCCATTCTTCCTACTGGAGAAGAGATGGCTTCAACGGATGCGCCTTTTTTGAGGCCAGCAAGCGTATTGGAGGAACTAGAGAATGCACCTACACGTGTTGCGATTCATTTGGATAACCAGTTCAGACTCCTTCGAGAAGACATGATTCACGAAATGCGTGAAGAACTCCAGATAGCCTTGGGGAAAAAGCAAGGTCGCCATAGGGGCACAAAGATTCAAGGCTTACGCTTGAAGGACCTGGAGCTTGGCGACGAGAAGAAACGAATGAAATGGAGTTTAATTTGCGTTTGCGACCACGACTTTCCAGAGATGAAAAGGTTGAAGAACCGAAAAGATCGAAAAGAATTCTTGGATGATAAACGTCAGTTTTTCAAGCACCAATCGTTGGCCTGCCTCTTGGTCGGTACAGAAATCATTGCGTTTCCGTGCATCTATCGCGACGAAGAGCGTTTGGCCAAGAATCCGCCCGAAATAGTCCTCCAATTCGAGGACGCGGAGAGCACTCAACATGCTCTTCGCAGGCTCAAAATGGGGGACAATGTCGTGCTAATTCAGATAGATACGGCCACATTTGCGTATGAACCCATTCTGAAAGGACTTCAACAGACAATCACTCTACCATTATCCTCCGAAATATTACTCTGGAAGGTGGGAAATTGTCCCGCGGACATTACGGAACAGATCCCATCTATAGTGCAAATCTTACGCAATGACCCTAGTGTCAACTTGAAAAGTCTCTTAAAAACACCCAAGGATATTAAACTCGATGACTCGCAGGCCAGGTCACTCATATCCGGCCTAACACAGAAAATATCCTTGATTCAAGGACCTCCAGGTATGTTACTCGAAGGTTGACAACTGTTATAGAAGGATGACTTTTGTTAACAAAAATCACACTCTAGGAACCGGTAAATCGTTCATCGGAGGTTTGATAGCAAAATCAATCCATGATTTTACGTCAAAGACTATTCTCGTCGTCTGTTATACAAATCATGCTTTGGACGACATCTTGACCCACCTTTTAGACATTGGCATCCCACAGACAAGCATGCTCCGTATTGGTGGAAAATCGACCTCTAGAACAGAGCCGTTGACAATCCAACATCAACAACGTGGGCCAAACAGGACCAGCCGTCTTGAATGGACGGCTATCGACGAATTGAAAACACAGCACGCACAACTCCGGCAACGCGTCCAGTCTTCGTTTCGACGATATATTTCGCAAGCGTCATATACAAACATCCTTGATTACCTCGAAATGGAATATCCTGATTACTTCGAAGCCTTCCAAATTCCGGATCAAGAGGATGGGATGTCTTTTGTTGGGGCGCAAGGGAAGGCAGCTCAACCCGACTACCTCATCGAAAAGTGGGCCCATGGTGATAGGCCGGACCGGGCTTTTCTTCCTTTCATTTCATCTTCTCAAAGCAGAAAAAGCATTTGGGACCTTCCCAATGCGACTCGACAAGCCCATTTAAAAGGCTGGCGAGAAGCCTTGCTCCAAGAGGCAATCGAAGATTTCGTTTTGAATGCGAAGGAATATAATCGGTGCGTCGACAGATTAAGCAGAGCATATAGCACCAATACATCCACTCTCCTGCGAAACAAACGGATCGTCGGTTGTACAACTACGGCGGCAGCAAAGTATAGGGAAGAAATTCGTACATTCAATCCTGATGTCTTGTTGGTCGAAGAAGCCGGTGAAATCTTGGAGTCGCATGTCCTTACTGCGCTAGGACCCGAAACTTCGCAAATGGTCTTAATTGGAGATCATAAGTAAGTAAATTTCGACATTCTACTGCACCAAGATTTCCCCTAATTGCCTACGTATCTAGACAATTGCGCCCCAAAGTCAATCATTACCTTCTTACGGTCGAAAATGGAGAGGGTTACGATCTCAATCGCTCGCTGTTCGAAAGATTGATTCTTAAGGAATATCCACATGTAACGCTTGAACAGCAACATCGGATGCGACCAGAAATCTCGAATTTTATCAGGCAGATGACATATCCGAAACTCATCGACTCTCCAAACACACAGAACCGGCCTTGTTTACGGGGAGTTCAAGATAATATCATTTTCATCAACCATGATCATCCAGAGGACGAAATCAGTGCGATCGGCGATAGAAATGACATGGCGTCGAAGTCCTCCAAACAAAATTCATTCGAGGCTTTCATGATCTTGAAGATTGTGAAATATCTCGGTCAACAAGGATATGGTACAGAGAATCTTGTCATTCTAACACCATATCTTGGGCAACTTCATAAACTTCGAAACATCCTGAAGAAGGATAACGACCCTATCCTAAATGACCTGGACAACAGTGAGCTTGTAAAAGCTGGCCTGATCGATCCTGCTATGGCCAAGTTATCCAAAAGGTCTATCCGTCTCGCCACAATTGGTGAAGTCCACTCAGTTTTACCTACGACTAATAGATCGATAATTAAATCATTCTTGCAGATAATTATCAAGGTGAAGAAAGCGACATAGTTGTCGTTTCGTTGACCAGGAGCAACCCTCGACACGATATCGGTTTTATGTGTGCCCCAGAGAGGCTGAATGTTTTGCTGTCTCGAGCTAGAAATGGCCTCATCATGCTTGGAAATTCAGACACATTCAAAAACGCTCGAAAAGGACATGAAATCTGGAACCAATTTTTTGGTTTGCTAATTGATGGGAAACATGTTTATCAAGGTCTTCCAGTAAAATGCGAAAAGCACCCAAACACAACCGAAATACTTTCCCAAGTCGAAGATTTCGACTCCAAGTGCCCTGATGGAGGTTGTCTTGTGCCTTGGTAAATATTCCTAATGAAAACAATGTTGATGCCCATTAACAAGCGAATTTTGCTTTAAAAAATAGTGGTGTTACTCTATCGTGTGGGGTGCACACTTGTCCATCAAAATGCCACCAATTGTCCAATCATTCTAAAATACCCTGCAGAGAGCCAATGACTTCGCGATGTGTGGCTGGACACACTCTCCATTGGGAGTGCAACAAGGGAGCTCCTGTGACATGTTCCAAATGTGAACGTGAAAAAAGGCTTGCCAAAAAGAAACAAGAGGAGGAGCTGACTGCACAGACGCGTCGGGATGCAGAACAAAAGGCGCATTTAGCCAAGATGGACAATTTTAACGCCCAAATTGAAGCGGAGAGACGGAAGGCAGAAGACGCTCGCTTATTGCAGGAGCAAGCCAATGCCATCAAGCAGAAGCAGAAAGACTTAGAATCTATCAAAGCGGCGAATGCCAACCGTATCCTTCCACCACCACTTTCAATCACAGCGCAGGGCGCTCGATTATCTCGTGAACAAGCTATTACTTTCCAACAGAAGGAGAGCAATTTGGGATCTATTCAAACAGCCAATGTTAACCCTGCTGTTCCGCCGCTGTCTCCAAACACTTCTATCTTCAGTAAATTATTTTCTCCGTTCGCTCAGTTAGCAGCACCAATGGCCTCCAGTGAATCTACCCCTCCTGGAAGTGATACATCCAAAACAGTTCAAAACGTGGCAAACAATCGCTTAAAGTCTACATCGAGCGGAAAACCTTTTAAGGACCCTGGTCCGTCACCGTCGCAGATCGAGTGGAATCGTCAGAAAACAGTCGAGGGTGCACAAAACGACGCTATCGACGCCATCATGGACATGATCGGGTTGGAGGCAGTCAAACAAGGAGTCCTCGACATCAAAGCCAAAATTGATGTCAGCGTTCGTCAAGGTTCTTCTCTCAAACGCGAAAGGTTCAATGCGGTCCTACTGGGCAACCCAGGAACAGGTACGTCGTGTCATTTCTCGTCCACGCTGACATCCGCTAAAGAAACGTAGGAAAAACGACTGTGGCCAGGCATTATGCCAAATTTTTGGCTACCGTCAAAGCTATCCCTGGTGAAACTTTCGAAGAAACCACGGGTGCTCGACTGGCCCAAAATGGTGTTGGCGAAGCCACCAAACTTGTTGAAGGAGTCGTCAAAGCTGGAGGAGGAGCCATATTCATCGATGAAGCTTATCAGCTTACAAGTGGCAACAACTTTGGGGGTGGTGCAGTCCTCGATTTCCTGTTGGCAGAGATGGAAAACAGGGTTGGCACCTTGGTTTTTATCTTCGCTGGTTACAATAAGGAAATGGAGAAATTTTTTGAACACAATCCGGGCCTTAAAAGTCGCGTGCCTTATGAGTTTCAATTTGCCGACTACGAAGATGCGGAACTCATGCGTATGCTGGAGGACTATATCAAGAAGGACTTTGCTGGACGCATGAAAGTCGAAGGCGGGATTACAGGCTTGTATGGTCGTATCGCGATTCGACGTCTTGGAAGACGTCGGGGTCGCCCTGGTTTCGGTAATGCCCGCGATCTGCAAACAGTCCTATCGCATATAAAAAAACGACAGGCGGTTCGGTTAACAAAAGAACGCCAGGAGGGCAAACAACCGGACGACTTTTTGATGACGCGAGAAGATCTCATAGGTCCTGATCCCTCTACTGCCATCAAAGAAAGCAAGGCGTGGCTCAAGTTACAGCAGATGATAGGGTTGAAGTCGGTCAAGGAGTCCATTAAAAGCCTTTTTAGTTCCATTGAAGAGAACTATCAGCGAGAGCTTTTGGAGAAAGGAGTGTTGGATTTCTCTCTGAACAAGGTGTTCCTCGGACCCCCTGGTACTGGCAAGACCACAGTGGCAAAGTTGTACGGCAGCATTCTGGCTGACATTGGTCTCCTGAGCAACGGTGAAGGTTTGTGCATTTTCAAACGCATTTTGAAAACCAGGCTGACAAGACGTTATATATTGACAGTTATTCTGAAAAACCCCTCTGACTTTGTCGGCTCAGCACTGGGACAATCCGAGGCAAACACCAAGGCAATTTTGGCAAACACAGTCGGTAAAGTATTGATTATAGACGAGGTTAGCACCTTTGTAACGTTTCGAAGACAACAATTACTCACGGATTGTTTGCAGGCATACATGCTTTACGGAGGAGGTGGAAGTGACGATGTGTCTTCAGGATCAAATCAATACAAGACTTCAGTCATCGACACCATTGTCGCTGAAGTGCAGAATGTGCCTGGCGAAGACCGCTGCGTTATCCTTGCTGGTTACAAAGATCAAATGCTTGAGATGTTCCAGGTATGCCTCATTCGAAAATTTATATGAACGACATAACCTAAACTGCTGCAAGAACGTGAACCCCGGATTGTCGAGACGTTTCAAAATCGAGGAAGCATTCAACTTTGAGAATTTCAACGATGATGAACTTCTGAAGATTCTGGAGTTGAAGTTGAAGGATCAAGAGCTTGAGGCCACTCCACAGGCCAAGAAAACTGCCATAGATCGTTTGAGCCGGATGAGAAATCGGCCTAACTTTGGTAATGGAGGTGAAGTCGAAAATATCATAACGGCAGCAAAAGGACGAGCGATCGCGCGAAGGTCGAAAATACCTCTCTCTGAAAGGCCCTCTGTCATCACGATTGAAGCTGAAGACATCGACCCCGATTGGAACAGGAGTGCCAACGCTGCAGCAGACCTCGTCAAAATCTTCAGCGACATTGTTGGCTGCGAAGATATAATACAAAAGCTGAAGAATTATCAAGAAGTTGTTCAGGCGTGCCTTGCCAGGGATATGGATCCTAGAGAGCTTATCCCCACAAATTTTGTTTTCACTGGCCCTCCCGGTACGTTGTTTTGTTCGATGGATAAAATTTATTGACTGAACCCCTTTGGAAGGTACGGGGAAGACGACAGTGGCGCGCAAAATAGGGCAAGTGTTTTATAACATGGGCATTTTGGGATCCGGGGACGTCATCGAATGCTCCGCTTCAGACCTTGTTGGACAATATGTCGGGCAAACCGGCCCCAAGACCAGAAAGCTGTTTGAAAAAGCTCTTGGAAAAGTCCTCTTTGTCGATGAAGCGTACCGCCTAAGCGTTGGCCATTTCGCTCAAGAGGCAATAGACGAACTCGTTGGTCTCCTCACACACCCCGACTTCAAAAGTAAACTCATTGTCATCCTTGCTGGATACGAACAAGACATGAACCAACTCATGTCGGTAAATACAGGGCTATCAAGTCGTTTCCCGGAACAGGTGGTTTTCGTGAACATGGATGCTGAACAATGCTTGAAGATTGTTAGTAACGAACTAAAGAAGAAAAAGATTCAGACTGATGGGTGGGACGTCGACGTATCCTCAGAAGCCAACATTGAAATCAAGGAGCTCATTCGCGACATGGCGGAGCTTCAAGACTGGGGCAATGCACGAGATATGATTACAATTTCCAAAGAGATGATCAACAAGGCATTGGTATCTCTCACAACTGCCGCGCCAGGTGCCAGCCCGATGCTTTCTGGCGTCGATGCTGTTGGTGTGATGAAAATTGCACTGAAGGATCGCCAGAGAAGATCAAAGATACCTCCTAAACCTCGTCTCGCTCAACCCGATTTGCATATGCAAGAACTCACAGCTACTCCGCCTCCACCTCCAACCCTTGCGACAAGGACGACGGCCAACACTCAAAAGGCATCCGACAGAGGACGTGGCCGTGGCAGAGGACGAGGGCGTGGTCGCGGTGACGGAGGAGAAAGCAGGGCCAACACTAGCCAATCACAATCGCATCAAACTCGTCAACAAGTGCAAAGGGACCCAGGTGTGAACGATGCCTTATGGAATGAAATGGAGGCAATGAAGCGAAAAGCAACACGGATCGAAATGGATGCGAAAAACCGGGTAAAAGAGATGGAAAAAAAGGCGGAAGAGGCGAAAAAAGAGGCGCAACGACAAGAACAGATGATTGCCGACAAGCAACTGGCAGAGGCTGCGGCCAAAGAGGCATCCGAAAGGGCCGAACTGCAACGACAAAGAGAAAAGGCGCGCCTGAAGGCGCTGGCTGCACGAGCCGAGCAAGCAAAGGCGGAAGCTGAAGCTCGTGCACGGAGAGAAGCAGAGAGGCAGCGACAGGCCAAGGAAGCAAGAGCACAGGCGAAACTGCGGGAAATGGGAGTCTGCGTTGCTGGATATCAGTGGATTAAGATGGGTTCTGGATATCGCTGTAAAGGAGGATCGCACTTTGTATCTAATGGCGAGCTTGGATTATAGTTAGAACAAGTTGTTAGTAGCGTGTAATAAAACACAACGGTTATTGCTCAGACTAATTTTGCCGCGGAGGTCAATTTGAATATTTCACAGGCTCACACCTTTTATCTCCTTCCAGCTCCCAGGCAGTGAGGTCTCTCTTGCTTTCCACCAGCACCCACCTCAGAGACCCACCTTAGACCTCCTCGTCACCAGTATATACCATGGCCGACGAAATCGACTATGAGGGTCTACCCTCAAATGCCGGTCTTGGTGTAAGTTGGCGTATAATTAGTTTTCTCCCCCAATTCTTGACGCGTCCAATTCTTTTTCTAGGTCAATATGCTTGCAGGCGCACTCGTAAGATTCCCTTTCAGCCACATATGTCCTTCACTCAGTAAAAGGCGCCATAGGCTGGCATTTCCGAGCACGCTGTGATGTTCCCCATAGACAGTATCAAAGTGGGTCTTGTATCGTGGCTGGGAATTCTTTCTCAAAGTCTTTTCTCGCGCGCAGACACGGATGCAGGTTTTCGCCACATCACCGCTCGCTGTATACAGCGGTGTTGGCAATGCATTCTCCAGGATCGCCTCCACAGAAGGAGTCCGAGCCCTCTGGAGAGGTGTTTCATCCGTCATTCTCGGTGCCGGTCCCGCTCACGCAGTGCATTTCGGGACGTTAGAGGCAGTCAAGGAGCTATGTGGAGGCAACGAGGCTGGGAACCAGTGGTTAGCTACTTGTATGTTCCTTTTCGCTCTCCTTTTGCAATTTTTTGGTCTTAAAAACTACCACTCGTAACTCCGCAGCATTGGCAGGAGCCTCAGGTACGATAGCAGCCGACGCTTTTATGAACCCTTTCGATGGTGAGTATCAATTATATTTTTTGCCACTCATGTAGTAACCTTTTTTTAGTTGTCAAGCAACGAATGCAGGTTCACAAGTCGGAATTCCGTTCTGTATGGGTGTGCGCTCGCTCAGTCTACCGAGCAGAGGGTATTGGCGCCTTCTACGTTTCCTACCCCACAACATTAGCCATTACGATTCCCTTCAATGCCATCCAATACACCGTCTACGACCATCTCAAAAAGTTCATGAACCCCCGAAATGAATACTCGCCCCAGTCCCACATAATCGCTGGAGGAATTGCTGGTGCAGTGGCTGCCGCTGTGACAACGCCTCTCGACGTAGCCAAGACGATTCTGCAGACACGAGGGGCGTCCACGGAAGCTGACATCCGGAATGTCAAGGGTATGGCCGACGCATTCAAAGTTATCTGGGCGAGGGACGGACTGAAAGGATTCGGGAGAGGATTGACGCCAAGAGTACTGACTATCATGCCGAGTTCCGCGCTGTGCTGGATGTCCTACGAGTTCTTCAGTTCGTCTCACTTGCTCTTCCTTATTCTATTCAAATGGACCTAAATGATCTTTTCTGCATTTTACAGAAGCGGCCATCCGATCTGATTAATAGACATGACTGATTTTTATGACACTCTGAGGATAATGACGGCATATCTGATTATCATTGCTATACCAGCTCCCGCCAAAATGTTTTTATCTTCATAGTATAATAGTACATAGTTAGTATATATTGCACGCACCCTACACCACACTGACCTAATGCGAAGGATAGAATCGCGCCCACGTGACGGCTACTGTAAACCATTCTCTACGCGTTTCAATACTCACTTGACAAGCAGCCACTATGTTTTTGAATCCTGCCTTTCTGCTTCTCTCCCTCATTACTTCCTCGTGTCTTTTTGCTATTTCTATTGTACTATATGCTATCCGCCCCCGTCTTGATGTCGATTTTGCTACTCAGGTGGAAGAATCTGTAGGGACCTTCTCAGAACTGGCTATTGATCTCGGCGTCTACTTCGTTCCCGAGACGTCATCTATTCCGCCTCAATCACTCACAGCGATACTTCCCATTCTGCCTTCCTCTTTGCATCGCACCGAAGAGCTCATTCAACCGTTCCTCGAGCCCCAGGAACACGTCCTAGAGCTTGTTATTGTGTGCCCTGACACGATCGCGTCTTCCGTTCGGCGTGTTCTCCAAGACACATTCTCCACTTTACAATCAGAGGGACATCCTGTAATCTCGCTGCATCCATGGTCGGACTTGCATGGGCCATTTGCCTTTCTCAAAGCTGCTGCTGCTGCAACAACCGAATGGGTCCTAATCATGGATGACACTGGCCTCTCTGACCAGCTGGAATACGACGCTTATGTCCTCTTACATCCCCCTGATATCAGCCTACCTTTTGGTCCCCATGGGAAAGAGCTGATAGCAAGCGAGGTACTCCAACTCTCTTCTTGGGGAGAAATCGTGCCAGGAAAGTTTATTCTCCCTCCCTTTGTCATGCCTTCAAGTCTGTCACCATTTAGCTTGGAATATGAGGGCCCTCCTATTGACTGCAACACATGGGCTGATTTTGGTGAGTATGTAGCCAGTCTTCATCCTGATCCTATCGGAGGAATCCTCTTCAAAGAGCCCACATCGACGCAGTTGTCCTCGTTTTTTCTCTATCCTGTCGATATGGACTTTCTGCCTGATCAGCATCTCGTGGAATGGGAAGACCTGTCTAACGATACAGACATCACTCCTAAGTTCTTGCCTTATCCTCTGGTCAATATTTCCGAAGCGAGCCCCCAACCTCGATTCGTGTTGTTCTTGCCTACTCTAAAGGATGTTGAAGACATGCAATCTTTTCTCTGCGCCATGCAAGCAACTGATCAATGGCGAATACAAATCCTGGTATACGACGATGTGTTTCCAGAACTAGATCAAGGCGAATGGACTTCCGGGACCTTTGAGTTTAGTCATTGTACTATTGGATATGAGGTTCCTTCTGGAGAGATTGCTATAGCATTAGGCGGCTCAAGCAGTACACCACTTCTTGACTGGCTTGGGGATCTCAGTGTTCCCGTAGATGTCGTTCTCTGCCTCAAGGAGGAGGATGTATTGGCCAACTACTTGTGCTCGCCGCATAAAAATTCTTTGTTGCATTTAACAACCATCATAAAGATTCCAAGATCAGACTTGAACCAAATGGAATGGATGTCTTCGCTTTCTCTGGAAGAGTGGAAAAGTATGAGCCAAAAGTATATACACTAATCAAGATGATTTTACTAATAGACATTTTTAGATTGGAATATACCTCGGGTTGACATTACGGTTATAACCAACGACCGTCCAGCCTCACTGAAACGACTGCTTGACTCCCTTCAAGCTGCCCGATACTTTGGAGACACCATGGACATGCGCATAAATATAGATCAAAGCTGCGACGCGGAGACTCTGGAAATCGCAGAGCACATCAGATGGCCGTTCGGAAGGGTGTTCTTACACCGCAGAATCATCCACGCAGGCCTCCTTCCCGCGATCGTGGAATCCTGGTATCCACATAACAATGATTCGTACGGCTTGCTCCTCGAGGATGACGTGGAACTCTCCCCGTTGTTCTATGCATGGATAAAAATGGCCTTGCTGCGTTACAGGTGGGTTCTTGTAGACGGGTTATCTGATAAGCGTTCAGCTGATCTCATTTTCGTCTAGGTATGGTGTTCCTGACAATAGAAGTCCTACTTTATTTGGTATTAGTCTTTACCAACAGAAAAATCTCGAGTTACCGCTCGAAGGTCGTCAGCCGTTTAACCCACGCATATATCTGGCCAATGAAGGCATAGAACACCCAACCATTCCATATCTTTCCCAAGTTCCGTGCAGCTGGGGAGCAGTGTATTTTCCCGAGCATTGGCGAGAATTTCACGATTACCTCTCCATCCGCCTGTCGGAAACTGTCATGCCGCTCGAAGAAGAGGTCGTTCCCAAAGTACGATCAAATCAGTGGTCAAAATCCTGGAAACGATTTTTCATCGAGCTGGTTTTTCTCAGAGGATACGTGATGCTATATCCCAACTACGAGGATTTTGTGTCGCTTTCCACTAATCATTTAGAGGTCGGGTCTCACGTCAAAGAACGTTCACAGGAAAAGCGAGACCTCTTTGATTTACCCTTGATGGGACTCGAGGTTTCACAAGAACCGTCCAAGCTTCTCGATATGCCGGGCCACTCTCTCCCTCGCATAAACATGCTGCCAATATTGAACTTGACCGGATATCTCACGTCATCCCTAGACATTGTTCGAAGAGGAAATTTACGACAATCCGATCTCGTACACTGCAATAATCCGTTTGAATTGTATAACATTCGATCTCTTATGTGTATCAACACGCTGTAGGTAGCATGTACGCTATTTAAAAAAATGGTAGTAAAAAAAGATGTGATATCATATATCGTAGTCGTATCGTCCCGGGTTTCCCAAAGCATCATTACATAGCAATTTGAGAGCTGTCTAGGTTAACGGCATGCAAGAAGAGATTAACATTGGCTAGCTTGGTTTGTCGCTGTTCTTCGTCGTGGACCCAGCCCTTGTTTACACTGAGGACATTGTCCAAAATTTTTTCACGGAGTGTTCCAACCAACACATGATGTTGCTCGTTGAACCCATGCAGAGCCAAGGCTGCTAGGAATTGCCAGACAGGTTGGTCCACAGTATCCGTTGGCACCGGATGGTTGGCAGGATCTGGGTTGACAATGCGGGATGAAGGGAATAGGGAGAGCAGATGAGGTGCAAGCAGTTGGAACAGATGATCAAACATTAGTCGCCTACGGATGTGGTCAATGAATACACAATCCCAAGGTATGCCAGAGAAATAGAGCGTACCATTGCTGACTCTCCTCGATTGTGGGGGCTTCTGCCACATCTGCCAAATCAGACGTCGCTATCGTTTGTTTGATCACCTCCACTCTACTGAGGAAAAGGGTCAACAAAGCCAGACCAGGCTAAACAAATGCATCAGTTCGTTGCTCGATGATATGATATAACGTGGATTTTATTATACTTACTCGGGTTCGAGCAACAGTGACAATGTTACTGCGAGTCAACAACAATCCAAGAAGACCCGTTACAAGGCGGAGATTGGCCACCGAAATGACCGGTAATATGCTCTGCATGACGCTGCCCAAAAATGCCTGTGTCTGGCGCTCGACATCAGATCTTTCTTGTGTGTCGTTGATAGTATCAAGAATGGGTGCATTTCGAACTACGTCCAACTGGTTGAAGCACGCCACAAGCAACGTCAACAAAGTAAGCATTCGTTGATTGTCGAGTAGCCGAGTGAGACGAGGCAGAATTTTTTTGCCCTTGGTCGGCGTCAAAAGGGAAATGAAAGGGTGAGGATCACTGTAGGAGAGTAGGTCAGTAGGATACAAAACGACCTTAAACAGTCAATAATACCTCGTTTGAAGAGGGACCATGACCCTTAATTCATCCCAAAGTTTGTCGACAAGTTCATCGTATTCCTTTTTCCTGAACAAGTACTTAGAGTGCGTTTATATTGGAGAGCAAATATATAATTACCATTCCTGGGAAGCCTCTACATCTTCAGGTGAAGGTTGATCTCTCCTGAGTTGCTCAACTCGGAGAACTACGTCGTACAATTCCTCAAGAATGACAAGAACCTTTCTATGTGTGAGAGGTTCTTTTTTCACTAGATCATCCGTCTAATGGCCAAGCATGAAATTCTGATCTTCGGATAAAATTAATGGGCGCTTACTTGAGCTTCTGCGGCAAGGCCTAATGCCTCACGCCCAAGCTTGGCAGCTTCCTTGGCAGCACCTTCATTGTGAACTGTAGACTTGCTGATATGTAGGTTAGCAGTTGCGTGCGACAATGTAGGCGATGCGCCTGCTCCAGCGTCAACCTGGAGAAGCTGCCTGGGCGCCGCCTTATAGCTTCTCCCAGAAGTTTTCCCCAAAGCACCTTGAAGACTATGGACGGCTGCAATAACAGTGATGAGTGAATATATAACAATGGAAACACAACGACGACAGACCATAGAGACCCTTTTCTTCTTCCCTTTTTCTTGCATTGCTGACAATTCGCTCGACTTGCTGTTCCATGCGCTGCATTGCGCTCGGTCGTCTGTTGCCACCTTTAGATGACAATCCCAGACCGATACCACCTCCAGAGCCAAACTTGAGAACGCGTTCGTCTTGGGATTGCAAACCCATACGAGAACGCATTATGGCACCGTATACTTGTGCGTAAAAATCATCCGCGTATGGGTCCTGAGTGACGAGTTGTGAAACCTGGATTCGAGTAATAAAGTCCTTGTCCGATTGCGTCATGAGGTCGTTATAACGCGACTATCAATATTGATGTTCAGTTCAGTAGAAGTCCGAAAATTCATATAAAACAACTAACCATGTGTGCAATTTTGGCAGCCTTACGGCGACGCTTTTCTTCCATTTTTTCTGCCTCCAAGATTTTGCGCATAGCCTCGACTCTCAAAGCTTCTTGATCAGCAGGAGAAACGCCATGCATATCACGACCAAAGTCTGCCTGGGCGAGATCCGAAAGAAGTCTTTGCTGGAGTTGGATATTTTGAGGCTGATAACGAGACTCTTCTTGCAGCGAGATGGGGAATTGTGCATTGTTATTGATGACCGCAGGTGAGCGAGAACGGGATGCCTGCCTACGATATTGCTGCTGCTGCTGTTGTTGTTGTTGCTGCTGGTGCTGCTGCTGGAATAACAATTGACGTTCTTGTGCCTGTTGAAGAAGTTGAGCAGCAAGTACTTCCTGAGGGTCTACTCCTTGAAAACCAGGGGCCCGTCGGTTGTATGGGGAACCACGAGCCCTTTCCATGTTCATGGCCAAGAGCCGACGCTCAACCTCTTCCAACCTGAGCTGCTCTTCCAACTCCTGCGCACGCTGCTGCTGAAGCATTTGCTCCTGTTGTTGGAGGAGTAAGATCTGCCGGTGGTGCTCAAGGAATCGTGGCGATTGTGAAGACGGCATCATGCGAGGAGGTGGGGTTCTCTGCTGCTGTAACTGCTCACGCTGTTGCAAGAACAAACGCTGTGCCTGAGCTTGTTGCTGTTCCTGCTGATAAAGCTGACGCTGACGAGCCTCATCTTCCCGAAGACGCTGCTGCTGCTGGAGTAGTTGCTGCTGAAGAAGTTGTTGCTGCTGCTGTTGGAGAAAGCGTTCCTGTAAGATACGCTCCTGCTCCTGTTGCAAAAGATACTCCTGCTCCCGCTCGCGTTCGCGTTCGCGTTCTGCCTGAGCATTTGCCAGCATCTCAGCCTCAATCTCCTGCAACGTTCGAACCCGCTGATGCGCCTGTTGATTCTGTCCGATGACACCGCCAATGGCAACCGGGGCATCGTTACCGAACGGAGAGAACCTAGAGGAGTGTGCTTGAGCTGGGCCAGGGGAAGCACGCGGATGGTCGGCGATGCGAGTAGAACCGTTGGCTCTTGGAAGGGTGGAGAAGAGCGAATGATCTTGCCAGATAGACTCGAGAGAATTGGTGGCAGCGGGACGAGCGGCTACGCTGAGGGTCAGAAAGAAACATTAGAGGTCGGGCAAGAGCATACCCGTCTGGACTGTCCGGGGTTGCTCGGGTTCTACCCTTTCCTCTCGTCGTGGAGGCTCCTGACGTTGGTCGCGCTGCCTGGGCTGAATCTGATCATGGAGGGGGTTTGGCAAGACAGGATTAGAAAAATCAAAATCCTTGCCTGATAACGAGGGAGATTAGGGATTTATGAATAGGGATTCATATAGAAGTTATTACCAATAGGGTCAGTGGATCCGAAGGTCTCGTCGTTCAAGTCGTCACCCCCTTCCTGGAGGGCATCGCCGAGACCGTCGTAGCTCTCGTCGTTCCAGTCGTAGACGGCGATATTCTCGTGCTGGTCACTTTTTAGGTCGCGCTCGGGCAGTCCGAAGAATGCCATCACTGGGACATGCAGGACGCGGACAACGACGAGCACCTGCTTTTTGGACGATCAATACATAAGCCGGCTAGACAAACATGTACAACTTGTCCAGATCTAATCTAATCTACAACAACTACTACTATGTACAAAATTACAACTTGCTCACATCCGCCAAAAAGTCGAGCAGCGTGCTTGCACTCCACGCCTGCGTCGCACAAGAGTCCCTGCAATATTTCCCATCTGCGTTTGTCAATTCAGGCAGTCCTCTCCATGGATCCTTTGACAAGTGCTCCCGAGGCGTAAGCAGCAGTTTGTGCAGGTAATGCAACGTCTGTTTCTTATCCTCCTTGCCCGACCCCACCCGGGTATCAAAATCAAGGTATGCTCTCAAGAAATAGCCCAAAGGCCAACCCCACTCGGGTCCCTGCGTGTCTCGTCAGTCTCTGCACAAGCCATAGAGCATCAAAGTTCTTACATTGTGGTAGTTCAGGCCTTTGGCCACCGAAGGATCATCCGAGTCGTTCGAGTTGTCGTAATCTGGACGGTACTGCAAGTCGGCAGTGTCCAGTGTTTTCATTCCAAGCGGGCCCCGTAGCACCTTGTCAGCCAGCTGAAGTGCACCGAGGCCGTGATGAGGGTCAAACAGCTCTGGAGCAACAGTCATCGCAATCGGGAAATTGCAGCGCAACTGGTAGTCTGCCCATTCATGGCCCGCTCCAGAGCCATACACGTCCTTGTATATCCCCCGTCGATTCACAAGACTTGAATTGATTTTGTAGTCCTTGTCAAAGGACGCATCCAAGGGGACATAATAACACTTCTCGAAAGACTCTTGAATCAGTTTCGACCATTCAGCGTATGTCACAAGACGCTTCTGTCCTTTGACTACAATCGCATGTCAATGTAAATAAAACAACCAATGCACCAAAGCAAAAACTCACTTTCAGCCTGTACACCCTTGAATGGGAATTTTCCTTGACTTGATAGCTCATTCAGCCATCGAAGCGTACTCTTCAGCAAGCCAGTAATCTCAACAGGTGCGCCATCTCTCGGTGTCCCCGGAACACCTTTAGTACCAGCCTTGACTGATTCTCCCATTTTGTCCATCCACGTCCCACAATTATGTTGATTACCACCAAATATTAACCCAGTTTCCCAATCAACATGGATGTCAATGTTAAATCCTTGATCCCTCATCTGCATGTCCAGGTTTGGACCTGCATTGTATTCTCGGAAAGTAATTCCATCTGCATGCCGTTGCAGAATCTCCTGAATTATTTCTGCAATAGAAGAGGAATACGCATATGCTTTTGAATCGTCCCATGGCACCCAGGTATCGTCTTTCGGGAAGCGTCGCTTAACGGGCTCGGAAAGAATCTGGATGCCATCGGGAGCAGTCTTGACATAGTCCTGGATGTTTTGCAACATCCACCATGGTGAATCACGGGAATTGTATCTAGAACAAGCACTGTCAGACTCCCCAATCTCCCTGATGAGAAAAACATGTACCTTGGACTGCGCAAAGAATCCAAAAGATTCGGGATCAACCCATGCTTCAACGTCGAAGCAAAAGCCAAGATATGCCTTCGCGCGCCCTCGAAATTTCCAGTAGTCAAGAAAAGGCCGCTCAGCGAAATAAACACGTCACGTCCCCAACAGCGCGCCCATCCGGTAGTGAAATGGGGGAGACCCGCTGCAAGGGATGGCATCGGCACACTGGGATCCAGAGACGCCGACTTGACGAGTCCATGCATCTGAATCGCGCACAATGCAAGATCCTGAGTGAACTCGTGTCCGGAAGATACAAAGTCTGAACATTGCTCAATGGCAGCAGCACGGGCAGCTTTGTATGCCTCGGAGACGACAAGGGCAAAATACTTGGGCCTCATGTAATTTGGCACTGAAGCCTTGACTCTATCAAAGCGCTCTTTTATCCACTGTGCAGGTTTGGCCAAATGTGGGAGCGTGCCCACTTGACTAGAAAAAAGGTTCAGCTTGTATAATGATATTGTAAATGAAAACTCACTGGCTCAATCGCTCATGGACATAATTGTTAGGAGGAGACCCGGAGACGAGGCGGGAGAGAGAGACGAAGGACCAGAACGTGTTGGGTGTGCTAACAAAGAAGGAACTGAGGCTACGTAGCTACGGGTGTGTCTACAAATACTGTGTGATATGTGACTACAGGCACGTGTGTGTGTCTACGTTAGAGGGAACTCTAACATCACCCCCCTCTTAAAGGTGGGCGTCCGGGATGTTGTGGAGGCGTATGTAATTGTTTAGTACTTCAGAGTTAGGGAAGGATGAGTGGCTTGACCACGAAGCGTCTTCCTCTGTGCAGCCATCGAGCAGCACGAGGAACTGTGTTCCACTGCGCAGGGCCCTGTGGCCGAGCACACTTGCAATGTCTGGGGGTGGTAACGCGGGGGGAGGTGTTGGTGTCGCGGGTGAAGTTTGGGAATCGAATTCTGCTGGTATGAAACGGGAGAGTTTAGAGACATGGAAAGTAGGGTGGATCGACCACGAGGCCGGTAGGTCGAGGGTGTAAGACTGGATGCCAACGCGTTTCGTCACAGGAAAAGGTCCGTGACGCTTAACATCGAGCTTTTTAGACGGACGTGAGGACTTGATGTCGGAGGCGCTGAGCATCACCATGTCGCCAACATTGAAGACGGGTGGAGCGCGGTGAGAGGTGTCATAGGATCGCTTCATTGCATCAGCGGCGAGGTTTAGCGCTGAAGCGGATTCCTTCGCGAGGGAATCCATTTGAGAGGCGAATTCAAGAGCTTTGGGGACACGGTCGTCCGAGAGGCGTGCGGGTTGCAGGGTTCGGCGGGGGTTGGAGCCATAGTTTAGGAAGAAGGGCGAGAAGCCAGTGGACGAGTGAATCTTATTGTTGATAGCAAATTCGGCGCATGCAAGCCATTCCACCCAATCATTTTGCCTGTTATTCACAAAGATCCGTAGGTATTGTTCGATTTCTTGATTGACGCGCTCAGTTTGTCCGTCTGTTTGAGGTCGAAATGCGGTGGACGCGTTCTGTGAAATGCCTAGCAGGTCGTTGAGGGCCCGAGTAAAGTTTGACAGGAAGATTGAACCACGGTCGGAGATGATGCGTCGTGGCAGTCCGAAGTCTTTCCAGACATGGTCGCGGAAGAGGCGCGCGAGACCCTCAGAAGTGATTGACTTTTTGCATGGGATGATACGAACCATTTTTGAGAGTCTATCGACGACGACAAAGATCGAATCGAAGCCGCGAGATTTAGGTAAGTCCACGATGAGATCACAGGAAATGATCTCCCAATTGGAGGAAGGGATTTCGTTGGGGGTCAGTAGGCCCGCGGGCGCCATCCTCAGAGGCTTAGTTGATTGACAGGTGGGGCATCCATCAACGTAACGCTTCGCGTCTTTTGATAGTGACGGCCACCAATAGTCGCGCAGGACGAGTTCCATGGTCTTCATCCGGCCAGGGTGGCCTACGGATTGGTGATCATGACAGTCGGCGAGTATTCGTTGACGCAAGTTGCCTTTGTTTGGCACAAAGATTCGGTTATGCCATGAAAGCAAGCCGTCGTGGAGGGACCAGCCAGGCAGGTTCTTGTGCTTTTCCCACATTTCAGTGATTTGGTGCTGGTGAGTTCGAATGTCAGCCAGGACGGGGTCATCCCCAATTGAGCATTCAGCAGTACGTCGAATGTGTTCTGGGCGCAGTAAGGTGACGTTTTCGTTGTCGCCAACACCTTTATCGTAGTCGGGGCGGCGGGACAACGAGTCTGCGCAGATCATGGTCGGGCCTGGCTTGTGGACGAGTACGAAATCGAATTCAGCGAGCTGCAGGGACCAGCGAGCCTGACGACGGTTCAATTTCTGAGCGGTCATGAAATACTGAAGGTTCTTGTGATCGGTGTGGATCTCAACAGGAGAATCGGAGCCGTGGAGGTAGCGTCGCCAGTCATCGAGAGACCTCATGATTGACAGTAGTTCGCGGTCATGTATCTCGTAGTTGCGCTCAACGGGACTGAGGGCTTTTGAAGCAAACGCGACCGGTTGCCAGGAATTGTCAACAAATTGGCTGAGCACCGCGCCGGTTGCGTATCCAGAGCTGTCTGCCTCTATGCGGAATGGGGCACCGTCGCGGGGAAGAAGTAGCACCGGGTGTGAAGCGCAGGCGGATTTGAGCTCGTTGAAGGCGGATGTTGACAAATTGTCCCATACCCAAGGCGCCGAACCACCCAGGGCATGCAGGGGAGCGGCAATGCGGGAGAAGTTCTTGATAAACCTACGGTAGAAGTTGACGAAACCGAGGAACTGTTGGACGTCCTTACGACAGCGCGGGATTGGCCAAGAGGTGATAGCGTCAACTTTCTTGGGATCCATGGACATTTTCCCGTGGCCGACAATGACGCCCAAGTATTCCACACGGTCCTGCTCAAAACAGCACTTTTCTGGCCGCAGATAAAGCTTGTTGTCCTCCAGAATCTGCAAGACATTGCGGACAAGATGTCGATGGGACTGGACATCATCAGTGAAGATGAGGATGTCATCCATATATATCACGACATGGCCGCCAGCAATGAGATCCTTGAACAGATCGTTCATCATATTCTGGAAGGTAGCTGGTGAGTTTGTCAATCCAAAGAACATTACAAGAGGCTCAAAAAGTCCAAACTCCGTGATAAAGGCAGCCTTGTGCTCATCGCCTTCCCTGATACGAATGTTATTGAAACCCCAGCGGACGTCAAGTTTGGTGAATACTTTCGCGCCTTTAAGCTTGTCCATGAGGTCAGAGATGAGCGGCAATGGATAGCGGTTCTTGATCGTGATATCGTTCAGGCGTCGGTAGTCTTGCACAGGGCGCAGTGAGCCATCCTTTTTCTGGATGAAGAAGAAAGGGGCGGCATAGGGAGAGATGGAGTCCCGTATACGGCCAGTGCGTTTTTCCTCTTCTATCCATTCCTTGACCTTCGAGGTTTCAGCGGGCGACAGACGGTACGGCTTTGCTTTGAACGACTTTGCATCTGGTTTCAGGTTAATAGCATGATCCCATGGGCGACGGGGTGGGAGCTCGTCAAACTCCTCTTTGGAGAAAACAGGTGCAAATTCCTTCAGGTAGCGGTCGGGATATGAAGCTGCTTCACGTTGAGTTCGCAAAAAGTGAGAAATGCGGTGGTCGCATGAGCCATGGACTTGTTCGGACGTGAACTCATTGAGGTCAACCGCGCACATCGATTCACCATCGGCAAGTTCACCAGCAAAGGCGTCAGCCCATTCCGCAGCAGAGACCGGCGTGAAGGGGCCCGGGCTGTCATCAAAGATGTCGTCTTCACGGAGCTGGGGTCCTTCGCGGCAAACATTCACGGTTTCGCCATCAGGGTGCGAAGTCGGCAGCACGTCAGCACCACAGGACGTGGGGCAGCGTGCAAAGCAGAGCTTGGCCTCTCGCCAGTCAACAAGCGGATTATGGAACCAGAGCCAGGAGTGCCCGAGGATGAGGGAAGATGATCCCGTGTTGGTGACTGAAAGGCGGAGTCGCTCAACATGGTTTTCAATGCGGATGACAAGGTAAACAACATCTGTGATAGCACCGTTGGCATTGCGAGTTCCGTCTGCATTGTAAACGCTAACGGGGTGGGGCAGCCGCTCAGTCACCCATCCATTGAGTTTGACAAAATCGGAGTGCACGTAACAACCAGTGGCACCGCTGTCTAAGAGCGCTTTCAGCGACACCAAAGAGGTCGAGCCTGGGGGTGCAGCCGACATTGGAATGTCAAGGCATTTACTCCCCATGCGGGAGATGTAGTCGCGGGGCTTCTTGAGCTGCTGGAGGACTTTGGCGGCGTCGGTCCAGGGGAGATCGCAAAGAGCAGCAATCAGATCATCGTCAATGTCGTCCCAACGCTCCTTTGGGGCCCAGGATTTGAGCAGGCTCTCGGTTCGCCAAGGCGTGCTGCGTAATCGGCGCAAGTTGCACAGGACGGTGCGGACAGGTGTAGGGATTGAAGGCGGGCAGTCTGTGTGGTCAGCGACGGGCGGGCTGCAAAGTAGAGAGTCGCGTGGGGCCGGTGGTGGACTTGCATCGTGTGTCATAGAGACAGATGCATCATCGTGGGCGGAGGTTTGTTGAGCAGGCTTGGTTGGCGAATCTTCATCCGAATCATCAGAGGCATCTGGGGCTTGCAGCTCTGGTGGATCATCCTCAGGACAGGATAAAAAGAGGTCTGAATATGGAATGCAATCGGGTGCCATAGTTGGAGGTTGTGGGTGCGCGGGCAGGAGTGTTGGTGTCGGGTAGTCGGAGTTGGGTGATGTTGTTGAAGAAGAGGGCTTGTCAGGAGTCAATACAGAATTGGATAATGAAGGTTGAGGGGTCGCGTAAACAGGTAACACGGGCAGAGGTACGGATTTTGGAGACAATGCAACATGCAATTTGGGAGTAATTACAGGGTTGTTGTACAGAAGCGGCGAGGACGTACTACTCACTCGACGCAAGAAACAAAATCCGAATCATCAAACAAGGCACTTTCGTCAACATCAACGCATCGAATCTCATGCTTGTCGTCATCAGGCAAAGCATCAAAGCACTCGAGGACGGCCCGAGCTCGTTCCAGTTTTGCGCGTGATTTGCGTTGGAATTCGAGATCTTTGGGTTTGGGGCAGACTCGCATGAAGTGGCCAAATACGCCGCAGTTAAAGCAGGGCAGGGCGGCACGTCGATTCGGAGCAGCGGAGATGTTTGCAGGTAGAGTCGCGTTGGGGGCAGGAGCAGCGGGGCGGGGGTTGCTAGACTTTTGAACAGTGGAAGGGGTGGAGGTGAAAGAAGGGGGAGGACGCCAGGTGGCGGTGGTGTTGACGACCGGAGTCACCGTGGCATCAGTCTCACGCAGTCTGTGAGCCATCAAGATTGCGGCACTCTTCCATTCCGCGAATGTGGGCATCTCACGGTGTGTTCGTCCAATCTCCTCCATAATACGCTTATCCAAGGCCATTTTGAAGCATTGGATCAACGCTTCGTCGTTAAACTTGGAGCGAAAGGCAAGGTTCTCGAAGATAATAATGAACTCTTGAGTGGGCGTGGAGTTCTGACGGATGCACATGATCTCGCGTGCCGCGCGTTGTTGCGAGAAATGGAACAGGAAGGAGTCTTTCACGCGCTCCTCAAAGTCGGACCAGTTGGTTAAGACGCATTGCCCAGACTCTAGCTCTTCAATGAGCTGGTTACGCCAGACAGCGGGCGTGCCGGTCTTGAAAGAACTGAGAGCGGTGCGTACTTTGGAATCAGTGGTTTTGTATGCTTCGGGGTCGGAGTGAAAAAAGTTACGCCATGAGGCCAGCAAGTCTTCGACAGTATCAGAGGAGCCGTCGAAGGCACCTGGAAAGGGCACCTTATAAGCGCGTGAATCACCAGAGCGGGCGGTAGAGGTAGTCGCAGAGGAGTGGGTAGAGGTTTGGAGTTGGGGTAACGCGAGGAATGATTTGAACATAGTTTCGGCTTGTATACGCGACAGTTCGAGAATATCTTTCATAGTTTCTTTATTGGATTCCTGGCTAGCCTTAATGAGAGCGATAATGGCAGGGTCAATTCGGGACACAGTGTCGTCATCACTACCGTCACGACCACGACGGGGGGAGACCGAACGACCTTTACTTTTTCCGGGAGGCATGAGTGCAAACGATAAGCGAGAAGCGAATTAAAAAAAGGAAAGAGAAAAAAACAGAGAGGGTGGGTGTATGCGCCAAAAGGGTGAATATATGCGCTTCTAATCGGAGGGTTCAAGGTCAGGTAAGCTGTCTGGGGTAGAGGACCTGGAGAAGAGAGGAGAGCTGAGAATATCGTCAAGGCGGGCGTGAAGTCCAGACAAAATAGCAGGGCTAAGAGAGGTGGTAAAAGCCAGATTATCAATGCGGCGAGACAGAGTAGCCAGACAATCTTGTAGGTCGCGAACGCGATCAGCCTGGTCGTGTAGGTAACGCAACTGTCTTTCAGCGGAAGCGAGAAGGTCTCTGGTATGTGAGATTGACCGTTGACAGTCTATAACAGCAGCAGTAAGTCGCCGAAGGGTATCAAAAGATGCACCCTGGTTGGAAGCAATACGCAGGGTTTCTTCGTGCAACAAGAGGTCTCTTTGCAAAAAAAATAATTGCCAAGAGTAGCGGTCACAAGTGTCGGTACAGGCTTCGATATCCTGCTGGATGGGCAGGATCGAAGGGGAACGAGGTAGTCCAGGCAGTTTGGGAAACGGTGGTATTGAAATGCCAAAAGGCGATGAGAGAGGATGTTTTGAATGTGTTAGAGTTCCTTCTTGATGTTAGGAGGAGACCCGGAGACGAGGCGGGAGAGAGAGACGAAGGACCAGAACGTGTTGGGTGTGCTAACAAAGAAGGAACTGAGGCTACGTAGCTACGGGTGTGTCTACAAATACTGTGTGATATGTGACTACAGGCACGTGTGTGTGTCTACGTTAGAGGGAACTCTAACAATAATCGAGGGCCCAACTTCCATCTCTCAGATGAGCACAAAGCGGATGTCCAAGATCGTTATACCGCATAATATGTCTCAATGAATGCATCCACCCTTCCAACCCGCAATACACCAATTTTCCTAAACCCGGGACATCATAAGTGCCAAACACACCCGCAGTCGCGTCCCGCTCTTCAACATCTGCACGGTGTAAAATCACGTTCAAATCCACCAAATCGACTTCACTAAATGCCTCCTGAGCACCAGAAGCACAGAATGCGTCGAGTGAGGAATCATGCTGCTGCAGTTGAGTTTCAAAGACCATGATGCTCCCTGGCGGGAAGTATTCCGGTACGACAATTTCAGCGTACGGGCCTTCATGATCAAGACCTTGAGGAACAACCACAGGGTCCATCTCCTCTAACTTGGAAGCAAGCCCCTTCAAAAGGTTAGGATCGTCAGGAATGGCACCATCCAAAACATTGAGACTGGCTCCTAGAATAAATTTGGCTTTCGTACGGCGCAATTTAATTGGGTCAACTGCAAAGAAGAAGCATATCAGAGAAGTGTTTATGGGCTGCAAACATAACACGCACTGTTGCCACGACCTTTCCAGCCCTTTGAAAAGGCTGTGTGGGCTACAAGTAAGTACCCCTTTTGCGTTACAGGCTGGACTCTGTGGAGAACAATATACTATACAGCCTGGTGAGCAACGAAATTGCAAAGCAGGAAGAAATGATACTGACATCATTCTCCTGATGGACATGACCCTCTTCGTATCCATTCAACACCATCTCCAGATGTAACTCGTTCAAAACCCTCTTCACTTTGGCAATTCCACTCTTCTCACATACACCAGTAAGCTCGTACTTGCGTTTCTCCTTGACGAGGTTAAGCAATTTGGGATACAAATCATCAAAGCCCTTTACACTCCCCACGGCGCAATAGCTAAACGCAACCAACGCCCCCGTTGAAAGCGCGTCTTCCGCCGAGCGTTTATCCAATGGCGACTCATTGTCGTGTGTGAGATCGTATAGCAGAGCATGCGGTTGTGAACCGTTGAGCGGGATGACGACGGCTGTTCGAATAGGGCCTTTTCCCGTCGGACTCGCGATTTCCTCTTTGCTTTGCATGCATGCACCATCCATGGAACCAATTGGCTTGCCAACTCCATGCCTATACAAAAGCCGCGACAGCTCCTTGGGATCCCATCCATTCCCGCTCTCCCGAATCAGACTATTGATGCCTAGTTCACGCACAAACACAAGGTCCATGTCCTCGCTTCCTGTAAAAAGCTCAGCGCACACATACAGATCCGGACGCGCGACGCGCGCAGCGTCCAGCATCCGCGTTCCGACTTCCAGCGGTGTGGAATGACAGTTGTCTATCCTGAACCCGTCAAATGTTTGAGCTAGAGAGGTGACATAGGAAGTCATATGGGACCAGAGCCAGGGGTTGTCAGAGGGTTGGGATCCATATCGAAGCTTGACACAATCTCCCCATACTATGACTTCACGGCGTAGGTAGGCCTTAGATGGTAGCAAGGCAAAGTTTTGCAGAGGGTCTGCGTTCCAGATCCATCCATTGTTGGCGAGAGAGTAAACGAGAGGGTCCGCGTTTGGCTTTGGGGAGAGGCGGGTAAAGTAAGGTTCTACCAGAGGGTTTCTACGTATCACCTGAATCAGTCAAATAAAAATAAATAATTGATGTCAAGTACTCACTCTCTAGTGATCCTTCCCAGTTTAGGGCCATGTTCATCCAGCCGGGTGTACTTGACACGATTTCTGACATGATCAATCGCGATTTTGGTATCTTCCTCCCATTCCCTGTATAGGGGTACATTAATGACGTCAACAATTTTGCCCCACGCGTCGGCCAACGCGCCCGTGTCCTTGATATCCGCAAAGGCAGCCTGCGTGAAGCCAGCGGCAGTCGCGCCGTCCACACCGACCCCAAACCTCGACGCGAACGCCCCCAGCCCTTTGATTTTGTTTGCGCCCTTGAAAATCTCGGCAAGCTCTGCAACATTTTTTCCTTTGATGTCGGGGCCTGACCACGCCTCGACTTTTCCCGACGAAAGGGCCGCGGTAACTGACGCCTTTTCACGGACCACATCCAAAACATAATATTGCCAAAGATTGAGGTCCTTGACAGTCTTTTCAAACTCGCCGAGAATGGCGTTGATATCGCCCTCTGAAGAGATTGTGGTGGGGATTCCCTTTTGTTCGAGGGAACCAGAGAAATCGAGAATAGCAGTATCCAATTCCAAAGCCGGAGCAAGATGAGGCGTGTTAGCGGGACTGAACCCTATTTACTGTATTGTAAGATTCATAATCAGACAAGAACAAGAGTGCGACGTACCAGCTTCTGGATGCTCAGCGAGCCAGGGGCTATCGTTGGCGGTATGGTTGAGCACAACATCAGTTAAACTAAGCAGCCCATAGTCCTCCCGAGCAACCTTGAGGATCTCCTCCACCCTCTTCCTGCCCTCCTCCTCGGATAACGCTTTCCCAAACAGACTCGCGTCGTACTTGTGCTGATTCCGGATCGAGTATGGACTATCACTCTCCCCCCTCTCCTGCAACGGCGTGTAGTGCAGCATCGTATACCCGCGGTCCTTGGCCTCTGCAAATGACTTTTTCCACTCGTCTATTGGGCCCATCCATTTGGACACCACCGTCAGGATGGATAAGCCATTGAGCGGCAGATGCACAGTCTTGTCCTGCAATACAGCTCCTTGACCGGGCGGAAGGACGCTCAAAGACGCCTTGTCTAGCACGGGGGTGCGGGCCTTGATAGTGAGGACGGGATCAATGTTAAAATAACCCTCGCGGCCCTTGACGCGTTTGCCGTCATCGCCGTCATACTCGACCCAATAGATAAACGCTCCTGCATGAGAGATGGGCAGATCGACCTTGATCGGCTTCGAAAACTCCTGGGGCAGCCTGTTCGTTATCAGACAGGGGCACTGATGAATGAGACAAAGAGTAGCACACACTTTCGCTTCGCATATCGGTCCCGGGCAAAGGCACCACCATCTAGAGGAAAGTTGGTCTTGAAGACGCCGTTCTTGGCGGCTGGAGTGCCTGCCTGAATGGATACGCGCAAGATGTAGGGCGTGTACGCTGGGGGTAGACGAATGTACTGGAAGACGACCCGCAGTGAGCAGACCGGGATAAGAAGACGTACTAGGACTTACGGAAAGGGCGTTGCTGGGACCGCCATCTGGATCGAGACAGAGCTCGTAGACGGGGACAGGGGCGTCACCTGGCCTAGGGTGGCTCTGGAAATACTCGATGCCCTCGTCAGCCGGAGTGCGTGGGGTGAGCGGGGACGCGGAGGTGGGGCTGGGGCTGGCTGAGGGGGACCGGGACACGGACTTTTGGCGTGGAATGGTAAGAGAGGGCTTTGGACGGCCGTACGCGTGTTTCCTGCCCTTGGCCATGGCTGCTGTGGGGGGAAGGAAGAAAGAGCAAAATGCAAGAGCCGCCCATTATATACTGCCAGAATGATGTCACTGCCCAATCAGGAAAGGTACCTTCCATTTATAAAGTTAAAATAACAACAAAACATATCAAAAACATATCCTAAAACAATCCCTGGATCCAGTTTAGCAGCGACAGTCCTGTCCCACTGCTGCTACTGTTGCTGCTACTACTGTTGCCACTATTGCTACTGCTTCCCCCCTGCTCCTCTTCTCTTGCTGTCTCTTCTCGCGGTTCGCTCTTGTCCTCCCCGCTCCAGACAACACGCCCCCGTCCGTCAGTTACAAACGTCGCCTCGCCCAAAGATGCCTCGGGCACAGGCACATCTTCCAGGGGTGGAGGCTCCTCATCATCGCTCACCTCGCCAGAGTACCCCGCACTACCTTCGTCCTCGTCCTCGTCACTCGTGCTCGACACACTGTACAGCGCAGGCATCGAGTCCCCGTCGCTTTCATGGCCAAAGATATCCGGCCATAAATCACCCGGTGTCGTCGAGGGTCCCTCTTCTTCCTCCTCCTCATCCGAGTCGTCTACAACAGCTTGCAACGGCGGAGGTGGCGTATCACGTCCAAAGTTAATAACCTGAACGTCATCCGCGTCGAGCAGCATCTGCCTCGAGTTTAGAGATGCCACCACCTACTCAACTCACATTAGCCGCCCAAGGCGTACCAAAAATAGATCCACATACCAGATACTCAAGCTGCTGCATTAAGCTTTCCGTTGTCGACAACCCCTCATCCTCATCAGCCCGCCGTCGCACATCCGCTGCTCCCTCAACATGCCCAAATTCCGCCCTCAGCGCCTCCACAGCCGAGCTCAGCCCACTCTGTCCATTCGCACTGTCCCCAATCGCCTGATTGATAATCTCCAGCGATCGCCCCACATCCCGCAGCCGATTACGTGCTGAAGTGACTGAATCGACCGTGCTTTGCGGAAGAAAGTGCAGGCCATGGCCGGGAATGACCAAGTCGAGCCTAGATAAATCCAACGAAAAGGGCATAAAATGGCTTTCGAACGGCAGTGCGCGTCGCTGCGACATGGTGTATTTCTAGACAAAAGTTTAAGTGACAACGTTTTACGAGTACATTTTGAAAGCCTACCCTCATACAGACATCCACACCGTCTTTAAAGACATACGGCGTTCCGTCTTCGTTTAGATGCTGGTAAAAGCAGTCTTTACCATACGGACAGATAGGCTTGGCTTTATTCTTCTGTATCGACTTCTGGAAATACCTAGATAGTACTGTGAGAACCACGCTGAGAAGCAAGAACAATCACGTACCGACAGGGCACACGAGCCATACTGTCTTTGTACGCCTGCGTGACAGCCGCCTTCTCTGGTGTCCCGTCTCTCCAGAACCTAGATGAGGGTGTAATAAACTTGGACGGAGTTCGACACATGGGGCACTTTTTAGTGTTGCCCGAATCAACGACGCCGCCTGGTTTATTGAGTGGATCGCGCCATTGCTTGATGCACTATTCGGCGGAATAAGTCTCGGAAGGTGATGGAGAGACGAGTGGCTTACCGTCATACAAAAGATATGGCTGCATCCACCTGGGGAGAGTTCAGTGCCAGAGAGAAGAGAGATAACGATCAGACACACCAAGCAGGCCATAGGTAGTCGGCTTCTCAAAGCAGATCGAGCATGATTCCTCTTCATCACTCTCCACAGCTGACGACGATCCGGCCACAGGGCCGTCGATGGTATGCAGGAACCAGCACGCATCTCCCTTCTTACAGAACCCTAAGCAGCAACTACGATCAGATGGCAGAAAAGGAAGCACTGGGTGTGACAGACAGACCTTGGGCATAGTAGCGACAACGCTTTGCCTTATCATACGGAGACAAGAGGGGCTGGTCGTCTGGCTTGAGCTCGGTGGGGCTGGGTGGCACCGCGTGGAGAAACTTGCACTTGTCCTGGGCAAAGCATCCGCGGGGGGTGGTATAGTATCTACAGACGCCTCTGGGCTTTGATGTTACAGGACGGAGGGGGAGAGAGGACATGGTGGCATGGTGGAGGAAGGAGAGACTCGTTCTCAGCAGGTTAATTGGATGCACGTGACAGTCTGGCGCGCATTGTTCTCCGAGCACCGGCCTACGCTTCCACCAAACTCACTCACACCGCCCACGATGTCGCTCTCCTCGACGTCGACCCTCAAGGGGCAGCTCACAAAGAGCCTGGGACCAAAGGCGCCGATGTACTTTGACGCCCTGAGCAGCTTTGTCTGCGGCAAAACCTCTCGGACAGAATTCGAGGAATCTGCAAAACAGCTGCTCACATCGGCTAATCTATGTACGTCTGGCCAGTTTTCTGTGCACCCAGCTGACTCTCTCTGCAAAAACAGTGCAGCTCCACAACGCTCTTGTTATATCGCTCTTCGATGCCACAGCTACCCTTAAGCGCCCTCCGACGCCCCCGCCTCCTGCCTTGCCCAAGCCTCCACCTACCAAGCGCCGTCGTACACTGCTGCCATACCAGGGCCCCGGTGTGCCAGAAGATTCACGGACGATCCGCTCGGCGCGGATGCGAAAGTTTGCGCTGAGTATCGGGAAGCGCGAGCGGGAGCGCGTCAAGGCGCTACAGCACGCCCCGCCGCCCGTCGACCCGCCGCGGCCGCGCAGGGAGCTTGATGAGATTGCAAGCGAGCGCGGGGTCGAGCTGTTGCCTGAGCGCGGCGGTGAGTGCCTATCCTTTGTCTCTTTCTTTTCTCTAACATCTGTTGCAGAGCCGGCAGGGACGCGCGTGGCGATCCATCTGCACGCCAGCACGCGCGCGCCGACGCTGCAGCATGTCGTGGATCGGATGAAGCTCATTTGCGCACAGAACAACCTCAACGACCCCTCGCGCACCGTCTCCTCTCTCATGACGCTCGCCTGCGAGGTCCGTCTGCCTTTTCTCTCCCAAGCAACGCACTGACCCACCCACCCACAGGCTAAACTCAAACAACTAATCACACATGCCCTCACATTGACCTCCACCTCGCACGCCATCAACTCGATTGCACCCTCTACGAGCACCTCTTCTCAAACCATCTCCGGGCTGGTGCACCACCATTTCCCGCAGAAACCCCCCGTGCTCACCGCCGACTCGTTCCACACGCTATTCACCATCTCCCCAGCCGACCTACCCAACAAGTCTGCCGCGGCGATGCGCTTCGCGGTGTCTCCGTCGTCCATCGTAAGCAACTGACTAGCTTCTATACACTGCTAATTATTTATATACACGCGTAATCCATGTCTTTTCAAGGACGATGATGAGGATCAGCGGGCCGCCCTGCTTAAAGAGAGTCAAGTGAGAGATCCAAAGTGGCAGCTAATGGCGCTGCTCGCAGAGCGCAGCGCCGTCAGAGACGTTCTCAAAAGCCCCAGCAAGAGCCACCGATGACACGCTCCTGCGGTTGTACATTATCTTATGCTTTCTGTATCTATACCCTCTGTACATTATTCCCGCTGAATTATACCCTCTGTTGTGTTGATTTCAAAGCAGTCGTGTGTATTAGGAAGGTAGTATGTATAACAGTATGCAGCCACTATGAGCGCGCCAGCGACACTCCGCTCTTGCCTGAACTGGCGTAGATGATTTCTGACGGCACGAGTTCTGGGGCGGTGTATTTTGCCTGGGCACTCGAAGGCTCGTATATGCTGTTTTGGCGATGCACCAACGTCGATGAAGGCAGCTGGATCAATTCGTTGGGTCTCTGTGTGAGATATACCCTGTGCAGAGCATCTTCTGCAGCCTATATTGTGGTCAGAAAAAGGAAACAAAAAATAGTGGAATGGACGTACGCGGTACTCTGCCATGCTTAACGACGCGCCGAATCCTTCTCCCAACTTGTCAGCACCTGAGTAGATGCCAACGACAAACACGGGTGAGTTGGAAAAGCGACCGGTCTCCTTCAACAGTCTAATCCCACCATAAGTAGGAGCAAGTCGAGCAAAAAAAGAGATACAGACCTAGATTTTGGGGGTTCCCGCTGATACTTTTTGACCATCTCCAGCAGGGCTTTTTTGGGGTTGTAAAACTTTAACATGGCGCGGATGTCGATTTCGCGGGTGAGGAAATACGAATGAACAAACTCGCGTGCGGCAAGAAGAGAACGCTGCTTGTAAAGCAGACCTGTTATTGAGCGGGGTATAGATGCCAGGGCTTCGGAGTGGAGGAGGGTGCGGGTATCGTCTTTGGCATTGCCGCGATGCCAGCGGAGGAGTGGGGTTGCGCCCATTTCTCTAGCGACGGCCTCGCAGGTCATGGGGCCTACGTGGGCAGTGACGGCGGCCTTCATGACACGCGTAGGCAGATAGGGATACTTGGCCTGGATGTGCTCTGCGGCAAAGAGGCCCATGAGGGAGTTGCCGAGGGTGGCGAGACGAGCGTTGGTCTTTGGCTCGTCCATGGCTGGATAGTGCTGACGGAACAGGGGAACGAAGGAGGGGTGAGTACACGCCTGGCGGATGGTGTCTGGAGAGTCGAAGAGGGACGCGAGGCCAATACGATGGGAGAAGGCGACGAGGGCGGTGGAGGGCGCTGGCTGGAGAGCAGCCCAGGCGTCGGGGTTGAATTCTTGCTGGACAAAGGTGTCCTTGTCGGCGGCGGTCTTCAGTGCCTCCTTCGGGGGGAAGGCGGGGAGGGACGCCGGGGAGACTGCGGGAAGGCGGGCGGCGGTGGTGAGGAGACGGCGGTGGACATGGTGCATTGGGCTGGAGCCTGGCAGAGAGAGGCTGGGCGTCCAAATTTTAGAGGGCTCGGGAACGTGGGCGACGAGGACGAGCTGCTGGGCGTCGTGCTGGATGGCGCTGAAAATGAAAAGAAAATAGGCCAAATAAAGAGTGACTGGTGCGCGCACGTGCTCAGACTCTCCGTCTCCCCTTTGGCTTGCGGCCTCCTTGACTTGACCTCACTCATCCACCATGGCCGTCCTCTCCCTCCCCCTCTCCTTCACAAATTCCTTTTGGTCCCAGGACTACAGGCGCGGTCTCGAGGTTCTCTTTGCAAAGCTCGAACAGGTGCGTCTGCTTTCTCGCTCCGTTACCCATCTCATTGTACTGCTCCAGGGTGTCGCAGAGAACGACGAAATCATCGCGTTTGTCAGGGTATGTCTTCCCATCTCGTTTCTTTCCACAAAGTCCAACCCTCCACACAGGCTAGAGCTGCTGCTGAGAACAGCATCGCCAACAGCCTCAGAAATCCATCTCACACCGGCAAACAAGGTCGGCACTGTCCCATAATTCCCTTCTCCAACTAATCGAAATTCAGGCACAGGGTTCAGCGCCGACGATGGCGCTACACTCCTCATGGCCTTCCGCGGTCTCCAGGCAGAATCCGCCGCACAAGGGCAGGCCCACCTCTCTATGGCAAAAGAACTCTCCACCCTTGTCGCAGACCCCTTTGACGAGTGGGCACAGGGATACAAGGTACGCCACTTTAATCCCAAACTCAATTAATCTTAATCTATCACACAGGAGCGTCTACGTCAGAACAAGGCTACTGTCATCGACAACTGGCTGCGCTCCTACGAGCTGGCCCAAGCAGACGTAGCTAAACTAAAGAACCAGTATCTAGCCAAAGTCCGCCGTGCGGACGAGGCTGAAGACGAGTACGTGTTGCTGCTCTTCATCCAAGTTTGCTTCTGATCCCCTGTCCAGTGCCAAGTTCGCCCCAAACAGCGGCGGACCAACCGACAAATACACCAGTTCCCCACGTATCCGCCCCGCAGACGGTGGTCACCGCACAGCACCCCAGCGTACCGCAAGTGTCTCGGAGCGCATCGCCCAGCGTCTAAAGGAGATCCAGAAACGCAGCGCAGATGTCCTTGCCCAGGCCACCTCCACCGAAGACCCCAACGCTTCGGCCTCCTCTTCCCCCTCATCTGAGAGCGAGAAACAGCTCCCCAAGGTCGACAAGGGCAAAGGACGTGCTATTTTGACCGAAGAGCCAGAAGAACTCGTCTCTCCACCCCCAATGTCTCCTATGCCTCCACCAAAGGAAGAACTGCTTCCCAGCTCACCCATGCCTTACATCCCGCAGCCGATAGTCGTTGCTGGGATCTCTCTGCCTCCCATTGCTATCTCACAGCTACTCACCCGCGCCGCTGCCGAGCTCCGTCTGCGTCCTGTCCGCTTCCCTCTCCTTGGCGAATACCAAGACGCGTTTACCGGTGAAGAATTCACTGTATGGTTGCAGCAAAACGTGACCGCGCTCGGGGGTAGTCTCGATAGGGCAGAGGAAATGGCAAAGGAGCTGACGGAGCGCGAGGGGTTGTTGCGTCGCCTCGGCGAATTAGGAAACCAATTCGAAGACTCTGACGATGCATTCTACCAATTCAGACCGAAGGTGAGCTTCACAAAAATTCTTTAAGATGGTTATGCTACAACTTATATTCTAGGCATTCGAACTGGGCCATCAGAACCCAGAGCAATCAACTATGGCCAAAGCACAGGCTGACACTCTCTTCAAGAAGACTGGTACCTCTTTTGTTAGCCTCGTGAATAAGGCGCTCAACACGAACGGCATCAACGGCGACAAGGAGCCACCATACATCCGCGCTCGCCACGAGGCCGACGAAGCGGACAAAGCTTACCGCATTGGCGTGCGTCGGCTGGACAGGCACCGGCTTGCTCTCGAAGAACGCATCGAAGAGACGCTCAAGGTGCTACAGAGATGGGAAACAGAACGGCTGCGGGCAGTCAAAACTGGTGCGCATCTTCTCTTTCTATCGTGTATCTAATAATATCATTAACGTTTCCAAAAGTACTCCTTCAATACCAGGGCACGCTTGCGAATTTGCCCAAGTCCCTCGAACCTTCTATCGAGCGCTCTGCGACACTCATCGCGTCCTACCAGCCCGAGTCCGACCTCACCGCGCTCATCGAACGTTACCGCACCGGGCCCTTCCGTCCTTCCCCCCAAATCTACGAGTCCGTCGCACACGATGAATCCGACGTCGTATTCGGGATTGACCTCCGCAAATGGGCGGAAGGCGGGTGGTATGCGCTCACCCAAGGCGCCGACTCCCCCGAAAAGAAGGATATTATCCCACCTGTGCTTAGCGCGCTACTCGCGGCGCTCGACACGGCATACACCCGCGTACCAAGCGACATCGAGAAGCGCAAGGCGTGGATCTACGAGGTACCCCTGCCAGCCGTGCACCAGCTGCGCGAGAGCCTGAATGCAGTTCCACCCACGCAGCCTTTCTCCGCTGAGTTCTTGGCCAAGTTTGATGCCCCGGTGATTGCAAGCTGTGTGAAGCTGTGGGTGCTCGAGCTCGATCCGCCACTTGCGCTGTATGAGGGCTGGGAGGACTTTAGGAGGTTATATCCCACCGTTGGGTCGGCGGCGCCGAAGGAGGGCGAGGGTGAGGGTGAACAACATCTTCAAGTTGTTAGTACGGCCCTACTGAGACTGCCGAGGGTTCACTTGTATGTGCTCGATGCGATTGTGAAGCATCTTAGAAAGTGAGATATATTCTTCTTCCTTTTGTACAAGAATTGGTACTGATGAACGACGCAGTTTGGTTGAGACGACGAAAGTGGAAGAAGCAGATGAAATATACTTCACGAAACTCGCTCTTTCGATTGGACGATGTGAGTACTTGGTTGTTGATACTTTCTTTCCATTGCTAATGTTTTTCCTCCAGCTGTTCTTAGACCTAAAGTGGAAACCGAACTCTCAATCCAAGATCGTCACCCAACATGTATGTCATTCATTCTAATGTTCTTTTCAATATATTGATCACACCATAGTACTTTTCCTTGACCTGCTCAAGAACTACGACGCGCTCCTTCCACCCACCATTGCACGCAAAAAACGTGAATCCGAGCGCAAAGTGCCCATTCGCAAACGCACCGCGCCGATTGACATGCGTTTGAGCAGGAGCAGGATCTCAATGCAGATTGGTGCAGACGCACAACAGCTTCTCGCGGCCCAACAACTCGCGCAAAACCCGTCCCTGGCTCACAAGTCGCCCGAGTTGCCATCGCTACCCCCTCCCCCGTCGCTGACTGCAAAGGTGACAGAGGCGGAAAAGAGTGTTTTGACGCCGCCGCCTCCACCACCGGTTCTGGAAAAGACTAGGACGCCACCGCCACCACCTCCCATTGTTCCTCCTCCCCCACCTCCAGCTTTGGAGAAACCCAAGACACCTTCTCCTCCACCTGCCCCGATTGTGGCACCACCACCGCCACCTCCAGTTCTGAGTGCACCAAAGACCAGCGACCCACCTCGGCCGAACTTTAAAGAACCTCCACCTGAATTCGACGATGTTCCCATGCCATCATTCAAAGAACCGCCACCAGAACTCGATGACGTTCCTCCCCGACCGACATTCGCTGACCCACCACCGGAAGATTCTGATATGTCGACACCAGCGACCACGGTGTCGAGCGTCACTCCAGTTGCACCAACGCCGAAAGTGCCTACGGCCAAGGTGATCCCACCTACTCCACGCGGCAAGCAGGGGAGCGTGTCGGGATCAGGTGCGTCTTCGCCCAGCAAGATCGCTTCGCGGAGCCCTTCGCCTCCTGTGACGCCCGGCTCAGCCACTTCCGCCACCGCTACGGGCGACGACATCGTACTTGGCTCAGGCAAAACATCGATCTCGCGGACAAGTTCTGCCCAAGCAGGCGGTGTGATGCGCGGCCCACGGCTTGCGCGAGGCCCTCGCGCTGCACCGGGCACGGGGAGCGTAGGCAGTGTGCAGAATCTTGTGCAGAATCTGAATAACCGCAACAGCACGAGCGGTGCGCCTGCTGGGGGAGCAGCTAATACAAAGGTGAACAGACTGTCAGGGAGCCCCGTGAGGAGACCATCGAGTGTTGTTGGACGCTCTGCAGCGTCGTTCTCGAGAAGAACAATGGCGAGCGATGCGGAGGACGATGTTGTGGATAAAAAATAAAGTCGACCTCTGGGAGGACGAATGTGTTTTATGCCTTTTCTTGCTCATGATTATTGATATCCATGTTGTGGTACAGTACAGGGACTCTGACTACTTGTGATCTATGGACTATATACTACTTAGGATTATGTTGCTATAAAATTGAAAAGTTCTCGGCCCCGTGACTGATTGAGACGCGTCTTGTGCACGTGACGACAGAATTTGGTTCCGCTCAGCTCGCCGGAGAAACGAGGCCGCCCAGTTCGTTCATTCAAAAGCGGCTGCTGCTCGCTGCTTTGTTCCTCCTCCTACGACAATCTATCTATCCCCCGCACAAATGTCCGTTCTCCCCTCGCGGCCACCAGTCGCTCCGCCCCTCTCCTCGTCTCTACCATCTGGGGGCTCAGGCCCTCTCACACCGTCCAGCGATCAGGTGTGCATCGCAAGCATTATCTGCACCACTCACCGACTCAGCTGAACAATTTCTTTGCATAGATCGTTGTTCTATATGTTGTACGCACACACCTGCTGTCCAAGTGGCATGGGCTCTAATGCTTTCTCACCGCTTTGTGGCTCCGTTTCCAGATAGTCGCAATGGCAGTGGTTATCTTTGGCTTCTGGAACGTGCCCGTCGTCCGCAACCTCATCAACCCCCTCAAGCTTTTCACCATTGGCTGGCATGAGCTCTGTCACATATCCGCAGTGCGTACGCCGCGTGTTTTCGTCGTGTCCATTCCGCATCGCCTGACCTATTCCGTGCTGTTTTTACCCAGGCCATCATGTCCGGTGGTCGAATACTCAAGATCACGATAGACCCGCATGTCGGTGGTGCAACAATAGTGGAGGGAGGCAGTCCCGGGTTTGTGCTTTCCTCAGGGTACATCGGGTCTACACTGCTCGGCGGAGTGTTTGTATTAGCTGGTTGGGATACCTTGGTCGCAAAAGTCATGAGCTTTGTCCTTGGTGTTGGGCTCGTTCTCCCGTTAGTCCTTGTCCGGGATAAATTGTGCGTCCATCGCCATCATCTCATCTGCACTGATTTTCTGATATACATGCTTTGTTGTTTGCTCAAGGACGATCCTCTTGACGCTCTGCTACGAAGGCCTGCTCATTGGCTTTTGGTTTGTCGATCATGCGTAACTATCTCATTCATGTGTTGTTCAACATCACTCACTGATCACTACATCCAACTTAGCCAGGCTCTCCGGTGGTACTGCCTATTCATTGGGGTCATGAAGTGCGCACCTTCAATTCTTTGAACCATTATGTGACAATCCCATGCTTACAAAGTCGAACTCAGCATCCTATTCGTCGTCTGTAAGTCTTATTTATACATCCTACTTCTTCTTCCCAGACCAACGCTTCGAATAGGGGACGTTGCAGATGATCGATTCTTTCACAAATCCAACGACTCGGATGCTACCCAGTTCTCTCTTCTTTATCCAAGGATAGGCGCTCATAGTGAGTTTCGGACCGAGTTCATTCAGCTTTCTCAGATTGTTAATAGCACATTATCTCGCCATGGCAGTTTGGGCAACCTTTTGGATAATCTTCCAGTTAGGTTTCTTGGCTGGATTCGCAATTTTGGGGATCTTCGCTTTCAAAGTGAGATAGCTTCTTTATTGATTCAGTCTATTGTTGGTGTTGAGGAACTTGAGTAGATTTCCGCAGAAGAAATGGACGCACAGGCTGGTAAGGGCTCTCTTCGTTGTTTGTCCTGCGCACCATCTCATGTCGCAATTAGCTTCATTCCTTCCCACATGAAAAAGATGCTTTGCTTCATTTCCGTTATGACTGAACTTGACGATTTTACGCATTTTGTAACACTACTACAGCATATGACCGCACGTAGATACCTTCTAGAGAAGGAACCCATTGGAGATGTCCCTCGGGCACACGGTATTCTACACCACGACTACTTACCCTCTCACTCACTCCTCCACGCAAGTCACGCTCACATGTACCACGACTTCATCACATACCGCAGCAAGGACCCTCCCTTGCTTTAACTTAAGCTTTATCACTCCATCGCCTGTAACTATTTCCTATTAATATTGAGCATGCCAATGTAGTTTTAGTGATGTGGAAGCGGAGTTCGGGCCCGATGGTGTGAAATGAAAAGAACAGATTTAGGATATGGAAGTGCATAGATAACATGGAGAAGTAGACAGCGAGACGGACGAGTCACGAATTCTCCTCTTCGTGTAGTTGAAACTGACTAGCTATTGACTGTATATTCATAATTATAGGTAAGCGCGAAGAAATTTGGTCCATGTGCGGTTTCGATTTGTTGTTTGTTGGTCCATGGTAGAGCAGTCGTGGAGCGGGGGCGTAATTCGTGATGGAATATGCGTGTTTGAGGATGCATGAGGATGCGGGAACCCGGGAGGCTGCAGGTCAGAATTTTTGGTACACGGAGATTTTATTTGCGGGCTCGCCGTATTAGGCCTGCAAGAAGGATGGTTCCGACCGCAGCTACCCCGCCGACGATGGCCATGCCAATGTACCCATCTGTGGTGCATTTCCCATGAGTACTCTTGTGGTTTTAATAAATTTAGGAGCGTACCTCGTGCAGCTCCTTTACTTATGAGCTGGGCTAGTGACTGTGCCTGCAGATTCGTAGGCTCCTTCTCCAGGAGAAGACCTGTGCTTACACCTAAGCCACAAGCCACGGAATGGAAGTGTTAACTGGGATCGCACCGTTGAACCTCCTCGCCTCCTCAAAGTTGCCCATCTTGAAGTGTCCCAGGGCTAGGTAATACAGACACTCGCGTCGCCTGGTCGGTTCTGCGCGGTAGATCTCTGCGAAGCAGGTATGTATGAGGTCACCTTGGCGTGATCTAATCATAGGAAGGTGAATGGATGCACACCTTGCAGCAGTTTGACGCCCTCGACCTGGTGTTCGCGTATAGGACTCTTCACGAGGCCCCAGCAGAGATTGAACTTTGTCTGCGTCGTAACGTGGTCTTGGGCAAGCTCCTTCTGGTATTGCAGTCGGAGGACCTGGAGGCAGCGAGTGGTGAGCACAGACGCATTCAAGGAATACAAGCAATCGGTTGACCTCTAGCTCATCGTATGTGAGCGACATCTCTGCATCTGCGGCATATGGGAGTTCTGTGGGCATGGCTGGGATATGTTGAAGCTCAAGGACTTGGTGCAGCGGAAGCGTACTTGGGCGGGACTGCAAGCCAGTCGGAGTTTGAAACGCTTGTTACTCTCGGACACCTCACACGTCCCTCTAAACGCATTCCCAAAAAAATGGGCGACGAATATCGTAAGTCTCCAGTGCTTTTTTCCCTTTCCTTTTCTCCTGTTTCTCTTCAATTACATTAGTACAAACTGTAAGCTCATGGTGCACTCTTCTTTTTCTTCTGCACCATGCTTTCTTGTTTTCACAGCTAGCGAGCAGCAGCAGCAGCAACGGCGCAGAGACAAAGCCCTACCTTTCTCTGGCGTTCCTTTCCTCCATCTAGCCTAGCAGTGTTATCCTTTTAGCGCCAGAACAGTCCTCAATGGTCCACATGCCATGCCTCCGTCTCTTACTTGACGCACACTGACCTTTCCAGATTAATTCCACCGATTACTCACCCAATCTCTCTTTTTCTTTTTCTTTTTTCATACAGAACGAAGCAATGGCCGCGGTGAAGACAGGTACCGCTCCACCCGTGACGATCGCGGGGGCCACCGTATTGGGGGCGACCGCGGCGACCGCGACTACAGAGGGGGAGGCGACAGATACGGCGACAGGGATCGTGGCGGCCGGAGAGGCGGTGACAGGGACCGTGGTGACAGATATGGCGGTCGTGGGGGACGCGAAGACGACCACGGGGGGAGACCCTCGAGGCACGATGATGACCGACGACGTGACTATCGAAGTGCCCGGGACGAAGACTATGGCCCACCCCGTGGCGGTCATGGCAGAGATGACGGTCCCCCTCGTGGTGAGCGGCGTGGAAGGGGGAAGGGTAGAGACGGCATGGGCACACCTGAAAGAAGGTCACCGACCCCCGAAGGTGCCGTCCCTCTGTCACAGAGGAAACGCAAGGCTTCAGGTTGGGATGTCCATGCCCCCGGATATGAGCAGTACACCGCTATGCAAGCCAAACAAACCGGTCCGTTGCCTAACCCATTGACTAACGACAATTCTGACATTTCACATCAGGTCTGTTCAACCTTCCCGGCGCTAACCGCACTCAGATTCCTCCTATCCTCGGGATTGCTGGTCTTCCTCCACCGATGCCTGTCCAGACATTCGGCATGGGAATTGGCGCCAACCCTAACTTGTCTCGACAATCTCGTCGTCTCTACATTGGCAGCATTACCCCTGATGTCAACGAGCAAAACCTTGCAGATTTCTTCAATTCCAAGATGATTGAAATGAGCATTGGTACGGGTGGACCTGGAAACCCCGTTCTCGCCGTCCAGTGTAACTACGAAAAGAACTATGCATTTGTCGAGGTAAATGTTATTCATTTGAGTATCATGGCCTTTTTTCTGACTTGTATGCTACCTAGTTCCGAAGTGCGGAAGATGCAACTGCAGCTATGGCCTTTGATGGAATCATTTTCATCAATGGACCCCTCAAAATTCGCCGTCCCAAAGACTACGGCGGCATGGAAATGGCATCCCCCGGTGTCCATGTTCCAGGTGTTGTGTCTACTAACGTCCCTGACTCTATTAACAAAGTATTCGTGGGCGGCCTCCCGACCTACCTCAATGAAGAAAACGTTATGGAACTTCTTAAGAGTTTCGGCGAACTAAAAGCATTCAACCTCGTCCGAGAAAACGGAACTGGTGCATCCAAGGTGAGAAATCAATTTCCTACCTCATTAAATGTTGCAGCCGTTATTAACATCGTTGCGTCTGTTGTCACAGGGCTTTGCCTTCTTTGAGTACGTCGACGCTGGCGTTACTGACGTCGCAATCCAGAGCTTGAACGGAATGGAACTTGGCGATCGATACCTCGTCGTTCAGCGTGCCTCAGTGGGCGCTAAACCTGGTACGCCAGGTCTCATGCCCAACCCCAACTTGCCCTACGACCAGTTCGAGATTCCTCGACCTATCATGCCAGCCGGCAAGGACCCAACAACCGATGCCCGCATCTTGCTGATGTTGAACATGGTCACGAACGACGACCTCGTCGACGACTCGGACTACGGTGATCTCTACGAAGACGTAAAGGAGGAATGCGCCAACTACGGAGAGGTGGAGGATCTGAGAATTCCTCGGCCTGTCAAGAAGGACAAATCTAAATGGGGCGAGTCAGGTATCACCGCGCAGGACGCTGCCCGCTTGGATGAAGCTGCGGGTGTTGGCCGTGTGTATGTTAAGTATGCCAAACCTGAGGATGCCTCCAAGGCGTTGAACGCCTTGGCTGGAAGGTCCTTTGCCGGCAGGTCTATTATCGCTACCCTTCTCAGCGAGGATAGTCAAACAACTCCGCCCTTACATCTGATTTTCGCTCCTCAGCCTGATGCCCCACCGCCGCTCCCAACATCCTAAATGGATGGATTTTTCACTGGTCTAAATATTTTGCGTATGTAGGATATAGCAGGGCTTGTCTGATTTGTAACGGCCCTTTACTTATCGCTTTCGTTGGGTTGTGATTGATGTATTTAACTTGGTGAGCGAAATCGATTACTTGCTGAATATCATCGCGTCAAAAACACTTCTTGTGCTGAGCAACTGAGATACATTCTTTTATTTAATGTGATAGATATGTTGAAATCTACGACGCAATCTACAACTTACATACAACCCCGAGTTTTCGGGATATATTGGATCGTTTATGAATCCATTTCTTTTTAGTGGTGGAATAACCTAAGGGTGGTGTGTGCGAACGCCATGCCATGTTCATCCGCAGCCTTGATGCACTCCGCATCCATAACACTGCCGCTGGGCGCAGCAAGGTACTTGACACCGCTCTTCCTTGCACGGTGCACATTATCAGGGAAGGGGAAGAACGCATCGCTGGAGCATGATACTCCATCGAGCTTGGCCGCCCACTCCTTCTTCTCCGCGGCTGACAGCGGTTCCACGGCGCCCTCGAACAGACTCTCCCAGTGCTCCTTCTCACCACCCTCGAGCTCTTCACCGGAGACGTAGAGGTCGATGGCGTTGGCCTTCTCAGCGCGCTTGACACCCTTCTTGAAGGGCAACGCAAGGACGCGAGGATGGTGGCGGAGCCACCAGAGGTCGGCTTTGCCGCCCGCCAGACGCGTGCAGTGAATGCGCGATTGTTGGCCTGCGCCAATTCCGATGATGGAGCCATGGTAAGCGTATGCGACGCTGTTGGATTGGGTGTACTTGAGGGCAAGGGTGGCGACAATTAAGTCTGTGATAGCCCCTGAAGGAACCTACGTGAAAGGATCAGCACAAAAAAAGAGTTTTTTTGCTCGATAAATCACTCCGACCTCCTTGTTCTGAGTGACGATATTCTCGAACAATTTACTGTCGATCTTGCTGTCATTCCTCTTTTGTTGGAGGTGAACTCCAAAGACCTGTTTGGTCTCGATCTCAGAAGGAACATATGTGGGGTCGATCTACGCAATTGAATTCTTCAAAATGTCGAAATGAAATCATGACGAAAAAAAATACCTCGAGGACACAGTACTTTCCTCCCTTCTTCTTTGAAAGAACGTCCAAAGCCTCGGGGCTATATCCCGGTGCGATGATTCCATCGGAAACCTCGCGGGAGATAATCTTCGCAGTAGCAAGATCGCAAGGCGCAGAGAGCGCGACAAAATCACCGAACGAAGACATACGATCAGCACCTAAATTTAATAAAATTTAAGATCAATATTCCGCAGGCAGAGAAATGCAAACGAACCGCGGGCACGAGCGTACGCGGATGCGAGGGGGGTCAAAGGCTCTTTCAGATCGTCGACACCATAAACTTTTTTTTCGGTTTCATCAAGCTCAATACCGACAGCGGCACCAGCGGGAGATACATGCTTGAAAGATGCTGCAGCGGGGAGACCCAATGCCTCCTGCAACTCCTTCACTAGGGCATAAGAGTTAAGGGCATCCAAAAGATTGATATATCCCGGTGACCCGCAGAGTGCTGGGGAATGCAAAGTCAGTGAAAAGTATGGACGCGAGGGAATCTGACCTACCTTTGAAAGGCAGCTTTCCTTCAGTGACGAAGGCTTGAGCGGGCTTTTGGTGGGGGTTGGCGCCATACCTCAAAGCCATTCTCTGAACAGGGGCAGCCAACTGCTCTGCGGACAATTCAGCACTGGCGTATTGCTCTCTGAAATAGCCGCTAATAGCATTGTCATATTCAGCAGTCATTTCGAATGCTTTCAAGGCCAGTTTGCTTCTCATATTCTGTCCGACATCTCCTTGGCCTTTGGTCCAGGCTTCAACAAACTCCTTGTAGTCGGCTGGATCAGAGAGAACGGAGACTCGGGCGTGGTTTTTTGCTGCAGCACGGAGAAGGGTGACACCTCCGATATCAATCTCCTCGACTGCATCTGCGAGGGTGCAGTTGGGTTTGGAGATGGTAGCAGTAAAGGGGTAAAGATTGCAGACGACGATGGAAATAGGAGAAATTCCCTGAGCCTTGAGGTCTTTCTCATCGGATTCGATATTACGCGCAAGAATGCCTGAACGATGACAAGGATATTCAGGTCAATCTTGGGAGCGCATACACAAGAACTGACCACCATGGACGGCTGGGTGGAGTGTCTTGACTCTACCTCCCAGCATCTCTGGCGCCTTGGTAATATCAGAAACATCTCTGCAGGTATTAATTAGATACATTGAGATATACAACTCGTCCACGCCTGTTTACGCACTCGATTGGGATTCCGGCGTCTCTGATTTTCTTAGCAGTACCTCCCGAACCCAAGAGACGGACACCTGCTGCCAAAAGCCCCTGTGCGAGATCCAAAAGATCGGTCTTGTCGTAGACAGACAAAAGTGCTGGAAGATGTCAGAGAATAGACAACACGAGGTGCAGATAAGCCTACCGATAGGTTGTGCCATGGTGAAGTCGAGAGGAAGGTACCGGCTAGAAAAAAATGAATCTCAATCGGATCCTATACATAACAGGCAATAGATTAGATGCCACTGACATTGCGTGGGAACTGTTACTTGAATCTCCAATGATTTGTCTTCAACAGTGTCTCTATTGCTTTTGCTTTCGTATACCCATCTTGTTCATCGACTGCAACTTGAAGGGTATTGGTCATGGACAAGCCAGCGAATACATAAACTCCCGGTCATCAGATCACTCTATCTGCCACATGTTTGCCTTGACTCTTCTTCTACTAGTGGAACGTGGGCCGTGGCTATATAAGCTTGAGAACAAATACAAAGCGTGCCCCATTTCTTTCTCACCACATCGTTCTCTTTCTTGCCTTTCTACTGCCATGCATGTACTTGTTGCTTACTTCAAGGAACATCGCATTACCATCACCATTTGTCCCATAAACACCCTCAAGAACTTGTTTGGGTGCAAGCTGCGATCACTCGGTGCCTAAGAGTGGCTTTGATCACCAGAGCTCAAAATCCGTCGGGGCGAGCACATCTCCAACTTTAAAGAGTCTCACGCACAAAGGCGTCCTGAAATGGTTTCAAAATGCTCTGGTGATAGATTGGTGGTTTTATGCGATATCTACAACGGCGCTGCACGTGGGAGAACAGGGAACTCTCTTGAATCACCCGCCCCCAGTCCTACGAGGCATGCGAATGAAATCGATGAAACGAGTAATTGAACGAAATTCTTTGATAATTCTCACTGAATGGGAAACTCGCTTCCGATGGCCTTTGGTTACTCTGCAGTCATTGACATAACATACAATTCCTAAAGCTATGGAGTTAAACCCTGTGGAGAGAAGGAAAAAAGGACCAGACCCAAAATTGCCAAAGTGAGTGAAAACTTTTGGAGTCAACATAAACCCAACATGGGGAAGGAGAGGATATTAAATCCCAGAAATCAAATACTGGGGACAAAGTTGTCTTAAATGCAGAAACAAAAGCAGTATTAAAAACATAGGGCATACAAATTGACATTGTCAACTGAAACTCCAATCAGCATTCAAAGCAGCCAGACAACTGGTTACAGACAAGAGTGCAACTTCGTACAAGGTGACATCTGCATCAAATCTACATTTCAGTGGCGCTGAATCAACGAGCTGAACCGTATCCCAATGAACCGTATCCCAATATGGTCTAGAAGCACCGACGATGTCCTCAGCATCTGATTATAACTTTAAGCGTGCCGGGGTGGTACCCCTGAACTTCTCTTCTAACCATTATGTGGCCCTTTTCCGCATCCAACACTGCAGTCATAAACGAAAAGAGGCAACAGAGGTCTCGAGCACTCGCGGACGTACCTCAGGATGCGCTGCCCGCTCAATCAGAGTACTTGAAGGCTTCAGGTTTGTCCTTATACAAGTGTTACAATCAACAAGTGTGATTATATTCACTATCGTAAACAATAGCGTCAGAAATTGTATCACGTATTCAGAAGGGAGATTGGACTGCTACGGAGGTTCTCGAAGCATATATCACTCGAGCCGCCTATGCACAGTCGAAGACTAACTGCTTGACCGAAGGTAACCTCTGAAATATGCTTTCATATAGTGAAATAACTCAAAGGTCATATTTCAGTCATGTTGGGTCTTGCTAGGCAACGCGCCGAAGACCTCGACAACGAGTTTGCGAAGACCAAGCAAATAAGAGGTCCCCTTCATGGTGTTCCTGTACGGCGTAATTTTCTATGACTATATGCATTGTTAAATGTCTTACTTTCACTAGATGAGCATTAAAGACCAATGTGCATATTTCTATCCACGAAGAGAGTGACCAATTAAACTGACGCGCTTATTAGTTGACGTTGTTGGCTTTGACAGTTCTGTTGGCTTCTCGCAATGGACCAACAAACCAGCAACAACTAACGCAGATGTACGTTGTGGACTATACCTGTACCTGGAAATCTCCATGCTGATGGAGACCAACAGATTGTCCGGTTTTTACTAGATGCTGGCGCTGTTCTCTTTGTCAAGACCAACGTCCCTCAAACAATGTTCGCCTTCGAATGTTCCAACCCAGTGTGGGGACGGACGACCAACCCCTATAACGATCGCTTTACATGCGGAGGTAGTTCAGGCGGCGAAGGGGCCTTGTTGGCTATGGATGGAGCTGCAGCAGGAATTGGCACAGACATTGGTGGCAGCGTACGCATTCCCGCCGCCTACTGCGGCATATATTCCTTGAAACCGGCAAGTGGGAGGGTTTCGTACCATGGTGCCCAAGGTAGGTGGACCCCTCGCCTGACCGGCTGCAAAATCCGGATACTGAGCATCCGAAAATTTTCTAGGGCCTATTCCTGGTTTTGATGGTATTATAACTGTTGCTGGGCCTATGGGACGGTGCGGATTTAGCAGCTTTCTCGTGAAAGTGTTACCCATTTAACGGTTTGTTCGCAGATCGGTCGCGGATATCAAGCTTTTATCGCAAGTTCTATTTGGAGCACAGAGTGATTTCAATTCAATTCCTCCAGTTCCTTTCCGAACGGTGGAATTACCGCCTAAACTCAAGTTTGGATACTATACGTCAGGTATGGATTCGTTTCAATGGGGTTTTCAAACATAAGTTGAATTGAACTCTATAGACAACTACATCAAGGCGTCCCCTGCTTGCAAAAGAGCTGTTCTTGAAACGGTTGAGGCGTTGCGAGCAGCAGGTCACGAATGTGTAGAATTTGAATTGCCGGATGGTCAGTACTTGTCTATTTAAATCAGTTCTAAAGCAGATTCAGTCAATCTCACACGTAATCCCACCCCTGTAGCGCATGTTGCGTTCAACCTGTTCGCGGCAATCACATCAGCGGATGGCTACAAATCAATGCTCAGTCATTTGGGACCCGATGAAAAGGTACTAAGCGTTGTTGAAGGTTTAGCACGTCGCTGACAAGAAACCATTAGGAAAATTCTTTATTCCTGGCTACTCTTGGACCCAGAGTTCCTTGTATGTACATTGTCAAAACCTTTCCTAAGTTCGCAACCCTGATTCATATCTTCCAGCATTGGTACGCTCATTCGCCGCATGGATTCTGGAGACGTTCGTGGGCGACAAGATCTTCGCCGAAACCATAAGAGCTAGTAGGGCAAAGACTGTTGCTGAATATTGGAAGCTGATTCACCAAAGAAATGAATGCGTCAAGAAATTTTATGAAGCTGTGAGCCTTCCGCAGATAATGGTATCTGAGCACGTTTGCTGAACAACATTGACTACACAGGTATGGAAGGCTCACGGTTTCGACAGCATAATTGCACCTGTGCAAGCATTGCCCCAACTGCCGCATGGGTAAGAGTTATCCAGTATAACAAGTGGGATGATCGCTCAAATGCTATCACTCATCAGAGGATGCGACAACTTTTCACTTTTAGCGGCAGCGACGATCATTTACAACGTATTAGATATGCCAGTAGGGTGCCTTCCGGTCACCCGGGTCGATGCAAGTAAAGACAAGGTGACAGAAGAGTGGACAACTGGTCCCGGATTAGGGTCTCGATTCCTAGAAGGCGGTATATACAGGGGAAAGAATCCTCTATACAATCCTGAAGCGTCGCATGGGATGCCAGTCAATATACAGATTGTTGGAAAGAGATGGGAAGAAGAGAAAGTTGTCGCTATAATGGATGTCGTCGATAGAGCTTTGGGGAGAGACCGTGGCTTCGGGCCTGGGGCTTGGGATGCACATGTTAAGAAGAATGCCTAGTTGGTAATTTATAGTCTTGCTTCACTGTACTGTCGTACGCCCGAGTCCGTGTCAATAATATGCCCAACAACAAGTTCACTTAGGATTGAGATTAGGAATACATACTAAGTCCTCAAACCTCTGGCATCCCTGCTCTCCTGTCCTCTTTCCTTTGCTTCAACTGTTGGTATGAGTGAGAGTAAGTAACTATACAAGAGTAGATTGGACATTGATTACCCATGTGCTTTTGCACTCCCTATAAGCTCTGAAGTAATCGAGGCAAGCGTCGCGATCGTAGTCATTTCGGGTCATACAGTCCAAAGACGCCTTAGATGCCGCTGCACAAGGACTTTGGGGGATCTAGAATTTAGAGCGGAATGGATATATGCCAGAAAGAAACTTGCTCAATGAATTTGGAGCTAACATGACGACCCTGACAATAAAAGCAAGTGAATGCGTCGAGGTCACTTAGGACAATCGTCTTTGGTGAATACGTACGGAAAATTGCTCTCTGTAATCCAGAGGTTTAATGTTATCCTCGGGGTTTGGTATTTTTGTCGAGCTTTGCTGGGACATAGTGAAGAATAGGGAGCAGGGAAGGGGTTTAAGTGACAGCCCTTGTGATCGAAGGGAAAGTGGAGGGTTGTGAGAAATTCCCGTCTGCCGCTGCCGCGACCTCGGATAACGCCGGCGTGCCGTCCCGGACACGACATGAGGGCGCGAGGGGCGTTTAACTGCCGTTGTATTCATTGCGAATAGACGGGACGGGACTGGCTCTTAATCAATAGCAATTATGATAACACTATTTTTTTACATTTAATTGAACCTATCACCAGACATTGATCTCTTATTGAGGAAAAGATGGACAAGGGACCCTTAGGTTTATTAGAGCACTGGTAAACATGACTGGAATGTGGATAACTACAAAATATATATCGTGTATTGAAAGCTTACTGGATGCTCTCTTCGCAAAGAAAGCCCGCTCGAGTACCAATCTGAAGTTTCGTTTCTCCATTTTTGGTAACTTGATGGGCGTCAAAGCACTGTGGGATGAGTTGTCTATTTTTAGCTCACGAGAGGTGCATGGGGGTTGTGCTGAAAAGAATGTATAACAGTGTAATTACGCAGATAAGTTCTCTAAAAAAACTCCAAATGTATACTATAAGTTATGATATATGTCTATCTACCTATATTGTCCGGCAGTAACACCCCTCTGTAAATATTAAACACTGGTATCAGTCATATTATCAATGTCCCTGAAAAGCAGCAAGTCAGTAGTTTCCTGAAATACAAAAGACTTTAATACAAACAGCAATGATGGGTATCGAGCTTTTTTTGAATATCACACATTGGATTTCTCAGATAAGACCGGGAACTTGGCAGTGTTGGGACGATACGGAGTGGTTGGTGTGTGGGAGGATTGACCTGTTGTCCTACGTTGGCGATCTACAGGTGACTGAGGGATTTCCACCACAAAGGGAGTCGAGCTTCTGGTCGTGATTGAGTTTGCGTTATCCGATGGAAAAATTATCTCAATGAGGCCATTCACAATCGGCGCCATTGCAAACGCGAAGAATGGAAGTAATCCGAATATAGCAAACATGACGCTCGCGACCTTCACTTCCGTTGACTTGTTCATCCACACGTATGTCAGAATCTCTGCGATTATTGCAAGATATCCTAGGGCAAAGCATAGCAGCCCTTCTTGAATATGTTAAATTTTGTTCTTCCCATTGGTAGCCAATGTTACTCACAGTGACCTGCTACCCAAGGCCACAATGCCCCAACCCCGAACCTCCGAAGGGTTTGTTGCTGAGTGGCAACTATCTTGCCTATGGATTCTGTGTCCGGTTTCTGACAAGCGTGCCAAGGCATATCTCCCAGACGGTCGATCATAATGAAGCTACTCATACAAGCGCTGACATTCAGAAAGAAGGCGGAGTAGCCGAAAACTTCAAGGGCAAGAGCTCCGCCTTGACTATCCTTAAAGAATATCAAGAAGATGGGTGCAAGTATAGCCAGAGAGCAAGACTGTGATGTGAATACTGGTTAGATATAATTATCTCTTATAAGACTGGCCAGGGTAACACACAATCATCATGCTAGCCTGACACGTTCGGGTCCAGCCCTGTTGAATGGATTCGATATTAGAGGGCAGGTTGTCTGTAAAATTTGGGTCAGATAACAATTATTCAACTTTTGACTCCGGACATACATTCTAGAGGGATGGATCTAGACATCATGTTCTAGTCGTAAAAGTCGTGATAAAAAATAGATTACAGAATTCGATAAAAAGAAGAAGAATGGTGTTGTGGATTTAACGTGAACGGTGCTCTGCTTTTAAACGTTAGAACTGATGTGCATTAATACATGTGCTGGTGGATAGCGCCTTGGAGCCGAAGAAAACACCATGTATTCATGCGTCTTCGGGTGACGTCTGTGACGGTAATGAAAATTTGATCTACGAGGCAATGCTCGACGCACATATGAACTCCCGAAAGCCTGCAGACATCAAAGTCGCAAGGGGCCACGACAGGAGGCCGAGTATAGGTGAAGCAGGTATACATGTGTACTATAGATCATAATACACACACGGCCCACGGTTTCCGAAGTCGCCGCTTTACCCTCAATTTGACCGAGAAAGCAATGGTTTGATGAGAAACCCACTTCTACAGATAGCAAAAAAAGGTCAAAAGACCCATTTAGAAAGTAGTCATAACATTGGAAGCTAGCTAGCGGGATACATGAAATCCAACCATGAAAACATCGAGCAAGGCTATCCAGAGCCCCAAGAAGTGCGATCAACCGGTTGATAAAGGCCTAGTCCAAACTTGCTCAAGCAGAAGCTGACACCACAGCGATCCTCTTCTTCAATAGGTTGAGATGAGACTCGTCGACATTAACAGCATTGTTGTAGGCAGTTTCTTTTGTCGACCATTGGTCCGCAATCTACGAGCATCTTCTGTCAGAACATTTGTGTAAATTGCGATGGGCCAGAAACTTACCCCAAACGTGGAAAAGGTTTCTTCGACCTTCTTCAAAACGTTTTGAAGTTCTTGATGTTGGTTCTTGTACACATCATCACCAATAGCAATCTGTCTAACATCGCTAACAGCCTTCTCGGCAGCCTCAAGAGAGGAGATCGTGTCTCCCAATACCCTAAGAAAGAAAGTTCAAGTTATTTTTGTCATCTATGCATATAAAAGCCATCGCCTTACAGCTTGAAGTTCCTGCGGTGACGACCAGCCTTTTGATCCTTCTGCGAGTATCCATCGAGGTAGTACAGCATTCGAATGAGCTCAACAGAACGTCCATGAAGTGGTCGGCGAATCCTGGCGGCAAGTCTCAGGAGATCTAAGATTTCAACCTTGGTGTCGATAGCAGTAGTGGATAGCCTCAAGAGGATATCTTTGAAAGTTTCCCATTCTTTCTCCAAATCGTTCAAAGTTGGCGCCTGAGGGATGCCATCCAAATGTTTGGAAACGTTAACCAACAATCTTAAGAATAAAGTAAGCCAGTGTAAAGTTATTCATCAGGAAGGTATCATACTTTTGTACGGCATCCCATACGACTGCACTTCGAAGGTAGTCCTTCCACTCCGCTTCGACCGCATCGTCGACAAGTAAAGCAAATGGAATGTAGGCAATCATCAAAGTCATAATAGATATCCTACTGGTTTCCTATGAAGGTCGGTGTTAATAAAAGACTAAATGACTAAAATGGTTAAATGCGATACCAACCGGTGCAGGAGGACTTTTAGACACTTTCAAAATGATCTGGGTGATCACTTTGCGGGTTTCTTGCAAAAGTCGACCGCCACGCCTTCGTAAGTAGTTAAGATGTGAAATGTTAAGATTCAATTTGTTTGCTTACTCCTGTACGATGTCGCGTTCTTGAAGAACTTTAGCGTTGTTTTGGAAAAATATGTTCAATGCTCGAAGTGCGTTGATATCATCTGTATTACGGGGTACAACACGGCTAGCTTCAAGATGAGTCTTCACTTCTGCGGACATTTGCTACATAAAATGCGATTTGGTATGATAGAAACATTATATTGAAAAATTACATACCAGGAAGTGATCGTTGGCGAGGTCATTAAATGCTTTCTCGAGCATCTTCCTATCGTAATCCCATGCTTCGATAAAGATGAAAGCAGTCTCGACACCCGAAGTAGGGGGTAAGTGGTCGCGACTTGCTTTCTGGTGTTGAGAATAGAAGTCGAATAAAATTCTTTGAAAGGGATAGCGACCATTAATAACCAAGGTGTATAAAGCATGAGCCATAAACCTACCTTTCCAGTATAGGGATGGCAGCGGTGTATATGTCGAAGGCGTCCCATTCGATGTCCGCAGAGGAATCAACTTTTTTGATAAGACCTTGGATGTAATCGTAGACAACGCGGGCACGTAGGTAAACTTGACTAGACGAATGGACATCTCGGACAAAAGTGCTGACGTCGGCGGCGATTTGCTGTAAGAGGACCCTTATCAATTGGGTGGCTGGCGCCCCTTCGCCGATTTTTGCCAGTTGCGCAGAAATGGTCAAATCGGTGGGAACAGGGGTCCCGATTGTGGGGGGTGTTTCTTTGGGCGGCATAGTAGACTAAAGCTGAGACTGATTGTTGATTCATTGCAAGGACAACTAGGAACCTTATATAGGCCAACGGCGCTTGAAAAAATGACAAAAATTCGGAATTAAAAAAGACGAGCGCTTAGAATTTTGAAGGAGAACCAACAGACAGAGGTCAGCAGGTCAAATCCGTGTACCGAAAAGAAGACCAAAGGGTCGTGACCGTTAATTAAATTGATGCGAAGCGCCCAGAAAACAAGGCTGGATAAAGGTATCTTCACAGAATTGGCAGCACGGATGCTAAAACATTCAATTGTGATCATAGATAGGAATCGATTGTAGCATTCAAGTGCATTGAAAAGGGGGGAAGCGAAGATGGCCACCGCAGTATGATCGAAAAAGGGACATATGTCGAAATCATGAGGTTCAAGCAAGGCTAACAGATATCATCGATGGTTAATCTCTCCTCGGAACGGAAAGGTGATCGGAGATGCAAATCAGGGGTGTCAAGAGAAGGAAGGAAACCTCGTTGGAGACGTGTGGTTGAAGCGAGGTGATTTGTCAGTTGCCAGGGTTAAGTTTGGAGAACTAAGCGCTCAGCAAGATCAGCCAGCGAATGGCAAGCTTTGGGGATTTGAACCAATTTTGGAGATGCCCTGTGTCACTGCCGCTGTCATTTAGATATGGAATAAACGAGCCAGAGAGAGAACATTGACATTTTTGTGAGTATAATTGGGGAAACAGGGTCAAGGGTATGATAAGAGGGAGCAGAAATGAACAGACATCGGTGGACGAATAGAAAGAACGTGTATGGCACACCACAAGGCAATTTTCGGAGTTTGAATCGCAGAATTGATTTGTCATTACGACAAAGCCCGGACGGTGATGGCCTGACTCCGCTTGCATCTTTCTTATTACACTGACGACAATCTTACTTTGGATTGTACTCTGCTGCATGGGAGGGTCTTATTGACTTGAAAAATGATCTCCACAAAGCGTTCTGCCGAAGGTCAGTCAGCCTGTTCGAAGAAAATCAAGTATTTTGGTATCAACCATTGCAACTCGCTCCAGTTGGCACACCGCAGCCAGCAAAACGTCTGAAGCCGAGTGACGATGACATCGAACTGGCAAACGAGGATGATGTGATTCCACCTTCTCCGCCAGATACGTCGCTCGTCCCAAAAAGCGCCACTATCAACTTCAGTGCCCTTACTCGTAAATTGGCCCTGAATAAGAGGTCAACGGATGACGACACCCCCGTATCGGGTTTATCTTCGTTCGAAGTGCATCGTAGACAACAGGACAAACTGATATCTCATATTTTTATGGATCAAGACTTTTCATGGCTACATCTCAAGTTGGACCATCAGTCGCGCCCTCTGTGGATCAGTCCTGAGGACGGACATATTATTCTGGAAGCATTTTCACCTATTGCTGAGCAGGCTCAGGACTTTCTTACAGCTATCAGCGAACCTGTCAGTCGGTATGCCCTGGGTTCCATGCTTATCTATTCGATGTCGTTGACCCGTCTGCAGACCTGCGATGATCCATGAGTATAAACTCACGTCTTATTCGTTGTATGCGGCAGTTTCTGTTGGATTACAGACGGATGATATCATTGAAGTGCGTCAAGAATATCCCACCATTTTACGATCTTTTGACATCAATGCTTTCTTAGGTTCTCAACCGGCTGTCAAAGGTTAGAGTCGTGGCAGCTTAGCCGCCGAATGCGCATGTTTACAAGTCCGTTTCATAGGTCCCTGTCCCAGACTCGATCATTGCTTTCATTCGAAGTTGTACTTTAAGTTACGGAAAAGTCAAACTCGTGTTAAAGCACAACAAATACTTCGTCGAATCCAACCACCCCGAGACCTTGCAATTGCTGCTTAAAGACAGAGTCATTAGAGAAGCTCGTATCGTCACAGCGCAAACAGACAACAGCATCAAAGCTGCCACATTCACCACTTCGAAAGCCCCTACACGAGGAAATCTCGTTATACCCGGGACTGAGAAAAAGAAGGATGAGGCTGGAGATGGAACACCTGGTCAATCCAAAGGCAATCCCTCAGATGCAGACCTCTTCACATCTGTTGTCGGGGTCGATGCAGGCACGTATCTATTCTGATGCTTCGTATATGGGCGAGTTCTTGACCTTATTTCCTCATAGATGAGATCGAGGAAGATGATGACAGTGTACATGCCTTCGAAATTGATGACAAAAAGATCGACGTAAAGTGGTTTTACTCTTTTGTCTTATTGCTTATTCATCCTCAACAGGAAATCAAAAAACGATGCAATGAACTTGAGTACCCTATGTTGGAGGAGTATGATTTCAGAAATGATACTCTGAACGCGAATCTTGACATTGATCTGAAACCGGCTACTGTAATTCGGCCGTATCAAGAAACCAGCTTGAGCAAGATGTTCGGGAATGGGTTAGTACTCTATTTCTCAAATTCAGCAATCATATTAAAGTCTGATTTAGTCGTGCGCGTTCTGGAATCATCGTCTTGCCTTGTGGAGCTGGCAAAACGCTGGTTGGCATAACAGCTGCGTGTACTATAAAAAAGTCCTGCCTTGTTCTTTGTACTTCATCGTGAGTTTTTCTGTTCAAATCATGTGTCGAATGTGGCCAACTTGCCTAGGGTTTCCGTCATGCAATGGAAACAACAATTCATGCAATGGTCCAATGTGACTGATCGCCAGATTGCAGTCTTCACGGCAGATCAAAAGGAGAAAGTGAGGAGACGAAAGTATACCTTGGAACACTCTTTATTGACGGTTAATTTTGGTCAGTTCTCCGGTGAAAGTGGAATCGTCGTATCGACATATTCTATGGTCGCAAACACACATAACCGATCACATTCGGCTCAAAAGATGATGGATTTCTTGACTTCCCGGGAGTGGGGTTTCATTCTTTTGGATGAGGTGCATGTTGTACCTGCTGTTATGTTCCGACGTGTGGTCACAACTATCAAAGCCCATTCCAAACTGGGTTTGACTGGTAGGCTGGCGTTTCTTTGTGCCAAACTGTATCTAACGCGTGGTTTTAGCCACTCTTGTTCGAGAGGACGACAAAATTGCGGATCTGAACTATATGATCGGGCCGAAGCTGTATGAAGCTAATTGGATGGACCTTGCAGCTAAGGGGCATATTGCGAATGTCCAGGTAACATCATTCCAATGTTGCTTTGAAATGCTACTGAAGGACTTGCGTGCCATATAGTGCGCTGAGGTTTGGTGTCCTATGACCCCAGAATTTTACCATGAATACCTGAAAGAGCAGTCACGGAAACGCATGTTGCTCTATTGCATGAACCCGAACAAATTCCAATCGTGCCAATTTCTCATTAAATACCACGAAGACCGAGGCGACAAAATTATTGTTTTTTCAGATAATGTGTTTGCATTAGAGGTATATGGATCACCCCATTACATCGCGATGTTTTAATTGACCAAGTTTTCTCCCCCAAGGCTTATGCCCGACATCTGAAAAAACTCTTCATTCATGGTGGTGTTGGTCAATTGGAACGAATGGCGATTTTGTCAAAATTCCAACATGACCCCAACGTCAATACCATATTCTTATCAAAGGTAAGGCGACTTCTAGTCGCTGAATATTTATTATTCATTATCTGTCAAGGTTGGAGATACATCCATCGATCTCCCGGAGGCGACATGTTTGATTCAGATCTCCTCCCACTTCGGTTCTCGGCGCCAAGAAGCCCAGCGTTTGGGTAAGTTATCTACATGATGTCATTCAAGGATTACCTTACCGCTTGGCTACAGGGCGTATTTTGCGCGCAAAGAGGAGAAACGATGAAGGCTTCAACGCCTTTTTCTATTCTCTCGTTTCCAAGGACACACAGGAAATGTTTTATAGTACTAAGCGCCAACAGTTTTTGATCGACCAAGGTTATGCTTTCAAAGTTATCACGCATCTTGACGGGATGGAAAATTTACCAGACCTTGTGTATCGAACGCGAGATGAACAGATTGAACTTCTTCAGTCTGTGTTGATCGCAAACGACAACGAGGCAGAGCTTGGATCAGATATTCGCCATGTCGACGGTGACCTGGCGGGTACTGTGACGTCCAAGGACTTTGGTGGACCGACCAAGTTCCCACCTACCCAACGGACGACTGGGTCGCTTTCTGCCCTCAGTGGCGGGCATCATATGTCATATATCGAGCAGAACAAGTCGGCCAACAAGGGTATCTCCCGTGCTGGCGCTTCCACAGCTGCCCCTCGACACAAACTGTTCGCTAAACGCGACAAAGACAAGGCAAGTGCGAGGAAGGAGGCTAGGATGGCGGGGTGATGCTTGACACCCGGGGCCCGTTCTTAGAGACCTGAAACCTTTGACCAAGTTCGGGATGTGGGCTTTCCTGAATGCTGAATATATGGGATGGAATCACAAGATACATTACATACAGAACCGATTACATTCACTCAGCTCCGATGTTGTTTTTAGAACTGCATTCTGTGGGTTCGCTGTCGTAAATTCTCCTAGCACCATGCGTCACAGATGTATTCATATCTTATGATAAATTTAAATGTAGTACAATATAATACCCTGTTGGACCACTGCTGGAAACATTCAGATGAGCTTTTCTGACTTTTTTCGACCTGTGGCGAGGTAGGGTGTTGACAGGTGTGGGCGGATGATTAAGCTCTAAAGTAATTGAGATTGTCGTAAGTTTTGGTGCCTCAGACGACTGCCGATGTCAAAGCGCTGGTGGTGAAACTGCCAAAGGCTGAGAGATAAGAAGACGAATTTCCGTAAGTGTGTAGTGTGTTGAGTTGTTCCGCTGGGGACCTAATAGCAGCCAATACGATGTCCAGCCGATCATTTTTGCGCCCTGATCTGATATCTGGCCGAAACGGCTAACCGAAAATTTATAGGACTTTGCTCATGGTCAAGCCCTTGGATTCTTATGTAACTCCCTATGGGCTTCCTGAGGCCCTATGAATATAATATATCAGCCCCGTTTTCCCGCTTCTCACCTTGTCTCTTCTCACTTCTTTAGCTACTAGGTTACAGGTATGTTGTCTTTTGCAAGTGTGCTCAGCGAGGCGGAGTACTGATATCCCATGAAGGGGGCTACATAGATCATGTCGAGCATTGCCAAAGACGACTACGAGCAAGACAACAAGCTAGGCGCAGAGGGCGACCAGGACAGCGTAGAGCCGACGAGGGACACACCGCGGGCAGCCACAGTTCGCCCTGAGCTGGTGTACACGTCGCCGAAAGCGTTCGCGCGCAGCTTCGCGGCGCGCTGGCGGAGCGTGTGGACGCGGCCGTTCGTGCTGTCGCTCTTGGCTGGCCAGCTGGTGTCGCTCTGTATCACCTGCACGAATGTGACGACGACGGAGCTTGTCTCGCGCGGATGGACGCTCTCGACGACGCAGGGGATTTTCTTGTGAGTTTTTTTTTTGCTTTTCATTTTACGGGATACGGGGATTGTTTTTTTGATGCATTTGGGGTTAGGTATTTTTCTTTGTTTTGTGTGTATACTCCATACACAATATACCAATGTACGACGCTTTTTTGGACGCTTTACACGAGCTGACGGTTGTACCATACAGATGGATTCATGGGCTGGGCAAAAGTCGTCCTTCGCGATGGATGGAAATGTGAGCGTCTAATCAGCCCACCCACCCACAGCCCGATTATCTTATCTCCCACGTAGACTTCCTTCTAGCAGCATGCGATGTAGAAGGAAACTTTTTGGTAGTCAAGGCATACCAATACACCGATCTGCTCTCTTGCATGCTCCTCGATGCGTTAGTTGAAATTGTCCGACTGATCGAAGCTGTGCTATCTTTAACTCTGTTATATTATATTACAGCTGGGCCATCCCTGTTTGCCTTTTCGTCTCGTGGGTGTACATGCGGACTAAATACCACTGGACACAACTTTTGGTGAGGAAACTATGCATATGATGTGATGATACACTGCTTATTTTACTTTTCGCAGGGTGTTTTTATCTGCATCGGCGGACTCGGATTGCTCGTAGCGTCTGATGAGATAACGCAAAAGGGCTGGGAGGCCGTTAGCAGGGCGAAAGGAGACGGATTTATGATTGCGGGTGCGACGCTCTACGGCATCAGTAAGCAATAACCGTTGTGTGAGCTTTGTTTTTTGGAGTCGCTGAGCAGTGTACAGCCAATGCGTCGGAAGAGTTTTTGGTGCGCAAGCGACCTTTGTTCGAGGTCGTTGGGCAGTTGGGTATGTGGGGCTTTGTTATAAATGGCATCCAATCATCAGCACTTGAATGGAGGGGGATGAAGGAAGTGCCTTGGACTGGAGATATCAGTGAGCTCACTTGTTTCAATGGCCGGACTTTTGACGCTAATTTTTCCCAGTTGGACTGTTGATGGCGTTCACTGCTGGTGAATATTTGTATTTCTCCTTCAGACTGGAATTTGGCTGATGGATTGAATAGCGATGCTGATTCTTTATACCGTTGCGCCTATGCTTTACCGCATGGCGTCGTCTGCGTATTTCAATCTGAGTTTGTTGTCGAGTGACTTTTATGGTTTGCTGTTTGGTGAGCAACTTGTCGCTTTTGCTTGATTGCTTGTTAATAACCATTGAAATGCAAGGTCTCTTCCTATACGTGAGTGCTATGAGGTCTGGACCAAACTTGATATTTAAAGACGTTTACAGCACTACCGGCCATACTGGCTATACTTTATTTCGTTTGCAATCATCATCTGTGGGCTGATAACATACTTTTGGCACTCTACTCGTGAGTGATGTTCCCATTGATTGACTTGTGCATCGGCTGATCTCGGTGTAGCCGAGGAACAAGGAATACTGGACCCGAAAGCACCTTCGTATATTGACAGAAAGAGGATGGGATTCTCAAACGTCGACGCAGAACAAGGCATTAGGGAGAATTAAAAAGAAAGTCGGGGATTGGGTATGAGATTATGACCTTTACGAGTGTGAATGTAACGAGGGATAAATAAAGATAACTGTTAAACTAGACGGGGTGGATCACGGCGCTGTCGTTCCATTTCTTCTTCGATCTGCTTCTGTTGTTTCTCTCTCTGGGCACGGTGTTCGGCCAGTTTCTAAGAGAGTGTTGGGAGTTGTTGATGGAGAGAAAGATGGAGACGTACGGCTTTCAGGGATTCAGCGGTAGCCAGGACAGACTCGAGGGTAGCCTCGGTGAGCTCTGCCATCTAGAGATCATGTGAATAAGGTTGTGTACAGAGAGAGGTGGGTAGACGCACGGCATCTGTTGCTTGTCGGGAAATCTTTGCGAGATGCTCCTTCTCGAGTTCCCACTGGGCATCCTGTCTCTTCTCCCACTCGCCGATGGTGGAAGGGCTGTATGTGGTGTGCTGGACGGGTGCAGGTTGGGGGATGTTGTTGATTGCGCGGGGTATATCTGTGACGCTCTGGGGCCAGGAAGGCTGGGTTGTGTCGGTGTTTCCGATGGGGGACTGGATGGGCTGGCGGATGCAGGGGCCAAAGGAGCGGTTACTGCACTCCCTGCGCCTGACCCACCAGGTAGCAGAAGCTGCGCCAATGGCGAACCAGAGGAGGCGACTTGGCCCGCGACCCCAATAGCCCATTAAATATCTGTGGTGGAAATATCCTGGATACATAGAGAGCCGCGCTGCGCCATGGGGGTTATATAGACAGAGCAAGCTTGCGTGTGTGTTCGGCGATGGGATGAGTGCCGCCTGAACGCGAAGGCAGCTTATTAATCAACTGTGACAAGACATGTGACGGTGACAAATGAGGGGGAGGAAATGGCAGAGGACGAGTTGAGCTTGCCGCCTGCGTGGACCGATGAGCAAAGACAGGGAACAGGGCCGAGCCAACTCTCAGTGGTCCCCCTACCACAACTCTCAACTCAACACTCACATCGACATCCCTTCTTCTCCCAGCTTTCCCCTCTCCGCGCCCCCCACCGCCTCCCCCTCCATTCCTGACCGTCCGGCTCTTCCTACTCGTTCTTCCACCCTAGGGCCTCCAGATCTCAAAACAAACCCGAATTCTCTCCCAAAGCCCCGCAGCGAAGACCTCAATCACAACCATTTGTCGTCCTCACCGTCTCCATCTTCCCCGAGGCCGTCTCCACCCTTCCTCACCTCCCCATCAGCTACAAGTCGTCCAGGCACTCCCTCAAAGCCACCGTCCTCTTCAGGCCATTCAGACAACTCTTACAATCCACCCACCCACTCAGAATCTCACTCAGAGGCCTCTACCTCCAATTCAAATCCCTCAAGGCCCCCACCCAGCACCACTTCCACTTCCACAAGTCTATCCTCCACGTAAGTATCTCTCTTTTCCATCTCTTCTTCCTTCTCAATTCCTCCCAGCACATGTTCCGCCTGTGCAAAGCCAATCCAGGGTCCGTTTGTCCGCGCATTGGGCGCCGTCTTCCACTTGAATTGTTTCAGATGCATGGTATCTATCCTTCATCCACCATTCTTTCCTCTCTCTCATTGTTATCTCTATTAAGGACTGTGGTGAAGTCGTCGCTTCAAAGTTCTTTCCCATCGAGGGCCAGGGGGGCAGGCAAAGTCCGCTTTGCGAACGCGATTACTTTCGACGGCTTAATTTGATCTGTGCAAAGTGTGGTATGGCATTGAGAGGGAGTTATATCACGGCATGTAGTGCGTATCATCTCTTTCTCCCCCTCTAATCCAATTCCAACTCTTTTTCTTGTTCAGACAAAAAGTACCATGTCGAACATTTTACATGTTCACTCTGCTCCACTCTATTTGGCCCCCAGGATTCATATTACGAGCACGATGGAGACGTTTATTGTCATTTCCACTACTCTACTCGTTTTGCCACAAAGTGTGCAGGCTGCAACAGCGCCATCCTAAAGCAGTTCGTCGAGATCAACAGGAATATGAGGGACGAGTGTTGGCATCCAGAGTGTTACATGATCAACAAGGTCAGTCTTATGAATACATCATCTATTTGATATAAACCCCTTGTCTAGTTCTGGAATGTTAAAGTATCAACACGCCGTCCGACAAGTTCCATATCTGTCGATGGTGATCACAATGAACCTGCCTATGTCGAGGAAGAACAGCGAGAAACACCCTCTAGCTTAAAAGACAAGCAAGTTCGCATGGAACAACAGGTCTATCGTATTTGGACGTATGTCTTGTCTTCTTTCTTTTAATTATCGGTCAACTGACTTGACAGTCTCCCATTCAAGTGTTCTATCCGCTTTTGAAGAGTCTAGTGCTGCCTGTATCTCTGACATGCTCAGACAAGTCAGCAACGGCGCATACCTCGACGCCATCCGAATGGCAGAAAAGTTCATCCTTCATGTAGAAGTTCTATTTGGCACAATTGACGATCTCGAGTTCCACTTTGCCTCTCTAAACGTGAAAGGTTTGTTATTTTCCTTTTACCTTCTCTTTTTGGTTCCGTTAAACCCTTTTTTTTCTGTCAGGCATGTCACACGTTAGGGAAGCTCGTATGCTATGTCGGAAGACCGTCGAACTATTTACGTTACTATCTCACACTCAGGAAACCGGTGCTCGTAGAATGGGCATGACACAGGAACTGCTCGCTCTCGTGACTGGCTTGGCACATTATCTGAAAATCCTCATCCGGATTGCTCTGACAGGGGCCCTAAAGCTCGAGCGCGAACAAAGCGTAAGGGAGGCCATGGGCTCTTTCCTCGATAAACTCCATCTGTTGGCCGTCCAGGGTGGCAATCCAGCTGCAAAGCGAATGATCAAGGGTCAAAACGGAGAAATGATCGCAAGCAATCCGAATGCCAACTTTGGCACCCAAGGCGTCACATATGGATTTCGCAGTCTCGCTCCAGAGAACGCGGGTGAATCGCCCTTTTCACAGCGAGAAGGAGGCTCGAAATCGTCTTCAAATCCTCCCTCGGATCTGTGCGTTCGATGCAACTTGACTGTTGAAGAGGATTGCGTGCGGCTAGGCACATACCAGCGGTGGCATTCGCATTGTTTACAGTGTGCCCAATGCGGCAAGGTCGCAGCCGTGCCAGTATCAAAGGAGCAACCGTCCAAGAGTGGGGATGAGAAGGATGTTAGCAAAGATGGCTCAAGTCGTGACCAACCCCCAAAACTTTCAACTGCTCGACGACCACCAGCTAATGTGGGTGCGTTTGTGTATGATCCGGAATCGAGGAAGGATACGTCATCCTTTGGCGAAGTTCCAACCCTTATCCTTTGCACCGAACATGCCCATCCAGGTTGCAGGGGAGGCTTCCAAGCTGTACAGCGTCTGGAACAATACGCGTTCCTGCTCAACGTAGCCCTACGGCGGTTGTATCTCCTCCTCAAGAAACAAGGGGTTGTTCCTATGTCACCGAGTATGATTATTCCAATTTTGGGCTCTAGTATTGTTCTAACCTATTGCCTGCATAGTTTCCTCCTCGGGCGATCCGGGTTCCGAGCTGTATCGGAACTCAGGAGATATAATGCGCATGAAATCAGTGCATTTGGATCGCAAATTGTCCGCCACCGCTCGTCTGCCAAAACGCTCTACGATTGTGGAAAGCCCTGCGGGACGAACCGTGCACCCGTATGATCTGCCACAGCGGCAGCACGAGCCTGGAGCTCAAGGTACATTGCATCAAAACAACGTCAATGTGCATCAAAGTCAGCAGGGCCAACAGGGGCAATTTCAAGGCCACCAGCATCCTCACCATCAGTATTCTCCTCCCAGTCAGCACAACACGCCTCGTGCCAATATGGGCAAGCTGCCCGTCGAACCTCAGGGGCAAGGCCTACGGCCTTCGCTGACGCGAAACAACACAGAGGTCATGATCGTCGATGAAAGCGCACCGAATTCGCCTGCTGGAGGCGAAGAGTCGACGATACCAAAGCGCGATGAGGGACTCACACTTGCTGATATCCCTCAGCTCATGGAGGTTGCCCAGGCTCGAGAACAACAACGATCGCTTCCCCGGGAAAGCTCCACGCCATATATTGCCGAGCTGAGTGCTTTGGAATTGGCTATTGTCAAACACTGTGCCGTTCTCGCCTTGACGCGATCGCCGCTTAAAGATCAGTTTGACTTGGACGAGATATTGGAAATGGTGGAAACCAAGAAGAGCGGGTTCTGGAACAAGCTCTTCAAGGGCGATAAGAAGAACGTTAAGAAGAAAGGTCTGTCTTTTATCCTTTCACTTTCTTTCCTTGTGTGTGTGCAACGAGGCTGAACTGTTCTTCTTCTTATAAGGTGTATTTGGCATTCCCCTCGAACTTCTAGTGGAAAGAGAAGGATCGGATTCTCTCCTGGGAGCAACGCGGGCAACATTACGAGTGCCAAGTTTCATTGACGATGTCATTTCGGCAATGCGACAAATGGGTGCGTCAAACGTTATCTTCGTTTTGGGGTCACTTCATTGATTCTTTTCTGTGCACACAGATATGTCTGTGGAGGGTATCTTTCGCAAGAGTGGAAACATCCGTAGATTACGAGATCTGACAGACGCCATTGACCGGGATCCTTCGTCCGTGGACTTGTCCCAAGATAACCCAGTACAAGTCGCAGCACTGCTTAAAAAGTTTTTGAGAGAGTTGCCTGATCCACTGATGACTTTCAAATTGCACCGGCTATTCGTATCATCACAATGTGCGTTACTTTTTTAATTTTCCCAACTCTGCCGTTCAATTGACAGAGTTACCTCAGCTCTTCCATCGGAAGAGGACAGGAATCGATATCTCCACATGATCTCACTACTTTTGCCTAAGAGCCATCGAGATACTATGGAGGTCCTATTTGTGTTCTTGAAATGGGTTGCATCATTTGCCCATATGGATGCAGAGACTGGAAGCAAGATGGACTTGGGGAATCTTGCGACTGTCATCTGCCCTAGCATCCTTTATGCCCGGGGCCGAGATGCACTGCGAGATGAAACATTCAGTGGCCTACGTGTTGTCACTTCGCTTCTGGAACACCAAGATGAATACTTCACGGTGCCAGAGGAGTTTTTACCTATCCTCAACGACCAAGAATACTTTGCCAACTCGCTGGACCTTCCCAGTAAGGAATTCCTGAAAAAGGTAGACACGTATATGCGGTTGAAGGGTTCCAATGGACGGCCTATGCCTGGAACACCCTATTTGAATCAGCCTAATGGTGCACAACCTCGATATCCCCCGATAAATTCACCTGTGTCCGAGCGACCGCCACAGGGAATGACTTTTGGAACGCCGTCGAATTCAGAACGGAATGTACAGCGGGCACAGCAGCAACAACAACAAGGGAATGAACAGTATGGCCCGCCATCGACTTCTCCCTCCACCCCTCAGGGCGTGCAAAATCAAGGTATGGTACAAAATATCCCTCGGAATCCGCAGATGGATGACTGGCCACCACCACCTGTTTCCCGTGCAAACATTTCCAGTAGTCCCTCTAGGCCATCATCAGTTGTAGCTCCCCAGTCCAGATTACCACCCGCCGACCAGAGTCAGTCGCAAACTCAACTCTACAGTCCTGCTATGAATGGCTATCCATCTTCAGCATCTACTCGACAGCGCTCGTGATGCATTCGCCCCTTGTTCTCGCTGCATCACTTCATTCATGTTTATATCCAATCTCACACAGTATTCCCTAACACCCGTCTGGTGCTTTCAGATACCTTGTTGACTTTCTAACTTTTTTTTTGTTTGTTTGTTTGAATCATTAAATGTACTTTACCATCACTTGCCCACATACTTTCTTTTCAGTATATATAGTATGACATGGACGAACATTTTCGATACTTAACATTATACCCTGGCATGATGCCCCACCCACCCAGCCATTAGACCAAAAAATCAATGGCCAAAATTACATTGTATCATTATCCAGACAATCAATCTCAAAAATAGAAATAATTCCTATACTAAGACATACTTCCCACGGGTTGGTAACGGGCCCAATTAATTATTAATCCGCTTGAACTTGGAAGAGTCCATTGCTGATCAAGCTTTCTGCCTTACACTCACCATCGACAAATGGTTGCAGTCCCAGATCCAAAGTCAATACCATCGAACGCTCCTGAACACTGTCCGGTGTGTCTCCTTTTTTCCTTTTGCTAATGCAACAGTGATTGAGCTTGAATTTCTAGGGCACGGAGTCGGAGCAAGCGGGCAAATCAGACGCCTGTGCAGGGTGTGATAATAAAGAAATATGCGCGTCGGGCGCAACTAAACTTCCAGACCCATCGCTCCCATTTATCAAGGAGCGCATGGCGTCCGTGAAGAGAAAGATCCTCGTTCTATCAGGCAAGGGAGGAGTTGGCAAGTCCACTTTCACTGCACAACTAGGCTGGGCTTTTGCCGCCGATGAGGATACCCAGGTGCGTACGTTATAACCATTGACGTATAACAACCAATCGCTGAATTTCTATGTTTTAGACTGGAATCATGGATGTGGATATATGTGGTCCTTCAATACCAACAATATTTGGCATCGCGAACGAACAAGTACATTCCTCATCTTCCGGCTGGTCTCCCGTTTACGTGCAGGATAACATGGCTGTGATGTCCGTGGGCTTTATGCTACCAACCTCGCGCGATGCTGTAATGTGGAGAGGTCCCAAAAAGAACGGCCTGATATCCCAGTTCCTGAAGGACGTAGACTGGGGCGACCTGGACTATCTCCTCATCGACACCCCGCCCGGAACGTCCGATGAACACTTGAGCATCGTCCAGTACCTAAAAGAAAGCGGGATTGACGGAGCAGTCCTTATCACGACCCCTCAAGAAGTGGCTTTACAAGATGTCCGGCGTGAGATTGATTTCTGCAGAAAAGTCGGAATCCGCATCCTCGGATTAGTGGAGAACATGTCTGGATTTGTGTGTCCGAAATGTAAAAATGAATCCCAGATCTTCAAGCCCAGTACAGGTGGTGGCAAAAATCTTGCCAAAGAGACCAATATCGAATTCCTTGGAGCGGTTCCCTTAGACCCACGGATAGGAATGAGCGCCGACTATGGTGTTAGCTTTTTAGACGAATATCCCGACAGTCCAGCTACAACGGCTTATTTGGACATAATAGACAGTATGTCGCCTTTCTTCTCTACTTTCGGCTATATTAACCAGTTATCTAGAAATCAAGAATATTTTGGGAGATTGATTGTATACCAATTTTGTTTGCTTTGCTCCCATTATGCATTGGAGTATCTTTGCGCAGCCAGAAGCTTTTTGAGGGGAAAGTTGGCTGAAATTGTATGCTCACACCTTCCTCCCATCGCTGATTCTCTTTACGAGGTACAGTTTGCATCGGAAGCAACCACACATTCTTCTTGGTTGATTTGAATCATTGCGGCATTTGAGCCAGATTTCGTGGAATACTTGAAGCGGCGTTGGTTTTGGATTTTTGTTGCATCTGCGGCAAGTCTTCCTCAGTCAATTTAGGCCGGAAGCACTAGTGAGCCTACTGGCGTTGTACCATCCACAGTTATATAGTGTATTAAATAAAAGTGTGTACTATAATGCTAATGTATGTATCAGCATTGATTCAACAAGTGTCCGCCAGTCATACATAAGATCAAGGGTCACTAAATAACTACAGGACAATCATAAATATGTACATTTTAACCAACTTGGAAACGACTGGTTGGCTTGATTGTCGAGCCCTTCCCAATTTTGTCTTCATCGTCAGAAACTATGCCAAAGTCTTTAGGTACCTCAGACGGAGGTGCATCTGCTTCAGTATTCACTTCCGTGATAAATTTCCCAATAGGCGCAATCCCCGCCAGACCGCCTGCCAGGCCTTCTGCACTTTCATGGATTGAAACTGTCGACAGAGTGCGCAAAAGTTTGCGCGTGACTTCTCCGCCTGTTGTGGAACCCGTCCTAGAGCGGGCGGGAACAACATATCCTTGACTTGGGAAAGCAATGCTTCCTTGACCTGCCTTGTCTGTGCCTGCAGCTTCGATAAAAGTCGGTACATACGAACCCGGCAATGGTGAATTGTAGGTTGAGCCTTGACGAGAAGGCTGCATAATGCTTGATCTTCGTGCATAGGTTACAACAGGATCCGTAGGGGTTGTAGCAGAGCGTCGATAGCTTTCTGGACTAACAGATGGCCGAATATCAGCTAAAACGTCTTCGGCTTCCTCGGGCTTCTCAGTTACAGGCTCGTCGGTGGCAGCTGAGAAAGACGATGAATCTTCGGCTGGAATATGCGATTCAACATGTCGAGGTGATTGGGTGAAGACCTCTTCCTCAAAGTTGACAGAGGTTGAAGGTGTTGGGTTAGGCGGATGAGGAACGGAAGGCGGTGAGGCAGGGAGGGCAGACAATGCAGATAAATCTATATCAAGCCCTCGAACCTCTCGTCGATAATCTTCTATTTCTTTCCAAAGCGCCTCCCGATATTCCTCCATTGTTTCGAGGTTCTCTATCTCCCGCCATTTCTCGAACTTGACAGGACAATCGGGTTCATCGGCAGGGTCATGATACGCAGACAACCAGGGATGTTCCAGAGCACCGGGGACAGTTATGCGGCTGCTGGGATCAAAACACAACATTTTCCCGAGAACTTCAAGAGCTTATATGACAACTATCAACACCAAACCAAAGGGTAACTAAAACGGAATCTACCTTGAGGATCACCTTTGGGTATCACTTTGCGGAAGGGTACTACTTTCTTTATGGGCAACGATCGGACATATGCCTGAGCCTAACCACGTTTTAGTATGGTGTGATGAAAGCTGCATTATCCTTTACCTTTGGGCTACCGATTCTGCGAATTACATGAGAATCAGGTGTTCCTTTAACACCGTCAGTATAATTAACACATATAGATACAAAACCATACCCAAGACAGCGAAAATTTTGTTGAGCTGGTCGACTGGGAGGGAACAAGAAATCAGCCGAAAGAAGAGATTACGTGTAACGTGCTTTTTTCCTGACCATAACTGCGGGAAACTGTCAAAAAGGATATCAATCATATGTATCACAACGCACTCTTTCCCTTTGAACAAGGGTGCTCCGATCAATAGCTCCGCGAGAATGCAACCAATCGACCAGACGTCGACTGGGAATAGTAAGAGTTGTGTCAGAGTTTGAAGACTTGGTCACTTACTTGCTGTGTCATACCGTCTACATAACGCCATTAGACCAGATTAAACCTGCTGAATGAAGAAGAACCAAATCTCATACCTGTATGCCAGCATGATTTCAGGTGCTCTGTACCACCGCGTGGCAACATATTCTGTGAGATGTGATGCGTTCTCATCTGGTGATGCATCATAGCCCCTACTTAATCCAAAGTCGCATATCTTGAGTTCGCAATCGGCATTTACAAGAAGATTTCCCGGTTTAAGATCTCTATGTATCACTCCCGCAGAGTGAATATATTTCATACCTGAACTTCGAATAAATTGTCATAGTCAACCTAAACGTATGGCTGAACACACCTCGAAGAATCTGGTATGTAAAATATTGAACATGTTCGTTTGTAAGAACCTGCCCTGATCTGATAATCTGGTGAAGGTCAGCTAGATAATGGTTTAGTTTAAACCGAAGCAGTCTCAATATATGACACAATGTCGTCACCTTCCATGGGCTGTAAGAAAAGGTTGGTCATGATGTAGTTGACTTTATACGTCGGGCCATACCTCCATGAATATGTAGCTAAATACACTGTGAGAGATGCTCTAGTACTGGCACAGATGGGCTAGATACGTACATTTCTGAAAAGTCTGGAGAGATGGCATCCAGGTCTATCAGCCCTGTTATATTTCCATGATGTGAGAAATGTCGCAAGAGTGTGATTTCTCTTAACGCCCGCTTGGCAAATTGAATCTTCTCAAAGACGCGAGTTACAAGCTTTATAGCAACTGTTTCTCCCGAAATTTCATCAGCTGCGGAACTGTAGCACAAGTAAGGCATCAGGGCATAACGCAGAAGGTGAAAAACACGAACATTACAACCCCATAAGCCCCGGATCCGAGCTCTCGAACCAACTTCCAGCGGCGTTCCAAATGAAAGACTTTCTGGAACGATGAGACAATGGAATGATAGCCCCTTCGTCATACCAAGTTAAGATATAGAGAATAGCAACGCAATTCATAGGCGGCAATTAATACACACCTCCTTCTCAAGCTTTCCTCAGAGAATGGATTAGAGGGCCGTCTGACCCTGGATCTCCCTCGATCGACATTCCAGGATCCTGGAGAAGGCGCTACGGGTGAGGAAGATATGTCTTCATCTTCTTTCGAACCGTCACCATGGGGTCGTCTACGTCGAGAGTGACGAGGCGATCTCCGGGGAGACTTTGCTGGACGAGACATGCGTTAGATAAGACGAAGATGGACGGAACGAGAACGACTGCGCGGGTAATTGATGACTTGGGCCCCCGACAGATTTGTTTCCGCAGGTGGTCGTGTCTTTCAAGCCAAAAACAAGTTGTTATGTTCAAGTCGCCGGAAACGTGTCGTGTTGGAATACTTGAATGTTGTTATTAAAGGCACATACAAGTTTGCCAGGCATAGATTGCGTCAGGATTTCCGACTGATTGGCTGTGTAATGTGTAGATAAGCTGTTTGTTTGTTTTCATTTTACTTCCTCGAACCGGTATCAAAAAGCGGATCCAGTCAGAATTACAGATTTTAATTGACTACTAGCGGTATTATACTACAAATTCATTAGATTGAGTGATGCCTAGTAATGCATATCCATGAATTCAAAAAATAAAGATGTTAACAACCAATGCCTGTACTCATGACTCAGCAGCTGATATTTCCGGTGGCTGGGGAGTTGGAGGCAAAGGTGTGCTTTCATCTGGTTCACCAAAAATATCAAGGAATCCTGCTCCCCGAGCTTTATTGGGTGCCTTCTTTGTGACATAATCTCTCAAGCCGGATTTTAGGCTAGGCTGCTTGTCCACGAGTTCCCGAAGTTGGTCTTTGGGAAGCTGCAATAGAGCACCAAAGCTAGCGGGGGCAATGACTTTGGCGCAATGAATAAATCCTTCCCATAATGGAGGATTTGTCCAAATTTTTTTGGTAATGAGGCGGGAGAAAAGGGTTGTTGAGACAAATCCAACCAAAGATTTATATGTCGTGACAGCTTGGATGACCTGAAGTTTCTTTAAGCATGTGCTCACACATCTAAACATTCAGAGAGCAACTTACCGTTCTCATGAAAAGAACGGGGAGCACTGGCTCATCCATGATCTGCTGCATGACGACAGCAAGAACCTCTGAACGGAATACATCCGTCATCGAAAAGCATATCCCAATCGCTATGCAAGTCTTAAGAACATATGGATGCAAAATTACTAAAGGATTCCTACCTTCTATTGCGCTTTTTCTCTTTAACCCATGTTCCTTTTCCGATTCGTGCAGAAGCACCATTAATTCCGCAGGCGTTAGCAGTTCGCTTTGTCTCACTCGAGGAAGATTCGACGACACGCTACCAAATGATTGAGGAGGAGTTGTCACAATCGAACTGAACACAGAGCGAACAAGATTTTTTGGTTCCTGCTGGCCGTTAAGACTAGAAACGATGCGTGGCAGATAACGCATGATGTCCGCCTACAGACATACAATTAACAAACACCAATGCGTGAGATAACCAAACGCTGTACCTTATCCATTTCGGCGATAATGGGAATAAGGAACCTGACATCAAGATCACGTTCGTTGATGAGAGCCTTTACCAAAGCGACAAGTTGTGAGCTAGGTCGCCCATGTTCTGTAAAGATGGTCATAATGCGAAGAGCCAGTGATTCTGCCCCTACGGGGAATTGTCGCATCAACGTCAGAAGTTTGCCGTGGTTCGAGCCTAATGATCGAATAAGAGCAGTAATCAAATCCTGAATAGCTTCTTGCACTGTCTGGTCCATGTTGACATATGCTTCAAATATTCTTTAAAATGTTATGAATAAGAAAAGGATCAAGAAAAGTAGAATAATTACGCACCTGTCCAAAAATTCTGGCACTTTAACGCAAAGCGCGAAAAGGAGTTCGACATGTTGAAGGACTTGTGATTTTTGCGCAGGAAGTTCTATACGCTCGGGTAAATACGGGGTATGCACAAGATCCTCTAGTGACGATTGGCCATCCTGGCCTTCTTCTAGTGGTTCATTCGAGCTAAAAACGTCGTTGTCAAAGTTGTCTTTGACACTTTGGTCGGAGTTCTTCATAATGACGTCATTTTGGGGTTGCGACGGGTTTTCAGATCTCAACTGAAGTTTGCGCAACATTTGCAAAGCAAATTCTCGGACCATTCCTTCCATAGGAGGGAAATTTGGAACCCAAAGTTTGACTGTATTGATAGCTGCACCTCGGATTCGTTTTTCTGAGGGTAACAGTTAGACAGAATGGGAAAAAAGGGAAAAGAACCCACCTGGGTGAGTCGTCAACTCAAGTAAAACGTTCAGTGCTTCCATGCGTAGAGATGGTCTTTGATTGACCAACCCTCGTAACGTTGTAAATCCAACCTGCATCCTATCAGGGCTGGCAAAAATATGAGCAGAGAAATATTTTACAGATAGAAGTAAATTACCTTGAACTGTCTGTACATAGATCACGAAGTAGATCAAGAACATCATTGGGTACCAGTGGAAGATCTAACAAGAATCGAGCGAAGGTTTTGTCCTTTCCGTCCAACATTGTTTGATATGAAACGACAATTTGATTTAGCCATGTGTCGTAATTAGGCCGCTAACGGACACTGTGAGATAGCGTCAGGGTTATAAAGTCCAAAGGCTTACCCAGCTTCGATTTTTCATCGAACGAATTTGATCGTTATACCATTCTTCGTTCATCCATGTTGTCGCCAATCGTACACTACGACAAGTAAATGAAAGGTTAGCCATGGGAAAAGATTAACCATATTTCAACCTTACCGAGCAGGGAAATCGGTCATGATGTAATCGCAAAGCGTCTGGCGAAGTTGATCCTGTCGTACATAGAAATCATTCTCGACGAGACTGGAACTAGTATCACCCATAGCCGTGTCCCCGTCGAGATCTGAAGGTGGTTCAGCCACTCGAGTTATCATTCGCACCAAGAGAAGCATCCACATCTCGGATGGGGAATTCCCTCCAGCTTGAATCGACTCAGGTGATAGCCCATCGCCAATTTCGTTAAGTTCTTCGGCTCCATCCCACACTCGAGATATTGAAGCATTAACAAGCTTCGTACGATCGCTATTTGTGAGTTCTCGAGGTGGTGGTAGCTTAAAGTCGACAAGCTGGAAATCTGTGACAGTGGGGGCAATTCCCGTGTCCACAAAATCGTTTCCAATTTCTGGTGCACCTGAAAGCTGATAGATGGGTCAGGTAAATACCAAGCGTCAAAGTTTTACCGCTTACTGCTTCATTCAACTTCTCAGGCTCATATTCAAGCTCCTCCTCGTCGATGTCCATCTTCAGGGGATCAACAGGTTCATCCTTTATTACAGGCTCAGATGGTTCAACCAGAGGTGTTTGACTCTTTTCAACGGATACCCCACTCTTGCGAGCAGATGGGACAGCACCTTCATGTCCAACAATCGGTTTAGATGGAGCAGAGGCGTTGGGTTCTGAAACAGAGTATTTATCTGATGCGATGGAGTGAGTAGATGTCACAGTAAGTCCTCGACTCTGCCTGTAGGCATCGACCATCGCGATCAACTGTGGCTCTGTAAAGGCTTCCAGGTTCGCGACAATAAGATTAGTAATGAGGGGGGCCGGAAGGGATGTGAAGTCGAAAGCGGCAAGGAGTGCGGCGGATGAGGAATTGGCAGCTTCGCTTTCAAGTTTGATACGCTTGTTTTCTAACGGTTCATTTACGTTAGAGGACGGTCGCTTACGGCTCTCTGCTGCAAGAGCTCTACGTTTTTTTTCTTCAGCGGCAGCCTTTTCCATACGTATAGTCTGTTGGCTGATTGCTTCATTGATCTGTGGGACAAATGGGGCGCTATTTGGCAAACTAATTGCGATATCAACCGTGTTACTTCAATCGGACGAGCAACATATGACATACCGGGATATATGAGTCAAGAGTATTCGAACAGCCTTCTCAACACTTCGCACACTAGACGCTGAAAGCCCAACCAAAGCTGCGGGGGTCCAAGATCGTAAAGTGGTAACAACCAGCGGTAGGGTAGCAGGACGTTGCTTAATAAGATTCGCCCATGAGTTCAACAATGCAGAAAGGAGGTCGACATCGCTAATAGTATACGTTAGAGTAGATCATTAATGGAATGATAGCCAAACTCACTGGCTGCTAAACAACAGTGTAGCCAAGGTTTCGAGTAATTTCTGGCCCTCTGCTTCAAGTTTGCCAACTATGATAAAGGGATGGTCGACAGGGCAAAAAGATATGTTTGGGTCATTTTTGTTTTGAAGCTTGAATTGAAATTAGCAAGGGTATGAAAGAAATGCATTCGGAGAAGACGCACTCTGGGATCTGATATACCACGCACTTGCACCAAGATAACCCTTTGTACAAACTTTATAGCCGAAAGTTTAACACCAGCATTAACATTGGGATTGAAGGCGAAGTCGATAATGCGCGACTTGCAAGATGAGAGGATGTTCCATGGCGCAGGGTTGGTTCGGTTGGTGCATCTTCAAAGAGCTATTACAACAAATACCGTCGTCGAGTTTGATACACTGCTTACAGGTGACGGAAAACGAGTGGGTACACGGACGCTAGACATTGTATGGTGACTTTAAGAATGGCGGGCTGAGGGTCATCCAGAAGCTGGGCAAGAGTATCCAACGCCTTTACGGCCACTGAAAACAAGTTCATAAATAACGATCGTCTGACAGAACTTATTTCGATTTTAAGACTAACTTTGGGTTCTCTGATCCAATGAAAGGGAAGAGCGACATATCGCGAAGTGTAAGAGGTCGAGAATCCATCTCTTAAGAAGAGAATCTCCGGAATTCACGACGACATTAATGAGTGTTTGAACAAGTATGGGAATGGGAGCTGGATTGGCTTCAAGAGATTCACGCAAGGTAGCAAGCAGATTCGCCTGTTCCTGTGAGTTGGCAGGTGCAGAAAGTGCAGCCTGGAGAGTCTGGAGTGGGTCATTGGACGTACTGGCCATCTGGGATCTCTGTAATACCCTACAGTACCGCCGTCAAACGAAAGAGTCTGCACAGACAGAAGCTATAGGTGTACATTATGTAATCAACGCTCGTTTATAGGCACCGCGCTTCGCGACTTGCAACTTGATTTCCACATTCACAACCTCGTTTTGCCTCCTCCAACATTCTGGTTTCTTACTAACGAGAAAATACGTCAGGCTCCCATGTCAAGCTGTTTCCTGGATTCAATAATTCAAAGCCCTTTTCAAAAGGCTCTGTCCAACAAAGTCATTTACAGGCAGTTCAGTTTACCTGAAAATAAAATGATTGAGAGATACGACAATGACAATCTATGCAAAATTTCCTTTCTTCAGATAATATCAAGCTCGCTTTACTAGCTCATCCTAATAGCGTTCGCACAGATTAATGTGATATAATTGGTGAGTAAAAATCAGTGATAATTGTCATGTACAGCAAAATGGATGAACCCTTCGGATGCATGATGGTTGTATACTTCAGTTCCTCTGGAAAATAATGAAGAATAGGGATTTGGATTTAATTGACGTCGAATGCAAGGCGAATGCTCCAAGTTTTAATGGGGATGTCCAATCCCCGGTTAGTGTGACATCGAGTGACAGGCGAGGTCACACCTGTGACCAGGCAATTTCTTGAGACATCGAGTTTGTGCTTTGCACAAATCAAGGTTGCTCCATTTTTTATGTTAATAGAGGCAGAACGTAGTTTATCTCTAAACCTATGGTATTAATTAGTTGTAAAAATTTGTCAACGTGTTTTAAATGCTTGATCAAGGTGTTTTGCCTGCCAAATTTAGACCTCAAAGATGTTTATGCATTATCTCCTCAGGAAATATACATATAGGTATGATCTGTAGAGTTTTTTTCATTAGAATTGAATTTGGAATCGATCTATCAGAGCCGGATTTTGAAATTCTTCCTGGTTTCTGAGATATACGTGTAATATAGGCACTTTAGCATACTTAGAAGCACAATATAAAAAATCTGCTCTGATAGAGTTGTAGCATATGAAAATTAGATTACTTTATGTCTGCAAATCCACTTGCAGATTTGAGGCTGTAATGAGTTGATAGCCAAATACTGGTTATGGATTGATATAACTACCATTATATATACCATATATGTTATGGATTACATTAAATATTACTGAACTAAATTTCCCTTTAAAACAGCATTCCAGCGCAGTTAAATTTATGAGATTTGGTGAAGAATTGACCATTTTACACCTGTAACAATTTTTGGCCTTTGGATGGCTTGGAGCGGGAGCCACGCTCAGCCGCGTCTATTTTTGGGTGTGTCATTCAGGCATCGACCATGTTTAGATGAGAGAGCATATCTACATGAATTCTGCACCGATTTTCATGATTTAAGATGATAAATGCTCGGTTTTTTAAAGCCAATATGTCTATTCTCATCTCAAATTCCATACCATATTTCTCAGATCTGCAGCTTGTAAGTTCTCCTTTGTGATCATCACGTGATTTTTGGTAAATGGCTTATTCCATGTACTATTTGCATTAACGCCCTACTTTTAAGACTGAAATGTGTGTTATATGTGTGTTAGACTTCATTAGTGCTGAATTATAAGAAGGTAATCATCTGAAATGAAGAAATATAGGCATGTATCAGGTTTTGTGACAAAACCTTGCGTGACGCGTGATTATGCCTGCCTGTCACGCTATCAGGGATTGTGCAACCCCAGTTTTAAAGGTGCCCCCTCCTGTACATCATGTGATGATACAAATTAAGCGCTTCCGGGTAATCGAACCACGCTTAGACCTCACCCATTACAATCGCGCATCATGTCCAAAGTTCACTGGCATCAGTCCGCGGACTGCTCTCGCTTCTGCTGCTCATTTCTATCAAACATAATAGGCGGAGACTATTATGTATTGTTCATAATCAGCTGTCAATGTTTCGCGAATCGCGGAATTCCCGATCTGTTAGCTACCAGCTCACTTTGTTGGCGTTTCGAAGGACAGGGAATCGAGCTAAAATTTACCTTGATTGCTCAATGACTCGGTCATTTTGGCCTGCCTTGGTTTCGGCCTTGAAGCCGTCGCTTTGTGTATGACTTAAAATGCGATGGACCACTTGGATGTCGAACAATAGAACGGTGCTTTTGCTCTTGGATAATCCTTTGCTTGGAAGAAAATAGGTCTCTTTTTTTCCCTGCGCTGTTATGGACCTGGCTGGCAAAGTTTCTGGTTCCTTCTAATATGACTTGGCTTGCCACTGTCCCTTTAATCTGCCATCCCTTTTCGTATACCAAAAAAGCGAGCTGCGTGATTTTCGATATATTTAACACCGAGCCTACGGCTGAGCTCTGGATCCCCTAATAGCCTTGCCATCAGTTACTTCCTGGACCCTTCTTGTTGGCCCACCCGCCCACTATCTCCGCCTGATATTGTTGTCTTGCGCAGCCTTGGTATCTTTTACTTTGATGTATTTGTAACACGATGCCTCTGTTTCTGCCGCTGTGTCTGCGCACCCTGCCCTACTATCAAAGGCTGAGTGGCTAACCGTCAGTATATCTGGGACAAAAGACGGTAGCCATTAGTGTCGCATAAAAATTTGTACTTATTTTAACGTTCTCGAAGAGGGAGTGCTTTTTTGGGCTTGGGCATCTCGGGAAATTTTCTAGAGCAGAACCCCACGCCACTGTTTCAATATACGAAAAACCAGGATGTCAACGAAGAAAATATCATGAGTACACGCAAGGCCCTGTGATAAACGTCATCATAATACTTACCACCGCGGATATCTGTGCCCAGCTACCTCGGTTTCGGAAATTGAAGTCTTCCTATCCATCACTCAAGTAAACCCTGGATGAAGGTCGGAACGTCCATGTGGAGAGATAAAGGTACGAATTCGTACGCCTCAGCTATTCGTGAGCTAATTGAAACTTAGTCACTGGTGCAACACTCGCAGCATGGGCGAACAATGATTTTCCCTGTGAAGTAGATGGTATTAGTTTTCGCACTATTTTGTCAATCGTTTGTCGACCTTCCATCTAATATCAGATCTGTTGAATGTCTCTACCTCAGAATGGCACGTTTCTTTTTACCATTGTCGGTCTTGACGAGCGCCAGCCGTACTCCGAGATGTAAGGTGTACTACGAAACAAGAGTGTTTAAATTTGGGGTGTGAACCTGATCTCAACAATCGTTATACAGATACAACAGCTTGCCTGAGAATGTAATTGCAGTAGGTGAGAGACCATAAATATAATATACCCGTATGTTGTGAGCTTTGCCTCATCTCCCATTAAAGCTCAAGATACTCGATGGAGGTACCAGAGATATACGAGCTCTGCCAGTCATTTACAGTATAGTTCAATGGGGTCATACCAATGCCATACTAGTAGCCATTGATTCTTGCGACGATTAATTACATTTGCCAGGCTTTTATGGCCAAACTGGCATGGGTAAACAGCTTCTCGACTTTGCCATTGGGACACAGAAGTACACGTCAAGTAAGTCAAGAGGAAGCCACCGTGACCGTTGCGCGATTTTTCAGCGAGACATATCCCACCAGTCAAGATAACATTGCTAAGGATCAGGCCAACATTAATCCAGATGAAATGATGAAGTTTACAGATTCAGTAGCATTTAGGGGAATGCGGTGGCGGTGAACAGGTTACATAGAGTTGCGTAGTTGCATATCACAATCATCTATAGATGTAGACTCTGCCTGCCATGACGCTAGTATACAGGAAGAAGACTATCCATTGTATAACAGGCGTTAATCACAAGTAGTCCATCGTTTTAGACTGGTGTGCATTAAGTAGCGGAAGAGAAACTTAATTTGAAGAACAGCATACAGGGACAGATGAGAATCGAATAATAGATAGCGGTCAACTCGAAAATTTCATCGTGAAATCACTTGAGGTTTAGAAAAGAACAAATGAATATGGGACTTCCAGAGCACCGTTCTCAATGGGGAATCGAAGAAGTGAATAGCGCGTATGTATACAGGTCACTTCAACTTGCCAGGTGAGGCCGGCGGCACTTAGCGATAGATGGGTCAGGTGTTTCCTCTAGTTGCGGGGTTTGAAATCACCTTAGGAGAAAGCGACCACCGAATGGTATGTCAATGTATATCCCGATGCAGTAGCAAATCAAGCGAACTTATGGGACAATGACACTCAAAGGCAGCCCAACAATCGCAAAGCATCCAAACGCTTCTGGAGGCTGAGAAGGAAGCAGCAAAGATCGTGCAACAAGCTCGCCAATGTAAGCTACCCTCCTTGTCATCCTTGTCTACATTCACGACAACAAAATTGCATAGATCGCGTGCAGAAGCTGAAGGATGCTCGTGCTGAAGCCACGAAAGAGATAGAGGAATATAAGAAGGCAAAGGAACAGGAGTTCAAGGCATACGAGGCATCGGTATGTTTGGCGTCTTGTATTAGCAATGCCGCAGACACTCATCTTCTGAAAGCACGCTGGCACAACATCTACGACTCAGGCTGCCTTGGACAAGGACACGGAAGTTAAACTTAAGGAGATCGAAGCTGTTTTTAACAAGAAGAAAGACGAAGTGGTCAATACCCTTCTCACAAGGGCGACTTTGGTCCAACCAGAACTCCACCGGAACCTCAAGAAATTAAACGCCTAATCGTGGATTTATTATTCTTTCACAATTGTACATTCACCATGGACCAACAATAATAATAGCATTCTAACTCTATACTACGTGCTATTGGAGTGACAAAAAATGTGGGATCGGTACAAGATATGGAAATCGTCATAAACTTAGGAGATTACTGAATGCATGAGTTGTGAGTGATGAAAATGCTACATACATGAACGCGATTGATAACAATTGAAGCAAGATGGAATGGCGTGAGTTTATACGTATAACAGGTCGATAGCTGATGAGAATACAGAGTGTTTTGGGTCAAGAGTAAGAATCATACAAACCAAAAAAGCAAAAAAAAAATCAAAAAGAGAGTTCAACTCAATGAAAATGATGGGAAGATGAGCTGTTAGTTATCGTGACTCATTGGCGAGCCATTGCAGCCCCACCGGCATGGCAAGCTTTGTATGAGGACGCAAGTCTGCATCTGAATGCAAACTAGCATGGGAAGAAGTGATCAACCCACTTAAGGTGCTGCTTCCAGGAGGCGTTCTCCGCGGCGATGTAATAGAATGAGGCTTTTGCGAACTTCCACTGGAACTTTGGCTATGCGGTTCTGACGTCCTTGAAGAACCCCACGAATCCAACAAGCCGCTTGCCTTTAGAGATGGCAATGACTGATTTCCATCTCCCAGACTGGAAAAACTCCTTTGGCCGGACTCGGCGCTACTGTTGACCATTCCTCCAGCGATTGTTCCACTAGACGGCAGGGGAGGTCCACCTGGATCACCAGAAGATTTTGTACCACCTGAGTAAGCTGATTGTTTCCCTACGTCAGCAGAACCGACAGTCTCGCCGTTACTGTGGGACCATCGAGCGTGATTTACGTTTACTTCCCTCCCGTGATACTTCTCTGGAATGCCCTGCTTCGGAACTGAAGGTTCGTTGCTATTCGGACCGGACACCGGTGAATGTAAAAGAATGAGGCCAGAGCTATTGGCAGAAGATTGTCCTCGCACGTCCCTGTCAGTGTTGCTACTGTTGTTAAGAGATTCAGAGAAACCAGCGGAGGAATATTGTGTTGATACGGTCGAGGAACGGTTCATGTGGCCACCAGCGTTTGATTGACGGCCAAGGGAGTACGACAAAGGAGGAGAGTGACTTGAAGACCTTTTGATGATTTGGGTGCTCGAGACGTCGTTGCCATACGATGAGGAATCGGAAGAATGTTGATGATGTGGCGGTCGAGATACGTTGGAGTTGGTCGTCTTGAGAACAACTTGTGAATTGGATCCAGGATGTCGTGCGTCCGAGATCCGTCGGTGAAGATGCTGCTGGGTATACGGATTTTGTTGAACATGCGGTTGTTGCTGGTATTTTTGAACGTGCTGCGACGACTGAGGATGAGGATGAGGATGAGATGGATATTGGTGCTGATGTGGAGGAGATGGTTGGGTCCTCCAATCCTGAACAAGTTCGAATATTTTGGTTCCAACTTCTTCCTCATATTCAGCTGCCCATTTTCGGACGATAGCATCATCTCTCTTGCAATATTTGATTAACGACTGGGAAAAACAAAGGTGATGGATTTAGTAAGGGCGACAAAGTAGTGATTATGAAACAGGCATGACGCACCCAAAGAGCGGAGCCCACTAATAAATATTAAAAATGGGTGGAATGAAGAAAACTAACTTTAGCCAGACGAATCAAGAAAGGAAGAAGGGAAACCTCGATACGCAACTGAGAATACTGTTTTTAGCACGATCGCCGAGCATCTTCAAGATCAATTCTATCTTTTGGAGCGCCCATGAGGGCTCAGTCTTGGGTCCACGCATTGTGCGTTGTCGAGCCTGCAAATAAAGAATTACCCATAGTGGGTCACATGAGAAAATGAAGCAGATTCCGTGCAAAGGAACAGAAAAGGAAAAGTAATCACAAGATTCAGGGCGAGGGCGCACGATGCATGATAGACGTGTATGCAACCCCAACACCATGCGCCGGTATTAGAACTCGTTTCGAACATGGATTTCTGAACCTCGAGGCTTTGCTCAGAGAAGCGGAGATGTTCGGGCAGTGTACGATCCCATTCCTGCAATGGCGGATATGCACGTCAATGAAGGTGTACGTCAGGCGGCACGGTACATCAGATGCAACCAACCTCCATCTTTAGTTGGGCCTCCTTGAGTGCCGCATCAGAATTGGCAGCTGTTGCTGGATCTAAAACAGATCAACTTGAGCGGCTGTCGTAGAGATAATGCTACCCTACATACCATTGCCTTCGTCGAGCGCGCACTCAATTTTGGCATATATCGACAAAATGCGAATGAGATGTCCGAATTCTGAGGCATATTGTGTCCTAACCGCCGGAAGGTAGAGATATTCTAAATTTAGATGCAATGTCAGTTTGAAGAGAAGCGGGGATAACAGTGAAGCAAATAGGAAAGGCGTGGGATGTAAGGGTCGCGATATGTGGTGCAGGATGGGAAATATCAAAATGAGTGGCAGTGAACAGCATATGATCCTGACATGAATGGGATTAGAAGCGGTGGAAAGAAATCTACATGCGGGACTGCCAGTGGAACACGAAGGATTTGGCATGAGATAATTTTTCTTTTTTGTGGGGTTTAGGGGGTTCAAGGCAAAAAGCAAGAAAAATAAATAGTTCAAACAGAATCAACCACGCACCAGGAAGTGTGGAGTAAGCGCCAAGCTCAAAGTTGGTTTCATCAACGGGTAATCTTAGTCGCAATTCGCCATCTGCAAAAGTGGTTGGTTTTTTGAAAAAGATGGATGCAAGAAGGTCCAAAACGTGAATTAACCAAAATATACGACGTGTGGATTCGTGTTCGATGGAGGCCTCCACATACTCTGGAGACGGGACCGGGGTGAGTTTCGGATGTTCGGGGCTATGGACTCCGAGGCCTTCTACAATTTGAAGTGCGAGGTCTACTTCTTCCGATCAGCGATATTCAAGGTGGGAAGCAGGGCCGGAAGAAAGGGGATATTACCATGAAATCGGGAGTCCCAAAGGGTGTTTCGTTCGTTCGTAAGTATTTCGTGCAGCTGTAGAATGCAGAGTGCCTGAGCAGCTGCAAGGTCTCTCTGTACAATCAGGCGGCCTTGTGCATCGAACATCTTCGAAAGGGCCTCGTTTGCAAAAGGTCTGCCGGCAAAACGGGACGGTGAGGTGCGGATAGTAGGTTGTTTCGATAAGGGGGCGGCAAGAGCGCACACGGCGAGCAAGAGATGAGATGGGACGCGATTTAGACTCAGTGCGGTTGAGAATGTGGGTTTATGTATGATTGCACGAGCAGGATGACAATGTGCAAAAAATACTATTGGACGATGTAAACAATTTAGACAGCAGGCTTACCAACAGAAGTGAATTCTGCTTACGATTTGTGAGCTCGCGCTTGAGAGCGGGGTCAAGCTCGATGTCGGGGTGATCAACGGAAACGATATGGGAAATGGGACCCTCAATTACAAGATCATCGGCTGGCATGGGATCGCCCCTTTCATTCCTGAAACGCTTGCGGGAAAGCTTGCTGTCCTCCTCGTCGACACCACTTTGGTACGGAAGAGAATGTAGGGGAGGGTTAGGATAAAAGCGAAGCTGACTGCTAGAGGATGAAGCGAACTGGGACTGCTGATAGAGACGACTGTCAGATGTCGAGGACGATGGCTGAGGATCCTGTCCTTCTGGCTTAAATAAACGGGGCGCAGGAACAGGCCGACCCGAAGCGTCTGTATAAGCGCACTGTTTGGAGGCGTAATAACTGAACATTATAAGATAATGGACCTAGAAAAGATATGCCAAAAGGCCTACCAATTGCTACACGGAGCTAAATGTTTGCTGAATATAAGAAAAGTAAACGAGGAGTACGCAATACGAGACGCACCTGTACCATCGCAGCGACGCTTGCTTTTATGGCACGCATCACAGGCCTTGGGAGATATCAGAGGCAAACGAGGGAACAAAGGGGTAGAAATACCTTTGCAAGACGCTTTCGCTTTGGGCCCTTCATGAAGGCAGCATTTGAATCTGCGTTCTGCATGATAGTGGTTGGATGGAAAGGGCTGGTTGTCATTTTCTCACTGGATTCTCTAACGGAATCGGTCCGCCGGCTTTGGTTTGCCAATTCAGGGACACTACCAGCACTGGATCCGACCACGTGCGAGCCTCCCCACACCGCCGGCACCATCACACTACGCCCGTTTGGTTATTTTCACAGCACAACATTTATATCAGCTTATTCGATTGTATTCAGCCAACTACAGGTTACAGTTATCAATAAATGTCCTCTAATCGAACAATCCGAAGCCCATGTCGTCGTCAGATTCCTCCTGCAGCCGTCTGTTAGTTTCTTGTTCATTGTGATTCACAGGCACAACTTACCTTCTCCTCAGCCTTCTCCTCCTTCTTCTCCTCGGCGGCGGGCGCAGCTCCACCGGCAGCGGGGGCAGCGGCAACAGCTGCTCCTCCTCCTCCTCCGGAAGGAACCTGGGTGCATACAATGGTGAGTATTGGCCAACTTTACATGGGAAACGGCCACCTACGGAAGCGAGCTTGGCAGATCCGGCAGCGATGAGCTAAAAAGAAGGTAGCAAAGTATGTGAATCACTCCAGCCTGGCCAGTCCTTTCTGTGCGTACCTCAGCGGTCGACTTGCCCTTGAGCTCAGAGATGAGGGTGTCAAGGCGGGCTTCGTCAGTCTCAATGCCGACAACAGCAAGGAGCTTCTTGATGTCAGCGGCGGTGGGGTTTTCGTTTCCACCGGCCTGGAGGAGAAGGTATGCAGCAATGTTACGCATCTTAGAGGAGAGGTGGTTAGTTCGAGCGCCAAATAAGTCCGGTGCGCGTACTTTGAGTTAGTTGGTGGTTTTTTGGTGAAAGTTTAAGATCGGTAGCCACAAATCACTGAAAAATCGAACGTTCAGAGATTCGTTGTCTTCCGGCTGGACGCGTCGTTGAGCACTCACAATTTAATCCTCGAGGGAAGACCTGTGGGTTCTAGCCGAAGATATAGATTTAAACAATTACTACACCGACGAAATTTGGTGCTGCCGGTGTTGGTACTGTACAGTATTACATAATACGCCTTCAGCCACAGAGCTGGAAAATTCCCACATTTGGCCAATATTCACACTCCGCCAGCCTCCACCGTCCAGTCTATCGTTTTCGCCGCCGCCAATCGCCAACAACAACCATGGTGTGTCCTCATTATGATTTTGCGACAAAGGACGTCATGCTGATGGTAGGATATCCAGGCTGAAGTCACCGACCCTCAAGTTGCTGCCGACCTCAAGAAAAAGAGGATCTTCAGGACCTTCTCGTACCGTGGTGTTGAGCTCGACAAGCTCTTGGACATGAGCAACGAGGATGTGCGTCGCTTTCTTGTTTAATGCAGTATTTAAATATTGATCTTAATACTCTCAGTTTGTTGAAGTACGTATACAGAAAGAGTGGACTTTGGAATCAATATTCAACTGGTCAACTTTATTAGCTTGTCCACGCCCGTGCCCGCAGACGCTTCCAGCGCGGTCTCAAGCGCCGCCCCATGGGTCTCATCAAGAAACTTCGCAAGGCCAAGAAGGAGGCTCCTCCCAATGAGAAGCCCGCTGTCGTCAAGACGCATCTGCGCGACATGATTATCGTTCCTGAAATGATTGGCTCTGTTGTTGGAATTTACAACGGAAAGGTGAGTTCAATTGGGAACGGGCCATGTTTATTTTATACTTGAGTCTTATGCCTGTTGTAATAGGTTTTCAACTCTGTTGAGATCAAGCCTGAGATGACTGGACACTACCTTGCTGAGTTTTCATGCTCATACCGCCCCGTCAAGCACGGTCGCCCCGGTGTAAGTCGACCTTACTTGTTGCTCAGACCATATGCTCAACTTTGTCATCTAGATTGGTGCCACCCACTGTAAGGGACTAGTCGGTTCATATATGATGTTTAGCTTGCTAATGCTGTTTTTTGCTGTATCCCAGCTTCTCGTTTGTACGTTTTTCATTCTTTTCCGCCTTTAATTCGTTTTCTAATTTTCAAACAGCATTCCCCTCAAGTAAACATGTCCCCTTTCCTGGTCTGCATGTTCCTTGTATTTTTTCCCACTCTCAAAATTATTATGCAATCATGCGTATGCAGAATCATGAGTATTGTAACACAGGAGATGACGGATGTGTGAACTTGGCAAGTAAACTGCGTGCTGCAAATTGTAATCACTCCAATCAGTCTTTCTTCTCGGTACGGTAAACAGTGTCCTTATGGCGATAAGTGTATGACGGATCAGGCGGACCGCCTATTTCATAAGGTTGAACATTTCGTGTGCTTCAGGGTTTTCCTCTGATTAATAGTCCCAATTCTCCTTACCTTCACACCAACATGATGTCTGAGAAGGATGTGCTACCCTCTACGGCTTTGCCGCACGGAAATCTTACCCCAGCTACTGAAAAAAAGAAAGGCTGGATTTCGAAGAAGCTTTGCATTATCCTGGGGTTGTACTGTACTTTACGCCTTTTGCACCGCTTTGATTTCGCTTGGGAATCCGGCCACAGATCCTCAACCCCCAGATGTCCTCAGGCCGATGTTGTTATCCCAGACAAGAATATTGACCTGTGGAACCAGTTAAACGAAAAGATTGGTGGTGCCAGTTTCAAGCAGGATGCCATTAACTGGCTCGGAGGTGCTGTTCGTGTCCCGTACGTCATAGCTCTCGAATGCGCTGAAGTTTCGCGCCATTTAATCGTGAAAATACAAACTATGCAGTACAGAGTCATTCGACAACATGGACCCTGTTGGTGTCGATCCACGATGGAACGCCTTCGCACCTTTCCATGACTATCTACTCCAGGCGTTTCCTCAGGTGTAAGTCTTCGCACTGTTTCCTCTTACACGTTTTGGGCTCACTCCGTAACCTTTCTAGGCATGCAACTCTCAAACTGACCAAAGTTAACACATATGGTCTATATTACGAGTGGAAGGGTTCCGATCCTTCTTTGAAGCCGTTGCTCCTGGCGGCACATCAAGGTGCGTGGTTTGGATGTATAAACAGACATAGTCATTAATGCTACTGCACAGATGTAGTTCCTGTTGATCCAACAACTGTAGACCAATGGACTCATCCTCCGTATTCAGGGTACTTTGACGGTACAGTATTATTTCATGACACAACCACTAATTCACTCACTTGACACTGACCCATTTATACTCATAACACTCATTTAGGTGAACGTCTTTGGGGGCGTGGAAGTACCGATGATAAGAGTGGCTTGATTGGTATTCTGTACGTTTACGCCTCATTAAATACACGATCCAGCTAATCTGTAAGTTAAACAGCTCGTCCATCGAGACTCTCCTCAAAGCCAATTTCCAACCAACTAGGACTGTAGTACTGTCCTTTGGATTTGATGAGGAAGCCAGTGGGTTCCAGGTACCCCTTATACATTGCAAAAATTCAAAATACGAACAAACTAACGTAACTCAAACAGGGTGCTGGAAATCTCGGGCCTTACCTCGAGAAAATATACGGTAAAGATGGTTTCGCCATGGTTGTCGACGAAGGATGTGAGTATTTAAACGACTATCATCTGATATCAGCGTTCACAAAACTTCGTAGCTGGATTTACGGAACAATTTGGATCCGTCATTGCTACTCCTGGAATTGCTGAGAAAGGCTTCCTTAATGTTCTCGTCGAAGTCACTGCTCCCGGAGGACATTCAAGCATTCCTCCCGCGCATACAGTAGGACATCAACCTTAAGTCAGATGGTTCATTTCTAATTATCTTTTAGAGTATAGGCATACTTTCCGCTCTGCTGGTCCATTTTGAGCAAAATCCATACAAGGTCGAAATTGTACGCCCTGTAACTTCCATACTTCATATGCACCCTTCTGACGGATGGACAGACTCGTAGGGAGCCAGTTTATGATACCTTACAATGTCTAGCCGAACATGCCAAGGAAGTGCCGTCTGACTTGCGCAATATCATCAAGAAGTCAGTGACCTGCGACAAAGCTCTCGACAGGTTACAATCCTTCATTCGCAAAGACTTGGTCCTCAGCAGTTTGATTTCCACTACTCAGGCAATCGACATCATTCAGGGAGGTGTCAAATCTAACGCTCTCCCTGAACGAGCATGGGCAATTGTCAATCGCCGTATCGCAGTTGTCAGGTGCTAACGTTCTTCCATTATTCCGACCAATATTTACTAATAATCTTTGTTATAGCTCTGTTGACGCAGTTGAGAAGCATGACACCGAGCTCTTGAAAGACCTGGCACAAAAATTCAATTTGACATACACCGCGTTCGGTAGTTCCGTTTCAGAAGCTGGCGCACCAGCAAAAGGGTCTCTTACTTTGAGTGATGCTTACAATGGAAGCCTTGAACCTGCCCCCATTACCCCTACTGATGAAAATGCGGCACCGTACCAACTTCTGACGGGCACAATCAAGGCGACTTACAATGCGCATCGTTCCTTCCAAGCTGTGGACCCAATTATCGTAGCTCCCAGCATGATGTCGGGTAACACAGGTCAGTTGTCAATGCTTTCCTTGCAAAATGTTGCTGAAGTTATGTTCTAGATACAAGATTCTACTGGAACCTTTCCAAGCACATTTTCCGGTACAACCACCATAACGCAGGAAATTCCAGTGGTCTGGGTGGAGTCCATACCGTTAATGAATGTGAGTATTCAATATTTTTTGTATAACACGACACGACTGACTGTGAATGTTAGCTGCCTCGATCGATTCATTCTTGGAGATTATCCGCTTCTTTACGACTCTCATCCTGAACGCCGATGAATCAACCTCTATCTAGATGAAGTAGATTTAATAATCACCCCGCGTATGTACCGCTCAAACGTGCAGCTGTGCTGAACGTTTACGTTGCCACACGGCCGTGTCGAGGTAATAAATCCTCAAACAATTCCTTGTCTGCCTGAAGAAGTTTTTGGAATTCATTCTGTGTGGGACGTTGACTCGTAAATAATCTGAAACGGCAAAGTACGAGGCACAGCACCTGTGTCACAGAAGGGCAGATTTCGGCCATTTTCATGCAAAGCATCTGGAGACCTTTCTTCACTTCTGTAGACTGACTTTCATTTCGAGGAACTGTGGATTGGTTGAGTGCGGGGACTACTGGGGCGTCAGAAAAAAAGGGACCTGTATTCGGGGCACCACGCTCTTGGTCCATCAATCCAACCCAACATCGTCCGATTGCATTCAAAATTGTTTCTTTCCAAGGCTCGATTCTGGGTTCACAGACATCAAGCAAGGTGTATAAGACCTTGATAGCTGAAAGTTGCATCGTTGTGTCTGGTTCGACCAACGGGCGGGGAATAAGTGTATGTGTAAGCTGGGGAATCAAGGGCTTCACTTGAGCAGTCAGAATTCTGTTTTGAGATGAAGTGGACAGAACTACAACCTTCATAAACCGAATGCTTCCAATACCAAGTTCTTTCAAAAGGAAGGGAAGAGCTTCAAAGGTTGCGTTGACGGCATCTGGTTTGTCTTCGGCATACAACCAGATGCCTGTAATGATACCCTCTCCTAAAAGTGAGGACAGTTCATTAAAACGGTCTGGGGACGGTTTTCCTCCTGGCGAAGGAGAGGTAGTAAGTAAAGTCAAAGAGACAGATGTTTCGATTGCTAATTTCAGAAGTCGTGGTGTTTCTGGACTTTGTAAATGAGAAAGTGATGTCTTTAATGACTGTTGCAAAGGTGTGTTCAAAATGACATAATTCGTTGAGAAAGCAAAGCCTACTTGTCTCAGCAAGCCGTCAACTCCGGTCCTTCGTAGAAGGACTTTAGGTACGTTTGACAGCATTTGTCGAACAATAATCACCCCATGCAACTTATTTCTAGCCTCAAAGTCATCTAACAAAGTCATAACCGGAGGGATCAGTAAATGCCACATTGTTTCATATACATTTTCCTGTACCCAGCCCTTGGTTAATCACTCTCAAAGATACACGGCGGATAAAATGTACCTGTAATCCAGATATACACCACAAGACGATCTTTTCGACTCCTGGGTATTCTTTCCACTTTTGCTCCTCGTAATAGTCGTGAACCGCCAATGGGCCACCGGGGCGATTGGTGACCTTTCGTCCAGTTTCAGCATGAAGATTGGGATGCGGACTTAATTTAAATATTGGCTTCAGCTTATACTCTAGAATCTGGGTTATAAGATTTAACGAGTGTGATAGCACAGGTGAAGAAATAATAGCTTGACGATTATGTTGGTACAGGCCAGACGCTCCGTCGATAAAACTAACTTCTCACCGTCGGCGGCATAGCGTGAGTCGGGCGACATCCAGGGTTCGTCACCATAAGAAACTTGAATTATTCCATCCCTATCTAGTATATGATTCGAGGCGAATGGCAGCGTTCTGAAGAGTACATCGCTTTGTGTATCCACTGGCAAAGATTGTTTGGTTTTGATAATGTGAAGAATATCTTGCAATACTGATGCCGCGTCGCGTTTCCAACGTTCAAGCTCGGATATAGCAGCTGTGTCGGTTATATGCTCGATTCGTAAAAAGTTTGGTGGAATCTGTAGCTTCTGGGTAAGAGTTGTTAACCTTTCTTCATTGGACATGGTGAACAGCGATGTGGCTGTGTTCAAATTTCAAACTATGATGAGGTTGCAGGAACGGGCCGAGTGTTACGTTTCGTTTGTTCCTCCCACCAACCTCCCACTCATTAAGCACAGAATATGTACACACACAATAATGCACCGAACAAGTACGACGGGTGGCTGGCACTGTTGCCCAGTAGTACTTCATACCCCATCAAACGAAATAGCAACCATTTTCCCTGGAATTTATTGGAACGGCGCTCGCTTCTCCTGGTCTGAGACTACGAAATGCCCTATGACTTGCCGAACTCGACGCCTACAAAGTGTACTTGCCTGTATGGGCATTACTTAAATAGACCGCCTACACTCCTTAATTTTGCTCTTCTGGGTCTGATGACATTCGTGTTACAGATTGACCGTCTCGTAAGTTTCGTAATGCTTCAATGGACCACCTTTTTCGAATAGGGGCCATGCCTACATTGGCCCGATCCGATACGGACCAGTGGCCCTACCTACCTCCCTTCTTATCTGGCGGGGCACCTATATCACAGCCGCCAGGGCCCATCTCCCAACAACACAAGGTGCTACAATTCGAATTCATACAGAAATCTTCTCCAATACACCTACATTCACCATGCTTGACGAACACCAGCGGTTGCCAGAAGAACTTGTAATGGCAATAATCGAGGAAGCCTGGCACTCTCCAATGTCTGTCCCCGAACGAATCCATTCCATGACCTCCTTTCCTTTGGTATCAACACTCTGGTTTCGCGTTTACACGCTCATTTCTTTCAGGGATATACACGTTCCGTCACTTCGATTCCTCGAGCACTACAAAGAACTCGTTCTCAAAGCGAACCAAGACCGGGATTGGGCATACAAAAGATATGGTTATCTTCCCAGTGGTATATGCAAGTCAATAGTGGTCGAACCCCAAGCGGAGTCTGGATTAGTCTTCGATGCTGTTGCCCGGATGGTAAAGCACGACCACGATTGTTTGCATACACTTGTGCACGTAAATGACGAGTTTCATGCCGGCGATATTTTTGATACATGGACTTACAGGAACGTTCCACCGCAAATCACTTTCCTAGAATTACGCTTCATGGGCAGGGCTAACATGCAATCCAACAAAAACCTATCTACTTTACTGTCGAGAGGACGACACAATGTAGCGTGGGCGATACCCAATTTGCGTTGCTTGACGATAATTGGGGGAGATGAAGAGTTCCTCAGGCATTTTTTGCCTGCCATAGTCTACCGCGATTTAGCCATGCTTGTGACAGACTTCCCTGTCAAATTACACGACATCGATTTTCGATTTGGCAACCACAAAATATATACACTTCCCCCTAACCTGAAGCATCGACAACTATAAATACACCTAGTATATCATTGGATTTACTTACATTGCTTGTTAATAAATACTGTTCCAAAGGATTGATAAATTCAATGATTAAATGAACGTTGTAAAGTATTGTATCTACTGACAGTGATACAGAATCGTATCTAATTTAGGTTTGTTGGACAGGAAGCACCTACATGAGCGAAGGATTTGCAATATGTGCAAAGGTCTGATAAACAAAATTTACATCTGAGATTCAAACCCTTCTCTCCTGAGCGGCGGTATGTTGCTCGGCAATCCAACGCAGGACAGAAAAATAACTCTTCAGGATTTAAACGCACGTGTTGGAGGAATGATTCCAGTATGAACTCCTTTTCATCTGGTCCTGAAAGAAGATTACAAATTACGGCGTATGGAACATGCGCAGGGCATCTTTCGCTGGAGTTATCTGATGCCAGATGTGAGATGCACTGTAAAGGTCCATGCCCTATTTGTTGCAAAGCAAAGCGAAGGCATGAAGAGCAGTATCGATGGTGACAAGAGAGTACGATAGAATCGTCAGGTGTAGGTGTGTGCAGACATATTTGGCAACTTGTATGTTTAGAGGACGAAGAAGGGTTAGGATTCAAGGAATCAAGAATAGCGTGTGCCTTTGAAACGTCGTCTGACGACCCTCGAACAATAAGAGTAGATTTGATGACGTCCAGAGAGACTTTGTTGAAGCCTAGCTCTGTCTTTAAAATTGCAAGGGACCCATTGATTAAAGGTTTCAATTTCGGTCGGGGGAGCGTGATTTGGTGTCTTTGGGAATGAACCTTGGATAGAAGTTTAAGGATTAATTTTTGTGCTTCATCTCGCTCGCTGAGGGATCCATAAGCCTTCAATTGTTTGGTGCGAAGATCACGATGGATAAATGCATTGTTGATCTGCTTGAGAGCTTTAGAGCTGCTGGACAATTCAAAGTAGTCATCCCAGAGGTCACAACCATTCTCGGCCTTGAGGATTGTACCACTGACAAGGTCTTTCAGTTCTGCATGAAACCTAGGGCCGACCTCCGGAGAGGCGTACATTCGGATCCAAGCCAGAGTAGTATCGTGATGGTCATCGATCTGAACTGAGCACCGTCTGTCAGATTCTGCCTGTATCTGGTACAATTCATTCTGGATAGCCTCCAGTTGATCACGGAGAACTCGATATCGAGAGTAGTAAACCGGTCGAAGAGTTACGGATTGATTTCCCAGATAGTTCTGCTCTTGTGAGTCTAGAGACTTCATGGCAGCCTTCGCCATGGAATCACTTTGAAATATCGCGAAGGCAACAGCAATCGCTCTTTCGCTGTTTCCTGCGAGAGGGTCAAAGGTTTCCAGGCCGCCGCATTCATCAAGAGCGGAACGAATGGCATTACTCGAGTCTTCGGTGTAAGTTGGTTGATTGAGGGTGACGAGAGTAGTGTTGGTACAGATTTGTTCGAGTTCTGCCTTCGTAACGTCCACAGGCAATCTGTCGATTTTGATTGCAAATAAGTCCTTTTGGCTACGATGAGGTGTAACAAAGGTTGCTTTAATGGTCCTCCCCCTGAAGGTTATGTTATTGAGGCGAGCTGCCTCTTGCTTTGCTTTAGTGATTGTTGGATAATGGCTCCATGCGCTCTGGCTTGGGTTGGGCCATGAAACTTTGAGGACTAATTGGTCATTGGCATCTGTAATAGTTAAAGGCACCCTAGCCTTTAATGTTGCTATTATTTTCTTTCCGTGGTACAAGTGTTTTCCTATCGATTTGGCCGCTCTGATGGCGTGAGATATCTCTGCGAACTCTACTTGGAACACGGGGGTGATAGAAGTTGTGTTGATGTTGACAGCATTGTTGACTTGACCAAATGTGCTGCAAAATTCACGAATACCCTGAGCGTTGGCTGAGTCAGGGAGGTCTGATAAGATAATTTTGGTGGAGTCCGACATCGTTGTGATTTGAGAAGGGGCCGAATCTGGTCCGACAGTGACCTCACAGCTTAAAAGAAGGCGGGTAACAAGCGGATGATCGAAAAACTATACAGGATAAAATCGTTAGCAGATCGTTCATGCTTGCGGTGTGAACACTCACTATAGGTTCTAGGGCTTGGTCTGGGAATTCATCCTGGTCGATTCTACCGGAGTCGACGGTGAACTGTTCATTGGTACCACCAGCCCCGACAGCGCTGGCTTCAAGATGTGCAGTTTCGCCAGATTCTTCAATAATATCATTGTCATTCGGCTGCTCAATACCAATTAAGCATATCTTTGGAGATACTAACTGGAGAGCTTACCTTTATTTCATCTGGAATATCCCCAGAGGCGTTATCATGTGCGAATCTGCAGTTCAATCCATCTTTACAATGGCCCTGAATGAAGTATCGACATGGTTTCAGAATCTTGCTTTGCACCTTAGCCACCTGCATAGGTGCGTCATTGGAAATTTCTTCGGCTACCACCAATTGCTCCTGCTCCACATCTGCCTGGCGTTCATTGTCCTGTAGTTCCTCTTCCTCTTCCTCTTTCTGCTGCTCTTCTTGCTCTTCTTCCTCGCCATTTTCTACTTCTTCGTGATCATTCGATTGCCCAGGTGTAATGGAGCGTTCGCTGACTGTTTGATTAAGCCGTGCCTGATTTAAGTGCGGTTGGGGGTTGCCGTGGCTGAATTCGCAAATTTCTTCGTTTTTACACCGTCCCTTGAAGAAGTACGGGCATAGCGATACAGGAGAATCAGTTCTAGTCCCAGGTGGCGAGTAGCCTTCATCATTGTCAGAGTGTTGAAGGGTTTCAACTGGGGTTTTCTTCTCCTCGATGGTAGGGGTCGACTCGTTGGGTTCTACATCATGAGCAAATTTGCAGCTGTCTTGGAAGCGACAGGTGCCATACTTGGTGAATTGATTGCATGTCTGCTTCTCCAGCTTATTATCGCTCGTGCTAGTTATGTCCCATCCACTGAGATCTGGAGGGGCGTCCCACTTGATACCTTCAATTGGATTGTCATTCCAATCGGCATCATTGGGTGTTTCGTCCCATGGTCTCCCCCATCCGTTGTCGGCATCAGCTTGTTTGGTTGCTGACTCACGTTGGTCCAACTCCTCTGATTCCTTTTCATGATTACTGTCAACTTCTTCATGTACGAATTTGCAGTCAGAGCCCATTTTGCAGCGCCCATTCGCAAAATACTTGCAGACTTTTGAATTGTAATTAATCGAGGATTTGTAAGGCTTCGAATCATCCGGCTCTGATTTCGGAGCAGGGATTGTAGGAGGTGGTGGCCCAATGTGCTTAAATGGGCAATTTTCACCATTCTGACATTTTCCGCGGGGGTAGAAAAGACATTCCTGGCGCGAAGTAGACGCAGACGGTCTCGGGGTAAGAGAGGGCGCTCCAAAAGGTGGTTGAACAAAAGAAGTCGAAAGTTCATATGCATGGGTAGTGCGCGCAATTGTGGTGGGAGCAACATTGTCATTTAGCGAGTTTCTTTTCAAAGTCCACAAGTTAGGCTGCTGATCGTGAAAAAGAGTGGTATATTCGTGAGGTGTGAGGGAGTGACGGAATTTGCAGGTAAAACCCTGTGTACATTGCCCTTGGGCATGGAATTTACAAAAGGGTACCTTAGGATCTGCGTATGGATCCGCGAATTGTGACCAATGCGGTTTGACCTCCGAGATATGTGGGTATACAGGTTGTGTCGGTATTGGGATGTTTTCCTCGGGAATTTGACTGGTTGCAGTTGGTATCGGCCACCGAGGTGATCCAACCTCCTCCTCTGACCATCCTTCTCCATAATAGCTACCGGGCCTTTTGCGTTTGCGAGAGTCACCCGACTGGACAGGTTCTTGTTCGGACTTCTGCTCCAGACCTTGAGAAATATCCGGTGATGACCTTCCGGTGTTGGAGAAAGATCCTTTCCACTGTCCAGATACATCTTCATTCTGGTTCATAATGGTCCCATTACTGTCCAGAGGAATTTCTGCGCGATGATAAATCTGAGGTGGATCTTTCAAAACTTCTTCAGCATCCTGTTCGCCTTCCCACTCCTCCTCCTCCTCGTCAAACTGGCTTCCTTTCTCCTGGTCATCCTCCCATTGATGTATGTAATCGCCATGACCGGTGGGGGTTTGCATTTGTGTGTCGCTGGCGCTGGAATACGCTTGGAGGACCTTATTCCCGAAAACGGGGCTCTGGATACCGGAAGCGGGCGACGAGTCAGATTCAGAGGGTTGATTAGAGCCCTTCGACGCTTTGTTCGGCGATTCATGTATGTTCTTGCACTTGTCTTTTAACCGACAAAATCCGCGTTGAAAATACTGGCATACTGCCCGGGTGGATTCGCTTTTATTTGGCCCTAAAATTGTTCTACTATATTGAGGTCTAATTGGTCGGAATGATGACCACTCACCATGCACTACATCTGTGTGAGACTTGCCAGGAACCGAATGGAGGAAAACGCATGTATCGCCAGATTCGCACACCCCTTGCAGAAAGAAGACGCATTGTGGCTTTTCCTCATCGGATGAATTAAAGGTGTCTCGGGACGGTGGAACGGATGAGAGAGGCTGTGGATGACTTTCCTCATTGGGATTGACATTGCTCTCATCATCATCCTGCCTTTCATGATTGGACGTTGCATCATCAAGGTATTCTGACTGGCTATTCAACGCGTCCACAACACGGTTGTAGTTCGTTGAACCAGTATTGGCAGGCGCATCACCGTCATTGCCGCGATTGCTGGCTCTGACTGGCTTGCCGCCCCGTTTCGTCTGGTCTGCATCAGACTCGGGAAGGACATGAGCTCGTGAACACTGATCACCGTACGCGCACGTTCCCTTAGGAAAGTATCTGCATGCGACTTTTTTTGCGGCGTTCTGACGCGGTACAGTCCTTTGATGGCTAAAGGAACATAGCTTGCCATTGCGACATGAACCGCTGAGGTTGAACTTGCAGACGGATGAACTCATAGTTATGTTGGACATAAAGTACCGGACGACAGCAAGTAGAGGTGGTCGCGTTAAGAGTAGAGCGTAGGAGAAGAACTTCCAACTAGAGCGCGCAGTCTGAATGGAGCGATATTCAGACTCTGAGCTCGAGGTGGGAGTTCTAACCAAACAGTATCTGGTGGCATGGGGTTGACCGAAACGTTTAAATAGTTAAGGTTTTTTCCCAGATTCTACCTTGATCAAGTTCTCTTTCGTAAGGAAAGCACACCTTTAAACTAAATACCAAGGGCAACGTGGCCGCGAGAGGCTTTGTTGCCAGACTGCGGGTGCGCGCAGTTGGCAGCATGGACAATCTGGTACGTAGTAGAAAGGACTATTGAATTTCATTGATTAGATTCAATAAACGAAAGTCAATTATCCCCGAAGTGATTGTCGATGAGTGTCAGATTTCCCCCATATAAGCTTAACTTGATCGTCGGTAGCAATGTCCTTGAACATTTTTGACCATGATGATCTACATAGACAGAGTTAAATTCCATGCAACATTACGCTATGCTTTACAGAAAATACAGGTTTGTTATACATACAGTGGTTGATACGCAGTTTACATCTAAGAGGCAAATGAGAAAGGTGTGGATCAGACCATTACAAGGATTTTAAGCAAATTTTCTCTTTTCGGATACCTGATCCCATACAGATTCATAGTCCAAACCCTCTCGAGCGAATTTATCAACAACAGTTTGATATGATCTCACTGTTGACGATCTATCAAGCGCTTTTTCGTCGGCAATGGCCCCTTGCCAATCTGCCAGCAGTTCCTCCTTTCCTGAATCAATGAGAAGTGACTGCGGAACTCTGTTAGTGACTAAGGCCATGCGACAAGATGGTATCAACTCGTGCACCTTGAAGATAGCAATTTCTTGCTCATCTGATATAAGATCATGCATCTTCCAAAGCTCCCATACATGCCAAGTTTGCTCGCGTTGCTTCCAGACGGAAAACTCCAACACATCCTCGGGAAATTCTCCTTTGGAAATCCTGTTTAGAGCATCGAGGATGATGGTATACTCGAGAGTCCAATAATCAGACGATAGCATAGCACTGACGTTTGAGTACAGAAGTGCCGGATTAACAGCGCGGGCTATTGTGTGCCTGTTATATTCCTTCCCGAGAAGTGGTGCCCTGCGTATTACAATTTCCGAGGGACGAAAACCATATGCGACACGTAGACGACATTCCCCACAAAAGAAAGGAAGGAGAGTTGACCGTATGAGGACGACTATTGCCGACGCAACGATGAAGTCGTGGGTAATACACATCAAGGTTTGCGTTGGGGTTGATGGAGGAGATAACAGAAACTGGGAGATCATAATAAATGAGAGAATGGTGAGGGCAATGAGAATAAATGTGTTCAGGAGGAGAGCTCTGAAGAAGGCAAGTCTGGGATGGAAATTGAATAAGTACGAAAGGAATACAATACGAGTGACAAGGTCGCGCACCGTTTCATTGCGATTGGTGAATGGTCTAGGCGGGTTATAAAGCCACGATTAAGGGGATCATCGTGCTTTGAAAGAAACCGAGCGAGGCGTAAATCTGCATCGTTGGTCGACAGTGGCTTGAACTTGGAGGATGACATGGTGGTACAATGGATGCCAGACCAGCTCCGTTTGAGTGAATGGATATGAGCCAAATCTACTGGATGAAAACGTATGCGGAGATTAGGATAAAGAGGGACTTAATAAGGATAAATAGGACACAAGAAGAAGGGGAAGAGTAACTTGAAATAACAACTTACAAACGAGGACGTATTAGGAATCAAAAGGGAAGGCGGCGGCGACAGATAGGAGCTGCCAAAAAGTATCAAAATGAGAGAAAAGCGATCATGGAGGTATAAAAGAGAGATGGGTACTTATGCGATGGCAAAAAAAACAAGGCACCTGTCTGCCTCGCTACCAGTGGCATGAACAATAGCCATGAATAGGTAATAAGATCGGCTCATGGTCCATGCAAAAGACCAACCAATAGACGCCATGTAAATTGGACCACTACAAATGTACGGGATCCATTATCGGAATGAGCAAGATACGGGTATGTCAACATTCAAGAAACAGAAATAAGTCAGATCATTGACAAGCGTTTTCACGTTTGAATCAAGTATTTTAGCTCTGTCACATGATCAAAGTGCCAGGTTACACTCACGATGCTAACACATCCTCATGAAACAACTGATTCCTGAATGCTGATACATCCTCATGAAACAACGGACTCCATTGCTGCCACCTGGCTTTACAGCGGCAAGCTTGGGCTGATACGATAAACCAGTGAATTGATTGTGAACGGAGGGTGCCAAAAATAGAACACTGCGTCAGTAAGCGGTGCAAAAAGAAAGGAAAATTGTAAAAGTGAGCCAAAAATTACAGAACATGGGTTACATATAAAATCCGCGCTTTTCTGCAAGAAAAGGTTGCAATACTGAACATACGCAGAGCTTTTGAGCAGCCAATGTTATTCATTAGGGGTAATCGTCCCTATTAGGGAATGTTCCCACCGTGTCACAGTTGTGTCACGCCGATATTGAGGCTGGGCGCAAGGGCTCTCCAAAAGTCAAGTTACAGTCGCAAAGGAGGCCCTATATTCATGGTCTACAACAATCTCAAGGGTAGGAACGCCCCTTTTAACTCTCAAAAGACCCAAACTAATTCTCTATCTAGCCCTTATCAAGGGAATCCGCTCATGCAAGGTCTGTCAGTAGCACGCAACCCTGACTTTCGAATCTGATCTATCTTGCGCTTCAATAGACCGTGGCAGATGAACGCGCCCTCATCCAACAGGAGTCGGCCGCCATTCGTGCATCGTTTAGGGAAGAGGACTCCTTCCAACGGCACAACAACATCGCGAAGCTCCTGTATATCCATATGCTAGGCTCCCCTGCCCACTTTGGACAAATTGAATGTTTGAAACTCGTCGCCAGCCCCCGCTTTTCAGACAAGCGTCTGGGATATCTTGGGATTATGCTTTTGCTAGACGAGAATCAGGAAGTCCTTACTCTGGTGACCAACTCTCTTAAAAAGTATGTACAACTGTCATGGCTCATCTTGTACACTCTTAACTCGTTTTACTTTCGATTAGTGACATGAACCACTCCAATATGTACGCCGTTGGGCTCGCACTCTGTACCTTTGCCAACATTGCATCAGAAGAGATGTCCCGCGATCTTGCTAATGAGATAGAGAAATTGCTTGGATCCAGCAATACTTATATTCGCAAAAAGGTACGCCGATTCGACTCAAGGTTACTGTTACGATCCTAATATATGTTGATAAACAAGGCCGCACTTTGCGCGTTACGCGTAGTCAAGAAAGTTCCTGATATTGCAGACCATTTCACTTCGAAAGCCAAGAATCTCCTGACAGATCGCAACCATGGTGTCCTATTAACTGCCATTACACTTGTCACTGAGATGTGTCAAATCGACAACGCGATTTTGGATGAATTCCGCACTGTTAGCAATACCATCTCACTCTCACTTTGAATATTTCTTGACATACTGCATAGGCTGTTCCACTGCTTGTTCGCAATCTAAAATCGTTGGTGACGACGGGATATAGCCCAGAGCATGACGTCTCAGGGATAACCGATCCCTTCCTCCAAGTCAAAATATTGCGATTGCTGCGGATGCTAGGAAAGGGAGACGAACAAGCTAGCGAGACGATGAACGATATTCTGGCACAAGTACGTACCCTTTTGACGTATAAGCTACTATTCACACTTGCATCAAGGTTGCGACCAACACGGATTCATCCAAGAATGTCGGAAATTCGATTTTGTATGAAACTGTACTCACAGTCCTAGAAATTGAAGCGGACACAGGTCTGCGGGTCATGGCCATTAACATCCTCGGGAAGTTTTTGAGCAACAAAGATAACAACATTCGGTCTGTCTTACTCACCCATTCAATGGACAGTTATTTATATCCCACAGATACGTCGCGCTCAACACCCTCAACAAAGTAGTGTCAATGGACACGAACGCTGTGCAACGCCATAGGAACATCATTCTCGATTGCTTGAGGGACGGGGATATCTCCATTCGCAGACGTGCCCTTGAGCTTTCGTATGCGTTGATCAATGAGCAGAATGTTCGCATTCTGATTCGCGAATTATTGGCTTTCCTGGAAGTTGCGGACGACGAATTCAAACTGGGATTGACAACTCAGATTTCTCTGGCAGCTGAGCGATTTGCTCCCAACAAACGATGGCATATTGACACTGTGCTACGTGTTTTGAAATTGGTATGTCGCATTGCAATAGGTATAATCCTGCCCTTTAAACATCATTATATATATAGGCTGGAAATTTTGTTCGCGAAGAAATTCTATCTGCATTTATTAGACTTGTTGCACACACTCCCGAACTCCAGTCTTATACAGCATCGAAATTATATCTGGCTCTCAAGTCAGACATTTCTCAGGAATCATTAACACTGGCAGCAACATGGATTCTGGGTGAATACAGTGAAATCATTCTACAGGGAGGTATCGTAGATGAAGACCAGACAATTACCGTATGTTGCTTCCTAACCTCACTTTTAATTCTCTAATCTGCTCCTTTCAATAGATTACAGACAAGGATCTGGTCGACCTGGTGCTATCCATTCTTGACTCCCCTTACGCCAACTACCTAGTTCGTCAATTTGTCCTCGCAGCGGTAACAAAGATCGCAGCACGTAGCACAACATCTGTCCCAGAACAAGACCGCATTGCTGAAGTGCTAGCAAAATATACCACCAGCCCTGAACTGGAATTGCAGCAGCGAGCAGTCGAATTTGCTAGTTTGTTTAGCCTGGGAGATACGCGAATTGGTGTCCTGGAACAAATGCCGCCTCCAGAGATCAAGGCGACTGTTATGGGAGTTGGTAAGTTGATAATCGACATTGCTTTGGTAAAGTCATTTATGTTGCCTTGTAGTCAGCGAGAAGAAGCCTGTGGGGTCTACCAAAGGCCAAGACGTACGTCACTATCGTAACCTTTATATTTAGAAATGACTGAACTTACTTTCTTCAGGCGGATCTTTTGGGTGACGAAATTATTTCAACACCAGGCGCGCCTGTCAATCAGCCTGCCGCGTCTGTGCAATCGAACCAAGACCTGCTTGCTGAAATTTTTGGCTCATCTTCCGTAACTTCAGACTCTGTATCCCCTCCTGTTCCTCAGCAAAAATCCTCGGTCAATGACATTCTCGGGTTGTTTGGCAACTCCGGCCCAGCTTCTCCCGCTCCCCAACAGCCCTACTCAGCCACACCTTCATTTTCTACCCCCGCACCATCATACACCCCCAATCAAGCCGCTTCACCCCCACCACAGGCCGCTGCAGCTGCAGCTGCACAGCGTTATCCCTCATACCCAGCGTACGATAAGAACGGCCTGAAAATTACTCTTACGCCACAAACGTCGCCCACAAAACCGGGTGTGGTGATGATTTTGGCGCGTTTCCAGGTGTCTGGCGGTGAGCCTGCTACTGGTTTGAGTTTCCAGGCTGCTGTTCCAAAGGTACGATTGATTACATTCGTCGATTAATCTACATCTTTGGTCTTACCCAACTGGCGAACGCAGTCACAGCAGCTACAGATGCTTCCCATGTCCAACTCCAATATTAACCTAGGCGCTACTGAAACCCAACAAATGAGAGTTTTGGCTCCAGTTGGAGTGAGTACTTATTTAACTTTTTTATATTTTACTAATGTGTTTTATTTCTACCAGAGCGCCGTCCGTTTACGCTTGCGGATAGCCTACAGTATAGCTGGTCAAAATTTCCAGGAGCAGGTCGACTTTTCCGGCTTCCCACCTGGCCTCACTGGCACTCCTTCATGAAATATTGGATATAACGTATACTTACACGTAGATACTGTAGTCGCATAATCGGCATCTTTTTGATTTTCATGTGAAAGGCAGCTTTGAGATTCATATTAGACGCCCAAAAACACGGACTTTTTCGCGGATGGAAAATACATGTACATAGGAGTAAAGGAAAGCGACAAGAAAGATAGGAAGAGGAAGGAAAAGCAAGTTAGAAAGAAAGCGAACTAAATAAAAACTTGTAAAGGATGTCTATCATAAACGTTCTGTCCTTCGGTAAGTTCACCAAGGTCAGGGTAGAACGGCACCATCGCATCCTCCGCGCCCAAGTAGAGGGCATTGTAAATGCGCCAATACACTTCGCGAACCTTTCTGGCAGGATGGAACAGACCTTGTAGCACATAACTCAGCAGCACCCCAGGACCCAAAGTGACGCGCATGGCTTCAATAGCCTCCATGACGGCGCCAATGACGTGGGGCGATGTCTCGAAACAATTTGGCCAAACAAGGTTCATGAGATGCAGCATTGAATCTTCACAACCTAATCCAGCTACACCGAGGGCTAGATGTTTAACGATTGTACTGGCAGTTTGACGATGGACAAGATCGCGGTCGGTAAGTGCATCCTCAAGCATTGTAACAACCGAGTCACAATAATATGCTGACTGTGGCCCAACGTATTCGAAGACAAAAGAGAGCGCTTTCAAACAGCCCGTTCGAACGTTCAATTCGGCCGTGCGGTACTCATTCAGGATGGCGGGAATACATGTGAAGGCTAGAAGAACAAAATAAATGTCAGCTTTACGGAGGGAAATAAAATAATTACTCACGTCCGCAAGTTTCTGCCACGATAGCAATAGCAACAGTACTGCATACGCGACTCTGACGCTCTTGGACTCGCAGATTGGTCAAAAGAACGGAAAGAACGTCTTGAGGACCCAAGCTCTTAGCGATATAACCGAAGGAGTTGACGGCCGCACGTCTAATTCCTTTTTTGTGGGCTTTCAGAAGATCGAGCAGTTCGAAACAGATACGCATCCACTCCCTTGCAGGCACAAACTCGGCGCCTCGATCGGCAATACGACCAATCAAGTTGATTGATGCTTCCTGGACCTTTTCATGTCTGTTTCGCAAAATTGGAGTCATTCGAGGTACTGCATTAAAGATAAGAATTAGTTTATTGGAAAGTGATTTAACGAAGTTACTCACGCAGATCTTTGACTGGAGGGTTCATCTGTGTCATACCGACAACGTTTGCAATAGCACCCTCAGCGGCAATGATACTACCCAATGTATCAGGATATTCCTCTCCAAGTTGTTCAAACAATACCAAGCCTAGTTTGCTAAGCAATTGGTCTTCACCACACTGTTTGATGACGACGGCAAGCCTGGTGGTCAGATCAGCAGCTTGTTGTCGAACCTTAGCGCTCTTGTTGTTAAGGCGCCACAAAATGGTGGAGACGATCTGTGTGAGATATGGTTTGACACGAATGCCGAGGGCATTCACGACGGTACCAAAACCGTCGAGCATGACCTGATCCTCCGTCGTTTGTTCTTGGAAAGAATAGATAATACCATCGACCAATCGCACTTCCAACCTCTCGTCGATATCAGAAGCACCCAGGGTTGCAACGACTTTAGTGATTGTTTCCATTACCATCTTACGGTAAGGTTCAGCTTCATCCTTCAGTTCGTTGACGATACGCCCAACGATTTCGGAAACACCGGCCTTTTGGGCTAGCTCTACAGTGGTTTCAACAACTTGCCTGTAGTTACGCCGGTCAAGGGCCATTCGTCGAACCCAGAAGGATTTGAAGAAATCGGGAAGGATATCCTGTTTAATGTATTGAGGTGTAACGCCCTCTGTTGCTGCACACTGCTTGACGACTTTCAGAACAATTTTCTTCATTTCTTCGTCTGACGTTTGGAATTCACGGATAAGGATGACCGTAACTTCTTTGGTGTAATAGGAAGCGTATTCTGGATCCATAAGGGGAATAATAAAGCCAATTGCTTTGAGGAAGGCGGCAAGGCCCTTTCCGCGATGAAGACGAATACCGAGCCAAAGAGGTTTCAAAACGTTATCGAAGGATTCGATGCCATATGGGGCAGCCGCTTCAGCAAGGGCAGCCAAACCCAATGCAGTCATGGTCCTAACTTTTTGCTGTTCGTCAGACAATCCATGGGCAATACAGTCAACTAAGTTGCGGAGATGAGGGAGTACAGCGCATCCCATCATAATAGCAATTTGTTGTACGATACGAATACCGGTGTGCCTAGCTTGCCACGATTTCTTGGAGCGACAAACAGCTTTCAGGAAAGGAAGAAGTGAGGGTATACCAAGTGCTGAGGCGACAACGGAGAACGCGCGGGCAGTCGTGTTACGAACATATTCATCGGCATGATCAATATCGGGTCGCATTGTTGAAATCATGTGTGCCAGACCAGCAGCCTTGGAAAGATTGGAAATGATTTCACGACCTTCAACACGAGCATAATAATCTTCGTCAATGAGAAGGGGTTCAATAACAACAAGAATTTTATGCACATAGGGGCGGACAAGATCATCCAGTTTGTAAAGGACACGATCGATGACTTTAACAAGTAAATGCCGCTCCTGGTCCTCGAGTGTGCGTTCCATGAGGAGGGGAAGAATTTTGTCGAAAAGAGGCCCAGCACCAAATTCGCGAGCTTTGTCTGTAATTTGACGGAGAGCTGTTTTACGAACTGGGGGTGTTCCATTCTTGATCTTCAACAGCAATCTCATGATCTTCCTCTCCTTCATCTCATCGACTGTTAACTCGGTTTCATCTTCTTCTTTCAGGATCTTCGCAAAATACTGAGCATCTTCAGGTTTGAAGAAAGCCAAGTTTCCAACTCCTGGAATTTCTGTAGGCAACTCGGGGGCCAGACCAGCAGCAGCAGCAGCAGCAGCAGCATCGGAGCTTTCTTGGATTTGGAATCCACCGACTTCTGTGATAGGAGTAGCCATAAATTTACGAGGAGCAACCATTGGGGCATAACCCGGGGGAGGAGGAACGATTGCATAACCAGATGCTGGCAGGACGGCATCGAGCTCTTCGTCGGTGAGATACCTGTTATGTTTGTCATCTTGCATTATCCCTGGGGCATTCATGATGATGGGCATCATAGGCGCCTCTGGGGCTGGGGCGGGTGTTTGATCCCAACGAGACCGTTTTGGTGTCTCCCCGACGGTGTCAGCAGGAGTAGCATCCCAGCGCGAGCGTCGCTTCTTAGGCGCAGAGGCTTCGAGAGCTTCCTTCGACCACTCTCCAGAATCCTTCTTGTTGGGGTCGACATTTTCGTCCGCCGGCTCTTCTACGTCCCATCGCCTCTTTCGCTTGCTTCCCGCCTCTTTGTCTTTGTTCATAGCAGCAAGTTCCTTGGCAGCAGCTTCTATCTCTTCACGAGGCGGGGTTTTGTCGAGATCCATTTTCATCTGATCCTCCTCTCTTGCCTTCCTTTGCTTCTCCTCGATTGCTCTCTTCACTCTCAGCTCCTCTTGTTCCAACCGAGTCAAACGCATAGCCTCCTTATACCCACCCTCATCTTCCTTTCCTTCGCCTCCTTCTTTGAATGCGTCGGCACTGTCGACAGCAACGCGCTTAAATCGTCGGTTGTGATAGTCGGACTGTCGAGCAGCGATCTGGCGCTTTGAGGCAGTTTCAGCGAAAGGGTCGACATCTTCTTCTTCAGCAAGGTCATGAAACTCTTGCAAAATATCCTTTGGCACTGTGTAGGAGTCAACCAACCTGGGTGAGCCCGGAGGAGACATTATACCTCTTTTGATAGCTTTAGCAACGGTGTTTGGATGGGTGGTCGGTGACAAGGAGCAACTCCCTTCTGATGACCAATATGACTGCCATACATTCCCACGCCCCCGTGCCTATAAAGATCATGTTTTTTTTCGCTTTCGCTGTTCTTTCTTTCTACTCTTACACTCCTTCCGTCCATAGCTTCCTTGTGAGTCTCATTCCCTTCTGTCTACACGATGAAACCATTGCCGCCCCAGTCGTAGTTATTTGACAAGATAACTTTGACGACGTCCGCAAGCACCAGCCAAAATGTGCACCACTGACTCTTCCTTTTTTCCTCAACTCTTTTCTGTTATATGTCATTCTAACATTCCTTTCTCTTTATAGATTTCCTCTCCCACCCTTTGTTTATTCTTCACCCTCATATGGCTCCTCAACACTCGGTAAGTTTACCTTCCCTTTACCATCATACACAAGATGTGAACAATACACCAACTTCCGGAGCTACGGCGATGGGGATACAACCATACAAAATACTAAGAACAGCCAGCTGATTCTTCTTCCATCTCCAACTTTTCTTCGTTCGTAATGCTGATCCCCCTCTTCTCTAGTGCTCATTCCTCCCTTGATCTATTTTGTACAACTTAACTTGTAACGTTATATATAACAATGAAAATCATCGCTGCAGTCCTCATCCTTTTACGGTACCTTTCTTGAGTTTTTGATGATAGACATCGATGGTTTGCAGAGATTCCAAGAAGCAACAGAACAGAACATTGTATTGCATAGAAGCACGATGGACAGTGAAAGCGATATTTACTTGTACAGAAGACTAACGACGAGAAAGATTGGAGACAAAATAGTTCCTGGCCTACAAGGCGGGCTAAATGCAAAAGAACGTAAATGGAGGTGACAGTCGTATCGGTGTCCAGTTTTCCTAACACGACACAAAAAATCTAAGGAAAGATATCACCGAGGTGGAAAAGAAACAATACGTTGGGAAAAAACAAAAAGAAAAAAAAAATACAAAAACAAGGTGACATTCGTGAATAGATAACACTGCTGACATTGTCGTGAAACAAGGGAACGAAGCCCAATGAGATATAAGTATGCGATACAAAGATGTTAAATGCATGAAAAGAAAAGTCACCACCACTTGGCAGGACTCTCAAAACCAGGACTGTCATAGAGGAGAGATCCTCGCCCTCTTCCGAACAACCCACTAGCAGGGCTGCTATCGTAGTTATAGTGCATCCCACTGAGCTCCTCGTCAAGGAGTGTCCTAGGATCATGAGGGTCGAAGATAGAACGCGAGCCGGGGGTACGGAATGGGGACATATTCAGATTATTGCTGGGAGTGCGGAAAGGTGAATCTTCAAGGTTAGCAGAAAAGATGAGTTTCCTTGGAGTAACTGGGGGTCCAAACGATGTGGGAGCGCTGGCGTTAGTCCCGCGTTTCCGAGGGGTCCGCATAAGATCCTCTTCATCGGCCTGAGGATTATCGAGGGCCGGTATACTTCCATTATATACAGGCGGCGGGTCCAGGTTGGATTTGTAGTGAGCCAGGCTGGCTGATGGGCTCATATGAAGGCCCTTGTGAGAAAGAGGAGTGCGAGTAGAAGAAATTTGATGATCTAGTATTGAACTTCGAGGAGGCGTCGAGGGCAAGGCAGGTAAAGAGGCTGGCGTTGACGGGCGACCTGCATTTTCAGAGTTGGCTGATGCATGCTTCCCGCGATTAAGTGAAGGCGATGAAGGCATTGGGGGAAAGACAGACCCCTGCGGAAAAAATGTTCAATATCTTATACCACAGAGGACAATAAGTATGTACCTTGTAATTGCGGGTGCCTTGTTTTTTCTTGCCTTTTCTATCTCGAATAGATATATCAGAATCTTCGTCAGAATCTGTGTTAGACTCCAGTAGCTCAATTCCAGGTTGTAGAAGGCCAGGAACCTTGGGAGATTGACCCCAGGTTGTGACAGGCCCTAATAGTGCTGTGTTGAAGATGTCATCTTCAGTACATTCAGCAGGAGTGGAGGTGTCAGCTTCGCCTTCATCCGTAAATATGTCGCTAATCGCAAGAGCTGTATTTCCAATGTCATGAAGCACATCTGGTTTTACGCTCATGGGCCGACTCTCGGGGCAATCGATATCTATGTCGCTGGTGGCAGGAAGTGAGGATGGTGGGCTGGAAGAACTGAGATTCGGAGTAAGTTCAGGGATCGAAGAAGAGAGTGAAGAAGATGAAATAGATGATGCTGAAAGAATGGGTGAAGAACTACTCGGAGGAGGAGAGGCCTCCACCGCAGAGGAGTCCTTAATGGTCGTTAGTGTCGTGGAAGATGAAACATTATTGTTGTGACTGGTGTTGAGATTATTCACAACTCGATTGAAAGCAGCTGCAGCAGGTAAAGGTGGGAAGATGACTTCCGTGGGGAATCCTTGGGTTTGGGGGACACAACTCTGGTAGTACGGTTGATGGTGAGCGGTTGGGCGTGTTGGAGGGAATAGAGGTCGAGACGATAGGGTGCTGGATCCCATGAACGATGGCCCGGCAACATGTGAATCGAAGGTCGAGATGTTGCCCGTAATGGCGCATTGCTCTTTCTTCAACTTCTTTGTTTTTCGGCCTTCGATGGCTTCTTCATCGTCGACGCGCTTTCTGGCCCTAGCTTTGCCCTTCGAACTGCCAGATTGTTTTTCTTTACCGTCATTACCATTGACATAATCCTTGCAAAGATGCTTCTTGAAACCACCGTCCTTGAAACATTCGATATCTTCATCGTAGATAGCCCATAATGTCCTACCGACAGAACGGTCTCTTGGAACTTTGCGGAAACATACAGTGGTGCTTAAAACATGGCGTATGCTGTTCATCCAGGTAGTCTCTCCACGTTTATAATGTGGATACACTATTGTAATCCAATCATAAATTTCTTGGAGAGTAAGGCGATGTTCAGGAGATGATAAAATGGCACGCCCCACCAAGGCAGCGTAAGAGAGGTCGGGTTTACTTGGAGAATAAGGGCCTGGAGGGAGTTTATATGGTAAATTATCGTATTCATTCTCTTCGGGAGCAGGGCCCATAGGCCCAGGAGAGGATACAAGATTTATACGACGGGCGGGTGAAGACATTGGGGATGACGCCGGGGGAGGAGATGAAGGAGGTAGAGGTGATGTTGCTGTTTGTCGAGCGGGTAGTGTGCGTTGCGCCTGTGGTGTGATAGGAAAGGAAGAGGTGGCCGTGGCGGGTCTGTATGCCATAGGCATGAAATGTGGGTATCCCATATATCCTGGGTAAGCATAGTATTGCGGCTGGGGAAGACTTTGAGGAGGAGGAGGAGCACTGGCGCGCGTGGGAGTCGGTGTCTCAGTCTTCAAAGCGGTATCCTACGAGAGAAAATCAGAGGTGTTTCAGTCAACAACAAGATATAAGACTTACTTTACGAGCCGATTCCGAATCAAGGTTTGTGTGATCTCTGTAGTATTTGCTTTTCTGAGGAGTGATAGGCAGAGGGGGGTCATTGGTCTAAAATGGTCAGATCAGCTCTCGAGACCAATAACACGCGACAACGAGTAGAAAACCTACCACTGAGGGCGGATTGGATCGACTGCTACTTGAAGAGCTGGGCGGTTGGACATCATCGCGTGATTGCATGTAGGAGTCAAGGTTATGACCTGAATGTGACGCGATGCTGGGGGATGGGGAAGGGGGATGTGGCACTGCCTTGCTAGATTCGCGCTCTTTTTCCCGACGACTCTTTCTCTGCCTTCTCTGCCTTTCTAATACCATCTCCATACTATCCATGCGTCTGTGCGGTATTTCGCCTTCACGAGGTTCGGACTTGACCGGAGTTGCTGGCGGAGTGCCATCGCGAACTGAGGATGAGCTTGCACGCGACAGAGAACGCGCAAAAGATCGTGAAGACCCTACTGATCGTGAGCTGGAGTGTAAATCCGATCCGGACCTTGGTCGGTAGGCATTGTCGCGCTCGGGGACGCGTGAAGACATGGCATCGTCGGCGGTGAGAAATTGTCGCATTTGATCACTCCGTTTATTCAGATCTTCACGCGTTATTCCAAGCGTATGGAGGAGTTGTGATATAGGTGATACTTGTAGGTCGCCCATTATGTATATGAAGGAGCTGAGGCAGCCTGTGGGGGATTAAAGTTTACAATGGGTCGTGTCTGGGCACGCGCGACAGAAGAACCCTGTCTGAGCAGAAAACAAGAAAAACAGAATTTATTGGACGGTGTTATAAGCGGAAGGTGATATCGCAGGGAAGAAGAGAAGGGGGAGAAATAAGAGACGCGGAGGAAAGAAGTTCGGGGAGGGAGGGAGGACTGACAACGCTCGAGAAGGCAAGGGCACAATGATGCAAACTTGCAAACTCCGACTCGCCCATGGAAAAAAACATCACACAACAAATTTCACCCATCAATGATGATGCGTATTTCAAACTATCCATTTCAATTTGTATAGCTACATACTCATAATTACAGGTAACAGTGGTCCTAACTAGTGTATTATCGGCATGTAAGCCGGTTTCTGTACCTCAAGGTTCAAATTCTTCATCACAAATCAGCCGTTCAAGTTGTAAAAATGTTCAAGCTTATGCACACTCACCTGCATTATCCAATAACGTTCCCTCGTCTAAACACGCTTGGATGTAGTCAGAAATTACGAGGTTTCGCATTTTAGGTCTTGGAGTGGTCTATCAGTATCAAGAAACAGAAACGCACGACACCAGCGTACTTTGATGTGCGTTTAATCAACTCTATTCGTCGCCTGACGTCCCGCTGGTCGACCACAACATGGGTCAACTTCGGATTGTCAAGGTCGGTGACCACCTTGCCTCCGTGGGCAATAACTAATTCCGCGATCTGGGAAAGTCTGGAAGGCGTTAATCCCTCGCGTAAAGTAAAAACAAGTAACCAATCATACTTGACGTTCATGTCTGCTTCGTGTTTGCTTGGTTTGACAGTCAATCCGTTTTTGATAGCGTTATCTGGCGAGTCCATGTAAAAGCATCTACAAAGATGTTGACGTCAATTTGTTTCTCAGATGGTTAAGCTACTAACAAATGTTTGAAAATGAGGTCTTGATCGTATTCCATGGCTTTGTCGCTTTCTCCCATTTTGACGTCATCATCGTCCTACAAATAAATAAAAAAATATGAGATACGAGACCCGGAAAATCAACAATATTTCAAACTGACAACCTCATATTGCGTTGCTGCATTTTCTTCAATTGGGGGCTTGGCTTCTTGAACCTTCACTTGTAACCAATCATCAAGGTCGGCCTCTTCATCCCCAGCGACGTCAGCATTGTCGGAGTCGTCATCTTCCGTCACCGAATCGTTGTCTTGGATGTCCTTGTCCTCCGAATAGCCTGAAGTTTGTTGGTCAACCTTAAACCATTCAGCTAGCTCAGGATCAATTTCCATTTCTTCCACCTTGGGGGAAACTGGCTTGTCCCCGTGAATATCTGAGCTAGCTGGCTCTCCTTGCCTGTTGTCAACTGAAGGTGACCGACTGGCAATGCCAGACCCAGCGGCTTCTTGGTCCTGCTCGTCGTCTTCTGCGTCGTACTCCTCAGAGGCGATAGATTCTTCAGTTGCATGAAAAAAATATCTAGCATGTTGGGGTGAATAACGACAACGGCATTCATATATACCTCGAAAAATACCTCTTGCGCAATGGCATTCGTTCGCCCTTTGAGATGGAGTCTAAGATCCAACTGGGTTTAATAATGTCTCTTCCTTTGTTGATGATTTGTTTAATGTTATATGCTGTAAACCATCGGTTTTCTTATTGTCTGTTTATAATTGAAATTCGAAAGAACTAACGTGTCGTAGAACCTCCATAAATCACAATCTTTCCGGGACCTGATATCTGGGCGCAAATACCACCATTTGCGTATATTCTAGAGACCATTAGTTACACATACATCTTGAAAATTTAATGACGTAACTGACTGTGTCTCGATAAATTTCCTGTCTTCATTCGCCGTTTTGGACTTGGAGTCCGACAGGACAACTGAAAGAGGATTAAGAATTTGAGTTCTTAAAAAAAAGAACGCCTACCAAATGTCAGACCCTCAAGCAGTTTGCTTTCAACATGAACATCTTTGGCCTTTACGCCTTTATATCGTTCAAGGATAGCCGGCTTGCATAACAGGTAAGTGGCGATCGAAAAGCGTCTCAAAACCTATATCCTAACCTTAGAAGTGGTAATTTTACGCTTCTTATTGGAACTACTGCTATGAAGGTCAGACGAGGATCGGTATAGACACTGAACAGAGATATACCTAATATCTGACGACATTTTCCTCTTTTTATCGTTTCGTAAACTTTCCAAAATGGCTGAAGTCATGCTTAGAGTAGTTATCGCCGAATAGAAAAGAGAGCTAACCGGAAGCAGGCATGCAATCCATTATAGTCAGATCACTCCTAAACGCCACTGCTCGAGGGAACCTCATTGTATAGCCTAACTGGTATTGATCTATAAAGACGTAAGAAAAAATACATATCGGCGTATAGAGGCACACTTGCCACTGGGTATAATTTCGGCTCCTTTAACCTTAAGTATAAAAGAACTGTTGGGACATTTGCCATAAAGCTATTGCAGCCTTTGATCCATTTTTTAACACTCACTCGTCTGGATGAAGATAGAGATCCCCTTTATCATCTGTGCCTTTTTTTGAAGTTTGCAAGAAATCGGGCGTAGTCCCCTTTTTCCATTCCTTCCAGGGAAGTGCTCGTATCCACAAATAATCTGCATATGTTATGCCTGTGCCAATTCGAACGAAAGTACTGTATCTAGATTGGAAGTATAGTCAATGAGAATCAATAACAAATGTGTTTCACGAATCTGAAATTATGTACTTAGGATCTTCGTCGTTATCGTAGCTCCTGCGATCGTCAAATACGGCACAAATCAGAGTTGATACTGCCCCTCCACGCCGAGTTCCAGTACCATAGTTTCCCCCTTAAAGTAAGATTAGTAATCATGAGCACACATAACTCTATGTTACTTACCAACGACAACGACGTCAACCGTTTCGCCCATGTTATCCTAATACAAGTCAGTATACAGATAATTGAGAATCTAGATTTATAACACGATGGCACCATATATTCAGGTTTAACCTATATACTATTCGATGAGTATCATTCGAAGAACAACTTGCCAGCGAAACGTACCTTAATCCAACCATTAGTCCGTCCATTAAGCTCATATCTCGACAAAGAATTCTTAATCACAAGCCCTTCTCCTCGAGATTCCATAATCTGGTCCATCCTTTCTCTGATATCCTTAGCATCAGTCCCTTTCCATTGTACTGCGAATTCGATGCGTCCCTTTACTTCTTTGACATACTTCCTTAAAATTTCTTTTCGATGTTGGACCTTTAAACTGAGAAGAGAATTTCCGTTCAGATACAAGATATCGAACACCTTGACTGAGAGCCCATGAGTAGAGTACTCCATCGAACACATAGCAGATAGCAGAACTAACAACATGGACGGGGGTTAAACTCGTGCTTAGATTTATCTGCATGTAAACGGTGTCTGTCTTGGTACGAATCAAGTAGAAGAGAGAGACATACATACCTAACGCTGCTGTCTTTAAAGTCCCGAAGGGTAGGTTACGTTCCGACACCGGATCCCAAACCAGCATTTCACCATCTAATACGATCCTAGGCATGGAGATGAGCACAGTGCCAGTGATATTTATCGAAACACTGACTCAGTGACAGCTTTTCCATCAAATGCTTGACGGATATACGGTGTCAAACTGCCTTGTCCAATATCTTTTCCATACAGATAGGTATAATCTTTCCCTTTCCTGTGCATGGTGTTAAATAACCTGAGCAAGAAGGCAGCAAAACATACCTGGAGCAGTAAAAGTACTCGTTTGCTCGTTTGTGAAGCTGCATTCTTTCTCCGTCTAGCTTTTCTTCAATATAAAATTCAACGCCACCCATTAGGCGTACAGTCTCCTCGATTGTATTTGTGGGTCGCTTGCAAAGCATCGGAGCGAATGCTTGAAATAATTGGACTGTTTTATCCTATTTGACATTGAATAAGTTTAGTAGCGAATAAATCTCTCAGATCGTACTAACCTCGTTCTTCAATCTATGGGAAGGGTCCCAGAGGTCATAAGCCACCTTTTTAAGATCCGAGCATGTATTGTAGAGATCTTGTGCATCAGGGTGAAACACTGAAAAAATGGTTGTTTCCTTGACGGAAATGGTCATATCTGAAGGTATCAACAATTAATACACCTTTACTATTTGGATGAAATTGACTACCTTTTAATATGATACGAACAATCCATCTTTGCTCCTCAGGGGTGGCGCGGTTATACACCCGTTGTAATATTTTCGACTGCACATCCCTGTTCGCCAATATTTAACGGATTTCCTTCTCATCTGACTCAATTGACATACTGCTTTCCCGAGTTGCTCGAGAGCTGATCCAGAAGATGGTTTAAGTCATCTATCGATAGCGATCCTTCAATTACTGAAGATCGTTTCCCTACGACCTCATATAATACTGTGGAGAAATCGCCAGCTGCTTTCTGAAAGGCAAGACAAGACAAGCTGTCAGCTTAGACAATAACCTATATATTGAGGTTCGTACATCACGATCTGTAGGCTTTTTCCAATTGAGTAACCGTTGCGCATCAGGATCCCTTTGTCCAAGAGGTATCATCTTGATGTAGGTTTTGCCCAAGTTTTTTTCTTTCAAGCCATAGACAGAGCGTTCACGGTCTTTCTATATGTGAACGTTATATGAGAATGGTTTATGTTTGTAATCCTGGATTACACAAGACCTGTGGAAGAAGTAGTCTTAATACTGGATACAAATCGAACCCTTTCTCGTTGCGCCAGTGCTTGAAAAATTAGTTCAAAAGTTATATGGAGAAACATTGGAGAAATGTTAAACTCATACGGTAAACCAAGTCAAAAGGAGCTTTCGACGCCTTTCGGGTTTTCTTTCGTTTTGCAATCTTTCAAACAGTGCAACCAGAACACCAAACGGCGCGCTGTCGACATTTTGTGGTGGCGCCGTATAGGTCTGTTCCTCAACCAACGGTGTATCGTGGGTCCCCTCAGGAGGTCCCGGTGAATTGGGTGCAGAAGTTGGTGCAGGCGTCGGTTGCATAAGGATATTTTGATCCAACGAGTTCAGCGGTACAAGGAACACGGCTGCGAAACGCGCCTTTTCTTATATGACAGAAGTAACGAGTCAGGTTGAGTAGTCAACTCAATCATCATTGTGTGCGCCACAACAATTAAGGCCCCGTGACTCGTGAAACGGTTGCGACGCGTTATTTGGTGTTGCTTGTCCTCGGGCGAAAGTGAGGCAGTCGATCAGCCTAGGCCAAGTTTCAACTTGATTCCAAGTTACAACTTCATCTCATGTCTTCGCGACACTTCTTACAATGTCAGCCACAAAGCTGCTCTCTTGTCTTTGACCATCTCCATCTATCCCGATGGCAGATATCCAAAATCCATTTGCCCTTCATGCCAAGAAAACCAGACAAGATCCTAAAATGATTGGACTGTGGAAGGTCGGTCGAACACTGGGGAAAGGATTTTCAGGTGCAAAATCTATCATACATCGTCTGTTGACTGTTATTCTGATTCAAAACACTATAATTTAGGTCACGTAAGAATTGCGCGACACTCGAAAACAGGTCAGTATGCTGCCATCAAGATCATCCCAAAAAATGCACTGGGAAGTCGAGTGTCTTTGAATCGTCTTGCCGATGAGGTAGAACACAATCTTTTGGCTGTTGAGAGGGAAATTGTTGTCATGAAGCTTATCGACCATCCAAACATCATGAAGATTTACGATGTTTGGGAAACATCAAGCAGCCTATATCTCATTCTCGAGTATGTTCAAGGCGGAGAGCTCTTCGATTATCTGTGCAACAAGGGTCGCCGCCCCACTGCTGAGGTTGTGAACTATTTTCAGCAGATTATTTGCGCTGTTGATCATTGCCACCGCTATAATATTGCTCATCGTGACCTAAAACTCGAGAATATTCTCATTGATCAAGATTCCAACATCAAGGTCGCTGACTTTGGTATGGCTACATGGCAAGGTGACTCGCGTGCAAAGCTTCTTCGTACCTCCTGCGGCAGTCCTCACTATGCAGCGCCTGAAATCATCTCTGGAAAGCCGTATAATGGTTCTGCCTCCGATATTTGGTCTTGTGGTATCATTCTTTACGCTCTGCTCGCGGCCAAACTGCCCTTCGATGACGACGACTGTCCCACACTGTTACGCAAAATATCTATTGGATACTTTGAAATGCCACATGATATTGATCGACGTGCGCAGGACTTGATATCTCGTATGCTTACGACGGATGTTGATAAGCGTATTACTATGCCGGAGATCATGCGACATCCATTCTTTTTGTCATATCCCCTGAAAAACCCGAAAGCGATGCCCTCAGATCCTGACATGGACCTTATTGCCAAACCGATTGGAAGCTTGTCTACTATTGATCCGGATATTTTTGCGAACCTGCGAACCTTGTGGCATGGCACTCCAGACTCAAGGATCATTGAAAGGCTGATGAGTTCCGAGCGCAACTGGGAAAAGGGGATATACCATCTACTTGTAGCATATCGTAAAAAATACCTCGCAAACCGGCAGCAAGAGCTTGAGGAAGCCCAGTCTCAAGCCAATTCCATGGACCACAGGAGCATGCGTCGTAGAGACCGAGCTTTCCTAGCGTCTGCATTGCCTCCGCGTGATGCACCAGCTACTTCACGAAGCGACAAGCATCCGGACGGCTTTACATCTTCATCTAATGAGTCTCTGAGATGTAGCCCTTTTCCTTCCATCTCTCTGTCTGCCCCATCGCCGGAAAAAAAGAGGTTACGTTCAAATAATATGGATCTACCCAAGCTTGATGTGCCGGAATTGGAGGACGAGAAAATGCAGGCATTCTTTCAGCAGGTTGCGAATCATCTCAACGTTCTGAACGAAAAAACGTCGGGGACAGAGGCTCGTCAGGGACCATCGACAAACTTATTCTCAGAACGTCTCGCTCCAGTGCCACATATACCCCTTAACATTCCGACATCCCTACTCAAACCCGAAGATCATCTGGAAGAACTGGGTGCACTGAGCCGAACAATACTACAAGAAACAACAAGAGACCCGAAAGGAAACACCAAGCCTCTGACTCTCCGTCGCAAGAATCGTATGCCACTTCAACCGATTATTACCATTGACACAGATGGGAAAGAGAACGTTATTCCTATCACAGAGTCTGTTATCATGCATGGACAATCTCCACTTACTCTGCATACTGGTACAATGGAGGACCAACATTATTCTGAGAACACCAAGACGCCCACTAACGCAAAACCGTTGAAGCTTAAGAAAAGAAGGCCGTCGCCAGCGCCTGTCTCGCCTTTGTTTTCTGAAGCTGGTTCCTCGTTTTCTCTACCTTCTTCGGTAGGTAATGCTGCACGACGAAGTTGGTTTGATAATGTCTTCAAATTCAAGCCCGCGACATATAGCCTTCTGTCGCGATATGACGTGCATACCACACAGTCAGAATGCCGACGACTTCTTATGGACATGAACATGCTCGTCTCGCTCGAAGATTCTGATAAGCTTGGTGTTTTGAAATGCCGCTCTCATGATGTCAAGGATGCCAATAACATCATGTTGGGTCTCAAATCTGTTAAATTCAGGGTCGAGATGCAGTGGCCTACACCTCAACTGTGCCACGAAGGATATCTCGTATCTCTCCTTTTGGTTCAGGAAAAGGGTTCTTTGGAGGCATTCAAAGCGATATACCACGAGTTGGTAGAGACGTGGACACTGGGTTACTCGGATCGATCACCACGTTTGGGTTATAGGACGCCTTCCCCGACCAACGCAGTTGGTGGTTCCTTGAACCATCGTTAATCTGGACGTTAACTATTTTTTAAATTATAAGGTTTCTGGCTTATATAGCATAGAGTAATCGAAAATCTCAAAGACTTCTCATCAGTCTTTGAAATTCAAAATCGAGATATTTGTCAGTCTGCATCCAGGCACCGGGATTATTGTGCTCCGATAAGGCAACTTCTACCTAATCAAGGCATTGAGGTTGGACTTGGAAGTAGTATAGTACTTCAGTAAGTCCAGTTTACTTATGTACTGAGGATTACATTACTTGTATCGTCGCCGTGGGTTTGAAGTCGTAATAGCCGTTGCACGATCTGGGCCCTCTTTTTGATTATTATATACCATGACATCAAAGAAAAGGCAGAAAAAGGGTGTATCAACGATTAAATTTCTGAGTAAATCAATATGACTTTTCAACTATTCATCGTTGGTCTTTCTCATACCCGACTGGGCATGACCACAAGTTAGATGCTCAATGGTCTACAGACCCGCGTTATATTTTTAATCACGACGTCATTATCATTAACCAAATTAAGGGAAGGGTGTGTGGTTTAAGCAGAAATATTAATAATGACAGCTACAGAAATGCATTTTGACCCCTCAGCTGAAATATTTAGAACAATGTTTTTTTATCTGACAGACTTGGGATATAACTTAACTGCGGTTCGCATGGATATTTCAAACATTTGAATTCACATTGAAGACGTTAGTCGACACCATGTACATCAGGGACCATCTTTCTCTACGTGATAGACCAGGGAATTGGTCTACGGTAATATCTGTGGAAAGTAACGCTATAGATATCCGAACATCACGACAGCGCGAAACTGAAGTAGATATTAAAAATACCGAGGCCGCCGGTACAGTTGGTATCGAAATCCTCGGTTAGGGAGTAGGTCCAGTCATGGCCTTTGACATGAGCAAACAGCAACATCTCTGTTCGTATGACTGTAAAAATGCGCAGCGCATGCAGCAGCTGGCGACCATACGCACATGTTGCTTTCTGCCACAAGTTGCATGTCTTGTCCGTTGAGTGGGAAGTGTGCACGAGGAGCATGCTATTTGATGGGAGAGAACATACAACTGGCACACGGCCAACGTTCGTATTCTTAGGAAGCACTCGTGCATTGAAGCCTGGAGATATTGGCGAACAGAGTGCGATTATCTAATTCGCATACTCTAATCGATGCTGATATAGCACGAAAGCTCCGCCATTGTATCCATGCTGCGTTCTTCTACTTATACCAAGGTGGCGCCCGATATTACTTTGAGAGAGAACTCTCTAAGTAAAGATTAGAAGCAAACACAGTGCATGCGGTTTTGACCAGAGATCACACCATCAAGATGGGTACCATTGTGAAGGAGCGTCATTTAAAATAGCTGAAACTGGAAAATCTTTGAGCTAAACCTTCAGAGATGTGGTGGTCGGTTTTCACCGTGCAGCTGTGCGATGTGCAATGTGGAGGCACATCATGCTGAGAAAAAGAGAGGCGTAAATGAATCCCAAGTGAGATTTGAGCCGACCTAGAGCGTAACAAACTGTAAAATGAATGAATGATATTAAATAAGACTCGTACCTCTGCTATTTGCCAAGGCAGAATAACCGCTGCTGTACATACTGGTTGAAGTGGTACACACATGGGTCCACATGTGGGCCACCACGAACAAAGTTGCTTCTCATGGAGAATGCCTGGCAGATGCCAAGTGGACGCTTGATGGACGACATTTAACAGGAAATGGGCGGGCAGGAGAGGTGCAGGAAAAAGCTGTATGACGACATGCAGAAAAGGGAGAGTATGTGTCTGGGAAGGCAAAGGTACAGACAGGGGCCAAGGGATATGAATTGAACGAGTTGAGCGCTGCACCCGGTTCTGCTACAAAGATAGGCGATGGTAGTGCGTGTGATGAGAACGGTGTAAAGCACATGGAGGACGTTTGTATGGCGGCGGCGAGAACTTAATGAAGGGAGTGGACCGAAGACAGCCGTCGGACGAATCCAGCGACTGCCACACGACCCTGGAACCACGTGTCTCCATCCTCTCTCTCAAATACTTCAACTCCAACTTCATCTCTTATCCTTCCTCACTATCACAACACAATGGACGCGCCAACCTCATCGTCTACAGACACCGCCTCAGCCCCCAGAGACTCTGCCCCTACCGGCGCTGCCCCAAAGGCAATCATAAAAAACGTCGACATGAGCGAGGAGATGCAGCAGGAGAGCGTCGACATCGCGTCCGCAGCCCTCGAGAAATACAACATCGAAAAGGACATTGCCGCTCAGATCAAGAAGGAGTTCGACCGAAGACACGGTCCAACCTGGCATGTCGTTGTTGGAAAGAACTTTGGCAGTTATGTCACCCATGGTACGTCGTCTCCTCCTCCCCCACCCGTCGACGCACTCGACGCGACCTTGCAACGCGTTTCGTCAAAGCCAATCGTGTTATATCGGTCATGCGTCTATAAATACTCCATCGTGTTATAATTTCCGTCTCTTTTCTTTCGCTAACTTGAATGTTCAGAAACCAAACACTTCATCTACTTCTATGTCGGTACCCTCGCAATCCTTATTTGGAAATCATAAAGACTGTGCAGTCCATGGTTGGGGTCGGCCCAGACACGTTTACTCTTCAGTGGCTTATGGTTGTGGTATAGACGGACGTGTTGAAGAGAGTAATCCGCCTTGTTTTACTGTAAAAAAGTTTTTCTATTGTGTTTCCGGTTTTGCTGAACATTCTCATCTGATTCATGGCGCGACGCGGGTGAAATACAGCATGTTAACGAAAGTAAGTATAGAGGTTGTGCTACATGACGATAGGCTGTTCAAAGGATACACACAAGACATATTATGATACATTGGTCGACTTAAAAAAACGCCCACACATTAACGCTTCCCCACCACCTCGATCACTACGCTGGCTACACAAACACCGTCCTTCTCGGCGTAAATACCCACAACCCTTTCCCCGATTTCATGAAATGTTGCCACTCCGGTGAACTCTAGCGCGCCTTTATTGCTGATTCCGTTGAGATCCGCATGGATGAATTTTGGCAGTGGTTGTCCAGACGTAAGCTTGACATAGAAACCACTTGTGTGTTTACCAGGGATAGCGACCCGAAATTTGAATCTCTCTCCTACTCTGACCAGAACTCGCATCTCCTGCATGTCAACTGCAGACTTATGGCCAACGTGCGAGGACTCCAAGGAAGCGAAAGACGACCTCACATTAGATAAGACTGGGGATGATCCAGATATGTGACTCGAATTGACTGCCAACTGATCTGCACCCAAAGAGCGGACGTAATGAATTCCCATTGAAAGGCCATCGCTCGAGCCGCTGGGCTTGACACCTTCGACAATCACGTTGGCCCTTTGACTTGTAATCCTGTTTGAAGCGAAACCGGCGCCCTGACCAGTAGGCATCACGACGTGTGGGACTGGGACTCGCGTGGAGTTCGTGAATGGAACTAGTCGAGGCCGTGTAGGAGGGCCCATGGACACCTCTGCATATGAGTTAGCCGACAAACCGCTTCTTCCACTAACGAAGCTATTCGCCCTAAAACATTAACGGAAATTAATTTTGAGAACTAAAAATGAGTAAACATTGCAAAGCGTACCCCATAGACCCAGTAGAAACCTGTCTAACAAGCAAACCATCGTTAAAATGTACTTGAGCAGGGTTCCTGGGAGTCGCAAAGTCCGCTCGTCGCCTAGGAATAGAATGTTCCGCTGTGGAAGCTGAGGGTGATCCGGAAATGAACGCGCTTCCTGGGCGGCTGAGGGGTTCAATATCGTCGAAGGGGTTTGAAGGAGAATCTATGTGGTCCTGATCATTTAGCCTAGACGACGCTACAAGAATTGGCTTTCCAATGACTGGTCGAATGGTGGGTGGTATATCTTTCCTCGCGTACTTATTGCTGACCTTGCGTACAGTCTCCTTGATTCTCGACAAAAATTCTTTCTTACTCATAACTGCAGGACTTAGAAGTTCTTCGTTAGATGATGAATGTCGTTGACTACGTTCAGACACCCGCCGAAGGTCCAATCCCAAGGGACTGTATGCTCTGTTGCTCCTCCTCCCAGGCGATCTTGTCATAGGTGAAGAATGTATCGGGTCCGATTTCTCTACAATCCTTGTTCCGTTTGGACTGAGCGTTAGGCCATACCACCTTCTGTCCTTTTCACTCCATGCATGTCTCCCTTCTTCGTCGAGAAACGCGGTGTCCTCTACCCTTGCACATCGTCTCAGTATTGCAAAGATTCCAGCAAGTGTACACATGCCACCTAGGGTCCCAAACGTGATGGCGATCGCCAAGATCAGTCGCCTGTGTGCTTCAGTAGAAAGCCCATTGGGATGAGAAGGCGCCAGCGATTTAGTGTTGCTTGTGTTAGTAACATACACTGTAAGAATCGCGTGCGACGTCGAGCGAGTCTCATGAGAATATGCAGTAAAAGTGATGGTAATATGGTCCGAGGTGGATTCATAGGTTTCCGGAACAGTGCCAGTCAGATTGTTCGTCAATTCATCGAAGCGAAGCCAGTTTGCGCTTGCAGTTGGTTCAAAAGAAGCGGAGAGATTCGTGTGGTCATAGCCAGGATTTGCCCGAGAAGGAGAAAACCACTGGGCGAGATCGAAGATGATTTGATCGCCTCTAGAAACATGCAAAGACGGCAAATCTGACATTACAAAGTAGGATTCAACTAAGGCAAGAGAAACCTGAGTTTTTATTGACTGATTGAATGGCGTTTCGAGAATGACAGGCAAAGTTGGCGACCCAGTAATGTTGGTTGGAGGTTTTCCAGACAAGGTCCGACTTGGAACATCGTATCGAAGCCAGCTGCTATGGTTTGAAACATCAATATCCAATCTGGATATATTAGATGGTTGGATGGGATCACCATCCACCAGGATGCCCATGAAATCGACAGCAGACAACAGGCTTATGACAAACGAAGTTTCTGTCGTTACATTTATAGTTGGGAGGGAATCCGTTGTCCTAGATAGTTCATGATCCGCTATTATCAGGTCGAACGGAACAGCGATTGCGGTATAGCCTTCTTGGTCAGAAGCATGAAGAGCCAAAGGCAGCAGAACAGGTTCAGTTATTATCTCAGCAGATGGTGTTACGCCGTCCAATGTAACAGTCCTGGAGTTGAAGTTTAGGAACATAGGAATGCTAGAATCATTCGCCAATCGTAATTCATAAAAAATATTCCGATCTGACTGAAAAGTGTTGCTTTGGAGGCCAATACTGAAAGACCACTTCCGCGGTACTCGCAGAGCAGGGTTTTCTGTAATCAGAGCAGAGTTGGACCGTAGAAAGAAGACGGAAGAAAGTGAGGGAGAAGTGGGTACAAACTGCTCCGACAAGGGTAGATTCAAGACCGGAGGTGCATAGTGAGTCACACAAATTGTGAATCTAGAAGACGTTGAGGAAGTTGAAGCATGAGCAGTGACAGTGATGTCAGGATAACCTTCGTCGCTCGCTGACGGAGTTCCCTCAAAAGTGCGCGTCAAGTTATCGAAACCCAACCAACTAGGCAACAGGGATGTCGTGAAGGTTAATGGCCCATCAGAAGAGTTGAATGTATACTCCGAAAAAGTCCAAGAATAAGGTTGGCCGACCCGGGCGACTTGTACCAACTGTTTGTCCAGAGACTGAACGACAGTGACAGACGGATTCGTAGCAAAAACCACCGTTGCCGTCAAGAAGGACAAGAAAGGAAAAAGAGCGAGTGTCATAGGAAAATGTGTTGGGCGGGGGCCCGCTTGATTGATTCGAAGGACGAGTCGACCAGCGATTTCACTTTTAGCACAGGTAAAATGACGGGGAATATCAGCCACCAACTTTGAAGATTACAGGCGCCCCAAAAACATGTCACAACACGATCGTACTTTGCGTTCCACGATCATACTTATAACCAGAAGGATTATTTATTGTACGAGATACTAAGCCAAATGTCGTTATTCTAAGAAACTACGGAAAACATGTCGCAATCGTAAGATGGAATCCATGAAAAGGGAAGTGAGAAACGGAAAGCAAAAGAACTGATGAACATGAGAAAAGAGAAGAAAATGGCATACTCTACACCAGGTACTGGTTGAGGCCAGCAGCCAAGACCTTCGATGGCTCTTCCTGGTTAATCAGTGCAATAAGATGGATTAGTTCTTTGCGAACTTCGTCGCCAATCTGATCTTCTCCGGGTGCTAAAACGTGCGCAAAGACGGCCAACAGACGATCCATATAAGGGTAGACAACGGAGCCGTATGACTTGAAGAGGTGGAAGAGAGCGCGGAATACAGGGCGGTTCTCCAGGTAGTCGTTCTTCAAAGGCAGAGCGTCGACGAAGGTGGGCAGAACTTGATCAAGGGGCAAAGCGTTGGTGTTTCGGAGAATAAGACGGGCAACTGCACCTGTGGCATTGTCCTTTGCGTTGAGTTTGGCGGCAGGAGAATCGGGGGTGACATTGAACAGAGGGCGAAGGGCTCCAAGTATTTGGTAGTATTGAGGAGAAAGATCAACTTCCGAGTATTCGACAAGGAGACCGATGGCAAAGGCAGCATTGCTGAGGACCTCGTTCTCATGATCGCTCAGAGCACGAGCGAAGAGCTCGAAAAGTTGAGAGGTGTAAGGGCTGATAGCACCTTTCATTCCTGAGATGATCTCTGCAAGGCATCCAATGGCTGCTGAGCGGTCGCTGAGCGAACGAGTCTTTTTCTGCATCGTTGTAAGTAATGGCGTTTTTGAAGCATTGTATGGTGATAACTTACGTAGTACTTCGATACTAAGGGGAAGAAAGTTCCAAATGCCTGGGTAAAGTCGGGGCCCACAGCATTCGCCAAAGCAGAAACAAGGTCACCAGCAGAAGAGATCAAAACTGAGTCATACTCTGCCTGGTCTTCGGGTGCTTCTTCTTCATCATCTTGGTCAGGATCTTGTTGGCAGAATGCCTTCTGTTCCAAAATCTGCTTAGCAATGCCGCAGATGGTTTCGTAGTCTAGATATATCAAATAATGAGTCACGAAATGCAATAATATAAACATGTTAACGCACGGCCTTGAACAAAGCCCGGGCCAATTTTGTTGATAGTCTCAGCCAAACCGATGCAAAGAGAAGCAGCCACAGATCTGCAAAGAAAAGCGTGTATTAGATCATGTTCAGATAAAACAAGCATTGAAGAGTGAAGATTAGTAAAGATTTTGATAAATATCGTCTCACGGTCAAAGGCTCGAAGTGAGATAGGATTCAATTTTCATTAAGAAAAAGAGGGCCAGAAAAATGCCCCTGCACAGGAAAGAAAAACTTACTTGTTGTCTTCGGTCTCATACATCTCAAGGAGAGGCACAAGGGCATGTTTTATGAGTTCAGAAACTTGGTTGTTCAAATGACCAGTCTGACCACCAAATGAGAATATGAAACTGACTGGCAATGAATTACCACTTACGTTGGCTCCAGGAATCCATTCATCGTGTTCACTAAGGTCGTAGAAGGTTCTAACGATTTCTAAGAGAGAGTCCGTGGCGCTCTTCCTGATGCCTTCGTAATAATGAGGAAGAAGAGCAATGAGCTCCAGGGTACATGATTCCACGTATGGGAGGAAGTGAAGCTGAGTGGCAGCAAAGAGTGTGCCAATGGTGTCTGCGGCGATTTCTTTCTCAACAGCAATGGCGCTATTGACGTCCATCATCTTGTCAAGATCAAGGTCTTCAATCTCGACAGACGGGTTGCCGTTGGCATCAAGCTCTTCGCTAACGGAGATAGCATTGGCTGGAGAGGAACCAGAGGCGAAAGCAGACGCGGCATCGGCGACGGATACTAGTGATGCAAAAAAAAATTCAAGTTTGAACACAGTGGACAAATATTGTTACTCACTCTCGAGGTTGTCTTCGCCCTGTTCGGCTTGTTTGCAGCTCTCGAGAAGAGGAGGGACAACCTGGCTAAGATAAGGGGCAAATTCTTCTCCGAAAACGCGAGCCATGACTCCGAAAAATAGGAAGCTGCATTCGCGAAGGCGGGCACTACCCATCTTGCAACCCTCAAAAGCGTGGGCCATCATCTGGGGGAAGTAGGGTCGGAAAACCTCCTTGCCAACGGCCTCAGAGAATGTTCCAATAGCATCCATGGTGATACCACGGAGCTCGATTTCCTCTCCCTCATTAGTGAGAGTCAAGAAATGAGCCAGGTACTTCATGGTGGGTTCGAAGTACATGAGGAAACGTCCCTTGGAGGCATGCGCAGCACTGCCGATGGCACCAGTAACAACAGCCTTGACTGATAGCGGAGCGGTCTCCAAAAGACCGATGAGACGCTCCATGATGAGTTCAAGGTATTGCTCAATATTGTCTTGTAAGATTTCGAGAAGAGCATCGAGAGCAGTACAAGCAGTTTTCTGAGTGGCGGGATCATTGATTAGGTTCATTATGCTCTGTAACAATGTAAATCAGTACTGCTTTCTGGTGAAGCCATTGTTGTTGAAATACGTACAGGGACCAAGGCGGCATGTTTGGACGCACACTCATCCTCCAACCATTCGCACAGGCAGCTGACAGCGACACAGGTTGCTTTCCTGACGCCGGCATCTCCATCAACAAGACCAGCCTCAATGATGGGCCAAACATCTTTCATGAGAGGAGTGATGTACTCGCTGCAGCCTTCAACGGAAACACCCAGTGCAAGCATTGCACCACGTCGGTGACTGGGATCCTGAGAAGTGAAGTACTTGGCTATTTCGGTCCAAAGAGCGGGGAAGACTTGGGTGGGAGGAAGATTTGTGGCCAGACCGTCAATGATACGAAGAGCGGACTAGTGGAGGATTAGATGATATCAGATAATATTAAGTTTTTATGCTTACTCGAGATGGAGCGTCATCGTCAATATCCTCAGGCTCCTCTTCAGCTGTGATAGGCATGAGCCCAGCCAAGATGGACGCTGCAAGATTATGAGTTTGAATTTTAGATTTTTTGCTGTCAAGATGTAAGTATCTAGCAACATTGTGAAGCCATAGACTACACGCACTACTGCACGGTCCAGTTAAGGGCATTGAGAGCGAGAACACGGAGCTCGGCATCGAAGTTGCGGTTGCCACCGCACTGGAGGAGGAAACCAACCAGTTCTGGGATGTGTTTACCGAGGACAGGCACTTCCTATAAACAATCAGTAAATAGGTATGAAAGTCCGCTACTTTTGGCGTACAAGAATAAGAAGGGTCTCCAAAACGTCGAACAATTGTCTCGCGCCACTTTCATTACTAGTTTCGACTGATTGACCAATAACTTGAATCATAGATGGAAGAAGACTCTGGAAGGCTTTCTGAAAAAGTATATATCAGATACAGATCGAAAGAGCGAACAAATAAGATATACAAGTTCTGTCTTATCTTCAGCGTCAATATATTGCGCAATAACACCGAGAGACCTTCCGCAGACATCAGATAGGGAATAAAAGAAAAAAATTAAATTGGCATACCTAACGGTCGTGATGCGAACTTCGATACTCTCTGGATCAGCCAAAAGCGAGGCAAAAAGTTCGAAAAGCTCAGGTAGATGTGATTGGAATCCCTCTACAATGCTTTCAAGAACGGTGAATAGAATAAAAGATCCAACTTCACGGTGCGCAACATTTTGCGAAACGCAAGTGCTGTGCAACCATGGAAGAAGTTCGTTCCATGTGCCTTGGGCGACTTCGACGGTAGCAATGGCAGCAACAACACGAGCAGCAGAGTGACGAACAAGATTACTGACACCATAAAATTAGAGAACACTATGATAGGGTATGATAGAAACACACTTTTGCTCTGATAAGATGAGCTGAGGGAGGCTAGCCTTGATGCTGTCACGTTCGGCTGGGGAAAGTTGTAACCAGAGATGGTTGTTATTTTGAGATACACGTTTTCTAAGCTCGACAGCAGCGAGTTGGCGAACCTGTAGATGCTGATATGAGGAAGAGTCAACAGATCTCGGACATTAGGAGATTTACCGAAACTTCGGGGGAACTGGCGAGGATTTGACCAAGAGCCTGGATGCATTGAGGGCTCTTGTAGAAATCTTGATTGAGCTGAGCAGTAGCCTGGGAGGTAGATGTGATGAGGATCCAGAAGTATGAGATGGAGTAGCGAAGATCGTACAGCTTTCAAGAGAGATGTATCGTTAGAGGTGGTTTGGAGGAGGAGGTTATGAAGATTTTGGACGAAGGCCTAGAAAAAAGATCGGTCATACGATCAGCTTGGTCGATATAGTGCTGAGAGTAATCTGAAGGCATACATCCATCTTTAAGGTCGGTAATATGGGAAGGAAAAGAGGATGGAGGGAGGAAGTAAGGAAAGGGCCTAATGAGTGCTCAACAAGCCACAAATTTTTTTTTGGTCGGAGTTGTCCGAGTTTATCTATAGCCCGATCGGGTCTTCACAAACACGCTGCCTTTAAACCGCATCGTGTCTCCAACATGAGTACGCTATATTGCTACATATCATGATAAAGATACCGTCCTTCCATGTTGTGATCTTTACCCTCTTTGACGTTGTTTCTTCTTCGGGCCTATTCTACTCCCTACAAAAACGGGCGCTAAAGAACGTCACTCGCTAATTTTTGATCAAGATCTTCAATAATTATGATCACTAGTTAATCAAGTCTGCTAGCCCGAGACCCTTGCGAAGAGGGTCCTAAATTTCTCAATCGCTCTAATGTAGTAAAATATCGAAATACTGAAATCAAGCCATGCTATACATCAAACTACATGTTGTATTATCTGAATATTCAAGAGGGTGATCACCAATTCGATGACATTTTAAACGCATCCTCAAACCGATCGCAATATCATATCCTCTAAACTAATAGCTTTAAATTCCTCTCCTTCAACGTTTGCGCCATCCGTCTTTGGCGCCCAAACAGCATCGTCCAGAATATATACTAGAAGCCCCTTTCGTCCATCTGCTGTTCGACTAACCCTGAAGAGTGGCATTCGTGACCGCTCATGCGCCTTGCCAGTTGGGATAAATAACAGATTGTTTGCTGCCGCGAAGTCTTCGACGATGGAACGGAACGTGATTTCGTGTGTACGAGCGGAGGGTTTTGTCGTTCTGCCCTTGTCCTTTTCGCTTCGCCTGGGGGTACTAGGTATTGAAATTTCTCCCAAGAAATCGGGTTTAGCCAGTTTTGTTGGTGCATCAGGACCGAGCTCGATAGCCTTGTTCATCAATTGCAGGCCACGAGTAAACCCTCGATTGATTCCCTGTAAACTGCGAAGGACCTCAGGGAATGTGTCCTTCCAGAATTCATACCACATCGCGACTTCATTAAAATTAACGCGAGGTTGAGTTAGCCAGATGTGGAGAACATCCAGCCACTTAGGGAAGAATTCGGTTTCCAGAATTTGAGACATAACAGATGTGCGTATAATGCTGGACCACGCGAAAACGCGCAGTAAGCTATCCATTTTCTGGTCCCGTGGGTTGATCCGGAAATCGTTGCGTAGGGTTGCCCCAAGTTTGGGTACAACATATTTGAGTATCATAGCATCCCATTCGCCAGCATCAAACACCTAGTATGAGGTTATGAATGTCAGAACCATGGAACATGGAACAAAACAGAAAGTTGGTACTTACGTCTTTCCAGGCAACCAAGTCTGTCGGGATCGGCTCACTGACGATCCATTGTCTGAGAACATTCCTGATCTTACGCCTGGCGTCGCCCACGACTTCTTCCATCCGCAAGCCAACATGGGGTAACCAAGGGAATACAATAGTCTGCAAGGACACCGTCGCTAATTTTGCATTCCAATTGGCTACACTCTTCTGCACCTTGGGAAGGATGAGTTGATCCAAGAGGTTATCGCGGATGAAGGAGGGAAGGAATGTTGACCATGCTTCATACAGTTTGACGGCTTTATTGGGCTCCTCTGGTGACCAGTCATTGTTTATCGAAGTTCGAACTTTTGGTAGCCATACGTTCCACAGTAAGCTCTCAAAGGGAGTCATCTGTTGTTCTCTAGATATGCGTAAGTGCACATAGAACATTCACTGAGTGAAGAGGTTTAGAATGACTCACAATTCGGTTGGCCTCGTGGATATTGTTTTCGAACCATAAAGATCCAGTTTGGTCTCAGGAGCAGGTTCCTCGTTAATTTTGAGCGCACGGCGCCAGGATCTGAAGGTGGGAAGGAAAGATGATGGATCTTCCAACGGGTTCCAACTGGTGACAATTCTACGCATTACTGGTGCAATCGCGCCAACAACGATGTCATCGAGAGCGTATTTATCGTATTCAGAAGAATATTCATTGATTAATTTTTGAATCGGAGGCGAAAGAGGGTCCAAAGAAACTTCATATAAGGAGGACAACTCCTTGGCAATGGTTTGGATATCATTGGCGACGATTTGAATCTGTTGGAGTCTAGAAATCACTGCAAAATTTTCAGATGTGCTGTAAAATTAAGAGACTGACACTTACAGTCCGCTTCGTCCTCGACTCTCTTACGCAACCGTGCATCTTCAACCGCGACAAATTTCTTACGTTCATGGAGAGCTTTTGCTTCTCTAGCTAGCCCGTCCAAATCTTCTTTACAGGCTTCGGCAATTACGCGAATATTGTGCCGCACTTCTGGTATTCGTGTCGGGTCATTGGATGGTGCCCATGAATTTATGGAAACATCTGCCAACGAAGACACCTCCCTGGGCTTGATGATGTATTAAATGAAAAGTCACAGTCATATCGAAAAATGAAACACACCACAGCGCCTGTAGCATCGATTATTTGACCGATTCCAGAACTGGGGGCAATTTCGCCGGCTTCTGCAAGAATTTGTTCATATGTCTTGTGCTCAATCTTCGTTTTGACTTTCTTTGGGCGTTTCCACGCGTCGGAGCGTTTCTCTTGCTGCTCCCTGGCCTTTTTCTTGAATTTCTTAGTTTTCGCATCTTCATCGTCACTGACAACCTCTCCTCGCCTCTTGGCTTCTAGCTTCGATTGTTCCGTCTTTTCCTTGAACCCTTTGAAAGCAATGCCCATCTTCTGCGGTCGCAATTTACTCTCAATAGGAATTACAATTCCCTCTCCACTGGCACCAAGGCCTGAACCCGCTTGCCAACCCATCTTAGCAAGCATACGAGCACCGAAAGAGCCCTGAATTTTATTGAAATGTGCCATTTCTGCAGCTGGCAATGCGACGGGGCTGGGTGAGGCGTTAAAAGCACGCGTAAAACTCTGGGATTTTTTACCAAAGGCTGAGGGCATTGTGGTATCAAATGCGCCTGGGACCGGGCTGTCAATATCTTGCTCTTCTTCAACTTTGGCCGCTTGGGATCCTATCCCACCTCTTGATGAGGAAAACCCTTGTGGTTGTTGGCGCCCTGACAATCCTATCCCACTCGAAGACCCAATGCCCCCCATCCTAGGTCTGGGAATTTCTTCGTCATTATCATCTTCAATCAAAACTCTGGGAGAAGGCGCCCTGGAGGGTTCAGATTCGTCAGAAGATCCTTCATCTTTGCCCTCGTCTTCAGATCCAGTAGCCTCACCACCATCTTCATCAGAACCATCTGATCCTTCTTCAAAGGTTGCGCTACGTTCACCTTCTCCCTCCGACTCATCGACAGCCATTGCGTCGTTTAGAGATTCCTGGGTAACTGGCTTGTCGCTACTAACAAAAGCAGGCGCCTTTGCCCAGTCGCTTCTTTTGGATGCGGAAGCCTTTCCTCCTCGGCCAATGTCTTCATCTTCGCTATTATCAGCAAATACGCCATAGAGAGCATCCTCCTTCCCATTTCTGCGTCTTCGTTTGTGGCCATATGGATTCTCGAAGAGTGCGCGTTCTTCACGAGCATCAGGGTCGTTTTCAAAGTCAAAGTCAGGATTGTCAGATCCGTCTAGAGAGTCAGAATCATCGCCATCATCCAAAACACGTTTCCGTCTTGCCATGTATCTGCAGAGGTTGAAGTATTGTCGAGACTCGAGTATACCAGGAATGAGTATGCGGCGGTAGTAGTGAAATGAGGATCACCTGACTCGAAATGTCTAAATCATGGGCTGCTGTAGCGGCGAACAGCGGCTTGCCTCGGCTTGCGTGCCCATTGACCCCGCTTGTCAAATAACCACGCGCGTCAGAGCGCACCGTTTCTTCCCTTTCACTTGCATTGGGGTTGCACAATCCCTGATAGCGTGACAGGCAGGCATAATCACGCGTCACGCAAGGTTTTGTCACAAAACCTGATACATGCCTATATTTCTTCATTTCAGATGATTACCTTCTTATAATTCAGCACTAATGAAGTCTAACACACATATAACACACATTTCAGTCTTAAAAGTAGGGCGTTAATGCAAATAGTACATGGAATAAGCCATTTACCAAAAATCACGTGATGATCACAAAGGAGAACTTACAAGCTGCAGATCTGAGAAATATGGTATGGAATTTGAGATGAGAATAGACATATTGGCTTTAAAAAACCGAGCATTTATCATCTTAAATCATGAAAATCGGTGCAGAATTCATGTAGATATGCTCTCTCATCTAAACATGGTCGATGCCTGAATGACACACCCAAAAATAGACGCGGCTGAGCGTGGCTCCCGCTCCAAGCCATCCAAAGGCCAAAAATTGTTACAGGTGTAAAATGGTCAATTCTTCACCAAATCTCATAAATTTAACTGCGCTGGAATGCTGTTTTAAAGGGAAATTTAGTTCAGTAATATTTAATGTAATCCATAACATATATGGTATATATAATGGTAGTTATATCAATCCATAACCAGTATTTGGCTATCAACTCATTACAGCCTCAAATCTGCAAGTGGATTTGCAGACATAAAGTAATCTAATTTTCATATGCTACAACTCTATTAGAGCAGATTTTTTATATTGTGCTTCTAAGTATGCTAAAGTGCCTATATTACACGTATATCTCAGAAACCAGGAAGAATTTCAAAATCCGGCTCTGATAGATCGATTCCAAATTCAATTCTAATGAAAAAAACTCTACAGATCATACCTATATGTATATTTCCTGAGGAGATAATGCATAAACATCTTTGAGGTCTAAATTTGGCAGGCAAAACACCTTGATCAAGCATTTAAAACACGTTGACAAATTTTTACAACTAATTAATACCATAGGTTTAGAAATAAACTACGTTCTGCCTCTATTAACATAAAAAATGGAGCAACCTTGATTTGTGCAAAGCACAAACTCGATGTCTCAAGAAATTGCCTGGTCACAGGTGTGACCTCGCCTGTCACTCGATGTCACACTAACCGGGGATTGGACATCCCCACTTGCATCAACATGATTTTTATTGTCTTTCTGGCAGACCAGCGTGCGTGTTGCATGGGAAAGACTTTACCCCGATGTTCTTGCGCGGATCAGTAACTGACAATTGTCGGCAAGCCTCTTAAGACAATAAGCAACCCATGTTCCTTCTGTTGGTTTGTGTCTTGCAATAAGAATATCCGTGATATCAAACCTTGCGGCCTTAGGAACCGGGAGGGCCTGACGCCCTGAGACTTACGAAACGCTCACAGCTAAAAATATCCTAATTGTTCGGGAAGCCCCTCATGTGCACCACCAGCAACGTCGTAATTGTATAAAGTCGGGCACTCTACGAGTGGACTATTCGACACTCACCCGCGTCAACGGAGGTTCCCTTCGTTTCTAGATTTCACGGCGATTTCGTAATGACTTTTCGACGATTTTCTTCTTGCCTCGCTTTCTCGTTGCTTTTGACTCAGTTTGCTGTCTCTCAAGATCCAACCACACTCCCCAGTTCGTTCCCCCATGATTACCCAGGAAAGCCTTCTGGAGATTTTAGCCCCGCATGGCAGAAATGTGCTTTATTTTGCTGCTTGTAATGTAGCTGGAACTCACCTCTTTGAATTCTAGACTTCCGGGTTACCAGTCCATTGCCCAATATTACTTTCAACATTGGCACAACATATGCAGGCAACATACCAGTTCAACGTGCAGGGCACCCAAACAACACGTTATTCTTTATTGGCGTTGAGAAAACCAAAGATTCGCTGATCGCCAAACCCTCACCTGCCAATCGCGACCCTTGGGGTATTTGGTTGAACGGGGGGTAGGTTCAGCTTCGTCCGACGTATTGAAGGTTTACTGAAATTGCTACTATTTCTCTCAGTCCCGGATCTTCCAGCATGTATGGCTTATTTTTTGAGGTATGTTTTGATATTTGCCCATGGAGAGATTTATTCACTCCGCCGTGAAGAATGGACCAATACATATAAATGCAGACTACTCTGCTTCCCCCAATCCTTACGGATTCAATAAGTTGGCTGATTATTTCTGGATAGACCAACCTGTGTACGTGTTCGTGTTTTTACCATATAACATTCAGGTATTTAATTTTCTATAGTGGGACTGGTTATGCGACTGCCGACGCGACTGGCTATGGTATGTTAATATTTACTCTGTCATTGCTTCCATAATAACCATCCGACGTCGATACAGTCGCTGATGAAGACCAAATTGGGAAAGATTTTGTAAGTCTCGCTGAATAAATGTCTGGTAACAACTTAGCTCATTTTGTATAGATGGGCTTTTTGGGCAATTTAGTCAAAGTTTTCCCCAGTCTGGCTACCCGGCCGTTATACCTTACAGGGGAAAGTTATGCTGGCCAATATATTGTACGCTCTGCACAAAGTGTAACGATTTATATATATTGACATGTCTGCTAGCCATATATTCTGAAGGCATATTTTGACATGCCGAAGCCCCCTGTCAGCATTGCAAAAATTGCAATCGGAGATGGTACATACTCCTCAGAGCCAATATTCGAACTTTTGCCCGCTGTTTGTCTACCTTACCTATCCAGTATTTCTGTGTACGACTTACGCTTACACCCACAGCTTAGTATGCTGGAAACTTACCCCCAACTTATTGGTTATGATCAAGATGTTTACAATTACTTTAAAGCGCAGTAAGTTGGGACTTTTTTTTTTGTAAATTCTCATGATATAGGTATACTAAACTCGATTTTAGGACGTCATTTTGCGGTTTTGACGTTAATCTTACATACCCCCAGAACGGAATCATCCCAGATAATAATTTCATCCAACCTACCTTACGTGACATCCCGTTTTTTAAGCAAATGAGATACAACACCAAGAAAACATTTTTAATGGAACTTACTCGTCGAGGAGAAGAACAAGCGAAGACTCTCGCAAAACGTGATGTTCCGGCTGAGAAAGCAGCATGGAAGCGGGACCTCTCACTCCGCACCAATGGAACTGTTGATCCTTGGGTCAGTCTTTGAAGTTAGACTATTTGTGTACGTTCTGACAGTTATTCAGTATGGTTGCTTCTTGTTGGATATGGCGATTGACTATGCAGTGAACTTCACTTTCCCTTGGAGTGAGGCATTTTCTTTCAAGATGCTTGATATTTTATCTAATCAAAATACTCTAGACCTCACGGACCAAGCGGGCTTCCCAATTAACGTGTGTACTTATGATCCCCAACCCAAAGCAGCCAAGAACTAACGGTCATTTCGCGACAGGTATATGATATTCCTGATGCTTTGAACCCGAAGGTTAATCGTGACGCAAGTGTATTCATGAATGGTACGTCCTATACACGTCCTTGTGGTATAATTTGTTGAGTGATAATCGTGGTATAGACCCTCGTACAAGAGCAGCATTACATGCCCCAACGAGCACAGACTGGGAGGCGCAGTCTGACTTTCCTTTTGGACTGAGTAAGTCAACCTTGCTGTAACCCAATGGATGACAAACTTATCTTTTGACTTTACAGGCCAGGAAGATCCTAGTATGTTTAATGGTTGTTTTAATCTTAAAATATGACATTCCTAATTGACTGGTTGCATAATTTCTAGGCCCAATGTACGTGTATTTCACAAATATATGTGGCACATGACAACTAAAATCTATTTAGGTCCATAAACATTTTCAATGCACTCGCCGTTAATGCAACTGCACGTGGAGTCGGTGTGGTTTTATTCTCGGGAAATGATGACATGCTCATTCCTCACCGAGGGACAGAAAGTCAGTCCAAGTTATCATAACTAAAAATCGCAGATAATAACCGTTATTTCTTTAGTCGCTATCCAGGTGATTAATCATGAACTCTTTCTGTTATACCTTAGTCATCAAACAACATTCCCAGAACACGACGTTTGGCGGTATTCAAGGCTTCACGCGAAAGCCTTCGACGCCTTGGAAAAACGATAAAGGAGAATTTGGGGGTGTTGTTCATCAGGAACGAGGATGGACTTATGGTCTACTCTACGCCTCGGGGCACCTCTTTGGACAATCTAACCCGGTTTCGGTAAGTTAAGATTCAGAACAAATGTCCCATGACCCTAGGTGACACTGTACACAGGCCTTTACTTTTTTGCGGGAGTTTATACTTGGAAACAATCCCACTGGGTTAGTGAAATCTCAGGGCGGCTCCGTGACAGTTGTGGGTGGCGAAGTACAATCTTTAGCGGGTGTTCTTCAGGGGGGAGACAATATTTATTATGGCAATGGCGCTACCCAGTCGACATACGTTTTCCCAGCTGCCACCAGGGCCGCTTGGAAAACCTTCATTCAGGGAAACCAAGCCACTCCGACACATATATCGACCCAAGCACCCAGGACGACATCTCGCATCCATCCACCGGTACTACAAACGAGAACATCCAGAAAAAGACGCACCAAGTAATGCTGGCTTTGCAGTTCGTGTAACCTGGATGCTTCCTACAATTCTAGTTGTTGCTCAAGCTGGCGCTTGGTTACAACTTTGAATGTCATCATCATCCAGCTCTCTTGATGAGGTCTGACGATCTGTTTATTCGCATATTTATTTTGCATACGACCAATGTAGTTACGACCATGTTCCATTTACACACATATACCCTTCGCAATTTTATTCATTTTCATTTTACATCTTTTTCATGCCTTGCATTTGTAGGGAACGACAGCCAAAGTTATGGGTGAAAAAAATTCAACTGTGGGCCTGACCGGGAATTGAACCCGGGACCTCCTCGATTTGGTGTTACCCTAACAAGGAATCATACTACTAGACCATCAGGCCGATGCTTACCGGATTATTTTTGCGTTATATAATCACTTGTGCTTTATTTGGCATGACCCTAAACGCGTCAGGGCACTTACGCGTACTGACACTGATTTGTTCTCATTCTTAACCGCCATGGACACTCAAGCCTCATCATCTTCTATTGCTCTCGATCAGCGGAAACAGGATACCCTTAAGGCGTACCGTGAAGTGAGAATACCTTTTATTTTGTTTGAACATTACAGTTAACCACAGTATAGAAAATACGGCTTCATGAAGCTAGCAGTACCAACTTGAAGAACCGTAGGCTTTGCATTCAATAATTTGCATAATACCTTTTTTACCTTGCATTTCAGTCAGAACGTCATTAAAGGATTTGGAAAAGGATTACGAAAAGACAGAGGATGACATTAAAGCCGTGCAATCGGTTGGACAAATTATCGGCGAAGTCATGAAGCAACTCGACTCGGACCGATGTATGTGTCCCGCATCAGCAACCAGATATGGTTCTGAAACTGACACCATACTCCAGTCATTGTTAAAGCGTCTTCTGGTCCTCGATATGTTGTTTCATATCGTCCTGCAATTCCAGCACACAAACTCAAGACTGGAACCCGAGTCTCGCTCGACATGACGACGTTGACCATCATGCGCATACTGCCCCGAGAGGTTGACCCTGTAGTGTACAAGATGAGTCTTGAGGATCCAGGAGATGCGTCTTTTGCGTCAATCGGAGGTTTGAGCGAGCAAGTTAGGGAACTACGAGAGGTGGGTCGTCTTACTTTGAACGATTCCCATTGATTTCACACTGTTAATTGCTACCCTAGATTATCGAGCTTCCTATACTCAACCCCGAATTATTTATCCGGGTGGGCATCAAGCCACCTAAAGGCGTCTTGTTATATGGTCCTCCTGGTACTGGCAAGACTCTCCTGGCACGAGCGGTCGCAGCAACCCTTAACACAAAGTTCCTCAATGTTGTTTCATCGGCAATCGTTGACAAATACATTGGAGAGAGTGCCCGTGTTATTCGTGAAATGTTTGCATTCGCCAAAGAACATGAACCCTGTGTCATCTTCATGGATGAAATTGATGCCATTGGCGGTCGTCGTTTCTCCGAAGGTACCAGTGCAGATCGTGAAATCCAAAGAACATTGATGGAGGTGTGTTGCATCTAACCTTCTACAGCTGATAACAAGCTGAGATCTACTCGGGGAAAGCTTTTAAATCAGATGGACGGTTTCGATTCTTTGGGGAAAACGAAACTAATCATGGCAACAAATCGACCAGATACCCTTGATCCTGCACTTCTTCGACCTGGTCGTTTGGACCGAAAGATTGAAGTTCCTCTTCCTAACGAACAGGGCCGTCTGGAAATTCTCAAAATTCATTCTGCGAAAGTTTCGAAGGCAGAGGGCATCGACTTTGAGGCTATTGTCAAGGTTTGATCCCTGCTTCCTACTTCCTAATCAGGAGTTGCTGATGTTTTGTCAGTTAACGGATGGGTTTAACGGTGCTGATCTGAGAAACGTAATCACTGAAGCGGGCATGTTTGCTATTCGCGACAATAGGGATGTCATCGCTCAGGAAGATTTGAGTAAAGGTGCTCGAAAAGTTAGCGATGCCAAAAAGCATGAAAGTGAGTTGACACAAATTCTTTCTACTCTGAATATTATACTTATACTTCATGTGTAGCCAAGCTTGAATATACGGCATAGTCATTGTTTTCGATACTTTCATCCGTACCTCTATACCTGTCTGCTATCCATGTATTATGTAGGATTGAATAATTGGTTTTGAAACACTCCAAGCATCTTTAAAGGCTCACTATGTATTTGATCCGTCCTTGAGGTATATATGATTGTATTACATCAAACGCCAATTATTATAACTACAGTTGGTCCACGCTGAAGGCCCTCCATTAGAAGCGGAAAAGACCTCGTTTCTTCTTCTTTTCATCTTTTACGGAGGGTGCGGAAGAATTGACGGATTCCTGATAAGAATTTGTGGGAGATATTTGTATTGGCGTTGCTGTGCGTGGTGGCGCAAGGTTCTTCGCTGCCTTGGGCGCCACACGCTGAGGCGGAGGTGCATCTTGTACGAAGTATTTTTCATCGTAAAGCTGTTGATGAGACTTTGGTTCCCCTCTCATATCTCGGAGCCCGTTTGGCAGAGCTCTGGAACCGGCACCTCCCAAGTCAAGGACTTTGAGATCGTCGACAAAGCCCTTGGGAGTAAGAACATGTGTGGACCCTGCCAAAAGCGTGTGAATGAGATATAGGCGTACATTTAAGGTCTACTCACCAATGAAAATATCTTTGTGTAACGATTCTGATAGGTGATAAACTTCACGCATCTCGGAGTACGTTACACCACCTGCGACGAAAAGAAGTAATCTCTGTCGATTGTCAACCTGCACAGAAGCTTTTGGGGCTCTATGCCACGCTGGTTTCTGACTGCGTAAAGAAGTCGTTTGTGGTGGAGGTGAGCGTGGGGATAACGGCATGGCTGATGGTGCGTCTTTCACGTAGGGGAACATTACGGGGTCTAATTTATCGGCGACATGGTCCTAGAGATAAAATTTAAGCCAGCGGTAAAATCAGCATCGATAATCTATATACCTCGATAATAGATTTCACTGCAGGTTTAAACCTAGAAAGTTCGTATTCATCTCCGGATATCTTTTGTTTGATCTTCTTCTTCGTGTCTTTATCGGTAGGACCCTAGTAGACTATTCATTCACAAAACAAACATTGCAAACACCTATACACACTCTTGCGATCCGGACACCGAGATGGACGAGAGCATTGACAGCGTCTTGTTCTGCAAGAGTCAGCCTTGCGTGTTGGTATAATCGTCTGCGATCTTCATCCGGTACACCGTCTCTGTATTGAATATACAACGCGATGATTCGTACTTTACGCATGTTCCTTGGAGACTCATAAGTACCAAATATAAAAAACAATCATGAATGTTAACCCACAGAACATCTCTACTATCTAGGAGAGGTACCATCTCTTCTACAAGGCTTTTTGGAGTCTTGCCTTCAGCGGTGAGGCCTGTTGCGCACGACTTTGCAAATATAAATCAGATGGATTTATAACAGAAATAAGATATGTTCGCACCTGTTCAACATTTGCGATTTCTGAGAGCTTCTCCTTTTCGAAAAGGGCCATACAATCCTGTGCCATATTTAGATGCAAGGAAAACTATGTAGGAGGTTACAACGGGGATTAACATTAATTAGAAAGTATTCACCTTTTCACGTTGTTCTTGATACTGAGGCAAGTTTGCAAGCATATCCTTCATGTCATTAAGGTTGGCAGCACCTTCTCTGGAAATGAAATGAAAGATTAATCAAAAACTTTATCTAAAAAAGGAGATTTACCCTTTGAAGACGGCGTTTTCTTCCAGGAACTTGTTGAAATCAGACATAAGTTTATCAATAGCTTCGCGCATGTGAAGGTGGCGAACGGAAGTCCAAGTAGTATCAGCATCTGACAAAATGGCGACTTTATCCTCATAAGCACCCATGGACGACTGAAATTTGTATCTATCAATGCATACATTAGATAATGACGGGTGAGTGAAAGGGTTTTGACAAACGAATATTTTGTTCCGTTTTCAATGGGTAAAAGGTCGTTGGCCATAGCTTGGTATGTGAACTCGTGCACAAATGGAGCCATCATATCCATCGACCTATCTGTAATCAGTAACGTGGCTCTTGGTCGAGCAGGATCGACTTTCTGCCGATTGGTTAGCATAACACTACTTGCAGTATGACAAGAACACGAACTCCAAAATCAGGATTCATCTTCTTATGCTCCTCTAGTGCGTCTTGGACCATAAATGCAAGTAGCTTGGTGACAAAGTCTGATTCTACGGACTCATATGCCCGCGCTTCTGCACCGCGAGCCAGGTTTGTTCTCCATCGGCTCGCGCCCTCGGGTGGTGGTGGTGGTCGAGTTTGTGCATTGGGTTTCAATGGTCCAAGGGGTTGATGACTGGAAGGCATGTAGAATCGGATATATGGAAATTCGTTCAGAGATATACAAACATTGGAGATCTGTAGAAGATCATCAGCGCCAATGGATAATAAGATGCAACAGTACCAACCATTTTACTCATGAATCTCAGGTCTTCTTCTAAGCGTGCCCGTGCAGGTTTGTAGGAAGATTCTGTTCTAGGTGGACTGTATATGCTGAAAAAGTAACCAGGTTCATTCATAGAAAATGCCTGGGCCTCGATGGCTGCAACGTAAGGATGAGGAGCGGATCATCGCGGCTCAATCGCAGACCTACCATTGAAGTTGAGAAAAAGCTCTTTCAGCGCTTGAAGGTAGGGCTCGGCGGGTGATGATGTCAGGCGCTCAAACAATTTCTCCGGGAGACCTACGAATGTCACTTGAATGATAATAGGGTCGAAGTACGCCAAGCGACCTACCTTCAATGAAGAACAAGTGTGCTGCAGCATATTGCTTATTATTGGAGAAGTCTCTGATGATGCGGTCAACGTTCTGGCTTGTCGGCATCAGCAAGTATATGGCCTCGAAACCTGGCTGGGGCTCGCGAATACTGGTAATGGATTCGATCACTTTAAAACATGTAGATGGCCGGTATTTGAGTGATGACGGAGTGCTATAGCATTCATGAAACGCACAGGTTACATTCTCCTCCAAGATATCAAACTGCTTCAGGACAGCGCCTAAGAGTTTCTGAGAGTATTCATCAACGACGAGAATCTTCCAACGCGTGGGCGGGTTGACGGAACGTATTGCTTCCAAGAACTCTAGGGAGCACAGTTACTACAATGTATAGGAAACGCAGGTTGAATGTTGCTTACTGTTGCGTACAATGGTTATCAACGAGGACATCCTGATGGTTTGGGACAGAATGTCAGATGTGTCGATAAATCAGGAGTACCTTTAAATTCCTCGTTCGCAATAGTTGCCTACTGTAGCCATACCACCATCATCATCTGCTTACAACGGCTATTTCCGACAACATTATCTTATCGAGCAACTCCAAACGACCAATTCAACATTCTCTCGCCTTTCCCACCTTGTTCCCATGTAGGCGGCAATCCTCTGTCAGTGTGCGAGGCTGTCATAAACCCTGGAGATCAAAATTCCAACACTGTCCATTCACGCAACACCGATTTTAAAGCTTAGCTGCATGTTGGTGTTTTACGACATTTTGCAGAATTTGCGACACATACTAACCGCGTGTCATGACAGGTCTTGAACTCGTACAACAAAGAAGAGGTTCAAAAGGGCTCGGAAGCGCCGACTCAGTACTGAGAAACCTAGCATAGTGAGATGTCTTCAATGTGCAATTAACTATGGATGTATTAATGTGGTAATTTATGCAGGCCAATTTCTGTGCTATTATCGTCTACTCGGTCAAACTTCTTCAACCGACAGGGGAGTGGATACTCTTATCGCCCGAATTTATCCTCTGTCATCATGGTTTGCGAATTCTGTGCGTTAAACCAAAATAAGTGAAATCGTTGTTTTTCGACTCTGGTTTCCTTGAATCATGGTAATGGCAAATTCTAGCTACACGCCGTATTTCGGAAGTGGTGTATGCGGTATCAATATGTAAATCACACAACCGTAACAATCTTGTGTTATATCGTCTCTCCAAGTCGATTTCTCCGGACGGGAAATTATAAGGGGGCATATTCTTGTTAATTTCTTATGTCTCCACAATATTTTAGTTGTTTTGGAACCTACCTTCGCTTCCGAGGTTTTAATTTGTGTGGCTCTTCCCCACTAACCAGGTTTGATCTTTGATTTTCACTGTCTTCTAGTCAACTATTAGGCCTTCCTAAAGTATATTCTGGCGTCTTTTCGAACTAGAACGCCGCTTCCCTCCACTACTACTACCTCAGCCCTCGCGTCGCGACCTTTTCAAGTCTTACGATTATGAATCCAGTTGTTGAGCCAAGTATAAAATGGACAAGCCATCGTGGTACCCACCTTCATCATCACCAATCCGTTTCGTCTCTTGCGGATCAGTTGTCTTTTTATTCGCTATGTTGAAGCTTTTTGTTCAAATTGTAGCGCTACTAGCTTCAGCGTCTTCAGCTATATCGACCACAATTCCTGGCGTAGTAGGACCTGATGTTAGCCTGGAGAAGGATGCTGAGCTATACGACGCATGTAAAGCTGCTGATCCAAAGCTAGTTGTATGTCCTATATTTTCATTCCCTTTTCTAATGATACAGTTGTCAATATTCAACTATATGAAGTTTGCAGGCATTCGTTACGGAGAAGGGCCGCCAGAAGTGGTTCAATATAATCAATGTGTCCCGTGGCGAAAGAACGGGAAAACAATCGCGAACGCCGTATTTTGCCAACCTGCATCGTGCTATGTATTCGCGTGAGTGCCCAATATTTCTTGAATCTCAATGTGTCTCCTTTTCCTTCAGTCGTTCAGTTGGAATTACAATCTAAAACTAAGATATTGCTACAGGGACGAGCATTGCTCAGAAGGACCTACTACGCCCGCACCAGTTGACGTTCCGGTTTCCGTCGATTTTTTGAATGCCGCGGATTTCGTGGAATTGCTGGGACAAAGCGCTTATTGCTCCCCAAACGGACTTCCTCGCATTAACACATAATGCCCGCCCTCTTTTCCTTCATCACAAACCATCAGACACAATTTTCGGCAGTCCTTCTCCTATCTTCGACCGTTGCTTACAAGCCGTCGGGAAAGAAACCCTATCTTTTGGCTTATGGTTATATGGTTGCCGGATTGTACATTTATTCTGTATATAAAATGTTGAGTCTCATATACTATCTGCGTTAAAAATGATCAGTCCCACATACGTTGCTCTGAGCACGTTAGAATCCTGTATACAAAGACCAGCTTCAATCCAAATAATGTCCAAATGCTCCCGGACATTAAAATCTGGTTTATGTAGCAAGTTTATATGTTTCATACATTTAAATATAATTTCCAGAGAATCTAAAACGGCGTGTACACTACGCGTCCAAGAGGTAGTGCGTACCGGCGTGGCGCTGGCAGCGCAGCGGTCTCCCCATGTTGATCAGAAGATTCCAGTGAAACAGGCTACTTTTTCTTATAGGTAGTCAAATTGACGGTCATAAAGGCCATGATTCTATTACTGAAAATTTGAATACAAGCAAGGATCTTCTCAGATCTATCGACATTCGTCGTTCATGACAATGCCCAACCGTGATAAACCGCTTTTGCGCGCAAATTGGACAACCCCGGCATTGGCTTATCGGAATAAAAAACCATGGCCACTTGTAACAACTTATGAGACAATCATAAATATATGTATAATTGTGTATAAATGTTTTCCGGGACCTCTGACCAAGACGTACTTTGCTCAGTTCGTATATCTTATAAGATTACGAGGCATCTATCCCCGAAATAACTGTATAATCCTGATAACCATATAGACAGATCCATTTCACCGTTCTCGATGTTCATCAATACGGTATATGTCTCTTACACAACATTAATTAGCTCTCCCTCAGTGTAGGGGACTCGGGGGTAACCACACTCACGTTTTCTCTCTCTTACATCTAGGGTATTTCATTGCATAAACATACTCCTCCGTTTCTATAATTGACATGATTGCAGTTGGCGGTAACGTACTATTTGATACCAGTTGATATCTCTAACTGTCATAACTTTTTCTGGCGTTCTAATTAAATATTGTTGCTTGGCTTACTCGTAATGGTAACAACATTACCAATTTTGGAATGCGTGTATTTCAATTGATGAAATGATGGCCTAAAGGCTAAAGCTGATTTGTTCCGTTATTGCCGTTAGCTGTCTGCTTCGAGAAGTCTCGGTATACTTAGCATAACTAATTTTCACGAACAATAAAAATACTATTCAGTCACAACGAATGTCCACATAATCCTAGTAATGTATTGCTACGGAAGCCTTTGAGCAGAAAACTGGAGAAAGAGTCCTTTGATGATTCCCTACATAACATTCTGTAACGTCAGTTCATAAAAGTTGGAATCATCGAACAGGATAAAACATCAGACAAAGATAACACTACAACAATTACTCGTACTTAGAGCAAGATGCTCATCACTGCACACACGACCACTGTCAAACAGCTCAGAAGGGGTATATTAGTCGAAACAGCGGCGCTGATAGGAGAGTCGGCATTGGCTTTGCTGACATCGGCTGCCGTTGAGCCACCGTCTCCAGACTTTGTGTCTACTGTACCGTCGCCAGATACGTCGACACCTCCAGCTGATTGATTTCGGAATGGGAAGGTTTGGTTCAGGTTGGTCTCAAGGTAAAGATTTGCCTTAGGGAAGTGCTGGCATTGGCCAATGGGTTCCAGCTGCATATAATTCCTGATGAGATGGGTCCCTAAATATTATGATGGCTACTTACATTGAACCTTGGAACATGAGAAAGAGCGGCCTCTAGAGTGTATCCAACTGCGAGATCAACAGTCAACTCAGAAAGGTCATGCTGTAAAACAATAAATCTGGTAGGATATTGTAAGTGAAATGACAGAAGAAAGCTAAAGGCATAAATTACCCCGTTTCCAGGGTTGATGCTTGAGTCAGGATTGACTGGAAGGATTTGAATGATTCAGAGCCGTTGACACTGCCGCCAGCAACCATCCAGTCTGATAAGGTGTCGTCAGCTTAGGTTTACTATAATCTTAAGAGTCACCTCACCATTGGTGTCAAATTTATTTCCGGTGGGAGTGGCAGTCCACATAATAGGAACCATACCCATTGCCATAGAGATTGCGCGAACACGGTCATCTTTATAATCGAATTAGTCATTCAAACCGTGGACACAGGAATATATGAAACCCACCGATGTCACCCCAAGGAGGTCGCATTGTTGTCGGTGTAACACCAAGAACATCTTTGATGACTCGCCGAGTCCAGCCCAGCTCAGCCACGATTTGCTCGTTGGTCAGAGAGGTCAATGGCTAGAGATCATAGTTAAAAAAATAGGACAAAAAAAGCAATGCCACTCAGCACATACTTTACTATGGGACCAAGTGTGAACGCTGATTTCATGGCCGGCCATGTACTCTTCAATCAGAATAGCGGGGTGTTGAACAACACGAGAACCAACGACGAAGAAAGTTGCGGTGAGATTTTTTTGTTTCAGGTAGTCGAGTACGTATCTTGCGGAGCCAAAAATGTCAGATAGGCGTAAGACACAACTAAATGAATACTCACGGAGCTGAACAAAGTTAGATCACAGAAAAATTATAAGGGGAAGTTACGCGACTTACTGTAGACGGATGGCCCGTCGTCGAAGCTGATATGCCCGTGTCAGTCAGCAACAACGGATAAAAATGTAGGGCGACATACCTTACACCCCAAGTGTTTTTATCCGGGCAAGATACGATGTCTGCGCAAAGGTAAGCATAGAATCAAGGACGAGAATTGAAGACGTACCAGTGCTACGTGTATATCCTCCACAGGTCCACCATCCTCGCTGAGCGGCAGCAGCAGCAGCAGCGGGATCACCACCGCATGAACCATCAACGGTTGGAGCAAGGTCGGGTATCTTGAATCCATCAAGCTCCTTCATCCACGCTCGGACTTCCTTCGAGTCTAAAGTTGATGCACGTCGACGCGTGTCTCGCGAGGGTTCGTAATTTTACATCAAAAACTCACTGGTATCCGGAATTTGATCTGTTGGGGGCCATGACCCCTGGACGACTAGGATAACGTGATCGCGTCAGTGTCAAATCTAACATTTTGTTGTGTCCAATGAATATGGAAACGCACGTCCAGTAGGTAGGACAGGAGCTCCAGCTATAGGTGGTCTGGCACCTGGGGCATAGGTGGCGGTGACTGGTGGAATGGGCCTTGTTGGCATTCCGAGAGTGATGCTTTCCAGAGGAGGAACGCCGGTCCAAGTTGCCAATGGAGGCGGTCCCGTCGGCTTCTCTGATGATGTCGAGGATGCTGAAATGCTGGTCGAAGTCGACGAAGAGTCGACCGGAGGTAGAATATTCGCAGTACTACTACTACTGGTAGTAGGATTGGGCATCACAGATGCAGAGCTTAGTACAGACGACGCAGTAGCTGTCGGTGGAGCTGGGGGTCCATTTGCGGAAGAGCCGGGGATACCAGTTTGTCTCTTAGCATAGAGATTATGTCTTGGGTTAAGAGAATGTGCACTGATGGATGAGAACGATAGAGCAGTAAAGACAGCTAGGGTATAAAACTTCATGACTGTAAGATTAAACGAAAGTAGACTGCGTCGATGCGCAGAAGATTAAAAAGAGGACAATGGGGGGAAGAAAAAGAGGACAGAATTGCGCCTCAACCCATCTGGGTTCTGTCTAGCTTGTGCTGGGCATCAGAATGCCAAGACAATTGGTCAATGCTTCAACTGGCTGACCAGCGAGCGCTAAGATCTCATATATCTACTCAACGAAGCTTCTGTTCCCAGCGTCAATCACGCAGCTAAAACGGCATAAAAAGCGACTTGAACGCCTCGTCTGCGTTTTTTCAAGGATGAATTTATTCTTGTTATTTGCCATTTTCCAATCACCTTCGGGTAGTTATCGCCGCCCAACGGCCTGTCCGCAGACCATGATATACGAACATCGCTTTGTGCGAACCCGCTTATGATACTAGTAGCACATTTCGAAAAAATTATTAGAACACTAATTGAACAACAAAGCTAATGAATTATGACTACACAGATGTATCCGACAAAAACGACAAGGAGAAGAGACTTCATCCAGCAGATCTTACATAAACAACTTCCTCTCATTGTTGGCACAAAGAAATAAAAAAAAAACAAATCATCGAGGTATCGAAGACATCGACAGATTGTCTGGCATGTACCGCTGGTTCTGAGTCGTTCCTACAGCTCCGCCTCGCGGGCGTAGAGCAAGGACTCGGTCGTCCGACACTATCAAAATTTCATCTCTCCCCACGCCCTGTGGGTGACGTGGGTACTGGTCAGGATATGGATGATGTGGATGTCCAGGATACTGTCCATAGGGGTTGTTGTATATCCTACGAACAAAATGTCAACACGTCCCGTCAATGGTGAAAAGTAAAATAGTTGAAACAAACCCTTGCTGATACATATTTTGCTGGTTGAGCAGCGTCGAAGAATTTGTCACTGACGGGGGCGTATCCGCAAACAGTAGTCGAAGATTCGAACCTTGAATCACTTGAGACATCAGCCCAGTGTCAATGTGTCGAACCTCCACAAAGGTTGGTTCAAACGCCAGCACATATGGTTCATGAAGCGCTAAAGGCACAGGCACGAGCGTGTGAGGAAGAAAGCCACATCAAAACGTAGACGATGTCCTTACCAAATCCAGTTGGCGTGCCTTCCCAATGAACCATGAAGTCTTTCCGCGATCGACGGCCGCTCTTATTAACGTAAAAAGCAAATTCTAAAGTAAAAGATTATGCTACCTGAAAGTCATAGGAAAAAAGCAAGCTTACCATCGTAACATAGCAAAAAATCGTTGTGTATTCGGTAAATAGCCATCGGTCGCAAGTTTTCCTTCTTCCTCACGAATTCTAGCATCTCGTCGTTGGGATCAAGTAGACCTTGAGTATCCAAACTCTCCAGATCGACGATCTCAAAACCTCTGGAACAGCCCACACACATCTTCGTCTTCAGATAATGTATAGATGTCGATTCAACCGGGATATAGAACTCCTACAAGAAAAGCAGATCGCATTCAGTATATCATTGGCGTATTGAGGATGAACCAAAGGCTGAGATCGACTTACTCGGAACGGTTTGAGAGTGTCATTGCCACCTTGCAACAATTTCTTGAACGTTGGCTTTGCCCTCCCACGAATGTTCTGATCAATAGGTTCCAATGTTTTGAAAGTGCTCGATAGCTGACTGGATTTGACAATGCAAACCAGTACTCTGTTCAAGCAAAAGCCAGCTTTAAAGAAAGAAGTGTGCGATGATATCCGTTTTGCACGCTTCAGGCCTGCCATGGGGTCTAATGGATCCAATGCCTCCAGTGGGAACGTGATGACCTGCCGTTCTAAGTAGCAGTGATCAGTCCGATGTGCATGCACGCAAAAGAAACCCTCATACCAGAAAGCACTATAAGAAGTTGATAATCCTCTAGCACATCAACCTGGAGGACGTCAAGTAGGGCCAACACCTTTACAGGTTCTTGATTCGGTTCCCTCAGATCAGACAAATAAACGCCATCGTCGGTACCATAGACAACCCTTCGTCCACCGCCTACCGACGCTCAAAATGAATATCATCCATATACCGAGAGAGTGACTGAGAAAACTCACTGTAAGGAGCAGCACAGTTCACTTTGTTAGGCCCTGAGAAGAAACCCTCACTGAGAGTTACCGTATCAAAAATGACACTTCTCTCTTTCATGATTTGCTGCTGCTTATAGATGACTTCTAACCACTTTCGATGAGTGACCGGCGACGACGACCACAGCATGAGATTATAAAATTTCCTCCCTAGGTGGATGAAGTTAATCCAGTGCTGACCCTTCTCGCCCTTGATCGCCACAGCGGAAACAACACCTGGCACGCCCCGGCCTTTGTCGAAGGAGGATTTACGTACGAGAGCCTGCGTCTTGCGTTGCTGCGACCGAACCGTCGCGGTGTTCTCTTCGATAGGTGCGGCTGTAATTAGAAGTAACTCTAATGGTATTGGCTACCGAAATATGATCAGTTATAAATATTCATACTCTTTGAGAGAATAAACACACCCGTCTGTAGACCTTGTACTGTTCATGCTGTTTTGTCTTGATCTGCTTCGTGAACAACAGTGCGTGGTCAAACAGATAAACCTGTATTTCTCCATCCCGTTTGTTCAGCCCCCCTTTATACACCATTTCTCGACCCTCTTCGCGCAATCTTAGATCCTATAAATGGTATGCTCACATTAGCTATGCAGACATCAAGCCAGAATGGATGTGAATCACTCACCACCTCCTCTCCAGGCCTGAACACCAGTTGCTGATCTAGCTGTAACAAGTTGAACCTATTCTCGGCTTTGCCTGTCTCCGTATTGACCTTGGCCAAGAAATCGCGCACGATGGAAATCACCTCTGGAAGGGCCTTCTTGTCACTGCTGTCATTTGGAGTATGCTTGAGAACCGCCTCAAGCAGCAATGGATAACGCGCCAGTCGTGTTGTAGGCTTGGTCAAGTATGCATTTAACTCCAACTTCCGCGACTCCGGAAGCCGCTCTGTCGTCTGATCATGGTAAATGATGAGCTAACTAATTCAGTCCCGTTGCAAATATATAACTCACCTCCACGAACTGTGCAAAGGCTGGATTCGTATTTTTCTCCTTCTCAAATTCGTATTTGCCGTAGAGTTGATGAGCACCATACGAAACAAAAGGCCGGAAATGCGGCACAACGTCCAAAAAGATGTCACCTATCCGATCAACCACTGCATACTGCTTTTGTCTCTTTGAGAGAGCATCCCTCAGTCGCGTGTTGACCGCAATGATGTCATGGATATTCCAAAATACGCGTGTAAGAAACTCCATGCGGCGATCCATTGGAATAATGTCTTCTTCCTTGAGTTTACTGATCCAGACCTCAAGAAAAGAAAAGGGGTAAACCGCGTCGAATAAGCTTCCATAAAGGAGAAAGAGCTGTTAACATGGATGTATGCTTACATCTCTTAAATATTCCAGATCGCGAACGAAGTCCCGTTCGGTATATATGACCTCATTGATGGCTTCTTGGCGCTTCTTCTCGGTATCTGAAACGCTGTTCACAATTTCTTGAGGTACTGAGTGAATCCACAATGTGCCGGCATCCTGCTGTTCTGGACAGTCAGACGTGAAGCTTTAGATTTTTTAAAAAACTTACTGGAACATCATTAAGACTATCTTTGCTTATCTGCTTTGATAACCCTGGTTGTGGTTTCATGTTCAGTCGCGCTTGCTGTTCTAGCCTTCGGGGACAAGCTATACTGTAACATAACTGATCGCGAGAACATGTTGGGGAATAACAGTCTGTAAGCAGCGTGAAAACTCCTGAAGGTAGGGCAATTTCGTCTGTATTGAGGGAATCTTTCGGGACTTGATTCAAGGGTGACGGTGATGGGGAATCGTGATCTCCCTGTAACATGTGAGAAAAGTGCAAAATAGATTTCTTTTGTGCGACGAAACCTACCTCAAAGAAAGAGTTCGAGTTTTCGAAATGAGCACTGTTGAGTGCATTCGGATGAGTCCCCTGGCCATTCTGGAGTTCACCACTGACAAACGGGCTAGGCATTTTGGTCTGGAACTGATAAAGCTCGTTTGCACTATCACGTAGGCGATGATCGTAAGTGACATCATGAAAAAACTTTTGAGCATCAAGAGCGCGACCGAGGAGGAGAGCCAAGTTTCTGTCCGTAGTTTTGATGATATACGCAATTTTATCAACTGCTTCGCGGCCATCAAACGAATCTTTATAGGTTAGACCATCTTTGACACGATCAGTGATGGGTATACGGTCGCGAAAGGCTTGTGCAACACGAGATAGGAGGGCGGGGTATACGATGGGCGTCTTTCTGACGGGTGGTGCACGAATAGATGTGGGAGAAGTCCTCCCTGAAGTACGTTTTGGGTCTGTGAGTGGACGGACTGCGGACATGGACATAGATCGATCTTGAGAAGTACGATCGCGGCGTTGATTGTTATTGTTGGTGAACTTGGGCATTGTGCGAGCTGAATCAGAAGAGCGGCGGTTGGAATTATGGTCCACAAGCGTACTCGAAACGACCGAGTGATCGGCGCCAGAACCCGGCGAGGGAGAAGCAGTGGCAATGGAAGAACGGGGAGAAAATGTATCCACATGCAGGGGTATGACCTATATGAGAGAATGAAACATGTAGACGAGAACACGGACTGGAAACGAATGACGCACAGGATGAACAGGATCAGATGCAGAAGGCTGGCGCAGGTGCTGGCGAGATAGAGTTTGTTGCCGCATTGGTACTGTGAGGAGGTTCAAGAAAACGAGATAAAACGATTGAAAGAATGAACATACTTGAAGGCTCTGAGCGCGCCCACGGAAGCTCACTGCCACTGCTACTATCATCTTGCTCGCCAGATGAGAAATCCACGCCGAGACGACCATCATCGTGTTCGAGACTGATGCCTATGCGGGGCAAATCATGCGTTGGTGCAGCCGACCTGGTGGAAGGTGCAGCAGAGAGCCTGCTGGGACCGGGCCAGGGGCTCTGGGCAGAATTGGGAGCATTTGTGTAGATCTGCGCCTGATATGCCTGGGCAGGGGTGAGGCCTTGCTGAGGCTCAAGATCGCCTGGATGGGATGCTACATACTCCGATGAGTTTGAATTGATAGATCTGCCTCTGGACAAGGGCTGATGAGGGGGCGGTGCGAGCGACGGCTGGAACTGCTGGTAGGGCGAAACAAATGGCGGAAACTGGGGTTGCATTGGAAGCGACTGCTGCTGCTGATGCGGGTAGTAAGTCTGCCTCTGCTGTCCATGCTGGTAGACGAGACCCTGGGGCGGTGGATTGTAGGAGGTGCGCCTGTCGGGATAAGGGTATGGGGCGTTGTGGGGGGGATAGGCAGGATAGGGCTGGGGCGGGGGATTGGGGCGGCCAAAGATGGACTCGTAGGCGGCATGGCGCTTATCTGGAGGTGGTTGGCGAGGCCCCAGTGGTTTGTCCATGGATGAGTACAGAGTCCAGTCCTGTCGTTACTGCCATTCAGTGTGACCTCCAACACCCAGTCACTGCATTTCCTTTTCCGGCCAATCTATTTTTCTTTTCTCCACCAGCCGGCCCCGCACTCGGCTGTCCCCGGTATTCCCTTTTCTGGACATTGTTGACTCTGGTGCGTGTTGCCAAGCAGCCTTCCGGCATTCTCGGATCTCTGTAGCTAGTTGTATCTACACTTAGGCGCCCATCCCACTCCCTCCGTCCGACCGTGCCCTCTTCGACTCGGGCGCCTCTTCCTCTTCTGTCTTTGTCTCCCCATCAACCTCCATTTTCTGAGCTTTCGCAAGAACAGCCTGTTTTGTCTTTATTCTTCCGAGCTCCTTTTTGCTTAGTTCAACCTGCCCTTTCTTCCCTTTCGCGGTCTCCGACGACGAAAGCTCGGGTGCACCGATCGGCAATGTTGTATCCCCTTCGCCTTCAATGTCGCCATCCGATGCATATTTAGGCATGGATGTCAGGTCACCGTACAAATCCAGCTTCTTCACCTCCTCAGCCGTCGCTGTTTCTTCGGATTAGCTTAAAGTTGCCGACACAAAATGACTACACACCGGAAACCAAGGACGAATTTAGCGATGACGCCAGGACTGCCAGCGACTCTTCTTTTTCGAACAGCTGTCAAAGTGTTTTCATGCCAAGTTTGTGCCAATGGCAAATAATAATCCTTACCTCTCCTCCTGCAAATCCGAGGATTTTGATCATGTCGTTGTCGTTGGCTGTTGCCATTTCTCCTTCTCCGGGAATCCACTCCCCGTCCAGACTGACGACGATTGTCTGTTCACCTACCACAGAGAAGTCCAGTACGGGTCGACCGAAATCAAAAGCCTTGATGTCAACTGAAGCTACACTGGCTTTCAGTGGGAAACAAAATACGGCAGTCGTTCTTCACTCCTTGGTCAACTTATAACCCTTCTAAGAGCAGGAGTCACTCACCCAATTGCAGAGAATAATATATAAGGCCCAGCGTCAGATTTCACGCTTTGAATTCGGCGAATAACCAACACCTTTTCCAACTTTGGCTCTTCCTCTGGAACATCGTTGGCAGTTTCGGGCTCTTCAGAATCTTTTGCATCCGTACTTCCCTCCTTTTTCTTTGCTTTTCCTCTGCCTTTCTTCCGTCTGAATTTGCCTCCCTCGGGAGCCTCTCCGTCTTCATACCCGCGTTTCCGTTTCAATGCGCGTACCGCCATGTAAGGTTCGACCTTCTCTAATACCTCGATGTCATGTCTTACAGATCCAGTCATCCAGTCCCAAATCTTCAAGACAGGATCACCGCCCCCGGAGATAAGAGTCGCGCTATCAAATTTCGGGATGTGAATTGCTGAGACAAATCTATGCATATAGTGAGCACGACACCCAGATGTCCTTAAGCATAGACACATACTTTAAATGACCGAGGCAGTACATCTCAATATTGTATCCCTTCGGATACCAGCTCACTCGGATGTGTTCGTCACGGTCGGCGGAGATGATGTATCGTTCATCCGGCGTCAACAGGAATGCGTTCAAGGGAGAAGCGTGTCCTAAGATGAGCTGACCTCCAGATGGGTTTTCGTGAGAAGAAAGAGCATCTTTTTTCTGTTTCACTGTAAGGGGTACATATGTGAAAGGATAGCTGCCTTGAGCAGTCAAAAACCAGTAGTGAATTGACAGACATACAGACCCGCACCTGAACACATCGCCAAACTTATCAGACACCAGAATAGTCTGTGCATCCGCAGTGAACGCGACAGAGGTAGGTTTTTTCGGGAGTTCCCTATGCCATTCACACTCAAAGTCTGTGCTGAGCTGGAATATGAACATTTGCACACCTCTCGCTGAGCAATTTCAATCCGTCGAGTTGCCAAACTTTCAGCATCTTGTCTTCCGCGGACGTGACGACATGTGTGAACTCCTGATCTACAGCAGCACATCTAACAGGCCCGGACTTTAGTAGGACATCTTTTTGGTCATTCGAGAACGCGGTGGTCGAGAATAACACGACGCCAGTTCTACCAACAGAATTGAGCCAATGGATCAGCGGTTGCAGAACTTTGGTATCCAAACTTACACGTTGTCAAGTACTTGTATATGTGGGCCTGCAATGTCAACGGTCTGTGTAGGGCCAACGAACACATGCGAATGTGGGTAATGGGGCATATTGGCAGTGGACAGAAAGGCACAGATTGATTTTTGGGATCTTATCGATCACGTGGACGAGACGTGTGTCGTAGTACGCGCTTGACGAGCTTAGCGTTGCTCAGTTACGCGTTCTCTCACTCAACATGCTCATCAACAATGAAAAGCAGAAAGGAATATACACCTCGTATTCACGACTTCCATTGACTGCCCGCCCTCTTGATCTCGTCTATTTTATTTTTTTCGCTGTAAGTCCCATCATTTCCACCCTTGTCCGTGCTAGTGCTTACACTGCGCTCGTAGGTCCATCTCTTCGCCAGCATTGTGCTCGATTTACAGTACCTTTATCCACCGCAATATGTACCAAGATTATTTCGACTGGCTCTCGACTCCTATGTCTCTATGTCAAGGGACCCTCTCATTGGAGGCGTATTCAATCTCTACGGCGATGGGGGCCACTTGATATGGTTCAAGACATTCCTGGCCCTTGAGGCGTGAGTTCTTGTCCAATTGGGCTCACCCATGGTGTTTACTGTTTGCTTCTTCAGCGTTTTTCAAGTCCCTGTATTCATACTCGGCCTACGCGCCTTGTACTCTGGTACGTGTTTTGCCGCCTAGTCCAGCGTTCTCCATGACCGACCTCCACGTAGGATCCCAAAGAATATACCCTCTTCTCGTCATCTACGGAGCGTCTTCCGCCACGACCACCCTTGCCTGTGTCGCTGTCGTCCTTCAAACACCCGAACTCACACCGGAGACACTTAAGCAGGGCATTGCTTGCATCACCTCTGAGCAACGAGTACTCTTGCTTTCGAGCTATATTCCGTTCCTTCTGATTGCGGGAGTCATGTCAGTAGATATGGCCCTGCGCGTAGGCAACTTGGCTGAGAAGGGAATCAAGGCAGAGGCTGAAGAGAAATGGGAGTAAATAGACTACCTTAGCTGCTTGTACATCCTATCGGAATACAAAAGGATCTATGTTTATATATACTTAATAATTATCACTCTTCATGGTAGATGAAGACCATGAGTCTGATTGGCAGTGGAAAGTTCCAATGTAGGAACCCGATGTTCAGTATTTCTTCCGCCAAGTGCCGAATCCGGGGAACTGGGGAAAGGTGGAAAGATAACCCGAATCATATGCCAAACTACAGGCGCGCTTTATTAGTTGCTACTGTTATACAGCGGCATTCCGCTCTTGATTTCGTACTATGCTGGTACGCAAATCACCTCGGTCCCTCTTCTCCTTTTCTCCTCACACCTGCCGACAAATGACATCCACAGCTAGGCGCATGCGACCCGTCGAATGGAAAACTGAAGCTCCCGAACCCTTACCGGGTACAACGACTTTCGCTGCCCAATCCACACTCCCAAGGCTTCCTGTTCCGGATCTTCAGAATACTCTTGCACGTCTAAAAGAATCTTTAAAGCCTATTGCCTGGTCAGAGGCGGAGTACGCGTCAGTGGTTAAGAAAATCGACAACTTTGGGCAAGGCAAGGGCCCCGAGCTGCATGAACGCCTCCTTAAACACGCCGGTGAGCGCGAACACTGGCTGGAGGAATGGTGGGACGATGCAGCCTACCTAGGTTATCGCGATTCTGTGAGTTCTCCCTCGCTGCATTAATTCTCTTGGCTCTAAACGCTCGCATCCCATAGGTGGTTATCAACGTATCGTATTATTGTAGGCTATAGCGACCTTCTCGTTCAATGCAGTGACTCAATAATTTATGCAGATGGCTTTGACAAATCTCCCAACAACCAGCGCAAGGAAGTTACGAATCATCCGGCTGCACGGGCAGCAGGGATTGCTCGAGCCACGATGATCTTCAGGCAGAAGCTGAAACAGGGTTTGATCAAGCCAGAGGCTACGAAGGAAGGTCCGTTTTGCATGGATACATACAGGCATGTATTCTTTCTATAAATCCATATTCAAACCTTTATTCTGATGCGCCTCATAGATGGATGTTCGACTGCTGTAGGGTGCCCGGGGAAGGGTATGACTGGAGTGTCTCCCACGCTAAAGCAGGAGACAAAGGCGACTCTGGCCATATAATTGTTATACGGAAGAATAGGTTATGGAAGGTTGACATTACCGACAATGGCAGAATTCTAAGCACTCCTGAGATTCAGAAGTAGGTTTTACAATTTTATTAATAAAGTCTAGTCACTTACATTATACGTAGGCAAATTCAACATATCTATGACAACACTCTTGAAGAATATCCTGGTGTTGGTATTTTATCGGCTTCAAACCGTGATGTGTGGGCCCAGGTTAGTTCCGAGCTCAGTCTGAACTGGCTTTTGCTGAAGAAAAGGTACAAAGGATTATAAACAACTGTCATCATCATCTTACAACTCGGAAATTTTGGATGCCATCAACTCCTCCGCATTCATTGTCTGCTTGGATTCTTCAACGCCTGTTGACCCCATTCATCACAGCCGTGCTCTCTGGCACGGTGATGTCATTGGCGGTGTTCCCGTTGGTCTTCGAAACAGATGGGTCGACAAACCACTGCAATTCATCGTATTCGATAACGGCTACGCAGGATTCATGGGTGAACACTCTGTAATGGATGGCACACCTACAGCGCGCATGTGTGACGATGTTCTTGACATGCTATACGACCCCGCCTTCGATCATGGTTCACCTTTCAAAGCATTTGACAAGACGCCCACTCCTTTGGACTGGGAAATTACACCGGCCATTACACAGGCGATTGCCAAGGCAGACAACGCTGCTGTCGAATTGATCGAATCCCAAGAACTCGGCTTCCATCGAACTTCTTATGGCAAGGCGGCCATTAAAGCTTTCGGTGTTTCCCCAGACTCCTGGGCGCAAATGATCGTTCAGTTGGCTTACAAGCGGCTGTTGGGAACGAAGCAACGACAAGGTGGTACTTACGAGGCAGCCTCAACACGAAAATACTTCAAAGGTCGCACTGAAGCGATTAGAGTTGTAACAAGCGAGGCCGACGAGTGGGTACGAAGCATGGACGATCCAAGTGTCAGCTCAGAAACGCGCAAGAAACTCTTCGACCAGGCCACGAAGAAGCACGTCAGCCTTGCAAAAGCCGGAGGACAAGGCCAAGGTGTGGACCGCCATTTGTTTGGCCTAAGAAAATCGCTGCAGGACGGCGAAGCCCTTCCAGAGCTTTATGACGACCCTGTCTTCAAACGATCGTCATACTGGGTGCTAAGTACCTCCGCCATCTTCTCAAAGCACTTCCCTGTATATGGCTGGGGTGAAGTTGTACCTGATGGTTTTGGCGTTGCATATATGACTGGATTCGACGGTAAGCATGACATTCTGGAGATTTTCAGGAGATTCTATTTTCCATGTTCTAACTCTCCCCCGACATAGGACATCTTCAATATACCATCACATCGCGAAAGGAGATGCCCAACGACCAATTTGTGCAAGAAATAGCCAAAGCCGCCGACGATCTGTACAAGCTACACACTGGATTGGCGAACACTAAAGCAAAATTGTGAGTAGGGGGCTGCGCTGATTAATATACCAAATATGACCATTCGAGTCTTTTGTAACTTGTGATTCACTCTTAACTTCATTTACGGGTTCAGGAGATTGTAATTTCCCATACGTGTTTTTACAGTCAGGCGAGTTTTTCTGTGATATTTATGCGAGTGATTCTACAACAAAACATTCTGGCCCATTTTAGCCACATCTATGGGCCTCTGTTTTTTGGCCTAGGTAAAGGTTTAACGACACAAATTTGCAGAGAATAGATCAGTAAATAATCGCTTCATTAGATATATGATAGCATTTTGTAACATTTACATAGGCTCAAAGCTCAGGATCATGGAGAACTATAAGCCATACAGAGAATGGACCATAAGTAGAAAGAACAGAGGGTAAGTACTAGAGGAAAAATGTTCTTCTCGTTGTCTCCAACTCCGGCTAGATTAATATTGTATGTTGGAATAAAGCACTTTGAAAGTGACAAATTGCACTAACCTTCCATTCCCAAAGCACTTCATCCTGTTTCGGCGGGATAGTTTTCTTAGGTTTTTCTGACTCTAGCTCTGTTGGTTGTCCATCCGCCGTTGAGGCTGTCTCGACATCAAACGCAAGCGGCTCTGGTGCCTCTCCGAGATTGCGGACTGCAGGAATACCTTTCTTTAACCATCGCAATTTAAGAGTAAATCGAGGGCCAATTTCTTGCAATGCCACTTTTTCGGTTGATCTGAACGCATATCTGTAATTATTGTGAGGACCCGTGGGTTGTTTTAGCAAGAAAAGAACAAACCGATGTCGTCTGAAGAACATAAAATCGCGTTGATTGTGCAAAGTGACGACTTGACGTCCTTGGAACTCGGGAAGCTGTGGGAATGTAGTCTGGAACATACGACCAATAGCATGCCCAAGGCGAGTTACGAAGCCGTTCAGAACCAACTCAGGATGATGAGGCGTTGCACGGGCATGACCCTATTCCAAGTTGTTTGGTCAATAATAGGCAGATACTAAAGTAAAAACCTACGAAGATTTGCTTGGTAAGTTCAACGGAAGTGAGTTTAAAGTAAGCAGATGGGCCGTTTGGAAGATGCACAAGCGTTATGGCATCTGCAATTTGGATGTGAGGACCGAAACAGATTGGGATAGCAAAACTCACTCACTTGGTTTCCTCATATCTTCGTTAACGACGCATAAATGCTTGTATCCACGATCAGCTGCCCATCCTGCTATTCTTCCCACTTCAAAACCCTTCCCTTTCTTTCTCCGTATGAATTCGGCTCCAGGGAAAACACCCACTAATTCGTCGCAGAACTCATAAGTTGCCTTGGAAGCCTTCGGTGAGGTAGTAATCAGTATTTTGGGTGGGATGAGTGGGTCATCTGTTGACGTGAAGTATGATGCAAAAGGATCATTGTCGAGGTCGGCTTCTAATTGTTCTAACTGTGAAGATCCGCCATTCGCATTCGACGACGATGGCTCAGCAGTCAGGATTGACGGATCAAATTCACGAGCATTATCTAGAGTGACAGGGATGTTCTCAGCGAGTCGTTTCTATAGGAGATTGTTAGAGGTTGAGGAAAAAAGTGGCTAAAGAATACTGACCTTTTTTAGAGCAGGATCACTTGCTTCAAGTTTTGCTTGCGCCAATCTTTTCTGTAGCTTTGCTTGGTTCTTAGCTTTTTTTGATTTTTGAAGCACCTCCTCTCGCTTAATTTTGTTTTTTATGGATGACGGTTCAAAGCGACTTGTAGGCATTATTGGAAAGGGAAGAAGATGGTATGTGCAACTCGGATGTTGGAACAGTGGTCGCTTGAAGTTGTGCTAATCATTATGCGCTAACTTCGTTTTGAGTTTGACTGTTTGGATCAAATGCTCAAGGAACACATCTAAATCTGCATCTTATCTTATCTTTAATTATTGCTTTGCAAGCTCGAAGTCGATTGAAATTTGTAGTCAACTTGCCTCCAATTACCATAGTCACTTCCAGGGAAATTTTTGTGGTCCTTGTCTACCTCTTTTCGTATTCTATACTATCGATTTTATATACAATGTCCACAATCCTTCCTGTAAAGAACGAGGAATATGGTACAAAAGATTATTGGTATGCCCAACTCATCTAAATACCTTGATTCCGCCATCTAATCTTAACCTTATGCTGAAGGGATCAGAGATACACTGAGTTAGTCTTTCCCGTACACTCTACAGTGCAGATATCTCATACTGAAGATCATAAGAGAGCAAAACAATGACTCTTTTGACTGGTTCAAATCATATGCCGACCTTGCTCACCTCCTTCGTGAACTGATTCCAAACAAATCCTCAAGGATTCTCATGCTTGGATGCGGAAACTCTAGACTTTCAGAGGATGTGAGTGTTTTTGTAATGATAAGTCTTTTTGAAATCTGTACGGAAATAATGTCAGATGTGGGAAGACGGCTACTGCAATATTGTGAATGTCGATGTTGGTAAATTTTATCCATGCCTGACGGATCCGTCAATAACTATTTGAAAGTATTCAGGCGTTCTCATTGAGCAAATGAAAAAAAGGCATAGTACCATACGTCCAGAGATGGAATGTATGTTTCGCTGTTTCGCGAATATACGTTGGAATAAACTAAAGATTCTCCTAGGGCATGAAATGGACGTTCGGAATCTGATTTTCGAGGATGGGTCATTCGACGTTGCAATTGATAAAGGTACCACAGTTTTTTAAGACCTGTTTATCCTCATTAATTACTGCACAAAGGAACCATGGATGCTATGATGACTGCCAAAGGAGATGTCTGGGTATTACACTGACCACCATCAAACTCTGCGAACGATTTATTCATGAATTCTCCTTTTAGGACCCCCCTCAGCAAGTTATTGAAGATTGTAATAAAGAGGTAGATGAAACACTGAGGTATTCCATCTCATAATATGTACAACACGGCATCAACCTCATTACGATGATAAACATTTGCAGAGTTCTGAATAACAGCGGGGTCTTCATCTACTTAACCTTTGGGCAACCTCACTTTCGCCGGCGTTACTTACAGAGAGAAGGGACATATTTGTCAATCAAGGAGTTGGGGGAAGCATTCCATTACTATCTATACATTCTGCGAAAAAATAATCTTCCCTGATTAAATACTTCAAAACAAAAATTTAACATTTTTGTAAAAATCGAGCATGGGATTTTCTCCACTGCGTAATCGTGTTTTCTCCAGTTCAGCATAGGTTTCCAAAAACTGTGAATGAGAGAATACACTTGATTTTCGCTCCCCAACAGGAAGGCCACTCGCAGAAGTTACTCCATCGACTGGATTCCTCCTATTGCTAGGTTGATATGACGAGAAAAACTGAGAGCCCGACGAAAAAGATGATGCAGTGGATGTTAAAGGAGTGACTCGTCCTGACTCTAGGGTTTCCAAGGACCCTGATTTATTCGGCGGCTGGGCCAACATAAACTCGTACATATCTCGTAGGCGTTCGAAGTCTGTCGGGAAGAATATATCAAAATAGCCTTGTTTGACAAGAAGGGTGGTGCAAGGAACGGTGATGTTCTGGAACCGAGTTTGGACCACGGGAGCATTGACCCCTGGTATTGAATCCGGAAGTGATGAAAAATCAGTCAAGAGCAGGCGATGTCGAGGGAAGTAGCTTCGCAGAGTTCTTAAAAGACTGAGCATTCGGGTTGGGATATATTCTGCGGTTGACAGATTAGGCGCAAAAGGAAGTGATAAATATCTCTGCCTCAATGACTCTGACTGTAACAGCAGTTTGTTGATGGGCGGTGGATGATTCAAAGTTTGACGAAGATTCAAAAATGATGTTATCAGAGGATCAGTGACTGGGTCAAATATAGTGTCGAAATCGCCATTGTTGTCTATGGTGACCAAAGCTTGGTAAGGTTTCAATGTCTTCAAATCGTACCGCACTAGATCATGAGCAAAATTATCCTGTCCCTTGTTTGAGCCAACGACCGTACTGACGAAACCATGTCACCTACAATCACTTCCATTGCAATGAAAAAGCAAGGTGACGGTTCCACGGTTTCCCAATGGAAAATGCTTTTATGCGTAATTGTCACACATGGATGAACTTCTTGTAGTTTTTTTTTCTGTAACTTCACGAGACTTTCGCTGATCTCGATGATGTTATAACGAGTTCGTTCGTACACCTCCGGATAGTCTTCTTGAAGTAGATTGAGAATATCCATAGCCAAAGTTCCATTTCCGGCACCAATCTCGTAAATGACAAAATCTTCATAGGGGAAGTATTTTAACAGGTACTCGGACACTAGACATCGTCCAACTGCCCGACCGTACCACGGCTAATGATTAAAAATTATTTTAAGAGTTCTCCGACAAGGTACGTGTATAAGACGGACCTTGAATAACTCAGTTGGAGTATGCCACAACTGACGTCCAGGCCCATCATGCTTGTCCGCCCCGTAAGCAGCATATTTTGTTCCAATCTCTTCTTGAAATTCCGCAGAGTCACGAAGATTTGGAAAGTCGAATGCTGTATCCTGTACGTTAAAGATGGTAGCCTGCTTTGGGAAGTACCCATAGTTGGGGTTATAGAGGGAGTCTTCTATGAAATCTCGAACCAACATCTTGACGTTAACTGGAGGTTCGGTTTCCTTCTCCAGTATATTGGCGTCAACTAAGCGAAGTTTGTGAAGATCTTCGGAAACATTGGCGTCAAAGGGGCTTCTGTTGTAGTTCCATTTATCCTTTGGCTGTGAAGGGTCGCGCTTGTTATTGGAGGCCCTTGAACATAATAGTGAACTTGAAAAGAGTCGCCGCGAGGTGTAACAACGAAGGTGTTTGTGTAGCAAACATTGGGTCGCAGAGGCGCCCCGCAATATCATGGGCCAGGCAGAGCCTTTTGGTTTCCACTACCCCAGGACACAAAGGGCCCGAAGAGTGTTTAAGAGAAGAGAAGAGACGATTAAGAGCGAAGTAGCTTCATCCCGAGTGTAACTCCCCAATAAGTCACGTTACTGAACGGAGATCGGATAATTCGGGCCATGATCGACTTATGACCGTTGTTACTCTTCCGTTACACTCTCAACAGAGAGTATTGTAATTCTGATACCGCGCTGCCCATATAACTGTGCAATGACATCCACAGAAAAGCTCGTTCAGACATGGATGGCAACAAACCGCGATGAAGAGATAAACGAGATCGTCTCAGGCATGATCTTGAACTCGCCAAAACATAGATCTATCACCAATTGAACTTACATACCGGCAGAAATATCCACCAATAACTCTTCAATCTTAAATGTGGTGAAGGCTCTGGGCGAATATTTGACTTCTGAGGATAGCAATATATTACAAAAAGGTGCGTTTTTAGCTCTGTTTTGTTAAAATATGGCGTTTTATCTCGCTATGTTAGGCGTAGAATTGTTATCGCTTGTTGTTTCTCTCACTCCCGCTGAAAAGTTGAATCGCCAGATCGGTGCGTCTTTTCATTAAACCAAAGAAAATTATACATATCTCAAACATGCTTGATCAGTCAGAGTCCTGACATCCTTCTTTTGCGGGAAACTTGACGACATGGCTACCATTAAACCTGCGTTGAATGGACTCGCTACCTTGACTCTACTTCAGTCTTTTTCTCCTGTAGAAGCTGTGGTGACTATTGAAGCGTATGTGGTATTCCAGTTTTCTGTATACTCCCTTTCATCAATCTTCGTAGAATCTTTCGGCACATCAAAATGAAATCCATCGTTCAAGATCAAAGATTTAAAGTGTTTTCTATCATCGACTCGGTAATGGCGTTTCATAGAGATGGTCTGGTGTTGTTATGCTTTTTTCAATGATTTTCTTAATTGACCCGATTTTAGTGTTGAAAAATATGGGGAAACAATTCTTGGACGGTTACATAAATCTCGCAGAGGGGGAGAAAGATCCTCGCAATCTCATAGTTGCTTTTGCTATTGCCCGTGTTATTTTGATCGAGTTTGATATATCCGGGCATGTTGAGGTGCGTCTCTATCTGTTTACATCGTTTGTAGGTCTAATATCTTCAAGTCAATGTTCAACATCCTCTTCTGTTATTTCCCTATAACTTTCCGACCACCTCCAAATGATCGCTATGGAATCAGTACAGATGATTTGAGAATGGCTTTAAGGTATCATAATTGTTGTTCTGTTCATTTCGTTTAAGTAATTTCTTGCTCAGAAATTGCCTCAATGCAACCCCTGCTTTTGGCCCATTAGCAATCCCCGTCTTCTTGGAAAAGGTATCCGCGGGCTCTAGGGTGACCAAAGTAAGTGTCTTTTAGGAGGTATGAAATGACTTTGCATGCAAGTGAATTCTCAGAAAGATACCCTTCAAACTATGGCTGTATGCCTTCCTGTCTATGGATCAGCTTTGGCGCGTGTCTCTGCGCGCAAACTTTGGAATGCTTTGAAATTAGAGGTACTTAAAAATCAAATCTTTTACCTCTTTGTATCTGACCCGGCCATAGATTTTCCAACCTGTAGATCCTGAGACAGAGCAAGAAGCACTAAAGACAACACAGATACTTGTCAAAACTATCTACATGGATGAAGAGGAGGCTTTAGAGCATGATGAAGATATTCAAGGTCTTGCCAGGGATGCATGCGAGGAGTGTGTGCATATTTTGAAGGAGCCTGAAAAAACTCAGGCCAAACCTGCGATAAAAATTCTTTGCACTTTTATGACGACGACACGTAAGATTCCACGAAGGATATCCAGCGTTGGCCCACTCAAACTTGTTTAAAGCGTCTGTTGCTAGATATACGATATCGCAAGCGGTGCCTCACCTCGTTCGACTTTTTCTCACTCCGGATGAGGCGTCCACTCGTGAACCCACACTTCTGCTGCTGTCCGATTTAATTGCTGCCGCGCGTGACTCAACAAAGAAATCATCGTTGGAAGATGCTGATCCTCCATTGCTTCCTTATAAAGATGAAGTGCTAGGTGTTTTCATCGTAGGATTGAAATTAATCACAACGCGCAACGCAGCTTTGTCGGGTCTCAAAGTTATGGCTACCACCAAAAGGCTACTTTCGGACGAGGAACTAGGCTTTATCGTGCATAACGTGAATGAAATAATTCAAGCTGACGGAGAGGAGCTCTACGAATCAATGTAAGTCAGGTTATGTGTCACACAGCCGGTCAAACTAAATTCATTTTTACAGTGAAGCTATATTGGAGGTATTAACCATCATTAGCGACATAGCACCACGTCATGTCGTTGAACAGACTCTTCCGCTTCTCTCCAGCTCCCTTCCTGATACAGCACCTGCGCGAGATGACGCAACTGGGCGCGAAAAATGTTGGCAGACGCTAACCACCCTTTCAAAGCTCTGTATTCAGACGGAATTATTTGAACAATTGGTCATCCGCTTGACCACCAAACTTGACCTACTGTGTTTTCCCTCCTCTGAACAAATGCTTTCGGTTTCGGCAGACCCGGAACCCACGGCTGCTTATGCTCATATGATATTGAAAGCATTGGCTCAAGCCTTGTCTACTAAAGTGAAGGGCAAGCATCCCGATATCGCAAAATATCTCGATCGCCTGGTCCCAATAATTTTCAATGTCTTTGTGTCTTCAGCATTTTTATCTGAGGAACAAATGATTGTGGCAAAAGAACCGCGTCTTGTACAAGTTGCGGCAGAAATCATCAATTTTGTCGTACAGTCCGTTCCATCTGAGTGAGTCATTTCGGAAGTTATGTTTATGACCTCCTGTTCGAATGTTGATTTTTTAAAAAATAGGAAGCAACGTTTTTACTCGGTTGAATTGTCGAAAGCTATCATTGACGGGAATGTGTCTACTATTGCTGAAGGTTTCCAAAAAGCGGCAAAAAGCGAGCGCTTCTCAATATTCGATGTACCACACATTTTTTTCTGACGAAAAGGAATCTGTTCTGACCTGTGTTAGGCCTCTACAACGTCTGCAAAACGTAATATACTTGCGTTGCTGTCGGCTGCCGTCATATCATTACACAAAGAGGTACGGTATCAATTATTTGTACATCATCACCATTATATGTAAATATTCTTTAGGCCAGGCTATCTCTAAGAGACGTTAGCGGCTTTTTGGAGATGTTACTCCGCTGGGTTTTGGATATCGCTGACAACGATATTCAAAAACTTGCAGCCTTGCATATAGTTTCTTCGATACTAAATCGCCAGGTTGAAGGTAAGAAAGGAAGGGTGTAATTAAATTTTGGTTCTCACATCATTGACTAATTCACTCAGACTTGTCCGTTTTCTTGAACACAAAGCTCGATGTGTATTGGAATACAGAGATAGTTAACGATGCTTCGCCGTTACCGCGGCGCAGATGGGCAATCAAGACATGGATATGGGCAAGACTGTCTATGAATTTTTTGCGAAAACAGTTACTCATCTGCTACTAGATAACAAAAGCGTTACTCGTTCGGAAACATCCTCTTGCAATGAAACTGACAGAACAACTATATGATGCATTCGACGATGAGGCTATCGGATGGGATGCTGCCAAGGCTATAGGGCAAATCCCTTCTCCAGACACTGTTCTGACCAAGGCCAACCACGCAGAAGTAAAGGTGAGCAATACAGTAAGATTTTATTTGTATTTTTGCAATATGCCTTAAACTTCGTAATGGCAGATTCTCTATGTGCAAAAATACCTCGGTGTTGTCCTTCCAAGAATTATCCTTTTTTCCAAGGATTCAACGAGTCGGTTTTCAATTTTTTTATCTATCGAGGCAGCTCTGATCTAGCATCGCAGATCCAACAAAACAAACCGCCGCTCTCGTGGCTCTAACATCATTGATCAAGTCAACTCCAAGAGCTGCATACGTTCATGAAATGCCTCTAGTATGGCACAGTTTTTACTACCGTTTTTCATATGTTTATGCTAACAATGATCAATTATAGCTCATACCCCTATTATTACGCGGACTTGACTTGCCCGATGCAGAGATCCGAAGCAATATCATTGACACTTTTCTTGCAGCAGCTGAAGGTGAAACACCTGAAAAGAGTCTCGTCGCCGAGCACGGGGTGACGTTGGTAAACGCTATGCTTAAAAACTGTGTGTCCAACGATGTATCATCTACCGTCAGTACTCGTTATTCTCTCGCTAACTAATATGCTGACCTTTCTATCTTAAACTCCATAGCAAGTTCGCATTTCTGCACTGCGTTATTTGGCAGTTTTGCCTAGCATTGTGCGGTATGATATTCTCCACCCACACAAGGCTACTGTACTGCGGGAGCTTGCTAAAGTTCTGGACGACCCTAAACGCGCAGTTCGGAAACAAGCTGTGGATGCGAGGTTCGTTTTCTGCTTTCGTTTTTTCCCTTCATTCTGTATTAATTGCTTCCCTAGGACAAATTGGTAAGATTCATTTGATATACACATATTTGTCAATTCTAGAAATTATATTTTAGGTTCAAATACAAAGGATAGGCAGACAGTGTAGCAGGTTATGGATAGAGGGTATTGAGTAGGATTCATATCTAATGGGACAACATTTTGTTCCTATGTATGTGTGTAGAGGTTGTACAGTATGGCGGGTTAATGAATATGTTATAGAAAGAAAGATATGCAGAGCTGAAGAGTTGAGAAGGGAATATAGAAGTAGATGACGATGTAATGTGAATGTTTATCTGGCCATGATTGCCTGGGTCTTCAGTGCCGCCTCCGCCAGAGCGAGTTCAAAGGCGCGTAGATGTTCCTCTACAATTTTTCTACCGTCCACGCGCTTTGTAACCAGTCCACTAGGCGAGTTAGGGATAACGCTTTCCTCGGCGCCTTCACCATCGATGATACCTGCCTCCCATCTTTCTATTTTCAAGCGGCTTCGTTCAGCACTATCCCATTCCGTTCGCCACCCTCCAAGTTTGTTCTTTAGGGCGCGAATCTTCCTACCAGCTTCGGTTGTTGCGGCGCCATTAACTTGCGCTTGTTCAGATATAGTTGTCAACGAAGATACCAGAGAGGTTGTGAAAGAGCGCAGATGTGTGAGTTGGGCTACCGTAGTCGCCGGTGTAGGAGGTCCGTTGATTGAAGGGGCGTTATGGAAGGAGTCTTTTATTGGTGAAGTAGCGGGTTCCGAGATCCCGTCCTCGTCGCCAAGATGGTGAACATCGGGATCGAGCTCCCAGTCGGATGCAATGGTGTGGTGTGTTGTCGGTGAACGTGGTTCTTCTTCGACAGTATCTAAGTGCCTGCTGTCTGACCTTATAGGCTCTGGTCTGAAAGTACTTTCCAAAAGATCTTCTACATGGGTCAATTCGTCCAATTGACCAAGGATGTCGCTTCCTCCGACTTCGCCTGCAATCTTCTTAAACTCCCTTTCATATTCCAATAGCTCGCGAACGTGGCCTTCTCTGTCTCTAACCGATACATTAATCCGCCGAATGACATCGGATGCCAGTTTCTCTAATGTCGGATGTGATGCGGAAGTACCTGGATCAACGTCGATTGACCGTAGGTGACTCAGAAATTTATCTGTTGAGTCAAGGTCCTGAGCCAGGACCTCCATGGCATCCTGCTCTGGCTTCTTATTGACTGGAGCCTTCCTCGAAACGGGAGGACTATTAAAGACAGGATCAATTTCATGGCCATTCGGCGGTTCGTCCTCTTCTGCCGGGAAATCATGTAGAGACGCGTCGCTCGCCGCCGATGATGCTAGTTCCGACGCAAATGTGGGGATACCGACGTCTGTCACTTCAATTGCCATCCCATTGAGCTGATCGTGATGGGCGGTCACTTCGTCGATCCCCTCTGCCCCTTCGTCGAATTCAATGCCGAACTCCTCCGCCAACAGTTTGGAGCCTGCACTGGGCTCAGGCATCAATGCCACAGCGAGCTCGTGCGCGAGTGAATGATGCCTGCCATTAGTCGAATCATCGTCGATTACATGTGCTAGGCTCGAAGGTCCTCGAAGAGAAGCGGCGGAACGGCGAGAGCTAAGAGGTTGTCGCGAGGGCGATTTCCTTGAAGTGGAAGCCGCAGAAGGAGCCAAAAAATGAGAGTTTGTACTGAGGAATTCATCCTCCGGATCGAAGTGGGGCATGATAGGCAGAGATTATAGATTGTGGGATAGTGGCAAAAGGTGGTTATTGGTTGTGGTAGACTTGGTGGTGGTATCGCTCCAGGCTTCTTAAAGACGCGTTTAACCAATCGAAATTGGATTTCGGGTATTTACATTACGTAATAATCTTCCAGTCACCAAAGCTTGGCTCCAGACAAATCGAATTAATAATTTCATCCACCGAATCACTCCGGCGAGGTTAACAATGACACGCAAAAACAGCGTAAACTAAGCAGAGGCCCTTGTTTAGAAGTCGATTTTGCGCAGTGCAAGAGCTGACGCAGCTGAGGTTTCTGTTTCAACAACAACAGAGGCTGACCCTGCACTTCCAGTGATATTTGAGAAACCTGCAAAGTATCTAATGCCATTTAAATATAAAGTCAATACAACTGGATACCTCTAAGAAGGAATGAGTAGTTACTTTGACTCTCCTAAGATTTCTGCTTTGGTGAACAAGGCAGGGGCCTGATACGAGTGTAGGCGTTGCGACATAATTCCATTGGAGAGGAGCGACAGCATGTCGTACTTTTTTGCAGAGCTGCAACAGTTATATCAGTCAAGAGTAGACTACACCAGTTTCCTACATGCGTACGCGACTACAATCGCAGAAAATATGTCCACAATGCGTACTCCATCTGGGTTAGTAGCTGTGAAAGTCATTGTCCAAGACCAAGGCAAGGTATCTCTCCTTTTCGGATTGGGTGAGATGGATCCATGAATAACAGTCATCGTAGGGATGCATGCAAAATCTTGGGATACTTCCAGGTCAACGAGGCGGACACCAGAACCATTTGATACGAGCTCCACGTTATCGAGAACACCTCCGATACAATAAGTTAATCTGGAGATGACAGGGTGAAACTAGTGGCCATGCAATCGTTTGAATCACGGAGATTCTGAGGAAGAATATCGAACTGACCCGAGGATGGAATACTGAAGACATATCAGAACTCGTTGTTTCCTCTGGATCTGTTGCCTTTTTGTAAATCTTCCTACTGAGACTAAGGTCGCCGAAAATAATTGCTCTCCAGTCACGACAAGTTGCTGATGCTCGCAACAGCGAAGAATAGGGCAGATGAGAAAAAATGTAAATGAATAATTCGTTAGATAGAAAGATCATAGTCGAGTAAAGAGAGAAAAGATGCGGCGCAGGGAACTCGAACCCTGCATTAGGTTGCGCCGTGTACATGGTCCCGGTGTAGAAGGATTTCTTGAAGTTACATTGACAGAAGTCCAGAATTAGCTTCAGGTAATGATCACAGGTTCATGTTTTATGAAGTAGACAAGATTATGTAAACAAAACATGTCCACGAAAAAGGAGCATTGTGTGGACGATCCACGCAGAGAATGAGGTAAACCGTGGAAGGAATAGAAGGAAAGTGTGTGATAGAAACTCGACTCAGTGAATCGGCGTTTGCGCGTATAAGCTTGGCTTCCTAACAAATCGGAGTCTGAAATGACTTGGACGTGAGCGTTTAACATTCTCGCCACATTTGTGGAAGGTACTGTTACACACAAGTTAGTATTCCAACACAGCAAACCCTCCTCTAACTTTCCCCCGATACGCATAAAGCTATTGGAACGGTAAATAATTCGCTATGAATGTTTGGGTATGTTCTCATGCTATTCAGTACTCGACCTTGAAACTTACTTTCATCTTGTTAGACTGAACATCGAAATCCAGAGGGACGCACATATTGGTTCAATACTGGGACACGACAAAGCGTCTGGGAGAAACCCGATGGTGTGTGTATCTATTGATCAACTAGGTATTACCGTGCTGAGGCAAGAAGCTAGACCTCAAAACACCCTTCGAGGTATTTTCTCTGTGCATAGCCGACCTTTCGCTAAACTTACCTGTTTCGTCATAGCGAGCCCTCAGTAGTACAAAATGGAAAGAATATTTCTCCGGTGGTCGCAAATATTACTATAATGTGGGTCCTTTCCATTATTTTAGCCAATGGACACACTGACACAACTATGTTAGACCGAGACGAAGGAATCCAAATGGGATATGCCCGATGAACTTCTTCTAGTCCTTGAAAAGGTGGAAAAGGAACCTCAGACAGCAGCAGTAGCGTAAGCCATCATCGGAAGAATAGTCTTTATCTTGCCAAACTCATTTTTCTTCTACAGAAAGCCTCTTGCGGTGGCAGCACCGGGTTTTACTCCAGTGACAGGAGCAGCACAAGGTGGATTAGTCCCAATGGGTGGTGCCGATCCGTCCTCATCCACCCCTGCTTCTCAATCTAGCCAGACGAATGGATCTCTTACTGTCGGAGCGCACACTGGCGCGCTCCCTTTGGCGCCCAGCAGTGTCCTGCCCGTCCGACCAAATTTACCAGACGATCCTGTCATCCCGCATAACGGGTTCCTGACAGTGGAAGAAGGAGAAAAAGCTTTTATACATTTGTTGAGGAAAGCAGGAGTGGATGCAAATTGGACTTGGGACCAGACGATGCGTGCCATTATCACTGATCCGTTGTATAAAGCTCTCAATACTCTTGCCGAAAAGAAAGCCTGTTGGGAGAAGGTTCGTTTCCGTGTTTGATTTATGTCGGTATATTGGCTAAATTTTACTCTTTCATATTTAGTATACCAACGGGCTGAAAGTGAAGGAACAAGAGGAAAGGGAGGCCAGGCTATCGAAGCTTCGTCCTGCTATCCGAAATATGCTGAAAGGGAACCCCAATGTGTTCCATTATACCACGTTTCCCACTGCAGACAAACTTTTCTCTCAGCACCCTATTTGGCAACAAGCTAAGATTGAATCTGAGCGCCGACTCATTTTCGAGGAGTACGTTAATGAACTCAGAGAAAGAGAAGTGGTATGTGATATATTAAATGATTAAAAAGCATTATGCCTAATAAACCTTAGAGTGAAACCCGTGCTGCTCGCGCCAGAAGTATATCCAAAGTTGTAGCTCTCTTCAAAGACCTCAATGTTGACGTTGTAACGAAATGGAGGGATGCCCACGAACTTCTTGTTCGTTCAGAGGAATGGCATTCGGATGCGGAATTGCGCAAGTTACCTACTCTCGATATTTTGCTTGCATTTGAAGACTACAGCAGAGTGCGTGAGAGGGAGTATGAGGAACAGACGAGACGCGCACAGGTAGAGAAGACACGACGAGAGCGCAAAGCCCGAGAGGCGTTCAAGGTGTGTATAAATTAATTTGAAGCAATACACCACTCACAGTTCTGGACAGAGCCTTTTGCATGAGCTCATCGAATCTGGTGCTCTGAAGGCTCGCACCAAGTGGAAAGAAGTTTATCCTCTCTTCCGCGATGATAATCGCTACCTCGATATGCTCGGAAACCCGGGTTCCAACCCGCTGGAACTCTTCTGGGATGCAGTCGATGTGTTGGATCAACAGCTTGACACTAAGGTCGTCATTGTCGAGGAAGCCATTAGGCGACACAACGCGAAGCTTGCCGAGGGCACAGAGCGAGGAAATGACAACATGGACGTTGACGATAAGCCATTTGTTGTCACACCCGAAACTACTTGGGGACAGTTCTCTCTTATTATCAACGGAGAGGCTGATGCATCATTAAATGCTTTATCGGACGAAGAGCTTCGTCTGGTGTACAAAACGGTAGGTTTTTTGAGGTATATTTGTTTCATTGGAATGACTGGAATTTTTCTTAGCTCCACGACGTCGCACTTAAGAAACAGGCGGATGAGAAAAGGAGATATGAACGCAGGCAGCGTCATCTGCAAGATGATTTACGTTACGCCATGAAGAAGCTCCCCGAACCTCTCGATATCAGCCTAAAATACGAGGATGTGAGCTTGTCTCTTTCTGACACTAGTGTTGATTATTCTCATAAGTTTGAATCAGATCGTCCCACTCATTGAAAATCTTCCCGAATACAAAGCTTTGGAAGACGAAGAAGGCAGACGGGCCGCATTCGCCAAATACGTCAAAAGGCAAAAGGTAGGCATGCATTGCTTGTGAATAACCATTTCTCATTCATTGTCCAGGAAAGAATGCGGGAGACGGGATCGGACGATGGAGGCTCGACCACCAGCAGAAAACGCAAGGAACCCCTGCGCGACCGTGATGACGACCATAGGGACAAAGACAGGGACCGCGAAAGAGAGAAAGAGCGTGAACGTGAACGCGGAGGTGATAGAGACAAACGCGACAGAGACTCGCACCGTGACAGAGAAAAGGAGCGCGACCGGGCGAAGGACTATGATCGCAGCAGGAGCTCTCGTCATCATCATAGGTACGATGATTATGATGATCGTCGTTCCCGAGATTATGGGCGGGGTGACAGAGAAAAAGAAAGTGAACGGGACAAGGAACGTGATGGATACAAGATATCGAAATACCATCGTGATGGGGATGACCGCAAGAAGGATAAGGACAGCAAGGAGTCAAGGTCGCGTGCTGAACGTGGTTCCAGCGTTGGCCGAGACTGGGACCAGACTCCAAAGCGGGAGAGAAGCGACTCGGTTTACAAAGACGATAGCCAGAAACGCGACTTACCAGAGGACAAGAACGATCGTGCTGACAAGGTAAGTTGAATGAGTTTCCTTTTTGTCACCGAATATTGTAAGACTTTGTTTTTCTTTTTGCAGCGACCTCGCCTCGACCGTGGTGAAGAAGTGGAAATTGAGAAAAGGCAGGATTCGGTTCGTGCAGAGACACCAGAAGAAGGGGAGATATAAAGTATCCTATGACATTATAACGCTGGTATTACATGAGAGAAAATACTATGATGATGACGGTGAAGCTTGCACAGAGGGAATCTCAATGCTGCCTATTCTGAGGCGCGTGTAGGCCTGTTTATGTTGTATAGTTTTTCGATAGCCCTTTCTCCTCTTTTTCTTGAAGATGAATTCCATCTGGCCTTTTGTATGCTCGACGACGGTAGCCTCGACCTTGACTTTGTTTGCTGGGATGACAGGATTCCCACGGAGGGTATATTCGCGCGAGCCGAGTTCATGAATCTCATCGAGAACGAGGACGTCGCCGACTTTTACATCGCGCAGATGGGGGACGGTGAGCATGTCGCGTGGGGTGAGGATGTATTTCCTTCCAGCGAAGGAGGCGACGACATACTGCGAGGGCTGAGAACGGATGAGTTGAAGAGCAGTGGTTGTATTGTCTGGCACGGCAGCTGTGTGGAGAGACCTCGACAACGGCAGGCGCAGTGGAGAGCCTGGATAAACAGTGAGCGGCGACGAGGCAGGAGGGAAAAGAACACATACACCACCTAAGTAGAGACGCCATTGGTCTGATGGTAAACTGCTGTAACGCGAAAGCCTGGAAAAAGTATATTTAAGCTCCGCCTGAATGTTCCGACTAGCGCCGAGTTTGAGCTGAAGTGACCGAAAACTTCCCTGCTGAGTCTCTCATACCCACTTCTCATTTTCACCTCCTCCTCCATGCACCGAATTGCCATTATAAACTCGGCGCGCGCTCGTGCGCTGGCCGCCTCTGCAAAGGTTCGTTTGGTATCTGCGCACCTCGCGTCTCCGTTCGTTCTGTGTGCTCAACCCGGTGTTACACGACAGGGCTCAAAATCCGTCGTATCTCGTTCGTACGCAACCGCAAAGCCAGGTATGGCTCTACCATCCTCTCGTGGTGCCACACCGACTGACTGTGTTCGCGAACCTCTTCATTTTGCGTCTCCGTCTCCTTCCGACACGTAACACGTCACTTGCAGCTGCCTCCGAGGTCTCCTCCATCCTTGAGTCCCGCATCTCTGGCACCCAGGTGGCCGGCAATGTCGAGGAGACTGGCCGCGTTTTGAGTATGTTTTCTCTCTTTTCGCCTTGCTGCAGCTCTCTCAACGAGTTCTCAAGGCGTCGGTGACGGTATCGGTCGTGTTTGGGGTTTGAAGAACGTCCAGGGTAATACCACACTTTTTTAACTCGTGCCCTGGCATGTTCTGACATGCCCTACGCGAATTTAGCTGAGGAGATGGTGGAATTCTCTTCTGGTGTCCGTGGCATGTGCTTGAACTTGGAAGCTGACAACGTCGGTGTTTCCATTTTCGGTAACGATCGTCTCATCAAGGAGGGCGACACTGTCAGGCGTACCGGCCAGATTGTCGATGTTCCCGTCGGCCCTGGTCTTCTCGGACGTGTCGTTGATGCTCTTGGTGACCCCATTGACGGAAAGGGCCCCATTGTCGCTGCCGAGCGTCGCCGTGCTTCTTTGAAGGCACCCGGTATTCTCCCCCGTCGCTCCGTCAACCAGCCCATGATGACTGGTCTTAAACCCATCGACGCCATGGTGCCCATTGGACGTGGTCAGCGTGAGTTGATTATCGGTGATCGTCAGACTGGAAAGACCGCTGTCGCCATCGATACTATCCTCAACCAGAAGAGGTGGAACGATGGCCAGGAGGAGGACAAGAAGCTCTACTGCGTCTACGTCGCCATTGGCCAGAAGCGTTCGACTGTCGCCCAGCTGGTTCAGACTCTTGAAGAGAATGACGCCATGAAGTACACCATCATTGTTGCCGCCACCGCTTCCGAGGCTGCCCCACTCCAGTACCTCGCTCCCTTCTCCGGCTGTGCCATGGGAGAGTGGTTCCGTGACAACGGCAAACATGGTGGGTCCTTGGTCGTAAAGATGCAATATTAACAAAGCAAACTAACAGTTTTCTTCAGCCCTCATCGTCTACGATGATTTGTCCAAGCAGGCCGTTGCTTACCGTCAAATGTCTCTCCTCCTTCGTCGTCCCCCCGGTCGTGAGGCCTATCCTGGTGATGTCTTCTACCTCCATTCTCGTTTGCTCGAGCGTGCTGCCAAGATGAGCGACAAATTCGGTGGAGGATCCCTCACTGCCCTCCCCATCATTGAGACCCAAGGTGGTGATGTGTCTGCCTACATTCCCACCAACGTAAGTTTATGCAAAGTGACCATACATGTCGCATTTATTCACCAATTTCTAGGTCATTTCCATCACTGACGGTCAAATCTTCTTGGAGGCTGAGCTCTTCTTCCGTGGTGTCCGCCCAGCTATCAACGTCGGTCTTTCCGTGTCCCGTGTCGGATCTGCTGCCCAGACGTATACACCTTTCTTTGATCTTCTGTGACTATTTCTAATATACGTATTTCATTTTTAGCAAGATCATGAAGAAGTTCGCCGGATCCCTCAAACTGTACCTTGCGCAATACCGTGAAGTCGCTGCCTTCGCTCAATTCGGTTCCGATCTCGATGCTTCCACTCGTTTCCTCCTCTCTCGTGGTGCCCGTCTTACTGAGCTCCTCAGTATGTGTTTACCAGTTCCACATTTTGCTGCTATTGTTAATTCGTTTTTTCTTTAGAGCAAGGACAATACCAACCCCTTGCCACCGAGGTTCAGGTCCCCATTATCTACGCTGGTGTCAACGGTCTCCTGGACTCCATCCCCGTCGACCAGATTGTCAGGTGGGAGGCTGAGTTCCGTGCCCACCTCAACACCCAAGAAGCTCTCCTCAAGGAGATCTCTGCTGGTAACATCACTCCTGAACTTGAGGCCAAGATCAAGAAGGTTGTTGAGGAGCACGTTTCTTCTTTCACTTCATCGTAAAAGTTTAGAGTCGAGTATTTAGACCTCGTGTTTTTAACTTACTTATTAATACGAGACCCAAAATGAAGTAGTTTTGTTCTTCTCTCGCTTCGCGGAAGTGTAACGACTGTTTTTTTGTAACTTTCGGACTTTGCGACCGATGGGGTAAGTTCAAAAGTCAATTTAATCTTATCTCGATCCGTGTGTTTTCCGGTCTAGGGGATGTGCCCAAATTTTGGGTATTTATTTCACTACCCTTCCTTACTGGCTTACACCTCGAGTTTCTTTCAATTTCACCCGCGATGAGTTCCGAGACGATAGCAAAGTCCGCAAAAGCTGCTTTTGAGCAATCCCAGCTCCTCACAGCCTCGGAGCGCGCCACAGCGTTGCAGGCCATTCGCAAGCAGCTGGAGCTACGAAAGGATGACATTTTAACGGCTAACGCGGAAGATATCAAGGTATATACTCTTATTTCTACATCCTAAATACACTGCGGACAATCCATACCAAGCATATATTTTCTTTTCTTTTCTACTTTAGGCTGCTCGTGCCGAAGTCGATGCGGGACGAATGTCGGAGGCATTGCTAAATCGTCTCGATCTACGTCGGGGAGACAAGTGGGAGTCAATGCTCCAGGGAATTGACGACGTGGCTGCACTTGCGGACCCGACAGGCATCGTAACATACGCAACCGAGCTGGATGATGGATTAGAGCTCTATCGGGTTTCATGTCCGATAGGCGTTCTGTTGGTCATATTTGAGGCCCGACCAGAGGTGGTAGTCAACATTGCCGCTTTAGCCATCAAGTCTGGTGCGCTTCACATCTCCCATACAAACTCGTTTTCTGCTCTGTTTATTGAATTATTTTTTTCCTCTACCACAGGAAATGCTGCGATTCTAAAAGGCGGTAAAGAGTCCAATCGCACAACGTTGGTTCTTTCCGAAGCCATCTCTGCGGGACTGTCACAGACGGCTGTCCCTGAAAACTACATTCAAACTATCCAAACTCGAGATGAAGTCTCGTCGTTGCTGAAGCAAGATAGATACATTGATTTGGTTATTCCAAGGGGAAGCAACAGTCTGGTTCGAAGCATACAAAACAGCACGACCATCCCCGTCATGGGACACGCGGATGGCCTGTGTTCTGTATATTTGGATGAACATGCGAACCTAGAAAAGGCTCTCCGTGTGGTTGTGGACTCAAAAGTAAGCCCTACAGCTTTCGCTAAACATCTTCATTAACTGGATTTTAGATTGATTATCCCTCTGCGTGCAACGCCGCTGAGACCTTGGTCGTTCACGAATCTCTGCTACATACAATCTGGCCAGCAGTAGCAAAGGCTCTATTAGATGCCAACGTGAGATTGCTATGCGACCCTCCAACTCTCGACGCCCTAAAAACCATCTCTCCCGTCCCATCGAAACTCGACTCACATGTCGAAGCTTCAACTCCAGAGTCGTATGAAACAGAACATCTTTCGCTAGTCATATCTGTCGTTGCTGTTTCCTCGTTGCAAGCCGCCATCCAGTTCATTAATTCTCATTCTTCACATCACACTGACGCCATTATCACTGAAAATGATACAGCCGCGTCCATGTTTTGTCGCGCCGTAGACTCTGCTGGTACTTTCATCAATGCTAGTACTCGTTTTGCAGACGGTTTTCGATACGGCTTTGGAACCGAAGTCGGTATCAGCACGGGAAGAATACATGCGCGTGGACCCGTTGGTTTGGAAGGTCTAGTGATATACAAGTACATGATGAAGAGCAAGGATTCGAACGGACACATTGTAGGAGAATTTGGCTCAGGCAAAAAGCAGTTCAAGCACAAAAAAATCAGCACCACTGTGCTGCCCTTCTAGTATACGAAAATCATATATATATATATGTGTGTGTGTCAATGTATCTTCGACCTTAAGGGTGTTGCACCAACACAATCTGTGTCGCCAATGGTATATATCACAAGTTAAAAGATGGTATTAATAAACTATAAATCTAGATAGGAAAACAAAGAGAAATCCGTTGTCTTCATGAGCTTGGTTCTTCTAACCTAGCCTTTTTATCGACATTAAGTGGCTCCGGCTCGCTCTCAGCTTTGCGCTTTGTAGCAGCGACATCCTCCACGGGAGCTTTCTTCTTTTTCTTGACCATTGAACTCAAGTCATTGACGACAATGGGTGCAGATGACGATGATGTACCGTTGAGTTCTCGGTCCAACTGTTGCGCCGCCAAAGCAGGAGCAGAAGCCGATAAGGATTCGTTCGGCGAAGTCTTCAATTCTTCCACCTGAAGACGGATGACATCAGTTCTGCTAAAAATTGAAACGATGGAAATAAACTCACTTTGAGTGCCAAATCATCCCTCAATCCAGACAACTCTTTGATCTCGCTTTCAATATGCGAAGTCGTCATCTTCTGGACATAATCATCGCGAATGAGACGTTTTTGCGAAGATTTGCCTTTTCCTTTGGAGTCGAGGGTTTCTTCTGGCAGAGGAGGGAGCGTGCCTGCCAAACCGTTCTTAAGTTCTACCAGCCTGTCCTCCACGCTCTGTTGCGCCTTTTCGGCGTGCGCGATAGCATCGGACAAACGACCAGACGTCAAATCCAAGACCATACTCAGTTTATAATGGGCTTCCGCAATCTGGCGAGATGAACCGGGCAACAGGGCAACCTTCAGTTCGAGACCGGCCTCATAATCTGAAATTGCCTGGTCAAACTTCTCTAAAAGATAATGATAGTATGTTACAAAATTGAATGAGGGTAGTCAGTAAGTTGATGCGCACCGGTCTCTAGCGATACATCTCCGAGTGCGATGTAGGTATCGGCCAACTTGAGCTTTACTTCATCGTCGTCTTCATCATTCTTTTGCTTGTCATAGATGGCACGAGCGAGATCAAGCACTTCCCATGCAGCATTAAAGTCGTCTTCAGGCTCTCCATCATCCTCTTCATCTCCTTCTTCTTCTTCTTCTTCATCCTGTCCTGCAGCTGCCTTTCCAAAAAGGTCAATAGGGTGGTCTTCGTCATCTCCTGCATCATCCGCATCTCCCGAAAATGATAGAATAGGGCCATTTTTGTTTGATCCAGAGCCTGAAGCTGAAAAGATGGCACAAATTGAGTCATCAGGCCGAAGGACGATGAATGCCACATGCACGCACCTTTGTTCTGCTCTTCGATTGCCTCCTCTGGCTGTTCCTTCCCTAACACAGTACTCTGGGCAATTGCGTTCTCCAGAAGAGCTTTTCCGTAAGCGAAGTAGAGGTCTGCGACTTCAGGTGCGTCCTCGCCGAGCTGTTTGGTACTGCCAACGTATCAAGCAAAAAAAAAAACGCGTCAGAGACGCGCTGGCCTTACAACGCGACAGTTTTGTGTAAATGTCCTATGGACGCGACTTACGCGAGTTCAAGGGCAGTGGCATAGTGATCGATAGCTTGCTCGTATTTTTTCAATGCAAACGCGCGTTTTGCATGCTCTACTGAGCTTTCTACTGTGACAGTGGCCGAAGTAGATTCCGAGGCGTTCGTTTTCGTTGATCTATCAATATACATTTGGATCGGTTATGTTGCATGGAAATGGGTATCTTTCATTGTAACTTACGAGCTCATTACAGATATAGATTTGGACGGAGGTGAAGTAAGGTGTTTAAAGTGCAAGAAAGTAAAAGAGGAAGGTGATGTGAGAAAGTGTCACGGTGACAGTAGTTTTTGAAGGGAATGGTCATGGAAAAAACGTGACTACTGAAAGAACGATAATTAATATGGAAAAGAATGTACAAAATGGATGAACTAGAAAAAAACTGCAAAGGAGTTACATCACAAAAAAGTCCCAAAGATCCAAGAAGTAAAATTGAAAGGACGAAAAATCCCTGGGGTTACTTCCCAATAATCAGGGGGATATGGAGTCCTGAACGGCATTAAAACTACTAAGGGCATAAGGCTACTATATCAATGAATTCGTGGAGCTTGGTTGCTGCTGCTGGTTTCCTGATATCCCGGTGTTGAAAGGTTGAGATGAACCGAAATTTATAGCAGGCGACGGTTGAAAATTGGCAAAAGAGGATACACCACTGTTACCCCCACCAGTTGCCATCGACGCTCTAAATGGATTGGCTGAACCACCACCTGTCATTTGGGGCCGCAAACCAACCCCAAGGGTTGAGCCAAAGGAACCACCTAAACCTCCAGTTGCTCCTGTAGGTTGAGTATTCAAGAAAGCGAAATTACCGGTAATTCCGTTTGTAGGTGACGCGACTGTGGAGGTAAACGTGCTTCCGTTTGGAGGAGAGGTAGTACCACTGGTGGTTGGTAAACCGCTCACCGAAGGTGTAGTTGGAACCGACCCCGGAATTGCAGGTAGTGATTCCATCAACGAGGCACCAAAAGATGATGATGGTTTAAAAGGCTTCAGTCCTGAAAACCCTGTCATTTGTGGCTTGAGGGACGAAGCTGAGGGTTGCATTGAGGGTGTAGTCGAAGAGTTCATAGCGCCCGTAGGTTGTGCCGATAACGTTGATGAGAAGACTGTGTCCATATGAGTGGATCCAGTTGCTGTCGCCGAGCTGCCAGTAATGGAAGGAGGAGAAGTTGTCGATGTTTGTGGTTTAGAATTTGAGAAGGCAAAAGATGACGCAACACTGGATATGTCGCTGGCCCCCGGATTCAAAGCACTAGTATTGAAATTGAACCCAGTTGCCTGGGGCTGCTGCTGTTGTGCTTGTGATGAAGACTGGTTTGGTTGAAAGTTGACCTGGTTTGGGTTTGAAATGCTTAGGGATGATAACTCAAAGAGTGTGGGTTGCTTTGGAACAGGAGGTGGGGGAACAGTTATGGGACCAAAAGGGTTCTTCGTCCCCGTTTGATGTGTTTTTACAGGCTGGGGAGTTGAAGAAAGAGCTGATCCAGTTGAAGTAAGTGGTGTAGAAGCCGGACGTGCCGGTGTGCTGTTTGTCCCAGCCGTACCGAAGGTAGAGGGCTTTGGCGCCATGAACGACGACGATGATGCTGCTGGACCTGAGCCTAGGGAAGAGAATGCGGACGTAGTCGAATTTGTGTTTAGCGTAGAAGGCGGGTTTGACTGCATTTCAAAGGTTGGGGCGCCAAATGATGGTGTTTGAGAGCTTCCGCCAAACAAAGCCATTCCAGTACTTTGGGGGATAAGCATACTTTGCCTGAAGGGATTGGCACCAGTAGCCTGAGGCTGAAGAAACCCGCTTTGCTGTGGTCGCAAGAAGTTCGTTTGCTGAGGTTGTTGTGTCTGTGGTGATAGAAAAAGAGCTGACTGCGATTGTTGCGACTGTGGTTGCGAATGCGGTTGTGCTTGCAGGAAATTGGCCTGTTGTGTTTGCAAAGGATTGGATTGTTGAGGATTCTGTGTCTGTTGCTGCTGGGTAGGTTGTTGCGGAACAAATCCTGTAGTGTGAGAAGGCAGATAAGATGAAAAGGGTCTGTGACCTGTGGGTTGGGGGACCTGTGGAGACAAGAAATTTGCGAACGGATTAGGTTGATTGGGTTGTTGGGGAGCAACGAATCCAGTTGGTTGAAAAGCAAGTGGTTGAGCAGGTTGTTGCAGCATAGGCTGCCCGGTTAACATTTGACCAAAAGGGTTCGAAGCTTGCTGGTGGAAGTAGGCCGTACTTGGGCTGTTGATAAATTAAATACTTGAGACCTTGAAACAGTGTAGCATTTCTCTCTCTTACCTATTAGTCTGTGGGTTAAACATGGTCGGTTGGCTTTCGTCAATAGACGAAAAGAAGTCAATTACGTCCTTGTTTTCCCCGGACTTTGAAACCTCTACGGTAGGCGCTGCCTTGGATGATGATGCCTCGGCAGATTTGCCATTGATAGTAGCTATAGGAAGAATTTGGTCAATGGATTGCCTGAGAGGCACAAATAAAATTTATCACTCGCCTGCTTTGGTTTGTTTCCCGTTGGCTGATGACTTAGGCCCACCTTCAGTAGCGGCTTTGTTAGTCTTGTATTCGATCCGATTTTGTTCAAAGTTGGCGTCATCAAGATATTCCTGAAGGGCACCAGCCAATGAAACGGGAGCCTGAAAGACGTTGGGTACTTGGCTTCAAAGAATTACAATTCAGATACTCACATGCTTCAGATTTGGTATAGAAACATTTAACAGGTTCTGCAACTTTTTGGCAACTCCCAAGTACTCAACCACGTATTCTGTCTGTTTGCAGAAATTGCGATATATCTTCAGGGCTTCTGTTGCATCAATGTGGGACATTTCGAAGTAGTGCTCTGTCAAAAGTGCGATTAGCTTGGCTCGCTGTGATGTCTATGAAAGACAGACCTAGGACATTTATAACACCCTCGTTTCCGGCTTGGAAAAGAATAAGCAGATCTTTGACCAACATGCGTAATGCAGTTATTGTCAACTCATCTTCCAAGTCGTCCAGATAAAACTGTGACAATGAAATAGGTTAGCACGGCGAAAAAGACATGTGCTGATCACAAGTCATACGCGGCATTCCACTAAAGCATCAATCATTCCATGAACAGCTCTCGTTTCTCGTAGTAGGCCCTTCTCGACAGTCATAGATCTCAGTTTCCTCCCCATAATGGTCTTGCTTCTGGCAGGAGCGGAAGCACTTGTTTTAATGGGACGATCTTTCCGGCCTCGATATCCGTCTTCCTCGATCGATTGTGAGTTGCGCATGTCCCGGTTGCTTTCGGCTTGCACCCTGACGGCATCATGTTTGAGGTCTTTGTACGCCCGAATCCTAGAATCAAGATAGAGTGCGTAATTTTGCAAGTTCTGAGGAGCAGCATATCCTATAAACATTGAATAAGTGGCAACAATGAAATAGATGGTGATATTGATACCAACCTTCCCAATTCCCTGCAGTTATGTTACGCAGACGAAGGATTTCCGAAGATGACAAATAGGAAAGTACATTGTCTGTGGCCCCATTGCGTATCATTGTGTGAAGCACGATCAGAGCCTTAAATGCTACCTAATGAATTAGACGATGGGGTTAAGAGCATTATTTACACACAAGTTAAATGTTCAACGCACAATAGCATTCGGTTCTCGGAGGCGAGGGGCGAGGGCTTTGCACACATCATGGACGGCGCCGTCATCGGACCAGGTTGCAGCAATGATAGGGTCTATGTACTAGAATAATAATATAGTTGAGTTGGCAGGAAAGAAGAATAATTGTTTGAATTTACTTTGGCCTTTGGAGGAGCAGCTTTTGGTTTGCAGGCCAACTTCACGACCTTGTCGTAGCTCGACATGTTCACGAATTACCCTATGGCGCGGGACTGTCGTTCATCAGCATGCAATCAAGGGTTGCTCTTTCAAACTCAGCTGATCATGTGATGTTGTCTTAACTCTTAAAGACTCTTGGCCGCATTGACTTGAAGAGAGTAGGCTGTACCTGTACCAGTTTTTGTGTAAATATCTCGAATACCGATATCAATGAGTACAACAGTTCTTATCCTCTCAGAAGTCTGTAGTATACTAAAACTTCAATCATGATTGCATGGATATAGTACTAGATGCCAATCAATAGGAGTGACTTTTGCCTGGTAGATTCTCAGTCATATGAATGAACAATATTGATGGTCTTACGACCTATTCAAGCTTCTCAGAAAAATCTGTTGCTTACTAGCCTCGTCGTAGTCTTTTGGGGATGAGAAACTTGGTACTGATTTAACTGACAAAGTTACAGACTGAAAACATGTGACCGTTAGTGTTCTATTAATAACCGTTCGGCGGCTAAATAAAAGTCAAGTTGCCAAGTACTTAGCACTGAAGACCCTTGAGATTCTTATTTCAAAAAATGTGTGAGTTTATAGATCGGTGGTGTCCTTTGGGATCATACCTCTCTCTCTACGCGAAACTGCTTGTCATGTAGTCATTATCTCTTCGTTGTGGATGGGTTTTTCTGTTTCTCCACGCTTTGCGGCGAGTCCTCAAACTCCTTCAAGATGGCGAGCCCAACTTGGTCCATAAGATCAAACCGCCATACAGGCTCCCATATCCCCATAAGATTGTGTCGCATCTTGGATATGTCGTATAACCCGGGCCCATAGCTCTCGTATATTTTTCCCGCTCGCAAACTTCTCTTCAAAACCATGTTGGCACGAGGTGGTCGTATTTCGTTGTATATCTTGAGAGCTGTCTGTCACATTTGTTGTTAAATTAAAATTTTCCTGTATAAATATGAGATCAACCTCTATATTCGCCTTTCGGACATTGGGATGTCCGAGAAGACGACATAAAGCATATGTGTCTTCAAAACCTTGACCGACTCCGGCGCCTAAATGAGGAACCATGGCATGGGCCTATACTTTAATCATCAGCTAGCACTCAGTATGAGGAGGATATTAGAAGGCATACTGCGTCACCGATAAGGACAACACGACCATTAACATAACTGTCTAGTGGTGGGTACAGTGTATGAATGGACCATCGACTCGGTTGTTTCAAATGGTTAAGCATGATCATCACATCGTTGCCCCAGCCAGAAAATCTGTTCAGAACCTCAGCCTGTGGCACACTTTCAACCCATGGGTGAGAATGCTCGGAAGTGAGCATCTTGTCCCCTGTGTAAAATGCTACAACATTAAGCTACGAACGTAAATTTTCGGTGGTGTCTGGAAAAGGATCAACACATACCACCGTGTCGTTTCTGATCGGAAAGGTGATGATATGCTATATTTTAAATAAGCATCAAAGCTCGTAAATGAAGTTCTGTCATGAAAACTCTTGCCTTTCCTGCCCCAACCCAGCAGTGAGGTCGACTTCTGATATCAGCTTTTATTCCTTCAGTCTCCAAGAGGTCTATGGGAATTAACCCTCGGTAGGCGTATGTGCCCGAAAATGCCAGTCGGTTATCCGTTTCACTGACAATTGCGCTACGAGTAACGCTTTTTATACCGTCAGCCCCAATGATAACATCCGCTTCGTGGGTAGTGCCGTCTGCAAAGTGTAGAGTCTGAGGTCCCGTATTTGATTGTTCAACGGACACACATCGTTTGTTAAAATGCGTGCTTATCATGGTTGGGTCCAAAAGTGGCATGACAGCATCCAAAAAAACAGGTCTTGCAAGATAAATATGAGTATGTCAAAATTTGGCAGAGGCAGATCATCTACCGATAGACTCCCAGTCCTTCGTTTCCTTGTTGGCCGGAGGACTCCGCATACTACGTAGTATGTACCAATTTAAGTTTTTTGCTGGTAGGTAAAGCAGACTCACGTCAAAAACTTGTTCATGATCTCCTGTACCTGAGATCATATTGAATAGACGTTGATTAGCCTTCTGCTGGCCAGAGACTTTGAGGATGGTGTCGAATAGTCCAAGTTCCCTCAGAACGCGTATGGCATTGTGACCTGCCAAAATGATTTGAGGAAATTTTTCAGACTTTGGCATACAGCACTGTATACTTACCAAAACCAACTCCTGCGCCTATTTCATGATAGTGTGCCTTGAATCGGACTTTATAGCTTGCAGAAGAAACAGCAAGAAATAACAGCTTACTGCTGCCTCGAATACATCAGCCTTTATGCCCGCATTTGCGAAGCCATAAGCACTTTTTAATCCAAGTGTATCTGAAATCACTCTCTTGACCAAATCGACCAATAACAACGACGTACCATGCAAGGCCACACATCCCTCCGCCAACGATAGCCACGGTGAAGTCTTTGAGCGGCTGCGGCATAATCGGTAATTCTAAGAGCTACTGCCAACTCGCCTTATCAAAGGAATTGAGTCGCTGAAGACACCATTTACCACAGTGCATTGCTAGACTTTAAAGCATGGTTCCCATGTCCAAAATTATCGTGAGGTTCGATATGCAATCGACCTTACAAGTGTGCCAATACATGGTAATAATATAACATGGGAGACATGAAGCAGTATTAGTTTCGAATGCCGTTCTTCCACGAGGATTGTGGCAAGATCCGTGGGGCTGAGGTTCAAAGAAACGAGACGTTGCCACTGGCGGCTAGGAATTCAAAGCCGCTTCCGAATACCCGGTGGCTTCATTTTAGCTTGAAGTTTTGATATACGTCACCAGAGGGGAAAGGTATATATATGGTGCCCATTGGTAGTCAAAAAGGACTGAAAAGTCTAAAACTCAAGCACTTCTTAACAAGCAATAGCTTCTTAACAAGCAATAGAGGGAGAAACATGAAGTTAAACATAGAGCGAAGGAGATGTCCCAATTTGAAGATATCATTTAGCCCACACAAGCTCCAGGCGTTAAATCACAAGCAAAACGATGGCTCCTATCGATGAAAGGAATATTGCGAACTCTATCCTTGTTTTATCCGCAAAGCTTCCTTTGGGTGGCACCTGTGGCATCGGTGCATTAGGGTTAGGCTTCGGTTTTGCTATTGCGATAGCCAAGTTCATATATCAACAAGTTGAATGGTTGCAGATAGTATACATACCTTTCGGAGCAGTACCGGAGTCGGGCGAGCCATTGGAAGAGGAATCATTTGTTGCGTCGCCACCACCATTTCCTATCATGAAGAAAGTCTCAGAACAGCATTCAACTAGAGAAAATCATTTAATTCCAATCACCAGATGCGCAGAACGAAGACAACTGGTCAAGAGAATTTGAACTATCTTCTGCTGAGCAGGTTTGGCTGACGCATGACTGTAGAAGCGCCTCATTTGCTGCCGTACATATACAATCCACTGTAATCTGCCTAGAAGACTATTTTGTTAGATAGAATGTTTCAAAGCATGCTGTGACGACTCGCCCGCATGAGGTTTGCGCTACGCAGTTTTGAGCACAAGTAGGAATATCGGCGCTGCCGTCATCTGATTGCGCGAGAACATTGTGAACCAGGACAATAAGACCCATTAACAGTGTAGTATAATAAGAGGATAGCCGCATTGTAGTAGAGAGTTAGACGCAAAGAAAGTTACAAGCGAGAGGAAAGATGTTGACGAGGAGTAGAAATATTTTCTCCCTTTTGTTGAGGAATGTCAAAGGTGTCCCGACGCTTGCGGCTGTCGACAAGCAGGGGAAATTGACAGAATTGCCTTGTCAAAATGGAAGAAATGTACAGCATATTGACAACGGTATCCATGAGCAAAGCACACCAGCCTCAGAGAAAGACACGACGGAGCAGTCTGCATGACTATGGGCGTCCACATCGACAAGGAGTAGCAAAAATAGCCTTGCTGGGCCGAGAATTAATGACGCAGTCTTGAAGTAAAGCATCGGCGCAATAGAATATGGCAGGCGGCGCTGATGAGGAAACAACAGTTTGACTAGGATTTTGGAAGTTCAACACGGAAATATGACTCTCTGCGCTTCAAGTGCCCATCAACTTTCAAGGGAATGAGATCCAGGCAAGTGCGGTCCTCCGAGTCGGACTGGGATGACGTGGAGCGCCACCAGCGCAGCCACAGCGAAAACCATACATAGTAGGACCAGAAAACATAGCAGAAATTCAAGGTCAAGCTCGGAAGGAATGAATTAGACCATGTGAAGGATAATAAAAGAAAAGATATTGCGTTGAAGGTGAGGAAGATTGAGGGTGGAGCAAGTTGTGCCTGAATCAAGTTGGTGTCCATGACCTATTAATAACCCGAGTCATGAATAGTAGCTGAATTTGAATGTCGACTCCTGGTTGACCACTGCCACCATCATCTTTCTCGTATATCCTATCCACAGCGCAACAGACACTCCTTTTCATTTCTGAACTCAGTACATGGCCCATACTTTCATCAGTCGCCCCTAAATCAAGTTGCATCGATTGAATCTGGATTTTTTGCTCACATCTAATCTGTGGCTGTTCGACATAGATCAACTTGAACATTTTGACACACTTGAAACGGGCGCTCAGAAATACTGAATAGTCTGACTTGCCTGTATCTGAGATTTTACTTCCAATTTCTTTCAGGTTGACTAGAGACACACCCTCAACATGAGCATCAAGGTCCATTTGGATGCGGAATGGCGCAACTGGCTTCGCCTAAGTCACACTCGACCCATGTTGCGGAACCTGATCTATGGCGCCATACTATTTCTGACTGTCTACACGCTGTTCAACCTGTCTTCCCTCAAAACTTCACAATTTTCTATTTTTCCAGGCACCAAAGATTCTGGAGAAGTAGTCTCTGCCGAGGTTTGGAGCAGTCGTGCCGACCAAGTGAAACAGGCGTTTAGACACGCTTACAGTGGGTACGTTCGATATGCTGCCCCAGCGGACGAGTTGGCGCCTCTCAGAAATTCAGGAATCAATGTGTACGTCGTATATCCCTCCCATTGACAAGTGTTTTTGATGCCGTTGCGCGCGTCAGGTTTAACGGATGGGGTGCAACAGCCTTCGACTCTCTCGATACCATGCTTTTGATGGGTCTCGATGATGAATATAAACATGCACTGGATATCGTGAAGAAGGCAGATCTCTCCAGAGCGGAGGTATTCGATTCATTGTTTCCAGGCTTGAAGATAATATAATATTGAATATCTTTATAGCCCCATTTCGTTCCCTTTTTCGAAACTGTAATCAGATACCTTGGCGGATTGCTTTCGGCATATGCTTTGTCAAAGGATGTAATACTACTTGATAAAGCCGAAGAGCTCGTCAGGAGACTGGATCCTATTTTTGAAACTCCAACTGGTATGCCTTATTTCTCTGTGAACCCCAAGACGTGAGTGCTTCAATTATACATCAAACTGCCAACTCGTATTTATTTTCTTCATAGGGGAGAACATTGGGGGCCAGATATTGGAATTCTTGCTGAAATTGCTAGCTTACAGCTGGAGTATGCGTATTTGGCAAAGTTGACTGGGAAGGTCGAACATTATAATCGAGTTTGTACTTCGTTAGCGCCTTGCAGAAATTTTGTTCTAACTAATCGCTACAGTCTGAGGCTGTCATGAAAGCTCTGAGCTCTGCAGACCTGAGGTATACCTCTGGTATGATGCCAATAAAATGGAATATTACCTCTGGAAAAATACATAATTGTCAGTTCAACGTTTGGATTAAGATACCTTTGGCTCATTGGGATCAAAACTAGTCCATTTATCAGTTGGAGCCCAAGCTGACAGCGCACACGAGTATCTCTTGAAACTTTACCTCCTTACTGGCAAAACAGATAAACGGAGTATAGAAATGTGTAAATCCTTCTTTTATTTGCTATTGATGAAACAAGTGACATATATATTTATCTTTAGATATTCGAGCTACCACCTATATCATCACTAATTTACTCTACCTCTCGCCTACGCGAAATTTACTCTACGTTACCGACGCCATAGCAGGCTCCTATAATCAACAAGACACACCTAGCCATATACAGGAACATCTTTCATGTTTCTTTCCTGGATTACTCGCCCTCGGGGCTCATACCTTACCTCTTGATAATCTGGCCGGAATGGGAGTCGATTTTGAAGCTTTGGCCAACACAGACAGCTATGGGCTAGGAGGGCAAGGATACGCAAAGATCCGAGGATACAATCTCAAAGAACTACACATGTGGGCGGCTAAAGGGCTAGGTCAGACATGTTGGGCCACATATGCTGACCAGCCGACAGGGCTAGGTCCCGAAGAGATCCTCATGCAAATAAGAACTGGCCAGAAGACATGGATGGCGGCGGGGGGCACATGGTCGCAAAAACCGGTTAGCTATCTGTGGATCGACGCGGTGGAGAAATGGAGACAAAGTGGAGGGAAAGGGGTGCTTCCTGGGTTAGCGGACCCGAAACCGGTCCTCACCAGCACGGGGAGGGATTACACGATGAGGAAATCGTCATATCTGCTTCGCCCAGAGGTGGGGAATGTGAATTTGATTACACGCGATCAACGGAACTAACCCGCATTTTGTTTGCTTAGACAATTGAATCAATGTATCTGTTGTGGAAGGTAAGCGGGGATGTGAAATGGAGAATGCGGGGTTGGAGAGTGTTCGAGGCGATCGAACGCGAGACTAAAACGGCGAGTGGGTATGCGAGCGTTGTGTCAGTTGACATGGCTGGAGGGTCAAAGAGGGACAGTATGCCAAGGTAGCGCATTTTTGGTCGAATCCTATTGGACGATGTTACTGATGTAATGCACGGGCAGTTATTTCCTGGCAGAAACGTTAGTCCATGCCGCATGCAGGAATGATGACCTCGCTGACTCAACTTTTAGGCTGAAATACTTGTACTTGATGTTTCGGGATGATGACCCAATTTCTCTCGATGAGTGGGTGTTCAACACCGAAGCCCACCCGTTTCCTGTATTTAAATGGACTGCTGAGGAGAGGGCGCGGTTTAATGTGTAGATTTTGTGAGAATATATATAGCGGACCGGACGGACCGAGGGGCGTGATGTTTCCCAAAACAGAACGACGACAAAAGAAAGGAAAAAGAGATCGGCAATGTTGCTCCCCAGATGGACGGGCGTCTTCCGTCTGAGCGGCTCCTTCGGGAGGGCTATAAAGCCTTCCCCGTCATATCTATTCCGTTATCTCCCTCTCCGTTTCTCATCTACCATGGCTGCATTGAAGACAGGTCAATTCATTGGTGCTCTTGACTGCGGCACAACGCAAGTCTCCATACCACTTGTACAATCCTTGTACTGACCCACCGCACCTTCTACTTCTAGTTCAGTCAGGTTCATTGTATTTGACCAACATGCCGAGATCATTGCTCAACATCAGCTCGAATTTCCCCAGTACTACCCACACCCCGGGTCCGTCTCGTCTTCATTATCACATTACATGCACTTCTAACCATCGCTGCAGATGGCACGAGCACGACCCTGTAGAGATTCAACAGCATGCAGATCAATGTATTGAAGGCGCCATCTCCGAGCTGGAGAAGGCTGGTTGGTCGAAGGACAGCGTGAAGGCGATCGGTACGCGTCCGTGTTCTGGATATGATCTGAGGCTTGACTGAGGTTACCAGGTATCACCAATCAACGCGAGACTACCGTTTCTTGGAGCCGTAAGACCGGAAAGCCCTTGTGCAGAGCTATTGTTTGGACAGATTCCCGCACGAAGAATACCGTTGCACACTATGAAGCCAAGCTCCAGTCTACTGGCATACAAGTTTCCCCCGGTGTATGGAAGAAGGGTGCTGAAGGCATTGAAGCTTTGCGGAGCATGTCAGTCCATGCTCTATCTCGTTTTTCATCCCACCTTCTTTCGGGCTAATACTCCCTCTAGCACCGGTCTTCCTCTTTCAACCTACTTCTCTGGCATCAAATTGCGATGGATGATTGACAACTACCCTGAAGTACAAAAGGCTCATGAAGCAGATGACCTCCTCTTCGGCACGGTTGAGTCCTGGGTCGCATATGTACGCGCCTTATTTTATAGTCTATTTTCGCACGTCACTCAAACGCTGTCTACGAAAATAGAACCTCTTGGGTGGTGTCGAGAAGAATATTCATATTGGCGAGGTCACGAACGCGTCGCGTACTCTGCTTTTGAACATGTCAACGCTCCAATGGGAAGATTCTCTTTTGGAATTCTTTGGATTCCGCAAGTCTATCTTGCCCAAGCTTGTGTCGACCTCTGAGATCTATGGCGATATTGCATACGGCCCGCTGAAGGGTGTTCCCATTGGTGGTCTTGTTGGGGATCAACAAGCGGCTTTGATTGGAAACAAATGCTTGAAACAGGGAGAGGCTAAGTGTACCTATGGAACCGGCGCCTTTTTGCTCTTTTGCACAGGGGGAGAGATTGTCAAAAGTGATCATGGGTTGCTCAGCACAGTAAATCATATGTCTGATTTTAATTGAGCGGGCGACTCACGACAAGTTTCCTAGGTTGCATACCAAGCAGGACCCGACGCAAAGCCAGTCTATGCCCTGGAGGGAAGTAGTGAGTCACCTCAAAAAATCCACCATATGTTTCTCCTCAGAAGCTAACTTCCTTTCAGTTGCCGTCGCTGGGAGCGCAATCAAATGGCTAAGGGACACTATGAAAATTATAAACTCTGCTGGTGAAATTAACACGCTCGCTGCCAAAGAGTCAGATTCTGGCGGCCTTTATTTTGTCACTGCGTTCTCTGGTCTCCTCGCACCTTACTGGGATCCTGGCGCGGCTGGCACTCTCATCGGCATTTCGCAATATACAAATCCATCTCATATAGCGCGCGCTACCCTCGAGGCTAATGCATTCCAGACACGCGCAGTAATTGAGAGCATGAAGCTCGACTCTGGTAGCGATCTCAAGCACCTGAAGGTTGATGGAGGCATGACCAACGGTGACCTTGCCATGGAAATCCTTGCTGATCTCGGTGGATTCGAGGTCGTTCGACCTGAAATGAGAGAGTGAGTGTTACCAATCTTAGCATTCCGCAATATTTTAATTTCTTTTTGTAGATCTACGGCTCTGGGTGCTGCCCTTTGCGCGGGAGCTGCTATAAAAGCATTTGGCTGGGATTTGTCCAACCCTGAAACACTTGCTCAAGTCAACACCAAAGGCACCCGTGTGTTTACTCCCGCAGCTGAGACGGAAGAGAGGGAAAGCAAATGGAAATTTTGGCAAAAAGCTGTCGAAAGATCCAGGGGTTGGGACGAAGGGATCGATGCTTAAGCCACGAAAAGTAAAAACGGCATTGTGGAGGTCATCTTATTTATTTAATACCAGACAATGTAACAATAATTTGAATATTCCATGTATATAAATCGTGCACCTTTTACAAGAAAAACTAGAAAGACAGTCTTTGCAACCATGGTGCTGCATGACCGCCTCCGGAACATTGCTGATATCGATGGGAGATTGCGCGGAAGACGCTAATGGAAGGTACTATTTTCCAAACTTTTTCAAAGGGTCGGACTTTTTCTTCCCTCCACGTCCACTAGGCCCTCCACCGCGTCCACCTCGACCTCTGCCCCGACCTTTCCCGCGCATTGGGTCCTTTTTAAATGGCACAAATGATTTTGCTTTGCCCTCGTCCCCTTCAGCTTCAGCACCAGGTACGGGTGCGATGCGGGGCAACAAATATTTGGGAACATGCTTCATATGTGGCTGCACTCGTGTTGGGTGTAAAGGTTTGTCATGGCGTAAGAACTCGAGATCCAGCGGGTTATCTTCGAAATGGGCCTGAAAGTAATTCCGATTGATTAATCAGAAAAAAACCGAAAATAGAGTGAACTAACTTTAAGTTTATCGGAATTCAATATTTCTGTCTTCAGCTCCTTCACCCGTGCCTCGCGAATAGCAGCCTTTGTAACACTCCGTAGAGCATCTTCCATGCGATACCTAAATGCCTCCACTTGCTTCATATCAAACTTATACTCCTTAATTTTGCTTCCTCTGGCGCCTTGCTCCCTCTCTATCTTATTGAACACCACTTCATCTTTCTCCGCGCTCGGCAGACATCCCACAACTTTGTTTTTCCCCCACTGGTCCTTGGGAACTACAAAGGATAGAGACATCCCTGTACGGCCGGCACGAGCTGTACGACCGACTCTGTGTGTGTATGACCGTGAAGAGGTCGGCAGATCAAAGTTGACAACACATGCAACGTCGACGAAGTCAACACCGCGAGTTACCCCATATTCCTTAGCCTTCCCCTTGTCTTTACGATCGCGTTTTCTTGGTCTGCCTGACGGTGGTGAAGATTCGCGTCGCCGCTTGTTGGTTTCAGGTTTGGATGAACTAGGCTCTGGAGATAATTCCTCCACCGGTTCACGTTGAGTCGAAGTGACTGATTTTGAAATCAGACAAGTGTTCAAGATCAATTATGAGACAGAAAACCCACATTCTTCCTCATTATCTAGTTCGTCAGCCTCCTCTTCATCTTCAGTATCATATTCGCCACTAGCGCCGCTCTCATCCGTAGCAATGATATAGTCATAGACACCTTTATTAAATTCCTGCACAACATGATATCTGAATCAAACATGTGAGGCTCACAACATCAAGGCATTGCAAAGATAGATACCTAGAGTTTAGAGGAAGTTCTGAATTCAAAACACAAGTTTTGATTGAAAATTGCTCCAAGAACAGTTTTAGACGGTAACTCCGGTCTACATCATTCACAAAGATGATACATTTGCCTCTGATAAGTTTCAGCTTCAGGATGACATAGATAAGAAGAAATTTGTCGACTTCAGAGCATCTGGACGTTTTCATCAAATAAATGTCCAACATTTAAGATAGAAACGAACCTGACTGAATATTGACTAAGCAGAGCTGCTTCGTCCTCTCCTTCTTCTAATTTCAATATAGCCTACACACAAAAAGGTAAAAGACGACTGGTAGAGAAAGATCCATGGACTTACAGGGTTCCGAAGAGCAAGACCTTTCAACAGCTCAACATCTTCCGTCATAGTAGCGCTCATCAAAAATGATTGATATACTTTAGGAAGATAGCCACCGCTGAAGATGGCTCGAACGTCTTCATCATGTCCGTACGACAGGATGAGATCAGCTTCGTCGATGACCAGGGATTCCAAGGCAGAAAGCGAAATGGTTTTGGCTTGTAAAAGAATCAAAGCCCGTGAAGGTGTGGATATCAGAATATCTGGTTTGTCTGAAAGGAGGGTCCTGGATAAAGAACTCGAAAAAAGTGCTGAAGACCAAGATGCTTGTTTACTCACCGTTGTAAGTGCGATGTAGTCCCAGCCGCCACATTGCAAACAGTAATATCCTTATCGCAGTACGAAATCAGCCCTTTCAGCGAAGTTGAAACTTGTTCGGAGAGCTCCCTCGTAGGAACAAGAATTAGTGCCCTGGTAGTTTGCCGATTCTCATCTTCCGGTGTCAAATTCTAGTAGTACAAACTTAATGCAAGTTTATGAGTAAAAATAGCGACATACCTACACTTTTAATGCTTAGAATCTTCTGCACGACAGGTATGCAATAGGCAGCTGTCTTTCCACTGCCTGTACGGGCGCGGGCAAGGATGTCGCGACTTTCAAGAGCAAGGGGAATCGCTTTGGCTTGGACAAGGGTGGGTCTGGAAAAGCCCGAGTCCGCTAATGCACGCAGTAAACGAGAGTCGAGGATGTGGGAAAACGACGCGAAGGTCGCTTTTTTGTCGACCAGATGAGGCTCCATATTTAAGCAGAAACGAGCAGCAGCAGCTGAAGCGCTGATGGCCAAGGACTCAAAAAAATGTATTACATAATACAAATGAGCTAAAAATACACCTAATGTTCTACAAGTACTTACTACTAAGTAATCTAACGTAAGTAGTATTTGACTCCTTATTGTATGCTACATCTGTATTTCTTGTCGAACAAGCGGCACTGAGTATAGTGGTCAGTGACTGCGGTACCTACATCTCCACCATTAGTAGTGTCTACCATGAGCACTCCGCATTTATAGCAAAAATGGCTGTAGTATTTCTCCGTTAGATTGCCTTCGCTGTGGACAGCTTCATGAAGTTGCTAGAGACTCACGCGTTGCAGCCAGGGGCACCACACTACGTAGGTTATTGTTCAGAGGAAAATATCTATCGGCATGAAGCTTATAGACACACCGTCATGTGGTTGCAGCCAGACTCCTTCTGTACGGGGGTTCCACATCCTGTAGGTACATCAAGGCCCGAGCTCTCGCCGACTTTGAGGGTAAGACAAACCTGGGCAATATTTCCATCCCTTCCTTTTCATTAGTCTATCGATGTTACCGTGCCTACAACGATGTCGCTCTTCTGATCGTGCTACGGTTTGGTGGCAGCTTTTGCACCACTTGTGCGCACATACTGGGAGAGGGCAGATGATGATGTCATGTTGGCTATATTCAACACGATCTACGTGCATGGTTTCCTTGCATCTAGTAAATATAAAAGTTTTAGGACGACGGGGAAGATATAATATTTGTATACCTTGGACACTCTATAGAGACTGCATGGGAGACCACTTCAAGTTCGCCCAGTTTGCCAAACTCTTCAGAAGAAAGGCTTAATTGATCTAGTATTTCCCTGACGATATCTATTCAATCATCATATAAGAGTTAATTTGCATATGCAAGTTGAACGCAACACATACGATACTTGGTCGGCGCACGATCAGCGAGGCAGTCTGGACAGAATATAGGATAACGACCTTCTTGAATTTTTGTCCGAGTAAATTGGGTCAAACAATCTTTACAAAAACCGTGCCCGCACTCTGAAGGACCTAATTTGTCAGCATGAGTGAGGAGTTCACCACAGATGCTACAGGGAAACAGTGCGGGAGGGGATGCAAATGTAAGTAATCGAAATTGGTCCCCGGATTCCCTCCTCTCGGGAATAGGTACATGTAAAAGATCAGACCGAATGGTTGACCTTTCAGCATGCAGAGAAACTTCGTTATCTCCGTCATAATTGACAATGATACGCGGAATGTCTTCTTGGTCTCCATGCTGCATTTGCACGGCCAATTGCCAATCGAGTTCTAAATGGGAAAAAGATGACGCCCCATATTGTGACTTAGCCCTTTCTTCTGCTTGAATCTGTTTATGTAGAGAGACAAGCCAGGTATATTCGGAAGTTGTGCGATGAGGGAAGGTGGCGGCTATCTCTTCTTCGTCTTGTAGTTGTTTCATGAGCTGGACTTCCCATGTGTCTTCTATTTTTGTTGATTCTTCGGCAGTACATGAATTATTCTGACGAGACCCTAGGCTATCCGTGTTGTTTGCATGATCTTGCGCAAGTGAGGTCAACCACTCGAACTCGGACTGTTTCCCGTATCGCGGTACATTGCCCTCATTTACAGAGTCTGATAACAAGTCTCCTATTTTTGCAGAATTGTTATGTTCCACAGCATGGTTACTTGAGAAGGTCGATGCTTGATTTTGGAGCGACATCTGCCATCCAAATTGAGAATGATCTACTTCGGGCGCAAATTTATTGCGATGTCCTCGTTGAACTCGACGGTGCTGGCTACTGTTAGATAAGGCTTTGTCTGAGCACTGTGCCGAATGTGTTCCCCTTCCATTATGTGCTCGGGAACGACCCAGAGCATGATGGTCCACTATGTCATTGAGAAAAGGCCGGACTGCCTCGAGAGAAGTCCATGGCTTCTGTCCCATGCTCTGTATATACGATGCACTGCTGTTCATCAGGTCTTCGACATCGATATGTAGTGACCTATTGATCTGCTTTAAAACGAATGCAGATGGGCGCGTGTTCCGTAAAAATTCGCCTGTAAGAGAACCATCTGGAAGATGCCGTTTTTGTAGTCGTTGGCGCAGAAAGGGTATCATAAATTTGATGTCTTTAGACACCGTGAATGAGGGCCCTCTGGGGGTCATGGAATGTGTGTGCGAATCATATAATGTGAATATGTGCGACCCAGCTATCACAAAACTCAGACACAAAATTGCTTCTGTATCGTTACCGAAGAAGATGACAGCCCGGACAAGATTTGATGGGTCGGGAAACCAGTATCTTTAAAGGAATGAACTAAATAATCAACATTTTTAAGCAGATTAGGTATTTGACATACGATAGAAACCCCTCTAGATCTTCGAGGTCACAATGTGCTTTCTCGGCTTCGTATGTGTGCTTAAAGATGGGAAGCTCGAAAAGACTTGGTAAATCAATATAGTTAGATGCGCCCAAAATCGTCGTAATGTGCATGATCGACTGTAAAGACGCACACATTTATTAGCAAGCGAAAAGAAGATAGGTGAAATTAAGCGCTCACAGTAGCCATGGACGGTGATAGCAACTTTGCCAAAAGATCCTCACTCGAATGCCCCTCTGCGATCAAGTTGAACAATAATCGAGCGCAATTGAGAGAGGCTAGACCACATATCGGTTGACTGCTTCCCGCCTCTGAGTCTTGGTTGTGGAAGTTGCATACAGTGCTTTGGTATATCAGTCTTTTGGGCGTCTCCCAAGCTTGCGCCTCAAATGCATGTCCATTCCAGTCCACAAGGCAATCGATGGACGTATCTAATGACATCGTTTCTTCAAGGCCTAATAAAGATGTCGTCCAGATCAAGGGGTGCCTTGAGGTGCGCCCTAGGTGAAAGCGAGCGTCCCGGAGTTGAATTTGTCGGCGCTGAGCTGGGGTGAATGGTATATCGATGTCAACACCCTCAAGGGATGACCAATGTCGCTTTTAATACATCTCCGCACCATCCACGCCCCTGCATACCCCACGTAGCCCAATATATTTAGATGGCCCACCAAAGATTGATACGGAAATAGTTGGCTGTGCCCCATTGCACACTCGTCATCTCACCTTCTTGAAGGCTCGTGACAATGATGAGTAGCTTTCAATGAACACCGCATGCGATAACTCACAACGTATGTATATGACATGCATAATATAGCGTATTATTGAAAAGTGCTGTGTAAAAATCAGTCAGAATTGCTCATTCCGAAACTTCTATCATTGTAAACAGATAGTGGTGATTGTGACATCTATATCGAGGCGATGCGTTGAAGTTGCGAGATATCGTTATTTGTTGGGAAAATCCTCCACTCATAGAGTTGGACAAATTGCACATAGGTATTCGAGTAAAAGCTGTGGCTGCTCAACCCGCTGCTGGCACTTGGCGGATTTAACCGTTGGCAAAGCGGCCCGTAGTTATATATAGAGGCACATATTGCATTGCGGTACAAACTCATACATAGTCTCGTCCTATATCGTACAAAATTGGTTTCAACAATCATACACGTGAGAGTATTCCGTAATAGAGTCCTCTTGCAAATATATAGACTCGATGGGCTCTGGAGTACTGTCGACACTGACGCCCATAATGAACATTGATCGCTTCACTGACATTACCACCCTTAGAAGCATCTATGATCAAATCTCCACATCGGTAGCAAAAATGGCTTCCAGTAGCAGTGAGATATTTATCGAAAGGGGTCAAATATGAACTTACACCGAGCAACCTGGACTTCGACACTGAAAAACGGAACCAACTCGTGAGCTCAGGTGGCAAGGATTCGAATGAAGGTTGAAAGTCAACCCACCGTAATATGATTGCAGCCGGAGATTTTTTGAATGGGTGTTCGACAACCTTTTCCATGTGTCAATTGGTGTATAGGCAAGAAGAAACAATAGAATGTGTTTACCTGGGCAGTATCTCCAACCTTTTCGGCGCATTAGACGATCCAACTTCTTGTTTTTGCACTGGTGGATATTGTTGGAGGGATCGGGTATTCCTTGCTCGCATTCGCGACACCACGAGTATTTACACAGTGGTAACGGACAAGTAAGAACAGTATTCGCAATAAAATCCTGTCGGTCCACTCGCGTAGTTTTAGAGCATCTGGAAGTTCAGAAATATCGTAAGCATAAAAATGGAAACTGTTTGACGCTACTAACTGAGGGCAGCGCAAAGATACTGAGAAAGCAGAAATCTGAAGTTCTGACAACGCCTCCAGATCCTCCGCTTTCAAGTGAAGCCGATCTATGATTGCTTGCTCAATACCTATAAAACCACACTGAGTAAGGCAAGAGAATTTGTTTAGAAATTTATTTATCTTACTCCCGTGCAGGTGGCCTTCAATCGTACTGCAAATTGGACATTTGATAGGGTAGCGAGAATGATGGATCTTAACTTCGGTATATTGGCGCAGACATTCGACACAAAATGTGTGGCCACAGCCTGAGATACGCAAAACACCAGTTTGCGGCACTTCATCAAAGCATATGCCGCATGATAACGAAGGAGGTTTTGAATGAACGACCGTCCATTCCTCAGAAGGCCTTGACATCACAGCCATGATGTCCTCGAGAGAGATTCTCCACATTGGCTCAGAAGAGTAAGTTGGCCCAGCTATTACTGGATCTGGAAGGACGGTCGCTTGAGCATGGGTATTCCACAGCCAGCGAGCAGTCCATTGCCTTGCACCCCGATCGAAATCCCTAAATCCGAAGAAGGCAGACATGAAAGTGAGACTGAATGAAATATAATGGATGGTTGAATTATCGTTTGCTCAGTCTGAGTATGTCGCCTTATAAGAGGAGTACGTCAATAAACAGCAGCACAACAGATACCCAGAAATACACGGAACAAACACATACAGAGTAGCACAGACACGCACAAGACGCCCGTTGACTCACTGGTAGTCCTTTCGACATTACGGCTGACATGGGGTGCGATATATGCCTCGTATATAACAGGTTCAGATGGCAGGAATGATATGGGGGAATAGGTTGCCTCATCTGACAGTTCATCATGATTTCTCCCAATATACTCCCAGTGCACTGCCCCAGGTCGGCGCTCAGTACTCAGTGGTGACATATATACATCCAAGTAAGGAACCGCAAAAAGTTGGTCGAGTTTAATTCGAGGCGATGCTTATACCAGTTACCAGAAAGGGAGCAGCCAGGTAGAGGCATAGTTTGACCATGATGCGCCACCTCAATGTGAGTCCTGGTCAATGATAGCCACTGAGAAGTTGTATGTTTTGCAATTTGAAGCGTAACGTTGCCGTTTTGTCTTGAATGTAAAGAAGCCTTCAGGCTACAAAACGTTGTTTTTTGGAACTTTCTTTAAGATGAGGTAAGTACAAGTTTGGAGTCAAGGACGTTAGGGATTTGCCATGAGATGCCGTAATACTAAATGCACCGGATGTAGCGGCCCGAGGCATAGCGCACGGACCCTTCCTTGCGTTTTGTACACTAGTTTCCGTTTAGACTTTGACCACGCATATCATGTCGTCTGACCACTCTATCCAACTATCTATTTCAGGAACACCTGAAGAAAACGAAAAGTCTGTAACATGCAGGATGTAAGCCATATTTGCTGCAACGGAGAGTATGCCTTGACGGAATCGTATTCAGTTGTCGCCGCCAAACTGCAAAGTATACATGTCCGACCTGCAACGTACCATACTGCTCCCTGCCATGCTATCGATCTCAGGTGTGTGGTTCCCCTTAATAAATGGTATGCTTATGATTCTAACTTTCTTTGGATCCGCTAAAGGCTCATAGTCAATGTTCGGAGGGTTTTTACAAGAAAGAGATCGAGAATGACATCCAGTCCGGGCCTTCCAAAACAGCAGAGGAGAGGAAGAAGATGCTGGAGATGCTGAGAACCTTCGAAGAGCAAGTTTCCAATGGGCAGTCACTAGGAGATGAGAGTGAAGAGGACGATATGGATGATGGAGCGGACTTGGCAAAACGTTTCGAGACTGTTGACCTAGGTACGTTACATGATGCCGATTATTTGCTTCAAATACTCAGATCACACTATACCTACCAATAGACTCTGTATCTCCTGAAACATTGTGGTCAATGCTTACGGAGAAAGAACGTGTCAGATTCATGAAAGCATTTGACGATCCTGCGAGCGAATTAGCACAACAGCTACTGGCAAGCGAACAGCTGGAGAAAGAGATCAAAGGACCTTGGTGGGATGCACCAGAAGTACGGGAGGACGATAATGATCAGAAAGGCACGACACGCCGGTACGGTACTCGTCCAAGCATGATGGATATTCCTGCGTCGATGGTGAAAGCGGTTCCTACTGGGCACCCTTTGGTGTTCAACGTTTGCGCCATATGGTGAGTAGACTATCGTTCCTCTCTGACACTGTTGCTAAATAACGAGGCAGTATTGCATATGCATATATCACAAGACATCTAGGAACCTCTCCGTTGGGTAGATTAAAGCCAGATGAACCGGAATACCAAGAAGCGCGGCGACTGGTCTCACAACTGGTACCCTTTTTGATTGAACGCAAGTCGACACAACTATACCCTGATGTACCGTCTGTTATAACGGAGATCTGGTCCTTGGTGGATGCAGTGCGTCTCAATCATGCCATTAATATGATTAGCGATGACTGATAGGGTATCTCAAGGGCACCATGACGAGCGACCTATTTGCAGTTCTTCTCCGGGATGCGGCACGGTTGATGAAACCTCTGCGGATAACACAGATTGGACCGTCGGAGACGGTAAACGGAAATGTGCCTCCGTCGCACCCGCATTGCATGCCGGTATTGGTGCTATCAGATCTGGATGAGCTGCTGGGCGACGCTGGGCGAACAGAAAGCACCGGGGGAGAAAAGAGGAGGAGACACATTACGCACAAAATCCGGTTCTATGGGATACATATTTTATCAACGCCAAGCGGTGTGTTGGAGAGGCTTGGAGAAGAGCTGATGGCGCGGGCGAGAGGATATACACAGTAAAATAAAAAAAGCGACTGCGCGGGTACTCAATCTTTCGGGCACGTGATCTGTAGCCAATGGGATGTGTATGATGCAAGAGGACCCCTCCAGTCGTGTCGCCATACAAAACCAGACACAGGCCAATCTCCTCCTCCATCCCGTCCCCATTCCCAATGAGCCACTCACACTCCCATACCATCCACCACCCCCATGACGACCTCGAGGACCTCAATTGCGGCTCCGGGGGCGGCTCAGACACCCTTTTCAATCTTAGGATTGCTTCCATCTTCGTCATTCTCGTCGGTTCTTCTGCTGGCGCTCTTTTTCCCGTGCTTGCAAAGCGCTCAACATGGCTGCATGTCCCAAAAAGCGTCTTTGAGTATGTATATCTATCTTTTATCTCGACTTTTTTTTGACCTTTGCCATCTAGCTTTGCGAAATACTTTGGTTCTGGGGTCATCGTACGCCTATCTTGGTCTCTCTGATTTTCACTGTTTCACATTTTTCTGCTATAGATTGCTACGGCTTTCATCCATCTATTAGCCCCAGGCCTTTCTGCACTATCAAGTCCCTGTTTATCTGACGCATGGAAGGAATACGTAAGCATAGTTGTAATGATCTGCGTCCCCCTTTTGTTCATCTCCTCTTTTTCCAGCCTTATGCCCTGGCCCTTTGCCTCCTGAGCATCTTCTTTATCTTTATTGTAGAGCTTGTTGCCTTCCGCTGGGGGACTGGGAAACTCTCAAAGCTTGGGAAATCACACGGTGTGTTCTATCCTTTCAATTCATGCTTCTATTTCCTGTGGCTGACTGAGGGAAAAGATGCACATGGTCATAGCCTCGGCTCACACGCGGCACACGGTCCAGAGGGTACCTTCAAGTCTTCTGAAGCGCCACCTCTCAAGAGCGAGTCGAGCTCTTCTGACATCGAGAGCGTCAAAGGAAATGATCATGGTCATGGATTCCAAGACACGCTATCCACTCACATCATCGGTGTTGGCATCTTGGAATTTGGTGTTATATTGCATAGGTGTGCAACTCTAGCTGCCTTAGCGTATCATTTCCAGCTAATCTTTTATACTTAGCTTTTTGATTGGTCTCACACTTGCTGTTGACGAAGGTTTTAAAATTTTGTTCGTCGTGATCGTCTTCCATCGTATGTCGCATCTCCCAATGGACGTTGTTTACCCGCTGATACCTTTATATAGAAACATTTGAAGGATTGGGAATTGGTTCACGACTTGCGTATCTTGATCTCCCTGAACGATTCCGCTGGGCACCCATTGCAGGAGCCATTTTATATGGCCTCACCACTCCTCTCGGGATCGCTATTGGGCTTGGCGTCAGACAAACATATAATCCCGGTAGCACAACTGCCTCGATTGTCAGTGGTGTATTGGATTCATTAAGTGCAGGGGTTCTGACGTACACCGGGCTCGTGGAGGTATATGTTATATGTGTTCTTGTGCCATAGTATTTCCTGACCCTGTTTCTCTCTCCCTAGCTCTTTGCACATGAATTCCTCTTTAATAAGGAAATGATGTCTGCATCGAACGGAAAATTGGCTTATGCAGTAGGCTCTATGTGCCTCGGATGTGCACTCATGGCACTACTGGGTCGTTGGGCCTAAACCTTTTGCTCCCAGCCATTCAAACGCCGGAAATGGCAAAACGTTTACAACACCACTATCTCTCAAATTCAATCACACTGTATCACAACTAACTCACGATATCATATCCATGTACACATGCGTTTACGACCTATCCTATCTAGCCAGGGACATCCCGCTGGACTTCGACTCTTACCGCTGTATCGATAGGGTAACTTTTGACGACGGACTCATTGCATTTTGAGGAGATTTGTTGGCATTCAAAATAGACGTGTAACTTTCGCAGTATGCTATCTTGCTTCGGCTATCTAATTACCACTACATGTACAATAAAAGTAAAATGGATTGGAAACCCAACAGTACCCATTTGATCTGTGTGTAAACAATATGATCACCGTCATGCAGCCGGGATGTGACTATGGCGTATGACATCATCTTGCTAATTTGCTTAACAAGATTAGTGCCCAATAAACTTGTTCTTGTAATTGCTCCAAATTTACTCTTGAAAGAAAGAATGGCAGCAGCCACTGAGAACGGAAAATCAGACACGTCTTCCTCGCAGAGCAGCATGCCCCCAGGTATGGTTATGGGTCCTGACGGCAAACCCTGTAAAATTTGTACCGCATTTCGCAACTGGAAACCCGGAACCACCAACTACACGGAAGCAGATTCCAACAGAGCTGCCAAAACCTGGCCTGCACCACCCAATGCGCAGAAAAATCAAAAACAGCAGCAGCAGCAGCAAACTGCCAAAGGGTCACAGTTTGCAGGCTTTGCAGCGCTAGCTGCCGTGCCCGTCGCGAGTGCTGTGAGCACGGCTACCGAAACGCCCAACTCTGAGGAGAGTACCCACCTCGATGCTCCAGGTTACCGCGGCGACGAGCCTCCTCCGGGTTGTCCACCAGATGTCGAGCAGCTCGGACGTGCAACCTGGACGTTCCTGCATACTACCGCCGCTTACTACCCCGAAAAGCCCAACCCCACCCAGCGCGCCAACATGTTGATGCTCTTGCGTTCTATTCCCGTGCTATACCCATGTACATGGTGCGCGGATGACTTTGGGAAGGACATTGAGAAGAATGCACCGGATGTCAGTGGACGTACTGCGCTAAGCAGGTGGCTTTGTGAGAGGCATAACGAGGTAAATCAGAAGTTGGGCAAGGAAAAATTTGATTGCGCCAAGGTGGATGAGAGATGGAAAGATGGCCCACCCGACGGGAGGTGTGACTAGACTTGATGAGGCAAATGGGTAGGTTCATTATATCCAGCTCGGTTTGAGTGAAACTGACCTGCATTGGATCTCCAACTTCATCAGCTTTGGCACTGTTCTAGTATATTAAACAACAATTGATTTGAAAAAAGACATGACAGTGGGTCATTAAACATCCATCTTTACAACATATACTGACTCTCATAATTTAGAAGTGATATAATATATATAATACTATACCTATAAATGCAACCACCACCAAACCACGACTCAAAAAATAGATGGTCAATCCCAACTTGTCGGAGCTCGTTGCGCATCATGCTAAAACAATGTGTTCTATGGGTATACCCAACCAACGATGTGCTTCATCTACCTCAATGTTTGCCATTGACTTGTTGACTCGAAACTATGTATGGTGGCAAGTAAAAATATTGCTTGCAAAGGTATTGTTACAAAGTCCGTTGAGTATCTTTTCGAATACGTTTGGTTTTTTTGTGTCGAGTTTCGGGGTCGCCATCTTGATTCTTTACACTTCTCATGATATACGGGTCGATGTCTGTCAAAGAGACTACTACGTTGGCATGCTTCAAGCCACAACTTTCTCGACGCCCTCTGGGAACTTATACCCTCCTTGTCGTCGGACCTACATTTACAGGTTCAGCATTCAAAACCCAAGGATTGGAGGAGTTCGATTCAAACCTCATCAAAGACAGTCATCTCCAACAGACTCTTATCGTGTCCCCAAAGCGCACTTTCCTTCTTCCCGTCCCTGACACATCTTGCTACCTCGTCAGCCTGGAAGTGCCAGCCCCCGCCCACGTAATCAAAGTTTCGCGTTTCCTCTTTCGTGACCTTACCGTTCTTTCCTAAATACTGTACCTTGAATGACTTCGGGCAGTAGATGGGACTGTGTATCAAGATGGTACCGTGCTCAAACCGGATAGTGACACCTGTCTCAAGAGCATTCAATGTGATGCTACAGCTGAGAGAGGCTTGCGCGGCCAGTTTCGAAGCTGAGAACGTGAGATTGAAGACCGTACTGCTGTCGACAGGTGTGAGAGGTGTGTTGAGCATGCTTGCTGAGATGTTTGTTGGCGCAGAGAAGCCGTTCGCCGGGTTCTCGTAGAGAGCGAGGATTGCCTAATCATGCGTACAGTTTAGTTGTAATTATTCGTCCTGAGCGGAAAAGAATCATACCCAAAAGAGCGGGTAAGGACCTCTGTATGAAGTATTGTCTTTCGTTAACAGGTACATCGCAGTGGAGCAAGGCACCTACAAATCAAGCAAAGCCCCTCCGCCCAAATTCGGATCCAATATCCTATGGGTGACGGGGATGTCTGGAAATATTTTGTGTAAGCATGATTTCCGTGCTGCAGTCAAAAACACAACTACATACCGTGGATCCCGAAGTTTCCAGACAAATCAGCATGCAGCAGAACAGGCAGTCCGAGGCTTCCCTCCTCTGCGATCCTCTTGACCTCAAGACTAAGAGGTTGGAACCTAGTCCACACAGCTTCCATGAAGAAAACATTGTGTTCTCTTGCCGCAGTTATCAAAGCTCGAAGTTCAGCGGCATTACAGGTGACAGGCTTCTCGCAGAGAACGTGTTTTCCAGCCTTAATTGCATCCAACGCATTCGTATAGTGGTAGGTATGTGGAGTACCTTTTAAGATACGATATGAGTACTGAAATTAAATTGGATGGCAAGAACTTACCGATGTAAATAGCATCGACGTCCTGTGCAATGACGGAAATTCAATAATCAGGACCAAAAGCAGCAACATGAATATACCTTGTCCGCATATACCTCCTCATAAGTGCCAAAGGCTTTGATAGATTTGTCTCCTCCAGTTAACCGGTCGATGAATTCTTTGGCTTTCTCTACGGAACGAGACCCAACAGAGGCAACTTTGTGCACAACATCATGAACACCGCGGCTGAAAATTCGTCAATGGCCATGTATTCGAAAACTGGATAGAAATACGTTTTTGGATCTATCAACAAGTCCTAGATAGGGGTAATGTCGCTCAGGTTGGTTAGCTCCAACTTAAAAGCACAATGAAGCTTACTTTAACGAACGCTGCAGCAATATTTCCTGTTGAAATGATTCCCCAACGAAAAGTGAGAGGAGTGATTTCAGCCATAACTAGATGTAGTGGGAACAGATAAAGAAGCTCCTTCGAACATATGATCCAAGTTGGGGGAACTTGATGAAGGCGGGGAATAATCGTAGGGATATCGGGATCATCGGTCCGCCAAGTCTAATTTTGTCACCGACAAGAGGAGACACTCACCCATCGCGACCATTACACAGGCGGCCGCTGGACACATTTTTGGATGTGTTTGGCCGATGTATGTCAGACACAAATAAACATGTGTCTGCCACCTCCATCCGATATCAGTGGGTGACACAACAGGCCGAAATTCATGTGGCTGCCACATAAGTGCCAAGCACCGTTTGTGTCAGCCACATTCTAGCAAATACATATTTTTTTGTAGGCTTTTCATATGTATTCACAGTATAATATCATTGTGAAATTTTATTTTTGGTCTTTCATACAAGATTAGGTTATAATAAAACACCATATATTGAGCATGAAGCTGAAGCTAAATAACTACTAATCTAACGTCTATCCTATAAAGTACTCACTGGGTTATTGCATCCACAAATACCCATTCCACAGAGCCAAACTATGGTGTCGACAATGGCGATCGATTCCGGCTATGGCGTTGACGATGTTGTGTTGCGCATCCAACTATCACCCATTCTCCAGAGCCAAACTATGGTGTCAACGATGGCTATCGATTCCGGCAATGGTGTTCTTGGACCTTGTCAAACTTCAAAGCACATATTCTTGAACCTGTGGTGTTAAAATAAGTAATTTTCGCCATGGATAGCTGTCTAAAAATACTCAGCAATAAGCAGGTTCTTGCACCAGTGTGCGATCTACAAATCAAATGTCAGTCACCAAAAAAAAACTATGCCCAACCATGCCGCTCAACGCGTTCCCACATATTGGGAATCTGGATCTTTCCAGTGCATGGCTTTTAGTACATGAAAGGGCTGGATCTCTTAACAATGCACGGCGGAAAACACGGTGCCGCTGTGCGAGATCATGGAGGAAAAGATGAAAGCGATAACTCGTTGCTGTTGATCAAATGATCACCGGTGCCAAACACTAGCAAACTGAATATTAGGGGCTACATGTTCTCAACATCAACTTCAGATTTAGTTGCGTTTACACATACATTTCCGCATAATTAATAACTATATTGTAGTGGAGTCTAGTGGCTAAAAAGGTCTACCTGTTGAAGGACCACTAAATAATTGAGCAATTGCATTACCAAAATTTAAATGAGGTTCAGGCAGCCTCGAAGAAGAATTGGAAGGAAAGGACTGTATAGTGGTGGGTTGTGGGTCGGATGTGACATCGCTAGGGCTGGTAAAAGAGCGCTCGGAAGGGTGGCTTGAGAAATCTAAGCCTTTATTGGTCCTGAGAGAGTCCATCTCCAGACATTCAGCAATAAATCTATTCACAAGCTTAGCATAACTCATTGAGAATACAAGAGAAAACTCGGACTGTTTCAACTCAGCTGTATTATCTCCCAGCTCATCGTCAAGCCTCTTGAGCCATTGATCAACTTTGGACCAATAGTCTTCGCCATCAGCCACCCGACCGCGAGTTTTCCCAGCGGGAATGTTTGTTTTTTGCAATTTACGTTTTTGGTAGCAGAATGACCCGAATCGCTAGAGTTGTCGGTGCTTGGTGTTCCAAAATCCTGGTCATTGTTCTCCTCTTCTGAGTTGTTGTCATCCTTCTCAAGTTCAAAGGCCGAAAACATAGATGAATGGTCCCAGAAAAACCGCCACTTTACATTGCCACGTTAGTGAAACTTTTTGAATCAGAAATATTGAAGACACACCAATAACACATGTTTTGAGAGGTAAGCTGTATTGGAATTTGCACCAGACTCTGACGTAGGCAGACAATATTTCACAATGAGGCCCGCCGCAAATTCTTGCACAGAAGTAAACTTTGGGCCTGGAGTTATGCTTTGTATGATCTTTAATTTCACACATCAGTACACGGCATATGGTAAACCGGACAACCACACACCTCTTTTCGAAGCGTGTTTCTCTGAATTGTACAAACGGTTTGTATATGCGCCATCCATTTGGCCTCACGTCCCAGCCGATTCAGGATGTTGTCAAGGTAATTGTCTGCGGGCTTTTTTTTCATCTTTGCCTGCAAATGCATTTGTTTTAGACCGCCAATTAAAGTGAAAAGAACGCACCTCAACATCGATGTGAAGCGTCTTAAAGGACTGTCTAGAGGGCTTTAGAAGCTCTTTGATACAGGTTGATTTAATGGCCATCTAAAAGCTGGCTCAGACCACCGTGTTCATAAAGGCAAACAATGACTCACCTTTTGTGCATTTGATAACACAAAGTTCTCATCTTTTTGCAGCTCATAATCAGCCAAAAAACTGCTCAGCTGCCCGAGTCCTTGTAGATGTGTTTGCGTGGCAGTCAGTGCTTTATGCAGACGAACTTCGGCCCCAAACTGGCAGGCCAACATCATGATTCGACTTATCACTTCGGTCTAAGGAGGTTGCTCTTCAGGCACGGCTGTACAGATCTGCGGGTTTACGAGTTAGAAGCAGTTTGATGTAGGCGTTATGTAAAAAACAAGTTTACCTGATAAAGAAAAGTGAGATCTGCACTGTGGTTGCTTGTGAGGTTGAATCGGTGAACCAGGTTGTCAATAAACAGCTATGTACCAGTTGGGCGGTCCACGTCACGAGAAACAGGCTGTGATGCAAAAGCTGGGTCAATCGAAGAATGAGACATTGTGGATTCAGAATCAAGCAAACATCTCTTACCTTGCTTTTATACCCCAAGTTTGATTTGCCATGTTTGCCACAACAAACGAATCACATCGCGTTTGAGGTCAATCAACAATTCGCGTCGCGTTCGAGGTCAATCAACAATTCGCGTCGTGTCACATCAACAACAACAAACCTATGCGTCACATAAAAAGGAGGCGTCAAAGTTATTCCAAAGGTTTGCTCACCTTTTGTCTCACTCTCTCACTCCCTTAACCATCAGTCTGATATTTGTGTGGTTTCGTTATCTTGAACCGCTCAACATGTCTACCAACACTCTTGACAATTGTCTACCATCCCGCCTGCTGTCGCCTAAGACTCCATCGCCAAAAAAAAGTTTCAGGAAGCACAACCAAGATGAAGACGATGAGGCACCTAAAAAGTACCTGTCAACTCTGAATGCAGGTCAGTAAACAAACCTTGTTAAACCTCAGCATAACCTACCCTGACCTCCCACCCGTAGGGCTTGACGTTACTGATGGTCTGCCCAACTACAGTTTTTACGGCCTTGGTAAATAGAATCTTATCACGAATGCACTTGAACTTACACCATCCAAACTCAACTAGGTGATACCCCTGGATCAACGTGCCAAAGCGATCTCGAAGACCAGCCGGTTGTATCCAAAATGCCTGAAAAGAATGGTGCGTTTCATAAGTTGACAGTATTGCTGTGAAAGGTTGAGACCACTCACATCCACTTTATTAGACCATTCCTCCAAGGTTCCCCGCAACAAAACCACAATCAGCTTGAACAGGGCCTATCCACGTTCCCGACGCGATCTGGAGGCAGAGATTACTGTTTGGCGTGAAATAGCCATCGAGGCAACAAGAGAAGCTGTGGCCTATAAGAATCAGCTTTGAACGGCATGGTTGGACCTTGCCGCAGCACGCCAGGAGGCCCAGTCAACTAAAAAGGCGGTAAAAAACTTGGTTAGGTCTGTGAAGAATTCCAAACAACGCTCTGCATACCTGACGTTGGTGGTGGAGGGTCTAGAAGAGCAGTTGAGGACATATGTCAGACAGGAACACAACACAGCAATTATGCTGGTAGAAGAGAGGCATTGGAGCCAACAGCTGAAAGCAGCGTTGACGTCCCATGGCATTAACGTACCGGTTTACATTCCTCCTCAGCCTTTGCAGTCTGACAATCCCATTGCTATTGTTTAGACGGTTTGTGAAATAGAATCTGCAGCACTTTCAATACTATATTGTCAATTTGGCCTTACAAAAGGGATGCATGAAATATAACGCACCTGGGTAGTATTCCTGAGACCTGCATTACTCTGCGGTGTTTGTGTTTGTAGCGGACTGACGTATTACCAGGTGTTCTGAGGTCAAAGCAGTTGAAGTGTGTCGCGGGTGCAACGCGTCCACCTACGTCACCTGACCCCTATCACCTGACCCCTATCACCTGACCCCTGATCTGTTTAATGAGGTTCAACATTCCCCTCATTCGCGTTCGTATAAATACCCGTCCCACCGGTAAGCAAACGTTCGTATATCAGAAACGCGACAGGGCCCAGCTCTCGCGTTGGTTAGAGGCTTGCCAGGCGAGGGATCACCCCTGGACCGGGTCTGTCAAACTGCCAGCCAACGCAGGAGCTGGGGCGTGTCATGATTGCAAGAACCCTGCTCACCGTTGGTTTTTGCATGCACAGATGTCGGCCTGCCAATAGGCGCGCTATACGGTACGTCCTTGGAAACTTTTCTATGCATATACCAAGTTTTAAATCGGAAATCTGTTCAAGCAGACATGATCTGGGAGGGTGTATGCCCAGTGTCAGCCTGAGGTATGGGAGGATCCGTTGGCTTTTGACTTGATCTCTGCCTGGCGGGCAGCAGATGCAAGGGAGGACACAGACTTGTTAGATCTAGATCAAGGTGAGTCACCATGTTTGCCTACTCGTCATCTGCCCATTCACGTACTTGTCAATAGATGTCTTGATTCCATCGACCGACGATACGTCGACGCCATCCGTTCACAACATCTGGACGCCGTCGATCCACGATGCGTCAAAGAATCGGTCGACGGACGATACCTGGATGCAGTTTACGAACAATACGTCGACGCCGACGGCGTTGATCCACGACGTGTCGACCCCGTCAACCCGTGAATCGATGACGTCGATCCACGACGTGTCAACGCCGTCAACCCGCGAATCGACGACGTCAGCCCACAACGCATCGACCCCGTCAACCTGCGAGTCGATGCTGTCAGCCCACAACGCGTCGACCCTGTCAACCCGCGAGTCGATGCTGTCAGTCTATAACGCGTCGACCCCATCAACCCGCGAATCGACGACGTCAGCCCACGACGTGTCGATCCCGTCAACCCGTGAATCGACGACGTCAGCCCACAACGCGTCGACCCCGTCAACCCGCGAGTCGATGCTGTCAGTCCATAACGCGTCGACCCCGTCAACCCGCGAATCGACGACGTCAGCCCACGATGTGTCGATCCCGTCAACCCGCGAATCGACGACGTCAGCCCACAACGCGTCGACCCCGTCAACCCGCGAGTCGATGCTGTCAGCCCACGATGCGTTGACACCATCGGTTGACAATATGTTGACACCGCCGATTGTACCTTCGCAATCGTCGACCAAGCTTTCGCTTTCGTTACCTCAGCGAGACCCATCCGTGCAAACCGCCAGCCTGAAAAGGCCATACAATGGGCTTTCCAACAGTCATCGCAGCCGCAAGTATCAGCGGACGTTACAATACAATAAGCACGGACACACACCAAAACCCAGTCTTTTAAGCATGCTTCCCAGCTGCCAGCCAGAGGCTCTCAACGTCAAGCTTGACACTTTGCCTGCCACGCAAGGCGCCTATGGTGCTAAACCAACAAAACCCCACAAAAGTCACCTATATAGCTTGGATGCCATCAAGGCCCTTGGGTTCCGCATTATACCTTGGGATAGATGGTGAGTTACAACTCTTCTGATCTGTTCAGTTTGATGGAGTTAAAGCTAATGCACTATAGCACCCCCGTCCCGTTTGTTTCTGAAGACGGACGTATTTTTATGGTTCTGGCAGGCCGTCCTAAGGACCCTGCATACGAACGTGCCACGGAGGAAGCATTTGATCTACTGAGGGAGGCCGGACACACCACAGTGTTTACACACAAAGACTATTCAGAAAATCGTGGTCATTATCCCGCACTCAACATCGGCGTTACACACGGTGTAGGGACACACTCTCCACTCAACCGCGTCCAGCGCCATCCCAAAATCACTGCCAAGCTCTTGCAGTCGGAAAGCATTCAACAAATGGCCAGTTTTGCCAGCAGTAAGTGACTCCTATGCCTGTTTTGTGAACCTGTTTTTAAACACATCCACAGGTGCATTTGCTACATGGAGCCCTAAAGTGTACAACCACTATAAGTTGTACATGGATAAGATATTCGCCAATGACTCCACGCTAGTCCGACTGTTTCGCCGCAGCATATTTCCGGCGGCCACCTTCAACCTAGGGTCTGTGGTTTGCACCATCCCGCATTTTGATATCAAAAACTGTCCATATGGCTGGTGCGCCATCCAGTCTTTAGGGAAATTCAATGCCAAAAAGGGTGGTCACTTTGTGGTGTGGGGCCTGAAAGTGGCCATTGAGTTCCCTGCAGGATCTACCATCCTTATGCTGTCCGCCGTCCTAGAACATTCAAACACCAGCATTGAACACGGAGAGGAGCGTGCTTCCTTTACTCAGTATGCTTCAGGTGGCCTGTTTAGATGGGTTGATTATGGCTACCGCACCGAGAAGGAGTTAAAACGTACAAACCCCAAGCTTTATCAAGAGCAAATGGAGCTTAGGCCAACACGATGGAAGAGGGGGTTGGGCATGTTGTGCACCTTACAAGATCTTATTTCAAAAGCTGCGTTTGAGGTCTCTGGACAAGTTTGATCTGCTATTCTTCTTGTAGAATTCTAGTAAATAAATACAGTATGGTTTTACTTCTATCGAAAGTCCAATGTTATTTGACCTGGATATACCACAGATGCTTGCCTGCTACGTCGAGGTGAACTAACACCTCCAGAAGATGTTCCTGCTGAAGCATGTTGAGGCAAACTGACACCCCCAGAAGGTGTGGCTGCTAGAGTAGGGGTGCCCAAGGGGCTCTGGGCATGTTGTCTCAAGGCGGCTGTTGGTGTTTTGGTTGGTTTGGAAGTACTTGATTGGGAGGCTTCTCCTACCTTCCGTTGAACAATGGCTTGAGCCACACTTCTTTGAATTATAGCATCTTCGTTTAACGGGGCAGAGTGGAGGTGAAAACTTTGGAGATGAGCAGCATCGCGCATTTGACACATATTGAGGAGGAGCATATCATCCAATGAGTTTTGATGCAGTATTGTTGCCTTAGTCTGATCAGTTTGTATTTGCTCTTGATAGATGTATTGTAGCCCATTTGCCTGGCATCCATGACGTTGACAGTCATGTTGAGTATTTACGGTGCAAAGAAGGCAACTCCACGGAATGAAGGACCATTCCTGCTGAAGAATCAGACGGAGCATAAAAACTGGCTGCAGTTGTCCAGCAGGCAATATGTGCGACGGCGGTTGGTGTAAAGCTGTTTGAATAAGAATACCATCGGGCCGGTTTTGAAGATGGTTTGGAGAGCCAACCTGCTGCAAGATCTCTCGAACACACCCTATCAGAGGCGGCTGGGATGGATGAATTTGGGCAATGACAAACTGTCCTATGGTGCATAGATCCTCGTTTCTCAGATAGACCTGGGAATTGGTTACATACAGTTGTTGGCTGGCTGCAGTATTGAGCACAATGTTGGGAAGCTTTTGGCCACATAATGTGCGATGAAATGGTTGAGGATCTGTGCCATTAGATTTGCATGAACCTAGGCCATTGCATTAGACCGCTCACTAGTAGTATAGATTTGTAAATATAACTTACCAGCCTTACTGGCAGCAGGTTTCTGCAGTCCCAAATAGCTAGCTGGTGTTGAGTCTGGAGCATCAATAAGGTGAAGACCTCCAGGTCCAGCAGTGCGCCACTCTGAATTAGCCACATTTGTTGGATCCTTTTTCCAAGACTGATAAAGCTCTTGTGGAAGAAAAAAACCACCACTAAGAAGATGGCGAATCCGATTGCCTTGCGCAAAGCCACGGGCAATATCATGTGAAGGTGCTTGGTGATTACTGTGAATGCTTTTTGCACGGATAATAGCATTGAATGACTCAAACGATTCCGTGGCAAACAATATTGCTGGCCCAAACCGACGGACATGTTCTGGAAGATGAAGAATAATGTGAAATTTGGTTTTGTTAAACCACGCGCAGGTCCATGTTGCCGTTTTCAACAAAAAGTATTTGATGTCGGCCTCTAATCTGGGCTAAAACATGATTTAATTTAATAAAACAATTTAAAGAAAGACACAATGAAGACGCACCAGGTACTCATCAATGTTAGAGATTGCTGGCTGCCAAATAACTGGAACTAACGTAGATAGGGACACCCATGCATCATAAACCTCCTGAGAAACCATGTTGTAGATGACAAATGGCGCTACTTGAGCAATAATTCGGAAATCGCGACCAGTTAGTGACCCGGCATAGTTCACTAGTGTGGAGCCATTTAATGTGGGTATACCTAGACCTGCCACACTGAGGCTGTTTAAACGAATAATCAAAGTTTGCTTTTTAGCAGGAGTAACCTGATTTTGAACTAGGTCTCTCCAAAAATATTTAACGAAACCCAGCAATACAACATGCAGAATTTTGACGGGAGTGTCCTGATGAGGATCCAAGCCTGGAATATAGATTTAGCTAGTAAATTAAAGCAAAATATTTCAATCGCACCAAGTTTCCATACGGGACTTTTGATGTCTCCAGGAAGCTTATCGACAGCCGCTTTAAGAGCTTTTTCCTTTGCCTGAGTAGAAACTTTTCCCTTATAAGATTTGAAAAGCTTTTCAATAAAGAAGTCCTGGAAAACATCCTTGATGCCAGTTTCCGTTTTTGCAGCTCTAAGTTTTGATTTTGTGCCAATCATCTTAGCTTGCTCCAAAAAAGAGTCAAGAGTAGCCATAGTCTCTTTCTTGCGACGCGGTTTGCCAATCTTAGAATCAAAGGTGATTAAAATATAAATTGTTATAAAACAACTTTTACGCACCTTTATAAAATCACTAACCCTTCGAAGCATTGACTCCATAGACTCCTTGTACCTCCGCCGTTTGTGAGAAGGCCGTGTGAAGGTATCTTCAGAATCAACATCACTATGGATTGAAAGGGTAGGAAAGTTGGGTCGAGCACAACTGTCATGTGGAAGATTTTTGTGTGGGCATTCTTGACTGTCAACTCCTTTGGCCCAGCAAATCTGGCAAAAATATTTCCCTTGCATTCCAATATGACAAGCAAACTCGCTATGCATAGGGTTGTCACCCAGAAGTGCAAATACAGGTGGAAAAATCATAACGGCCTCTTTGTGTATACAGTCCCATACCCAAATACCATGTTTTTGAGCCAATCTAAAGTTAAAATGATTAGAATATGTGCAGCAAATATAAGATAGTGACAACTTACTGAAGTTGATCAACCACACCATCAAGCATTTCTAGAGGTGGCGCAATATCTGAAGTGCATAGAAAATGGATATTGTATTCTTGTGAACTCTTTTTGCGAGGAAGACCAGCTAGAATAAATAGGTAGCTGTTGTGCTTATTCCACTTCTTGGACTGGTTTCCCGACGTATCGTCACAGTACATCCATAGCGGCAGAGAATAGACTCGGTATCCCTTTGCTAATACACGCCAACGATTGCCAATAGTAGGATCTGTACGTGTCCATTTCGACAGCCCAGGCCCCGAATGGATCGCACACCTGTTTACTTATAAGAAATTGAATAAAATATATAAAATATAGTCCATACCAAATATTCGTGAAGGGTGTGACAAGTTATACAACAAGTGATCCTTTGACAACTGAATAAAATTCTTTAGCAATTGGCTTTGCGTGATTTTGATTTCGCGATCTTCGGACACAACCCAACCACTAGGAGTATCTTCCATAAGCCAGGCTTTGGCATAAAATACACCTTCTCGGAGAAACCATTGAATAGGAATGCAGCAACGTCCATCAATCAGCATAGTTGGTTCAAAGATGAAAAAATCATTATTATTGAGCCGTATCATTGGAGTACCATCCTCAGGATTGATTTCACGCAGCCAACCCGAAGCTTGATAGGTTTCGCTAATCGATTTGCCCGTATCTTCAGGATAGAAGTAAAGGAACGGTCGGACTTGAGGATTAGACATTTCCTATTCAGATTGGTTAGAAATCAAAAGTATTCATTTGTAACATATAGATTCATACCTGGGCAAGAATTTGAGACAGAGAATTTACAAAGTATACATTGCCCAGCTTGCCCTTGTACTCCTTCGTCTCAATTCCACACAAATTCTGCAATGCCTTGTTAATGCCTTGCATAGCCTTAACGCTAGGCACATCGTTGACGCCATTGATACGCAGTAGCCAGAGAAATAAATCCAGCTGACGACGTGAAAATAGTGATCGTGGAAGGTGCATCAAAACATCAAGAGAACAAGTCTGATTTATTGATTGAGCAGAAAATCTAACCGATGGCAGGCAAAGACTCACAATTTTATCAATCCACAGATACCATTTTCGAGCTTCAGCCGGGTCGGTGTGAATACCGCGCATACGTTTTCGGGGCAAAGATTCATTATCAACTTGTTCAGTGTCTGATTAAAAGTTAAGGACTCAAACAATATGCGCTATTTAGACGTTACACACCTGAATTGGCTTGCTCATTGCTACTCTCAGAAAGCGGAGGACTGCCACCACCATCATCAGATCCATCACTCTCGTTATTAGAATTTAGAAAATCCAGAGTAGCTTGACATATTTGGGCAGACGCAAAGTCGATGGGAGATGGATCCGACATAATTTCATCATCGTTGAATAGATTCCAGTCAATCCTGGTGAGTGGAGAGACCGTCGACAAAGTGGTTGAAGAAGGTGCAGCCGAGACCCTAGAAAGGCGAGGGTCATTGGCAGGATACAAAGGCTGGTGTGGTTGACGAGATGCAGACACAAGAATTGCACGTAAGGCGTCCTCTAACAAAAGGGACTTGTTAACCGGTGGCAACGAGGTTTGTGAAGAAGCAGAGGATTTCTCTTTGGTATGAAATGCCTGCAGAGCTGTTTGGTGTTTTGTGGTGTTGAAGTGCTCATTGAGGTGGTGTTTTTGGCGACCTTTTGTATCTTGACAGACCCGGCAATAATAGAGTGTTTGACCGTGTACAACTTGTCGTTGAACGACTATTCTTAATTCAGCCGAGTAGTAAGGTGGACCGAGAGTGATGTCACTAACCAGCAGGGTCAATGCCGAAGACCATTATTAGGCTGCCGTCAAATTAGCTGCCACAAAAAAAAAGAATCAGAACACGACTGTGGTAAGGAAGTGGATTTGAAGCTATAAAACAGAGACTCATTGACGCACTGGTTATTTTGTGATTTTTAACGCGGCTAAACACATCGCCGACGGATGCTAATTTTCAGTATTAAATTTGGTTTTATTTTGTAAATCTAAACGTATTTATTTGTAACTCCGATCGACGCCAAAAAAACAGTGGCGAAGGTCCCGCCGTGTACAGCTGCGCTACAGTCAACATACAATGAGCGCGTTACCAGCAATAGAAGATATCCAAACCGAGCCGTCAGGACCGTCTTCGCCTCTCGCCGTCGCCTTAGAGGTCCTCTTCGAACGCTCTCCTATCTTGATCAATGTCCTTGAGCCGCAACTTTCCGCCGTTCTCAAGTCCAAGTCTTCAGTCATATCATATACGGACCTAATCAATGATGCTTTGGAAGAAATCGAAAAGTGGGACGTTACAGCGCAGTCGGAGTTTATATCTGGGCACCCCCGCATCGGAGAGAGCAAGAACCTCTCGACACTTAGTGCAAGCGAGCAAGGTGCTCAAGGATTGAAGCCGACACCGCCAGAGGTCTTGGCTCGTTTGCAGCACCTGAATGCATGCTACGAACGTAAATACCCCGGCCTGCGGTATATTACCTTTGTCAACGGACGAAACCGTGCTGCCATTGCCGAAGAGATGGAGAGCATGCTTGGAATTTCTCATTCATTATCAGATGTGGACCCAGAGGTGGAAAGCATATCACCAATTGATGTCGAAGGCGATGAGTGGAGAAAGGAACTAAGCCGCGCAGTCTACGACGTTGGACAAATTGCAAAGAGTAGGCTCGGGGCATTGGGTGTTCATTGATATATAGTAAAGCGAAAACATGGCATTCATAGCATACATAAGTCCAATAATGTTTACAAAGAGCGAATTGACCTGTAAGTCATAAAATCCTTCCACATAAATCATAACTAAGAGTGAATTGAGTGTTGAGAATGCTTAAACATTTCAGCCCGTTCACGCTCTGCCTTGCGCTGTGGAATAAAAAAGAATGAGATTATCCACGCGTGCACAAAATTACTAGCACTCACCTGGAGGGCGGCTTCTCTCCTTTTAGCAAACTCTGGGTTTGACTGATACATCGCTTTAAGCAGCTCTGACACCATGGCGGCTTCCTTTTTCATTTTCATATTTACCAGTGCTTCCTGTTTTTCACGTTTCTCGCGTTCCAGCTGAGCAGCACGGTTTAGCTTCTCCTGATGTTGACGAAGAGCCCATTCCTTCCGTTCTTTCACCCTGCGCGCGGCCTCTTCAGATATACGCGTAGGATTAGCTCTAGCCTTCATGCGAATGTCGTAAGCCTAAGCCAACACAGATTAGGACCACACGATTGAAGATGTAATTGAGGAAAGGACTACCTTCCGCTTGATTGCATCACCAAGAACTTCGAAAGCTTCATACACCTGAAGCATTGTAGATTGGTTGAGAATCATTATCAGAATCGATACTGAGCCGGGATAAATACCTTGCGAAACTCTTCCTCGGCATGCTGTTTATCAGACTCAGATGCATTGGGGTCGAGCTTGTCCGGATGTGTCTGAAGAGCCCTCTTGTGGTAGGCTTTCCTAACTACATGAGCCGTCGGTGTAAACCAGGGAAAGGGAATATATGCGTCAGGAATAACTTACTTTCGTCATTAGAAGCATCAGACTCGATTCCGAGCACCTCGTAATGATCCTTGAAGAATGGCATGATCTACAAAAAGAAGTAAAAAAATGAAGTGAAGTGTACAAGAAATATATCAAGGCAAAAGCATCCAACACCTTGCACCAGGTAGCACAAGCATATGAAAGCCAAGTTGAAATCAACCAGAGTTGGCAATTGAAGTCGAACAGCTGCCTCGTGGGCGCGCTAATCACGTGCATGGGAATAAGGTAGATTTGCTGCAAAAGGAAGTGTGCCTTAATATATCAAGCTTGCAAAGGCCCATTAACGTTTACCGTCACTGTAGCCTGCAGTCAAAAGCATGGCTTGCTAGTTAGCGAAACCACCCTATCATACATTTGCTAGAGCGGCCCTTGATAAGGCCTGATAATCATTTGTACTTTTTCACCTCAACAATCTCAATTTGCGCTGGTAGAATGGACGCTGTCGAAAAGGCCAACACTGAAAGGCAGAAGCGATGGTAAATATGCAGTCATCCATTGTCTTTTTATCCCCACCGACTCTGTTTATCCAGGGTGAAAGATAGGAAAGTTGGAGAAGGAACATACGCAGTTGTATATCAGGGTAACTATCTCTTCGCACAAAAAAGAAGCTTTCTTTCCTGAGACAACTATTTCTTCTTGTCTTGTCAGGAAGGGAGGCGTCTACTGGACGCAAAGTGGCTATTAAAAAGATCAAAGTCGGCCAGTTCAAAGATGGCTTGGATATGTCAGCCATTCGCGAGGTCAAATACCTGAGGGAATTGAAGCATCAGAACGTCATCGAGGTATGTTCTCTCATACTCTGAAAAGAACTCATAATAAGAGCCTTCCCTTGCAGTTACTTGATGTTTTCTCGTCAAAAACCAATCTAAATCTGGTCCTTGAATTTCTGGATTCAGATCTCGAAATGATTATAAGAGATAAAACTTTAGTCTTCCTCCCAGCAGACATCAAAAGCTGGATGGCAATGACTTTCCGGGGTCTAGAATTTTGCCATAGAAATTTCGTGCTGCATCGAGTTTGTCGTTCATCTCATACGGAAGCCCTGCATTCTGAACTACTTTTCAGGATCTCAAACCGAACAATTTATTGATCTCTTCTGACGGAGAGCTCAAAATCGCAGATTTCGGTCTAGCACGAGACTTTGCTGACCCAGGGTACAAAATGACTTGCCAGGTCATCACCAGGTACGTTTGTCCCATTATTATTTCATATGACGATACTGACCCTTCAACCGCACGATAGGTGGTATCGTCCGCCAGAGCTCTTGTTTGGAAGTCGTTATTATAGCTCGGCTGTTGACATTTGGTCTGTTGGATGCATATTCGCGGAACTTATGTTGCGAATACCTTATTTACCTGGCGAGAGTGACATGGACCAACTCAAAACGATATTTAGAGCTCTAGGAACACCTACCGAGGAAGAATGGCCAGTAAGCGTCAAACCATCTCAGTCAAGTTAGTGTTGTTGAACTCCATACGCAGGGTCATACGAAGTTACCAGACTACGTACCAGTAGGACAATTCCCCAAGACACCTCTGCGGGATTTATTTACAGCAGCAAGTGCTGATACATTGAACTTGCTGAGCAAGTGCCTCATCTACGAACCTCGGAAACGCATCACAGCCCGAGAAGTACATAATCCATCTAACCTTATATCTACAGATTTTCATATGTTCAATTTGCAGGCACTCAACCACCCTTATTTCTTTGCGCTCCCTTATCCCACATTCCCTTCGAAGCTTCCAAAATGTTCCACGCACTTCAACTCTTCCCGACCGCTGGAGGAAGTTGATGGAAATGTGGAAATGAATAGCACAGGACCTGGCGTAAAAGCACGCAATGGTGCCCTAAAGCGGAAATTGACATCTCCGGCCGATGGGGAAGGCAAAGGTCGTTCTATTGCGCGCCGACTAGATTTTTCCAGACATACACCTGGGTCTTGAACTTAGGATTGGTCGTATGCATTGGCACTCACTTCAGGTTTTCAGACGGAACAGGTAGAACAAAGCCAATTGGTCCGGAGAAGATAATTTGTCTCTACCAAAGTATAACAATGACAAGGGGAAATGAAAATGAAAATGTACAAATACAAACAGTCATGGATAGCAATAGTGCAAGGATGAAATGGGTGCGTAAAAGGTGTTGTGACAACATTAATTCAGGGTCCAATGCAATGAAGGCCAGAAAAAGGACATGAAAACGAGAATGGAAAAATACGAGGATAGCAGAATAATCGAGATAGGGCATTATCATGGGCACAAAGTGGGTGGAAGCAAGTTGGGGCAGGTACTACGGTCACCGGGGATTGTCGCATGTCACACACTGAGATGCTGATTCTGGACTGGAAAGTCCACACAAAGAGCATGTCCAAGTGCCTTTGCTCACAGTAGGTGCCTTCATTCCTGCCGCAGCATAATCAAAGCCTTTGGCTGGTGGTGCAGCGGGGGCCGCCTTCGGATTCGGTGTTTCACATGTCTCACACTTGGTTGCCGATGTAGGATTCGACAAACTACACAGTGAACACTGCCAAGTATCTTTGTTGACAGATGGCATCTTCATACCTGCCGCAGCGAAATCGAACCCTTTCACTGTAGGTGCTACCGGAGTCGCCTTTGGATTTGGCGCTTCACAAGTCTCACACTTGTTCGCTGTCGAAGGGTTTGACAGAGAACAGAGAGAACATTGCCAAGTATCTTTACCGACAGTTGGTACTTTCATACCAGCGGCTGCGAAGTCGAACCCTTTAACTGGAGGAGCAGAAGGCTGGGACGATTCAGCCACTGGGGTTGAGGCTTTGCCAAAGTCTGCAAAAGTGAACACGGGTACGGGGGCCTTTGGGAGGGATATACCGCTGTTACTCTCGAAAGATTTTGTGAGCTTAGGAGGGGTGGATTGACGAGTTGATGGTGAAGGAGACGTAGGCTTCGACGGATCGAAGCCGAAGGAAAAGGGAACGGACTTGGATAGACCAAATTCGAAAACAGGAAGAGAAGTTTGAGAAAGTGATTTCACTCGATTCCTGGCGCTGACATGCTCCTCAGTGTCCGGGTACTTGCTCGTGCTATTCAGATTGATGTTGAACACTGGCAACATAGATGGGTTCAGAGCCCGAACTTTGGCTTTAACTTCAGCATCCCGAGAGCCATCGACGGCTGTCTTGGTGGCCTCAGGTTGCGATGTAGGGCTAATGGGTTTTTCCTCAGCTTTGAATTTGAATTCAAAATTGCCCGAAGGAGGGGAGAACTTGAAATCAGATTTAGGCAGCGCGGGAGGGGTTGATTGAGGAAGCGGAGCTGATCCAGGAGGTGCAGGAGATGGAGGCGCAGAGGTACCCTCTGCCTGAAAGCTGAATCTGAGTTTGCTGGGTTCCTTTGGTATCGAGCTGGGCTTAAATCCTCCAAATGGATTGCGGGTAGTTGGACTTCCAGCACTGGTAGAAGATTCGTTACTCTGAGTAGGTATAATCACCTTGGGGACTTCCTTCTCCTTTTCTTTAGTGTTGTCCATCACGACATCACCAATTTCCTCGATAGTAACATCCGGCATTGGGGCAGATGGTGACTGACGCGCAAAAGATGAGGGAAGACCGTTGTCGTTCAAAGTTGGCTTAGCCTTTTTGCGAGGTGATTCTTCATCATCTGCCTCAGGTTCTTCCACTGTATAGACCTGTTTTCCAGTCTCAGTGACAGGAAGCTCACGTCGGTCAGCAGGCTGACTTCCGTTTGATGATGAAGCAGCAGCATTGTCAAAATGGGCAGGAGGACGAGATCGCTTGCTTCCCTAGAAATTGGTTAACATATACATTCTTTCTGAAAAGGAACAACAGAAAAAATACCTTGGGCAGAGTCGCTTCGATAATAGCCTGCTGTGAGTATTCACTCAAGTCTTTTTCTTTCTTCGTGTCTGCCTTCTGTTCACTACCACTTTTATCCTTGGCAGAAGCAGTAGGTTTACCAGTTACGCGTGTGCGCTTATTTCCTCGTCGAGGAGGACCGATTTTAGCAAGAGGACTAGCAGTTTGATATGGATTACTAAGGTCAGGCTTCTTCGCTGGCGTGGTTTCTTTAATCAATTCTGCCATTAAGTTCGCCGTCTTTGATTGTTTGGGCTGAGAAGACGAATTTGCTTGAGAAGAACCGGCTTTAGAATCATTTGGGGAAGGCGCTGGATCTGACCACGCCTGCCTTAATGGTGACGGATTGGCTGGCGCAGTGGGCTTTGCGGGAGTTCGAAGGCGTGAAACAGGCGAGCTCTCCCTTGGCTTTGCAATAGTGCCATTTGGACGCGGCGCTGGAAGGTTGTCGGCGCCATTGGTTTGTGAAGATGAAGGAGAACCTGCAAGAGGGAAAGGGAGAGGTGGTGTTTGTGGTCGTTCATCTACTTTCTGTCGTTTCGTGTCTGACAGGGGATTTGTTCCAAGAGGAGTATTATCTGTCACAACTGAGCGTGAAGGTTTCACAGGAGAAGCGCCAAAAGCAGGAGAGGAGAATCGATTCCGTGGGCGTTTCGCACTTCCACCACCCTCCCAGCGATAGATGCCGTTAGGATTCCTTTCCAGCTTCTTTTTTGCGGAAGATGTGGGGGTTTGGTCGCGCGCAAGCTCTGACAGTGAAGAAAAGGATGAAGATCCTGGGGCCGTATACGTAAATGTAAATCGTGGTTGGGCTATACAATAACAGACAAGTTAGAAGGAGTAAATCAAAACTATGCATGAGCACGTACGCTTGTCAACAACCATATACCGCTCAGAGGTTGATCGCTCAAGTTTGTGGGCTGGTACTGGTGCAGTTGTTGGAATAGGATCAGGCGCGGCATTGAAGGAGCTTGCAGCCGTCAAGGGATCCCGTGAACCATTAGCATGTGGGGGCTTAACAGACTGTCCACTATCATTGATGTTTTGAAGGCGATTCTCTGATGTGCAATTTTGCTATTGATGATTGAATAACGATAACAACAAATGACAAGGATAAATGCGGTACTCACGAGTTCTTTGGACGAGTCTGTGCCAGTTTCCGAGGTCCCATTGAGATGTTGTTCGCGCAATTCCTGAGCTTCGTCTGCAGGTACAAATCCGAGAAATCGAAAAACCTTGTTGACCTGATTTTCATCTTCAGCATGGTTGAAACCGGAAAAACCAACAACAAATCTCACCACAATGCGAGCGTAAGGGGTGGCCCTACTCTTGCGTGCCTCTGCGCGATTCGAGTTGTTTCGAATGGCGCTCATACTTGGCGACAGCAACCCTGGTAAAGGGAACAGAAAATAAGGGATGTCAGCAGCAGCAACGAGGCTGGCTCTTATATTTTTGTTGTGCTGTTTGCAGGTGCCACTGGCAGGCCAATGGGTAATGGAACCTTAGGGCAGGTCATGCACGTGACCATTCTTTGCCTTGTTCCCTGCTGTTGCACTCCGTATTCTCCGCTTTGCAATAGAAAGTCCACCAGTCCACCATGTTAAACAAGGTCGTCAAGACAGAATACCCTCTTATCGATTCAGATCCCCATGCCTCTCGTGTTGTCAGGTACATGAGACCCTCGGACTATGCTCTGTGGGCCGGTTCTACAGCTGCATTCCCAGCCGCTCTCGTAGCTTGGGGTACGCCTTGTCCAACGAGCGGTTTTCTCCGTTTTCTAATTATGCAATAGAAATGGCGGACCCCAGCAAAATTAGATTGAAAACCTCCCTGAAACTTGGTGGATTCCTGGGCTTTACTGCCGGTTTCTTACTTGCATACCAGAGATCAACTTGTTTGCCTCGTTATTTTGTTTACATCTCGTGGAAGTTAACTTTGCAATTTAGATCGCTTCTGGGGCTGGTCGGAAAATAAAAGAGAGGAAGAGTTGGATTTGGCTGAGCTTAGGGAGCGTGCCCAAGATGGGAAATCACTATACGGCAACTCCCCTCAACCAGCTTGGGTGCAACAAGCTGCGGCCTCGAATTCTACGTGGTCGCAACTCAACTTCGGTGAGCTTAATTGATTTTGTTACTTTTATCCATTTTTGTTTATCTCATTGTTTAGGTGTTTTGCCAATGTATTTAACAAATATCCTCGCATGCCAGGAAACTACTGACTATACCTACTCAGGTTCAACTTTGTAAATCACACCCACCATGGTTCCGACCCTGCAAAGTATGGTGTCAAAAAGGAAGAAGAGAGTTCATAGAAGCACTGTCTCTGGTTGTGAAGGCAATATATCCATTACATTAATTATTTTGTCGTTTGTAGAACTCGGCCAGACCCAACCAGAATGTTGGTCCACTAACATGGGTATCGATTGGATCAAATATCGACACGCATTGAGTTAAGAATTGCACAAATATTCTCCTGCCCTGCCTACCACTTGTGGACGCGATAGGTCAACCTCCTTTGCTTTCTTTCACAATTCCGTTGGCATCCGCCCCTCTGTGTACTCACCGACGATACTCCAACTTGAAGATTCTGCTTGCTTCTTTTGCTAGGAAGAGACTATGTCATGCTTCGATCCTCCAGAACAGCACCGGTCATATTTCAACTTCTGTTCCCTTCACATGACAGTTTGGTACAGGAAAAACTATTGGTGCATTTATAAATAGTGTCTTCCTACTATTTTCTCGCTGAATCTTGTGGCCAGAGGAGTTCTATGGATATAACCCTTGACATCTCCGAGAATTAGGCGCCACACTTGTATGGGTATAAAATAACCGGTCTCGTTTCGTCGAGCATCAGTCGCAAAATGTTGTTTTCATCCCTCTTCATTCTCAGTGGACTGTTTGGTGTCAACGCAGCTGCCCTAGAAGAAAGAGCAACTGGTGGTTATATTCAGAACCCCTCTGGCGCAGCCTCCTTCACCCACTACTCTGGATGTGGTAGCCCCGGTATACACCGTGTACAAATTTCAAGAGATTTCATAAATTGATGACCAATCATTAGCTTGCGGCAAGACAGGCAGTGGCTTCACAGCTGCAATGAATCAATTGGCTTTTGGATCTGCTCCTGGATCTGGAGCAGGAGATGCTTGCGGACGGTGCTTCGCAATTACAGGACAGTCAGACCCATTCTCTCCTCAATTCACTGGACCATTCCACACCATCGTCGTCAAAGTAACCGATCTTTGGTAAGGGGCTGTTTGATTCTTGAGAAAAAGATCTGAACCTAGGAATCAATAGTCCAGTTCAAGGAAATCAGGTGAGAATAAAACTCCAATGTTGACGTTTTTAATAAATTGTGGGGACTGGCATTATGATAGGAGTGGTGCGGTCAGACGACATCGAACCAAAATAACCAGCACGGAAAGCCATTCCAGTGAGCTCTATGACATCTTTTCCAGCCGTTGACATTCACCTGTGTGTGTCTCCAGCTTCGACATCTGTGAGGATACTGGAGGAGCAAATGCTTTCTTCCCAAGCGGGCACGGTGCTCTAACTGGGACTTTCACTGAGGTGTCGTGTAGCCAGTGGTCTGGTTCTGACGGCGGGTCCCAGTTCAACGGAGCATGCCTCTCTGGAGAGTCAGCAGGAAACTGGCCATCTGTAGGTTGCGGAAATAAAGGTAAGATTCATAGTGTGCCAGTAATGCTAGTGGTCCACTGACCATTCCCGCGATAGGTACTGCCCCCTCCTAAATGGTTGTCAAATAGGACGATGAGGTGATGAGAGGCTTGACGTTTCCTGTGCGTTTAGCAGTCGAAGTCTTTTGACCAAGGAAGGATTAAGCTTTGGCCATGTGTAAAATCTACAAAACAATATATTTGAGAGATGGTGTAACGCAAAGGGATATATCGTTTGGACGAACCTGGGAGGCAGTGAGGATATTAATGGTCTCGCGTTGTGTATTTTCAAGTTGCTCAGGACACCCATATCATACATTCTTTCATTCGGTAAGACATGACCTACAATGCTCTCTTCTGGTGCTGTTCGTGGTAGGCAAACAAGGTAAGGATTTGAACTATCCAAACGATCTGGAGAAGGAGGTCTCAAACTCTCTAAGAAAGTTAACCCGCAGAGAATCTTATACATCGACATGATCGCTAGACCCTGTGCATATTGAAATGGTGAACATAAGAGGGAGTCGAGGCAAGCCGTGATTAATATGCTCACAACAGCAAATATGGATAAAAGCGCTGCAAAGAACGCTGTCATAAGTACCCTCAAATGTGGCTCTTCAATAAGTTGACCAGGATAACCAGGTAGTGGCTGTTGGCGCTTGCCCTTTATCACCATATAGCCAAGGATTGTGCCAATTATCCATCGTCCAAATGGGCCCGCACAGAAGAGCCATGAACCCCACCAGTTCCACCACATGTAAGATGCCCATTCGTCTTCTTTCGACATTACCAATGCCATTCTGATATGGCCAATAAGGATCTTGGCAATGGGGAGAACGCCAACAAGAAAAGCCAATGGAACCAAGTACAGTAGAAGCATAAAAGCTTTCATTCTTGATAAGGTAACACAATTTCCAACCTATAGTCAAAAGTTAAACCTTGCTCGACCCGAAAGAACCAACGCATACCCAAGGACAGTGATGGTCAAACTCAAGGCGACAAACACCACAAGTCGTGCAATGGTGAGCTCGTGGAGGTTTCCATTTGCCTCCGCAGTTGTCTTTATTGCATACAGCAAGATCTCCATCCATATTTACACAAGGGTATGGCTCTGTTAGTGTTGTTTTGTCCGGGAGATCGTACTTTGCGACATCGTATGTTTGACGTCCCGAGCACAAATAAAGATACAGTGCACCGATGCCAGGGATGAGAGCATTGACGCAAATGAGGTAAAAGCCTATTACGGATGGCAGAAACGATTAAGGAGACTCCTTTGAATACGAGTATGACCTCACATCCGAATAAATACGAATCTTTGCGATGTATAAGCCAATCTGTTGAGAAAAGCAAAAATGATTCTTGAATAACATGTTTCTTGAGTCAACTAGCTATTGGATATACCTCCGACTTGGAATGTAGCCAAATACCAGCCAAATCTGTATCTCCATCCACGGCCATTGTTACCAGTTACAATGACAGTAATCCAGTGGGTACTTACACAATCAGTGAGAGAACCATTGCTTGAATGGCCCGCTCGGCCCAAAGCATCCAGTTCGATTGTAGACACCTAGCGTCACAAAATCGACGCATGTACTTTGAACGACAGCTGTGCTCGTTTTATGGGGTAGGTTGAATAAATGGCAAGGGCGGGTACTTCCGAGCCAAATTCTCACGTTTCACTGGCAGTCACGTCGCCTGAGATGAAAGTGAACGATGGAATGAAGAAGTTCATGAAGGAACAATTTTTGAACCAATAAAATTCTGAACGCTGGAAGGAGTGGTTGTGTGCCTGTAGGGGCCGCGTAAACGGCCATTCCTTTGACTACAGTTTGTCTTCAATATACAAATGTGGGTTAAGATCAGTGCTTGACTCACGGAGATCAAGTAAGAACATAAAAACCGTGTTAATACGATGGAATTTTATATACTATGGGTGATCAGTTGTTCGGATTAGACATTCATTCGGATTCATGGTCGCTTACCATTGGTCAACAGCAAAAATTATAACTCCGAGTCGTGACGACCATACGATCGCTCATATAGAAACTCGATGCTGCTTGTGAACTCAGACTTATGGCAATGATGGGAGGTGATGGGAAGTCGGTTTGGACATTCATTCGTACTACCCATTTCCTATTTGTTTTCTGTGAATTTTTTTTATTTTCTTGCAGATAGTATACATTAGAATGTATGTACCAATTTTCATGAGGAACGGAGCACAGGATCTTGAAATCCGAATCAGTGTCCAATCCGAACAACTGATCACCCATAGTAACTAGAGATGAAATAGATATATAAACAAGGGGTGTGGAGGTTTTAACCATTATTTAAAACCGTAGAGTCATATAGACTCAGAGTAATTTGGGCCAAGCCGGTGTCATGCGGCCGAAGGCGCATCTTCCCGAGTATCAATAGACTGTGCATCAATTAAACAACTGCCAGCACAGGTATAAGTATCGGGGTTAACTACCATGCAGCACAACCCTTGCAGCGCACAATCTCAACAGCCTACCCTCAAGACTTCGATCCATAAATTATAATGTTGTCATTCCCTGCCGCAAATTGGCAGAAAGCTCTTGGTTCCACCTCCGCCTTGGGGAAGAACTTGAAATACGGACGCGTTGCCAGTCCTATCATACCTGGCCGACTGTATCTCTCGGATCTCTATACGGCAACAGATGAAGAAAAGATCAGAGAGTTGGGTATCACGCATATCATCACGGTCATGGAATACAAACCAGCCCTCCCCGACTTTATCGAGGAGGGGAAACGTATGCACATACCCATTGCAGACAGTTCGCAGTCAGATATCTTACAATATCTTGATGCAACTACAAACTTCATCAAACGGGCTTTGGAGGAAAATGAGATGAATAAAGTCTTGGTGAGAACCTAGATTAATTGTGTTGAAATGAATAAATCTTATGTACCATTGGATCATTTAAAGGTGCATTGCTTCCAAGGGATCAGCCGAAGCGCTACAGTAGTCTGCGCATACCTCGTAGCCACGACGAGCATGACTGCAGAATCCTCCATTACCCATGTTCAATCTTTGCGTGGGATTGTATCCCCCAATGATGGGTTTAGACGCCAACTGAATCAATATGGAGATCAATACGTGAAGCTGAAAGCCAAACCAAAACCAAATCAAGCCATCACAGAGGATGTGCTCAAATTTGGAGGTGGAATTGCCGCACGGATACGAAGGTTGAAGGGCATTGACACTGCAGAAAAGAGTCCTTGAAAATTGAAGTGGTTCTACGACTGCGGATCCCTTCTGTGCGTTTAGCTCCGCAATCATTTGTCTCGTAGCGTCAAGTTGATGGCGTCATGGTTAGTTAGGATATTGTGGATATTTGTACTAGGTCGTGGTACCACCTAATAAGGTTTCCTTTCAGTGCGGGCTCCTACACAGGTCTGGGTTAAAGGTCTGGGTTTAGATCAAGGTCGAGGTCGAAGAATTGTGGTTGAGGTGCGCGAAGTTCGTGACGATAAGGATTAGCCCCAGCAATATTGTGCGTTCCTTCTGCCTTAGGTGGGGAGACGGTTGGAGCTGCGTTCAAAATATTACAAGAGGGATCTGAAATACAAATAAAACCCTTACGTCGTCCCACAGAATGGGTTTCTCCTAGCAGGCCAAGCGGTGCCTCTGCATTTAAGCGACCCCGACGCATTTTCTCTTCATTTGGGAATGGAGGGAAGAACAGAGGTGGTGGGGGTTGGCCAGGCAGTGAAAGGTCAGGCATATTGGGAGGGGCGGATGTAAAAGCGCTAAGACTTTGAGCATATGCGAGCAACTCAGGATATGGAATCGACGCTGAAAGAGCCCCATTGGTTTCTATTGCTTGTAGTCAGATGGAATGCGCACCTTTCTTAGCTTCGTCTATAGCTTTGATGCGCTCATCGCCTTCCTCTATCAATTCCTCAAGATCCGCCTTTCCAGAAGCAAGTTCTGCGCATATATCGCGCCACTGGCTCTCTAAGTCCAATATCTCAGCCTCCAACATGTCGATCCTTCGTTGCTTGATTTGATGGACATAGGCGAGATTGATTGCAGCAGCCATCGCTTTGTCGCATTCCAAGAAAGCCTTCAAGGGCGGCGGAGGCGGGGGTTTAGATTGGGGTGGAGACAAAGATTGGAATAAGGTGTTCGCTAATGTCTGCAATTCGTTTAGAGGTCTGAGTAAAGTTCCAGTCATAGAATTAGTGTCAATTTGAGGAGACGTTGGTAGTGAAGGTTTCGGCTGAGCCATGTTGAAGAGTGAAGAATGATGGTTGCAGAGTGTCGTTAAAAGTATGTCAACGGCTTAGCGGACATGTAATAGATTCAAAGAGTCGTTTGACGTTAGCTCAATGCTTGAGATCATCGAAGAGGCATCAAAGAGATTGTTGATGTTGAAGAGAAGGGTCAGAGTTCCAGCATCAACCCGATCAAAGCTTCACGTGTACTTGCAATTGAATAAAGAACTGCAGTGGTCGCAATGCTGCTCTTGACTCTACCTTCCAAGCTTCTATACATGTCTTGCTAAAATGCCATCTGGATATCGACACACACGAGAGGATGTTGTTTATGAAGAAGATCAATATGAACTGACTGAGGATGGTCGAATACCTATACCCTACCGCAAAACAGCCAAATATCAGGATGGCAATACTATTGACTGGCTTCATGAAGAAGGCTTGGAACGAGAACGCAATCATGCTCTACAGTCTCAGGCTGGTGTCCGTGGCATCCTTCTACCAGCTCTAGACTCTGCACGAATGTGGTTTATTGTTGTCGTGACTGGAATAGGGATCGGTATTGCAGGAGCTTGGCTTGATGTCCTTGTTAAATGGTGAGTCCGGTAATAACCAGGTCTCATACTTGCATGTCTTCTGACCTCCGCCTCTTCGTAGGCTGAGCGATCTGCGTGAAGGACATTGTATTTATGGCTTCTTTTTTAATGCCAATGCTTGCTGTACTGGTCTTGACCGTATGCAAACTCTACATTTCACACCGACTGTATCTGCGCTTAACTATCCTTCTAGCCGGGGAGCTATGCAAAGCTTGGAAGACATGGGGGGATTATCTTGGAATAGATTCAATCCTTGGACGTTCTCTAATACAGGCGTTTATATACGTCGTTTTAGCAGTGAGTTGAACACTGTCATCTACCTTAAGATCCAAAACTTATTAAATTGCCTTTAGATTACATTCGCAGGCGGTGCAGCTTTACTTGTAGTCAATTATGCGCCTCAGTAAGTCCTGTTTTTTGATTAAAAGTGAGTATTCTCAACTTAACCGATCAGCGCTTTTCATACCGGAAGTTCGTTTTGTCTATAATTTGATCTATTTCAGAAGTTTTGACCGATGCTTAAACATCTAGTTCCAGAAATTAAAGCTGTAAGTATACATATGATGTATCTTGTGTTTTAGTCTTAAACATTTTCAAGATTTTGGGCGGATACGTATTCGATGCTTTTCTGAGTCCTTGGACACTCTTCATCAAGGCACTTGGGCTTGCCCTTTCTGTCGCGTCTGGTCTTTCTCTAGGAAAAGAGGTAGGCCTCCAGATTCACACTCAACACTTTATTGAATATATATAGGGACCGTTGGTGCACGTTGCTTGTTGCATGGCATACGTCTTGATTAAATTGTTCAAGGAATTTCGCCACAACGAAGGTTACTCCTTACGTTTCTGTTTACCTTCTACCCTTTAATTGAAGACACGGCTTCCATTTTTAGCCCAAAAACGCCGCGTACTAGCAGCAGCAGCAGCAGCCGGTGTATCCGTTGCTTTTGGTAGCCCTCTGGGTGGTGTGCTATTTGGTTTAGAAGGTCTGTGGCTATCCCGTTGTTTCCGCTGGCCTGCTGATAAATTTCTCACATAAATAGAACTCGACACATTCGCAAACGAGTCAGATGTCATGTGGAGAGGATTTGTTGCGTCAGCCATCGCCGCCGTTTCTTTACAATGGGTAAACCCCTTTGGTACATCAAAGCTTGTCCTTTTTCAGGTACCTTTCAAGAGACATACTCTAATATTTTTTACTGATGATTTCCAGGTCACATTTGTGTCTGACAGCTGGAGGGCTTTTGAATTGGTTAGTTTGAGGGATCTTTTTGTATTCGATTCTACAGCTTATTCTTTGCAAGATTCCTTGGGTCACTCTTGGTGTGATTGGGGCGAGTTTTTTTTCTTCTGTTTTCAACCACATACCCTTCTTACCCATATCTATCAGGGTATTCTAGGCACTCTTCTTATACGTCTCAATGTTGAAATTGCATTGTATCGACGGAATAGTGTCCTGAACGACTGGCCTGTATTAGAAGTTGTGTGTGCTACGTCTGTAACTGCTGCTGTCAGCTACCTGGTATGGTTATTGATTTTTGGGTAATGAATTACTGTTGACGTTATTTATTCAGATTGTTTTTGCCAGGTGGGTATGCTTGGTATCAAATGGCCACTCATCACTCATGCATTGCCACGGATAGGGTTCAAACATCCGAGTTAGTTGCAAATCTTTTCCAAGAGTGCGATGCTAGTAAAGACTATCATGGACTATGCAAGTATGTGGCAAAAATGTTTAACTTAGGAAATTGGTGACTTATCGTCTAATTAGTCCTACTGCCACCGTCGAGAACATATTTCTGTTGTGCTTAACCGCCATTCTCAAAGTTGTTCTGACCGCTTGGACTTTTGGCATGATGGTGATTTGCCACTCATTTCTCACAAGATCACAAGGACTCTTACCAAAGTATCACTAGATACCAGCTGGAATCTTTTTACCTACCATCGGAATAGGTGCATGTTTAGGTCGTGCAATGGGACTGATTATGTGGGTATGATATATACTACGGAGATGATATTGAAACTTGATATTTTAATAGGCAAAGTCTGTATCGGGCATACCCAACAGCTTGGATTTTTTTGTCCTGTCCTCCGGACCCTTCAGTGGGATGTATCTCTCCTGGATTCTATGCCGTCATTGGTGCCTCAGCAATGCTTGGTGGGGTGACTAGAATGACAAGTAAGTAAGCTCTACATGGATGTGGAAATTGTCCCCTTATTTGAAAATTATGCAGTATCTCTGGTAGTCATCTTGTTTGAGGTACGACTTGAAGCCAGTTTGTTCCTACTGTGCTTAACGCCCGTTTAGTTGACAGGCGCATTATCTCACGTCCTTCCTATAATGATCTGCGTCATGACATCCAAATGGGTGGGGGATGCTTTAGGCAAGGACGGCATATATTCCGCATGGATTGCAATGCGTCGTTACCCATGGCTACCTCCAGTTGATTATCGCGATAAAGGAGAAACAGGCGCCAGCCTCATGAAACCACTAGAAGAAATTATCGTCATTGAGGATGCCGTCACGACTGTTGGCGAGTTGAAAGAAATTCTAGCCCGATATCATTATCACGGATTCCCTATCGCAGATAGTCATGGAGGATTTGTGGGTTACGCCACAAGGCAGGAGTTGATTGGTGCTCTCGGTTCGTCGTCGCTTCATCTGTATAAACCATCACATTGAATCGAGTGTTATTCTTCAGATCGCCTTCAGCTTGACGAAACAGAAGCTGAAAGGCAGAAGAAGTGCACGTTTTCAAAAAATCGTCTGCGCGTTCCCGCCGAAGAAAGAGCAGATTTATCAGAAGCGCTTGAAGATTCTGTTATACAGCTTCGAAAAGAGGTTCCCCAGGAGCTGGTGGTGAATATGTTCCAGAAGCTTGTATGTGTCAATGGACGTTGTCATTTTTTAAAAAAAGTGTTGACCGTCGTTCATTAGAACCTTCGCCAAATCCTATTTACGCATGCGGGAAAACTAACAGGACTGGTAACTAAACGAGACGTTGTCAATTTGTTAACAAGTCATTTCCCTCATGCCGCTGCCCTAGCCCAGCAACCGCCTACAAAGTCACAGCATTCATATTCCTAATTATAATACCCACAACTAGATTCTTCATCTTTGAATTGGATGATTGTAACTTATGTGTCATGATTTTATATCCCGTACAGTTAGCGACGCTGAATTATTAAAGCAAATCTTCAAATGTTCCTAACATATGCATTCTATGTTGCCGATTGAGACAGGCAGATATATTTAAAACGCATGGATTGTATACAATTTCTGCAAATCTCTCTATTTGTACATACTACATTTTAGTCTGGTTCCCTGATAAAAAATACGATGAAAATAGAATGAAGAGGAGAAAGATATCGAACTTGATTAAGGCTCTGATAGGCACGGCGAAAATATATCATGTCATAAGTATCGAAAAAAGCGTCCTTGGCTGTATGGATTTCAATAACCAAAGAAAATCAAAAGTTAACGGGTCGAATTATTGCTGTCTTTCCTCGCCTTCGAGATCGGATCCAGAATCAGAATAATCATAATCATAATCATCTTCATCTTCCTCCGTTTCACCTTCATCCATAGATTCCTTGAGCTATTTGTCGATCAAAAGATCGCGTTGAGAAATATTTGTAGAAAAATAAGGACTTGCTTACCATCTCAACAAGCTCATGACATTCGCTCAGATTTGCATTTATGATACCTTGTCCCTCTGGGATGGACCCATCCATTCCAACGAAACGCCCATCCTTCCGCATCGAGTCGATTTGAAATAAGGCTAATTGATACTACACATTGGTTAGCAAACAAAAACGTTTCCCATATGAAGAGCAACATACAGGATATAAATCGCGAGGGTTGAACGGCCCGCCGTATTTCAAAACCTCGTTCAAACATTTCTTCACAGTGGTCAATTTATTTGCCTACAGGTTTCTTAGTAAATTGATTGGACAACATGCTTCGCTTACAATAGGCATAAGCTCTTCCGAAACAGGTTCGCTCGAAGAGAGCAGACGGTATATCAGACCATAACATCGTCGCAGAAGATAGAGAAGAACCTGTTGGGAAACTAAGCAAACAGGCGTCGATTATGTGGCTGTCAGGCTTACGTATTGCCCTGGAGGTCGATTCCCATCTGCATCCACGAATTTACCGTCAACTCTCATTTTATCAATTTCTTGCAGACTGAGTGAGTAATTCCAGAGGTCGGTCTCTCGCAAACTCCATCGGTGGGTCATTGTCAGGCTTTCGAGTTCTGCTCGGATTTCGCTGAGTCGGTCATATATGGGCTTGAGAGACGAAGCCACATTCTTCGAGTCTTCGTGAGCTTTGATCTCTTGAATAATCTCAAAACATTCCTCCAGGAGAGACGAGCAAATCGCTTGTGAAGATGGTACGATGCCCCCGGGACCCAAGAATTTGCCGTCAACTCGTGTTCTAGTCATACGAGTAAAACAGAATTTCAGTAAGCAAAACCAATCGAAATGATTCAATGAAAAGGAAGGAACTATAGTAACAGACATAATGTAGGAGAGAGGTACTCAACGAATCGATTCTACGAAGCTCCTCGATAATAGGTTTCAATTCAGCTTTCTGAGAACCTTCCTTTGCAGCAAGAGCAACAAGCTGCCGTCGAATTGTAACGAGTTTCTGATGTACTGGGACGAGCTCAGGCGATAACACTGATAGAGAGTCTTGTAATTGTTGTACAATGGCATCTAAGACAAAAATCTCAATGATATGTACATGAAAAAAGAGATAAATTGACAAACCGCATTCGTTCAGTTGTCTCTCGAGGAGCTTGGTCAACGGTTTTGGATTCTTAGCGTTTTCGCCATCTTGCTGGATGATGGTACGCAAGTCTGTTAAGCGCCTTTGAAAAGGTTTGAGATCGGCTTCGTTATAAACGGCGGATTCATTCATGTGATTTAAAATTTGCTGTAAGGGCCAAAAAGTATGATAAGCACGAGCGAAATGAAGAAGAGAGGCGCAGATTTGCTAGACAGATCGACCACCCGGCGTTCCTTCCAGGACATGAGACACGGTGTCTCGACGCAAATATGTGCAAGGGACACGATGGATGGGTTTCTGAAATGGGCATTCACTGACCCGCATGGAGGCAATCTGACAATACGTCGCTGGCGCGTCTCTGGTTTTGCCGATTGTGAGGTAGAACAGAGAGAGTAAGCTGAAGACATCGGCAAGGGTTGTGTCCACTCTGTTATTATATGCTGTTGTATCATCTCGTAAGTCGTTAAGCTTCGTAACTGAGAATGAGGGTTAACCGATAAATTGTCTGAAGACATAAATATTAAACTATCGAAGACGCACTTTGCTTAACCACCGCCTGGTGGAGTTGGTTGACATCAGAAGCTTTGATGAACTCGCCACGATCTTTCTTCAAAGCGGTAAGCCTATTCCTGATACTATTAAGAAATAGAATGCTATTAGAGGCTTCAACAGAGATATATGGCGCTCATACTTGATCAAGGCCTCGAGAATGGGAAGTTCTATTGGTACAAATGAGATATGGAGTGGTTTACAAGGGCCATGTACGAACCTTCCTGCGGCACTGGCGCCATGAGAGGATGTAAATAAAACGAAATATGTGTGGCTTTTTGGAGAACAAGCCGAGTTTATTAATGAGGATTGGTAAATAACAAGCAATATGTGTTGTACGAGTCCATCGATCACACCCATCACACTCTATTCCCACGCTGACTTAATCTAATCTACCTACATAAATTCTGAGGCCCCTGTCCATATTCGTAGAATCACTTTCTTGTATTTGCAACCTCAATGGACAGACTTAAGGGGGCATGTACCCGTTCACAAACATCGTCCTTGATTCTACTCACCAGCATTCTACAGCTTACAGAGGCTCGTCGTGCCGCTATTGTCAACGCTACCAAACGTACTGCAGCGGCCGAAGAGACAGCAAAGAAGTTGCAGCATATCTTGAAGGAGAAGACACAAATGGAAAAAGACCTGCAGAAACAACTAGAGCTGTCAAAACAGCGTATGCAGCTAACGAAGGACCTGATCGTAACGCTGCAGAAATTGGGAGAAGGGAAGGCAAAGTAGGTTCCTAGCGCGTCTCTCTCGCGTCCACGTTTTCAGCTAGCACGAAGGCTCGAAAGTGCCTCGAAGAAGGCAGAGACCTTAGAAGCAAGGATAGAAAGGCTGCGTTCCGAGACAGATGACTTCGAGTCAAGATACCAGGTAAATGCACCCCAGTTTCAGAAAGCTATGCCCGCTGAAGCAGGGGACACAGAGCGCAAAAAAGCAGTATAACGAGATGGTCATAGAGCTCGAGCATCTAGGAATCAATTGATTGGCTGGTAGATACAATCGCAGATAATCTCACTTAATTCGCTGTTTTCTATGATTAGTCTTTAGGGGGACTGGTTTATGAGAAGAGGTATCCTGATCAAGACAGGCCTTGTCCAGAATTTTGCTGGCAATTTAGATAGCCTCGAGTTGGGTGAAGAATCGATCCGAGGACGTGTAGAGGGTGCTATATAGTAGATCGTCCGCATATTCTCCGTGAGGCGAAAGAAAATTAAATATACAAGGGCGTAGGCGCGTAGGTTGTGAAGATGAAAGTTAAAGAACAAACGAAGAATGCCTGTGTTACTCTACCGGCACGTGCTATAATCTAATCTCCGAACACGCCTGCCCTTACTCAAACGAACGCTCCCTCTTTTGTACTTGACCCAACATACAACATACCGCAGCTCAATCATCAAATCTCTTAATCCGCCTTTATAATTCGCTATGACTGACAGAATTCGTGAGGTAAGCTCTTTGTGCATATCCTGGCCGTTACCGCCCACGACACTGGTGATCTAACCACCCTTGATAACCTGTCATGTAGAAAATGAACTCCCTCCGTCTGGAGGCCGACAACGCGGTTGCACGCGCTGAAGAGGCTGAGGCTAAGAACAGGAAGCTTGAGCAATTGTTACTTGAAAAAGATCAGGAGATCACTTCGCTGCAACACCAGATCAGTCGTTTAGACGCAGAGATCGAAAAGGCCGAGACGAAGCTCGAAGAACTCAAGACTTTATCTTTGGATGGCGAGTCCAGCAAAATGGCATCTGAAGGACTGCTTCGTAAGGTTGCCCTTTTGGAGGAGGAACTTACTGCGGCGGACAAAAACCTCAATGAAACCACAGTGAAGTATGTGCACTGCCTACGGCTTATGAGGATGATCGATTGCTGATCTCCTTGTATCGAACCTCTATAGACTGCGAGAAGTTGATGTCAAGGCAGAACACTTTGAAAGGCAGGTACAGCGCGTTGAACAGGAGCGAGATGAGTGGGAGAGGAAATACGAGGTCCGTCAGATCCGTTGTCCGCTATAAACCAAGCCCCTGACAATCTTTGTTTGATAGGAGGCCAACGCGAAGTACAAAAAGTCAATCGCCGACCTCGAAGAATTGGAGAAGACTATGCAGGATCTGTAATTCACGGCTTGTTTGCCAACTTGCATGTTCTGCATTTCGTTGCTGGTTATCATGTCCAACCAATGGAGTTTGCGCATGTCTGAAACCAAAGATATATCCACCAGTATACAATTCATTTTTACTTTCATATATTCATCATCCTTCTTCGTTTTTGTATACCTCTGGATTTTACACCCATTGAATACATGGTTTATTCAGTCTCAATCTCAAAACTTCAATGACAACTCACCTACTTTGCTGATGGAGACGATCCGTGATTTAATTGTTCGGAATACAATCACATCCATTTCAGCTACAAATTCGATCTAGCCAAATACAAATATCCAGTCATATAATATACACCATGTTGCAAGCTCGGATTAGGTCTACTTCTCATCATGAAACTTGAGTGAGACTGAATTGACACAGTGGCGTTCATCAGCTAGGAATGTCAGTTAGCACATTGCTAGAGCATATCTGGTCATCGGATAGAGATCAATAGCATACTTGGAGTAGGGAATCCTTCGCCTTGGAAAACGTGTCCCAGATGGCCACCACAAGCGGTGCAGGTGATTTCAATACGCTTCATACCCCAGGAGTTGTCTTCATGTCTGCTCACGGCACCTGGGATTGCTGTATGGAGGAATGGAAACAGCTCAGCCACCATACACAATGGAATCTTATGAGAGCTAATACTTACCATCGAAGAAGGCAGGCCAACCGCAACCGCTCTACCGAGTAGATTTTAGACATTAGGACGTCACTTATATGATGCTTTAGAGTAACATACATTGAACTTTGTGGTGCTCTTGTACAACGGTGTCCCACACCCCGCGCACGAATAGACTCCAGCTGCGGAATGTTTATCATATTCGCCCGTTCCAGCTGGCTCAGTACCCTTCTGCCTCAAGATTCTGAACTAGAAATCGCCGACCGAAACAGATGAGCATACACGGTTCATGGAGTACAGAGTGAGGCACACCTGTTCTGGGGACAGGATTGCCCTCCATTCGCTCTCAGACTTGTTCACTGTAGTAGACATGGCTCTAGGACTTGCTCCTGGGCTGCTCAAATAATTGGTTCCGATAAGAAAGGGGAAGAAAGTGGCTGATGGTCTTGCTCTTGGTGTTTTTATCACACTGGAGAGAAACTTAGGGATGGTGCGAACTCCGAACATGTGCTCGCTTCATAAATGGAATCCAATTGTTAGATGTCGCCGTGACTGTCAACTCAAAATCTCACTGGGATTAATGTAAGCGTTGCAAAGTTCGCAAACTTGTCATCCGTGGTGTGTCGTTATTCCTACCCACGTGACTAACTGATAACGGCATAAAACCGCAAATATTCAACCGAGTCCCTTCATTTCACACAAGAAATCGAGCTACAACTGATATCACAACATCATATACAGCACCCATATTATCCTCCACACAACCTCCTGACATCGTACACGGAAGGTCAAGATGCTGGGGACATTGGCGTCTTGTCGATCGCTGTTCTCCGGAAACTTGACTTGTCTTGCATCGAGTCTAATCCCGTTTGTTGAGCAAACGACCGACATTATCAGTCATCCGACGTACCATTATTAGATTTGTATTCCATTATGGTTGATGGTGGAAGGTTCAGAACCTTCCGCAGAGTATCACTGGTCTCCATGTTAACCCCAATAAACCATATTCTCAGCGGCGAATCACGTACCGAATTTGCTCTCTCAGCTTAGGGTCGCCATCCACTCTGTTCCACACTGTGACGATATCCTCACTTTGCCTTACACTAAGCGTGCACCCACAGATTTCCGGCCACTCGCTCCCTCCTTCGCTGCCATCCTCAGATTTTCCGGTGGCGGAGACGCCTGATTTCCCCTTGGGACTGTCCTCCACTTTGCTGCGGCAATTGTCGAATTGGTCACCAATTATTGCTAACACAAGATCCTCCCAGAAACGATCGGCAATGCCCTTTTTGAGGCGTATGATCCATTTTCCGCCAGTAATATTCAGTGGGTCCTCCCACACAGGTCGGCGTATACCTGCATGGAAAAGAAGATAGTCTGTAGTGGGTTGCAGGGATGATGGAGGCGTCAGATGGGTCCACAAGGACCAGAACGATTCGACCTCCAGATCACTTTAGCGCCCAGTAAAAATGAATGAGGTGAATGGCATAAGCTTACAGAACTAAAAGCCGCGATCTTTTTTATCCCTTCTTCGTAGCTAATGATTTTGTTTCCGGGTGCGCGTTGTTGTCTAAACCAAAATACCCAACTAAACCAGAGAAGCGGTCAAAAGGGATGCGATCGCTGACACGGAAAAAAATACGAACATACGTGTTTCGTAGTGGATGGACCTGTGATGCAGAAGCAGAGGATGTGGTGGAAGAGGATGTAGGATCCTTTGAAGCAACTGGCTGGGAGACGTTTACGCTGGTGGAGAAATGCTTTGAGCTTGGGATACGCTGTCTGGAGGGCGTTGTGGCGGGTGCAGTGGGTTGTGCAGAAGAGTTGGAGGGCGAGAGGGCGGTGGATGTCGTTGCGGGCGTTGTTGTACTATTTGCAAGAAATCTAGAGGCGGAGTGGTTGGAGAAATAGCTTGCCATTGAGTGATGTTATGTTGTGCGGTAGTGAGAGCAAAAGAAAAAGAGAAATTATGTGTTACGTAATCCACGCTCCTCTTCTTCTTTCCTCTCTGCATGATCCTTCATGAAGCTCATGCTACGCCCTGAATGGCGCCTCTGGCCTCTTTCTTCGTTTTTTGGTGTCCTTGACATCAAGACAGGCGTTACTGTTGCCCTCTTATTTGCTGTCTGTATTTTCTCTTCGTTTCAGTGTCTCCTCATAGCCTTACCATCGTTTAGCTTCTCAACAAGGTTGCTGGTGTATACGGATTAATTGCCGTCTTGACCGGTGCAGGCGGCTCGTTTGCCCAACTGAGTCTCTACATATACTCCGTTATCGCCCTTGTTGCCCTAGCTTGGGGCCTTCGAGTAGTCCAGGAAGTGCGTCAACCGCAGCCTTGTCAAACTTATGTCACATTCATCTGACACTAAATATCCAACAGGAGGATCCCAAGAAGACCCTCTATTTCGCTCATTTATTCTTCGCGGATCATATATTTTCTACTTCGTGGACAGTATTTTTCGCTGTAGGCTGGTGGCTGTGGAATCCTCACGATGGACAGAGACAGGCCAACTCAGTCGCGCAGCAGAAAATGATGGAACTCGGTAATTCGTCCGCCACGCATCTCACGGACGAGGAGCGCAAGGAAGCTGCCTTGGCCATATGGAACCACGAGAAGGGACTTGCTGCCTTCGTTATAATCATCTCCTGGATATTCAAGGTTCGCTGACCAACTTCACTTCCAAACCATAGCACTTACCTAACTTGTGTAGATCTATTTTGCACTCCTCATCTACTCTTACGCTATGCACTTAAGGAAAGGATCATACAGGTCTCTCCCACTTTCACGAAATGCCTACGCTTCTTCAAATGTTGCATCACATGCAGCATACGACGCACTTGCCGAAGAAGACGAAGAAATCGAAGACTTCTATCGCGTCCCACTCCGTACACCTCCTGCTTCAGGTCACCGACGAGGTTCAAGTAATAACAACAACTCATCTATTGCCAGCTTTGCCGACTTTGTCAGCGCCCCCGGCCGAACACCACGCAAAAAGGGCTTTGGCAGTATCTCTATGGGGAAGGATAGAGGGATAGAAGAAGAGATTCTGTTCGACGAAGATGAACTAACCTATGCTGGCTCAAGTTCCTCGAGAGCTCACTCAAAGCTCGGTACGGAGAGCAGCACGACTGCTGCTAGTGACGAAGAAAGAGCCATTAACGGGCATGACAGTGGGAAGGGAAAGTTCACAAGGAACGATTGACAATTTCACTCCTAGTTATCGACTGATCCGGTACTGTGAGACCATTTCCTATTCCGCTCCTTTGGTACTGCTGCACATCACATATACACATCTCCCAACCCACTCTAGCTCGGATCTCTGGAGTTTGTATCTATTAATACGTACATGTTCAAGACGTTATTCGTCATCCATATTTTAATTCCAAAACCTTCAAACAGAAGATGTACTCACCTCAAGCAGCCTTATCCCTCCGTTCAATTTTGATGGAATAGGACTGGCGGTGGCAAAGGAATGGTTGGGCTTGAACCTTCGTAACCAGGGGGCTGGTCCACATCCTCAGCTTCATTCGTGGGTGTGTCGCCGTCGCGAGTCTGGTCTCTTTCAGTGTAGGAAGGAAGTCCGTCCCGAGTTTCATTGTTTTTTGTGTCACTGTAGGGTCTTCTGTCAACGTTGGAATATGAACTCTCTCTGTTCTCCAAAGACGGCCGTTGGGAACCTGGCCTTGATGGCTCCCAAAGGGATGCGTGACTTTCTTCATTTTTTTCTCTTCCTAGCGTATCTCGTCGGCGTTTATGAGCCCTTGGATTTAGGATCATGGCAGCAACCACAATGACGCCGTCCAGTACCTTTGTCGCAGTATGTATCAGTTTCAGAAACTAAGTGCAAATTTAACAGCTTACGACGACCAACGAATACGTCACTGCCGCAATGGCATCGAACTTCTCTTTGAACGCAAGTGATAGAAGGTTGAAGACGCCACCCATGATATCGACCCATATGAATACCATAGATATCCCAATCACCTCTTTGTATTTGTAGATTTCCCAATACTGAGGGAATAACGCCAGAGAAACCAAAATCGACCCGAAAATGCCAAAGGCGTCTGCCGCGGCATGGTTTCCTCGATTGTGTGATGGACGAACGACAAGAACTATGGTGAGCTCTAATATACCAAAGAAAATAATGATAATCGTGGTGAGTATGACTGAAGCGCGCAACGATCTCTGTGAACCGTAGTATTGGCACTGGAGGTGCAATTACGTTAATTTCCGAGTCTCGCTACGTGCTATGGTAAAGGTCGAACTCGCCTGTCCCCAACTGAGAAACGACAAAAAAACAAAAATCTGGGGCTGAACCTCAAGTGGAATGTTTAACTTCTGTAGGAGGGCGTAAACCCCTTGAAAGACAGCAGAGATTCCCCAAAGCAGCCTGTTTGAAGAAAGATGTGTGAACAGGGAATATGCCAGTGTCATCGAGGTGTAGGAGCTTACATGAGCCAATGGGACAACCCTTTAGTAGATTTAGTTCGATAGCTTTTCCAAACCTGAGGAATTAGTTGGGCAGTCCAACATATCGTTCCTAAATGGGATCATTAGGGACCGTCATATTGCTGAAGGTATTTGCAAGAAAGTATACCGATTGTTCCAAAAAGATTCTCTGCAATTTTGTTGTGCATTGCGGATTATTGCGGATGAATGAACGGTGAATATTGACAGCAAACCAAGGAAGACGTATATTATTCATTTTATGTGATGTCTGGGATCACGCTAATTAGATTCCAAATCCCAAACTTGTTTGCTGGATATGCCTCCGGTGGGGATATGACGCGCAGGCAGCTAAAAATAGACTTGCTTCTGGTGCCGATCGTGTCTCTGAATACACGCATCCCCTCTGTACGTACCTCTACAGTGTTGAGCTACTGAGTAATCTCAGAAATACATGCGGTCTCTCTTGCCATCACACACCTAATGGTAAGCCATACTCGAACACCGTTCTGGAACAACCTGAGTACGGTGACTGGGCGTTGCCTAGGCTTCAATGCTGACCCGAGTACTAATTCATTGCTCATCGTAATGTGCTTCATACCAGAGAGAAATGGTTGTAGTGACAATTTGCCGTCGTCCAAGTTCAACCGATCCCAAGCATCATGTTCAGAAAATACCCAAAAGGTTTGATATTGTAAGTGATATTCGTAGATAGCTAGTGGTTTCTGAGGTTGTAAACAGTGTTTCCATAATAGAGGCCAGTGCCTGCTGAAGTGAGTGTCAGAATTGCGGGAACAGGGCCTTTGGCGAATCGAGGAAGTGATGATAGGAATAGCAGTGCCGACGCTCCTAAACATAATGCATTAAATAATAAGCATGCGCAGACGGAACAGTCATTGTTCTCAACTTACCCAGAGCACCCTCGAGACCGTTGGGTGTTCCCTTGCGTATGCTATCAGCACTCCAAAGGTACAACAGGCCAACACTGGCAGGCATTATATTAGATGGTACTAGTAGAGACGTTCAAGGAGGGAAACCTACCCAACACCAGCAACCAACGATGGTATGGAACGTGTCCTAGCAAATCCAGTCACACCACCCACGATGCAAAGTCCTCCCATAGTGTAAGCGGGGTATGCAGACTACAGATACACGACACGGCTCAGCAATCATAATTCAATCTGTTAAGAGGGCAAATCACATCACCAACCATTTTTCAAAATTGAGCTCAGTTGGACAAAGATGTGTGTAGATCGTTGGTAGTTAGAGAACAAGAAGGATGCGTATGTCTTCCAGACTTCCTCCGGCATCTTTCACATTCTCATACCCCGCATCCATTCCGCATCCCCGTGGGTGATTGCACGGCTATTTTTGATCCCATGTTTACCGGGGTCCGGCTCAACAGTCCAGACCCCACAACTTCAACAAAAGGCCTCCACACCGAGACCATCATCATACATGGCTAATGGTCGGATTGAACTTGCAAAAAATAAAATAAAATAATGCTTCAAACTATATCTAATCTTGTGACGGCCGAGATTTCAACTTCATTCTTTCCAAAAAGCTACTATGTAGTACATTTAAGAAGAGATTAGTTGTAACCTCCTCCTGAAGAGCCGGTCCAAACGCCAGGTCCTGGGATTTGGTAGTTGTTGTGGTCAAGAGTCTTGTCGTACAAATTCCACACAATTCCGGGAGTGTCGTAGTTATAAGTGCCTAAACGGTCAACAGCGTCAAAACCAATGCTGTTGTACTATGGTCTGATGGACGATTTCATACCAGGGAATTGAGAGTCCCCCGGAAGACTGGATCCTCCATTGGAAGTGACCCTAATCTGAACACAGTTCATGTAAAGTTGCGCGCCACGAAAAGCGTTGGCGCTATAAGGAACATTGGCCTCGTGAAGAGCGATGATCTCAGCTAAGTTTATTTTAGCTGGCGAACTTGTACTCTGGCGAAAAGAGCCTACGTACGACGAAGAAGATAATCACCAGCAGGGATATTGGGGATGGTGATGCTGTGCTTTCCCCGTGCATTGAGGAGACGGTCAACAGCCCATTGTCCATTGCTGTAACCGTCGTGGAAGAGTTTGGTCCAAACATTTCCATTGCCATTGGAAGAGGCAGGCGCAATATAGACAAGAACTTGATTTCAAGGACTGCTCAGCAAACATTGCTACTCTGAAGTCGAAACACTGGTACGAACCTGGTCCCTTGTGAGAACTAGCAATAATATCATCCTGACGGCTAAAAGGTGGCATCTCCAATGAGATCTGCACAATGACTGATGTTGATTCCTACCTATCGTGGAACCACTCAAAAGTGACCCTGTCTCCAGCCTTGACATTGATGGTGCGAGAAACGACTGTGACACAGGTTGAGAGATAGTCGGGTCAAAAAAAAAAGTTAGTCACCGCGGTTGTTGACATTGCAAGCAATGTTGCCCTGATTCAGGTCCTTAAGAGGGTTATTGGTTGGCGGTGAGCGAACATATTGGTCAACTCCATTTCCTTGGTCAATGCCATTAACCCAAACACCCCAAACCCGGGTATGAGCCAAAGCTGTAGCGACAAAAGACGTCAGGATCAAGAGTTTCTGGATCTGCATGTTTCGTAGGCGACTCAGTCTGAAGCTTTTGCCTTGCAAATGCCTCAGTATAAATACTTCAGCGTACATATACCCCGCAAAATCATCGCAGGTTCATAAACGATCGAAGGATACATCGAGGTAGCCAAGACATGTCGTTTGCAGATACACATCCCTTTGGCATCGATTTGGATACCAACCGGAAGATATAAAATGTATAGCCTGCCGCCGCGAGCTTGGAGTAAATGATTATTTTTACCGAAGTGCCGCCTAAACGCCTCGTAGAAAGGGAGAATGGCGAGGTTCAAAGAAAGATATTCATCAAGATAACTCTACTGGACAAAGACAGAGGAAGACCGAACCTGCACTTTGAATATTTACTAGCCTAGTATTTCGGGTTACTGCATGGTCCAGTATAGTTATCCGAAGGGCTGTATGGCAAATTTGGTCCAAACTAAAACTTGAAACTAAATTAGTGAATGTGACACATATTACCGCCTTCCGCATCGCGGAGAAAGAACCAGATGGCCAAGAGATTTGTGCGTACCGTCAAGTTTAATCACAATGAACCGACTGGCTCCTTAGAGTGCATGTGGTCAATCACTTTCCTTCCGAATTCATGCGCAACCATTTTGGTTTTGACATCATAGATCTAGGGTAGACGACAGAAAAATAGGTGTTTAGTTTGGGGTTTCCGTTAGCTAATAGTTAAAAATCGCCTCGAGAAAGATATTGGCGATGAGATGTTTTATTATATCGAAACCATAATCTACAACAAGGTAGACAATAATGCAATTCTAGCGTCTAGTTAGAACGGTATTGGGTTTCAAATCATCGTTGATACGAACTCACTATACTTTTGACTGAGTTCTAGGGGTCACCCTACATAGCACGCCCTCGTTTTCTTCGCCTTTCGTCGGGGTTTTCAGTGCCTTCTGTGTGCGATAGCGCCGAACCCTTGGGCTGACTGACTATTTTGTTAACAACAGTATCCCACATGGCGTCATTCACACCCTTGGCTTTACTGAGCTGTGAACGTAGCTTCTCTACCTCAGATTCTAGTTCTTCCACCTTGGTCTTGAGAGCAAGAGAATCTGAAGTTCCGGCCTTGGATATCGACGAGGGTTCGACGAAATAGGAGTAGTCTCGCAAAAATTCTTCCTGGCTATACGATGAGAACTCGTCTCGATATCCCTGATAACGCAAATAAGCGAGTGCGGAAACTAGAAGCTTAACATGATATTCTTACATTGCGGGTACTTGGCAGGATCAAAGATATTTCATGGGCCTCGCGAGTTTTGGGGTCGCGCATTCTTTGGAATGGCATGATTGGCTTGACGGGTAAGAAGTCCTTTGTATCGGTGCTATTTCCAGGCCCGAACTCCAGATTGGTATGGCCAATTAAATCAGGAGGCTTGATCATTGTCGAAAGGTAGGCTATCGACATCCCTTTATGTGTCGATATCGTGCGAAGCAGCTGATGCGATGGTACATCGTACAAGTGGATTAAACCTTCTGAGGTGCCAACAAGGAGGATAGCGGATGTTAAGGAAATACACATGCTCGTTATCGCTTGCCTGAACTTCGTTGTTGGAATTTAATTTTGAGACCATAGCGGGATTGTGACGCACCCTAAATTTATTAACCTCTTTCGTCTTGCTTCGCGATCTACATCATCATCAACACGTATGATGTCCGTTACGCCCGCGCCTCCTATAGCTTCTGTAACAACACCGCTCAATTTGGATTCTCGTTCATAAAATAGATTCATTTGGTGAACTGAACCATCGGAAGATGCTGCGAAAAATAATCGTTCTGTGACATCCCACGCGAGATATGAGATCGGTCGAGGAAATTGGAAGGTTGTTAAAAGCGATCTGGTAGAAAGGTCCCACAACTAAGAAACCACTGATTCAGAAACTGACAATGACAGCAGAAATAATTTACGGACCTTGACGGAATGGTCAATTGAGGATGTTAAAACGCGACAATCGGGAAAGAGACCGATGCCGCATATAATATCTGTGACAGGAAGTGTATGATCGGAAAGGGTACAGTAAGGCACCGCGAGCTCTCTCTGCATGTCCTCATCAACTAATCTGAATACCATGTATCAGTTAGCGGCAAAGGAGGAACGCGAGGTCATATTGACCTGGATACGGACCAGACGCTCACTCCTGAGTCATCGCTTCCAGAAATCAGAGCAGCACCATCGTTTGTAAAACGAAGTACGTTGACTTGTCTGTAGTGCGCGTCCCATGAATTGAAGAGGACACCCGATGACGTCTGAAATATTGACTAAATTTTCAGACCAATTACAGTGATAGGGAACGAACAAACCTCCCATAAGTATACTCTGCCTGTAGCAGTTCCACCTGCACATAGATCGCCTCGTCGATCGAGGGCAATGGCGGTCAGCTTCTCAGGGAGCACGATTTTAAGACTAATTTGGTCCTAGTTCAATCATTAACTAAGCTCTAGGTAGAATTGATGAAAATGCCTCACCTTTTGGAAGTTGTATACATTCAATATAGATTTATCGGGCTGGGATGCAAGCATTATCCCGCCCTGCGTGCTGTTTGATTCGAGCACTGCCAGAGAATGCGGGCCGGCATTGGTCTGCTTGAACGACGCAAGTGTTGCACCTGTTTGAATATCATGCAAAAAAATGGAACCAGAACCAGCACCGGATGTTGGAGGAGCAGTGGCGCAAAGAATTGACTCTTGTAGAATCATGGAGGGAAGAATTAAGGTGAAAGCACTCTGAGCGAGTCGGCCCAACTTGAAAAAATGTGCACGTGATGCACTGTAATGAGACGGTTACTCCATCCGGATTCCGACTTCGTGTGTGGCGCATGCCTCCAGAACATTCCTTATAAAAGGTCGACTGTCCCATCGACATCCTTGTACTTTCTTTCCTTTTATCTTCTGTATTTCTATAATGTCTGGCCTCTACGAAGAACTGGGAATCTCAAAGGATGCCTCTCCGGAACAAAGTACGTTTGTTATTTGTATTCTCTCATATCATCTGTTATCACTAATGAGGCCCCTCTTCTCTCACTTCAGTCCGGAAAGCTTACAAGAAAAGAGCGTTGCAAACTCATCCAGACAGGCTACCTCCAAATGCAACTCCCGCTGATAAAACTTCCTCAGAGGAGAAGTTTAGGAGGGTATGGCGCTGTTTCATTTGAATCATCACTTACTTACAGACATTGCTTACCCGTGACTCCACAGGTCAACAATGCATATGAGGTCCTCAGCGATCCTAAGAAACGAGCCGTTAGTGCATTATATCAGACAGATGTCTTCTTCTGTTTCATTAACTGTTGCCCTCTGTTAGGAATACGACATCCATGGTGTCTGGCCACCCCCCGAAGCGGAGGAAATACACCCCACCCATAGACAAGGCTCTAGGTCATTCTCTGGAAGTCGTCGCCCTTCTAGGAACAACAGCTTTCCCGATCCTTTTTTCCCTCATCATCATTCTCCATTCTCTGCATTCGAGTTCACAGATCCATTCGAGTTGTTTAATTCAATCTTTGAAGGCGATCCTTTCTTCGGTGGGCCCTCTCGCCATCGACACCCTTCATTCTCTCCAGCAATGGATCCGTTTGCCCATATGCACCGAATGCAAGCGGAGATCGAATCCTTCATGGACAATATCGATCGGGATCCTTTCAGCATGTCAGGTTTCCCTAGGTTTGGTTTTATGCCGCCTATTCCCACTGCTCCGGCGATTGAATCCTCTGCATTCAACAACAACCGCGGAAAATGGGTATCAGAAAGTTTTATGACATCTACTGTGAACGGTGTCACTCAAACGATCCGTAAACGTGTTGACTCCAATGTGAGTAATTTCCAGTGTGACTTCTCTCATTGACTAAAAGGGTATTGTTTCGCGCAAAGGGAAATGAACATATTCTTCGGACCTTACCTGACGGGCGCGAGGTCCGCACTATCAACGGGGTAGAACAGCACCCTGCAGGACATATTCCCCCTCTTCCCGCTCCTACAAACACTTCAAAGAGCAGGCGGATTTCGGACCAACCGGCACCCCTGTATCTTCCTCCAGATACTGTGCACCCACAACCAATGGTGAACCCCTCAGGAATGGCTTATGGGGCTTCTCCGCCTCCGCCTCCACCTCCCTACTCGCGCCATTCCACACGTAAGGATCTGCTGATGAAACATTTATTGTCATGCTTAAGTTGCTTATGTCGTATAGCAACGCCTATAATCAATAACAACCTTGGACGGAAGCGGAGGAGTTCTGAGAAATGTACGTGATTTTTAGCGTTTGTGCATAGTCTGCATTTCACAAACCGGCCCTCTGGACCCACAGATTATCAATCTCCTTCTAGCACCAGTTGAGCCCTTTCATCAATGATAATATGAATAACATGAGGAAGTTAGCTAACCATCTCACTTCGTAGGTGCTGACCCGCGATCACACGAAGATAGACAACGCAAGAAAAGATGGTGGCACTAGGTGGTTTTCATTTTTTGTTATCTCTCCACGTTTTTTTCATTTCGGTTTTGATTGACCACATGTTTACCTTTTTCTTTGCCTTTTCATTCGATCACTTTTTTGAATTTTGGCGAATTTCCCTTTTTTTTCTTTCTTCAAACCTCAAATCTGTACATTACTATTGAGTTCACGTAGTTAGTAGACAAATCCATGTGTTATTGAGTGATATTATGTCGTATTACTCTCTATGTTTTAGGAATAGTACTGGCATATGTTGTAGCAATCTCCTGTATTTCCATCATCATTCCACCCTCAGTTGTCGGCAATAAAGACTGTTTTCGCCTTGCATGTCATTTCACGATTTCATTCAATGATGATGCATACCTTTCAAATTAACTAACTAGCTACATTGAATTCTGTGATACTGGACAGACAACGATGAGCGATGTCGTTTCTATAGTATCCTTGGATTCTAGATATGGGATATTCGAGCCTATTTGAGGTACCCAAAGCATGTGGGTAATACAGTTTGGCATGCTACAAAAGCTAAGAGTAGAAATAAACAAATACAGGAGGTTCCATATTTGAGGGCATGGCAGATAGAATGGATTATTATAATCAAAATGAAGCCGATGAAATCCGATACACTGCGACCAATACATAATTGCATCCATAGATCAGTTTCAGGAGCAGACTTACTGCGCAAAGTTATCGAAAGCATGAATGGATAACGGATTTCAATGATCTGATGTCAATATAATACACATCCTGTCCGCCAAAGAAAGCAAAAAATGTCAGTACATAATCTACATTAAGAAAAGAGAACACAGCCTTCCAGCGCGCTGAGAAAAGTAATGAGTAAGGAATGAACAAGATGTCGGCACACTACAAACAAGAATACACGCGTATTTGCGGGTACGATGTGGATTCTCCGCCTCTCAAAGTTGGAGATGTAGATTTACGGGAATAAAACTAGGCGTCAGGTATATCGTGATTGAATACAAGTGAACGGTGCATGGGTAAAAGAGTGCAAAGATGATCATAAATATACTAATGAAGTTGATGTGTAAAACATTCCTGTGGGTGTGGGCGCGATTAATGATTTTGGATAGATTCGGAAACTGATGATAAAAGGGTTTGTCTATACGACTATTGGCGTGTTCCGTGATTGCACTGGGGGGAAAGCTGATGACATTGGTGATACTTGTGTTGCACCATCTTCGATATTCGAAGGTGTTGGCGCACCAGGAGTTGGTGTACCAGACATGGCTCCAGATGCTGAAACCTTGCCAATAAACCATGACTAAGATATGGTCAAAAAAGCAGAATTAAATAGATGCAGTATTTCGTGCTTACTGGAACCCATCCGCGATCTCCGCCGACCTCTTTTACAGCCTATGGATATCAATGAGCAAAGATGAAGCGCTTTAGAATATAATCAGGTAATCTTACGTATGACCAATGATTGTATCGCTTGAACACCCTCAGAGCATCATCCTTGACAAGGTCCAACTCTTCATCGCCTTTCTTCTTGTAGTCCATCAAAGCTATTCCAGGGAAACTCGTTGAAATGATGCTCAAGGGTAAAATCGGAGTTTTTGAGACAGGCGTTCCCGGAGGTGACCCTGAAGAAGAGCCACTCTTTGCAGCGGTGGCCTCGGCGATGGCTGAGGCAACTGGGACATTTGTTTCCAAAAGACATCCAGCTGGAACCCAGCCCTGTTTAACAATATCGGTTTCGACAATGCCTGACCCGGTTGGATCCCGTTGAACCACCCACCAACCCCGGGCGCGAGAGAGTATAACAAAGGTGTCGCCACTATGGTGATGTGAATAGAGGTGTGATGATAGAAGAAATTCAAACTTACACGACGACATCGAACTCGTCATCTTGTTCAGCCATATAAGGGTAAATAGCAACGGCATACGAAACTCCACTAGAAGAGGCTGGTGGCATTTCTCGTGCGCTGCTCGTGGTCTCTTGATTTGGCTTGGTCGAATCTCGTCCATTTCCAGTTTGACTCGAACCGACCATCGTAGAACCACTTGATGCACTCATTGTTGAATTGGTTGAAAAATTAGAAAAGTGTGACGTGTGAATGGTGGCAGATGCAGGCATTTCTTCCTGTCGGGAACCATCAGCTGCAGGAGAAAGCATACTGGCCTCCGGCCACCCGGGCTGTGGACTTAGCCCTGTCGAAGGTGCTGGGGTAGTTGCAGATAGATCTTGAACTTCTAATTTCGGAGGTCGGTGTGTGGTGCGTGATTGTGAAGGGGCTTTTTGGTGTCCATGAGTTGCACCCGTGACCGTAGATTCTTGCGATATTACGGAGGAAGCTTTACGAGCAGCATGTTTCTGTTGTGCAACCGCAATGGGTGAGCGGATATCCTTGATGTGTTTCAGCATGAAAACTGGGTTTTTCTTCGCATCCTTAAGCTTTTGGAATAGCAAAAGCGGTTTCTCATCGTAGCTTAAACAGCGTTCTATGCGGTTACCTGATTACGATGGTAAGTGGATGCAGAGGCATGAAGGTGACATGGTGCCGTACCAGATGGGCCATAGCAGATGAACATCGCATAACTTTGCCAATTATCATTGTTGATACGATATTTCTTGAGAGCCGCGGGAAGGACTTTCCACGTCGGATCTTCTAAGCTAACTTTGAAGCTCTTGAGGTTATCCGAGCTCTCTTGCTTTGACGGCTTGAGGGACCCAGAAACAGTAGCATCAGGCTGAGGAGGGGGTGTTCGTGCCTTCTCCGCTGGAGGTTGTGGCAAGGTCGATGGTCCGGCATTTCTTGAATACGACGAAATGTCGTGTTCAACCCGTTGAGGTGATGGATGAGGCGATTCTATGTGCGTATCTTTAGTCGGAGATTTAGCCCATTTAAAGGAAGGTTGCCTCCGAATGACGGGTTGATCGTCCTAAAGATGTGAGACTGAAAGTCAAGAAACATTTGATAGAGGACATACAGGCCGCCCCGATGATGCACGTATTGTGTTGAACTCATCCACGAACGTCTTTAAGGCAGTGGACAAGCTCCGATTTTCCTCCTCCAGTGTTCGCAGCCGTTGAGCTATCAAATCAATACTTCATAAGATAGATTGAAGATATATTAAATAGCGAGTTTCACCTTGGTCCTTCACAATGGAATGCAGCTTCTCGACATTTATGTTTTCCACGCGCTCGGGAGCTTCAGCTTTGAGTATGGTCAACCATGGCTTGACTGAGATACAGGTCCAGAAATAAACGGCTTACATGGGGGGACATAGTGATGCTCTTGGATTGGCACATTCTGTGCGAGTTTAACTTGATAAATAGCTTTCAGTATCGCGAGTCGTTGGCCGATGGTCGTAATGCCTAATGACTTGAGTCCATCCGAGTCCAGCTCGCACAGTGAATCTCCTTGTATTTTATGTTCTGAGGTTTTGTGATAAGAAGATATCATACATGTAAAGAATGCTAAGAAACATGTACCTCGAATTTGACTTTCGTACTGACGATAGCCGAGGCTTGACAGCCAATTATGAACATCTGTTTCGTCCCAGTCAAGAATGTGGCGGTCAGCGGCAAGGCCGTCCATGTTGATATGAATGTATGGAGTATCCTGTATATCAATCTCGTAAATAGAATCTGATTATGAATGGTGAAGAACGAGAGACAAGTTGGACTAACGAAACCGTTAATGCAAGTCAACAGCAATGAGTCTGAGTGAATCTTTATTCGGCAATTCACTTCACGTGATTTCAAAGTACAGTCTCCTTGAAATCAAGGGAATGCCTCCAAATGCCGCTTGAATTCATCTGATCTAGCTTCACCGTTCAAGGTTCAAAATGAAAGTGCAGAGGCGACAGAACTGACGCCGTGACCATATCTAAACTGACTAGGCTTGTCTCAACAACACTGACATACTGGGAGAATATAATTACACTGCGGTGACATTGATGTATATACACATTTACGTTGGTATGTAGTACGAAGTTACAAAGTAGATAATGAAGTAAAATTACAGTTCACCTGAATATGTGTCCCAATAATATGTTAAAAAAGGCCACATCTACTGACATAAATCGTAAAATAGATCCGTCCTGGTTCAAAGCTAACGATACCCCACCCTGCCACTACCTGTCACGTCCTCGACTTCAGTGAATGCAAGGAATGATATTCCAAGTGTCAGATTTGCTGGAGAAGTCATTTCCACTAATATGCTCTCCGACGACGGTCGTCCAATGATTGCAGAGCGATGATCAGGACTTTCTGGAAGCGTTGCTGAAATGAAGTACCCGACAAATGCAAGGAGCCGGTAATTTCTGATATCCATTTATGAGAGATTCGGGGAAGGGCGTTGTATTAGGGTACGTGTAGTTGTTTTGACGACTATCTTCGTCAGTTATCCGATCTCATGAACAAACTCTGAGGAAAAGTGCCGTGTCAAAATCCAGGACTTGATCTCGATAATGGAGGTGTTGGATATCCCTGAGCACGATTTGCGCTTGATGCTGGTGTGAGCACATTTGATTTGTTCGGTGAATGTCTGCTTAAAGGTGTTTCATCGACAGCAGGTGTGCGAGGTTCTTTCATGTTCTTCAGGACAAAAGCGGGATTTTTCTGAGCCTCTTTAAGCTTCTTGAATAGGTATAGGGGTTTTTCTTCCAGCTCCAATTTCCGCTTCGTTCGATTGTCTAGTATTGAGAAATATTTAGCTTGGTTTTATCATAAAATTAAAGACGTACTGGCAGGACCGAAACTAATAAACATCGCATAGTTTGGCCATTCATCTGTGTTGATACGATGCTTCTTTAATGCAGCGGGAAGAACTTTCCATGTAGGGTCGTCTAAACTGACTTTGGTGTTATTAGGAAAGTTATCAGGAGTCTCACGACCCGAAGGATTTGCTATGGAATTAAGGGTAGAGCTTTCTGCAGTCGATAGACTGGCAACGCTGCCTCGAGCTGTCTCGTCGCCAATTGCGAGAGAATTCCCTGCCGCCTCCATCTCGTTACTGAGATAAGGAACACGCTTTCGAATTTGATTCGGATTCTCATCCTATATTGTGCTATGAGACACGCACGAATGAAGCTCAAGGCACGATCGCTTACAGGGGATCCAACAGTAGAACGAAGTTTGATGATCTCATCAGAGAAAGATCTCATTGCGAGGGCCAGCGTTCTGTTGTCCTCTTCCAACGTGCGGAGGCGATTAGCTGGATGGTAATGGACTAAGTAAAGAAAAACAAAGATAATGGGGTAAATGATCACACCTTGTTCCTTGATAGTGGAGTGTATTTGTTCCAGAGAAACAACATCAGCAGATGAAAAGGCTTCAGCTAGACGTGGTGTCAGCAAATTGTGAAGCCTCGAAAGTCAACCTACATGGTGGAATGTAATCGTCTTCACCGAAGGGTATATTGTGAGCAATTTTGAGATGATAAATCGACTTAAGTATCGATAGACGTTGTCCTACAGTGGTGATGCCGAAAGCCTTGAGCCCATCAGAATCTAACATGCACAGTGAATCCCCTTGTATTTTGTGCTCTGGACGGAAACTTTTATTACAATGTTACAGTTATTGGTAGAAATGCAAGAGACCTTTGATTTGTTCCCCGTATTGAGAGTATCCGAGACTTGAAAACCATTGATATACATCTGATTCGTCCCAGTCTAGAATATGTTTGTCGGCAGCAGGGTCGTGAACTGGCCGCTCCATGGACGATGATATGTTATTATTTGGTAAATGATAAGCGGTATGGAGAAACAAAGAGAAAGCCGGTTTCAGCTGCTATATAGTTGACTGAGGAACGAAGATGGCAGCATGGGTGGTTGATAACCCTCTATTAAAGAGATTGGCTTGAAAAGGGCCCATTCACCTGTTGACAATGATGGCAGTTGCGCGTTAGTTTCCAGACACGTGCTAGAAGGTTGCACAGCCACGCACCAACCGTCCCTGAATCTGATCACTCGACCGTGACTTGTACAGTTGTACAGGTACTACATACTTGTACTCACAGACTTGAACTAGCTAAATCGGAGCTTCGTTTAGGCCACATACATGGACGATCCATGGGCCAATGCATGGGGTGAACCTTCCAAGACAAGTCCGCACTCGCTAACATCCACCTCTGCTTGGTCTGTTCCCGCCATCTCCACAACACAGAGTGACCATGACACCGGTGAAGGCGATCTCTCGCTCCCTTCTTGGTCTGCACAACCAACAACAACACAGTGGAATGACCCGGATACTTCTGAAGCATTGTGGACCAATGACGCATCTACCATCTGGAATCCGTTTACTTCAACAATTGACAAGGGGTCTTCGAGTCCTGATTCCCAGTCTGAAAATAACGTTTCCCTGTCCGAGCCAACCAATGATGTGGAGAGGTCTTTAGGCTCTGTGACTCCTAAGGATACTATCGCGTTTGGTTCGCCAACATCGACAACTTCGGACACACCACCACCACCACGTTCCCCTCAGATAATCCCTACATTACCTCCCGCTCTCTCTACTGGACCTGTGGATGATCTTGACGCATTCGGTACATTTGAAACAGCTAATGAAGGTGCAGACTCCGAAGACTGGTCAATATCTAGACCCGGCTTCTCTATTCCTTCTGCTGATGCCGCTGTTTGGGATGGGCCATGGGAGACATTATCTGCTCCAACAACTTCAGATGCGCAAAGTACAGCCAATCTGGACGTGGATGATGCTTGGGAAGTAGCTCGCCGACAAAAAGAAAAACAAGATGAACATGTCGTTCGTATAGCCTCATATGCCATACGCACAAGACATAAACTGATTGATCTGTAGCCACCAGAGCTATTGGCCTCAATTCTTCAACAGTTCGAAAGTTTATCTGAAGATCTATGGTCCGACTCCACGCCGTCTCGGACTGACGCTCTTGGCTCACAACTCCCTACAGATATGGAAGAACATCTTGGTCTGTAAGTTATTTTATTTTGCATTCAATTGCGCCTCCTGATGGCTTATTCCTTTGCTTAAGAGCCCCTATCGTCGTTAGACTGGTTCCCGAAGGCTTGACACTTCCTGTTAGTGAACCATTTTCGAAAACATTTACTTCGAAGCAAATGTCTGAAGCTCTCAAAATGACGCGACACACACACTTGACAAGAATTAGTCCAATGACGTTCTACATGTCCTCAAAGGGATTAACTTCTTGGGAAGCCTCCGTGAAGGCAAAGCCTACTTTTTTACAAGAAGACTTTACTCCGGCAGGCTGGCGAATACTGGAAACTCAGAAGCCTGAGGCGTCGCCCGCAGATGATGGCAAAAAGAAATCCAGTGGGGGGCTTCTCTCATTCTTTGGAAGGAAGACAACGAATTCTCCTTCGGATAATCAGAACGTAACTGCTGCAAGGTCGTCCTCGCCAATAAATCTCTCGGGTACATCTTCTGTTAGGCCAGGAACATCTCCTCGCCCAAGCATTGACAGCAGTCGTCGCAGTATAAGTCAAAGTCAGGCTGGTAGTTCCACTGCCCCACCTTCGCCTAGTGTTGTAACATTTACTACAAATACTCCCCCAGTCTCCGTTAAGGACGTTGATATCTCGCCAGAGCATGTCACGGCCACAGTTGTACCAGCTGGTTCACCTGATGCGGAAGTGGTGCCACAACCATCGGCAGTATCTCGATTTCTGGGTCGATTTTCCTCCCGTCCTTCAAAATCAAATGGTCGAGATTCTCTGACTCTTTCGTCCGACGATCTTGAATTTCTCTCGGATGTACCAACAGTGGACACAAGCCCGGATTCAAGTATGGGTTTAGATGCGCTTAGCATGATGATTAAATCACCGCCCATTCAGACTGCTTTACCTCCCCCACTGAAGCCGCCTCCTAGAGCTCCTCCACAGATATCCATGCCCATACCACAGGAAAATCCTCCTGTTGATGACTTTCTTTCTTTCTTTGATAATGATAACAACATGCAACCGGTTCCAGCTCAATCCCAATTGCCAATAAAACCAGTGCCTACGCCACTTGTCATGGGTTTCACAACCCAGGCTCTTCCTACAACCACTAAAACAAACTCTGTAAACACATCAGAGCAAATGCTAGACTTTAAAGGAAACGTCAATCAACCTTGGCCCTCATTTGACTACCCTTCTTCCACACCAATGAAAAAACCTGCTCCGACAAAACGGCCATTTGTCGCCATAATGTCGACCTCGTCATCAAAACCAACATCCGCTAATCCCCCTCTCCTTCCAAAACCAACTTCAGGGTTTGTATTATCAAATCCTCCATCACTAAGCAGACGTACAACTGTCGGATCTGGACCTGAGTCGCGCAGTATATCACCTTTGCCACCACCGCCCCCTTCACGAGCACAATCTCACCTCCCACCTTTAATACGGGATAGTGTCCCTCCTCCACCACGGCCCTTAACAACAACTATTGAAGACGATGACTTTTCGGAGTTCCTTTCCTCCCCTTCTGATAATACACAAAGTCCGCAGTTATCACTTGGCAATTTTACACCATCACAACCCAGTCTTAACCAAACTACTACTCATTCCACCAGCAATCTTTTTGATGACTTTGACGACTTTGTTACCCCACCTCCGCAACCGCCTGCAAAGCCAATTCCCCCAAAGTCATCTTTTCCACTCAGTCGGTCGCCATCTGTCCCAAAGAATGCAAATCATGCGCATTCAAACCATCACAAACCGATCAGAGTTGCTAACCACTCTAAAACTTTAAGCTTGATGGAGAACGTAGCAGCACGCGGACGTTGGTTGGCGCCTCCTTCTCCACTTCCTGAAGCTTTACCTCCACCCGAGGCAAATGGTGTATCTTCTACTGTCGACTTTTTCTCCAGTGGATCGTCGATGCAAGATCAACAAGCAAAAGCTACTGCTTCACTTACTGCCATCGCTGCTGCATCTTCAACTAGCCAGCAGCCTCCACTGTTGAACTTCGGGCCCCCACCGGCGTCAAATAGTACACTCCTCACACCTATTCCACAATCGGCGCAGGCTACCTTTCCTCCTGCTACAAAATTACAACCTTTCATGACGCCACTGGCTGCGCAGCCTATTTTGCCTGCTTCAAATGGAACGAAGACAGGTGGGCTGTCAGCCCAAGATTTGTCTTTCTTCGAAGGTCTGTGATATCATGGGTGTTCTTTCTCGATTCTGCATAGATGTATCTATATTTTTATTTGTTTATCATCGCATTGTAATGAAGCCACATCTCGGGGGCACGTTCGGATTTTCATAATTTTTCAGACCAACTATCAACTTGAGTTAGCGTATGAATTGACGAGACAGAGGCCCGCACAACTATTATTAAGTAAGATGGTGCTGGACATCCATTGCCACGGCTGTGATAAAAATCGGGTATTCAACCTAAATAAAGCATTGCAGGTAAGACGCAGTGCTGGCATCGCAAATACGAGTACAATAAATGCGTAAGGCAATATCCAGGGGCAATGTCACTGGGCAGTGCCTTCCGTGAAAAGACAATGGATTCCTACCATATAGAAGCTGCTCACCTGAAAGCCTCAAGCTTCAACTTTAATCTCCTTTCACTGTTCACCTTCGACTGCAAAGCTTAGAGTTTGCCTGCCCTCCCACCATAATCAAAATGAGTTATCAGGAACCTCATGGCCTTCCAACCCATAGCCGAAGTCATCCTTTAATGACTGGATATCGCATCCTGGTAATTGTCCTCACAGCTGGATTCGGTTTATCCAAGGCAAAACTTTCCTACGATGGCTATTCCACAGCGCCGAACACCCTCGATTGGTTGTATGGTGTTGTAGCCTTCTTAATGTGCGTTTCTAGTCTGTAACTTTGCTCACGAAGTTCTCGGGCTAATCAGGATCGCATTGGTTCTTTGAAAATAGAATCTATTGGTTGGGGATATATGAAAGACATGCATCGCACAACATGCCATGGCTATTCGAGGTCGATTATTTCGTGCTGTTATGGCGGATCACGGTAGGCAAAAACAGTGCGCATCAATCTTCCGTCAACGTTCTACATGTTTGCTGACCGTCTGTAATTGGTTTCCATGCAGGGAATCGTGGAACCAGATATTTTGATTAAAACAACTTTCAATGACCTCTGGTTCAGCCAAGGCATTTAATAAGTTCTGCAAGATTGTTGCACTGCAGTCTGCATGCCTTCCGGGAAGCATTGCCACTGCAGTGATGCTCATCAGATCGGAGGCTAAGATATCGCGAACTAGAAAATGGAAATTTCTACCCGCTCCTTGATACCACTACAACTCCAGCCTGGACAAAACCAGGCAATGAAATCTGGGATATTGGGTTAAAGTGCATAAGACAAGTAGACAGATTTAAATACTTTGCTACGTTGGAACTTTCACCACTGCATATATGCGGCAATTGTAAGGTCGAAGTTCCTACGCAGCTGAATGGTTTACAGATGCGATGTATCAAAGCTGCAACAGTATATTGGTCCTAGTTAGATTCACGCATTACATTGTTCACTGGTTCTACCTAGCCGCTGCTACCTGCCTTACGTTGCGCTGCCCATGCCTTCAGCCGCCTACGTCGAGCTTCTTTTGCCTGTTCCTCCTTCTCTACATCTGCATCGACGCTACTAGTGCTTTGCACTTTTGAAGAATGAGACACATCGGGGTCAACAGGCGGTGCTGAGGAGGGAAGAAGGGATGGAGGAGAAACGAATGATATTACCTGCTCTGCCACAGGCTCATCATCATCTTCCTGTGAGTCACTTCCATAACCTGCCAGAGCTAATACCCCCGTGGATTCAGGCTCCTTCTGCTTGTCCTCCACCTTTTTTTTCAACTTGATCCGGGCTTTAGCCTTTGCTAATCCCCATGCGCGCTTCCACCGTCCACGGAGAAACGCGAATCGCTTATCCGCCCCATAGTTGGCAAGTATGCGCATTTCAAGTTGAGCTGCGTTCGGTGAAGAGGCAATATGCATGGCGGTTCGCTCCATAAGATCCTGTTGTGTTTGGTCGGGCTGGGTTAAAAGGTGAAATTAGTATTAAGAACAATGCTGAAGGTTGAGTGGAATGATAATATGGGGAATACATGAACGAGCAAAAGCAAAATGACATGAAAATGAGGGTGAACATACCTCTTCGTCACTCCCACCCCATATATCCTCCTCTTCTTTGTTATTTCCAAGTCTGTCTTCATACCCCTCTTCCTGCATACGCGCCTTTACTCGCTCATCCCTTGTACGCTCCATTACCCGCCGACGCTTTTCCCGCCTAAAATCTTCCACCTCAGTGGAGGAGAAAAAGAAGGTATCTTCAGCGTCTGAGGGAAGGTCGGAGAAACCTGTTGGGGATGCAGGTGGTAGCTTTTCGGGAGAAAGGGGGGGAAATGGTCTAGTGTTATTGAGGAGGAGACGGATATCGTACCTGGTGGGAGCAAAAGTTTGTAAATCACCTCTCAACGAGAAAAGAAAGTAGAAACATTGACTTCGTGGCAATGGGCCAGATGTAAATAAGTCATAGGTAAACGACTTGACCGCATGAACTGGTACTCGACATCACATCGGAGACTTGGGCGAAAAAGAGGAACGAAAAATTCCCCTAATCGAAATCCCGACATCGTTGACCGGGAGTTCACTCATACTGCAGATCGAAGAACATGAAACACGGACATACCTGTCAACCCATATCGATGATGGTGACTTTTCTGGCAACAAGGCAGAAGAATCGACGTAGTCGATGTCATCGTCGACAACCACCAATGCCGAATGTACAAGGCCACCAGCTGCACCAGGAGATTTTCTCTCTACCTCACCCTGCCGCACATTGCCGTCGCCCAACTCAATCAGAGCAGTCCCAACCTTGGGAGTGATAACGACGGGAGCTGCAGATAGTTGAGACTCAGAGACAACTGTCCCAAGAGGCAACGGAACGGTGTGATACTCCACTACCTCTAACGACTGTGCTGCAATTTTTGCGCTGGACCCCTTTACAATATTTGCTTCATGTGCCTGGATATATAGTGCTTGCAGGGGGTCGGGTTGTGGATGTGTAGCTGGAGTCAACTCGCCACGATAAGAAATATCAAGGTCAACTCCCCATGCAGTCGAGCTTGAGATCTGTTGCTGGTTGAGATATGCTTCATGGTGACTCAGAAACGGTTCAATGTGCTGCTGAGATTTTGAACCTGAGTACGAGTTGTGAGATCGCGCCGTGCCACGGTATTTGCGTTTTCGATGGTTTGTGCTCATCACTCTCAGACTCGGAATGAACGCTATTAGTCAATGATAATCGCAGAGACTGTGATCGCTGGTGTTGTTCTCGGTGTGAAGTTTATCAAGATGTTCAGAAAATTTTTGAATGAAAGAGGGCGGAGGGTTGTCTGAGTAGAGGAGCGGACAGCTGGGGCATGAGCAAGAGCACCGAGCGAAGACCCATGACGCACTGGGGGTACCCTAGATTGAAGCTCTTGGCAAACAAGGACACCAAATATCCTAATTTTACTTCAACCTAATTTCACTGTACTTCAAATAGTGGCTGAAAGGCAATATATCACGATGTGAAAATTATAACTGACAGAGAGAAGCGGATTGAAGTCTCAAATGCACAGGAAAATTTAGGAACTAATTAGTCAGGAAGGTTGAAGTGAAAGCAAAGTGAGAGATGGGAATAGCTTACACTGGACCTGGGGATTTGGCAGTGTGATTAGGATAGTAAAATATGGATAAGACATGTAAAGGATATTGGGGGCCATTCGTCGCTGGGTCGCTTCATGGCGTCATAAGCCAAAGTCAGTAAAGAAGATTGGGGGCCCAGTTACCTCACCCAAAAATAAGCGCCTACATAATTACTCTTGTGCTATGTGGCATACGGCGCCAAGACTTCCAGATAGACTATTCGTAGCTACTAATAACCGACCAACTGTCATTAGATACGGGGAGAGTGCAATGAATGTCATTGGCAACTTCTGATACCCATATGCCAGTTGTCCGAAGTACCACAAAACAGTGGGTATTTACTAGTATGTCAAATTTGCAGGACTCGGGGAATTCTCGCACAGGTCGACTACTACTTCTTTCCTACCTTTGGTTCTTTCCGAGGTAATTCGAGCACTTGAAATGTCGAAATAGTACGAGGTTCACTTTTGCGGTCCCAGTATTCTGAAAGTTCAAAAATTGAGGTGCCCTTCCATTTGGTAAATTCTAGACGTGTTGCTGGAAACTGTAACGCTACAAAAAATCAGACTGTGTTTCGCAAGTATGCATGTAGTTGCGCACTAGTCAGCCAATAGTAGGTGTAGTCAGTGGTCATGCAAAAGGGCGGGTTATTTCAATCTTGATTCATGAATTGAACAAACTTATTGGAGTCACTAAGTGAGCTGACGTGAACGTTAATTGGTCTAAAGACATATACTTAAACCCATCTGCGATCGTACACGAGTCCGGTGCCCTTGGAGCAAATATAGGACTGGCGCTATACTTGTGGGTCCGCATAGAAACCCACACAGCTTATATACTTGGCTCGGCCAGTCTGAATCCATCCATTTCACACAGATATCGCGGAGACAGTCCACCGATTCTGACTCAGAGCAAGTGAGAGGCACAAAGTATGATCTCGAAGTCAGATCGAAAACACCCATGTTTAGAATATCGAAAGCCTGCGTGATCAATGGGAAAATTGAATCCATGTCATTTATCTCTTTCTAGCCTTCTTCTTTTTTGCATCCGTAGTCGACGTCGACTCGGGTAAAGGGATAGCTATCGACCCACCGGCCGCCTCTGATTCAATCCCACCACCTTGCTCGATCGCTTTCTGAGCTTCCAGAGAGAAGAACACATCCCGCAATTGTTCTTTGAGATCCTTGACCTCGGCTATGGCAGCATCCCTATCTTTATCAGCCAATTCGGCCCTTTCTCGCATCTTGCTCAAATTCTTCATCAAACCCTCGCTAACAGCACGTTCCTCTCTAAGCTCTTTCTCTAGTCGTCTGGCTAGCTCCGCGACCTTCTCTGCTCGGTTTTCGGCTTTGGCTTTATCCTTCAAGAGTTGAGCTATACGTTCTTCTTCTGCCTTGCGGAGGCGCACTTCTTCTTCCCTATTTCGTTCTTTTTCCTTTTTGAATTCAACGCTCAGCTTTTCCACGAGAGTTTTGAGCTCATCTACTTGGGATTTGAGTTCTTGTGATTGTTCTTCGTAAAATGAACGCTGAGAATCGAGCTGCGACGTAAGGAGATATGAATATTCAATCCCAATTGCTTCAATTTTCTCCGCACTCAGTGCGTCTGCTTGGCTGGGTCCGAGTCCCCCTTCTCGTGGTGTTGCAGCCACAGATGAGGCAGCGCTTGGGAGCTCCACCAGCTTTCCATCGGCCTTGTTTTGTATCAAACGATGTACGTAGCCATCGCCCGCGTAATCCCACACGCGCTGCGTCTCGAGCTCCAATGCGTAAAGATGTGTTGTTGCTTGATAATGGGCCTGTGCATGTGCCTGACCATAACGACCACATCCGACATTTCCGCAAATTAGGCATATCCACAAATTGCTCCTCGAAGCGCAGGATGTACAAGACGATTGATTCTGAGCCAATGGATCAGCAAACGGTATGGTCCTTGTAGATGTTGAAGAGGTAGGATGAGAGGATAACAGTGTTTGGGAGTAGCGGCAAACTGGACAGCTGGGAGAGACTTTCAGGAATGCAAACATGCAAAATCGGCGTGGAAACGCACCGACTGTCTCCCCATTTGCTTAGACATGCGCAATGAAAAGTGTGCGAGCAAGGGACAGTTATTAGGCCTGTAACGGCGGAGTCCATTCGTTCGAGGCAAACCGGACATGTTGGTAATTCATACACATTTCCTTGAGCATGCTCAATGCGAGATATTGTCTGAGAAACAACATCTTCCACGTCTATGGTAACGGATAAAACGTGCACTACATGGCAGATTTCTGGCTGCACTCGACATTGAGATTACGGACGTGAAGAGAAATATTGCCACATACTTGCATCGAGTTGAAAGGCTTGCCGTTATAGGCCTCAGAAAATTCGGCAGCATCTGCTGGGTTGGGGAACTTAATGACGACCATAGAACGATTGGGAGCAAAGTCTCTGAAAAGGTGTCAGAATCAAATTACCAATTCAAAGCCACGAAGGCGTGTATACCGAATAATCCGAAGGTGTGCGATACCATCTACCGCTGGAGCGACAAATTCCAAGAAGTCAGAAGGAGTCATCCACGATGGAACTGCAAGTACACCCAACATAATCCCGTCTGAATCTGCAGCGGGGTCTGTTAGTGCCATTTTCGAAACTTTCGCTTCAAGCTCTTCGGTTGTAGGTTTGCTGGAGCCATCCCGAAATATATGTACAGTTCCTTCAGGGAGGTTTGTGGTCCCAGATTTGCTACGGGTATGTGGCACAAATGTCGCTTCGGCTGGACCTATTTACAGCAATGAACCTCATAAGCAAGAAACAGAGAGCGAATACAACTGCACAGATTATCATACCTCTGGACCGGGGTCGTTCTTTTGCAGAGAGCATCATAGGTCGCATATGGTCGAAATCGACCCAGTCAATAGCTATTGGTCCAAATCTATAATCTTTCTTCTTCTGAATGGGTCGAGACAGTGTATTTCGCCTCACAGTCGATTTAGCAGAATGACTTGGAAGTGGTTGAAATAATGTAGCTGGAATAAACAAGTCGGGGAGGTTCGTCCTTAAGGTTTTAGGCTCTGGGTCCAGCGAGATCCGAATGTGATAACCGCGACGCATTTGAAAGAATCAAGATTGCATTTTGAGTCTAAAGGCAGGACGACGGTTCCGGGGCAAGTCAGCGATGTCATTTGTGGCTGTACAAGCGGCGTCAATGAACGGCTGGTGAGGGTTATTTGATGTAAAAGGAACTGGTAAACAAGATATTATTGGAATGACATCAGTCCGCATGTCTGGAAGCTTTCAATTTTCATGGCCTTTCGTCCATCCCACCCTTTGGCATCCACTAGTCTTATCTCTCTCACAAAGCCAATAACACCCAATACGCTGAAAATCCTTAGAGATGTTTTAAATTTTAATTCTAGCACAGTAAACTGGCCCACTACCGGAATAGCCCCTAAGTCACGGAATGCCGCTGTTCTCATACCGTTCTGCAACGTTGATGGTGAACCCGGAATATTACTCGAAGTCAGAGCAAAAGCATTAAGATCCCATTCCGGAGAAATCAGGTGGGCTTGAAACTCATCAACAAATGCTATGCTCTGATTCTTGTTGTCGAATCAGTTTCCCTGGCGGCCGTGTAGACGAAGTAGGTGGTTCCACAAGTTTACGTCGGCAAGCGTCTGAAGAAAGTCCGTTCAGACAGACGAATCATTGGTGTACGGGGCTTTACGAGAGACAAAGGAAGAATTAGGTATAGATCCAAGTCGTATTGACGTACTCGGAGCAATTGGCCCACCTGAGCTCAACTTGCGTGGTGATATGAGAGTATGGCCCTTTGTCGTGAGTATTATCCACAATTGAATTGTGCGCGGATATACGACGCTGAAGCCTACCTGAAGGGATTTGTCCACTCTTCCAACGAGGAGGAAATCAACGAAGACGAACCATTCCCCTCTTTGGACCTGGATGCCCTTCGTCGGCAAGCGTCTCCGGCAGAGGTTGCAACTGCCATTCATCTTCCGCTAAAGAGATTTGTCTCATCTCGTCAAGTGCGACGGTCTATGTTCAGGGCAGCCGAGCCATATTGGACAATTGACGTCACGGACATCGTCAAGCCATTATTGGGGTCGGAAACTGTCACGACCAAAACAGCGGAGGAGGATGTCAAAGACGAAGTCGGGCCTGGCGTTGGCGGTCGTATAGAGGTCTGGGGATTAACAGGGTGGTACCTTTCATTATTAATGAAAGCATTAAAGATAGAATATATTGATAGAAAGTCATGAGAGCGATAGTCTCTATACGAAAATGAGACGTCATGGCCGCCTCTGCCGCAAGGTGGACTTTTCATGTACGGACTCGGACTCGGATGTCCGTTGCGAATGTTCCGTGGAATTGGATTCAGGTGGTTGGTCCACTTTCTTGTGCCTCGCCAACCGCCTCCTTGCCTTGGGGGATTTAGATTGGCGTGACTGCCAGATTATGTAGAGGACGGCCTCGGCTAATGCAACAACGATGGCAGCAAAGAGGGCGAAAAGCACTCGCTACAAGGTGGTTAGAAACACTTGACGTCGGCTAGAAGTGATGTACTGTGTAACACACCCATTCGTTCGCCCATCCAGTTTTATCGGCCGCCCACCAAGCAGCGAAAGCTACGCCTGCGATGCTGAGGAGGGCATTGAGCAAAACGGTGATAGCCTTTCTTTCTCGTATGCGTTCAGCGGCGATGTCTTCTGGCTCCTTGGGAGGAACATAGTCGCCGAATTTGCGTTCTGGAGAGGTGATGGTGCCAGCTAGGAGAGATATCATAGAGAAAGCATGGGGCTCAAGACCTTTGGACCTGAGTGTTGTCTGGGACTGCTCTGTGCGGGCCCATTGAGAGAGTGCATACAAGACATTGTATGGAATGATTGCGGGGGGTGGATCTGAGAGAAACGGACAGAGTTCTTGAGCGAGTTGGTGAGGCAGGAGGGGATATACAACTTGCAGAGAGGCGATGAGATGAGGCTCGAGAGAGACGTTGATGTCGGTGGTAGAGTTGCCCATTGTGTCCACAGATGAAACTGGGCTGTTTTTAGTTTTCTTACCCATGACAGATGGCTCAATTGACGGTCAATCGCAAACTGCCATGTTGGTCCGTCTACTATATGTAAGCTTAGACACTCGGCACATAAACAGCTGCCCCCCTCTTCCCTTTCGCCATCATGGATTATGCCCAGGGCGCCGTCGTCGCCGCACAGTTTCGCAAGGCTTGTGCAGATTGCAACTTTAAAGACAGGCGCAGAGTACAGAATTTGGTTGCTGTCCTCGATTCAGCCTCCCAGGCCCTTGCGCAGAGTGATACAGTGCGGTATGCTACCCGATACATGGCTTGATATTTCTGCCCTTACCGTTTTCCAAGTTCGCAAGCAGGCGCCGATCTTAAACTCTGGGCCGATCTGCGAAAGCTATGGCGGGACCTCACTCGAATGCAGCTCTCCTTCTGGGACAACGACGATTCAGACGATGAATCCGAGGCAAATAGAGTCACCAGCCAAGAGGACAGTCTTCGTCAAGTCTGCATGAGCCTGGCTAAATTCACAAGGAACTTGGTGGCCGGAGTGCCTGCAAATCAATCTCGAGCTTAGTGCGTATTTCAATCTGATCTCTTGTCTTCCCGCTAGGGCCTTGCCCCTTGCACTAATGGAGACGGAGAAATAACTAATCACGACACCTCCCCTAACAGTGAAAATGAGCCGGATATGCGACGCCTCCTTCACTTCTACACTTCCTGGTCTGCTATGGAGGATAGTGAATGTGAGTTACTCACGGTTCTTCTTATTCGGGACTGTTCAATACTCATTTTGTGTGTCATAGCTGTTGCTACGGCTCGCGTTCTTACGCAGGCCCTTTCCAACACGGTTACCGCAAATGACACACTCGTAGCCAGTTTGTGGGAGTCATACATGAATCTACCGGAGGACCAGGTCGTCCTTATGTGCGTGCAACTTCCATCGCCATTGATTACATAGTACTTTATTTACAGCTGCCAAAACAGTCGATTGTTGGGATCTCCAGACGAGCGCACCCTACTGACAACTTTGATCTTTATCCTCAACTGTATACATGGGAGCAAAAAACGATCGTACGCCGTTCAAATTTCTATCTGAAACTGTTTATCTGACAACGCAGTTGTTGCTTTAGGCAGCTATTGACAATGTCGAATGTCGGCGTTCGGATATGCATAGGTTTGGTGGATAATATGGTTCGCCTGCATGAAGCTAAAGAAGGAAGTGACGGGGCTAAAGCTTTTGACGTTGGGTTAGTCATTGATTATATCATGAGGCAACCTTGTTGACATAGTGTCCAGGTATGCTATCTTCACCCAACTTATTGAAGGCGGACTGGTCCCCGATCTGTACAAGAGATTTCAACTGTCAGTGTTTAAGCTAGAGATAGCCGTATGGAAATTTAACTCCCATGCAGAACCAATGAAATAGTAACACCGCACCAAACGACACTCTTGAAACTGGTTGATTCATATCTTCAATCTACTCAGCTGAATGCAACAGCGATTCAGCTTCCTGACGTACTTCGCACACACGAGTCGCTTGCATCATTCTTGGCAAAGCGATTTTTCACCTTGTCGAATTATGCACAGAAGGCCATCCACCGATCACTTGGAATGGTCCCCCCAGCATCAAGCAAAGTTGCGGATATTGAAGAAGTGAACAGAGAAAGGAGTTCGTCAGATTCCTCTTCTTCATCGGCGACATCTGCAGTTTCCTCCCCATCTCCCATGACTCCGGCCGACTTTCCCCAGGAACTTGATGTGATGCTCCCAAAAGTATGCGAAGCTCTCGTTCTTGTTACTCAGTGCATCATCACCATCTGTCTTGAAGCTGAAGAACAGCAAGCGCGTGTGGAAGAAGGGATATCGACGGTTGTGACATTTACCAATCTAAAGAATTATTTCATTCAGAAAAAACACCATGACGTGGGTATCGTCGAAAATATGATAGGTATCAAAATCTTTATCGATACAAGGGATATTGCTTTGACTATCTTATTTCAGAACTTTTGCATATCTTGGATATCTTCCTTCCTCGCATTAATTTCGGCAAACCCGTTAGTGTAGACGGGACGCCACTCTCAACCTCGCAGCCAGGTGTCGGCGACAGTTCAGGTTTCTCGTACTTGAAACGCGATTTAGTTCGATTGTTGGGGGTTTTGTCTCATGGTGCCAAGTCAGTACAGGACCGCACGCGCGAGGCCGGTGGTCTTGCGGTGGTTATGAACCTGTGCGTTGTCGATGAACGAAATCCATGTGAGTCTTCTGAATGATGTTGACAATATACTTGATTAATTGCGACTGATCGTTGCTGTGTCAGATCTACGAGAACACGCTATTTTTACTTTACACAATTTATTGAAGGGCAACCACGAAAATCAAAAATTCGTCGACAGTGTAAAACCTTCACAGGAATGGGCAGAAGATGGCACCCTGAAAACCAGGGTCGGGGCTACACGCAAGTAACCACCCTGCTGTCTTTCCCTTCCCAAGTAAGCATTTATATGAAGTATATACTTATAACATTGAACATTATCTTTATGATTCTTCATTATGTACATCAACATGAATATTAATATTACATGCGAGGTTATCTAGATGAGGAGAACCTCCTGCGTTTTGAACTGCTGAATAGAATTACATGAAGGTATGTGTACTTGCATGGCAATGAAAAATAGATGGTATTCTATTCGTCGTCGTCGTCGAAAGCGATGGCGCGTTTGCTCGTGACGCGCCGCACCTTGAAGTCTTCGTCCTCTTCCTCTTCGCTCTCAACTTCCATAGCGCCTGCTCCATCGTCTTCTGTATCGTTGTCATCGTCATCGTTTCTCCTTTTTGATTTCTTGGTGTCGCCTCCGCGGTTCTTTTTCTCTGCTGCGGCCTGCTTCTCTAGATTAGCTTCCATTCTTTCAAGATCGTCCTCTGCATCGCTATCCTCTTTCTGGCGCTTCCGACTAGGACCAGCATCAGCATCGTCCTCTGAATCATCCGGTACAACAAAGTCATCGGCTTGGTAATCTTCTTCTCCCTTTCCTTCTCCAGACTTTCGTTTCGCTTTGCGTGGCGACCCACTAGCACCTATACCGTCTTCATCTTCTTCAGAGCCACCACCATACATTCCAGCAGGATCCTCATCATCGTCACTCCACATGACGTCGTGGTCAGTGCTCCTACGATAATTGCGTCTTCGTTTTCCAGAGCCGAGACCATCGTTGTCGTCTGTCCTCTTTCTCGACTTTCTTGCGCTTTGCTTCATCATCTCCATCTTTTCTTTTTCGGGGTCTATGGAAGGGTCGTTTACCATTTTCAGACGCGCGACTTGTTTGTGCTTCTGCTCAACGGCGCGTACAAGCATACGGTGAACCTCGGAGGACATGCCAGTTGGGCGAAGACTCATGTAGCCTGTGATGATAGCTTCTGATTGTAGCACCTGAGAACGCTTATGTTGTGCCACTAGATACGTTAGTCCCTCAGTCTTGCCTGTGCCAGGCGTCGGCTGACTTGTTGTTTGAGTTTGAGATTGAGACGGTTGCTGAGATCCCACAGATTGACGAACAACAGAACCTGAGTTGTCGATAGATTGGTCTATGTCGAAAAGTTCTTTGCCGAGGCGCAAACTTAGAGAACCGTCAGACCAACGAATAATACGGCTATTGGATTCTTTCCGCTAAGATCGACTTTGTCAATGAACGCGCATATAACCATGTTTTTTCACTCACATCTTCGCCAGTCGCGTCTTTAGTCCAGCGCCAACGAAGCATGTTTCCGACTTTCAATTTTATGGTATTTGCTTTCTCCCGAGCAGCGGCGCCTACAAGTGCCTCCTCCTCGTCAGGACCGACATATGTATCGGGATGGAAGGGTTTAGTATCGACTTTAACGAAATTCGGCATTCGAATAACCCAGTTCTGTCAACGGAACGCGCGTTTAGCATCTTAGATTCCGACATAAAGCGTGTAACTCCTACATGTCCATCTGAAGACTTGGGAACAGGAAGGTTCGGAAACGAAACTTCAGCCTCTTTCACTTCCACGACCGCTTCCGGAGGTGCTTCGTCCTCTTCATCGTACTCTAGAGCGTGTCTGTGTTCGCGCTCTGGTGATGGCAGCTGCTCAGAATCGGGACCGGATGCAGTGGGCGATGCTGGGGCCCTGGTGAACGATAAGACAGTGCAATTTGGGAATAGTATGGAGAAACATAGCTATACCAACCTGGCATGTCTCTGCACTTCTACATCGTTGTCATTTCCAAAAAGGTCCGACATGTGTTCGTCCTGCTGTTCATCCTCGTCTTCGGAATCATCTTTGTTGATTGCATGGGCGGAATTGTTCATTTCGATGTCGTCGGAGTAATATGTTCGGGTAGGTGCCTCTTTGAGGTGGTGGGATTGTGGATATTCGTCCAGTGCACCGGCAAGGCTTGACATTTCCCTGGAAGCTATGCAAGTACGGGCGTTAAAGGGTGTATTTCAAGAGGCGCTGGAGCGAGTGTTGCTGAGGAGAAATGGTCGAATTTCTGAACGGAATACACGTGAGGGATATTGTTGCCAAATGGGGAAATAACCACATGAGCGCGCTGACTTTGAAAGACATGGGGCACAGCCGAAACACAGCTCATCTTCAGCTCCCATTTTGGCCCAATCCACCTCCAGGATATATTTCAATCGTGTTCAAAGATAAAATCCAATATGTCATCAATGTCTGCCACTATCTCTATCTGTCTCCAAGTTTCTTTTCTTTTTTTTGAACAAGTTAACGCGCTTTTTTTTGGTTTTTCCCTTGGTCAAATGCTCGCGTTTATGTCGCACGGCACTGGGCGATGCTGTGCAATCAGGGCGGCTGCCGCCCCTTCTGGAAGTTTATGCGCAGCTTTCCTGTGCATAACCTCTTCGAAATACAGATACAACAACTGACTCATGCCATACCTCCCACCTCGTCCCGGCAGCGCATTTCTTTCAGTTGTGATATGGACTGCAAGGTTTCTTGCCCTTGCCATAATGGGATTGACATGCGACCTCAACACGCCAGTTCAGTTCACCCAATACGGTCGAATACTTCCATTTGCCTTTTCTCAACACTGAGGCTGAGCAAACATGTCCTCCCGATGTGTTCAACACTACGGCGGCATCCACGATAGACTTCATTTTCGTCTATCCAAAATGGAAACCCCCCATCTGGAGTCCGGAAATTATTCCTAGTATCAGCGTATAAGTATTGCGCGGCAAAGCTGTGAATATCCTCACCTCTATCTTGCCCATGGCTGCCTCTCTACTCTTTTCTCCAGACATGATCTCTATATGCAACAACGAATCAATAGCTCCAAAACAGTGAGTCATTAAAGAGTTATATACGGGCCCTTTTTCTAAGCCAGAGGTCCCTTTCCCCAGAGCACGCGCATTGTCTTCACCGAACCATCTGGACCACTGGTTGAGTCAACAACAGGCACATCGATCTACCCAACACGAAACCCCAAGGACAATGTCCGCCACCAGCACCAACAACAACAACACCCATGATAATGATAATGAGTCATATGTACGTGTTGTTTGACGTCCGCAGTCGCGTCTCTTTAATTACTTACGCGTCTCTGCCTAGTCACATTCGAATCCGCGTGTCGATGACTTGGAATATACTTTCACCACCCATGGCCCGAATGATGATTACATTTGGCCTCACACTGGTTCGCCATTCAGTATGCCGTTAAATATTCAGACTGGCGGAAGACTCGCTCGTGCATCCCCATCTCCAGGGTACTCTGAGCACTGGCAATCACCGGAGTACAACAGTTACAATAGTCAAAATGAACAGTCATCGAACTCCCCCACTTTTCTATTAAACAACTACTCGCCTGATAGCGCTTTGGGTCCCTACGGCGTCCACTCTAGGAGCCCCCATATTTCTCCTACCGGGTCAGATCCAACGTTATCTCCTTTGTATTCGTCCTCTCCCCACCTATCCCCCTCAACCCCCAACAGCAGTTTCATGCCATCTCCGACACTAACAGACATTAACCATTTAGTAATGATTGATCAGAGTACCATTGGCAGTGTGAGCCATTTTCATACCAAGTATCATGCCAGTTCTAATCACATTATCTAGTCCGACCCCAAACTTTGTTACACACATCGTGAACAGCTTTTGAAGTTTAGGGAAGCTTTATCTCTTCCGATGCCTGGAGCTGGGCCATTTGTTCCTCAGCCCATGTACAAACCTCACACAACCAGCGACCGCAAGCGCTACGTCGAAGAGGTCATGCTAGAAGCCCCTATGTTCTTCATCTCTGAACATCCAGAGCAATACGGCATCTCCCTCAAAGATGCGCTTCACTCTCGTACGAAAAAGCTGCGCGACCGTGATATGGTTGTATTTGAAGGTCGCGGACCTAGTGTCTCTATTCGACTCGAGGTCAGTGTCTTCTATCGTGGTTAAACTATTATGTGTCTTAAGTCATTCTTTCCTCAGTGGCCTGGATATAGGCAGTGGAGCAGACAAATTCCCACCAAGGATTTCCGAAGCCCGCCTCAGCCAATCACTCTCGCAAAATTGGCAAAGAACGTTGCAAAGTGTGTCCAACGTTTCATGCAAGATCGCAAACACCTCCCCATGGAAGAAGAATCGGACCATCGATGGAAAATTGGTGATGGTCCTGACGATATCAAATTAGAGGATCTCATTCTTGTCAGCATCCACCATGTTTCATTGGGTAGCTGGCAGCCCCATCTGAGGCTTGTACGCCCTCTTCGCCAGCAACGTTATGGCAATGGCCATGGCCATGGGCAAAGTCACAGTCTGTCTGTACCACAGATGCCCCCTACACCGATGACCGCATCAAATTCATCCCCGTCCACTATATCATTCTCGCAACTATCATGAACAGACTACAGGCGGCCTTACTGATTCTCATCTATCTTTTCCATTTTTCATGTTACAATTAATTTTTTTCTTCTTTCCTCTTGAATTATTTTTGACCAAATAGGTACACTTTACTGAATACCAAACTTTGTAGCAATAGTTAATGCTCTGTTTCAAGCTCCCCTGGTACATTAATCCGATACCCTTTATAAACACCAGCCAACTGTTCCGTATTTTTTGTTCTATTTGTTTTACACTTTTTCTAGACACGAAGCTTTCATATCAATGTCGCACCCTGGTGAGGATATCAATAATTCAGAATGATGAATAAAATTCGTTTTACGATCGTCAGTTCGAAGGTTTGAAATGAACGAGAAAGTTGCCATGGCACAGCAATGGACTCTATGGGCCTTCCAGGTAGTGACTTGCAATCGTGGTGTATATGATTCATTCTTCGGAATAATGTGGGGCCATTGATAGCAGCGATATCCACGCTGATTTGACCTTTCTCCAGTTCCCATTTCATCAGCTTTCACAGCTATTCAAGTTCTGAATTTATTCAGAAGCTATGCCGCCGAAACGTCGGAATTGGACTGCAAAGCTGCTCGTCTCGATCAAGCTTCGGAATCCAAGAGGAATGTAATATAGTAAGCTCTAAAGTAAAAAAAAATCAACTACATACCCTTACATACCATCTTCTTAGCATCTTCTGCGAATTTTAATATGACATTGAACGATCTAGTTTTCCGAAAGACACAATTATTATGATTCTGGTCGACTTTAATCTATAGGGTTTAATTTTTGACTTCCAGTCATTGAAGAGCATTGTAGCAAGTCGTAGTGCTACTAGGGCAGTACAGTCTTTACTACATCATTCACTGGCTTGGGCAGTTGGCCAGTGTTCTGGTGGGTCTAAATTTGGTCTAAATGAGAATTTCCTCCGATGCAACAACAAGACACTGTACCTACAGATGATCCACTAGATATACACACCAACGACTAATAGTAATATATAGTAGATAGAGCTGCGATTTCTTGTTGCACAATAATAAAGAGATTCAAAAAAGATGCCAGGAAATGAAAGTTGGAAAAAGAGGTCCCGACCAAAAAATGCACAAACAGTAGACCGAAGTGCCTGACTCATGTCCCAGCCGCCCATGGTATGTAATACTAATAGAAATGACGTCATACGTAGTGAGACTTGCTTGTACTTGTTTGTATCGCGATGTCAAGGCTCAAAGCTACTCAATGCGCACAACGTTTGAATCATGACCATCCTTGACCATCCTTGCATTGTACTTCAACTTTTCTGGGGTTGAATGCACAATGGTTCACTGTTATTAAGGAGAGTGATCAATTTCCTATAAACTATCAAAAACTTCTTCTTAACCATGTTGCATTCTCGAGACTCTCAGGGACTCTCGACAGGGTTTAATATACGCCGCAAATATTGTAGAAAGTTTGCTTTCGATCTGACGGCTGATCATTACTCACACTCGAGGTATGTTCTCAGTATAAAGTCATTGGGAGACCAACATGATAGTGAATCATCACATTCTTCTCCTGATACGCGGTCATGAACGAATCAGAGGTTAGTTCGTGTTTTCCTATTCATATTGTTCACGCAACGCTAGTACTAAACTTTATTGGAAAATCTCAAACAGGCATTGTACTATCCTCGAAGCTATTATGGTGACATCGCCTTATTTTTCTCGAACTACATCACCAGGTTGTTCGCTAAGGATTGCATGATCTACACCTTCGATAGGTATGACGGGTGGCAATCCCGTCTATACTCCTTTATCGATCAATTCCTAGCGTCAACTCGACTCGACGATTCCGTTGCAATAGGTGCTCTTACGCTCCTCGAGCGGTTCCGAAATACTGTTGCCCGCCCGCCAAGTTATCCTCACCGCATATATCTTTGCTATTTTGTTGGGGCATATATGGCATCGCACCGTCTTTTGGCTAAGTCTGCCGACGCGGACCATTTGCCATTCTGGCTTTCCGTATTGGGGGAAAGATTTTCTCCAGCTGAGTTGCAGCATGCAGAAGCCGACTTCCTGCGTGATATCGGATATCCCGACCACATCGATAGCCATGATTTCAAAAGCATGAAGCAGCGCATGTATCTTTTCATCCATACGCATATGGAAATGCGTTCGGGCCACTTCTATGACAGGGAAGTTTTTTCGCAAAGCTTGGTGTCGAACCGCCCACCGTGCTATATCGAAATGATGAAACGAAAGGCACTTTTTACTCGCATCAGATCAGCTTTACCCCAATCGCAGGAGCTGTCTAATCGCGAATTTTACAAACAGCTCTTTCAGTCAGAAGAATTGTGACAAGTGCGTTTGGCTTCTATTACATTAGTTCGTTTCATTATTAACGTATCCGGTCTTAAAGAGCCTGCCAGACATTTCACCACCATCCGTTCTTGGCATCTTCTTGAGTCATCGTAGGCTTTCTGCTTCGTTAGAAATAGCAGAGTGAAGCGGTCAGTTTTGTCTGAAGGGCACCACTCCTTGTTCGTTAATAATGCTCAACCCATCATTAGTAACTAACACTAGACGCGCTATCAATAGGACTCGAGAAAATCCACTGTCCTTCCGGCATATTACTTGCCCTTAATCTATGAGCTAAACAGTCGTTGCCGTCTTCAACCACATAATGAGACTGTTACGAAAACCTTGCGATTTAAATATTGGTTCGATCCCTCGGCGAGTGTCTGGAAACCCCAGTAAAATTGACGATGCATTGTAATGTATCTTCAGATAATGGCAAAAAGCAGGTCGTGTATATCAATCGAATACTTACATAAATATACAATTATGGTACTTAAATACAATCTGACGGGCGATTACACACAAAAGCAGGAGATGAAATATGATTATGAGCGTAGTTTAGGGCTCAAGGATTCGACAGTCTGTGCGGTCCATGCTTCAATTTCTTCTTGGGGTAGTGATTTCCACTCTTGTAAAATCTTGACATATGAATAAGACAACCATGCCTTTGGTATTAAAGCAAGTCTTACTAGATCGAGTTTATCCAAGGTTTTTAACACTTGTTCATTAGCATCATCAGTCGCTTTCACTTTTTCCTGCAATTCCGCCTCCAACTCGCGATTCTCCTCCTCAATCTTCGAAAAAAATATATAAATAGGCAGTGGATAAAAGGCGCAACATAAAGCATACCTCGGCGATAAGCTTTCGAAGCCTTGCAGCTTCAGATTTCAAGACTGGCACGGTCCGGGCGCACACTGCAACCCTTGGATCGAGATCTTCTTTCCAGATATCTTTCCCCAGGTCACCCTTTTCTTTCCTATCTTTGGCCTCGATAACAACTTTATGAAGCACGTCGATTTTTTCTTTGACGTTGTAGTCTGTGAATAGTTTATCCAGGTCTCGCTACGTAGAATACCACAGTAAACATCCATAACTGCACCAGGGATTTGCAGCTCACCAAATTCTGGGTTTCTATGTATTCCGAGATACTATTATATGTCGCAGAGGAGCCGTTTCTATCTGACTCTACAAAAAGAGGGAAGCATTCCGCAAAGTCCTCAAACCTGGGAAAGCAACAGTCATGAAACGCGGTGGTGATGATAAACAGGGGCACTCACGTCCATTTGTGTGCTGATCGCTGAACGGCAAGGATAAGCGCCGAGTGAAAATGCGTCCAGCGTCTACTTCCAGACTGGCTGCTGAGCATGGAAGGCAGTATTAATGTGGGTGTAAAGGAACCAGATTACGCTGCAATTTAGAAGCTGGATACAACTCGAACGCGCGAAGTCACGCGTTTTCGTGAAAGGGTGATCTGTGACCAGAACACCAAATGTTCCCGCGGCAAGATTTACAGCCGCGGCAAACGTAGTTGAGGGTTGTGACTGGTAGGCATTGGGATTGGCAAGCTTTGATCCATTTATTCTCAATGGATTCACCTGCTCGCAATGGAGAGCCGCGTTATGTTCATGACCGTCGCACTCGCTTTGTTTCCATGATTCTCTTCCTTGGTTTCTTAATCTACATGTTTACCAATCACAATGGCGATGTTTTCCTCGCTCGACATCAGTACCAGGAAGCTCTCCAATCACTCAATTATCAGCTATCGAACTACACATTATGGCTGAATGGAACAGCTTCAAATTTTACCTTAGTAAGTACGCATTGCTCCATGGACAAGTTCTTCTTCATAGCGGCCATTCTAGCCAGAAACAGATCCATCGTTACCACCCCTGATGGAGACATTTCATGTCAAGGGGAGTCTGTTGGACCCACGCATAGAATCCTATTATCGCAATATAACCGGATTTGTGCATGGAGATGCACAATTTACCAACATTTCTCTTCCATCTCTTGCGCTAAACGAAACATTACCCTGGAGACATCTTGCTCAGGACGTTATGACTGGAGCCAATACTACAAACATGACAGAGAAACTTGGGAGCTGGGGCTGGAATACAACAACCAAAGTTGCACTTAGTGTGGTGGAAAAGAAGCCTGCCGAATCCGCGGTCACTAAAGAACTGACGAGTTCTATTGCTCTTGTACATGTGCGTCCAACTTTGGTTGTCTGTGTTACAAACTCATTATTGTCGGTAGGGAAGAATTGAATTGACGGATCCATCTGAGGAGGATAATTTGCGGCTCGAGTTTGAAGGAGTTCATTTCGTATCGAATGGGTCAATATATGGGTTCGCTGAACCTCCTGGGTGGGTTGGAATACAACTATCAATCCTCTTGCACTGAATACGATTCAGACGACACATAGACATACGACTGCTACCTTCTCTTGTCCCTGAAGGTTTCATAAATCAAACTGCACAAGTCATTGAACCAGAACTGCAAGCCAGAATTGACAAGCTTAAAAAGCTCATCGACGACGGTGTACTGGATACGGATTCTTCAAACGGTATAAATCAATTCATTTCTTCGTTCAGTTGAATCTAATACCCAGAAGATGATGCACCAAGGACTGCGTGTCCGTTTATTTTCTATGCCCAAATCCAACCAACTCAAGTTCCAGAACACCTTATGCGAGATCTTGAGGATGAACTGCAAAACCCGACTGGAATTACGACTGTATCTGCTCCAAAATTATGGTTAAAAGGGTTGTTGTTGAGTAAAGAATGTGGAGTTTTGTATGAAATTACGAATACCGAAGGACTCAGGTATAGCGCGTGTTCATCGTTCTTCTATTACCTTACTCACCTAAGGTGTAAAGGTCTCGGACTTTCTTCCGTAAAGTCACAACTTGTTGGTTTTTTATTCATCATTATATTATATTAAGTATATTTTCTCAGACCTGACTGTTAATAGATGCAGGAACGACAGCTATTGCATATTTGATTATGTTAATACTGTTCTCTCGTCAAGCTGACCAAAGTAGCACACCGTCTGGAATATCTCGCGTATCATGTTATGCGTTTGAAATTCAACCCCTCATGGACTTGATTTCATTCGCTGGCCATATTACATTTGCCATCTTGTCGGAGGGTCGATCGTCCTTTTCTCTTATTGCCCCTGCATTCCTTGCTTTAGTTGTAAGCATTTACGAAGCCGTATGTTTTCTGTCCTCTTTATTTCTCTACTCTTGTCACTAACTAGGTGGCAGCAATTCGCAATACTCGTTCATTCGATACAACGTCCTGAAGATTATGTTCGACCGCCATTTATTCCAGCTGCCGTTGCTGCATTTTTCAGTCCAGCTCCGGCTGGACAGACACAAAACAATCGGCCCGCTTCCTTTCTGGCCTTCTTTGTTAATCATGTGAGAACAGATACACAAACTAAAATATGTATGATATACATATCACCTCTTCGCCTCTCGCTAATTAGACATTGCAGGGCTTATGTCGTTTATATGTTGGGCGGTCATCGTCAGAGTCATCCTATCTCCTACACTTTCAAAAATATTCCTTGTATTGACATATTCGACTATATGGATGGCTCAGATTTGGAGATCTGCCAGTCGTGGGCGTAGTAGCGGGCTTTCTAAAGAGTACATTCTTGGCACCACTGCCTGCCGTCTTTACCTCGCACTCTGTAAGGTAACTATCCATAAGCGGATTGCTGGTCTAATGCTTTCTCTCTTCTCCAGACTTCCTTGGGTGTCCTAAAAACGTTTTAGAGGTAGAAACGAGATGTGAGGGTTATTTGTGTTGCGCTTGCTATTTTTTCTAATTCTTTTCTTCAGCTTGGATATGGCCCCTTGCTGTGTTTGTCGTCCTTCAAGCTACTGTTGTTATTTTACAAGACACCTTTGGCCCAACATTCTTCTTGTCACAAAAAGTACGGTACATTCCATCGTCTTGGAACTCCCAGCAATACTCATGGATTATAGTATGCGAATGCGAAAATCCACGACTACCACCCGTATATTCCTCTTCCAGACTCGGAATCTCCAGAAAAATCTCTCGGTGATTGTGCAATTTGTATGGATTCCATTATTATTGCTGCTACTCCGCCCAAGCGTCCCAAATACCTAGACGGGAGACACAGTGAATCGGACTCGACGGAAGAATCCGCGTCAGGGAGTGTATTTAGCTTTATTCGAAGGGGTGTCGGGGCAAACAAAGCTAGGAAAAATTATAGTCTCGCACCCTGCTCACATCTATTTGTAAGTTATGGTTCAATTCCTAGAATCTCACTCGTGCTGATTCTAATTAGCACACTGAATGTTTGGAGAGAGTAAGTCGTTCAGCTAGTTCTCAAAAAATGTAAACGTTTTATGACCTGTCTTTCAATGGTCTAGTGGCTCGCTATCAAGGTACTGTTACACGACTCGTCATACTATCCGTCTTTTCTCTAATAGTTGGAATGCTTGACAGAATATATGCCCACAGTGCCGTCGGCCTTTACCACCATTGTGACCTCACAACGTTGTACACTCACTTGAGGAGTTAACATCTACATACTATATACATACCTGCTGTAGATGATTTGTAAATTATAATTCTAGATGTATATAGCTGGATTCTTTGTTAATGATGTTTTGTTTGTGTCGTTGTGCCACTCTTTTTCAAGCATCTGTCATCTGTCGGCCCATGGTCTCGTTTGTTAAAGCTGGATATATACGTTATATAGTGTTTAATACATGTCTCTGTTAGTATATCGGTTAGTACACGCGCCTGTCATAATAGTTCGGCGCGCGCGAAAGCTGGGTTCGACTCCCAGACAGAGAGAATTTAATTTTTCACACCCTCATTGGGGTTTGTTTTGCTGTGTTTATTACTCAATTCACTAATAGCCGGGCGTGGACGCGTTTAGTTCTCCAACGACGTTGCGTTTGAAATTGTTACGCGTGGGGAACATTCAATGTAAGTCCTGATATTGCATTTCAAAAGCTTTCTCTTATAAATGACCGTAGATGCGTCCCACAGCAAGAAGACTTGTTCGTGTGGTCCCCCGAAAGGCGCTCAACATCCCCGAGCATAAAATTTTCAACCGACCAAGTCCTCAATTCGAGGATCTCCAAAAACCTACCTTCATGGATCTGCTCATGCAAAGGAAGGCGGACGCAGGGGATGCATGGCCTGCCAATCTTCGACTTGAACCTCAGTTAAAGAAGGTCCAATTCAAGGAGGTCGAACCGAGAGTACGATCCGCGTTGAAGAGATTGACGAAGGAGAGATAGGCAACACAAATTATGCGCGCTACATTAGAGATATCTGAAGGCCGTATACCACGCATGCGAAGCGCTTTGTTGGAAGAAGGTTGAAGGATGATAGGCCGGATGGTAGAGGATATACCTGTGTGAGGCATAATCCGGCAAAGGGAAATTGTACAACACACGGCAAGCCGTATAATCTATCCACTGTATATTGACTTGTCAATGCAGACATATTGTTGTTGGTCGGAATCGTTTGGCTCCTTTCTTGCTCAAATAGAAGAATGACCTTGTATACCTGAAAAGGGTTGTTCCCGCCTTGTCATCCATCTATTCTTAAACATGCTGTTTTGGAGCTCTCTGCGGCATTTATTTTGGTTTCTAATTACCAGTTGCTTCTCTACATCGTGATATTCACTGTACTCCAAAATGTCCCTCCATGCGTCCAACATTGACAAGCCTATCGATCCTGTAACACCTGATACCTTGCCAGACGCCTCACATGAAGACATCGCAAACGGTCTTTCTGCCATTGTGGACCACTCCGCAGAGGCACCCAATGTGACCCACCACATCCATACGCCAATTCGCTCTCTCATCAATTCTCACTGGATCAAATCCTTGATACCTGGCATAGAGAAATTGGCTGTTGACTACCATTGCGGGAACTACGTGATTGTTAGAGGGAGCACTGAACCATTCTTTGAGACTATGCCTTTATACGCCAGGTGAGAGGCGTTCGTTTCCTATCGAAACCATGACGTCACTTGAGACGTTGGCTAAATATCTACAGACTTGGAATGCATCTTTTATTCTACGGAAAAGAACAAATCGTTGTGCTTGGAACGCACAAAGTAGACCAGCTACTTCGCCAACAATCGATTAAGGTCATATCCTGCAGTGATATCCTTTATTGATTCTTTCTGATCTATTGTATATGCATTTCTGCTCTATAGCAAGGACAAATCTATGACGATCCAAAATCTGCAGCATCTATTCATTCTTTTATTGAGACATATTCCATACAGATTGATGAATTACTCGAGCCCGATATCACCAAGTATAAGAATTTCAACGAGTTCTTTTACAGGTTCGATACTTTTTTTCCATTTTCATTTTTTAATGCCTCACGGAAACTTGGATTACAGAAAATTGAAACCGGATGCTCGTCCGGTTCAGAACGAAGACGACAAAAGCGTCATCGTATCAGCCGCAGATTGCCGTTTAACAGTTTTCACTTCTATTGACCTTGCTAAAGCCTTTTGGTAGGATTTCAGCTGATAGCTCAAATACCCGGACATTCAGCTAAATGCTTCGTACTGCAGGGTCAAAGGGCAGAACTTTAACGTCCCTAATCTGCTTAACCTGCCACCCGACTCACCTAAAGCCGAGTCTTTCCAGAACGCCAGTATCGCTATTTTCCGTCTCGCCCCTGCGGATTACCATCGGTTCCACTGCCCCATTGACTGTGAGGTTGGGGACATTGAGAACGTTCCAGGTCATTTCTATACAGGTAAAATCTTGCTTTAAAACTTGAAAATCTTCACAAGTGACTTTGATTATTTTTTGTATCTCTTAGTCAATCCTCAAGCTATCAATGAACCTGGTTTCGATGTTTTAACGGCTAATACCCGTTCCATCTTGTATCTGAAGCATATTCCGACGGGTCAATTGGTCGCGTACGTTGCCGTGGGTGCTCTTCTCGTTGGCAGCATTCAGTGGACGGGCGGCAAAGAAAAGGGGGCCGTTTTGAAAAGAGGAGACGAACTTGGGTATTTGTTCTAACAAATTTCTTTTAATGTCGTACTGATGTGGTCTAATTCTTAGATACTTTGCTTATGGCGGAAGCACAATTGTTATCGTTTTCCCCAAAGAAATTGTCGAGTATGTTCCGGTTTCTAAGGTTGTATAAGTCCCATACTAAATCCTGCTAGGTTTGATGAAGATCTGGTGTCTAACTCTCAGAAACCTATTGAGACTCTGGTCAAGGTAAAGTTTCTTAATAATGTGGCGTCACCTCTTCTAACTCGCTGCCAATACTAGGTCGGATATTCGATTGGCAAAACTGTCCGAGCTTGATGAGTAGAATGGCAAATTACAATAATGATATTTTGATATATCATACACCCACTTCCAACCTTAAATACCTGTAAAATAACCTATATACGACCATCCAAACTGTCCTTTAAACATACCTCGTCGAGAGGATCTAATGTACAAAGCGATTGATTATGCCTGTCCACTTGATGGTGGATGCAGTCTTTTATACTGGGCCAACATTTCGACACTGATCATTTTGAGGCCCCACCGATCAGCAAAAGCACGGCAGTCGTCGCGCCTAGCCATCGTTCCTTGCGCATCATCGTTCACGAGTTCACAGAGAACACCTGCAGGTGGTTGACCTGTTAGAAGGCAAAGATCCACGCTGCTTTCCGTGTGTCCTTTGCGTGTCAGAACGCCGCCTTCTCGAGCCCGTAGTGGTACCATGTGGCCTGGTCGGCTGAAGTCACTGGGAAGCGAAGATGGAGAGGCAAGTGCGCGGGCAGTCAGGCTGCGGTCATGAGCGGAGATGCCGGTGGTAGTACCTGGAAAAGGAAGGGATAAGAATAAACAGTATGAGAGGCAAATGCTAATAAATTTCTCACCATGCTTATAGTCGACAGTGACTGTGTAGGCTGTCCGATGTCTGTCCTGGTTGTCGGGGACCATCATTGGGATATCCAGGGCCTCGAGGCGCTCTCCAGGCAGAGCTATACAGATGTAACCACTACGCGCAAAAAAGGGGGGACGTGATTTCACGTGTTAGCCGGAACTTGGTAATGGAAAGATTGTAGACGCCGAGTTGGAGTGCTCCGACTGGGGGCGCGGAGTTAGGCAAGTACAGACCTTGTATGTTTGATCATCCAGGCCATCTTCTCTGTAGTGCACTGGGCAGCAGATATGATGAGATCGCCCTCGTTCTCGCGGTTTTCGTCGTCCATGACCACCAGGAATTCACCTGCAGCGAAAGCGGCTAGGGCCGAGTCCATGGAGTCGAAAGCGAAAGACGAGCGTTTTGGAGGGTCGACCACCTCTGTAGGACGCCATGGCAGAGATGGCTTGTGGATTCCATTAGTAGAGGTGGATTTGTGGGGAGGAGAGAGGGCGACAGGAGCCATTGGGATGCTGGTGAGATGTGAAGGATGCATTCTGGTGGGAGCTTATTTATAAGAGAATACAAAATCCGTGACAGAGCGACTTGAAATTGACTTTGCTCATAGAAATATTACAAGAGCTCCTTCCTCCGCTCGGATCGCTTCTGATTGGCTCGGCCCAGCCCGGGAAGAGCCGGCTTGAACAAGTTTTCGCAAATCAGTGCTGGCACACTTTATTCCTTTTCTCCTCCTTCCTCCATCCTAAGGACAGGCTCCATCCCATAGACTTTCCTAGACTTGTCTATCGGTCCATTATACCATGTCTGCAGTCAAGTGGGACGCTAGGTATTTCCTTTTTCCTAGTACAGTCTTCCTCTTCTCCTTCTAACCACCCGTGAACCAGAAATCTCGGGCCTGTGCCCCACGACCTTGCCTACTACTCCAAGTGTATGCTTGGTGGTGTCCTCGCCTGCGGTGTGACACACGCCGGCATCACCCCTCTTGATGTTGCCAAGTGCAACATGCAGGTAATCCATCTATCAACACACATTTTTGGGCCCCGTTCTCAAGTTTCTCTTCACCAGGTCAACCCCCAAAAATACAACGGTCTTATTCCTTCCCTCAAGACCCTCGTCGCCGAGGAAGGTTCCAAAGGAATCTGGAAGGGTTTCGGTCCTACTTTCGTCGGCTACTCTCTCCAGGGAATGTTCAAGTATGGTCTCTACGAAGTCTTCAAGGATTACTACATGAACTTGGCCGGCGAGGAGCTTTCTAACAAGTACAAACCCGCTATCTGGTTGGCTGGTTCCGCCTCTGCTGAAGTCTTCGCTGATATCGCTCTCTGCCCTCTTGAGATGGCCAAGGTCAAGATTCAGACCAGTGCTAACGGTACTTTCCCCACCTCGTTCGGCGCCGCTATCAAGGAGATGAACCGCACCAAGCTCGAGACCCGCTTCCCCTTCGGCTCCCTCGTTCCTCTTTGGTCCCGTCAAGTATGCGTTCCCAATTTGCGGTCATCGACAGTTGCTAACTTTTTTCTGCTTCTTCTAGATTCCTTACACCATGGCCAAGTTCTTCTTCTTCGAAAAGATCGTCCAGCTCTTCTACACTCATGTCTTCACCGAGCCCAAGGAAACCTATAACAAGGGCACTCAGCTCGGAGTCACATTCGCTTCTGGTTACCTCGCCGGTGTTGTTTGCGCTATCGTCTCCCACCCCGCTGATTCCCTCGTCTCTCAACTCGGAAAGGCCAGCAACAAGGGCAAGTCTATTGGTCAGATCGTCGGAGAGGTTGGCTACGTTGGTCTCGCCACAAAGGGTCTCGGTACTCGTGTTATCATGATTGGTACTCTCACTGGCTTCCAATGGTGGATCTATGATTCATTCAAGGCTGCCATGGGTATGGGCACCACTGGTGGAAAGTAAACGGAACTTTTGTTACCCAATGATGTGAGTATCTATCTTACTGTCTTGTCTGCTTATTGCTTATGCATCGAATAAGTCTGGGAGTAGATAAATGCTCATCGTGATGAAGGGACTCTAGACTTACTTATTGCCTTCTATTACTGGGTTTTATCTTACCATCTATCATATAGAATTGCATGTCCCTCTACGATATCCTCAATCTTATAATCAAAAAGATTCCTTGAGCTGAGTGTTCAACTTCCATGGTGGCCCCGGCATGATCGCTCTGTTAAACGATAATCTCTTTCTGCTTCTCATCTGTCTTGCGTACGTGAACTATTAATCGACGTCATCGTAAGCACGCAGTGTCCCCTTTGAGCATGACCGTGTCATTCGCATTTTTGTTCATGTCATCGCTGGGATGGTCAGGGCCGGAAATCTCACCAATGTCATTAGTCAGCGTTCCGAACCAACCCCGAGCTTTGACCTCGCATCGTACATCTGGCATCCATCCTTCTTCCCTACATTTCCCTACCTACTCGAGGCTCCCAAAACTTGGTCCCATAGGACCTACTGTTAACTTCAATTTTCATTTCAGTGCATAGACTTGTTAGATTGCCTGTCTGCTTGCCATGTCTGCTACGAAATGGGATGCCAGGTAAATGAAGTGCAGTCCTGTTTCTCCCGATCTTTTCCAACGTTCTGCTGCAGATTCGCTGGCCCTGTCCCCCATGATTCCTCTTACTACGCAAAAGCCTTGTTAGGAGGTGCCTTGGCCTGTGGTATCACACATGCAGCCATCACTCCTCTTGATGTTGCCAAATGTAACATGCAGGTAAATTATGAATCTCATTCAGTTTTCTATCTTGTCGTATACAATTGGCTGTAATAGGTGGACCCTAAAAAATACAACGGCCTTGTCCCATCTCTGAGGACTCTCGTGGCCGAAGAAGGTTCCAAAGGTGTTTTGAAGGGTTTTGGACCCACTTTGGTCGGGTATTCGCTCCAAGGAATGTTCAAATATGGTCTTTATGAAATCTTCAAAGATTTCTACATGAATCTGGCCGGAGAGGAGCTTTCCGAGAAATATAAACCCGCTATTTGGCTAGTGGGTTCTGCTTCCGCAGAAGTCTTCGCTGATATCGCCCTGTGCCCACTCGAGATGACCAAAGTCAAAATTCAGACCAGCCCAACTGGTACCTTTCCTATCCCTTTTGTTGCCGCCTTGAGAGAAATGCAACGTACCAAGCTTGAAACCCGATACCCATTCGGTTCTCTTGTTCCTCTTTGGTCTCGTCAGGTAAATTAATTTTGTTCATCAACAATCAAGTTGAGTATTAACACATTCATGTACACACAGATTCCATATACCATGGCCAAGTTTTTCTGCTTTGAAAAGATTGTCCAGCTTTTCTATACGCATGTGTTCACTGAACCCAAGGAAACATACAACAAAGGAACCCAGCTGGGCATTACATTCGCATCTGGATACCTTGCTGGTGTCGTCTGTGCCGTCGTCTCTCACCCTGCGGACTCTCTTGTTTCACAGCTCGGCAAGGCTGCCAACAAGGGAAAATCACTTGGACAGATTGCCAATGAGGTCGGATTCGTCAAACTCGCTACACAGGGCCTGGGTACTCGTGTTATTATGATCGGTACACTCACTGGCTTCCAATGGTGGATTTATGATTCCTTCAAGGCCTCCATGGGCATGGGTACCACTGGAGGAAAGTAAGCGGTTAATGATGATGAAATGACGGGATTACCCCAAATATTTAATGTTGTGAGTGTTTGCATCTCAGTTTGACTTTCAAGGATCCCTGACACTTGCAATAGACATGCGCACTGGGAAACACTGTTTTACTATGTTACTTCTAACACAGACTTTATAGATTATCTGTTACCTCCCTCTCTGATTTACTGTTCCCAAAATATAATTAATCCTCTTATGTGCTTGTTATTTAGTTGTTGCGTTTCCAAGAATCGCTCATTGACGGCCGGTAGGTTTATATACTTGACACAAAATTAAATGTTGTCGGGTCGTCTCAACTATGTCGACAACGCCTCAAGCAGAATTATACAATGAGCACAAGGTGAATCCATCCAGGAGTCGTGTTATTTGCACAATCCTCTACGTCTGTCGTTGCACATCATCTGCTCGAAAATCATTCGGGAATACAAAAGCACCTTTGGATTCACATGTACGAAAGTAGTATCCATATTCTGTAACAATTTCATTCGTTTACCAGTAAGGTTGGATCTGTATCGGATGCAACAATCATTTTGCCGAAGTTGGTGGGTTTGTCGCTCTAAATCAAATACGACAGGAAATCCAGAAATCTTCGCTATCGACCTGAAGGTCACCGTTTTTTAGAGTGTGTAAAATCAAGATGCGCTTAAAGTCGCTAATGCTGAAGGCACCGATACGACTCAAGAGGCTGTGGTGGTGGCAGTGGCGGCTGTGGTGGACCGCGGCAGAGTTCAATGATCACGTTCATGTCACAAACGAATTTTGAAGTTGACGCCCAGGCTGCGGCCAGGGCTATGCACAATATAACTTACACACCGTCCACAACTTGTCCGCACCAATATTCTACCTCATATACCCCACCATAACATACCATGAGCTTGGATAAAAATCTTTTCACACTCAATTTCACTCAACACAAGGATAATGCGACTGTCATTGACCTCATAGATCCATCAGGAACAATTCACTATCGCAAACAGCGGGTACCAGGCTCGGAATACAAGATCGAGGTGTACGGTGCGACCTATGCTCGCGTTGTTAATTATTCTTACTCAGTCAATGAATATAGATCCCATGTCCGAATCCTTACTTGCAACAGCTAGTGCACCTTCGCCTACAAGTAAGGTCAAAACATTGGAATTGTGTAACCCTACATCGGTGGTGGAGCTAAAATATACCGGAACGTTATCGTTTCGTTGGGGATTTCAATGGGAAGAGTGAGCACCAAATCACATTGTCGACCGTATTGGTCAGGGCTGATATTGACTATAGCCACGAATACGAGTGGAAACGAGAAGAATGTTACATGATTCGTAAACCTGATCCACCAGTGATAGTTGCAGTGACGAAAGAACCTGCCGGCAGGCTCAAAACGACATCTGTCCAGATATTAGACTATAACTTGAATCGGTGAGTTATCTCCTGATACGCAATATGTTATATCGCCAAACTCTTCATGCTTCTCTAGATTTGATATCAACGACCGTAAAGGCCTCGAAATTGTTATCCTGACTGCGTTGATGACCTTCCATGATTCCAATGAGGCGATACATAACCCAGAGGGCAACGTATCGACCGCCTCAAACAACTTGTCGCCTAGATCTACTCAGTCCACGGGTTCCAATGTTCCATCGGGAGCTGCACCTCCCCCACCCCCGCCTCCTAAGCCTGCACCAAAAACAGGTATAGATAGAATTGCAGAGATACAGGCAATGAAAGGCGAATATAATGAGATCATCATAAGCGAAGAAGGCACTTTACAAGACTATGCTGAATATTGTAATACTTTGCTTCAGGTACTGTGCTCTTCCAGGAAGCACCCTCGACTAGCAATGATTGAAATGAATTTCTAGGACGATGCGATGTTATTTATTACCGTAAAATCCTCCGAAGCTGAGTATGTTCCCAAGGTTCTCCAGGTTGTTGAAGAGACCAAGCGAATACGACACAAAGCGGGTTGGTGGCTGCATACTTTTCTAACACATCATACTCATTGCCTACACAATCTAGGATTATCGGAAGAAGAAGAATTGCATCAATATGTTCTTTACGATACAGAGGAACAGAGGAAAGGTCCTAGACGCATCAACCTCGATGACGAACCCAAAAACAAATATGCCCCTCCCAAGAATCTTACCGTCCATCTGAGTAAGATATCTATGCCCGAACTCCAGCCTAAAGGGCACACAAAGGATAAACCAAGCAAGGATACGCGGAGGAAAGAGGATAAACAGGGTTGGTGGTGATACCCCTTCGACTCCACGACTTCATCATGATTAATCGATACTTTATGTTTCCTCCTTCTATGAAACCACGTAGGATCATCTACTATCAAACCTGCAAGATCTGCACCACCTGCGCCTACTTTGACTGCTCCTGGACCCCCACCTAGCAAACCTTCTGGTAATAAATTATATCGGCCAAGAAAAGCTTCATCACCTAACCAGCATGTACACGCACATCAAGTTCACCCTAACCAGCCATCCCCATCGCCTTCGCAAATCAACAATCCTTCTATTTACTCCGCACCGCCTCCACCGCCTCCAAATTCCTCTGCACGTCCGACAAATTCACAAGCGTCAAGACCCCCAGCCCCTTCATTTCCCCAACCTTATGGAGGCGCAGGACCCTCCTCCAGCTCCCATGGTCCCTCTACATCGTACTCTGGAGGACCTCCTAACTTGGGATCAACTTCAAGCTTCCCACCCGTCAGTTGGTCACCCGCGCCCTACATTCATCAGCCACAGCCGGTACCTGCTTCCCAGCATTCAGGTTCACAATCAGGGCCAAAGCAATCTTCCACGACATCCGTGGTTCATGGGCTCATGGACAAGTTGTTAACACATCGACGTTGAACCTTTTGGTTCGCAAGACATGTAATGCGTATCATACTTCTGAAAATTCTACGCAGAATGACGGACTATTTTGTGTTTACGGATAATTTATTACAGTTTGCTATTTCTTAACCGTATTATTGACGCAATTTCACAGCTTACTTGTTGGACGGCAGTATCGCGCAATCAGTGCTTCAATCTATTTGCATCTGATGCTTTCCTTCTTTTTCAATTCCTTCAAAAATGTTCCAATATCACGCATACATAATCAAATAACCAATGATTCATCCTCACCTATAATGGTATCTTTGCTGATCAAGTTTCTTATTTCTCTCCATGTGGTCTTGACCCTTTCCATGAGTTTCTGAACGTGCATGCAGAACAAAGTCTACCTCGGGCTTTCGAAGAATGGCAAAGGTTCTCATGGCCCCCTATACAGTGGTGATAAAAGCTGTTACAATCCACGGTTGACTTGAGCAACATGACTTCCTGCTCATCATCACTTCAGGCTTCAGCTGAAGTATAGAATCTAAACGGAGTTTGAATGGAACGTGTCCTTAATTTGTTAGTGTTGAATTTGGTTAATATGGTTCTTTCAACCCATTTATTGCCCTTCAAGGCCATAGGAAGTATACCAAGGTTTAAAGTTTATCTATCATATTCCTTGTATTATTGGGTTTCATGGGTTGTTTTTCTCGTAGAACATTCGATGAAGGCCTCCGGCGGCCCAAATTGAGAAGTCGGGGTTCAAGGTAGTGTACCCTGTACGTGTCGTTTGGCATGAAATACTTATATCAAGTTGAACTACTGTTGACAGTTAAATGACAAAGGTAACGCAATCTCTAACCGTACACTTTCATTTCTCAGAGGTCTAATCTTGGAGGTTCTACTTCTAGTTTTCTGATTGGGTTTGACACTTTTTGTTGACACTGATGACAACTTTGTTCGCAGAGCTGGTGAACTCTCTTGGGACTCTCACCCTTATAACGCGGCGGCTCATTGGATGTGGTCCGAGATGTCACTGGTGACATTGACCTGTGCTTTGTGTTTATTCTTAATAGCAACGAGGCATGAAGTTTCTCAAAGAATCAACGAGGCGTTGGCTGTCGATCTTTGGCAGGTTATGTGCTCTGCGACCGAAACTGCGGGCGCGTCAATGAAACGACATTGAAACTGCTGAACATTGTTGTAAGTTCTTGTTTCTTTTTACTTTGTTAATCTTTCCTTATTACGTCTAGTCTATTCTTCCAAACGTTGGTTCATTTTTCGAATCAGGCAATTTTCAAGTTGCTGTGTCCGATGCCCTATCTTGGAATACGACGCCCACTGTCTAGTCATCAACGTGACGTGTTGGTGTTGGGCAGGCTCTGGTTTCTTGTGTGCAAATTTGCATGTCTGATTTCACGGCCCGAGGTCCTGATCTCTGGTGTGAGCAGAAAACGCCATTTTACCGCGACAAGAGTGCGTGTAATGCTTTGCGTGCCGTCGGATTCTGTACACCGTGCTTGCCCGCTGACACCGGTGTGGATGGCGTTAACTATGAACCAGATGGACCGTTTGCTCTGGGTACTGCTCTTTTACTTCAAGGAGCACAAGAACGCAAGATGACCTACCAAAACGCAGTTTCATGAACGTCCTGTTTTTGGCTCTTGTACCCATCTATTCCCAGGACGGGTGCAGGTCTTACGCCATACTTTGCAAGTGCTTTCTCTCAAGTTCTCATGGCAAAAAATCCGATAAATTTTCATCTCATCGTCGGTTAATATGTGCTTTTGCCGGTTGTCCACAGTCCTCATGCACTACATCATACAAGATTGTCGATTATCGAAAACTGCAGCATTTGGAATGTCGCCGATAATCCGAGTGATATGAATCGCTTGCCTCGAAATATGCTACTCATCATTTCTTTCTTTACTCTGTTTTGAAAGGAATATTTTTCACCGGTCCTTTCCCGTCCCCATGGGCCTTGTTTTCTTCAGTCAGCATAAACCCTGTGCGTATATTTTACTGATCACTCTACTTTATCATTTATTGTTTCAAATTTTGTTGAATGGAAATACTCATAGTTCTCAATAACAATAAACCCAGGTTGTATTGGCTGGATATCCGGCTTTTGGTTGATTATCATCATCAAAGTACAATCTTATATCATCAAGGTTAGCAAGCGCTACATGTATGAAGCTACTCGTTCAAGACCAACATACCCACCGGAGGTGATAACGAACGAGTTTGGGCATCGCTTCACGGAGTCTATGGTCTTCTCAATCTTTTCTCTTTTTTGAGTTGATGCTTGACAATGACAGGTATCATAAACTTTTCACAGACAGAATACGAATAGAAGCACTATCCATGGTTGCATTGGTCACCTGTATAACGGTCAATTGCTGCAACAGGCAATGAAAGGCGATCTACACTCGTCCATCTGATGCCCACACTCTTTGCACCGACACCATCAACAGCTATCTTAGCATCATCATCGCCAACAGTGGGGGATAGCGGGGGCGCTCATATATTCCAAAAGGTCTAGTACTATGTTTATAAACGCATCAGTTGTGCTCTATACTTAACCCTTGTTTAAAGTTCTTTGGACAGTGCCCCGAAAATGAAACGACGTTGGTTGAAAAAAAAAAGCCAGACTTCTCAGGCTTCTCGCGCCAGGATATCAGTGCCCGGCCAAGTGGTGGTGGTGATGATGATCCCGCTGTCAATAGTATGAATGAATGAATTACGATAGGTCGAAAAGGTCGGGTCCGGCGTCCGAGCACATCGTACGCACCCGGTTGCGGTTTGGGGTCACCCTATGTACCCCATATTGTCATTGTTCACTAAGCAAAGTTTACCCAACAGTGCATATCATCAGGGCCATTAATCACCACCGTCGGTGCGCGCTGTTGGCCGCGGTACTGGCGACAGTAGCAAGCCGCATCTTCGCCACTGTGAGGACAACACATTAACTGCTACTAACTAGTCTTGCCAAAAATCGACCAAGTGCTGCGCTGGCTCATTGTCAAACATCCTTCAACATTCCCAGCGCATTATTATTGTTATACTTGGAATCGTCGCGTCCGAGTCGTCCTTCATGGTGACATGAGCGACAAGTCGCGGAAAGGATGGCGGAGACTCTGCGGGTTGTTATGAGCCGGTAACAAAAGTATAGGCTCGGACACGCCTTGAAACCCCTCCACGGGCCCACGCCAATCCCAAGAATAGGACCCACCAGAAAACAAAAAAAAAGGGGAACAGAATCTGGCGGTTACCTCAACTGACAACCTGGTCCAATGCTTCTCTGTCTTCTGTCTTCTGTCTTCTGTCGTCTTCGGCTTCTTCTTCGATACATGCACAGAGGGCTTCTGCCTGTCTAACCTTGAATGACCTCAAACGGGCCAAAACTTCTATTCTCTTCTCTTCTATTCCTTCGTAAGTGCGTTGTTCCTGTACCAACCAACGCACCAACCAACCGTTTCAAAAGGGGGAAGCGCTACTACCTAAAGATAGCATAGCATAATAGCACCCCCATATCACCCTCTATGCAAGTTTCAACTTAATGGACGAAGGTATATTTCAGCGTCGAGCGTCATGCGTCACGCGTCGTGGTTCTTCGTCTCCAAGAGTTTATCGAGTGTATTGAGGGAGTGGGTATGGGAATTAGGTGTTGTATAGGATGTCGTATATGAAATCGACGTGCCCGTGCCCGTACCCGTGCCCCCGCGAGATCGAGTCGTGTTCAACTTTGTGAATGAATGGACTTGGACTTGGACTTAGACTGTCATTGTCAACTGCGGCGCATCAGTTACTCAATATTCAGCACTTGCATCACGCAGCGATCCGCCGTACTCCTATTACACGCCCGGTCCTTAATCCTTACTTTGGATATTCGTAGATCAGGCTTGCTGTCTTTTACCTGCCAGAACCGTGAACCCCCCACCCCCACCCATTGTCTGTTAGCCTTTAGTCATATAGAAGAAGAGCGACTATTGCCTTTAATAGCGGTCAAATGATTCGGATCTGATGTCGATGATGTGCGTGCGTTCATGCGCTGCGCTACTACTAGACTAGTGCAGTTGTAAGTTGAAGAGAAGTCAGATTTACAGAAGCGAAGCGTTGATGTTGATAGATAGGTATTATTGAGTAAAAGTGATTTATTACCGCTATTACTATTGCTAGATTTTTTTTGAGATTTGGAGATTTGAACGCACCCGAGCAAGGTAACTTGTTGGGGGCAGGCATCGCGGAAGCGCGCGTATGTACGCCGTCGTGTTGGGTACACCAGAATCAGAAGCAGAATCAGGCGTGTCGTGTAAGATCAACGACGTACTGGCACTATCGCTATACTACTACTACTACTAGTTGTATTAGCATTAGATTTTTGCTAATTTTTTCAGTAGCAGATTTGGTTGAACGGTTGAAGGGGCCGGAATAGATTAGATTAGTTACTACTGTGTCTGTCTGTCATCCTGAACAGCTGAAACCCCTGTCTGTCGCGATTCTCATTCTCATTCTCCATTTTTTTTTTTGATTTTCCTCGACTTTCGAGATTTAGAGATTTCGCGATTTCAAGATTTCGCGATTTAGTGCAGTTTCCGGGTCTCTGCATTACAGACGCATTACAGACGCAGACGACGGTGTGCCGCGCGGCCGCCTTGCGCGTCTGAACGATGAGGCGCTCCTAATTGTGGTAGTATGTAGACGCGCTCTGTGCTCTGTTAACTCTCGACTTTCGAGACGGCGAGGCGTCGGGAGTCTAGAGGCTGCCGTGCGGGTCAACGTTCAAACGTTACGCTGAACGTTAACGCTGAACATCACGGTGAACGTGAATGTTCAAGAACGCACTGCCCGGCACCGGCGACTTCACCCATTGATCTTAGTCTATAGCTATAGACTGATGCGGAGAAATGCACCAAACATTCATGCTTCATGCTTCATGCGCGATGTTATGGAAGTGTTATGGACACTGGGCACTGGACATCATTGAACCTTGCTAGCCGAGCGCGCAGAGTGCACACACGTTCGACATATGTATATCATAATGGCACGCAGCCGCGACGCGTCGCGCTCGCGCTCGCGTCGTTGTTCTTGGGCTCTGATCTGGCTACATCCATCCCGACTCCCCGACTCCCGAGCGCCCCCGGGTCCTGATTCCATGTTTGAAAATTCAAATTGCGGTCTTGGTCTTGAAAGTCCTACAAGTCCTAAACGTCTTGACTCTTGACTCTTGATTCTTGAGCTTGACAATTGAATTTAGTTAAGCTTACTGCTCATCTCCGACGTCATCTTACCTCGTCTTACTCAACCTTTAAAAAAAAAAAATAGAAATTCTTAAGATCTCTAGGTTTTTGGGAACCGCTGAATACCGCTGACCAATTACAACTTTGAAGTCCATCGCGTTACGGGCTTTTTACGGCGCTGCCCTACGTAGCGCGTGCAATTACGAATTACGAAATTTAATTATCAAGTTCATTTTACTCATCTCAACTCAACTCGAATAAACACGCGCTTTTCGCCCTCACGTTTTTGTGTTCACTGTTACTGATGCCGATGGAGAACTTTGCAGTTCATTTGAATTTTACGCTTCTACGATACACAAGTACCTTGGAGTTGGAGCCTTCGACCTCGAAAGCATCTGAAATTACATATCATGTAATTGTACATTGTCCAACAACACACACTCAAAAAATCGTCAAGAGTCACACCCACACAAAATTTTCAAAAAAAAAAATATAACATTTTTTTCTCGGATGGTGGTTGCAGCAAAAGTACTAACTACGGTACTAAAATTCAAACAAGAACAAATGTATACTAAAGAATGTGATGTGACGTTTCTACGATCTACGCAAACTGAGAGAAACTGAAAGAATGTGAAATGCGACGAGGCGCCGGGTGTACGTGGATGACGGGAGCAAATAAAGAGAGTGGTTATGATACGAATAACGATTATAGTGCAAGTGAATGAAAAAGCACATATATGCGCGACTTTTGAGTTTGGGAAAAGCGGAGTGGTCGTCTGTTTATTGTTTGGTTGGTTGACGATCTGGTGGTGGTACAAAGCGAGACTGGGATAAAAAACTTTGGAAAGCATCGTACAGCGACAAGAGTACGGCGATAGATAAGATAGCATAGCATGCATGGACGAGAGGCGGGGCGGATTGGGAGGGAGAGCTTTGGCTGTTGTATGTTTGTACAAGGTTGATTTTCAAGAAAAGAGGGAGGGAGCCGGAGCCGGGAACAGTTTGACAAGAAAAGAGAAAAGTAAAGAAAGAAGAGAAAAAGAGGCAGACGTTGATGATGCTGATTCTGATATTGTTGCTGATGATGATGTCGATGCTGATAATTGGAAAAAAAAGAGAGAGATAAATTGATGATGAGGGGGATGGTACAAGATGTTGGGTGGATGGGATCAGAGACCAAGAAAAAAGAGGACAAACGAAAATAGAATGAAAAAAATGCTAGTTGAACACAGGGAGTTGATGATGGGAATTAAGGATTAGAGGAGATGGTATGGTACTAGTGGCACAAGAAGGATCAATAGACATTTGTGGACATGAGGAGAGGCATAGGCGGATGGGGATCGTGGAAAGCCATCGAGGGGTGCTGGCGGCGGGATGCGTGGGGCGCTGAGGGGCCCGGCGGTGGCCGCAGACCATAAAGACCCAACAAAAAAAGTGTGGGTTGGTGTGGCTAGCGAGCGTTGAAAAAAGAAAGCTCGCAGCGAAGCAACAGGCAAAAAAAAAAAAAAACGTGGGCCGATCATGAAACGTTTGCGACTTGGATAAAGCTGCGCCATGCCCAGGAAGAGCTGGTGGTGCTCATGCGATCGTCGTCGTTCCGCAGATCAATGAAGCTCTTGAGGGGGAACCAATCCTTGGTGGCACGGTTCTTTGTGCGCTGCCTGCGGAGACCGCCTACAAAGGTGGGAGATCGGGGAGGGAGAGGCGCAGAGCGGGGAGCTTGGAGAAAGTCGGGGGTAGGCAAGGGCAGAACCATGTCTTCCGGCTCGAGAAGGGGATTGTGGAGGGACTTGAGGTCTGGGAAATGGAGACTCTCGAGATCGCTGTCTGGCTCGCTGTCGTCGTTCTCATCGTCTGCGTGATCCTGCTCGTCGTCGTCTTCGTCGTCGCTCATGCTCATGAAATTGCGCTTTGGATAGGCAAGAGGCGCAGTGCGGATGCCCGAGCGGCCTTCCAAGCGTGCAAGAGCTTCTGAGCGGTTCTGCCTGCGTGCACGGGTGGAGACGGTGGAAGTGGTAGCGACGGACATGCGGTTGAGGGTGAGAGGAGCGGTGCGGGGGACAGAGACGCGGGTGGGGATGGAAATCTCGAGGGCAGGAAGAGGGTGGAGAGATGGCAGACGGGGCGGGGATTGCTTTGGGAGATCTGGGAGGGTGATGGAGGGCGCGGGCTTTGGAGAGGGAATGGTGCGGAGAGAGTCACGAGAGCGGCGCATTCTGAGAGAGAGCGCAGGTGTCTCTGGAATGGGACTAGAGCAGAATGAGCACTAATTTAGCAGAAAACCCCAAAAGGAAACGCACGGGAATACAAAGGGCTTTGTCGTCGAGGCGGCGGTGCGCTTGAGACTGGCAGAGCGCATTGACTGGGACTCTGCGAGATCTAGCGAGAGATAGGACCTGAACTCGTCCTCGTCGCGCTGGGGCTGGAGAGTAAAGTAGAAGGCAGAGGGCAGCTCTTGGACGCGGGGGGAGTCGGTGGGCAGACTGCCGCGGCGGGTGGGGCTGAGGGGCACATCCGGAGAAGAGGGTCTGGAGGAGGAGAGCAGACCGGAGGTGAAGAAGGGCGAGTAGGGCGAGTGTGTGCGGAACATGACTATGGGCAGAGAACAATCAACATTCGAGCGCAACTTATAATATCCACAATTCTGCTCTTGCCTTTTCTGGCGAGATCCCGATCTCAGATCCAAGAGGGCGCTCTGTCGTCAAGCCCCTGCCAGCTAATCTCCACAGAACAGATCCGCCCTCCTATTCTACGCGATCCTCATCCTGTTGCCTGCTATCACACGCCTCTTTGCTGCATCTTCTTTGCTCCAGCTCGCAGATCACCTTTGCTTGGGCATTTCCTTCTGCTTTTTTGGCACCTCGGGCCTCCATCCACCGTACAAGTTCAACGTCCATCACCCTTGCAATCTAATTAATTCCACTCAGATTTATTGCCTATCTGTCTCCTCCCACTAAACTGGGACGCTACCATCCAGCGCGTCATACTCAATGCCTCCGGTATTCAAACATCGCGCAACTCGCCTTCATTAACTCTCTTCCTGACAATACACCATCATGAATCATACATGATATAACCTTTTATACCTTGCCCCGACCCATGCCCGGCGCCTTGACTCATCCGTCGCCCCGACTCATCCTCCCTCACAATACGCCCTCGCCTGCGTGATCGCGTTCGTGTTTGCCAAATGACACAATGTGCCCCCGCCGTCTGCCTAGCTACGCGCGACACGTCTGCCATCTCTTTTTTTCGCGTCACACACAGTCATGCCCCGCGGACCGCAGCGACGCAGCCAGCAAAGGCGTGGCCTCTTCGTGTCCGTGTCAATCAAATACGATCGCCAGAGCGCAAATTTCACAGGAATGTACGGTCCGATTATTCCTACCAAGTCCACTATCCTACGGACCATCATATATCACATCTCCGTGCAATCATGTCGCCGCGACCACGACGACTCCCAATACTCCAAATACCCTTCCTCCGTCCATTTTAATGCTCCGCACGCGTTGACTGCATACACACGCAGTTGCGTGTGGAGGTGGAACTCTGCGTCGCTCCTTTTCAAATTACTACTTGCAATAAATGAGCTTGGATATTATTTAATATTTCCGACGAGTGAAGCGAAACGAAAATGTAAATTATAATCGCCCACACCGGGAGTTTTTGATGGTGTGCAACATTCATAACTAAAACTCATCCTACCTCCCCTCCCCTCAATATTCACCGGTCGGTCATTTCACCGCTGATAAATTGCTCGAAATTCATTTTTTATTCCAACGAGCGGTTCGAGCGGTCTGCAGAATAAAGACCCAACGAGAACGACGGACATAAACCATTTCCGTAAACCACAACCGTAAAAATCATGATCGAGCCAGCCAACACATATAAATCACCGGATCGCCCCCTGGCCAGTTGTCTCTGAACCTAAGAGCAGGGGGAGCCCACAATCCCTTGATAGTGTCACCATCACTGTAACGTACACCTATACATACAATTATATACAATGACAGCAAACCCCTCCCGACTCAAACTCTCCACCTCCACAGCCCAAGTCTACAATATAAATTTACAATTCTACCATTCGTAATTTTCCAGTCTAGACCTCTTTCGCTTTTCAAAAGGCGCTTTAGTTACTTGGACTCTAGAGTTCCTAGTGTTGAGCACCATAAATACAACAGTAGCTTTTCCCTACTTTCTCCGAGATTGCGTAAACGCGCTAGAACCTCCTCTCTCCAGACTCAAGAACGAGAACGCGAGTGTTCGGTTCCACAACAGCGAAACCGTGATTAAAGGTAAAGTTTTGACGCGGTGCGATCGCTCATCATCTGTGTAGACAGTACGATTGGGTGGCGTTCGGTATACATATATTATAATTATAATTTATATATATATTCTGGTCATCCAGAGTTGAGGGTTCCCGGATAGAGTGGGTGCTTGTTTATCCGGCCTTCGATTTCGATTCGTGTGGGGATTCATGATCAGGAAGGTCTTTGGATTAGTTCAACCTATTTTTTTCTAGCCAGCGAGCTGGTGTAATATCGCTGGCAGGCTCCAGCGGCGACTCGCGAACTTCGTATGATATTGAGTTTCACTGTGACTCTGAGCAACAAGCAATGAGCAATGGCAACAGTGATCGACTCAGGTCAATCGGGCAGCAGCAGCAGCATTAGCCTGCAGGCGCCAGCTGGTCCATCGGTGGCAGGCCTCCTCGAGGCGTAAAACCGACGGAAATCACAGAAGAAGAAAAAAACATATTCACTGACATTGATAATTTGTGAAAGTGATGAGCCAGGAATAATCATAACGCACACGTTCTGAGGCCTGAGGTTTGAAAGACTGAAACCATGACACCTGCGGAAGCGACCTCGCCTCGAGCCTCGAGGACGCGCTCGCATTGGCACCACGCGTTCCGGCGGTTCTCTTGAGAATCGAGTGGAAACAAAGCCAAGAATATACAAACATACATACAGAGTCACAGACACGTTCTCTTCCCTTTTTTACACGCGCCTCGAGGCTTTGCGATCTTACGGCACGGCGCGCGTCTGTCTGTCTCGAGTCTTGAGTCGCGGTGACTCCGATCGCGTGCGTGGGAAGAGTACATGGGACAATGCGCACTCCCATTCTCCCACGCTCTGCAGGCTTATTAATATAAGGTATATTGCCGCCGCCGCCGTTGAAAAAATTGAAACGTTGACGGTTGACGTTACACTTACAAAAGGCTCCAAGCGCAATTGTTAACCGTTTTCCGTTTTCCTTTCTCTCTTTGTGTATGCGTGCTACCATGACAACGCGCAGCCCACGGAACATTATCATTATTACTCGATGATTCGCAATGGCATGACTGCGGTTCTAACTTCTCTCGATCTACAATATATGTTCAAACTTCATTGTTCAATTGTGAGTCCATTGTCTGTCTGAACTGGAGAAGTTCAGTCCTTATTGTCAACTTTATTGTGCATATATCATGATGAATCTATACTTTATTTCCATCATCATCATTCAATGTTTTGTTAAATCTTTTTCGACTCCATCATTTTATGAAAGCCGTAATTGGTGCTCTCTGCTCTCGACCTCGAGTTCTACGTTCTCGAGTGCGGACAGGACCCGCAGACGGCGGCGCAGGGGCAGCAACACTGTCAAAAGCCAATTCATTATAATTATACATAACTATGCACAGACTACGCTGCCCCGGCTGTACATAGGTGCGTACCCGTGCAAACGATTCATGATACATACATACTGCTCTCGAGCTCGGAATCAGGGTTCTCCACGTTCCTCGCTGGTCGGAGCACCGCCGCTGCATAAGCGCATAAACGCAAGGGCACAAGGGCGCATGTCCGCATTTCTGCATTTTTATTTTAGTGATTTTACAATTTACTCTACCCTGAAAATTGAATATATTTTTAAATCGCACACACGCACAATTAACGGTACGTGTAATGTAATGTAAAACACCGGGATTGCCAGTGATGCTTTCTCTGACTTAGACTATTCGGGTGGAACGAGTTTTGAATTTTTTGGGCTGTTCGCGTTCGAGTTGGAGCCACTGCCAATACTACTAGTATACTCGCAGCCCTCGCGCAGATGAAAAAATGTGCAATGGGTTCAGAAATATTTGTTGTCTTTATAAAACAACATTTTCCGATAATATCAAAACGTAGGGCGGCACTGCGTCGGTGGACACTGGAAACGGCGCTTCCGAGTCATACATACCCAACCAGTTACCAACGCGCGCCTAAGAAAAAGGTCACGCGCGTCTGAATACGGGAAGCATCATTAACGGGCCTGGTTATGTACATAACACCCGAATGCGGAAGAACAGTACCCGTTTCACGAACATGCCCAAGTAGTAAGTACTACTCTTCTCTTCTCAAGTTCTTCGCTGGCGGCGTCATGGGTCATGTCTGGTAACTTGGTCTTCGCTGTATTCTCCTAGCGAAGGCACTGACAGTACTCGAGGTAAATGACAGAGCAGAGGCGTCCTTGGCACGCTATTTTCATTCCATACACTCTCCGCCGGGATTTTCCAAGAGAAAACCCGCCTGGATTGAATAATATTGGGGCGTCGTCCAATCAGTCATCGAGCGGGATCAGCGGGTTGCGCTGATTGGCTTCTTCGAGTGGTTAAGCGCAGGTTAAGCGTCACCCCCAGGCTCTCAAACAAGTCCCGGGCCACCGACGACGCCTTGCTTCTCATGGGTCTCTCGGTAGAGTCGGGTTTGATAGTCGATGCCAATACGAGTTTTGGACTCTGTGCAGTGCGTGCTGGCTATTCTTAAAGGTAAGACCCATCTGAATGCATAGTGACGACTGAGCAACTGGAATGATGTATCCAACGGAGGTGCGCGTGGGCCCCTGCCCTGCCAGTGCCCATTTGTGTACAGCGGCTGCGCAGTGCGGCGCACCCGACTTCTTCAAATATTGCTTGCTCACCTCAACTCGCAGGGCCGCCCTTTGCTCCGTAATATATGTATAATCTAATTTTTACCTTGGCTCCTTGATCACAAGTAGTACCCGATCGCTAAAAAGGCTATTTTATTAGTGGGGTTGTGTGGTGCTACGATACCAGTCAAGACTCAATTGATATGTGTGGGGTTCTGTCATAAATCAGCGCGATCACATTTGGCCCATTGGTATTCACCGGCACTCAACCAATATGATATGATAAGATGCGACACGGCTCGAAAAATGCGTCCATAGGTGTACATTCGCCGACACCTTCGAGGATACAATCACCTCGGATTTTTATTTGAAATTTCGTACTTTTCTGATACAATTTTATGCTGGTAACTAGCATCATTGAAATTGCATTCTGCTACTTTCTAAATCTTGCATTCGCCGACAAGCTCTTCCAATGGTTTTTGCCACACGGGGAAAACCAACCCAAGATAAAACAGATAATCGAGCAAACTGCACAATAACATTGAGCATAATCAAAGGCAGCGTCCCGCGGTTAGCGCAGGCTGGTGCCGTAGAGCAAGTTTATTTCCATAACAAATTCACCCATAAGGGATTGGGCGCACCACGGCAGCTCGTTGTGTGGACTATTCCGACGTCCAATCACCCAGGATAACGATGTGTTGAACCGCTCTATTTTACATTCTCGATCGCACGAGGCAAGGAGCGGAAGGTCGGCTGCCAGCGAACGTCAGATGTTAATCATACGACGTCGGACACAGAGATAAGGCATCATACAAGGGTCGGCACCTGGAAGCTTAGAGCAATGTTCGTGGGGTATGATAAAATTCTTTCCAGTCAATGCAAGATCCGTTCGAGGAAATAGCTCCAATCAGTGGTGCAACGAGACACATATACAAACTCACAGTAACATGCCAGAAATATCCGTCGAGAAGAAGCCATTAAGATCCATTGCAACAAGGTCAAAAACTAGTCCTAGAACTTCGGAAATGATAGTTTGGGCCACAGAATTGAGATTCGGAAATGCCATCATTGTCACGACCTCAGGGCTGACAGCGGTGCTTTGACAAAATCAAGGGAATGTAGAGCGCAAATGCTACGCCACAGGGCCAGTGAATTAAGAGGTGGGCGAGATACAGGCAACAAGCAAGATGTTCAAGAGCTATTAGAGGCGCAGAGTTGGACAGAGTCGGTACCGTTCCTAGGAACAAACTCAAAAAGCAGCAGACAGCCAGACCCCAGACCCAAAAAAAAACATGGTCATGAACTGTGATCTATTCACCGGATGATGATTGACAAGGTTACTGGGCGCTGCAGCGTCTGACATGCATGTCGAAGACTTTATCCCATGATACCCAGAACGCTCTCGCCTTTGCCTGCAGATATCCAGAAAGCCAAAGGATGACAAGGGTTCTAGCAATACCGACCAATAAACAACTTCGCTGGGGCGCAACCAACAGCCACAATGGAGAGACATCTTTCACCGGCCATCTATGACCTATGAATATATGGTTGCCGGTGTTTCGTGAACAAATTTTCTCGCGGTAGAATGGACCTGCAAATTTAAATGTTCAACAGCTAATACTTACTCATTATAACCGCAAAAAACGACTAAATTTAACTTTCCTCACCCGCATGAATCGCAATCCAGGGTCGTTGAGATAATGCTGGCTCGCCCTAGATACTACAACGCAGCTTCCAACTAGTGTCATGTCGTTTAGTCGCCGCTGTCTACACTTGCCAGTGGTCCACCTTCAAGTCTGTCGTTGTTCCTGTACCTCGGGCTAGACAAGTTCTTTACTGCAAATAGCCGTGTCCACGTGTCAGAAGAAAATGCAAGTAGGCATGATGTCGTTGGTGAAAAAGACAGTCAGGAAGGGTGTGGTTAGGTGGTGAGCTGTGCAGAACGCGTGACGCGGTTTGGAATAAGGGGAAGTTGTTGATCATCAAAGGATTGCTTTATTTGGAAATACGGATCAAAATATGTATGCCGGCATTCTTGTCCCCGAAGTGCAAGGTATGGACTGATTCATCCTTAGACAAGGAGGACGTCCATTCACAGCGTGATAAGAGTTGGTACCGCTCATGATTCATATATTAAACTCACCTGATGTTTTATAATTCCAATTTGTAGGACTCAGAACTTATGGCATCCTAAATGCGTCGGTTCGACAACCTTTTAATTTAACTAGTCCTAGTTTAAATACGAATGAAGAACCGATGTAATCTGAGTCTGACAGCTTTTCCAGAATTTATTACGCTTAACGACAGTATATGAATTGGGAAATTCGGTGTAAAACATTCTCTTCATACTTGCATATAGGTTCATACGCCACAAACCGCTTGAACATCGTCATTTCGCAAAGGTGGAAATGTAAAATTATTCCATACAAACCTTAATCTTAGTTTGCTCTCTCTCATAGATGAAATTTTACTATGAAGAAATGTACTGTACTTTTAAGACAGGAGGCGCCGTGACAGACAACATTTGTCTATGAGCGCTTAAATACTTTAAGCGCACGTTCCATTGTGGTAATTGGGAAACACCGTTGCTCCTTCAAGTTGGGTTATACCAATTAGTGTGCTAACAGAGTCAAATAGGTTAGGTGTCTGGTGAGTCGCATTTATGACTGTAAATTAGTAGTGATACATAAAGCAATTGGCCACATGTAGAATTAGCACCACCGATTGGTGCGCTACAAATCGTCGACAAAAATTTTTGAATTCGACATCATTGAGCAATACGGAGTAAATATAGAGTTATGAGATACGACGATAGAAGATGACAGTCACTGGTTTGTATTTGACGGTACTATTGAATTTTATTCAATCCATGACAGTGGTTTCATTTCAAACCATGTACCGCCTGATTTTCCATATTTTGGCCGGAAAAAGGGAAAATGAACTTGCAAAATACATTAATCGGAATTCAGAAAAGTTTAAAGTTCCAGTGCATGGTGTGAACAATCACTTGGAGAATGTGATACAGGTATCTTCAGTCCAACCGAGGCGCCTAAGGTCCTTCAAACACTCGTCCGTGTCTTGCTTTATTTTCGTCCAATCATCTATGACTTGTTGATATCCACCGTGCCCGCCGTCTACAAGATTCAGCAAAGTCTCATATTCTGCTAGTTGGCTGTCCAAGGAGCGTATTTCTGCATCCATTTCATTTTCATCATCTTTGAGTGCACGAAAAGCCCTTTCAATCGCATGTGTTACAGTGTTTCTTTCTGCGGTCCTGTTCGGACCTGACTGGTAATTGTAGATTGAGCGTTCCGAACGTTCTTTCGTTAAAGACAATTTGATAAGAGAGGCCTCTATCCCAGCCGCAAGCAAGTCGATAGATGCCGTTCGAGCCGCGTGGTAATGAGGAAAAACTAAGGATGTTGCCCTACACAATTCATTATCGAGCTCCTTGCTCTTCTATAGGAGATCATCTGAATCAGTACTGTTTGAACGCACAGAAAAACTGACATCGGCAGCCTCAGCCATCAGGTTTATCAAGTCATAGGATAGGACCTTGACTTCTTGGTTCAAGGATTCTATTTGATCCTTCGTTAGCCTGATGGCTTCAGGAAGAGATTGGGCCATAGCCATCACTGTGTCACTGGGCGGGCGGCCTTCATCAGTATCTGTTCACACTTTGCTGATCAGATACAAGCATTTCAAAGAATATTCCCTAGAACCTAGGTAAAAGAGGTCCGTTATCGACATTAGGATTCTACGAAGTTCGGTTAGTAATAATTGTTGGGTTGTTCCGTTCAGCTGAGCAGGCGACAAGTGTCAACAGTGAGGACATCGTGTTAGAGTGAGGGTGATAGGGTAATACCAAATGACGCGATGGGGATCCATATCTAAGCATGTCTTCTTTGGTCAAAATATTGGTGGTCCCATGAGAGTCAACAACTGCAGGCAGCATAGTAGATTCAGAGTCGTGAAGTTCAAGGTTCATGACAGAGCCAAGTGAGATATTGGAGATGACGTCCTAGGATGTTGTCAATAGTCAGAAAACGCGGCTCATTCGAACGGTTACCTGCAAACTTGAGGAATCTTCTAAAGCCACCGATTGAAGAAGGTCGATGTATAATTTTGCGCGGCGAGCAGAGGGACAATCGATGTCAATCATTTCAGGGGGCATATCATAGAACACAGCGAAAGTAAGTTTGTTTCGAGCGAACACTAGTACTGTTAACCCGTTTTCAGAGTCAAGGTCGAGAGTCAAGTGTCCTGTGAAGAGCCACGTGTTGAAGGAATTAGAGGTAGAATTTGATTCGCTGACCGATCGATCACATATTGCTGCGGAGGATCCATGAAGTGTTCACAGCCCAGGTTTCCTATTAGTAACATGTTCCGCGCTGTTGTACAAGCTTATTGACCTCCTTCGACCCCCTACTTCTTTGTGATCTTACGCTAACACATGTACCATCCCCCTGACAGACCGCTTATCGTCAAATGCACATTCGACAAATGGCATAAACGGATTACTTTTAGCTCTGCGCGTAATTGCTCATATGATCTACTTCGAAGAAAGGTGCGTTCCATTACATTACCCAGTAGAAAGCTATTGACAATCGATTAAAGGTAGAACAATGTTTCTCGCTTTACGCGACGTCGTACCTTGTCTCTTGGAAAGACGACGATGGAGAAATCACATCTATCACAACGGATGAAGATCTTTTGGAGGCCATCCAGTTCTTCCAAGCTGGGGACGACGCACCGATGTCATCCGCCGCCTCTATACTATCTGGTAGAAGCTTTGGAGCACGCAAGATCACTTTGAGGGTCACTATTACTGTGGAGTATGATGGACCCAGTCTTTCTGATACATCGTCCTTGGCAAGTTTGGAGGAGTTCAAGGGGAAGAATGCGAGTCAACAATCGTTCTCATTTGGCACACCGACTATTGATCTAGACGATGACTCGGTTACTGTTAGCTCAAGGGATCCAGGGACGTCTTCAGCGCGCTCAGGGAGGTCAGGGGCGCCTTCTCGAGCCCTTCCACAAATTCCAAAACAAAAGAGCTTCATGGGTTCCGATAATCCGCATACATCGGTGAAGGGAGGTGATCGCCCAGTAAATGGTCAATCCGGCTCCTCGCGAATTCCATCGACATTGAATCGTACTGAGAGCTCGTTGACACAAGACATTCAGTTGGAGGCAGCAGAGGAGCGGTATCCATTGGATCCATCTGCAGTATTCGAGCGCCTCAAGCTTGCTGAAGACGATGCTTCCAGTGTAAACTACGACTCGTTGGGTGCAAGCGAACGAGGGGCTGCGTGGTTGCGAGACCAGAATGAAAGGGTGATACGCTCCATGTTGGGGGCCCTCCCAGAACCTTCTGTGTCCGATGACTTCTCGTTCTCACTAGGTGGCTCACAACCGGAGGAAGAGGAAGATTCATTGGGAGGAGATCTAGCACTACAACGGGATCCCAGCGGCAAATATTACTACACTTATACATCTGGATCGTCTTCACAATTCCAAGGCTCTGGCGCCGACGACGACGCTCAGAACGGCAACGAAGGGGATGCATATGTGCGAAGCGTCATGCGTGACAACAGACCTACCTCGATGCAACTCAATTGGCTTGCTTCGCAAAGGGTCGATACAACCAAGAAACTAAGTCGTGGCGAGCGACATCCCATGTCTATAGCCGAAGAGCTTGAAGCGACAAATGGGTTCCCCCACACCATAGACAAGGAACTTTTGCCTTTCTTACCCATTGCTGGTCCGTCACCAGACATACTCACCGACTGCTCGAACTGCGGGTCGATCTTGGACGCCATCAGATACGTCTGCTCGACTTGCGGCCCAAAAACTGCGGTGGGTGAAAGTACCTCTGAGAAAGGCAAAGACAGGGCGACAGAATCATCTCCGATTACTATGTACACATACCCGCCCGTGCAGCCGACACACCCCCTCTTCTCGAGTCCCAATTCGAGTTCGTCGCAGACCTACGTGGGCAGCTCGGACTATGATACCCAGCGATACAAACCCCTGCCTTCGATCCCCCCGGCGTCGTCCGTGTATACGGACAGGACGCGCCTGAATGTCCCGCCGACGTCGCCCACGGCGGTCAGTTCGCCCGGATATGAGTTATGCTCGGCCTGTCTTGAATCGGTGGGTATCTATCACGCCGTTGAATCCGGGCTGGCCGCCCCTGGGTCATCTCCCGTCGTCAGTAATATGTCACCGTCGCATGATGATGCACAGAGAGCATCACAATGGAGGAGAGCGGCACCGAAAAAGGGACAGCTACGCCATGCGTTCCAGGAAAAAGTTTGGGGTCATCTTGGATGGGAAGACGTTGGTATGTCTGATCTGGTTAATTCACTCTAAAGTTAGTCTCAGTATGTTGTTTTGAAGTTCTGGATGAGGCGCAAGTGTCGGAGTGCTCGACTTGTAATGCCGTCACGGAGCACAAGAGGTATAAATGTGCCTCCTGTACGAAGATGCACCTATGCCGGGCATGTTATAGGTCAGTTTTCGCAGCCCTTCAATTACCCAAAACGCCGTGATTGAATCAGAGTGACTTTCTCAGCCAAGTTCACGAATTACACCCGTCACACGCTTTCCTAATCGTGCCCGACAAGCCTTTGGAAAATCTGGATGGGTCTGATTTCCCTTCAATTGAATTACCTGATTCTCATGAGGAACTATGTGAGTATCCTCCTTCTAGTGTCTAGGTTTTCTTACGATCGGTTATTGTTCATTCACTTAGCTCTAACCCACCCTGGTGTCAAATGTGCACAGTGAGTTAAATTGCTTCATGTACTTTGCGATATCTCACAATTACCAGCTGCCTGCTTGATATCGTCGGAGCACGGTTCCATTGTGCAATATGTGATTCTATAGATATTTGCTCCAATTGCGAATCAGCTGGTCTGCCTGGCAATTTAGACTCTGCAGATGGAGGCCATAATTCTTCACATATTTTAATCAAGGTGATGCTCTCATCAAGTCTTTGAAGCCACCATTTACTCATCTCAGAGGAAATGTTGTAGATACCTTATCCGCTGGAAACGGCTGAGGTGAGGGAAAGAATGCGAAATTCATGATCAGTGTTTCTAATAATTGGTGTACTTATAGCTGCAGAATGCTAGCCGTAGAGCATTACACCTATGGAGAAGAGACGGGCCAAATGTCGGCCAGTCTTTCCCAGGATCTAAAGCAGAATCAGAAATCTCTTCTTATGCACATACAATGATCGGTTCTGGGTCACGGGAATCCTCGCATAACGACCACCGTTTGTTCTGCAACGGCTGCGGTCATGTAAGTATTCACCTTATTCGAGCGTTATGTTAACTCACATATTGGGTTTCAGCTGATCGTTGGTGTACGGTACCAATGCGCACACTGCCCATCACTAACGTCGCCGTACAGTCTCGTAAGGTGTTTTATTGTGTTCTATTCAGCTAAAGTTAATGGATGCGCAGTGCTCCGAATGTGAAAAACGTTCCTATATCATACATGACCCGATGCACATCTTCTTTAAACTACCCAGACCAGTTCTTCGCCCTATTCAATCCGCTTTTCCAATGCTACCTCCACTGTAAGTTCTACGTCCGTAAAAAAATCATCAAGGTTGATATACATGTATTTCTTTCAGATACAAGATGCCAGCGGGACCACCACCAAACATACCTAAAACTAATGACCCAAGAGGTTCGTTCGCACTTACACCTTAATTTTATACCTTGCTGAACTTTGGTTCGCACTTGATAGCTTATCTTGCATCTTTGGTACATCCCTCTGCGATTTGTGATCGCTGCATGACCTGTATCGAAGGGGAGTGGTTCCGTTGCGCATATTGCGCTCGCGATCTGTGCGACAACTGCGAAGGGGTGGATACCCACGATGATACCCACGTTTTCCTTGTTCTGAAGGCTCCCGTGAGTATATATCTTTTGAATTGCTTTCCTTATTTAACCGCTCATCTTGTGCGTAGGTTGACATGGCGTTGTTCAAGTAAGCATTGAATTTGCCTGGGCTACTATATCCGCTGACTGTTACTTGAACAGGAACTTCGCCAATCTTGACAGTCAAGAAGGAAGCCCGCCTGTCCTTGCGCATCCCGTATATCGATGATATATCTATGTAATATGTACCTTCATTTCATGTATCCTTCACGGAGAGCGAGAAGTTGCTGTATGAATATAATGATATGATACGGAGCACAAATTGGCAGAGATGCTTTGAGCAATGAGTTTGCGTAACGTATCTACCCTTTCTTGAACCCTGGAAAAACATGAGCTATGTTTTTCGATCAATATCGAGAAAGGACGCACCTAATCTACGCCGCTCATAGAACAGATCTGTCCGACTTGCTCCTAGATTCACGATTTTGGGACATCCATCACGATCCTTTTCCAGTCTCGTACATTCGGCACAGTAGTACGCATCCGAAATACCTAAGAAAAATCATCATCATCGTAGTTCAGAGGGGTTTGTACTGTTGGCGTACCTGGTGAGCCGCAGATGATGCAGCGCCCTCCGTATGTACCGAAATTGCATTCATCACAAATTCGTACCAAAGTCTCTGGCCGAACATATGAATCACATACAGGGCTATCAAATATACTTAAGAATATTTGATGGTATTTAATCAGTATCTACTCACCATTTCCCATCACACTTTTCACAAAGACGACCAATAGCTACATGAGAAATTAGCTTACTGGCATATGAACAGCACATATCCACCCACCAATTCCTGGCTGCCTGCGGCACATTATCAAATCTACAGTAGATTCCAGTGTCAACAGTTGCATTCATTTTATAACTATAGTAAGACGTACCGGGATGGTGTTTCGACATTGTGAAGGATGTGGAAAGACGACAAAAGTAGTTGATAGATCACAACTTGGTTCAATTACTATTTTGTCTTTGTCATCAACGCGCCTTTGCTATATTTGGTGATACCGCCAAGAGTTTTTACTCACCAAACAGTGACGTCAACCACACGTAGGAAAAAGGGGGTAAAAGGAAAAGAAATCAAGATACTGACAAGAATTGAATAAAAAACTCTCAAGCACAAACAACATAAAAGTGCGAAAACATTCTGTTATCTTCCTGAGCTAACGCTGTGATATCGTTACCACGTCGAATTTGCAAACTACACTCGCGGACAAAGGGATAGTGCGCATGAAATGATGAAATCCTTCTAGTCCAGTGACATAGATTGAAAGAAATGTTCTCAGTCCTTCAAAACCCTGGTCCTTTCTAGGCCAGATGACCAAGTCCCTAACCTTTCTTAAAATCTAATGAGTGTCAGTAAAGATAAATGAAAACGTATTAGATTAGAAGGACCCAGTACGCACTGGTTCCAAGTCGACGTCGCTCGTAGAACAGATCCGTACGACTGGCCCCTAAATTTACGATTTTGGGACAGCCATCTCTATCCTTTTCTAACCTTGTGCATTCAGCACAATAGTATGCGTCCGAGATACCTGTGAGCCAAAAATACTCAGTGACCAGTGAACAGAGTATAGATGGTTATAGATCTTGCCAGGCCCGCCGCAGATGATACACCGCCCTCCATAAGTACCAAAATTGCATTCATCGCATATGCGGACCAGAGTCTCTGGTCTAACATATGAGTCGCATACAGGACTTGCAGGGCGAAAATCAGTGACAACCTTAACACGTTACTGTCCAAGGTTAACGTACCATTTGCCGTCGTCCTTTTCACAAAGACGCCCTATCGCTGCGGTTTGAGAGAATTAGATATATGCAAACCAGGTTAACTTATTGCTGTACACCCACCAACGCCAGGTTGCCTACGGCACATTATCAAATCTAGGAAAATGAAAGTTCAATCTCATTGCAAAAGGTAACACAATATACCTGGATGGTGCTTCGACATGGAATTTTACGAGGGTCTTGGGAAGAACAAGCAAATGAATAGAGCTGGCCAACTCGAGTGGTGGAATTCCGAGTCGGAGGTGCATGACAGAGCAATTTATTATGTCATCCTTATAAGGGACTGGGCATATCAGACCCGGATACCAGATATTAAAAATTTACAATTGTTTAGAGATTGTGTGATGCAGAAAGTGTTATAGGCTAAGTACGAGTGAGTGATGTGTTCTACATTCAAAAATGAACTAACGACAAGAAATACACAAAGCTTGAATGGGGGTGTGGGTCTTACGTATAGAGTTAAGAAAGATGGAAGCTTCCTACTCCTTCCAACATTGCTGTCTTGAGTTTCTCCTTCATGACCGACTTGGTGCTATACTCCGGTAGCTTCAGGTAGTTCACGCAGGTCATGACACTGGGCAAATAATCGTCTGCAGTCAGCGGAGCTTCATGAGGTTTGCGAACCACAGTAAGCGGTGGGTTTAGGCCTCGGAAACCTGGATCGGATTGGTCAACTAGAAGGAATAGGTATAGTATCAACACGCACCGCCAATCGGAAGTTTGGGGCTTCCAGTGATGAACTGAAGATAAGCACGCCGTGTGCTGGGATCATATTCCGACATGATTTCCACAAGGTCGCGGATGGCGCGGCTGTCTACATTGAAGCCGTGGTCAGCTTTCAAGGCCTCGGAAAGTGCTGATTAAATGAATTTATGAGTATGCGATGAAAAGGTTGAGCGAAACCAAACATACTTTCTACACTCCAATCCTCTTCGGAATTACCAAAAAGCATAACGAGCTCATCTGCAGAAAATGCGCGAAGGTCGGTAATTGGGAAAACCTTGGAAAAACCATCCCTGAAAGCTTTCGCTTGAATAGCAGCACCCTTCCCGAGTATGGCATCGAGAACCTCCGCGACATATTCGCTGACGTTTTCAGATGTTACCAGTATATTGCGACCACCCGGCTTTTAAGAGTTGATTAGGCTTGGTTCCCCACATCTAAAAGTAAGGTCTCACCCTCAATTCAATATCATAACCAGGCATAGTGAAGTCCAAAGCCAGATCTTCCACGGTTACTTGCTCAATTTGTGCCACTTTTTGCGCAAGCTGAAAATTATGTCAGTAAGAACTATTATCTACCTTAAATTTATACTCACTTTGCCTTTCATGGCATTGCTTTCAGCAGCCAGGCTTTGCACTTTGGCAAGCGAGTTAGCAAGGTCAGGATCGACAAGCTGAGGTAAGCGATAAGTAAAGCATCTGTGAATATGACATCAAGAGCTTACTTTGAGTGTCGCGATGGTGAGTGGAACCTCTTCACCCAATACAAGTTTCAAAAATACTTTATTGAACGACAGATCGATTATTCGAGAGTCCAACATTGCTTTGGCAACAAACTGGCCAATCACTCGCAGGATATGAGTTCGTTTTCTAAAAATTCATTGGATTGGATCAGTTAAACATAGGTCCAATCAAAAGCACTCACTGTCCACCATCGTTAAGTATGTCTTCACGGCTCAAGGGCGCAGGATAAAGACCATTTGGATGAACAACGTAGACGCCGGATCCAAAGCTATCTGCGTCTCTCCAGAGCTTCAAATCCTTCCGAGCAAACTCCTTTGATACCAGAGAGTAAAATTCGAGGGTCGGTCCCAGACCAGTTCCAACTTCTTCAAAATATTCAACTTCGAGTATAGATGAAGAGGACCCATACAACTCAAAGACCTTTACCGCGGATTCGAGGATATGTTTTCGAGATATGCGGACTTTTTGACGTTGCAAACGTCCTAGGAAACCTATCCCATCATCTCTTCTCGATGAATCCTGACCTCGGTTTTGTTGACTCTGCCATTTCAGGATTAAGCGAGCATAGCCAAATGATGTAGATTGAAGGAAGTTGTAGCGAGTGGCGAATGGGAACAAGAAAGGGAAATGCTGAGGCAAATCCAAAGCCCAATCAGGAAGACAGGAACTAGTAAAAACGTGTCAGGGTGAATCAAAATGAAAATAGATGCAAAACAAACCTGGCAACAATCATTGGCTCCTCTAATTGCCGTGTAAGTTTGGCTGTCAGCTTGTTGTTGACAAATGAAGAATCAGGGAGGTTTCGCTTGTCTGCGGGGAATGTCGCCCGCTCAGCCTCGATAGTATTTAGGTGACAAAGCATGCGTAGGAGTCTGAGAATTTTCGTGTGTGGTGCATCTTCGGGGAGAGAAGAAAGACTAGGGCTCGAAGATGACCGATTCTTGTTTGCGAAGTCTGGGTTTTCTGCACGAGCTACACGCATCAGTCAGTGAGAAATAGAAGAAAAAGAAGCTTTTTATGGGTGAACCTACCTTCAGGAGTTGGAGCGGGACCAGAGACTTTCTTAAACTTAATTGTATATACCCCTTGCCAAATCATATTGAGGGGAGTTGCTCCTGTTTTCTTTCTCATTTCGTGTTGATGGATCGCTCCATAAATGGTCAAATCCAAAGGCAAGATGTGGTCATCCATGGAGAATTCCAGGTGCCAGTCGGTAGGTTTGGCTTTCAGGGCAGCGGCGTATGAACCTCGAGTTGAGATACTATTCCTAGTCATCCCCGATAGACTTTCTTTGGCGGCATTAGGAGTTGCAACTCTTGTACCTTCTGGCGTTTGGGCCTCTACTTTACCACCCTCTGTGTAGTTGTATTAGAATTGGGACAAAAGGTCAGATCAATGCCATACCTTCAACCACAGACAAAGTGATGGTCTTCTCTGACATGGGGTTTTCGGAATCGACTTCATCTTCAAAGACATCTGCATCAATTTCATCTTCGTCATCTGTAAATTCTGCATGAAGTTGCTCCGATTCGACGACCGTCTCACTGGGCGCAGGGTCAACTGGAAGGGATGAAGATGTAGGATCCGTGACAGGAGACTTGATCTCCGAAAGTGTTGATACAGCATTTTCTGTTGTGGCAGCAACGCCCTCTTCAGGTCCAGAAATGGCATTGTCTGAAGGCGCCGAGTTTGTACCCTGCTTGGCCAAGCGTTGGCTGCGACGACGCTGAACACCCGAGGTAGATGGCACAGTAGCAGAACTCGATTCTGCAGCTGCACTAAGGACTGGTTTATCATCTCCCGGAAGCTTGGGTATCCCAGTATATCCTGATGCGGCAAGCGCTGATAACATTGCGGAAACGCCAGTAGGATGGCCTGCCACGCGGGGCCGAAGGTAGTCATGCAAGGCCTGGAAAGTGGCAATAGCATGAATGGAGACGACAATGTTGTGTAGACTCTTAGGGATATCGGATTCATCTCCTGCTACCAGTCGTAATCGAAGTTGCCTGGCGAGCAAGGATGGCGAGCTTCGTTTGGAATCTAGTGAACTAGTCAGGTTGGATGTTAATTGAAGTAAAATAGGTAGCTCACCATCACTATTTTGTGCTACAGTAATGACTTCAAACGATTCCATCCTGGTGAAGCTTTCTTGTAATTTCTTGACTAAGGTTGCAAATGGTGTTTGGTTGGCGGTGAGATTCTTGACTTTCCGACTTGAGAACGCATCTAGCAGGATCTCCCTCCGCCGTTGCAAACTCACTGGTGCAGATGATATACGATTAGAAAAGAACAAGGTCATGTAAAAGTAGTGCATACCAGAACGATTTTCATCCGTAGCAAAAAGCAAAAGGCCATCGACAACTCCGCTCTGAAGTAGCTCAAAACTTGAGACAGATGTATGGGGGGATGCAAACAGATCAGCAAGTTCCCAAAGGGCTTCAGAATATTCTTGATCCGATGAATTGGGAGCAGAAAGCCTAACAACGACGTTACGCAAACTTTGAAATGCCCCGTCCTCATCAATGTCTTGCTTATCAGCCAGATACTTGAATTGGATAACCCTGGCTCTTAGAGTGATAGCATCTTCTGGATCTAAGGACGTTGACGACAACTTTTTGAATCCAGGGATACTCGCCGGTGGAGCATTGGATGAACTAGCTGCATCGTCACCAGATTCCGGAGCATCCTTTGCTTTTGCTTTAGACGTTGTAAGGGTACGCTCGGCCAAAGTCTCAATTTCGTGAAAAACACCTTCCCTGTGAAATGTTGGCTTATAAAGCGAAGGCAGCTTTCCCAACAATAGGTCAACGAGCTGAAGAGCTCCAATAACAAGGGAAGGGTGGTCTTTGGAGGACAAAATGGAGGATGCAAAACTAGCCACAGGAACAAACTATAAAAAAATCAACAGTATGATCAAAATAATAAAAATTGCAACTTGCCATTAAAACAGGTTTTAAGCCATCTGCATCAAGGAAGCTGACGGCCTTGAGTAATCCGGTCAATGTTTTAATCCTAACTGGTGTGATCACGCTTGCAGCATAGACGTCAACTAAGATCGGGACAAGGAGCTGCATAAATCTGCCAACTACTGCAGGTTTGCTCCGCAACATGTCTGTTCGATCTGGAGCAACATCTATGCCGGGTAGAGCAGCTGAAGTCTCTCTATTTTCTTCGGGCTCTTGTACAGGGACTTCAGAAGAACCTGGTACAGGAGAAGCATCATCTGTAGGTACGGCGGAACCAGGTGTGGATGAAAGTGTTGCGGGGGCACCTGTGGGCGTTTGAGCTTGGGTTACGAGGCGGGCTGCTGCTCTCTCTGCCTTGGCTTTCGCCTTCACAAGTTTCGCAAGGGATTTCTCAGTATATGCTTTGTGATCGAAGACACCGTCTGCTTAATGATCAGCGCATGAATTTTGTATTTTATGGAGAATAAAGCTTACCTTTTGGTAAAGGGGGTAATAGCTCAGAGATGAGACTAAGAGCTTCTTCCACCTGTTCTTTCGGTCTATGAGCCAAATTCTCCATGACCGTCATATCGGCCAATCCACCTCCTAATCCTTGTCCACCTGCTGCGCCTCCTTGGTCAAGATGGTTTAGAGAGGCTGATGGCAAAACTCCGGTCAAAATCTGGTATAAAGTATCAACTATATCTGCTTCAAGCAATGCGACTGTTATCTTAGCGCTAGCCTTTGCAGATGTCGCTAATGCTCGCAGCAAAAGGGTGTACGTATTTGAAGCAATCAAAGGCGACCCCCCAGCCGGGAGGAGAAGTTGATTTACTGCTCGAATGAGTTCTGAATCAATCAAAGATTCCAGATTTTCCACGGATGAACGGTGATAAGAGTCGACAATTCGGATGACGCAAAGGCAAGCATATTCTACTAGGCGCTGGTCGGAATATGCAAGACAGTTACGAATGTTTGGCCAAACACCACGAATCATAGGGAAATGTTCCGATGACACATTCCGGCAACAATTAGATGCAGCCTGCAAAGCTGTCCTTTGTGATGCTATGGGGAAAAAGTCCACATAGGTAAGTAAAGCAGCTAAGCCACCCTCCCGTACAATGGAACTTGGGAATTCTTCCGAAATTTTTTCCAAAGTCTACATGATATATGTAGATAAGAGATTTTTGCATATACCAACAAGAATAAAATCGCTTACACTCAAAGTCTGCTCTGCCAGGTCAATATAATCAATCTCAATGAGTTTGCTGCAAAGAACAGGGATGGCGCCATGGTAAACGACGGTGTGGGCCACACCCGGCAGAGCCTCCATGAGGTTTGCCAAGCACCTGCAAGCAAGAAGTTGTGCCTCAAGGTTATCGTCGCCTTGATATGTGCCTCCTGAGCTCATAGCGAGCGCTGCTGCAAGAGCAGCGTCTTCGTCGCGTTCTGGAGGATCCTCGTCCTCTTCTTCATCTTCATCCGCACCGCGACCTCCTAAAATTTTGACCAATTCCCTAACAAATTGTTCAACCTGGAAAGATCCGGCCAAGGTATCTTCAGTACTGATGCTCAGGAGTTCGCTCAACTCTTGAAGAGTAACAAGCCTGGTAGTAGGATCCGCAGTGGGCTTGATGTTATTCAGCATGGTCTTCAAACGCGATGACAGAGACATCATGTAGGACCCAAATTGGCGGTAATCACCAAAAATGGCCAAAGCTGTTGCTTCATCCATTCCACCTGGAATGGGACCTGCGTCACTAGAAGACACCCTGGCTTCGTCATCGTGTCCACCTTCGCCATCCTCGTCCTCATCCTCGTCCTCATCCTCGTCATCATCTTTAGCTTCCTCAATGCCTACATCCTGGTCGCCTTCAGCGTGTTGGCCTTCAATGTCGTGCTTCTCTTCCATCGATTCATCGAGATCCGATGAGTCTCCATGCTTGCTGTTGGTATAATCTGGATCTAGCATTTCAACATCTTCGGTTTCGAGGCGAGACGAGCTTGCAACTGCCATCTTTGATTTCAATGCAGCTTTCCCTTTGGAGGTGGATGTTCTAAGGTAGCGTCAGCAGCTAGACAAAAGGTTGACGTGATATATAACAAACCGCGCTTTCCGTGGCATATCAGCGGGATTGGCAGAAGATGTGTTTGATCTGAGAGAATATCCTGATGTTCGGATGCGTTTGGTAGAAGGAGCAGTTAAATCTTCGTCGTCAGTTTCAGGCGCAGCACGTTTCTTTCCCTTTGTATCGCGAATTGGTTCGTTGATGGTAAGAGGCGCTGTCGTAGATGTGGGGTTCCGACGATGACTAACCAAGTGATTAAATATCAGACCGCCGTGTCATATTGTAAACGAAGTGTAGAAAGCGCTTACCGTTTAGTGCTGCGAGAAGATGATTCTTGAGAAACCTCCTTTCCCTTTCCTTTACTGGAGTTGCTTTCACGGGAACGATTCGGTTTGGCAGGACTTGCGCGTGTGTTGCGTGTAGAGATGGTTTCAGAGGGGATAGATGAAGATGCTCTGGGGCCTTGCTCGGAAATAGAAGTAAACTCTTTGGTCTGGGCTGATATTTGAGCTTTGTTCTTTGCAGCTTTCACTCTTGCGCTAGAGCGTACTGGTTTGCTTTCTGAGTTCGTGTTTGAAAATGAGTCTTGGTTGTGGCTAGGATGGGTGGTAGATGCACTAGAGCTGCTTGTGGCTTCTTGATGTTGGATTGGTCGTAAATCCATTTAGTACATGCCCCCAGCCATCGATCCGGATTCTGAGCGTATATAACAAGGTTGGAAACACAGAAAATGTGACGAGTGTATGTAGGAAAGCAAGAGCAGGTCAGACCGCGAAACGCCCTAAAGCAATCGTTGAGCCACTTATATAAGCAGGTGGCGTGAAATCAGCGATCCAAGTCATAATATTTAACCACTCGTCTCTCATCTTGCTCCAGTTGGATATCAGTAATGAGATCTGCAGGAGTGCTCTGTACTACTACAGGATATGTTCAAGTAATTGCGTTTGATTATATCTACATTGCTTTTAATACCTATTGTGGTATGTGTTCCTTCAGCACATCTTCCACACTTCTGATAAAGATGCTAGCAATCTTTTCTACCTCTTCTTTTGTGATATTATATGCAGGTGCGAATATGATGTGTTCACCTTTGGTACCTTCCAGGTTTGCACCGCCGACCATGCCCATCACAATTAAGCCATTTTGTAATGATTTGGCCTGTACAAGCATTGCAAACGAGGAAGTCTTGAAATAGGTATCCTTGAAATCGAATTCGACTGCCCAAAAACCGCCACCCCCCCGAATATCGAATACATACGGAGCAGCCAAGGCATTTGGGCCAATAAGCCCATCTTTCAGCAGCTCATCTAATGTAACAGTAAATTAAGAGACCCGGATACTTGAACACGCTAAAACTACTTACATAGATAGGTGCCTTGAGTACGAATGTTTTCCAATAAGTTCTCCTTCTCGATAACATTTTGAACAGCCAAAGCTGCAGCACATGCTAAGGGGTGTGCCTATATAATGTTTAATTGACGGTGAAGAAATAAAACCATGTTGGCTTGCCTGATAAGTATGCCCATGTTTCCATAAACCTGCATTATCTCGAATGCCACTGGCAATCTTTGGCGACATCAAGATAGCGCCGATGGATGCATAGCTTTTGAAAAATTAATAGAAAGCTCGCGGTACCACACTGTAAATGACCCTTACCCTCCTCCTAGGCCCTTTGCAACTGCTTGAATATCAGGCTATGATACGTGTTCACAGAGAAACGTCGAAAATAAAACTGGGGAAACATACTGCTACACCATCTCCGAAAGATTGCCATCCATGCAAAGTACCCATACCTATTACATTGTCAGCATCGAAAAATGAGGTAAGGGATAGATACATACGTCCCATACCGCTCATAACCTTACAGTTGGAGTATGAGTATTGACGTCAAATATACCAGCAGAGAGCTACGCATGCACGCACTTCATCAAGGATAAACAAAGCACCATATTTATCGCACACAGATTTCATGGCTACATAGTGTTATATGAACAGCGATTGTGTTGATATATAAATGGCATTTACCTCTGAAATAACCTTTAGGGGCAGGAACCACACCTGTCGTCGCTCCCACCACAGTTTCCGCGACAACTAAACGAGTTGGAGACATGTCAATAAGTTGCCCCATTCCGACAGATATACATACTAACATCCAATAACTGTTTCGGGTCCGAGTTCGATAAATTTGTTTTCTAATTCTTGCCGTAGACGTTCAACATATTGTTCCTCAGTTTCTTCAGGCTTCTGGAAGCGCTTTGCATATGCTGGGGAAACATGGTGAAAGTGCTTATCGTCGAGTATACCGGCATATGGGGCACGTCTGGTCGGGTGAAAAGCCAAAGATAGTGTTCCGAGTGTGTTACCATGGAAAGATAGCTGTCTCGCAATGAAATTTGTACGTTGGATTTGGCCAATCTCGAAAAAATACTGAGAAAAGAAGATGAGACGTGTGAACACTGTATTTATTTCAAATTACCTGTCTTGCTAGTTTCATAACACTCTCCATAGCTTCAGATCCTGTACGAGACAATTAAATGGGATATTGGAGTAGTAATAATTGGAAGATCTATACCTCCAGAGGCAAAACCGCACAATTCAAAGGCACCGTCGCTTGTATCAACAAGCTTTTTGGCAAGTGCTTCGGCCGGTTCGTTTGATAGCTGCATGTTGTAAACATCTGTGTTCATGGATCAATGACGGCGGAAGACCTATGAAATCAGTGACTAACACGAAACCTTGTCCACTTGATCTTTGATGGCCTGTTGGACCGCTGGGTGGCTGTTTCCAAGACAGGAGACGGCAGCACCTCCCACACCATCAATTACCCTAGTCCCATCCTCAAGATCAAGATAAATCCCCTCTGCGCCAACAGCGACAGGAGGCTGCCAGGGTGTCCTATGGAGGATGCTGGTTTTCTTCGCAGCTTCGCTAGCCACTTTGAGAGAATCGGCGGTAGTGGAAGGTACAGATGGGTTGATTTCTAAAGCAGGAGCCATTTGGTTTCGTCTCCGAGAGTCCTTTTGAGAGAGAAAGTTGGGGGTCAAGTCGAAGAGAATATTATTTATATCGCCCTTTGATCATTGCGCGATAAGCATGATCGATTTCGGATGAGCTCCTGACCCCGCAATGCTAGAATGGCCTTCGCTTACAATCCGATTGTGACATAAAGACTGGAGAAGCAGCAGTGAGTCCCAGGCAAAATTTAAAATGAACTGTGCGCCTTCATACGGCTCAGTTAGCGTTCGTTGGCCGAGAACTCTCGTAAGGTCAGGTTATGCACCGTTTATACCTGAGATCTCCGATGCTGGCTAGGCAAGGAGTCTAAAAGAAAATCAGATAGAATATGTAATTAAGATAAGCTGAAGGGACTCCGCGGATTGAGGAAGCCCACCTTCCGTCAAAACAGAACGTGGCGATTATGTCAGCCGGCAACAGCTCTTTAAAGCCATGATCCCTCTTTGAACACAAGTTGTACCTAACACTCGCCATCAATTCTCAAATCCTCATCCGTTATGGCACCGCCTCCCAAAAAGAAGAAAAGAGAGCATTCTGTTTCTGACCAAACATTATATCATTTCTTCGCATCTAACACTAGCAATGCGCCCCAAGAGTCTGCCAGTGTGAAAGCGAACTTGAAGACTCACCCTGTTGCAAGTACCCTTTCAGTGGATTCGAAAACGAAGGCTACAAAACAACCGGAAATCATTGTGATTGACTCTGACAGTGAAAGCGAAGTGGAAATAGTTCAAACTATCACTTCGAAGCGTCGAAAGCTTAGTCCCAAAAATGATAATAAGTCTTCGGTATCAAGTTCGACCAAGGCGGAGGATCTGGTAACTGAGGGGAAGCACGAAGAGAACATTACAATCTCTCCTTCTGTCACACCGACCCAGAGCTCAAGAGAAGGTGCAGATACCACCATGTCATTTGGGATTCCTTTCCTATTAAATCAACCGAAATCGAATGTTTTACCAAAGGATTATCTTCCATTATTCGGAGAGCCCTTTCTATTGACTTCTGCGTCACTGGAAAAGAGTTCAGTGCATACATCTGCTACACCTTTAGCTTCTAGCTCCAAAACTACATTGGACCCCACAACAGAATCCACCGTCGATATTGATTTAACTATGGACGATTGGAACGACGGTGATGACGAAATAAACTCTGAACCAGCCATTGAAGACCAAGTAATGCAATGGGGATCATCCATCACAATTAACTCTGAGGAGACCATGAGGTCGGACGCCCTTTTTCTATCTGATGATCTTTTGCCAGATGTAAGTTGAAGTTGGTTTCGGGAAGTGCTGCGTAATACTTAACTCATCCTCCAGCAAAGCAAAAATGGCAAAAATCGATGTTTATCTACCCGACCTGCTGGGAACACTGTGTCGTTCCCAGTGAAAACCATAACTGAAGATAAAGGCAAAAACTTTGCCACTGTTAGGCAACAGGGTATTAGAAATAATGCATTTTCTTTCCTGATGTCTTCACTGAAAGAGAACGAGATCTGGAAAGAAGCAACAATTGCGAAAGACAGATACTATCAACGAACCCAGAGTGTGAAAGGTGGCCGGCAAAAAGCACCATTTTATAAAGTCCTTCAGGGTATGCCTATTGCTGTCGATGCGTTCAAATACGGTGCCATCCCAGGTGTCACAGCCTACTTTCTAACGTTCGTATTTGATTCATAATTATTTGCTCGATCCATATTGACGTGACCATGATAGACATGCTCATTCAGATCACTATACCAACCTATCCTCGACCTGGAAACACGGTCCAATTTATTGTTCTCAAAGTACAGCAAATCTCATTGTGCACAAGCTTTCCGTTGAAAAGAAATGGGTTCACCCTTTACCTATGGATACTCCTACTGTAATACCGGACACCAATGGCGTATTCGTCACTCTCATCGAAGCGAACCATTGCCCAGGATCTTGTCTTTTTTTCTTTGAAGGATGCCAAACTGTCAATGCCGGGGATAGTCCGTTCAAGTCTTGCTACGTTGGTTCATCCAGAACATTTCGATACCTCCATTGCGGTGACTTTCGAGCCTCTCCGCGTCATGTCCTTCATCCCTCCGTCAAAGGAAAAGTTATCGACCATGTCTATCTAGATACAACATATCTCGACCCCAAAGTCGGTAATTTTTGATATTTCAAAACACCTGTTCCTGATATAACTATGACGTAGTACACTTTCCCTCCCCAACCTCTGGTCATCTCTGCCTGTGCTAATTTGGCCAAGAGACTAGTGTCTGGAGAATCTAACAAGCAAAGTACTTCAACTGTGCTTACATGGATGTCTTCATCGGAGATTGGCAAGGGCAAGGTAAAAGAGATCTCTAAGCCACTAATTGTCATCGGGTTTGTTGAACCCTTTGCATCCATAGATGAATGCTAATGCTTGTTCACAGGACATATTCTATCGGCAAGGAGCGCATTGCCAAAGGTACAAGCCCTTACTCTAATCAGAATCCCCAGATTCGATTAATGCTGAGGCATTGCTCCTTTCTTTAGCTATTGCTCGTGCATTAGACACGAAGATTTATTGCGATGCTCGAAAAGCCGCAATATTGAGGTGTCAGGATGACCCAGAGTTACATTCTATGCTGACTTCCGATCCAACAAAGGGTTTTGTCCATCTCGTGCCGTTAGGATCTATCACATCAGATCAACTCAAACTGTATCTGGACCGGTTCAAAGACGTTTATGATAGAATCATCGGGTTTAGACCCACAGGCTGGACGTGAGTTAAGCTTGAAGTTAGAATAATTGGCCAAACGGGAAGATGTCTGACAATTACATCCAGATACACTCAGGCTGCAGGTACCAATCAATCTCCTTCCATTCAATCTATTCTTGCTGCATCAGCAGGCCAGTCATTTACATACGCAAACCTGCAAGTATCTCCGAAGTCGACACCGAACTTATCGTTGTATCCTGTTCCATATTCGGAGCACTCCTCTTTCTATGAACTGACTTGCTTTGCGATGTCATTCACTTGGGTAAAAATGATTGCGACTGTAAACGTGGGCACTGAGGCAAGTAGGGGAAGAATGGCAAAATGGGTAGATAGATGGGAGACAGAAAGAAAGAAGCGAGGAAAGGATACAATAGTCCCTTATACAAACCCAGATTACTGGTGATAGGCGCTCATATAATCACACACAACTTTGCCAGTCAAAATCTCAACCAGAATATAACCATGGTTCGTATGAAGTTTTGTGTCATGGAGTGGCATACAAAGCATAGATGAGGAGGAAAAAACAGAGTAGTAGTGCAACTCAAATTTACTCGGCGCGCTTCCTCCTGACATCACGCTCCTCAGAGATGGTAAGCTTGGTACCCTTGCCCTTCGGCAGCGATATCCAGGGCTTGATACCCTCACCAATGACAAAAATGTTAGTGACACTAGATTTGGGTTAACATTAAAATCATTGGAAAACGAAGGTATACGCACCGAGTTGCGAAAGTCCTGTCAAGGGAGTCCTTGACGTGGACAATATCGAATCCTCCAATGTGCTTTTCCCTGTGCACAATGACACCAGCTCTGCCCATGTTACGTCCGCCAGTGATCATGACGATGTTGCCAGTGTCGAACTTGACGTAGTCTGTGATTTTTCCTTGAGCGATATCATACTTGACGGTATCGTTGGCACGGATATGAGGGTCGGGGTAGCGAATGGTGCGTCCGTCGTGAGTTACAACGTGGGGAACACCACCATTACCGAGGGCAACGCGACGGACTTTAAGGAGCTTGTAGGTAGCTTCCTCGGGGGTGATACGGTGGATGGTGAAACGGCCCTTGACATCATAGAGGAGACGGAAGTGTTCACCAGATTTCTCAATGGAAATAACATCTAAGTTATCAACATTAAAAGGCCATTCCGCAGATGTTCCAAGTCAAGCATACCCATGAATCCAGCAGGGTAAGTAGGATCGGTGCGGACCTTTCCATCGATTTTGATCAAGCGTTGCTTGACAATTGATGTAACTTCACGGCCAGTCAAGGCGTACTTTAGCCTATTGCGGAGGAAAATGGTGAGGGGAAGGGATTCGCGGAGCTTGTGGGGTCCAGGGGAGGGGCGAGGGGCCTGACAGTATCGAAGTAGAATGTTCAGATTTTATTGAGGATGAACAATATTTGCAACGCACATAAGTTCCGCTCAACTTGTCCAACATCCATGACGAGGGAGCGCTCAAGCGCTTCAAGTGCTTTTTGGGTCCACGGGCCTATAGAATATGGATGAGTATCATTGTGCAGAAATCCAAGCGTTCCTCCAAGAGCTCGTCGAAAGGTCATCCACCACAATCATAACGCATCCATCGATTCTAATCGCAATTTCACCCAAATAACCAGCAGGACGAGCTCTATGGGGCCTTTGGGAAGGAATATACGGACCATACTGTGCTGAAATCTTCTTGAGGTTGGCGGAGGGTGTCGGCGTGCCCGTTGTCGAGAAGCTTTTGGGACCTACTTACTACACCACGTGCAAAGAAATTGGGTTTGTCACAGTGGTAACATTTATTGAGTCACGCACATGATTATGTCATCAGACCGCTGTATTCAACACAATTTGTACTTCGACAGTTTTGCGAGAGCCTTCTGTGGTGCATCGCAATAAACCATGTACATATGGATGTGCTGTGTATGCCTATTAGACAAACATTAATATGCAAGTTGTCCGAAGCCAATATCGCTCCGTCACTCATCAATTTCGCTCAGTAAATTCACAGTAAGCAACTTGCCATGCAAAATTGAGGATGTAACCCAAAATAAATATCAATACAAAAGTCTAATAAAATGACGGTAAGATATATAGTGCAAAGTAATATGTCAGGCTGCAGTATCTCTAGCCGAATAAACGTTAGGTGTGATGAAGATGCAGTGGCGTGGAGAAGAATAATGCAGAGGATGGACAAAGTTGATGTGGCTCCAAAAAAGGTGCTAGGCGTGCGGTGAGTTGGTGGCGAGCCAAAAATGGCCATTATTGAGCCATGATATAGGAATGGTTGACTGTTGGCAAAGGTATTGTATTTGTCGGGGGAGAATCGTTTGATGGAGGGGGAGAAGGATACAAATCTACAGGGGAACCAATTGTTTCCTTCCCAGAGACAGCTTCAGATGTCTTGATGTGTAGGGACGTGGTAGTAATAGGTCGATGATGCTGTTGAGAATATATCTGGTGACCCAAGGCCGCTGATAATGACACTTGTCGAGGCCGTCCATAAATTGTTCCCGAGCCCATACCCTGAGACTCTGACGATAGGTATTCGGAGAGAGTTTCCGAGGGGGGTGTTTCCGCTCCAGACAACATTTTAACATCTTCTTTGGTAGAAGGCAACATCATATCTTTTGTAGCCTCTAGTCTCCTCAATTTCTTTTCTCCTTTTTCGACATCACCCTTGGCATTGTTGTACATGTACAAACCAGTGAATGTCATGGCGATTCCAAAAGCTTGCACAGGATGAACGGTTTGATTGAACCAGATTATAGCGATACAAATGACGGCAACGCGCTTGATAAGGGACGCGATGGAATAAGTGACTGGTGATGTTGAGGAAAGAATTACAAAGGCAATGATATTTTGGGCGTAGTGGACAGTCCCGTTCATCACGAAATAGTAGATCACTGAATGAGCGGGTGGTGCGCGGCCTTTTGGAAGGACGACCTGGGCGGTGCCATTGATAAACAGGGGGAGGTCGTAGTATACCCAGATGGGGATCATTAAGATAAACGCCATACTGGAGGAGTACAGGAGGAGGTTCATTTTGTCGAGTTTATGTGACGACATTGAAGATGTCGCCCCAGAATTGGAGGGCATTATCTTTTTGAAGAAGATATTGGAGCTCACAAAGACAAGGGCTGATCCAAAGGCGCACAACAAGCCTACAACATTCGACGCAGACACGTCAAACGAACAGGCAAGCATTACCCCGATAGTCAGAGGCAAGAGCGAGATGTACGTCTTGCTCGAATAACTGACCCCGAACAATAGAGCGTACGCCGCCACGGTAAATAGAGGAGATAATGCCTTGGATTTGGACTTTTAATCATTACTGTTGCCATTATGGGCAAGTAGTGCAACTCACTTTGATGGTATGGACAGTGCTGACGGGTATTCTAGATATCGCAATGCTGGAGAATATGTGTCCGCCAACTTGAAATAATCCCATGGGAAGGGTGCTCCGTATAATGGCCCTCGTGGGTGTACGAAGTTTAGTGAATCGCACCCAAGGCGACATAAATAAAAGACAGTAAAACGCAACGAAACCGAACTGAACAAACGTGAGTGTAACGGGGTAACGGAACTGCATCAGGATTGCCTTTCCTGTGTTGGACGAGAGGGCTGATGTGGTATACCATAAACTGCATAGAAGTATAAAGAGAAAATTTGACCCAGACTGTGCTGAAGTCATTGAAGCTTTTGAGGAGAAAGACCTGGAGGATCTTCGATTTAAAAAGGGAAGATAGGTGGAAATTATGTGTGGTATTTGAGCAAGTGAACTGCTAAAGTTGTTGGCAATCCTTTGAATCCATGATTTGTCGTTGGTCCAGACGGGACTGTACATTGGCAATCGACCTGCATGCCATCCTCCGTCCCGCGCTCTTTGCAATTCGTTATCATTGCCAGAAAACCGTGATGAATAGTCGTAGACATGAACGGGATTGGGGGTCATAATGGGTTGAGGACTTGAGGCGGGGTTGAACGCTCATTCAACTCAAACGGGCGGAGGGCGATTAGAAGAGGATATGAAACAGACCCAACGAAAGCGGTGTTATGGTTATGAGCTGTTGGCTCCAAGTGGCAAGGGGTCAAAATGGTCGGCAACGGTACAACCTTGTTGACAGATTATGTAAACAGGATCTTATCAGATAAACGCTGCCACAAACATCGGACTTGCCTCTGACCTCACCACGCGTTCTCATACTAGTCAGAGTCCAACGTCAGAAACAATGTCTACAGACGCATCTAAAGCTACACCAGCAGCAGCAGGGGCTGTACCAGAACCCACTGTGGCACCACACAATCAGTCTTCCGTTGCACCCGCCCAAGTAACTGCCGCTCCCACTAGCATTTCCGAGGCCCACCCCTCGAATCCAAAGGCAGGACAAGCAGCCACTCCTTCACAGACAGCGGCCGGCACTTCCTCAGAATCTGATCATACTTTAGCGATAGCTAACGAACTTCAGAATCCACTGACAAAGAAGTTTACCGAAGCAGAATGGAGAGCTCTCTTTGAATTTCGAGTTTGTGTCTGCTTCATTGCTAATAGAATAGATATAACATATGAACCTCCTCTCCGCAGGCCCAACTTCCTGACATATTTGCGCAAGCATATCCAGACAACGGTCAAGCTCGAGAGCTTCCTGTTACTATCTGGGGTGTTACGATCAACCCAGCTACTCCTCAGGACGATGCCCGAGTCAGTGTTGTCCTATTGAAATTCCTTCGAGCAAGGTAAGTGAGGCCGCTAATCATTAAGTTTATTAGTTTAAAGTTGGATGTAGGAATTTGAGTGTCACCGAAGCCCGCGACATGTTCATCAACACCCTCAGATGGCGCGAATCATTCAACATTGAGGCCGCTCTCAAAGAGGAGTTTCCTGAAGAAGTATTCGGGAAGTTAGGCTATATCTACGGCAAGGACAACGGCGGAAGACCAGTGGCGTATGCAACCTCTTAACTCTACTTATAGCGTGCTTAAGACTGACATCAACCAAGATACAATATCTATGGCGGTAATTCTGATCTTAAAGCCGTCTTTGGAGATATTCAGCGCTTCATTCGGTGGGTTAATGATTTGTTTATTCTGAAGTAATCTGAATTGTCTTAGGTGGCGGGTGGCATTCATGGAGAAAAGCGTAGCACTTCTAGATTTCGTCGAGATCGACCAAATGATACAAGTTCATGGTAAAAATAACCAATTCTTGCTCTCGTTTTATAACTATGCTAATATAGTCAACCAATAGATTACCTTGGCGTCAGCTTTACCACCCGTGATGCTAACTCTAAAGCAGCTGCATCTGAGGCAACTAATATCTTCCAAAGCCATTATCCTGAACTTTTAGTGAGTGTCGACATTAACCGAACATCGAAGTATTCGTTGATTGTCTTTTCAGTATAAAAAATTTTTCATCAACATTCCGACTATCTTCAACTGGATTTTTTGGCTCTTCAAACCCCTTATCTCAGCCAATACTTTGGCAAAGATGTCTGTCGTCGGCACAGGGCAGGAAGCAATCAGAAAGGCTCTATCGCCCTTCATCGATTCCAAAGAGCTTCCTGAAAGGTATGGTGGCGAAGCAAAGGCTTTCTAGACGCGTAGTCGTGTCGCTTTCCTTTTCATACTTTCATACTACTGACGTTGCATTACCGGCAACATTTACATATCATTTTATTTTCCATATATCACTGTATACCGCCTGTGGATCTTTGTACTATCTCTTCATTGCTCAATAGCATTGCTTTCTTCTTGGCTTCGAATCTAGCCTTAGCATATGGTTTGAATGTGAACATTATTTATACGAAATTAACAAACATGACCTGATCAACTCGACGCACAATGAACCAGTTTGAATGAGGTCAAGATTAGTTACCTAATATCTGATAAGATGCACGCAGTGGCTTATCAAAACTGTACAGTTCTCGCTAAATTCCGTTTCTTTCTCACGCACCACACCCAATTATCGTTGAGACTACGTTCCGTCGCAGATTCGACCAAACCCCGTACTCCTTCAAGATGGTGTGTACCCTGTTACTATGCTCGTAAAGGTTATATACTCATATTGTTTCCCGCGTGCAGACAAAACGCACCAAGAAAGTAGGAATCACTGGTAAATACGGAGTGGTGCGTCTCAAAGTTTGCATTACAATCGGTAACGAAGAAATGACGGGTTACTCGTTCAATCAATAGCGTTATGGTGCCTCCCTGCGTAAACAGGTGAAAAAGATGGAAGTCTCCCAACACGCGAGATATACCTGCACTTTCTGCGGGAAGGTATGTACATTATCCTCTTGGCGTATCTGCCTGAGGACTAAGTTTCAATTATTACTTCAGGACTCTGTCAAACGTACCGCTGTTGGCATCTGGCACTGCTCAGCTTGCAAGAAGACCATCGCTGGAGGAGCTTGGTCGGTTTCAACAACGGCGGCTGCCACCGTTCGCAGGTGCGTTCGGTCTCACATGTTCTACTTCCTCTTGCTAATTCTTCACGTCAATTAGCACTGTCCGTCGTCTGCGCGAACTTACGGAGGCTTAGACGGCTGTGGTTTATTCCTTTTTCCATTCATTGCCCACACCATTGTATGTTCGTATGACACCATGAATAAAAATATGAACGCCAAGCTCTGCGACGCCTTGCTTTCGAATGACACCGAATCAAAAATTGTCTTTCGCAGCAAGGCAACGAATTCCAAACTGTCTTGGGATCCGTGCTTAACTTTCACGCCAACAGTTTGGCTTGGGCTAATTCGATGACGAATTACATTTCTTGTCCAGGTGGCTAAATCTTGGATATAAGTAAGTTTTGCAGAATATATCCTGAGTAAATTCGGAACATCCAAAATTCTAAGTGTGCGCCTCGATGTCAATCTGTCCGTTAAGAGGGAAACCAGCACCGTCATCCACCTCGCCATCTGCATCTGGATCGTTCCGCAGCAAGTAGAGAGGATCCATGACTTCAGCCAAAGCCTCTTCTCGTTCCTCTTCCTCCTCTTTGCTCATCTGTGAGTGTAGCACTCTGATGACCTCCCATTTGTCCTCGTAGTGATCGTACGCCTAATTCAATAATCAATTATGGCGGTTGCGAATTCTTGACGACTATGTACTTACATTCACTCGCTTTTTCTTCAGAAGCATCTTGCGCTCAATATTCTTATAATAGGCGCCTTTTTCTTTTAGTGGTCTGTCATGATCGGCCTCTAGAGGGTCGTCGCCGTCGTATAATACAAGAAGGAATTCGTTGGGGACCTCTTGTTCAACCTTCACTGTTTCGTAATCTCTGACGAAATGGAATGTCGTTTCCTGCAGATAAAGTTGTAGAGGTCTGATACTATGGGAAGAGCAATAATGAAGTACCTGCTCGTTTTCGGGAACTTGATATGGAACCTGTGAGAAGCGTGTTTCTTTGAAAGATACAGCTGCTTCGTCGTTTGCTGTAAGGTAGAAGGCAAGGAAGGAGTCATGCTCTGTTTTCATAGGCCGTAAAATGGCACAGTCCAAGCGTGGATCCTCAATCTAAACAATGAGTTAACCAATATGTGTGTGGAACTTGGGGACAAACACTCACATCAACGGCCCTATCCCCAGGACGCTCGGAGAACCTGAATAGATCGTATTGATTCGCCCAGATGTCGGCGTCCGGTAGAATTGGGTATGATTCGATAGCTGTTACACCAGGTTTATTGGGGTGTTGTAACGCTTCCAGGGAGAAATCTTCATTGCTTGCAACGAAGGAGGATTCGATGTCGCGTAACTGGGCGTTTCTCGATATATCTATGTCCTCCACAACATGTTTTCTGCGTCCAAACAATACGGTAAGCTTGAGACAAATTGAACAAACAACAAAATGTAGACGGACGATTCCTGAACAGCGGATCGCTGAGAACTCTCTCTGCTGATATATTCTGTCTTACGCAACCAGGGTACGTTGGCAATCGGGGTCCCATACGTCAATCTTTCCGTGCTCGGTGTGGTTGGTCCATTTGTCGGGTAAGTGTTTGTTGAAGACGAGGGATCAGACAGAAGGAATGCGTCTTTGGGGTCAAGTTTCGGCAGATTATGTATATCCGGGTTCAGACCTCAAGATAAATGTGAGCACACTGTGCATTTAATTGTATAACTGGGGAGACACACTTGAATCATCACCACCCTCTTCCCAAAGGCATTCCCATTTTCCCAAATCCAGAGGCATGCCGCATTCTGCATCGACAATCATAGGGAGGGGAGTTTCATTTGCTAGGGCATTGAGGAATTCGGGACGCGCGTAGCGCATGGGATTTGTTGGGATATTGAGAAGTTTTGGAGGACATGGGGGAGCAGGTAGAGGATTTGAATAGCGAACGCGTACGAGAAGGTCGAGCTTGGAGCTATGGGTAGTTATTAGACATTCAGCAACTGTTCTAATTTATATGCACCTTTTCTTGGAGCTCATGGTGCGTTTTCAGTGTGGAGGATAACGTTTAAGTTGTGCAAGTGACCAGGCATTCTAAGCGAGCAAGCGCCCTTAACAAATTCAAGGGTTTTGGTCAATAAAGCACAATAAAGAGGACGCACAACTCAGGTGATGGTGGCGACTGGGCAACAATTCCGAAACGATATCGGCATCCCCAGCGTTCGACTGTGTACACGTTGGGCAGAATGCCAATTCTGCAACAGGCCGCCTCTAATAAGCTAGGAAGGGCCTTGCTCAGAACGTCCAGACATGCACAACCCTCTCGTCACCTGTTTACTCGGTCCGCCCCTGTGAAACGGAATCCGATTCGCACTGGGCTCTATACAACGGCTTTCATACTATCTGCTGGCGTGTTTGCTGTCTACTACTTCGATGCGCGCTCTGCTATACACAGATATGTTCTGACTCCGGTTCTCAGAAAAGTACTCGATGCAGAGACAGGTCATAAAATCGCTGTCAAGGCGTTGAAAGCTGGAATTGCTCCGAAGGATCCCGTTCAGGACGATGCAACACTTACCTGCAAGGTGATTAAGATTCCTCACACGTATCTCTTCTCCTGACTCTGTGCACTAGCTATGGGGTGAAGAAATCTCCAACCCGGTCGGCTTGGCTGCAGGTTTCGACAAGGATGGAGAAGCCATAGATGGTACGTTCACTGGCTGCTCTCCAGGTCCAGTCCTACATGTTCATATCCCACAAAAGGATTATTTGATCTCGGCTTTAGCTGGGTAGAGATTGGAAGTGTAACACCAAAACCTCAGGTGCATACGTTGTTCGTGTTCTTCTGACCTACTGAGACCAAATTTGATTGCGCCCGCAGCCCGGAAATCCTCGACCGCGAATGTTCCGACTGGAAGAGGATGATGCAGTCATTAATCGATATGGTTTTCCCTCTCAAGGTCACTCTTCCGTTGTAGCCCGTGTGAGATCGCGTATCCCCGACTTCGGTTCCCCACCACAACGTGCAGCACTCCGAGAGGGTTCAATGCTAGCGGTCAACCTCGGCAAAAACAAGGACTCTCCAGCCGAATCTGTAGATGACTTTGTTGCTGGTGTCCGTACATTTGGTCCCTATGCCGACGTGCTAGTAGTCAATGTCTCCAGCCCCAATACCCCTGGACTCCGGTAAGTTATTCACATGCTTCAAGCTAGCTTCGAATAGGCTAACAGTGAAACAGTGGCCTCCAGAACAGAGAGCTTCTTGAGAGTCTATTAGATAATGTTACGAAGGCCCGCGACAGCTTGCAGCCATCTGTTTTAACCTCCAAAAGGCCAAAAATTGTCCTCAAAATTGCACCCGACCTAGAAGAATCGCATCTCATAGAAATGGCTGATGTCATACGCAAAAGCAAAATAGACGGTGTAATTGTTAGCAATACTACAATCCAACGACCGAAACATCTCAGAAGTGGTAAGCCATATTTCTCGCAATATCAACAATAGGTCTGACAATTCGTTATATAGCCAATAAGACCGAAACTGGCGGCCTTTCTGGACCCCCAATCAAACCATTTTCATTAAAAGCTCTTCAAATATTGCGCTCTCAATTACCCTCATCTATCCCTCTCATTGGTTGTGGAGGCATTGTAACCGGGAAGGATGCACTTGACTATGCACGCGCAGGAGCATCAATGGTACAAGTGTATACCAGTTTCGGATACGACGGTGTTGGGGCTTGTCGACGGATCAAAGACCAGCTTTCTGAAGAACTTACAAAGGAGGGCAAGTCGTGGGACCAGATTGTCAATGAATCCGTTCAACGGTTGAGCTGGGTGGAGCCTCCACCCCCGAAGAAAGTCGAGCCAACTGTCGGTCAATTGATTGCAGAGGCCGAAGAGTTGAAAGCTATGTTGGAGAAGCTGGGAAAGTCTTTTGAAGAGCCTGAGATTGTTTGAACTATATACAACTTATGGTTACTTCAGTCAAATTTGTTTTGTGGTCTATGGGCACAGATTGTGATCTTTTATTGTTGTCATTGAGAGATAAGATAAGATGGTGACGATGATGGAATGCGGACTGGCAGACGCTGATCAATAGGACAAAGCGACTATTGGCCCCCTTGTCGTCTCGTAATTTCAAACTCACAAATTGCTTCGCGCAGGGAATAAAAGACATATTCCGTGGCATCAGTTGGCCGCCTCTTCCTGTAATTATGATTATGGAAACGACACCAACGCGCCCGACCAAGGCCCTACAACCCTCCACTCCCTCAATCAAGAGCTCAGCTTCGTCTAGCAGCATCTCTTCGGCTACGCCACGACATGTACCGAGCATAAGCTCCAGGATATCCGTCCGTCATGGAATATCGGAAGAAAACTTGGCCCTACTGTCAGCAAACCCCCCTGAGACTAAACTCACAAACCTATCATATAATCCACATAAGAAAGACGAACGGGGGCTACCATCTATCATCGACAAGGAAACAGGAGTTCAGGTGCACCGCCATTCCGATCTGTGGTTCGACGATGGGAGCGTCATATGCAGGGCGGAGAATACATTATTCTGTGTGCATATGTCGCAGCTTGCCCGACACTCATTAGTCTTTCATGATATGGTTATGCTCTCCCACCCAGAAACATCACGGCTAGAATCATCAATGGTCATTCCTGAAGGAACGAACACATTTTCAAGACGAGTTCCGGTCGTGTATCTGTATGATGCGGCGGAGGATGTTGGAAATCTGTTGACTGCACTCTACGATGGACCGTACGTCCCCGACCACTTGTTGTACCCGTTTCCCATCCTTTTGACAACTGTTGTTGCGTAGGAATTTTGGGAATAACGATGAAGATGACTTCCGGGCAGTGTCGGGCATACTTCGCCTTTCGTCAAAATATCTCATAGATTCATTACGTGCCAAAGCACTAGCTCATCTCAGCCAGGCATGGCCCTCCGATCTGAGAACATGGGATGCGAGAGAGGATGTCTCACGGGGCTATGAGATTGACGGGACTCCGGGGTATACGCATCGATATCCACATCCCTTTGTACGTACTTGAGTGCCATTTATAAACACTTCAATTAACCGATCGCAGAGCGTCATCAGTCTTGCCCGAGAAGTAAACGCACCATCCTTGCTGCCTGCCGCTTTCTATGATCTCTCAAGATATTCCTTTTCGCAAATATTCGAACCGGCTGAAGATGATCCATTGTATCGGTCGCCTCCCCTTCCATCGCTATCAGCGTTGGATACTCGACGTCTAGCCCTCGGCAGGGAAGCTAGCCAGAACGCAGTGACGACATTAATTCAGAGCATGGGCAATGGACAGTATATCCGCCATGCCCAACAGCACCCAACGAGTTCGCACAGTCGCAAGTCCTCATCAGGCGGTGTCTGTGTCTCTGCTGCTGCGTGCCGTAAAGATTTCACCGAGTTGGTGGATCTCGCGACACAACATTATCTTTTTGACAGGGAACGAGGATGCTACGATCCATTATACGTTGCAGAAGAATTAGGGCAACTAAAGAGCGCCGAGTTCTCGGAATGCAAAGCCTGTGCGAAATCTCTAGAAGCATGGGCAGCAAGAGAACGAGAAAAGATATGGAAGATGATCCCGTTCTGGTTTCGGCTGGAAAGTGGTGGCGAAATATCACCAGCACTCCACTGATGATTGGAATTGGGAACATGATTGAGATTATCACTTTCCTATACTGATATGTGACCTGTACTGATACCCTAACTTACTTGTAATACCTTTTTAACCTATGACCTGGAATGAAGATATCTTTCGGCGTGGCGTTAATAACATTCAATATGAAGCGGGTTGTTATTTATGTCTTGCCGAGGCCTGAACGTTTCATAGGTTGATGGGACAGTGAATAGTCTGTGGAGAAAAAGGTATCCAGTAACGGTTTGGCAGGGTGCAAGGCCAAGGAAAGCAGTGGTTGTCATGGTGTAATGCAATCGTTGCTATTTCTGGTGCACTACGAGGAGTCAGCTCAACTTGCCCATATGCTCCGGACATGGCCAGTCCGCTTTCTGGCCTGGAGACACAATCAACCATTTGGCCTGTTTCCTGGTAGATATACGCGATCCTGACTGAGGTTGATCTCCTTTGTTCATTTCATCAAGTTGGACCGGCGGGGCCAGAGTTTGCGAGGGATTGCAAAGCGCTAATTGAAAGGGGCCACACATGTCCCTGTCCCATTGTTCCCGCCCATAAATACATAAAAGGGCTCGTTCAATTTCATCTTTCAACACCTCCCGCATCCTTTCCCTCCATCTTCTTCTTCCTTTCCCTTCTTTTCCAGCCCGGTGCTGCGTCTTGCTCAGGTTCAATAACGCTCGCCTACGCTTTTCAAGTCGCTTGCCTCTAGCGCTTCTTTTCATTTTTCTTCTTCAAGTTATTCCAAGTCAAAAATCTTCAGCATGGTCCATCTCTCTGTTGCTTTCCTCGGCCTGGTTGCCGCCTCAGTTAGCGCGTCGCCTGTCTTGTACAAGCGCATCGCTCAAAACATTGCGGACTCGACCGCCAAATGGGAACAAGCTTGTGTACGTCCTATTGTGTTATCTAATCTACTCATTCCTGCTATAATGCTAAATATCGTTGTTCAATTATATAGCTTGCTGCAGGTGGAGGTCAACAATGCAACCCCCTTTCCGTGACCGCTTTCACAACTCTTCTCGCTGCTGCTGGTCCTTGTGAACAGCAGGATGCTGCAGACAACCTTTTGAGCCTTGGTAAACAGCTGAACAGCAACGACATGATCACCTTGGCTCAGATCTTTGCCCAACAGCCCAGGAACAGTGTGAGTGAAATGATATACCTTCCCTTATCTATATCGCTGATTGACTTTTTTGACACAGCCCAACTCCGTTGCCATTCCTTACTGTCAAACTCCACCGAAAAATGCGGAGCTCAATGGGCTTTTCCAGTGTCAATTCGCTGGATCTAACCAGAAGCTCTTTGCTGGTAATGTGGCCGTAGGTGGCGCTGGGACCATCCCGTTGGGCCTTTCTGCACCATTGAACCCTCCAGGCTCGTGCCCCGCTAATCCCTCAGGTCCTATCGCCGACGGAACACAACTTGTCGATATTACCACCAACCCCCGGGCAGACGGAAGTGCTCCCCCACCTGCTGCCACCACTGTAGCTGCACCTCCCGCTGAGACTACCGTTGCTTCCCCTCCCGCTGCGACTACTGTTGCTGCTCCCCCTGCCTCGACTGCTGCTCCCAGCGGAGGAGACTTTAAACTTGCCAACGGAAAGGCCGCTCAGGCGTTGAATGCCAAGTTCCTTACTCTGACTGCTGACTCACCTTGCACTGGTACGTCGTTAGTGACTGACAATTTCACAATTTTTTGATATATCCGTTTTATAGCTGGTGAAAACGCCTGTGTTGGAACTGCTTTCGCCCAGTGTGTTGGTGGAAAATTCGTCACCCAGTCTTGCGGTGCTGCTCCCCTCACTTGTGCTGCTCTTCCTCTCGTTAACTCGCCCGGAACCTCCATCACTTGCACCACCCTTGCTGATGCTGCCGCCCGTATTGCCGCGACTGGAGCCACTGGCGGCGTGATTGGATCTGGCAACGGTCAAACTGACAACACCCCTGTCACCACCGCTGCTCCTCCCGCTGCCACTACTCCCGCGACTACCCCTTCTACTCCATCCACTGGCTTCGCTCTTGCCAACGGAAAGGACGCCCAAGCTCTCAACGCCAAGTTCGCCACTCTCACCGCTGACTCTGCCTGCACCGCCGGCGAGAACGCCTGCATCAACGGCGGCTTCGCCCAGTGCGTCAACGGCAAGTTTGCAGTAACTGGCTGTGCTGGTGGATTGACCTGCGTGGCTCTTCCCCTCGTCAACTCCCGCGGTACCTCCATTACCTGCGACACCACCGCCGATGCGCTTGCTCGCATTCAGGCTACAGGCGCCACTGGAGGAATCACCGGTGCATAAGTCACTGACATTCTGGGCCATCATGACCTTCAGAGAGGGTTGTTGATTTTTTCACTTTGGAATAATTTATTCTTTTCTTTCTTTTACTCACTCACGCATATTCCTGCATACTCATACTGTAACGCCACAATCATTCTTTACGTGCATTTAGCACATTAAGCAAATTAAAATAAATACGGAATTCGAAGCATCATATCTGTGTGTGTGTCTGCAATATCAAGCTAACGAAAGGTATAAGGTAAGATAATATTCCATGTTGTATATACTGTGATACTCTAATTAGTTGGATATTCATTTACTGGGAGTCGTAAGTTGAGAAAACGACCCATTCACTCCTACAAATACAAATAATACGACGAACGGACACAAAGAAGTCGGAAGCTCAGACCCGGAGCTCTATTTTGGTTTTTAGGAGTGGCTAGCTTTGTTCAAGCAAAAGCGTTTGCGATCCGCTCACTGTCAAGCAACAACCTAGTCAGAAAACTTCAATTCAGCAATAATTTAAAACGGCTCCAACTAACATGGTGCATTTGTGTTGCATAATATCCTGCGTTGATTCTATCATGCACCGCAAGAGGACGGTCGGCCGTTGCTCTCTAGGGACAATGGAAAGGACGTACGGAGAGTGCGGATTCGAGGCCTGTAATCTTGATTTGGAGACATGGATGTCTGAGGCTGGAGTTGAATGCCGCTTCTCAAAGAAGACGTCTGTCGTTCCTGATCATTCTGTAAAGACGATCAGATAAAAAGGAAACATCTTTTAGCTCGTCGCGGATACTTACCGAAGCGTTCCGCACAGGCATATCGACTAATCTTTGCAAGTTCATGACGATTCAGTATGGCGCTCGATGATCAACTTGTTGAAGCAAGTTCCAGAGCACAATCTAGGGGTTATATGTAGTGCACAATGACGGTGCAGTTACAAGTGATAGTGTAGTAAGATAGGGGATACTTGCAGCATTATAAACTGTAATTTCCAGAGGGCAGGACAGAGTAAAAAATGACTTCATCTATGATGACGTTCTTTCAGTTTGATTTGTTAGGGGAAAATGGAGTAATTCCATGCGACATGGTAACATATTTGTACACGATGGAATCATTTGACTATTTGTCGGTGAAAATTTGGGCCATGGACGCTGAACATGCGCAGACTTGACAAGAAGATGGGGTTGAGATGGGGCGGGCTTATAAAGGCAAGAATTATCGTGACATCACAAATGAAGATTCACCAATTGACCAACTCGACACTTGGATAACTTGTCTTCTACCATCACACACAGATCTGGAGTCGCAACATTGGAGGACGTAATCCGTTCCCGTTTGTTCCTTGCTTTTTCCCAACGGCCACCAAAGATGATCATTCGGCCTGTGTTGAGCTTTTAGGTCACGTCCTCGGACAAAATCAATCGTTGTCGTGGGTGCCGTTGCTGTTTGTCTATTAGCCTCGTTCAGCACAATAACGTTTCCATTTGCTTCGAAACCCGTGGCATTCATTTCTTTTTGAGGCCCTTGCACTGACCTTTCCAGGCAATCAACGAGTGGCACGATTCTTTCTTTTTAAAAAAGTCGGGTTCACCAAGCAGTGGGGTTTTCCCAAAGACCGTTTTCCGCATACTACGGCTTAGTGGAAGATCTCGTTAATTCACAACAGCGACAACAATCCTATGACCAAATTCCTGCCTTTCAATCTTTCGTATCTGTTCCTGACTCCGAAGCGCGTACGTCTTCCTGGGGAGTCCACCGAACAACCAACACCTAGTCCTGAAAAACCTAGGTATGCAATGTTTCCTTGCGAAATGATCATTGCACTGTATTCATAACCATTGGTGTGTTATCTAAGGATTCGAGCAAATTCTCTGAAGGTTTCCAGCAAATTTGGAACTGGCCGATCGTTTCGATCGTTGGTAACAAAAAAGAGCTCTCATCCTCCGAAGGGCAAAGCCAAAGATGATGCTAGCATTTAGTATCATGCACCACGACAGCATAATATTCAACAGGGTCAGCCATTAAATGTGCAATTTACCTCTGTATTTACACTAAAAACGCAACCGATACCTCAAAGCAGACATTGCTTTTCAACCCTTGTTCATGGATTGCAATTAATCGACTCTAGCTATAATCTGAATAGTGGCAGTTCGCAAATATACATAAATGATACCGGGATACGAGAACACCACGAACTGGTTCAAATGCATATTAATAAAGCATAAAGGGTCCAAACAATGGATGAACGAAAAAAAATAGTTTAAACTAAGGTGACTCTACAACCCCAAATGACGGTGACAAGCTCCCGTCTCCCCTGGAGCTGCCGCCAGTGAACATTGCCTTCAATGTCATCTCACTACGCTTTTGCCGTACGCGTTCGACCTCCTCTGCGCCCCCGGTCATTTTTAGCTTTTTCTGGCTCACGAAGTCTTGCAATTCCATTTGCAATTCATCAGAGCGAGCGGCCAGATTTTTCTCCCTGTTCCTTTGGCTGGCTTCGATCGCCTTTAACCGCTTGTCTGGGTCCACTGCGGCTGTCCTGATCTCGAGCATAACGTTGCTCAAGCCGTCGCCTTCGTCTCGGGGAGCTGGCTTAAAGCTTCGATTGCGAAGTTTTCCGCTCAGAGGACCGTTAGGTTTCCGCAGAGTAATGACCTTCTCGACGTGGCCATAGATTTCCATCATGGCCTTGTAATCCTCCTGTAAGTCACTCAAGAATTCCTCTTGATGAGTCAAAAATTGCTGCTCTTCAACAATGTTCTGGAGTTCTTCTTCCCAGGTCTTTTTCCACATAGGCTTGACAGTATTAATATGTTCTGATAAGCTCGCGAGCTCAGCAGAAACATTATCCATATCTTTCTTGATGTTACGGAAAAAGACCGTGTTGGGTGTGACATGTCGCTTGATAACATCGTCTTTCATACCCTCGATGATATCCTGCAACCTTTCCACCTCAGTCAGAACATTTTGACTGCGAGTGTCGAGTTTCCTCTTCCCAGAATCGATATACGCCCGAGCGCCCCCGACATTGGTGTTAGCAAGCTGCTTCACCGATTGTGTTTGTGTACGAAGGGTATTGAGTGATTCCTTGGTAGACTTCATGAACTCGGTATAGAGTTGACGCATAATGCCGAGGTCACGACGCAGATTTTGGACTTCGTCAAATTGGGTTTTGAGGTCAGTGACCACTCGGCTTGTGTACTCAGATAACACTGATCCTCCAGTCATCTGTGGCTGCAATGACTGGCCTGTCATCTGGGATTGCATAGGCTGAATGGAATTTGGCAATGGAGGGGTCTGCATTTGGCTCATGAAAGACGGTGGTGTGTCTCCCATGAACCTCGAAAGGCGACGGGCAATATGCTGGAACTGTCGGTCGCTGGGTCTATTGGGAGCAGGAGTGCTCTCCGCCATAGGCTGCAAAATGATATCGTTCAGATGCGCCGATTGTCTATTGCTATTCGCCGCCACAGCTGATCTCAGCTCCTTTATGTCGTGCGACAAACTTGAGATTTGTGCATCGATGTGCTGCTTGATTTGGTCGAGAGCTGTAAAAAACAATTTAATCGTTCCCGTCAATTTCACAAACTGAGTAGCTCACGCACGTTCAATATTAAGAGAGATGAGACATTTCTCCTTAACATCATCTGTATCCTCGAGCTCATACTGCACACCGCTGGATGGATCACGAATATAGATAGCAGGGAAGTTGTCAAGTCCGGGATTGTAAGAAAATTTGTCCACAAACAATACTCTTAGTGATGCAAAAGAGATAGCTTGATCGATGACTACTTTCTTGACTTCGCGCCCTAGTTGGAGGAAAATGGTGATTTTGGAAGGATCTGAAGGGGGTATATTTTGGCCAGAACTGCTATCGGCAACGACCGCAGTAGGTTCTGGTGACCGTGAAGGAGTGGAAGGCAGAGGAGGAACTGCCGGAACTGGAGTGTTCGACCGAGAAGGTTTCCTGTTTACATTATTTTCTGATTTTCCTGAGGCACCTGGTTCCTCATCATCCACTTCAGTTAATACGGCGAGATCGTTCAGGGTCAAATTTCCAGTGGCAGCCGATCGCCGATTAGGGTGATTTGCGGCGCTCCTTATTGACCTTTCTCGAGTCGTTGAGGCGCCCGTCATCTTGGTAATATTGTAAATAGAAAATCTTTTTGAAGCCCGTCTTTCCAGATGAACATCGGATTTCAAGGCTGCTAATGACTTTGCGACGGCCGGTGGAGGGTCGATTGGTGGTGTCTCTGGTGGTGGGGGTGAAATAGTTTCATCTTGGTCTAGAGGGGGACTTGAGGGTTCAACAACAACGTTGGGTGCTGTGTTAACAGGCTTGTCGACGGGCTTATCAACGAGGGAGTAGCGTTTCACGCTGGCAGGGACGGCCGCTTGCTGTGGGGGCGGAGAAATTGGAGGATTCTGAGGCGGTTCACTGAATCTATCACTATTCTGAGGTTTATCATTGGAGGAAGAAGTCAGGGTTGATGAGGAAGATGTAGGAGCACTAGGGATAGGTGATGGCGCGGATCTACTTTCTGACCGCCGTTGAGCGTTAATGTACTCGCTCGCTGGGGTTTCGGATACTTCTTCCATTCTATCCACAGGGTGCTCGGCAATGGAAGGAGCAAATCCGCCTACAAAATCGCTGTTGCCAGTGTTTTGCTGTGATAGAGCGCCTTGAGATGCAGCGTCTCTCCTCCGGTTGGATGATTGTCCACTTCTGCGCGAAGCGGTTTCTGCGTCTCCTCTCTCCTCTTCCGTGATTTGGCGAGATCCATGGGAGCGATGGGCACCTTCGCGTCGTGAAGAGCGCGAAGATCGACTCTCTGTGCGGTCATGATCTGCACCGCTTGTCCTATCACGCTGATCCGAGACGATTCTGCGGTATATCGATTGTTTGCCACGAAGACCTTGAAGAAGATTTGTGATAATTTGACGGACACTTGGGAGGTAGAGTTCAAGGTTTTCTGGAGTGGCATCCTCTGCAAGGCATTGTTCTAACACCGTTCGTAGGTCATCAGGAACTGAGAGCAATTCGCTTTCGAAAACGATGAGTATACAAATATGACAGCGATCCACAACAAACCCACTTCATTTCAATGTTAAATGAGCCAAACGCAGCTACAGCCGAATTGAAATCGTTGCCCAACCGCACGTAAACATTGCTTACGCCCTCTTCATCCATCCTAAGTTGGCTCCATAATGTTAATGCTTCCAAAAGCTGCTTTATCGATACTAAAAGACGAGTTACAGCTGTTTCAACAGCAGGCTTTGTGACCGTTGTTATTAGTGCTTCCTGTACTTGAATAAGCTAATGAGTCCCCTACCGAAGTTGGATGGCGAGACCCTCGTTCATTGCGGCCAGATCCTGAAGTGGTGGAGGATATTGAATGATTGTCACGGCGAGAAGGATGGCCATTTGTTTGCGACGACCTAGACATAATGAGCGGCGCGCCTAGAGGGGGGAAGGCGAAGAGGGACGATAGAGAGGCTATATGTAGGACGTTAATGGAAGGGTCCCCTGTTCGATTCGAGTATCACAAGCCGTGAGAATCTTTTACAATTCGTAGGCGTGCACTCCAAAAATAGACTCTACAGGATAAAGTTCCCTCAGAACAAACTTCATTTGCTGTACAATTCTGATATTAAAAGATACCTGGACGATGTTTGAAGAAGTAGTAAATATGTTCCACTGATATTATATCCTACAGGTAAATAATATACATCGCACTAGCTTTGAGCTATGAAGGCAGAGGAGGGGCTCCTTTCCCGGTAAGAATCATCTCGTCAATGATCTCATCTTTCTCCGTACGCTTATAGGTTTTGATTGTCTCTCCAAAATCGGAAACATCATAAATTCTAAATCGTCTGTCAAAACTAGAGCAAAAAAACAGAGTTAATCGCTATTTAAATTTGGTATGAAAGGATTGAGCCTACCCAATCTTGCCGTAGCCGGAGTAGGATCTGAAATTCGCGAGGTTGGAGAGATTCACTGAATATCATATTGATTTACACTCACCCACCGCCTCCAAAGCAAAACCAGACACCTTTGACACGTCGGCAGTTTTCAGTGACTATAATCGATAAGCCGCATCAGCAACGTGGATAGCAGAAACATGCTGCAATACGTACTATGACAGTGTCCGTTTCCGATGGCTTTAACCTCGAGAGCGTTTCGGTTAGACACATGGTTACTTTCCATAGCCTTCAAAATTCCCTTTTCGAAGAATCCGTCGTTGCTCTTTGCATTTCCTGGTGGCTCTTGGCCACTCACACCCACATCGAGAGCTTTTCCTGTGTTGGGGTTTATGTCTGCCTTGAGGTACGTCTCGGGTCTAAAGTACAATAGTTAATCACATTCTAGACATAGTCGCAGAGTACCACGTACAAAGGCATATGGAAAAACATCAACGCATTTGGTTTTGCGAGTCTTCGAGTACCAGGAATGACCTGATCGTCTTGTCTACCCCAAACAGATCCCAAATCCTTACCAGTATCCGGAGTAAAAGGTCGTTCGATCTGACGTATCGATGCTTTGGAGACATCTGTAAATTATAATTAAAGAAATAGAATGTAAGTCTATACCTGATTCTTGAAGGAACCAGTCAATTTGGTTTTGACGTATCCAGTCATATTCGGTTGGTTTGAAAAAGCCAAACCAATCGAGGACGCCTTTCGAGTACGAGCCGGAATCTAAGAAGTATAGAGTAAGAGTATGCGTTTTGGATCTGTGGACAAAAGTTATTATATAAAACAAATATAAGACAGGTGGCTCACGGATCAGGGCTGAATACTTTCAACACATAATTTCCAACACCGTGCACATCCTTTGGACCTCTTTCAACAAGACTATATGGCAGTGACTTCATTAACGTGACTTGTTGTTCCTTAGCCATTCCATCTTCTTCATCGTGGTTGCCGAAGACAGCTGCCCACGGCACGCCTTTTGCAGTGACTGCTTTGGAAAATTTGGCAAGGACAGATTTCGGATCCCATGAAGATCCTTGGCCGTTCAGCTGATCACCCGTGAAGACAATCAAATCGGGCTTCTCTTGATCAATAACATGAGATATCAACGTGTTCGTTAGGTTATCGGAGTGTTCACAGGGCGATAGTATTGTGTCTCGACAGAATCCCTGAGAAACAGAGAAATGAAGGTCTGCAACCTGAAGCACTTTGAACTTCCCAGAGTGGGAAAAGTGCAAAGGCGGAGCACGAGGAGGAACTGTAGATCGAAGTAAGTCAAAATGAACAAACTGTTTGATCGCAGGCCTACTTTTCACGCCTCGTCTGTATGTTATCCAGGTCGCCTCGACTTTACTCTGCTGTGCAATAGTAGGTGGATCCAGCTTTTCGAAGCCGTACCATGGGGTGTCTTCTCCATACAGCACATCAAGCTCTGTAATTATGTTCATCTTTTCTTCAGGGGACATATCGCCGGATGTTTTCCCAGTCTTGTACCATAGGAAAAGTGGAGGAAGTCCTCGTATTCCTGCTCTCAAAGATGTTTGCGCTTTGTGCCAACCATCCAAGGTTGGGGGTTGCTCGTTTTGGGGATATAATCGAATTTCGGTGATCAAGTTGATATCCTGTCGCCTTGTTCGACGGTAGTAGATGTTCTACCATGGTTTCAGCATTTCTAGTGAATGAATGAATACAACAAATACATACGAGCCACCCAGAGAGATAGCCAGCTTCGAGGTTGAGATTACGAGGAACTCGGACCCATTTGCCTTTAATGGCGTCTTGCTCACTGGTGGTGTCTGGTGCACAAAGATCTCCTCCCACCTCCGGGTTGATAACGCAACGAGTAACGGCTATCTCAGATACTGGTATACGGTGAGTATGCAAACGGGGTCAAATTCTGGAGAGACATACTAACAGCCAGTGTCATGGGGCAAAGTAGGCGACCATGTGTCCAAGGGAAGACTGGAGAAATCGACCTTTTCCTCTGGTTTAGTAACATTCCACCAGTCAACGGACGTCTCCAGGTCGCCGCCAATACTTGGTTTAGTGGGTACTTCAGACGGAGTTGACTGGTCTGTTATTGTTACGACGTCCCAAGATTGCCACCCCATTCTTTGTTTGATCCCGGGACCTCGAGTTGGTTGGTAGAGAATGAAAATGTATGTGAGCATCAAGGAGAAACCGATGACAGTGACTATCGGAGCACACATCGACCGTATGCCCCTAAAGAACTTGAAGCAGGAAAAGGAAACCATCATGCTCCGTTAGCCAAAGGCCAAGGAAGAGGTTCCAATAGACAGCCAGAGAGTTTAGATATTGATAACGTGTAACGTCAAGAAAGATGGTGTAAAGATGATTGGGTTGTTCGAACGTGGCCACGGTCGTCATTGGCGGCTCAACTCGTTCACTGTTCAGACTGGTCATGTGACTACATACTTTTCAGAAATTTCCCGGCTGGCGACGCTTCGTCCAATACCAACTCCTGGTACTATGCTCAAGCTACGGGTCTTCCGACGGTGTCCAGGGTTCCAACGGACATATGCTACTCAACCACCACTGCCGGAATTAGCCAATATTGCCAGAACGGCGTCCACCCCTCTTGCTGTTCGTCTACGTAGACGAAAGCAGTTCGGAGCAACTGCCGTGGGCGATACAGATGCGACAGAAGATGGCCTTACCCCTACCGAGCAAGCAAGATATACACGTCTGAAAGCGCAGGGTCTTCTCGAGACTAAAAGTGGCACAACTCCTACGGCAAAAGAATGGTTGGACAATGTCAATAGCCGCAGGTCCCGAATTCGCGGTATTCGCCGCAAGGTTGTCGAAGGCGCAGAGGAAACAGAGGTTCTTGGCCAGAAAGTCTATCTGCCAAATATCGTTCTAAGGCTTGTTCGAAATCACACACAACCTGGACAGCCGTACAATCCCTACGAAGCAACCTTCCGTATTCCACAGTCTGTCACCAAAACTGATCTGCGGTCCCTCCTCCTTGCCGTTTACGGCGTCAAAACAACATACATTCGTACTGATAATTACATCTCTCCATGGCACCGTACAATGGATGGCTACGAACGAAAACCGTTCAAGACCTACAAACGAGCGGTCGTTGGATTGGTCGACCCTTTCTACTACCCACACAGACTTGAGGATATGCCCCAACAGGAGAGGGAGGAACGAGAAAAGTATATTGAGAAAAACTTCAGCATCAAGCACACACGTTCTTTGCAAAAGGAAGAATTAATGCGAATGACCAAGGGTCAGGGCAAATTTTCTTGGAAACTTAATCCGGCATCTGCGACGAAGAGGAAACACATACTTCGCATGGTGGCAGAACGAAGAAATGCGAGAGAAAGTGCAATTGGGGCCTTTGCTGAAGGAATTCAAGCGCTTCGTCGGGATGGACAGTCTGTTACGTTCGAAGCGGTTAGAGGAAAGGCTCTTGGCCATCCACTTCCACCATCTTCGCAGACTGCACCTTCTACGGAAGCGACGTCTTAATAGCCTTTGTGTAAAAATACCTACTATATGTCTTGACAAATTCTTTTCAGCTTTTTCTTTCGAAGTGACCTCTATTGGCATGACAGGTGTACAATATTCAAATTCCCCCTATTTATGTACACGTGACCGTTATGAGATCGTTTACTAGGGCGTCCGAGCTGACAGTTTACGTGAGGATTGGGCAATCCTACTTATTAGGCTTTGCCTTGTGCGTCCTCTCTTCCTTCTTTCTCCATGCTGCCGGGTTTCTCTGCTACATACACACCCCCGTCCTCTCCCCCGTCGCCCTCACCCAGCTGGCCTGCAAATTCATCTTCTCCTCCTTCCTCCCCCTCCACAGACCCCTTGTATCTCGATGAAGATACTCAGGAAGAACACTCGACGCGTCAAACACGCCCACAAGTTGTCGCGGATCCTTTGGCAGCTTCATACAATGCAGGGCGCGTCAACTCTAAGCGTTTGTCATTTTTTGAACCTAGCACACCCAAGAAAAAGCCTCGACTAGAGCGCAAAGCGTCGTTTCCCGAGATTGCCCTTGTCCAGCTACCGACCATCGAACCAACTTCAAGTCGTGAAGAGATTCTTTGGGAAAATGCTATCGAAAAAGCTTTTGAAACAGGGGAAAGGGAAATTGAGCTTAGGTACTCGTTTTGACATTTTTTGTACGCCACCCTGATCCATGCAGCATAGGGGACTACATCTTACTAAAATTCCTCCGAGAATCATTAAAGACTTGAGCAAGATGGTGGTTCTTTCAGAGGAAGATATATCCCCAGTTGACGACCTACGAAACAGCTTTTCGTCAAAAGTGACGCAAATCGTTCCCGGACGACGAGTCTTCACCCGGATTCACACAGCTCCTGCATCCACATTCGCAGCATCAGCAATGAACCCTCCTTCTTCAGAGAAAACGCTTTCCAGTAGTTCCCTGCTGGGACCTTCTAAACAAGCTATGACAATGTACCTAGGTCAAAACAATATCAAGAAACTGCCGGCAGAAATGTGGACATTGCACAATCTAACCGTTCTATCTCTTCGTAAGTCCGTTTCCATGGGTAAATCTACTGTGTCTTAACCCAAGTGACGTAGGCAACAATAATATCAGTCACCTCCCACCTGGAATCTCCCAGCTAACAAACCTTCAATCTCTTAATGTCGCTTACAATAAGCTTCAATATGTTCCTGCAGAACTTCTCGACATGAAATCATTGACATCCCTTATTTTGTTCCCCAATCCATTCATTCCGGATCCACGCCCAAATGACCTAAAATTATCTGTGTCGCGGACAAGGCATACAGGTTCCCGTGTTCCTCCACTGACAGAAATTGCCTTGCGATTTCTGCTTTCCTCTCCGAAGGCTTCGTTGACAGTTGCATCTCAAGCTCCTCAAACAGTTCTAGAGCAACTTTACCCGCTTCCACTCCCGCAGGGACCTCCATGGAGAACGATTTCTACACCTTTAAGTCGCATACTCTCAGTCTGTGTCCCCGGGTCTGTCGCTGTGGATGACGCAATCGCCGAGGGTAGGGGAGAAGATGACATAACTAGCGTGACTGGAATAGGACGGTGTAGGAACCCATCGCATACTCAGTCTACCTTTGTGCAACATTCAGAAGAGCGTTACTCGTGGTTGAAGGAAATCGCAGGTATCAAACTTGGGGGTACAGCTGCGGTCCTGTGGAGAGGGTGCCTTCAGGGATGTTTGGATTTTTTAGGTCCCGCCAATGATGAACCCGAGGAACATCTGCCAAAATCGGGTGAAGAAGATGAAGAATTCATGGTGGCTGATGAGATTGTTATTCATGCGGTTGAATTTGGAGGAAACGAACTAGGCTTTGACTCCGATTAGCGCTCGTCAGCAACATGTGTATCATAATGTACTTTGCACACGGATAAGATAAAATTAAAAATGGCTTCTTACGTAAGAATTGAGAACCAGCCCAGTCATGGAAGCGGGTGTGATTTATAAAATGCAAGTCTGTGTTGACACGGCACTGAGTTCCGCTTCGTTTCAAACAATCTTCGGTCAGCTCTCCCAATGGCTCACAATCCCTTGGTTAGGTCTACTAGCCGACTCTATGGCACCTCAGGTGTCGTCTGTGCTGGCTGCACTGGACCAGACACTGACTGCTCGGATCCTCTATGCGGTCCATCCAGTGAACTCACATCGCAATGCACCGACCAATGTGTAGTCATTGCATGCAGCGACCCCAATCACGAAGAATCAATCTGCGACAGAGATGGTGCTCATACGCACTGCGACCTCATTTGCGACGAGGATGTCGAATGCACTGATTGCCATGGCTTTGATGCCTTTGTTAGTATCTTATCATAGTCGCGAACGCTTTTGTCTTACCTCATGAAACTATAGCTGCGATGCTGCGATGATTACCATCCATACCAACAGGAGCCTCCACGGTTTCAGCCTCAAGTCGCTTCCACTACCCCTGCCATTATATGGGATTCGACCTTTGAGAATCTGAGCATATGGTGTGGCCATCATATGGTTGACATGGCCAAACCTATGGCGCACGATCGGCAAATAGATTCATATGCACCTCCCGAGCCCGAAAATTCTGGTGCAAAAAGTTTAAATTCTTTTGAACCTAGAGCTCCATACGCATCCGAGCAGAGCACTTTCCAACCCGAATCGTTTTCAGGCTCGCCTCCACCTCAAGATCTGGTAAATTGCTTGTGGGACTCTTGTCAGGACACCTTCTCATCCATATCGGAACTGGCAGGGCATGTTAATACCCATATTCCCACACTTCAGGATAATTCCTGGAACCAAACCTTTAACCAGACAATGTCTCAGAATCAATTACCGTGTCTGTGGGCGGAGTGCGATAGTTCGTATCATTTGTCTCCCAACGACATTGAATTGCTTGCCAGTCATGTACTAAACGACCATATTGGGGTCTCCTTCCCATCCCGCCTCAGGCCTTCGTCAAGTCGCCTGCCATCCCCGTACCCCCCACCTTCTTCGGTTCCTCAAACAATGCTGAATCCCAAAACTGAGAACATAAGGTTAGCAAAATCAAAATCACCCTCACCGGCGTCAACTGTGGCTTCAACGACTCAGCACTCTTGCAACGACATACACGAATGTCGATGGAAAAATTGTGGAGAAATATTCGGCTCTTGCGACGACCTAACGGCACACATCACATCAGTTCACATAGGAGGTGGAAAGGCACATTATGAATGCTTTTGGGACCAGTGTACGAGGAACGGAAGCCATGGCTTTCAGAGTAAACAAAAAATCTGCCGGCACGTTCAGGTATGAATTGTCATAAACCATTTTTGTTAACAACTTTGACATGAACACGATTTTATCAAAAGTCTCACACAGGTCACCGACCTTTTCAATGCACGATATGCCAACAAAATTTCTCTGAAGCAGCCACGCTTCAACAGCACATCAGACGACATACGCAAGAAAGTAAGCTACACCGTGATGTTATTTTCATTATGACATTTAATTTCATCATACGTTTAGAACCTTACGTTTGCGACCACCCTGGTTGTGGTAAATCATTTGCTATCACGGGTGCTCTGACAATTCATAAACGGACGCACAATGGGGATAAACCTTTCAAATGTACTTTCTGCGATCGGTTCGTGTGTCCTGTGTTTTCTGATAACAATATATATACTTATGAACAATATTTCTTATACAGAGGATTCGCAGAATCATCAAACCTCTCTAAACATGTACATCTTATTTCATTGATTGTTTCTTATTTTATTATTGATATCTTTCTTTGACTTTAGCTTCGGACCCATACAGGAGCGAGACCCTATACGTGTATGGAACCAGGCTGCAATAAATCTTTTGCTCGGCCAGATCAGCTCAATCGACATAAAGGCGTGCATAGAAAACAGTTGAGAGGCATCATTCAAACAACTTTAGAATAGCAAGACAAAATTCGATTTGCATGAGCAATGCAACTTGTATTATGCACGATTTTACGTACTGTATTAGTATTCACATCCCGTATGCTACACAGGTTATTTAGAGGTTAAAATACTATATGGATAAATTATTGTCCCAATGACAAAACGCTATGTTTAGGAAGAGCCAGACCTCTGGGTAAATACGCCGACATTCCTTATCATATTCGTCAAATCCTGCGAACGACCGCGACTGTATATGGGGTTGTCGAGGACAAGGCCTAGAGATTTCCCACATATCCCCTCTGGTATACATCCATTTCTATGCTGTTTGAGGTCATTTTCTGATATCCACCCCAGAAATTTTGGGAAGGAGACCGGTCCGTGAACAATGGAGGAATGCTGTGGCACATAGTCTGAAGACGACAAAATTCTCAAATTGATTCCAAATGTTTTCGTTGTCGGCATTTCGAGGTGAGGGCAAAGTCTCAGAATATCCCCAAAGGCAGATGCGTCACTATCCGATGTCGATATGTGGTCCAGGTCAGGTATCTCCCAAGGAGTATGGCTTGATTTTGACAGCCTGCCCCGACCAGTGAGACCCAATTCATCTAGCAGCCACGAGGGTGTATCTGGTACAAAATTATATTCCACCTCCATGCGGATCACTCGGACGTCGAAAGCTATGATCGAACAAGAGCTAGTTCCTTGACTGAAATATTCGACCGAAAGTTTTGATAAATTGGGAGCGTAAGGTAGTCCTCGAAATGTGGATAGGAGGTCTTTCATCGCCCTTTTCCTAAGGCGCTCGAATTGGGTGAATGAGCCGTATGTCGTCAAGGCAAATGAAGGGAGTGGGAGTTGTCGAGTCAATGAACGACGAAGTTGGAAGGAGGAATAATCTGTTTCGATTCTTTTGGGAAATTGTAGTTCCTCTTCAATAATGTATACATCTCTGGAGCATACCCTTGCCAGAGTAGCTGCCCATGTCTTGGACGCGCGGGATATCGTTTTCACAAATTTTTTTCGCTCTTCGGGAGACATCGAAGAGACCCATGCTTCGGTAAGGATTTGTTCAAGGAGTTCGGTTGGCAATAGTCGATATGTGTCACTGTCGCAGGGCCTAGAAGTTGCAGTGCGAGAATGAGAAACTTTTGAGTCCATGATTGACTGAATGGTCCATAGCAAAGAAATGAAACAGAGAAATGCCGTCGTCGTCAAATGCCCCTTTGAGTCACTGCAAGATCATAGATGCACTGGTGAGTCAAAAAAAAAACTCGGAGGCATCAGAAAGCGCCGACAAAGTACTACAAAGCGGCACCGACGACAGAAGGAAATGATGGCGCCGATCGTTGCATTCGATCATCTATTTGAAATGGAGGCAAGAAGACGCGCAGCAAAGACTAGCAGAGACCCCCAAGTCTTTAAATCTTTAAATCTGATAATAATGACAGTTGAGGCCACGTTAAGGACTAGAGACCTATCAGTTAGGGAGAATGCAATTGAAGACAGATATATCGACACCTATCAGTTAGGGAGAATGCAATTGAAGACAGATATATCGACTGCCAATACGAGAGGCTGTGATCAGCAACCGTCTTATATGCTCTTATCAGATGCGATACTGGCGGGTAGTACGAAGAGGTCCAATATTTGGTATGGCCTAAAAGTACGCTCTTATAACGACTTCGAAACTCTAAGAATATATCACAGTTACGAGGCGCGCGTTTAAAAATACACATTCCCACCTAAACTAAGCGGACTTGACTAGTACCCTATCCCATAAATGTCAACATGCCCTATAAAGTCTGGAGCATCCGTCCTACTCGACGACAGTGTCGGAGTTGCCCTACCAGAAGGATTACACGAAACCTGGGTTTGCTTAGGAGCAAGTCCTAGGGTCCTTCGCGTCCTAATGATTTTACCTAGTAGGGGAGTCAGAAAAAGTCATCCATTCGCCAAGTAAATAATTTAAGAACCATGTTTCTTTAGTTCGTCGTACGCCAACACCCGGGCCTTATCGCAGTTTGGGTCAATAGACGTTCCCTCGTCGATAGCAACAAAATCAATGGATTTGTCTGTTAAGAACTTAGGAGTGAGTTCCCATGGCGCATCCTTAACAACTTCGTCTATCCATCGACAATGCCTGACAAGCTCTGCCCTTTCGATTTCTGGCCTGTTGCTGCTATGGTTGTGCATTTGCAGAGCTTGGTCTGAAAAGACTCCAACCATAAGGTGAACTGAAGGAAAAGCTAATTTAGCTTGCCGTAACTTAAGAGCGTCACTGCAAAGCAGGGAAGTAATCAGTTCTTGTCAATCCCCGACGTGAACGATCAGACGATAGGTTGTACCTGACATCCAGGCCATCGAAGATGCCATCCACGTAAATACGAATTCTCTTGTTGTCAAAAGAAGTGGCTTGAATACTGTCCGATAAGCCCAGTCCTTTTCGAACATATAACTGAATTTCACTAGCAGTCCATCGCGTCGTTTCGAATCGTTCCTGTGCATCCCGAAAGGCCGGCGGTTCACGGGCTTCGAAGTGAAAGTCAGCAATGCTGGATTCTAATGACCTAGATCCAGGGTTGGAGATAACGTCGTACTCGTCGTCACTCAAAACGTTAGACGAATCCATGAATCGACACGATTAAGGCCCAATGATTTGTTGGTGGCAGGTCTGGTTTGAGAGTCATCCTGACTTGGGCATCAGGGTAGCAGTGGTACACGAACACGAGGCTAGGTGGCTCTATATAGCGTGAGAGCAGGGTGAACGATAGCATTTTCGGCATTCCGAGGAACAGTTATTGAGTCGTCGCGAAACATCGGAATGAAAATCAGTCTTCATTCACAGAAAGGCTTTGGTTGGATGCTTTGTGGTCAAGATGAACGACAACTTTGTATAGACGGTGACATTTATTCTAAAATAACTCAAGCATCGGCCCGGCATTCAAGTGTTTTTTGCTCAAATTCACACAATGAGAGCTTGGAAATGAGTTCCTCGTTGCAAGTGAAGTCTAAGCTACCATTGACATATTGACCTTTGACCAGAGGTTCAAACAAAATTGAAGCGAATTAATAATTAGATGTTGGATTACTTTATCTGTACAGTCTAGATGATTGCTATTAGGTGAGTATAACATTGAGATTCGTTCTACGTAGGCAACGTCAAGACATTATCGTATTGACTTTGCTGAAAAGATTCCCCGGAAATATCGATGCATCCAGACTGGCCCTTGAACAATCGCGCCGAGGACACCATCTGGTCTTACTATGCACACCCCACACACACCACTTGGACAATATGATTCATACGCATTTTCGTCGTGATCTTCCACAACGAAGTCTGCCAAGGTTGCGCTTGCAGGTGTTGGTTTCTTGGCACCAACGACAACCACAGTGCAAATGAGACCTTTTGGATAGGCCGAACAGGCCTGTAGAATTGGAGCACAGTTGACAAGATCCGCAAAGATGAGAACAGTGTGACGCGAAGAATCGAAAATCTGGAACAAATGGCATTTCTGTTTGATGAGGCTGGATGGAGATCGGATTATTAGATTAGAAGAATCAGGTGCTCTGTCCCCAGCTCGTATTTGCCCGTCGTGGTCATTGCCGTACGAGTCAATGGCTTCCTCTTCTTCCGATGGATATTCGAAATCCTGTAAGTATGCATCTTCCTCAGCTTCGCGGTCGAGCTCTATCGCCTTTCGTTCATCGACCACTATCGAGCTCCATCGATAATTAACTCCGAGTTGGTACAAGGTGCCACCGCTTTGAAGTGCTCCACCCTGGTTATTCAATGCTTTGTTGAGAAGCTTTGTCGTCTGGCTAATCATTTCGGCGATAACAGGTATGCGTTCCTCTGAGAAAGTCTCTAACAGAGCCGGAGCGGCCAATCCTTTGACGACCAGTGCCAATTTCCATCCAAGATTGAAAGAATCCTGAATACCTGTGTTCACACCCTGTGAAGCTCCTTTAGCATGACGAGATCACAAGAATGATAGGTAATACCTGGCCTCCAGTTGGGCTATGAACATGCCCCGCATCTGCCAAAATAAATGTTTGCATAAGAACAACGCAAAAGTACCTTGCTTACCTCCAGCTACATACACCCTTCCATATCCAAATTTCTGAACCATTCGAATGTTGGGTCTGGCAAACTTTGAGTATGGAAATGATGTTATCCGGGTTCTTTAACGAAACATACCTGTAGTGGGACATCCATGGAATTTCGGTAAACTTGAGGTCGGGACGAGTGCCAGTGTTTTCCATGAAGCATCTCTTCAAGTTAGCGACGTCGTTGGAGAGCTCCGTATGATTTATTTTTTTCCCCCCAACCACAAAGTTGAATAGTTTCGGGGTTTCTGTTCCCCGTAAGCTTATCCTAATCGAAAATCAGAATCTGACACTAATTTATCGTAACAAACAACTGACATGACATTCGATGCCTCACCCCACATATGCCAATACTAATCATGAAACCTGAGCAACTTCAGGAAAGATGGGTGGACGGCGTGCGCACCTTGTTTGACAGGCCCTCAACCACAATGTCTCCCACAATGAAATTTTCTATCACCCTGGTCTCTCCCAGGAAGGATAAACCTAGCATTTTCCGCACAACTCCTTTTGCGCCATCCGTTCCAATCATCCACTCATACTCAGAATTCTCTTCGAACTCCTCCCGGTCACCCCTTGCTTCGTGTACGAGCTTGACGTGCACGCACTTCTCCGTTTGAGTGAACGATTTAAGTTCTGTGCCCAGTTCAACAGAGCATCCATACTTCGCAAGTGCGGCCCAGAATATTTTTTCTAATTTGTCTTGACCAAGCATGATCGGGTTCAACTAGATTTTACATTGATCTGTGAGTTCAAATACACCAACGAAAAAAGGTTGTTCGCACAAAAGGGTTGGCTGGTGTGGGATCTCTATGGGGCGTCATTTCGAATTCATGTCTAATTTTCACTCCTCCTGGCATTTCGTATATTCGTGCTTTGGGGGTCAAGATACCGAGTTTCATCACTTCATCTACAATACGAAGATACGAAAAAAGCTCCAGAGTTCGGGGCTAAACACACAATCAAAGAAATTGTAATGTCAATGAGAATTTGGAATTAGTTGTAGCTCACCATAATTCCTGCTCCCCTTTGACCAAGCCTGGGTTTCGAACTTTTCTCGATAATCCTAACTGGGACACCATTTTGAAGAAGAGAAAGGGCAAGAATCAACCCAGAGGGGCCTCCTCCAACCTAGAAAGCCATTAAAAGCGGTTCGATAGACTGCATTTCACCTTACTATCAAAACTTTGGGTGGTTGTTCGTGTGCCATTGACGAGATAGGTCTAGTTAGGGGAGAAATAATTTTGGACAAGCGAAAGAGGGGCTGGAATTTATAAATTGTGCTCGGTATCTCCGCGAGCATCCGAGGCCTGGAGCATGCCCAGACTTTGTTGCATGTATTTTTAATAGGCAGAAAGCAGAGCGAAAGCCGGATTGTCAAATTGAAACCGAAAGGTCAGAGTTTCCGAGGACCGATAGCCGTATGTAGTACTAAAGTGGGTGTCGGGTCAAATATTTTTATAGCGATTGTATAAAGGCTTGAAAGCGGGAGTAAATGCTAACCTAGGGTTTGCCCAAGTAACGAAATGCTAGAGTTGTAGCTGAAGGATTTCATGTTCTGAGACGAAAATTGTAATTGGTGCGATCGTCGTGACTCGTTGGTAAGAGCTCAAGAGTCGAAATCGCGGTGACCGCGAGTGACCGCGCACCGGCCCTGTCAATCCGAGATTAACACTGACAGTGCTTACCTGATGCGCCTGGCAGGCTCACTACCCCTTCTTCGATAACCAGCCGGTTCATCTGGCCTCACCATCTCGTTAACGGCAGATTTAGTAGGCATACAAACTTATTGCGTTGTGATAGGCAAGCGATACCTACTACCAAGGTTCAAGTACGAACCTAGGATCGTGCGTATATTTTTACAACGGTGCATGGTAGTAGTAATACATCAATACAGCGTGTCTTGCCAAAGCATTGCTACAAGCATCGCGGCGATGATCATCTAGGCAAATTTAATTTCGTTTTCTTCAGCGAGATCCATAGCGTCGTCAGGAACAGGCGGGGGCACTGTGATAGACAGGTGTTTTCCTGGCCGCGAAACCAAGGCGAGCTGTGGGTCGGTGCTAAATATTCGAATAAACCGCAGCAGCTGAATAAATGCAACTTCTTTCTGATCCCATCTTCGGAATAATTCCACAGTAGGAGGGTGTGTTAGATCAATGACCTCTGGTAAGCACGCAGCTGATTAGGCATTCAATGGACAGTAAGAATAAAGCTCACCCATGCCTGTACGATAAATTTCTGCCTCTCTGAGTTTGAGTTCTTCCAGTTTCATTTCCTTCGCAGATTTTGGTCTCCCCTTCCGCCTTGCTGACCGCTCGGCCTCCAATTCTTCATCAAAGCGAGTCAGCCATACATCGCTAATGATATGATGCAACTCCTCAAGCGTGAGGACACCCTCTTCTGGGACGGCATGATAGAAAAAGCCATAAAGGTCAACTGGTGAATGTTCAACAAGTGCGGTCTGACCAGCGAGATATAGTTTACATGCCTAGTGAATCGTGCTTTTGATTCCGTTTCATTGTTAGATTACCCAGCTTTCCCTTGCGCAGAGCGTGGCGTGCAAGCTGACCCGCTTTTCTCGAAGCCGGGTGGAACAGCTTCTCTTTCTTGACCTTTTTAGTGGCAGCCGCAGCCTTGGAGGTACTAGCAGGAGCCATAGTGTATTGAAGACGAGGCGACTTGAGTAGTACTTAAGATTAGCAAAAAAGAAATCGTGGGAATGTTGAGCGCGCGTCTATTTCCGTCCGATTGAACAGTTGTGCTGTGTACAAGCTTAGTACATTTGCACCAAGGCACCAAGTGTCTATGTCTACCAAAGAATCAGAGAGAAATTCGTCCGCTCAGGAAACTCTGGATAGTATGTGCCTGATTTATTGCATCCACTTTACGCTGAAACATTTCAAAGTCCTCTATGAAATATCCCAGCTATTGAATACTCAGCTAGACAAGGCGACGCTTGCAACATGCGTCGGAATGGTTGAGAATGGAGTGAATCCGGAGGCACTTGCTGTCTGTGATGCTAATTCAACATGGCAATGCCACTGAGCCGTAGCTGATTGCGCTGATGTGTGCCCGATTCTCTAGGCTGTCATCCAGGAACTTCGCAGAGAGGGTGCTGCTACAACTCCCGATGTGCAGTCGTCATCGACCAGTAATACGCACGCAAGATAGTCTATCAGGTCCATCAGAGAAAGTGTGCTGAGCTGGAACGTGAGATGATCAGGCATTGCTAGGCCGTGTCTCCTGATGGACTCGCTGTGAAGCTGTGACGATGTGGATATACTCCGTTGCCCTGTGAATGCAGCGATTCTTTTGTAGTTATTAATATTTAACAAGAATACTCTGTGCCATGTATTATCAATCGTAAACCGTTGTAATTTGTGTCACCCTTTCTGCGGCTGAAGCTGAAGCCTAAGGCTGCCGACAAGCAGCGGAGTCGGCCTTTGGGCACTTGCCAAATTTGCAGATCTGGTTTACCGTCTACCGCTTCTTCCTGTCTCTTCGAAAACCCCCAGGTGTTGCCAACCACGTCGGGTCTCATTCCAGTGAGTATCTTTATGCGTTCTTTCACAACCTTTTCCATTCGCATTGTCCTTGTTACTTTTGCGATCTTCGGCCAGGCACCGAATCTGTGACGCTCATAGTGCTAATTCTTACCACAGTTGTCCTTGTCCCTCTCCTTGTCATAAATGTCCTCTCGACCCCTCCAGCCATCCGAATATGAGATACAGCGCGAGGTGGAGGCCCTTAGGGACCTTAGGAGACGGTCAACAACCCCTGGTGCTCTGACCATCGACCCAGACTTACCCAATCAATCTCCACCTTCTTCTCCAACTGCTCAGTATTGGGTCGGCAAAACACCTGCTGCGTCAGCGCCTTCCCCAGATTCCAACTTCATCAACAGCAATGTCCAGGGGCTTCCTTCACCCGATCCTGCCACTAGTCCAGGGAGTAGTCGCACAGCAGATCCTGCCCCAAACAACCCATCAGATGACCCTCTCCACCTCTTCTGGGTTCCAGCGAGTTTGCATCCCGAAATCGCACCTGCAGAATTTCGCGCTTTTTTGAAGGAACATGCCAGATCTCCGCCAGATGGTCAACCGACATCACCTTCCTCATTGTCCTCCTCTTCGAGTCTCAATCGTAAACGGTCTATGCTGAGTAGACAGTACCGACCACAGGAAAACGATGGAGTCGAGGAGGAAAACATTGTCCCGCTCAAGAGGAATCGCAGTTTGATGTACCCAACCAATCCTGGTCCACAATTAACCATCAGCGATCTACAAAAATTGGAGGAGCTGGCAGAAGAAGCATCGGAGAGTGATGACCCTTCCCGACTCCGAAGTGTCTTAAGAAGGAGCTTGAGTTTAAACATCTCTCCTTCCGGTATGATAATTGTCTCTCTTCAATGATAATTGTGTTCACAGAACGTGGGGTTTTAGCTATTATGATGGATGAGGTGCCCGACATGGGTGACGAGGCAGATGCTCCAATTATTGTCCCACCACCCGGACAAATCCTACGGCGAGCAGCTAGGACGAAGATTCGCAAACCTGGTTTGCCCGGCGATGGCGGCGGTCATAGGTTTGGTGCTTCGCGAAGAGGAGCAAATGCCAACAATACCCCGCCTGTTCCCTCTGAACCTAGGACATCCAGTGACATATCATCAAGCGATCATGGTGATTCTGATTACAGCTCGGTCCTTCGTCGTCCCACAATTTCAGATGATAGTTCTCACCACAATGCAAGGCCCGACTCGTACAGCGAAGAGACGTCTATCTACGATGCTTACGCTCGAGACGATGAAGACGAGGTGAATATACCTGTCGTTCCAGATACCGCTGCATCTCCTCCACCGGCACCACCAATGCAGCTTGAACCAATACCCATTCCAGTAGAAGAGCCGCCTCAGAGACCAATTGATGCAATCCCTTTTCATCAGGAGACTCCTCCTGCGGTTATACATCAACCACAGCCACAACGACTCGCTGTCCCACAACCTACTCAAGAACCCAGCACATCATCAAGAACTCCTTCACCATCAGAAGCTGCTAATGGACGTTTAATCCCTGTTCAATCTTCTCCACCCGCAATCCCGCAAAGTATACCGCCCCAGGTTCGCAAGGAAAAGGAAAAGGACAAGAAGGGGTTATTTTCGAAATGGGGAGGCGACAAAGGTGGCAAGAAAGGCCAGAAGGAAAAGGATCGTGAGGGTCGCGATCGTGTCAACTCTGAGAAAGAAAAAGAATCGGGTTTCTTTGGATCTCTCTTCGGGAAGAAAAAGCAGGACACGGATTACCAGTCGTCGATGACTGGTGGGACTTCGGGACGCGAGGCTGCCCAGGCATTACTTGGAGCTTCCAAGTCATCAAAATCCTACGTGCCTCCAACATCCCCTGGACTGGCTCCTGGAATTGGTGGGAACCCGTATGCAAGATACCCTATTCATGTTGAAAGGGCAATTTACCGACTGAGCCACATCAAGCTTGCGAATCCCAGAAGACCACTATATGAACAAGTTCTTATTAGTAACCTTATGTTTTGGTACTTGGGGGTCATTAATAAGGCTCAGAATCCGTCCACGAGTCCAACGCAATCGGTTGCCAACGGTACCCAAAACTCAGGAAATGGCGATAACCGGGAAGATGCCGAGCAAGAAGAGAGAGAAAGGGAACAGAGAGAAAGAGAAGCAAAAGAAAAAGAGCAGCGCGAAAAGGCAGAAAAGGAAAGGTTGGAAAGAGAGCAACGGGAACGAGAACGAGAAATGGAGCTCAAGAAAAAAGAGTCGGGAAGGCGAGGTCCTCTCACGAAGACGCCTACTGGTGGGCAACCAGGTACACGTCGAGCGGAAACCCCCATTAAGGGCCCTCAATACGAGATGCAGCATCGTGTGATGGAACAAGAATATGGTGGATACAATGGACAGCCTACGCGCAGTTCTACTGCACCCATACCAATGCTCAATGGTGCTCAATCATACCAACGCGTTCAACAACCTGGACCATACACTAATTCTCCTCCCAAGCTGGTGCAGCCACAAGTAAAAGCGCAACCAGAGCAATATTATTACCAGGCGCCTACAGATCCTCACCACAGACCTGGCTTGCCACCGGGGGCGATGGCTCCTGCCGACCAATCAAATTGGATATCTCAACCTTCCTCGCCCACTCATCATATGCACCAGTCAAATCCTTCTAACGTCAATGCACATCGTCGGTCTCGCTCTCCCCCGTCTAATCAACGCCAACAACAACAACACTCTTACTCTCCAAAAAGCTCGCCGATGCAACTCCATAAACTGAACACTTCGCAAGAATCTCTAGGTGATAGGAGCCAGGGGCATAAGAGCCCAGGCAGATCGTTGTCAGCTACTGCTTATACTTCACCCCCGCTAGCCTCTGCAAATGGCAATCTTCGCAAGGGCCATAGCGCTCACGCAACCACTCCGTATGAAAAACGGCCTCGTTCCTCTGAAGGTCGCTCTCAAAGAGGAGAAGAGGAAGATGTCCCTCTAGCTGTCTGGCAACAACAGCAAAGGCGATAAATTAACATTGGTGAAATATCTTCGCTTGTACGCGGCCGGAGGATCGACATCATATTAATTTACTTTGGACACGGCTTCTGTCCGATACTCGTTTTACTGGGATAATCATTCAGATCGTAACACTGTTGGAGACATTTTTCCTTACCTCTTTTCCCCCTATGACCCTATCCATATACTTTGTAACTTTTGCATTCTGTGCGGCTTTCTTTGTCGCCCGGACCACGACCTCAACCTCATTTTTCATACTTTACTACATTACTGTTTAGGCTTTCCCTCATTATCTCGTCTCCTGACAGGAGATATCTTTCTGTTTAACAGCAATGGACGGACAAATTTATCACGATTCGCACCTGGTAGTAACCTGTATACGCAATTAGAAGGATACTGAAGACACAGATACTATTGGTGAATATTGTGAGCCTAAAACATTGTTGTTGAAGACAAGTGCACAATCTTCTAATGGGTTTGCTACCACATCGTGCTCAATAACCTGTAAGATTTATAGCAGTTACGGTTATTCAACATGATCCCCATTTCTCCCCGAGATGTTTTTCAATGGTAATGCAGAATGTAAGTAGCAATTACCGAGTAATGTGTTACAATGAATTTGAATCCTCGGTCAGGTTGAACAAACCATGGCACGTCGATCAGGCACTTGTTGAAGTTATCCGCTTGCCGGCGGCATGCACATACCAATCGGAGATTTAAATTGGTGACGGCATCAACGTCGTTGAGAGGATAGAAGTGTCATTGAGCCCACCGTCTTCAATCTAATACCTGGATAGGTCGTTTCTCACCTTTATTCTATCCTCCCCCATCTTATATACGCCCCACCCGTCATAGATCAACATGATTCTTCTAGAGGTATGACATCCAAAGTTTTTGGGTGATAATGATACTTATTGTTGTCCTCTAGCCTCATAATGTTATCATCCAAACAACAATCTTGGAGAAGATTCTGAAGTAATATACGTCGTTAAGTCCTCGTCAAAGTCTAATCTTACTCTGCGAAGGCCAGGCTCTCTCGATGTTGTCTTTGTTGATTATGACAACGTCCGTTTCCATCTATCAACCCCGGAGCGCAAGACTGTCTTGCTACTTTCTATGAACATCCGCTGCTGGGATGAGCTAGTTCATTATGGCGCGCTCGACGTTTTGAGGAGGGAATATGGGTCTTTGTTATCTGGTCAGGTCGAACCGGATTACAATGTCAGCTTGGTGATCGATTTGGAGCAGGTTCCAACAGATGCGGGTATGTTTCACAGGTTGCCTATATTGGACATGTAGTTTATTGGTCTTTACAGAGTCTCGCGATGCATTTGTGAAGTCTCTCGCATTGCTGAAACGAAATGCCCTTGCTGCGCCATTTGAACGTGGATTTGATACGCAGAAAACCTTGGAAAAGGCAGAGGGACAGGGGGAATTGATGCAAATCCATTATAGAGACGAAGAAGCAATGTATATCCAAGCCGCACCTGACCGTGTAACAGTTATATTCTCTACTGTTTTCAGAGAAGAAACAGACAGAATCTTTGGGAAAGTGTTCCTACAGGTATGAGCAAACTCTCGAGTCTCCGCAGTCGTTTATTTTCTGCCCCTAGGAATTCGTTGATGCGCGACGCCAACCATCTATTCAAAATGCACCACAAGTACTCTACTCCAGCCGGGATCCCCCACTTGAGATTCGCCATATCCCTGGTCTGAGAAACAGCGAAGAAATTGGCTACGTTACATTTGTACTTTTCCCTCAGCATTTCACCACAGCGATCGCACCTTCCACGATCTCTCACATTCAATTATTCCGTGATTATTTGCATTACCACATCAAATGTTCCAAGGCGTATATGCACTCAAGAATGAGGCATCGTGTCACCGAATTCCAGAAGGTCCTCAACAGAGCAAAGACGGAGGTAGCCACAACCGAGAGAAAAACCGCGAGGTATGTTGACTATCAGTATGATTCCAGATGGCGAGCTTATTTTCTGATGTAGCGGACGCACAATGGTATCTCGATGAGGATGAGCGATTCTGCTTGTGACAATCAAGTTCATTTGCATGTACTTCTAGTTATCAATCAACTCGGTGTAGCCCAATCATACGGATGGATCCCTCACACAGTGCGATGTTATTTATCGCTTTATCAAGCCAAGAGTAAAAGACCATTGGTGTGCGATATACATCTAACTAGACTCCCACCTTGGTGCAGAGGAGACTCAAAAAGCCCATGAGTGGCGAATAGCATTCACACTCCCTGACTTCTTACGGAACAAGTAGAGATAGTCTCAGGATGCCATGCAATGCAAGATAACACGCAGTGCGTGTGCAGCATCTAACCTCTGCATGAGGAGATGTAAACCGCAAGGTGATACCGTATACAAGCAGTCTTCTGTGCTTATGTCTCCTCCATTCGGGTGTAACCCTAACAGTTGGCTCAAAAGGAGTTCAGGATTTGCGGGCCGTGTGAAGCATGATGGAAATTCGGCAGAAACTGGCGATTGAAGTGCACTCTATTCTCATTACAGACTGAGTCCGGGTGTTCCGTTGGAGATTGGGTGAGAATCCGAAGAAACAAGCGCGGCAAGCATCGGAGTGACTGCAGAAAGAAGACAACCCTGCCTCCGACATGGCTGAGGTAAGCGACATCACAGAATTTTGGGGTCGATCATAATTCTGTCCCCAGTCTACATATTAAACCACCAACCTTACCTTCTCCCCCTTCTTCCTTCCCCCCACAAGCTTGCTTCGTGCTCGCTCCCCGTGTCATACATAGACTCAGCTATGTCGGCCTACGACCATTCTCGCGTCCAGCAGTTCATAGGTATGACGCGCTCTCTTGGCGTGTCGGCTTCTTTTATTGAATCATTATCCCCCAGGTGGTAACTCGCTGGAGGCAGCACCGCCCAGCAGCGTTCATGATTTTGTAAAGGCGAATGGCGGTCACACCGTCATCACGAAAGTTCGTTGTTCTTATGCGTCTCTGTATCCTTTTCTGACACCACTGTACTTAGGTTCTTATTGCAAATAACGGTTCGCCGCCATGTTGCTAATTACATTATTTCCTCTAACTGCTTATTAAATTAGGTATTGCCGCCGTTAAGGAAATCAGATCCATCCGTCAATGGAGTTACGAGACATTCGGTCGTGAAAGAGAGGTCGAGTTCACCGTAATGGCGACCCCAGAGGACTTGAAAGTCAACGCAGAATATATCAGGATGGCGGACCGTTATATTGAGGTCCCCGGTGGGAGTAACAATAACAATTACGCCAACGTTGACCTCATTGTCGATGTCGCTGAGCGTGCTGGCGTCCACGCCGTATGGGCGGGATGGGGCCATGCCTCAGAAAATCCCCGCCTGCCTGAGAGTTTGGCGGCCAGTAAGCACAAAATAGTCTTTATTGGACCACCAGGAAGTGCAATGAGAAGTTTGGGTGACAAAATTTCTTCCACCATTGTTGCCCAAAGCGCCAATGTCCCCACCATGCCATGGTCCGGCACTGGCATTACGGATACTGTTCTCTCAGAGGCCGGCTACGTTACAGTTCCCGACAGGGCATACGCCGATGCTTGTGTGACTTCCGTCGAAGAAGGTTTGAAGAAAGCCGAGCAGATTGGGTGGCCTGTCATGATTAAGGCCAGTGAAGGGGGTGGAGGAAAAGGTATCCGTAAGGTTGAGGCACCAGAAGCGTTCAAAAACGCATACCACGCTGTAGCTGGAGAGATTCCTGGTATGTTATGATTTACATCGTGTAAAATAAGACCTAATAGTTTATACAGGCTCCCCCATATTCATCATGAAACTTGCTGGTCAGGCTCGCCATTTAGAGGTGCAACTTCTTGCCGATCAGTATGGCGATGCTATATCGCTTTTCGGTCGTGACTGCTCTGTTCAACGTCGCCACCAGAAGATCATTGAAGAAGCACCAGTCACTATTGCAAAGGAAGAGACTTTCGAACAAATGGAACGTGCAGCCGTTCGCCTGTCGAAACTTGTCGGTTATGTTAGTGCTGGTACTGTGGAATGTGTGTACTTTTCTCCTTTCTCATTTTTCCTTTTCATGATATTCACATTTGCTTTTAGATCTTTATAGCCATTCGGAAGATTACTTCTACTTCTTGGAGTTGAATCCCCGTCTTCAAGTCGAGCATCCTACCACCGAGATGGTTACCGGCGTCAACCTTCCAGCCGCACAGCTCCAAATCGCTATGGGTATCCCTCTCCATCGCATTCGTGATATTCGACAGCTTTACGGAGTTGCGCCCAACGGTACCTCAGAAATCGACTTCGACATGACCAACCCTGATTCTAGCAAGTTGCAGCGCAAGCCTCGCCCTAAGGGTCACGTCGTCGCTGTTCGCATCACCGCCGAGAACCCTGATGCGGGTTTTAAACCCTCGTCGGGCTCCATCCAGGAACTTAATTTCCGTTCCAGCACTAATGTGTGGGGTTACTTCTCTGTCAGCACCGCCGGTGGTCTGCACGAATTCGCCGATTCCCAGTTTGGTCACATCTTTGCGTACGGTGAAGACCGTGGGGAGAGTCGTAAGAATATGATCGTCGCCTTGAAAGAGCTTAGCATTAGGGGAGACTTCCGCACGACAGTCGAATATCTCATCAAACTCCTGGAACTTGAAGCTTTCAAGGAGAACACCATCACCACTGGATGGCTCGACTCTCTTATCAGCAACAAACTCACCGCCGAGCGTCCTGATGCGACTCTTGCCGTAGTGTGTGGAGCCGTCACCAAGGCTTACCTTGCTTCCGAGGCTTGTTGGACTGAGTACAAGCGCATTCTTGATAAGGGTCAAGTGCCCGGTCGCGATGTCCTCCGTACAGTCTTCGGCATTGACTTTATCTATGAAAACACTCGTTACTCCTTCACTGCGGCCCGATCATCGTCGACAGTCTGGACCTTGTATTTAAATGGCGGACGTACCATGGTTGGTGCCCGTGCTTTGGCGGATGGTGGATTGTTGGTGCTATTGGATGGCAAGAGCCATTCTATATACTGGCGAGAGGAAGTAGGCGCTCTCCGATTGATGGTCGATGCCAAAACGTGCTTGATTGAACAAGAAAACGATCCCACTCAGCTAAGAAGTCCCAGTCCCGGAAAGCTCATCAGATACTTCCTCGACAGTGGTGACCATGTCAAAGCTGGTGACCAGTACGCTGAGATTGAGGTATGTTTATCACTACAATACGGATCCAACATCTACTGAGTATCACTTCCCAAGGTCATGAAAATGTATATGCCTCTGGTCGCTACTGAAGACGGTATTATTCAGCTGATCAAGCAGCCTGGAGTCAGTCTGGAACCTGGTGACATCCTTGGTGTTCTTACCCTTGATGACCCCGCTCGGGTGAAGCACGCTAAACCTTTTGAAGGCCTTCTCCCACCAATGGGTTCTCCGGGTGTTGTTGGGAACAAACCTCATCAACGTCTGGCTCGCTGCCTCGGCGTTTTGAACGACATTTTGGACGGATTTGATAATCAGTCGGTCATGAATTCTACCTTCAAGGAATTCATAGAGGTTTTGCACGATTCTCAGCTTCCTTACTCTGAGATCAATGCCATCCTTTCGTCGCTCTCTGGGAGAATTCCTCAGAAATTGGAGGACAATATCCGTGCTGCCATCGAGGCTGCTAAAGCCAAGGGACCAAACACAGAATTCCCCGCCGTTCGCGTCAAAAAGCTCATTGACCACTACATCCAAGATTCGATACTTCCTCAAGACCGCGCAATGTTCCGTTCCAAGATTGTTCCCCTGTGTGACGTTGTTGAACGTTTCAGTGGAGGGTTGAAGAATTACATCACGGAAACTATCGCCACATTGTTGTCGCGCTACGAAGCCACTGAAAAGCTCTTCGGTGGGAGCATTGAGGCTCGTGTACTTGCACTCCGTGATCAATACAAAGATAACCTCGATACCGCTGTAAGCCTGGTCCTTAGCCACATCAAGGTCCAAGGCAAGGCCAAACTTGTCCTTGCTATTTTGGACTATGTCAAGAGCAGCAACATCACGGTTTCTAATCCAGAGAGCCGACTTTTCAAGGTGCTACAAGACCTTGCTTCCCTCGAGGCTAAGTACGTGTAATGACATTTCATAAAATACATGCTAATCTCGCTACATCAGGTCGTCTACCTCGGTGTCATTGAAAGCCCGCGAAGTCCTCATTCTTGGCCAGATGCCTTCCTATGAGGAACGTTTGGTTCAAATGGAATCGGTCCTTAAGAATTCAGTGACCAACAATTACTACGGTGAATCAGGCCAAGCACCGAGGTATATTTTCTCGCTTCATAACTTACGAGCAGTACTGATACATGCTCAAGGACCCCCTCGGCCGAAGTTCTCAGGGAACTTACAGATTCACGATATGTTGTCTACGACGTCTTGCCGGCCTTTTTCAACCACGATGATCCAATGGTTCGACTTGGTTTGTACCTGCAATTTATATCTATGTTCAATTTTTTGATTGGGACTGCACAGCTGCCTACGAGGTGTATATTAGGCGCGCCTATAAAGCATATAATTTGCTTTCCATTGATTACGAAGAAGGCGACACCCTTGATGATGGAGAAGTCCCCACTGTTGTAACGTGGCGTTTCAACCTAGGCCAGTCGCACTCTCCTCCCGATACTCCACGCATTGCTTTTGGGTGAGCCATAATCGTCTCATCAAGTATCGCGTGTGAACTGACGTATCCACAGAGGACCTCCCCTCCGCTCGGCGTCTGTCAGTGATCTTACCTATATGATAAACCGACACCAGTCTCAGCCCGTTCGCACTGGAACTATCGCTTCGTTCCCCAACGTCAAAGCCATGGCAAAAGGCTTCGTTAAAGTTGTCTCAATGCTCCCCGCATTCGATGGTCAAGAATTCTCCGAGCGATACGGCCCTAACAGTCAAGCACCAAATGTTGTCAATATTGCTCTTCGTATTTTCCGTGACGAGGATGATATGCCTGAGAACGAGTGGAACAAAGTTGTGATTGACTTCGTCAATAACCATCAGGAGATCCTAGCCCACCGCGGTGTTCGACGCATGTCAATTCTTTTGTGCCGTCGCGGACAATATCCTGTCTATTTTACTTTGCGTGATTTCGATGGTGTTTGGAAGGAAGAGGAAGCTATTCGTAACATCGAACCTGCTTTGGCTTTCCAGCTTGAGCTGAGCCGCCTTTCCAACTACAACTTGACTCCATGCTTCGTCGAGGCGAAGCAGATCCACATCTACCATGCCATTGCTCGCGAAAATCAGCTTGATAACCGATTCTTCATCCGCGCGCTCGTTAGACCCGGTCGTCTACGTGGCTCGATGACTACAGCTGAATATCTTATCTCGGAAACTGACCGACTGGTAACAAGCATCCTTGACGCTCTCGAAATCGTCAGTGCAGAGCACAGAAATGCTGATTGTAACCATATCTTCATGAACTTCGTATACAACCTAGCTGTCGAATACGAGGACGTTCTGGCCGCTATATCCGGGTTTATCGAACGTCACGGTAAACGTTTGTGGCGCCTCCACGTTACTGGCTCTGAAATTCGTATCGCCTTGGAGGATAGTGATGGCAATGTTACTCCGATCCGATGCATTATTGAGAATGTCTCTGGTTTCGTCGTAAACTTCCGTGGATACCAAGAAATCACCACGGATAAGGGCACCACCATCCTCAAGTCCATCGGTGAAAAGGGTCCTTTGCACCTTCAACCAGTTCATCAAGCGTATCCTACCAAGGAGTCTCTTCAACCCAAGCGTTACCAGGCTCATCTTATTGGCACAACTTATGTGTATGATTTCCCTGATCTTTTCTCCAAAGCTCTCCACAACGTTTGGAACAAGGCCCGTAAGACAGACCCCTCTTTGGTTCTTCCCAAAGTCTTCCTGGAGTCAAGGGAACTCGTTTTGGACGAGCACGACAAACTTGCTCTTGTCGACAGGGCACCAGGCAATAACACTTGTGGAATGGTTGGGTGGGTTTTCACCTTGAGGACACCGGAGTTCCCTCAAGGACGCAAAGCTGTCGTCGTTGCCAACGACATCACCTATAAGATTGGTTCCTTCGGTCCATCTGAAGATCAATTCTTTTATCTTGTCACTCAGTACGCTCGTGATTTGGGCTTGCCTCGCATTTACTTGTCGGCCAACTCGGGTGCTCGAATTGGTTTGGCAGAAGAAGCTCTGCCTTTATTCTCTGCCGCTTGGAACGACCCTGCCCGTCCTGAAAAGGGTGTCAACTACCTCTATCTCACTCCTGAAAATTATCTTAAACTCAAGGAGAAAGGACCGGACTCTGTCAGGGCAGTGGAGATTGAAGAGGACGGTGAACGCCGTTTCAAGATTACGGATGTCATTGGCCTTCAAGATGGCCTTGGTGTTGAATGTTTGAAAGGTTCTGGTCTCATTGCCGGGGAAACTTCTAGGGCGTATGAAGATATTTTCACCATCACGTTGGTGACCGCCCGTTCAGTTGGTATTGGGGCTTATCTCGTTCGTCTGGGAGAACGTGCAGTCCAGGTCGAGGGTCAACCTATCATTTTGACTGGGGCTCCTGCTTTGAACAAGGTTCTTGGTAGAGAGGTCTATACCTCTAATCTCCAACTGGGAGGTACCCAGATCATGTTCAAGAACGGTGTGTCTCACTTGACAGCCAGCAGCGATTTACAGGGCGCCAGCCACATCTTAGAATGGCTCTCCTACGTCCCCGAAATCAAAAATGGTCCTCTCCCCATTCGCATGTCACCTGATACTTGGGATCGAGACATCGACTACACTCCCCCTAAAGGAGCCTATGACCCACGTTGGTTTATCGAAGGCAAAGTTGACGAGACTTCGTCGGAGTATCTCAGCGGCTTCTTCGACAAGGACTCGTTCCAAGAGACACTCAGCGGATGGGCGCAAACAGTTGTCGTTGGACGTGCTCGCCTTGGCGGAATCCCCATGGGTGTCATTGCTGTCGAAACCCGCACCATCGAACGTGTCGTCCCTGCCGATCCCGCTAATCCCTCTTCATTCGAGCAGCGTATCATGGAAGCTGGCCAAGTGTGGTACCCCAACTCTGCCTACAAGACTGCTCAAGCTATTTTCGATTTCAACAGGGAGGGTCTGCCATTGATTATCTTCGCCAACTGGCGTGGATTCTCTGGTGGACAACAAGACATGTACGACGAGATCTTGAAGCAGGGCTCGAAGATTGTCGATGGACTTTCAAGCTACAAGCAACCTGTCTTCGTGTACATTGTCCCGAATGGTGAACTTCGCGGAGGTGCCTGGGTTGTCCTTGACCCATCCATCAATTCTGAGCAGATGGAAATGTATGCCGATGTCGAAGCTCGTGCCGGTGTCCTCGAACCTGAAGGTATCGTTGAGATTAAGATGCGCCGTGACAAGATTTTGTCCCTCATGGAAAGGCTGGATTCTACATATGCCTCCTTGAAGCGCGATAGTAAGGATGCCTCGAAATCCCCTGAACAACGTGCCGCCGCATCTGCCGCCCTCACTGAACGGGAGACCCTACTCCAACCGACGTACAAGCAGATCGCGTTGTTATATGCTGATCTTCATGAGTAAGTATATTTTTTTGATCGCTCCTCTGTTTGACTGACAGTGTAATTAGTCGCTCTGGTCGTATGGAAGCCAAAGGTTGCGCCAAACCTGCTGTTTGGAAGAATGCCAGGCGTCACTTCTACTGGGCTCTGCGTGCACGTGTAGCCCGATCCAGCGCTCTGGCAATCCTTGCGGAGGCGACCCCTGAGGCAACGTACCAATATCGCTCACGCTTGCTTGATTCACTGGCTGGTATCGATTCAGATACCGACTATCGCCAAGTGGCTGAAGCCCTTGAGAAGTTGGACCTTTCTCAGACAGTCGCTCAACTCAAGGCGGACCATCTTTTGAGGCAGATGATCGAGTTGACGAAGAGCGACCGTAAAGTTATCTTGGATGGTCTTGTTCGCCTCGCCGACAACTTCTCGGACGAAGAAAGATCTACATTGGCTTCTCTCCTCAAATCTGGCAGTCGTTCGCCAGGTACGTCTTCTGGTTTAGCTTCCACTGTGTATCGGTTGTTGATGTCCTTCTTAGCCCCTCCCTCGTATTCGAATACCACTGCGTAGAGGCATCTGAGTATCAACTTGGTGTATTCCCTTATTTCGTTGTAAAGTACTAGTATCATTGCATGTTCATTATTTCTTCTACATTCAGTAATACCTCTTGCATCCTTATTCCCTTTTTGCTTATCATCACATAGAGCACGTATAGAATTTTCATTTCTTCTGACACTTTACACGCACACCGACACATGAGAGAATGAGAGTCTAAGAGAGGCCGCGCGGTGGCGCAATCCCGAAACAAGTCCGGGCCGGACTTCACAAACAGTTGGGAGGTTTGTTGTCTCTTCGTTCTTGATAACAACACCTCGGAGATTCTCCACCATCTGTGCTCTGAATTTGTCTTTGCCTTAGTGCAACTACCGTCACGAAATCGACGATAACAAACTAGCCAAACGTTTGCAAGACGGGCCGGGATGGGTCACCTCATCACATTGGCTACGTAAACTTTGTCCTTACTTCCTTAACCCCGTCACCAACTAAGCCATGCCTTCTCAAGATGGTATATTCTTTGCTTTACCAATGCTACTACTATTTTTGATCAAGATCAAGCTCTCTCAATCAATGGGCTTTAGATTTTCAGGTGGGTATGCTGTTAGTAGGGAGTGCTTCTCACAGTTCTCCTAATACATGGCCAGGGAAACTATGAACGAATTTTAGCAAGTATCGCCATTGCAAAGGAACGTGGAGCGACTTTGCGAGTAGGTCCAGAACTTGAAATTCCGTAAGCTCTGTTCTTTGGTTAATTATCTCTTGCAAAATACTGAGATACATGACAGTGGATATGGTTGTCTAGACCACTTTCTCGAAGGTTAGTATATCATTATGAATCTAGGATCATTGCTGACCATCAGCATAGGTGATACGATCCTTCATTCTTGGGAGGTACTCGCAAAGATTCTGTCTTCCGAGGAAACGATGGGAATAATTTGTGACATTGGAATGTGAGTTCGCCTTGTCTTCATGAGGCCCATCAGCTTTGCTTATATCGATTTAGGCCCGTGGTCCATAAGAACGTCATTTATAATTGTCGTGTTATTGTTCATGACAAAAAGGTATTACTTATCCGTCCCAAAATGTGGCTAGCCAACGACGGAAATTATCGGGAATTGCGGTATTTCACCCCTTGGACGAAGCATAGGCAATGGGAAGATCATTATTTGCCTCGAATCATCCAGGCAGTTACTAAACAGGTCATACATCATACATAATATGAATCGACATATTCTCAACCCTTGTAACAGACTAAAGTTCCGTTCGGTGACGCGGTAATTAGTACTGTGGATACGTGTATTGGGGTAGAACTATGTGAAGAACTCTTTACACCTGCTAGGTTGGTAGTTCACAGTATTTTTTACAATGTTAAATAGGCTGATCCATGTCCTTAGTCCACACATACTCATGGGTCTGGATGGCGTAGAAATATTCACAAACTCAAGCGGAAGTCACCACGAGTTGAGAAAGCTATATCGTCGAGTTGAATTGATCAAAGAAGCAACTTTAAAGGTATCTACAGACGTGCTTCTATTTTTCTATTCACCTGAAGTACTTCTAGCTTGGAGGTATATACTTATACGCCAACCAACAAGGATGTGACGGCGATCGTCTATACTACGACGGCTGTGCCATGATAGCGGTTAATGGGCGAGTGGTAGCTCAAGGGTCTCAATTTTCTTTATCGGACGTTGAAGTTGTGACTGCAACGGTCGATATCGAAGATGTCAGGGCTCATCGAGCAAAGTCAAGTAGAAGCATGCAAGCTGCATCATCAGAATCTTACCATAGAGTGGAAGTCGACTTCGCTCTAACAAGAGGCAAATTTGATGAAATAAAGGAAGAAGATATGGCTGGTCTTATAGGAAGTAAATCTATTCCTGTGAAATATCATCTTCCCGAGGAGGAAATTGCGTAAGTACTGCAGCGTCTAAATCAACAAAGCGAAGATCACTCAACACCCCATGTTTACATATTTTTCTAGCCTAGGCCCTGCTTGCTGGCTTTGGGATTACTTGCGGCGCTCACGAACTCAGGGTTATTTTATTCCTCTTAGCGGTGGAATTGATAGCTGCGCTACTGCCGTCATTGTATACTCTATGTGCAGACTGGTTGCAGAAGCTGCCGCCAGGGGAGGTGACAAATTAGTTCATTGTCCGAAAGGGGACTTAAAAATCATTTCACTGATTCGCTCTGTTCAGAAAGACAAGTCATTGCAGACGCAAGACGGATGACTGGCGAACCCGAAGATTCAGAGTACCTGCCACTCGATCCCCGTGAATTTTCAAATAGAATATTCCATACTTGTTACATGGGCACGGAGAATTCCAGCAATGAAACCAGACAAAGAGCTAAACAACTTTCAGAGGCAATTGGCGGGTAAAGGGCTTGATTTTGATTCGGAGTTCTTTAATCTAACAAATATTTAGTTATCACATAGATCTTAACATGGACAGTGTTGTCACTGCGGTTCGACAACTTTTCGGATTCGTCACCGGGGCTCGCCCTCAATTCAGATCCCAAGGCGGCTCAAATGCAGAAAACCTGGCGTTACAAAACATACAAGTGAGATTTTGGACCACTCGACAACTTGACTAATTCTAACATCTAGACTTTTTAGGCTAGACTGAGAATGGTTCTCGCATACATGTTTGCTCAGCTTTTACCTTGGGTTAGAGGTAAAAATGGGGGATTGCTTGTCCTTGGAAGTGCCAACGTCGATGAAAGGTTTTTAATACAAACATTCTTTTTTGGAGCGACACTAAAGCAAGCTACAGTCTTCGTGGCTATCTTACCAAGTATGACTGTTCTTCGGGTGAGTATGGTTCTATTAAAATATATGTCTTGCTGACGTTGGCATATTTGCAGCTGATATTAACCCAATTGGTGGTATCAGCAAAACCGACCTGAAAAAGTTTATAGCATATGCTGAATATTCGTTTAATCTGCCAATTTTGCGAAGGTATTTTTTGCTCCATTATTGGACCTTCGGCACCTTTGTGACAGCGGAATAGTTTCTTAGACGCAGTCCCCACTGCTGAATTGGAACCCATTACAGAGACATATGTTCAGTCTGACGAGGTATTTTGCTCATTGTCTATGACAGGTTGTCATTCGTAACATTATGGATGCTTAGGCAGATATGGGGATGACATATGATGAGTTATCCGTCTTTGGACGCCTTCGAAAAATCGAGAAATGCGGGCCCTACAGCAGTTTTACGAAACTTGTTCATGAATGGGGGTCTTTCTTATCGCCTGTACAGGTAAGTGTAATTCCTACCAGACTTAATAGAGTATAATTGTGTCATCCATTCAGATTGCTGAGAAAGTCAAACTGTTCTTCTTCGAACACGCAAGAAATCGACACAAGATGACCACGTTGACGCCTGCCTATCATGCTGTTAGTTTGTTCATGATAATTTTATCATGATGATGAGCTGAAACAATCCATTCTTTAGGAATCATACAGTCCCGACGATAACAGTGAGTGAGATATACTATACTGCGCCAATATGTCTAACATTCCAATAGGATTTGACCTTCGCCCCTTTTTGTACCCATCTCGTTTCCCGTGGCAATTCAAGAAGATAGACGAAATCGCGGCAGTGTTGCCAGATAGATCTACTCAGGCGCCAGGAGACAAGACGAAGACGGAGTAAATGTACAAATTAATAGGAAATTAACGGCAAATAAGTTAAATAAACACTGGCAGAATATCCATACAGTTTTCTTGATGTAGAAATACAAATGATAAACGGAGGGATAGGGTAACATATGGAAGGGGTATTTGCACTGATGATTGATTATGTCCGTAGGAATCGAGAAAACGCGTTCTGAACATTAACCTTTTTCATGATGGTAGGTTCAGGAGCTGTCAACGCAAATCAGAGATGCCTCGAATAAAAATACAATAACACGTACGATCTGTTAGACCTTCATCTTTTACTTTTCGTTTGATGCTATCCATGATTTCACTAACAGCAGAGCGGTCAAAATCACCTCGTGATTTCATTAGACCTTCAACGAATGCGATGTTTGGACCATGAACTTTGGCAAAAGCCCAGAATGAGAGGAAGGCAATATCCTTCGAAGCCTCCAGCATGGCAAGGATTAATTCTAGGACTTCAAATCGTGCCTCTACTTCCTTAGTGGGAGCCAACGTGATGAAGAACTGGAAAACTTCTGTAATATCCTCTTTAAACCTTTCTGCTGCCATAGGCATCTTCAGTTTCGGCGCGTTAGCAAGGGCATTGAGGTACGTCAAAAGGAATGTGTCGATGAGGTCCTCTACGAGCAATTCGAGTAAGGAAGAATTGAGATAGCTTTGATAGTCTGTCATATAATCTCTCATGGTCTCAACAATCTGTTTCATAACCCCATCGTACCAGGGAAGTTGGAAGAGGTTCTTGGTGGCAGGTTTAAGATCGTTAAATATTATATCGATGAGGGTTTGCATGCATTTCTTCGCCACGTCCAGGTAGCCGTCAATGGCATCATTGAGTCGTTCATTAATTGGGACCCTATATTTTTCAGAAACCAGTGGTTCGATACGAGCAAGCAATGATTCAGAGAAATCTGCGGATTTGATCTGGTCGTTGGCCAATGCGATACAGTACTCCACAAGACCTCCGGCAACCTCTTCGGGCTTCTCAATTTGCTTCTTGAATTCGGTTTCGACAACTTTGGACCACTGATCTTGAATGCCGCGCATAACCCTGTTGGTTTCTCCGACGACTCGGGCAAGAATCGCACCTTGGCCACTCTCAGTAGCAAGATCAATTTGTTGATTGACCATTTGGAAGAGGATGATGCCACCCTGAGTCCCATAGAGCCCGTCGCTGTCCAGTTCAGGAGGCTCGCTGCGTTTAGTGAATTCGGCAACTTCAGTTTTCATGAGATTCTTCGACCATTCGTCAAGTTTTCGTATGATGAGTTGCACATAATCCTCAATAAGAGTTTGTTCCTTTCCATCCAACAGCGGGGGCTCAAGCAATTCCGGGTTAACGTTGAGCTCCTTCATATTAGCTTTATACTCCTTTAGCCAGTCGTAAAGGGTCAAAAGGACGCTTGCGTCCGATTTTGCGGTCGCGATCTTTTTGACAACTCCATTGAGGGCTTTGTGGTATTCCCGGAGGTAAAGAGAGTAGATATCGTAGTCCTTTGGGAAGCAAGGGACCACATCACTCTCGACTCGAAGAATGTCTTGATATAACCACGTCAGACTACCAAGAAAAGCGACGGGGTTGTCTTCCGAGCTCTTATATGCATCTTCAATCTTGTCATGAATCGACTGGGTAATAGCCTTCATTATTTTGGAGCGATAATGCTTGAGCACTCGCGCATCCGCTTGTAACGATTTAAATTTGAGCGCAGCATCGATTTTGGCTGCTTTCTTGACAAAACGCATAACAACTGTCTGAAGACATGGCTATGAGCCATGAAAACAATCTCGTGAAATAGTATCCTACCTTTTCATCTTCTTTGCCTTCTACTTCTGCTATCTTGATCAATTTTACAACAACATCGGAATGGCCTGCTCGAACCAGCGGTAGCACATTCTGAGCCAATTGAAGTATGTGTTCATCGAAAGCTGCGATCATCTTATTCAAGCGTTCGAACCATCTAGTTAAAGTTTCCTGTGACTTTGCAGACGCCTTCTTGGCTTGATGCATAGTTTGGTTCCGAAAGCGTTCAAGTTGGTTGAGTTGAAAGTGTATAATTAAGAGATTAGGGGACGGCCCGATGATTTCTCTGCTGTCAGCAGCAAGCATTTGTTCCAGATCGTCCAATTGAGCAGCCATATCAAGCAGATTGTTGACCATTTCTTCAGTCGATTCAAAATTGCGGTGAACCATGGATACCTATAGGAAGTCATTATAATGAACCTTGACGGGAAAGCGGACAACAACTCACTCTGCTAATCTGATCGAATGTAGCTACACGGACAGAGGGATCTTCACATTCCTTCTCTATAGTCATCATTTCATCCTTAATAGCCTGGACATTATCTCGAGTGCTCAAGAATTTCTTCAAGCCAAGCCGTGTTGCCTGTAATTGTTCCTTGACGCCATTTTTAAGCCTAGTATCGATAGAGGCTTTCTCTTTCTCTAGTTTCTTTCGGAAAGCAGAGACTTTCACAAGGTCATCCGGAGACTGTAGGTATTCGCCAATAGCCTGAGCAGCAGATACAGGACCTGCAGGGGCTGCCATGCAGGAGGAAAACAAGGGCAACGGTGTGATGATGGGCGGCAGCGCGCGCCGGAGGAGTCCATTGTGTTGGTCCCACGTGCCGTCAGTATAGGTCCAATGTCGTCCTTCGCCTCGACACCCACCAAGGTCACTTGGGCGCGTCTAGCTGTGTACAGGAAAGTTGCCGGTCTGCAGCTAGTCAGAAGAAATTCGACGCGTGCTTCTACGAATGTCGTGAATAGTGATATCGTTATTGTTGGAGGTGGGCCGGCAGGACTTGCTCTGGCGAGCGCGTTGGGTACGTTTTTCTTCGTCTGATTTTTCAGAAACTGACTTGTGTACTAGGCTCTTCATCATCCTTGCGTAAAAATGTTAGCGTTACACTTGTAGAAGGTGGAGACCTTACCCAAATCAAATCTTGGAACCCACCTCCCGAGTCCTTCTCCAACCGTGTCAGTTCATTAACAAATACATCCCGGTCATTTTTACAAGGTAAATATATCCACATAACACGGTATATATCGTGCCATTTACTCTCTACCTCAGATATTGGTGCATGGAGCTATGTCGACGAAACCCGGACTTGCCAAGTTGAACAGCTACAAGTGAGAATCATATCTGCTGATACGGCCAGTCATGAATTGAACTGAACACCACAGGTTTGGGACGGGATTTCTGATGCACGGATTGAATTTTCGTCAAATGATTTGCCTTCTACGTCTAGTATGGCTCGGTTGACTGAAAATTTGAACCTCCAACGGGGCCTTCTTCGGCATTTGGACAATATACCTGAAATTCAGGTTCTTCAAAAAACTAAAGTCACATCCATTGAAAATGACAGCTCAGATCGAGGAGGATGGCCATTAGTTCACCTAGATAACGAAACAACATTAAGGGCAAGACTTTTGGTAAGCCTCCCGAAATTTTATTGGGACGTAGAGCTGAGCGGTAATAAAGGTTGGTGCAGATGGGTTCAACTCACCCGTTCGGCAATTTGCCCAGATTCCATCCTTCGGGTGGGCTTACGATACACAAGCAATAGTTGCCACCTTGAACCATTTCCCCCGCGGTGCTTATGAAGGTCCAAACACAACTGGATATCAACGCTTTTTACCTACAGGACCCATTGCATTCCTTCCACTGTCTCCATCTGTATCTTCGCTAGTCTGGTCAACGAAACCACCGATCGCCAAAGCTCTGCTTGCATCTGACCCTGGTGTCCTCTCTTGCATGATCAATGCCGCTTTTCGTTTGCCTTATGCATCTCTGAAATATCTCCAGAACAGGATTGTGGACGCCCATGCAGCCGGTACTCCGCTTTCTCCAGATGAAATTCGAGAAGAAATCCAATGGCGAGAACACGCTCATGGAATCGACCAGAACTCGGCATATTCCTGTAGAACCGCTGGCATAACTAATCAGGGTATACCTCCTGCGGATTCTGAAATGCTTCCGCCGCTTGTATTACAGCTACAATCGGGGACTATGGCATCCTTCCCTCTGAGATTCAATCACGCAGAATCATATATTGGTGACGGTTCTAAGGGGAGAACTGTTCTCGTTGGTGACGCAGCACACACTATTCACCCACTTGCAGGACAAGGTTTGAATTTGGGATTGGCTGATGCTGAATGTCTTGCAAGGTGTATACAGAACAGCATACTTTCTGGTGGTGATATAGGTATAGTCTTATAACAGTAGCTTTGAATATCTTTCTGACTTTTATTGTAGGCTCATATACGGCACTCCTGCCTTACACACAAGAGAGATATTTGGCTAATCATACCGTGATGTCCGCTTGTGACAAGCTTCACAAATTGTATTCAATGGAAGATGAACGGGTCGTGTGGGTGCGGTCTGTTGGAGTTGAGGTTTTAAACGAACTGGATTCAATCAAGGCCGCTATGATGATGACTGCAGGTGCAAGACAATCTGCAAGGAATTCTTCCATGTCGTCAACAGGTTGGGCACTTGCGGGAGATGCGGTAGCAAGTCTTTCCTCCGGTATTCAAACCGCTGGAACCATCGGGCGAATTGTTGGAAACTATGTCGATTCTGTGGTAGGAAAGCTGGCTAGAAAATAATAAATGTGTTAATACTTACAACGAAGTAACGTAAAGAAGGATTTTAACAAATATCTCTACGGAGTGTGGTGGAAGAATTGTTTTTCCGATTGTAATGATCGAAGCTATGACGTCATTTGAAGCTAAACCCAAAGAGGCGACTGTTAGGGAATGTGGAGCGTCATAGATCGATTGTGCAAGCGCGTGTCGTCATTGCAGTATATAACCAAGTCAGGCGTATTCCCACCGTTGATCTCAGTTTTTCTTGACCTGGTTATCTGACCGTTTCCAGACTCGAAAGCACCTCTTCTTTCGCTGACATTGAATCCCAATACCCCGCACCCCAGCGCGTCATGGATGCCTTATCGAGCGAGTGGAGGCGCAACGTCCAGTATATGCCTGGAGATCGTGTCGCTTTCAAGCTTGGAGACGCAATGGGGGTAGCTGCTTTCGAATGCCTCATTCCTCGTGCGTGCCGTAGCTCTATAGTTGGCCCACAAAGTTATGCTCACATTATACCTGCAGATTTTAGTAGCTTTTCCAACCAGGTATTGCCACAACAGCGTCATTGGAGACTCTCCACTCATCTCCCTTAACAGCCAGCGGCAGGCGGCAACCCATACTGGAAGCACTACCCCAAAGGCTTTCCAAGAAAATGCTAACTCACCCTGACTTCTTGGTGGATCAATCTCACTCACCGTTACTTTTGGGAAGACACACTTAATCTGTATACCCAACACCATATATCCTTGATGGGCAGAACTGTAAGTGATCCTTGCATGGGCCGAGCCGCTTCTAATTCTGCCTCTGCCGCAGATTAGAACATTTAATAATACCTCGGCCCCGTCACATCTTACTTATTTATCTAATCAACTCATCATCTCCCATATTCAAGATGTAAAGTAGCTATATACCATATGTAACAATACAAGATACTGTGTAGGACATTAAAAGATATCTACATTGTTTATATCACATCATTAAATATCTTGACCTCTCCGTCTGCATCACCACTGGATATTAACCTTCAGTCATGAAGTAGCAGCAAAGAAATACAATGACTTACACTACCAGAACATGTTCACCTGCATATCGGTCCCCATACGAAAAAGTCATAACATCAGCATTCATTTTGGCAATGGCTGTCTCATTTTTCTTTTTGTCACCACTGGCCAGTGCAGGATCCCAGATCCTAACACAACCTAACAGCGAAACAGGAATATCAATCAGCGTACGTCAATGTGGGTCAATACTTGACATACCATCCTCGCCTCCACTAAGGAGTGCCATCCTGCGTGTTTGTTCTGAGTGTATCCAATGAATCTTCAATATCCCATATCCATTTCCAGGTGATGCCAATGACTCTCCAAAATGTTCATAGTCAAATATGGGGCCCCGATCCAGCATGCGCACATCATAGAGATGCACATGATTGTCATTCCGACCCATGGCCAAGTATAAACCATCCGGACTGAATGAGGCACAAGACACCTCGCCCTCAAATTGTTCATATCGTTGGGGAAAGGATGAAAGCTTCACGGTAGCTGTTGCGTTTGACCTCTGCCGTGAGACATCATACAGACGGAGAATATGATCGTTCTGCCCGCCCCGTGTAGATACAGCCAACATATCTCCTACAGAAAAAAATTCAGCTTGGCACTTTGACATTCAATGACAAAAATTTATAAAACCTGATGAATTAATTGCCAATGTATCCCCTGCTTCCTTAGCATCAAACTCAACCAAAATCCTTTCCTTTTCTGTACTATACATAGCATGAATTCCATCAAAATGGGGGGTGTTTACTGTGTGAAAGGGATCCGGCTCTGAAGATGCAAACAATATGTCAGTTGTTGGACCTGCACCCCATGCCATGGATCCTATAACATGTGGGCTTTTCGTGGGGTGCAGATGGAAATAACAGGAGCTTTTCCCAGCTTCGGTGATCTTGTAGACATTAACTTTCCTATAGAACGGTCAATATCTATACATATATATAGCCATACAAAAGTCCTACTTTTCAGCAACAGCTAGCATCGACGACTCAGGATTGAAGACTATATCGTAAGGTGTGCGGCCAAAAGACTCTGTGTCGCTATTTTTCCAGCGGCTTCTGCCTTCGGCTTCAAATGGAGAGTTATCAGAAGCAGGAATTCGTTCATCAGATCCATCCTCGTCTTCGAGTGTCCAGATCCGGAGTTTACGATCGGCACCAGTAGACGCAAATGCAACACTATGAAAAGCACGAAGCTTGTTATCAACTTGAATGACAATTGATATTAGAAGAAATACCTATGAGGGTCGAATTTGACATCATGTACAGCGTAGTATTTGTATTTCCATCCGCCTGTCGTAGGATCAGCCGTCCTTTTAAAATGACCAGAGGGGATTTCCAGCCCTCTACCATTTTGCCATGTCATCAATGACCCTGGTTGGTTCTGCGCAGCCGATGCAGGATCAATGGCTATTACACCAGATGAACAAATATTGAACAAAAGGTCCCTTGAAAACCATTAAATCACTCACGGACGTTGTCTGGTAGCCCACCAATGCTGGCAGTTCCTATGGCCGTCCATTTGCCACTTTGCTCGATTTTACTTATACCTGAACATTTAACAGGAGTTTGTTTTAAATGGGAGGATAGCTAAAACAAAGTGTTGAACTCACATCCTGGAGCCCTTTTGAAAGAATGCTCGCATTCTAGGGAATATACATGGAAGTCTACATTCCATGGTCGCGTATAGAATGGGCGAGAGAATGGGTGCCTGCAGCGCCTTTTATAATACAGATTATCGCATGCACGAAGCTGGTGATCAATTCAATGAGGCACGGTGACAATAGACAGTTGAGAGGAACGACACACCTTATCCCAAATAAATACAATTTCCTCAACGGGTCGTCTTATGGGGTATCTGCCATACATTGAGGTGTCTGGTCGTCGAAAGTATGGAACAAGAGGTGATTCCGAGGGCGATTGCTCTGTGACTGGGAGCTGTGATATATCCAATTTAACATCATCTTCTGCTATAGCAACTTGGGTTGAAGATTCCCACTAAACTAATCATAATAAGCGGTGGGACACCATAACCAAAAGAAACGCCGCACTATATCTGAGTCCTGAATATCACCTATAGGATCCCAGTCCCATCCAGTCCCGTCGTCTTCATCGTCGAATGATGGTTGCTCAGGCTCAGGTGTTTTGATATGTTCTTGGAATGGCTTATTGTCAGATTGAAATGCATCTGCCATATCCTCATCGTAGTCAGAGGTAATTTCAGTCTGGAAAGGCGGTTGTGGTGTTGCTGAATCGGCCTTGATCTTCAGAAGTGGATAGATTACAATAAGTGAGCACTTGAAAATTCTGTATGTTGGTAGATTTAGAGAAAGTCTTACCTTCTTCCTAGGAGTTAACAGTTCAAAAACAGCCTCATCGTCACTTGAGAGTTCTATCACTTCAATTTGTCGTTTCACTGCGGGGGGTTGCCTAATAACCGCGGAACTAGGTCTTACAGCATCATCTTGTCGGGATTTGGAAACGTGGGGAATAAAAGAGCCCGACGAGGACGCTGGCCAACTGCTGAGCCGCCTCATCTTATCTTTCTCCTTCTCTCTACCTTCACTCCTACGGACGCTCTGCCGGAAGGTGTTCGCGTCTATGGTTTGGATCCCGTCCTCTTCAGAATCATATTCATACTTCATGTATACTTCATCCACGTTAATAACTTCAGGTCCTTGTCGCGAGGTTGATGGATTTGGGTTATGTCTGTGTGCCATACCAATACTATGATATGGTAGAGTTCAAATTTGGTTCAAATTCAGCAATCAAGAGCGTCAACTTTGTCAATCTGGTAATTGTAGATGCGATCACATGATGGTGTAAATGGAATGGGATATATAAATAGAAACTTGTTCATCAACAAGTTTCTATGTTTTAGAAAGCTCAGAGAAAGCTTTGTTCCAGTTTTCCAACTGCTTGTAAGCTCGCTAGTGACCACTGAGCATCATTTCGTATATAAAATTCCGCATTCGTTCATTTTACACTAGTTCAAAAATCAGAAGTAATTAGCATATCATAAAAAATAAACATCTTTAATTTTTAGCCGCCCATGAATCAACGACCTGGGCTTCGCAGGCATCGTATACACTGACAAGGTCATTGTATACGGCAGATATTTCTTTGTTTGGATTCGCGACACATTGCAACCCCATGGCTTCACCGGCCGTCATATCCTCAAAGGTTCCCTCAGGGTGGGAGCGCTTCCACCAGGCATACTTGGCGAGGAGCGCACCACCAGAAGCAGCCGCCTCTTTTGTGGCAGAGACATACACGTCCATATCAAAGATATCCTGGAATTGTTGTATAAGTGACAAGCAATAAAAGCATCGTGAAGCGACCACAACTTACAGCTAGCAGCTGTCTGATAACAAGATTCTGCGAGGAACCACCACTGATAACAAGCCTCTTCAAGTGTGGCGAGTCCTTGGGGAGCATAGCCGCTATCCTCGACCTGATCGACAAAAACTGCGACTCAACAATAGCTCTTGGGTGGATTGTAGGCGGCACATTTTCAGTGGGCAACGGCGGCTTCACAGTCGTCTTGACCAAATCCGTAGTGAAGAAGAATTCGCCAGTGACATTCGGGGGGATGATTTCGGGTAGAGGGAAGTAGAAGCCTAAATTTCCATTGCATCCAGGTGGTGTCTGTTGGATAAGTTGGTTAAACTTGTCCCAGTCACCGTTTGCGAATCTATCCCTGATTTGTTCACGGGCCAGAGCACCGTTTTTGTAGCACAGCATCGCTATTTTACCGTCGAAATCGGTGGGGTGGGCGAGAAGATGAGAAGTCGTGAAGCGTTTCGGAGGAGCCGACGTATGAGGAATAGAGAGCAAAAACGTCGTCGATGTACCGAGTGAAAGCAAAGCGTCTCCAGGTGCTGAAAGCGACATGACAGTAGCAGGATTATCACCGGTGAATGGTGCAACAATGCACTCTAGAAGAAGAAACGAAGGTTAGGACAAGAATGGTAATTTATGTATACGGTTAGAGCAATTCATACCTGGGTTGAAGCCCCATTTCTTTACCCACCAACTACTAACGGGACCCAGCGAAGTGCCGCCAATGACAGGTTCTTCCCCTAGTTTAGCGCGCAACGTAGGCCCGCCGCAGATCTCGAGCAGCCTTTGGTCCCATTTGCAACTCAAGACGTCCATCAGGTTCATACCACTCGCGTCGGATATATCGATCGGAGCGATACGACCCAGAAAGACAGAAGTTATGAAAGAAGACACCAACGAGATATGTGTTGAGGCTTCGTATACGTCTGGCTTCAATCGCCGAATCTTCCATTCCACAGAGTCAGCCTATCGTTCGAAACTTGTATCCGCGAAGCAGAACGTACTCTCGAGATCTGGTTACCGGTAAACCTTTCATATGCACGGCTCCCTGAAACGTCCGCTACAGCTTGAGCCCCTCCAAATTCATCTTCTAACCGTTTGCAGTCTACGGTGGTCGATGAATCTTGCCAAATAGGGGCTTTAGGTGACGCAAACGCAGCAGGGAAAAGTTGCTCGGTCAATGATTTACTTGAATCCAAGCTAGCCAGCAGACTATCTGAATCAGATGACCAAAAAACAGATCCATGTTGCTGGTAAAAGCCAAAATGATTAGATACCCCGACACATAATTTTAGGAGGGAAAAAACCAACCTGGCCAGCTCCAGAAACAGCAGCAATAGCTCCAAAGTCAATCTTTCCCTCACTGAGCCTTTCACACAGAAGATCGATTGCTTCGAGCCACATCTTCACAGGCGATGTCACTTCCCCATCGTCAGGCCCCAGTATCGCGCCATTCGTCGTTCCATGGTGAGGTAAATCGCGATCGAAGTGCACCGCAGCTTCGTGTACAACATTCGACTCCTCGTCAAGCAAGACGGCCTTCAGCTGTTGCGTTGACAGGTCAAGGCCAAGAAAGAGGGGTTTGGACGGTGCAGCAGACGACATTATAGGCGGGGTACGGGGGTTTCGTTGGGGCGCCTTGGGGAGACGCTCTTCTTATGTTTATCTCTTTCTGTTTCTCCGGATTTGCCTTATAGATAGAGATTGCACCCCGGATGTTCTCCACAGCGTGAGTTGTTGCGATAATTTTCCGTTAGGGGGCCACCGGGACGGAACTGCCCCTCATTAGAGCGGGAACTCGGGAAGCGCTGGCGTATCGGGAACGAACATATTGTAGTAGGTGCGAATTTCATTTCGAAGAAAGCTCGCATGATGGTTGAAGCAGTGAAAGGAGTTGATTGTGCGCACGCTCCCGGCCATTAACGAACGCAAAAAACGTGCCGCGTCCGACCCGCTACTAAAACCGTCATAACAAAACAAGAAAATCGAAAAGATTTTTTATCCCATTCGAAAGCGACCGACAGTTCTAATTACACGATGTAGTACAATCCATTAAATTTAACATTCCTCTACTTGCTCCTCTTGTAAATCTTGCCCAAGAAGCTCTGGAAGACGGCCTTCTTCAATCCTCCAGGAACCTCCACAATCTGGTCAATCTTGGCGTTCAGCTCGCCGACGACCTTCTCCTCGTACTCCGCGTAAACTTTGCGGATGCCGATCTCCTCATAGAGAGCCTTGACGACTTGCTCCTTCTGCGCGTCCTTGCGGCCGTAGTTCTCGTCGAGCACCTTGCGCTGAGCGGGCGTCGCCAGGCGGATCGCGGTGTTCACCACCCAGGAGCACTTGTTGTCGATGATGTCCGTGCCGATCTTTCCGATCTGCTCGGGTGTGCCGGAGTAGTCGAGGAAATCGTCCTGGATCTGGAAGTACTCGCCGAGAGGGATGAGGATGGACGAGGAAACCTCGAACGGCTTAACAATCTCGTTGCCCGCAGTGTACGACTCGGGGATGTGGCACACGAGCAGCGCGCACGCAACGGGGAGGTAGAACGAGTAGTACGCGGTTTTGTAGACGACGATGAGGCGATGTCTGTTTTTTTGTGCGGGTTAGGATTGGTTAGTTTTTTTTTTTGGTGTGATATAAATAACACCTCACCTCTCGAGGGAGAATTTGCTCAGGTCGACGTGATCTTCAGGGGCGGTGATGAGATCCACGAGCTGGCCCATCTGGGTCTGGTAGGTGGTATCGTGGAAGACATCGAGCAGGTCAGCGTAGTACTTCTCCGATCGGAAGTGGGTCTTGAGGAGGTGGTAGATCGCGCCCTCGAGCATGAAAGAGTCGTTGATGGCGATCAGGTTGACTTCAGGGATCTTGTACCAGCATGGCTGGCCGCGACGGGTGATGGATCCATCCATCATATCGTCAGCGACGAGGAAGTAGGCTTGCAGCTATCGCATAAAATTATGATTAGATAGGAGATCGCGAGCAAAGTAATGGCGGTAGGGACGCGTACGAGCTCAATGCACCATCCCAGCACGGCAGACTTGAAGTACTCTTCGTCAGTCAATTCACGGCCCTTGAGGATCTCGACGGTGTCGACGACCGACATGCCGCGGTTGAGCTTGCCTCCGGGGACATTGTAGTTCAAGCTCTATAATATTTAAGCAACAGTCAGAAAAAGAAAACCATCTCCAACGACCCAAGTGCTGAACAGTATAGACTCACGTTGCGGTACCACTCAACAGCCTCCTTGGGCATCCCCTGAGCAGCAAAGTGCTCGATCAGCTCATCCCGGATTTTTTCGAACACGCCATTGAACTTTGCACGACGCGCAGCTTTAACTTCAGGGGTCGACATTATCGATTAGTAGAGAGTGTGTGTATTGAGGTGGGGGGATAGATTGGGGGGTGGGTGGTAGTGGTAAAGGTCTAAGCAAATGCGAGGCGAGAGGGTAAATGAAAGGGCCGCCGGTTCCGGGTAGGTCTGCGCGGTAAAGAAAATATGATATATCCCCAAAACCAAAGCGTGGAGAGCGGATGGAAGCGAGGGACAGATGGAGGAAAACGGCTGGCTAACTCTGTTCGCTCTTTATAAGTACGTGCACTCCCTGGGTCCTCGTCCAATGGTCAGACGGCGCGAGATAACACAAACAACGAGTAAGCAGGCTTTGAAACGCTGATTTTAACGCAGGGTGCGCCGTCGTCCTTGCATCTTTTATACCGATAAATCATAATCTACTCTGACACGTAATTAACCCACAAAGACACGACCTATCCTTCTCGTGCCATACAACCCTCTTTCCGTCGGATGGCACGATACACAACATGGCCCCATCGCCGTGTCGAACGATGATTAGATTCCGGGTATATCTCCCAAAAAGGCATACCACACCCCCTATTTTGTCGTAAAGCTGCAGAGCACTCCCGTCGCGCCTCCGGCTAAGAGACAAGAAGAAAAAAACCAAACCTCTTGTCGCACCACAAAAATCTCCGTCAAGCTATAATTATCTACACCATACCTGAAGGTAGCATCGGAGGGTCCCGTCGGGCCAGAGTTATATTCTTACAAGGGACTCGAGCGAAGAAGACCAAGGTCGAATTGCGTTGTGTTTAGCGGCCTCCTTGTCGATGATGTACGGAATGAAAAAGGGTAAGATCAATTCAACCGAAGCACGTTGGCGGAACTCTGGTCCTTGGCTTCATGCTTGGTCTGGTCATGACTCTTTAACATTTCCCTGAAGTGAGAATATCGCTAACCACTACACGCACCACCGCCGATCCTAGTAACGACGGGAAAGCCGCATCTGCTGTTAATTTTAATTTCTGTACAACAACATCCAGGGAAAGAAAGGGACTATGTGAATACAAATTGTACAAAAATTGATGATTTTTTTTACAATCCATGAAAAGTTTTGCAAGTCATACAACGCTGATACAATCATGTCTTTTTTGTGTGTGGTATGCAATGATAATTTGTTGTGAGGTGTGGTGCATGTGACGATGATTGAGAGTAGTTTTGGGAGTGTCGATGTAGATAGGTGAAAGGCGTCTATAATAGAAAATCAAACCAGTGTACCGAAAGACCAAAGAAAGCCAGAGAAAAAATGAACCCAAGTGTGCCGCGTTATTCTATCGTTGGATCGAAATGTGAGCTATGGTGGAGGCCATTGTATACTGTATGCGTATGGCCCTACCAATCCAAGACGAGAGTTGGTAAAAAAAGATATACATGTGTTAGGCATTCCGAAATGCAATTTGTGGCACATTCAAGTTAATCTTGTGTTTTAGCGCCCGACCCTGAAAGACCACCCCAGCTTCTCCTATCAGCAGAACCGACTGAAGCAGCGGACGAAGAACTCGAGCTTGAGCCCCCAACCTGCTGTTGGTGGCCGGACAGCGAATGTGCGTGCATCCCACCATGGACGCGCGAACTCGCGCCGTGAGAGTACGTGCGCACTTTGCCAGGGCGATTCGCAAGCGAGGGACCACCAAATGTTGTACCACTGCTGTTACTACCGCCATTGGCCGGGATAGAGTGAGGGTACCGCGCATGTGGGACGACATGCGCTGAACGTCCCGAAGCCGTGCTAAGTCGACAAGTTAGAAATCACTAATAGCAGACGATAGGAAAAACCCACTTTGCTCTCAACGTCGGTCCACCTGCCAGTCTTGCAAAATTGCTCGGGAAGAGAGGTCCCAAACCTTGACCAGGTAACCTATCGCTATCACTCATATACCCACTACTATCTCCTGCCTCGCTCCCAAACACCGACCCAGAATGATTATTGGCATTCGCTGCTGCTGCTGCCGCCGCCATCGCGCTCCATGATGCGGACAAATTACCCGTAGACTCCGAGCGCTGGAATGGCCCGACGGAGGAGAACGAGCTAGCTCTGCTGTGCGAACCGGATGAGGGCTGTCCGGTGGTGTTGGGCGGAGTGCCAAGAGGGGCAACCCCGACTCCGCTGGAGTTGGGAGGTGGGTACGGCGGGAGCGGAGAAATGGGGGAGAGGATAGGCGGCGAGAAAGAGTGGGAAGGTGGGAGTGGAGAGGTGGATATGCGCAGACCCTGGATTTGCGAGGGGGAGATGAGGTCCGGGTCGGATTCTTCTGCAGGGGCGGCTGGAGGTTCGGTGGGGGCAGTGATGTCAGTTGCAGACTCTTGCTCCTCCTCCTCCTCTGCACCTTCGGCGATTCCGCCTAGATGCTCACCACCGGCATGGGAGGGTGGAGCGGCTGCCGTGAGTGGGTGGAACAGGACTGATGGTGAGGGTGTCTGAGGTGCAAGGAGCGGTTCGATGGACAAATGGTCAATGGCGTCGTCAGAGACAAGAGGTGGGCTAAATGCCCCAATGACGAGCCCCTCTTGTTCAGGCGGACTACGTACACCATGGGGCGTCGGTGCGATGGTAGTCTCGCCATCTTCGGTTTGAATAACAGCACTGGCGGATCTCTGCGTGAAGCCGCCCTGGAGACCCTGGAGTCTGTCGTCGATCTGCGAACGAAAATGAGCATCCTGCTCGTCAATGCCGGCGTGACGACCAGAGTGGATGCTCGCAACAGGGGAGTCGGACATGCTCAGACGTTTGCGTGTGTGGATCGGTGAGTCCATGACGGCGTCCCAGTCCGACCAATGACCTCTGGCCGCCTTGCCTTCATCGTCTGAGATGTCGCTTGTGTCTGGGCTCTCTTGGTCATCCTCGAGGAAGTCATAGTCAACATCAAGCTCAGGGGGAATACCGAGTGCGCCCTTGATGCGCTCCCAGAGTAACTCCGAGTGGGCGAGGATGCACTTGCGAGCAGCGATGGCCCAGAGAAAGTCGGGTGCGATGTCGCGATCGATGCGAGTGAGATGGTAGATGAGATGGTTATACGTCCACGCGGCAGGATCGCGGGGGAGATCTACAGGGGTTTCGTGGAGACTATGGTCAGGGGTATTGAGTGGAACGGGGTGCTTGTTTCGAAAGATCTGAGCGAGGAGAGAGAAGAGCTTGACATCTGGTGGGGACGAAATGAGCTGGGATACTTCGGAGGGACGATCTATGAAGGGCAGATAGATATCGTCTGGAAGAGGGGTAAAGGTAGCGGGAAGGGTGTGTCCGGGGGAGGGGGGCTGATGGTTTGGGGTGAGCTGGGGTCTGGGAGCTGTGGAGGAGCGGGCGAGGTCAACGAGTTGATCCGGGGTAAGGCGGGGTTTTGAACCAAACGTGGTTGCTGCGAGATGCGGGGAAGAGGGACGGAGGCGGGGAGACGAGGATGGACTGTGGTCCGGGGAGTCGGGGCGCTGGGGCGGACCAAAAGAGGAAAAGGCGAAGCTGACGCGCTCCGGGGCACCTGCCTGGGGAGCGGGGCGTCGGTGGAGTCTGCGGGGGCCGAGGACGGGGGACGCGGGGGGCTCGTTGAGGGCAAGCGGGGTCGGGGTGTTGGGCGGGGCGGGGGCGGGGACGCGCACGATGGTGAGCTTGCTCGAGGAGGAGCGGTTTGGATTGAGGTTTACGGTGGCGTGGAGACCAAACGGGTCGGGGGCAGTGGTAGAGCCACGACGGGCAGAGAGTCGCCTGGACGGTGTAACTACAGACATTGTTGTCCATCTAGGACCCAGAGTCGACTTTTATACGGCTACACATGACATCACTCGTGACTTGCGTATACTCGAGCACAGCTTACGTACCGTCACAACGACATGCGTTTCTCTTCTGCAATCATTCATTCTCCCTCACACGAGGTCGTTTATCGGATCCAGATGTTCGCGTAGCCTCCAGCGATGCCTCGAGTTCTTATATCCAACATCCACGAGCTTCCCAAGCCAAGATTATTCCCTTCTCATGTCCAGCCTGGAAATCTTTCGTTTTAAATCGAACCACAGACTGGAATCTGCTATACTTATGCGGTCAGTTGACACCTAGTGCACAGATATGGTATGCCTCCTGCCTTTAATGGTGTCAAAGCACTTCCCCCCAACGCAAGCATCCCGCTGACGGCTTCTAGTTTGAGACACATTACTCCTGATGCGATCCATTCCATTATTTGCTCTAAAGAAACCGTGTGGGAAAGCTATCCTACAAACGCAGAGGCGCTAATACCACATCCACCTCAGTAGCTACTGGACCCTAGAGCTCCCTCCAACCAAGAAATAAGACGCAACCTGATGCCCTACGACCGCTTGATCCTCCAACTCCTCCACGTACATAATTTGGGGTTACGACTGCCACAGGAACAGTATTATGGGTGAGGGTAGTTACTATGTGCACGTGTGTCCTGAGTATACCTTTTGACGTCGGTGTTTGTCGGTGGATGTTTCATACCCTGCTTTCTGATTCTCGATTCAATAAATAGACGCGCGTCGCGTACGCGTTGATGCTATTTATATCGTCAATCACGAGACCTCAATGGACTTCAATTTTGAAGTTTTGGATTCAGGAAACGACTTTCAAAAGTATACCCAAAAATCTACAAGATCGCAAAAAAAGATACTGGTGTACTAACTTGCAATCCCCACTAATTCGGCAGAGTGTAACTTGACCTTGGCCGACTGCCTAATCCACTCTAGTTAAATACTTGCCGTTAATAACGCAAAACTTTTAATGAAGAATTAGCGGGCGGACCTTCTCGTATATTTGTTCAATCCAATGCATCGTCGCAATAGAGTCTTCCTTATCCACCCAACCATCGGGTTTCCGGCCCCGAACTCTATCCACCATCGCCTCAAGCTGGAACCGATACGTCAACCACCAATCACGCCCCTTGTCGCCCTCCTTGGGCTTGTACACCTTCTCTACACGTTTCCTTCCCCCTTTTATCTTCACCGTGATACTATGATACAGCGTCGGCATCACAAAATTGAACATCTCGACGCTCCCCAGCTCGCCTTCCACGCGCGCGCCGAGTTTGAGCGGGAACGCGTCGGGGATGAAGCCGAGCTTGTGCGGCGCGCTCAGGTCGCAGCGCAGTGTCGCCGTCGCGTCGTTGGGCAGCGCGAGCGTCGCTTCCATGCGCCTGTCGACGTTCTTGACGTAGTCGGCGGATGGGGTGCTCGGCTGGAACGGAATGTGTGTTGTCGCTATGACGGATGTCGGTTCCGACGACGCTGTATATCGAATGCAGTTCACGGCGTAACCTGTAATTTCGGGTCAAACTCGCTCCACGGGATGAGAAGGTGGCGGTCTTACATCCGAGATCCATTAGTGCACCACCGCCCAAAGAATAATCGTATCTGATATCGCCCTCTGAGAACATAGATTGAGGCAAAATCATGTCTACATCTACATGTTTCACCTTCCCAATCTCCCCACTCTGCACAATCTCTTTGAATCTATGGAGCGCAGGGTGAAATCTAGAACCGTTGTTGAGTGGGTTATGAGACTTGTCGATTATATAGTAACGCACCGATAGTGATACGCGTCAAGGAGGATTAATCCTTTCTTTTCTGCAAATTCGAACATTTCTCTAGTCTCGTCTGCGGTATCGGCGGAGGGTTTCTCGTTGAGTACGTGCTTTCCCGCAGCGAGCGCTTTCATCGTCCATTCGAAATGGAGCATGTTCGGGAGCTACAGATCCAGTTCAGTTGCAGCTGTCAGCATCCAGTCAATACACGAACACCAGGACGCACTGGGTTATACACAACATCTACTTCTGGGTCGTCCAACAGCGCTGTGTTGGCATAAGCATCAGGTTGATCCTAGTCAAGCACTCGTGCAGCAAAGGAGACACAACATACCTTGATACCCCTCGTACGCTTTCTCAATGCCGTGTTTCTTGGCAAATGCCTGCGCCTTTGCTAGACTCCGAGCAGCTACAGCGTACACCACAACCTCAGGGTGCGTCTTGGCTGGAATAATGAGTGCATTAGGCGCGATCCTCGCAGCGCCTAATATCCCGAACTTGAGTGGTTTCGGAGACGTGGATTTGGGCACAGGAGAAGGAGAAAAGGCCTGTGTGGGATCATATATAGTGTCAGCTCCGAGTCTGAGAATGCAAATGCAATCACAGAAATCGTAGGGCGGGTGGGTGCTTACCGCGTATACACGCTTTACCATGCCTATAGCAGACGCCATCTTTGGTGGTTAGGTATCAAGGCAGGAGCGGTTATTGTTGGCTGGTCGTGTAATTTTATACGGTACTTCCGCCAACCTTGAGACCGAGTCCCGATTCCCTGGAAACCTTTGGAATGATGTCAAGATGGATGCACATGATCGTGAAAGGATATAGTCGGTGTGCCAATTGTTGGAGCAACTGGTGGCAATAGATGGTTTATGGAATAGCCATGACCATGGTGTATCCCTCACACCGCCTCCTTAAGAATACGGGAAAGCTCGAGTTTGAAGAGAGAGCGGCGAGGAAATCGTCATCGCAACAAAATAGCACAGTATCTATTTTGTTCGTAGAAGAAATTTTTTGTACTGGTCTTGTCACTTTATGCACACGATGTTTTTTTGAAAAAGTAGTTCTTGAGCTAGATTTTCAATGCTGAACGTTGAACTTGGGAGCTGAAGGAGTCAGGAGAAGACTGGAGAGAAGTTGGGTTTGTAGGAGCAACTCGTGCGGCGGTCCGAGCAACCGTTAGTCGATCAAAAAGTCTTTTCGCGCTTCGCGTTTATTTGAACCCTCGCACTAGTTTGTACCACAGCGCGTATTTATTGGCGTTCCATCCCATATCGGCAACGGTTCCAAGAAAGAAAGCTACCTTCAGCGAGACAGGGAAAGAGGTGAGCGCTGACCATTATGCAATGCTTTTTCTTATTATAAGCGATTTGACTCTTGATTTATAGGACTGTCGAGTTGAAGTCAATACATGACAAGTATTTCTTGGTTATTGACCAAACGTCTATATCGTTGTCTTGCATCAACGCCCCCAACTCGAACGTCCTTCGTACCCTCAAAAGGAACAAGATATCTACCTTCTCTGCGTGTCCAGGTTCAGGCATTTCACAACTTCGCAGAAACTACCATGTCGGATGCTACCAGCAACCCGGAACTAAAACGGTCACTAGACCAAGTATCTACTCCTGCCGATGCGGACTCAGAGGGTACATCCGAAGCCAAACGACCAAGAGTCGATCAAGTAAAGGATACTCAACAAGACGCGCCTGTCGCGTCGACATCTTTCTCTGCAGACGCCGTCGATTCTAATCTACCCAAACCCGAAGGAGACAACGCTAACCAGGCGGGTGACGTCGTGATTCCAACTGCTCCAGATGCCGAAGCCAAACCCACTCCATCACAAAATGAGAAAGGGAAGGGCAGACTCTCTGAGAGGAAGAAACGGGGTCGTGGTCCAGGTGCTCGTCGCACACGAAATGACGAGGATGCATCGAAAGACGGAACCAAAGAAGAAGGCGAAGAGGGTCCCAAGGCAATCCGCTACCCAAAGCGACAATGTGCGCTCCTCATGGGATTCTGTGGGTCGGGATATAGCGGTATGCAAATGTGTGTTTCTGTCTCAAATCTTTCAACACACTGTGTATGATTTAATGCACGTCCTCTCAGCCAGCCAGACCACACTCGGACGATTGAGGGCGTTTTATTCAACGCACTTGTTAAAATTGGTGCTGTATCTCAAGACAATGCAGACAATCCTACCAAGGTGTGTTGATTATCTACAACCCACTTTAATATCACATTGGAACACCACATAAATTTTCTCAAGGTCAACCTTGCACGCGCAGCTAGAACCGACGCAGGTGTCCACGCTGCGGGAAATATAGTCTCTCTCAAAATGATCATCACCATCCCTGGGGTTAAAGATATAGTTGCCAGAATCAATGAAGAGCTACCACCCGAAATTCGCGTTTGGGGATATGTATGCTCTCTCTCGTTTCATCAGCAGGGCCATATATTCACGTTGCGCCTTTTAGGTTAGAACTCAAAATTCGTTTAATGCCCGAACGTACGTCGTCACTGCACAACTGTCCTAATATTTAAACTTATACCTCAAAACATCAGAATCTGTGAAAGCCGCAAATACACATACTACTTCCCATCATACCTTCTTATCCCTCCGAAACCCGGTTCAGGCATGCACAGAGTCTTTTCAGGATCTGCCGCCCCATCTACCGTACCTTCAGACGAAGCATCTGTGGAAAAGTTTGCACCCATCCCCGGAATTTCCTACGAGTTCTGGAAAGACCAGCTGGATGGTGCTATGTCAACGAAAGAAGAGGATATGGCCAGGAAACGTGCCTGGCGAGTCGGTCCGGAACAGATGGAAACTCTTCGATCAATCGTGACCAAGTACTTGGGCACCCACAATTTCCACAACTTTACGGTTGGCCGCGACTTTGGTGACCGAAGTTGTAAACGATATATGAAAAAAATTGAGGTGGCTGACCCTGTGGTATATGGCGAAACTGAATGGATTAGCGTGCTTTTCCATGGACAGAGTTTCATGTTGCACCAGGTAAGCAGGTTTCGAGGTCTACTTTTTCACCATAAAATCTGACATTGCCTCCTACAGATCGTAAGTTGTCGTCATGACTGTCTTTGCGGTACCAAAGGGTTAATTTTGATCTACGCACATACAGCGAAAAATGATGGGCGCACTTGTCCTGGCTTGCAGAATGGGCGCACCACCTAGCATTATCAACGAGGTACGGTCAATGTCTATATCAACGATACCATGCAGCACTGACAAGTTGTAATCACCAACAGCTATACGACGAACGCGAAGTGTTCGTGCCGAAGATGCCCTCACTGGGTCTTCTTCTTGAAGAACCGCTGTTCGATTCGTACAACCAACGGATGAGCGTGATTAATGCCAAACTCGAGCCTAAAGACCCAGAGTACCGACCGCTTATTGACTTTGATCTGTACCGTGACCAGATCAACGCTTTCAAGGATAAGTTCATATACACGACAATGCGAGGAGTCGAAGATCGTGATGGGTTGTAAGTTTTGTTTGCAGACTTTTTTATTTTTCATAGCCTGATGGAATGACGCTCCTAGATTCGACGCATGGATACGATCGATTGACGCATATGCAGGTAATGACATGCTTTACCTCAACCAGTCAGGCATCGTACCGGAAAGCGCTGTGATCCACAGAGGCGAAAAGCGTGCCAATCCTTTCAAAGAGAAACGAATTTTCGATACTACAAGCTTCCCAAGCACAGGCATCAAAGAGAAATTGGAGAACGTTACCGAAATGGAAGACGCAGAAGAGGAAGTCATCGACAAGAAACATCTTGCTGAGACGGAAGGATGAAAATCTCTGGCAAAGGTTTACAAAAACGTATACGTGTTGTTGATTTTACAGATTAGTGTAAGTATACACAATTGTATTGGTTATATACAAAAAAGACTCGAAATTTGTTCTTGAAATAGCAGCGATGGTATGGGCTTTCCAAAGCCTGGGTATGTGTTATGATTGGAACTTTCTCATGGTTTGGATTTCGTCCAGGAGGGCTTGGAGACGGTCGTCGTCAATTTTGACAAGACTTTCAGAAAGAATAGGGATAAGTAACAGAAATCCATAGAATTCGCGTTGAATTTACCTGGGTATGATGCTCTTTGCTTCTTCAGCATCCGCAGGACAAAGGTTGGCAATTTGAGCGGTCTCAAACTGAGTAAGATTAGGTTCTCGGCGGAGTGTCCTGCAAGCAAATGCATAGGTCAATCCTTCTGTATCACACGCTTACCAGCTCCTCAATGGACAGAAACGCACTCTCGAACAGCACTGGCCGAGTCCGTAGTGTTGAATTTAGCAAACGTCTTGACGTATTCCAAAGTCTTGTTGTAGACGCTATCCCATTTGAACAGCCGGATCAGTGTCAATCCACATAATCTCGATCACAGGTCAACGTACGCAGTATCGGGAGGCTCTTGCTCGCGATTCTCCAACAGGTACCTCACCTCGGAGATGAGCAAGCAACCAGCATGGTTAAATTCTAATATCACAAAAACAGACATTTTGGCTTCGCGTTGAGAAAATAACGTTGGACGCGAAATCGCGGAAGGAACCTCACCAATTCCAAGCTTCAACGCAGATGCATCTTCCTCTTCAACAGCTGGCCGGTGTCGTAGTCTGGACATTGCGTTTTTAGCGGTAGCAGTAGTGCTGAAAGTATGAAAGACCCACAAACAGTGCCGGCGGCCAAAGGCACGATATATCCAAAGCCTTTGAACAACAATAACAAGCAAAACGATCGGGGCCCACGGGCCAGGCACCGCCCGATCTTGCCGGCAAAGACACGTGCCGGGCCGACAGATCCGTCAATAATGGCCTCCCCCGGATGAAATGACGTAATCCCGACTCGAGGGCGACGGGGTGGCGACGGAGTTACGGATGAGTCTTAGCGGGCTCACACACGCGCACACACGACGTTTGCGTACTAATTTAGTTTTAAGGTGTTCCCTTCAGCTCCCTCGGGCTTCGAGCTCTCAAAAGGCAAGTGCGCCATATATATATACGTTATAATAAATAAATAAATAGCATTCATTCAAACAAAAAAACATAGTGGTTTACGTTGTGTTTTTACTTGAAATTTATTGATCATATCCAAAAGAGACTTGTTATCATAATTGTACCACCCACGACGGACGACGCGCAGAGAGAGTGAATCCTCCCACACCCATACATCCAGGGTGACACCACGGTACCGCCTATAAAGAGCCCACACGACCCAATCTCCTGCAGAGAACCGGCGGGTCCGAGCTAGCTCAGAATAGAGAGCTTCTTTTTTAAGTTAAGAACGAAACACGGAAAACAGAACTGCAAGCTAACGACACAGCTACTACTTATATCGGGATACTAATACGACGGAGAGAGCGAGGAGAGTGTACCCATACCAATTACAAAAAAACAAATATATATATAAGTAATCGTTCTTTCAATGGCATGGACGGAGATTAAACCAAAGGTGATGAAAAAGAAAGAAAGAAAAAAAGAAAGGAAGAACAAACGCAAAAAAAGGTGAAGACAGAAAAGAAGAAAGAGGAAGGACAAAAAAAGGACTAGATCTGTACTTCTTCATCGCGGTTCGAACCTGACATACGCCTCTCGCCAAGATCGCCGCCGCCGCCGTTGTTAACATCCTCATCACAACCTTATCCCTCATAACATCGTCGTCTACAACAAATCTAAAAGGACATGACTTAACTAAAAACAATTTTTTTACACAGATGGTGCTGGTGCTACAACAGATGGTGCTGATGCCGACGTCGTTGTCGCCGTGTTGGCGTTATTTGTGCTCGAATTGGCAAACACAGAAGGAGCTGAAGGGGAGACATCGATGCCGCCAGCCTCCCCTCCTCCCAACGACATCGAAGCCACCTGTCCAACAAGAGCTGAGGCCGAGGCCGCGACCGAATCACCTTTGGCAGAAGTCAATTCCTTTCCTGCGCTTTGCGATCGCTGGTGGGCCGGGCCCTGGCCATTAACAACGGCAGGGGGTCGGCGAGCAAGTTTTGGATTAATTATTTCGCCAGGCTAAGGAACAAATGGAAAGAGAGGTAAAAAAGACACGACATTAGTTCAACCTGGACCAGAAAACAAAGAGAAAGAACCGACCTTGATAACGTCCTCCTGCTTAATAACAGGGCTATGCTGCGCCGATCCAGGATTCGCAGTTCCATTTACATTCGCAGTCGCAGCTATAGGCGCCGACCCATTGGCATTTCCATTGGCAGCTGCGGGCGTCAAGATAGGCCTTGACTGACCCCAGGCGCCAGTAACAACAGGCGCCCTCTTCTCAGGCGCAGCACCTGACAACGGAGGGAAATCCGTAGCCTGCAAGGACAAGGAAGCACCATTTTGCTGTTGGTTGTTGCCGTTTGGCATAGGGGAGTTGTGTCCATTGGATCGAGGCTGTGATATAGGTGAGATGTTGCGCGAGTTGTTGAGCGAATGTTCTTGGTGGCGGCCACCGCCCATAGCAGCTAGTGTAGGCTGTGCCTTTAGTCCCACTGCCCAATCAGGGCGAGCTGGGAGAGGGTGATGTTGTGACGAGGTAGTCGACGTATATGTACGTCTTGATGATGACGATGTAGTAGAGGACGACTAATGAAAATAATAATAAAATGAACAATAGAAATAAAAGAATGGAAGAAAAAAAACGTACAGTTGACGAGACATCATCACAGTTGGATGAGCGCCCACCTGAGCTGCTGTTGCCCGATGGTTGTCGGTGAGCATGGAACCGTGGTCCCACAGCTTCTCCATTGTTTGAGTTATGAGGCACATATCCGCCATTCCCCACACCCGGTCCATAGCTCCACGCAGAACGCCCAGCAGGCGGCATCTGCACGCGATGCTTTCCACCACCATTCACCCCATTTCCATTTCCATTCGCATTATTAACATTCATGAGCCCAGGCGCACCACCACCTACACCGTTCCTCACATTACTTCTGTTGTTGTTGTTGTTGTTGTGGCTATTAGGTGCAATTACGCCATTCCCTAGTCCATTACGCGGGCCATTACCATTATGAGGATTAAAATGACCATTCGCAGAAGCGTGTGCAGCACCGATGTGGCTATTTCCATTTACAGCCCGAGGAACATCATTATATACCGGCTGTTGCTGAGGTTGAGGAGGATTCTGATGCTGATGTTGTTGCTGGGGAGGCACGTTCATATGGGGCGGTGGCGGTGGCATCTGCTGGCCTGGAGGAGGAGGAGGCATATGTGCCTGTGGGTAGTAACCATTGATAGGATAAGTAAATGGATGCGATGGATGTCCAAAGGGCTGATATTGAGGAGATTGGGGTTGCATCGGAGGAGGAGGGCCCATCGGGTGGATTTGATTTTGCTGAGGTTGCGGTGGAGGTAGGTTCAACGGAGGAGGTGACTGCAAAGGCTGTTGGCTGGGGTGGGGTCCCCAGTTGTAGTGTGGCGCATAGTTGACTTGGTGTGGAGGAGAGTACGGCTCTGGGCCAGAGGGTGTTGTGGGATCGGATGAACTATGCTGTGTGATGGGCGGTGGCTGATATGGATTGTAATGATGAGGGTAATAGTAGGGCGGCATGAAGGGTGGAGCAGGAGCTTGGCCAGGAGGGGAGTACGGATAGTATTGGGCAGGATAATAAGCCATGTTTGGGTTATGATGTGGCTGAGAGGGGTCGTAGACGTGGCCAGGAGAGGTATCGTGTATGGAAGGGAAATGCAAAGATGGGGAGGGAGCACGGGAGTTGCGAGAACTGCCGCCCGATCCATTGTTGTAGAAGGAACCACCGCCACCATTGCGAAGTGAGCGGTTGGAAGAGGCGGAGCCATTTGCTGGGCCTCCACGCCTCACATCCTTCCTGTCGCGTGAGTGAGATGCCGATGGAGCCGACCACTCACTCTCTGTCGCAGGAGAGCTGGCAGCATCGTCAGTGTCTCCAATACTGCTTCTACCGCCTGCGCTGGTGGAAGCGGATCCGGTAAGACTGAGAGACGAAGAGCTAGCGCTCATGTCCTTGTCCTTATTCTTCTCCTTTTCTTCGAAATCCATAAAAATGCGGGATCTAGCTTCGTTATATGCGGCTTCTCGCTCTTCTATGGTCATACGCTTTTTGTTGTTGTGGTGGCTAGAGCTTGTAGCGTTACTGCCTGATTCTGAAGGCTCTACATCAGAAAGATCTACATCCTCTCCGGCGACGGAGCCGGCCTGGGAGTGGGGTTTTGACCGACGGTCTTGGACCGATCGACGCATGATTTTGAAAGAGGGTTGGGTAGTAGCCTCGGCGGGAACCAACTCGCTGATACGACGGTCGGGACTAGAATAGAGAGATCGATGGATGAGAAAAAAAGAAGGTAAGAAGGGGAAGCAAGAGACAACAAGAGGGGGCACATACATTCTACTGTCCGCCGTAGACACAACAAAAATGCCCTTGGTGATAGGGTCGCTTTCTGGGGCCAACTTGTAGTATGCTGAGCAGCGATGGACGAGCAACCGCTGATAAGAGGTTGCAGGGGAGAGTTCAACGCGTGTCCTGTTGGATGGGAAAGGGTGAGCAAGTGAACAAAGTACACTATGGATGGGCTGCTGGGCACTGAGCACAACAAGGGGCACAGACAGTGGGCAGATGATAGAAAGGAAAAACGCACCTGCGCTCTGTAATGAGGGCCTCAAAGGTCTCGCCCAGCTTGAGGACGTAGATCCTGTCCTTGCTCCTAAGGGCCTCTAGGATCTGTGGGTCGACATCTGGGGTTGTAGGCACGCTGGCGGGTGCAGATTCTGGATCGAGGATAGGGACGATATTTGGAGGAGGGAGGGGGGAAATGGAGGGATATTGGACTGGATGATCGAGTTGTGTAGGGGCGTCCATAAAGGACCTTGTCGGGGATGGGGAAGTGCGATGTTGTATTAAAGAGCTATGCTGGAGCGTGGGCGACGTCGATGGTGGTGGTGAGGAGGGTGATATTTGGAGGTGGTCGCTGGGAAGAGGGGCGGGGAGAGACAGAGATTGTGATTGGGGTTGGTGGGGAGGTGGGTTGTGGTGGTGAGATGGGTGAGAAAGAGCAGGGGCTGAGAGGAGAGGTGAGAGGGGGCGGTAAGACAGAGCACGGGACGTACCGAGAGCCATGCAAAGGATGCAAGTGCGGGCTGGGGTGGCACGCTCAAGGGCAACAGGCCATCATCGACGAACAGGTAAAAGCTGAATGAATGACCGATGCCAAAATATCCACTTAACACCGTGGGTAACTTTACAAACAATCTCAATTTTATATTATTTATCTATCTAATCCGCTGGGCCCTTTCCATTCATTATCTGGTATACATTGAATGTCAAGCAGAACACAAACACACACAGCCCATACACCATCAGTCCAAATGCCCCCAGATTCATCCATCTGCTGACGCTCCCGTCGTTTCGTGTCAGCTGCACAATCCATCAGCGCTGAACTCGCACAGAAAAAAATTTTCATTTATTACCTTCCAGTAGAACAGCCCAGGCAGAATGAACGAAATCGTCGTCGACCCAGTCGCACCCACAAACGACAGCACTGCTTGCAGTTATTCATCTGTCAGACGGTAACCACCAAATCCACTCACCCAGTTGCAAATCATCAACCAGGTAGGCCACTGTGAATCCGGATGCAATAATCACAGACGTCAGCACAAAGTGTTTGACTGTCGACATCTCAGCAGGTCCGTGCCCGTGCTCGTCCCCTCCTAGCTCTGGCTCCTGCTCTTCGTCGTCCTCCCCATCCCCTGCAGTGTTAGTCTTTGGAGGGGCGATCGCATGCCCAGGGTGGAACACCTTGTCCAGGCAATTCCGGCACGGGTGAACCTGTAGCGGGTACGAAAATAGCACCAGGACTACAATTGCCAGTTGGCCGATGGCGATAAAGAGCGATGTCGACGGATACATGGCAATGATATTCGCTCCAACCTGCAGGTCCGTCACACCAGTTAGTCGGAGAAACTCTGGCCTCTTCGCACTACACTCGCCTTGGATCCGAAGGTAAGATATCCAAAGACAGCAATAACTTCATATGTTAGCGTGGCTGCTCCAATCGACCCCCCAATAACAGTGTTCATGCGACGTTGCGAGTTGTTTTTCAATTCATTGTATATGGGGAACAACTAAATCAAGCCGCTTTAGCACCATAGATACCATGAATGAAAATAGCGAAAAAAAAACATGCATTCTGCGCGCATGTAAATGCAAACACCTGCACAGGGAATGTCGAGACAAAGTTGGGGGTAAAATGAATCAACCTGATCTCCCCTGGCTCAGGCATGCCTTTGAGCGGCCAGAAATAGCACTTGATCACTATAATCACTAGATAGGCTGTATATCAATGAATGGGGTCAGCATACATGAAAACCCCTATCAGCACGTCCCACCCACCTACGGAAAACAGCGCAATGTAGCTTGTGTGACGCAAACTGTTCAGGTGTCTCAGGAAACAGAGCGGAACGAGGATGAGCATGAACAGTGTGATCCAGTTGCCACCATTGAGAGCCCACTCCGGCGGGTTCGTTGTCTCGGACGTTAGATCATGATAGAGCGAAGCGACCACGTTAGGCATGAGCCCTTTGATGATGATCAAATAGCTAGATACAGAAGAAGAATCCCATTAACATATGCTTCCTGAATCCAAAGGTACAAATGGCTCAAGTGCGCACCGAGGCGCCCTCGACAACGCGTGTCCTGAAAAAGGAAGTAACAAAGTCCAAAACCGCACCTTATAGACACGCCAAAGCACTTGGTCGCGATAGCTGCATCAAAGAAGACAGCAGCGCCGGGAAAGGTTAGCTGCGAGATAGCGTGGAATGACGCGTGACGGTGTTTCGTCTTCGTCGCGCATAGCGAGAGGAGGTATAGGCCAAACGCGGCTACGGAGCCTGATAACACACAGGTTATCATGCCGGGTATCATCCCTGCTGAAGCCATTGCCTATCGCACAGAACAAAGCAGGCATGAAATGTCAGCTAAGCTCGTACAGAGCAGAGATAGCAAGATAGCAGGAATACCAGAGGGAATGTAAGCATGCCTAATTGATAGTGCCCACCAATGAGCGTCTGCAATGCTTTTGAAGATACGAATGAGACATACCACTTCCAATAATCGTATTCGATAGATTACTTATGCAACTGACAAGAGTTGCATGACCATCCTCTTCCTTGCTCAATGTGCGCACACGACCATTTTCGCCTCCAAGAAGCGCCCGTGACTCGTCTCCATGTACGGGTTCATGCTCTTCGTGAGCATGGCTATTCGGCGCAGTGCCATAGGATTGTACCATTTCGTATACTTCGTCTGGGTCGTCCTCGTTGGAATTAAAATACTCCTTGTTCTTGTTGGAAGCAGCAGTAGCACGACCGCCAAATATCCCGAGCAATTTACGGGGATTGGGTAGGGTAATGAAAGTGGGGGGTTTTCTCGAAGACGAACGAGGAAACAGTTTCGACCGAGGGAGTTGTGGTCTGGTGTGGGAGCAAAAGCAGCCACGGGCCCACAAAGTGCGTTTGAAGGAGTGTGTGTGATTTCCTAAGCACCCTGACTCGGATGCGGAGCTGAATATGGAAAGATAAGCGGGTGTGGTAGGCTGGCTGTGATAGAGTACGTGTGGCTGGCACAAGTTACCCTGGGATATTAGCTGTTAGAGTTGGAGATAAACCATAAACGGATCTTGGTGATTCTCCGCTAGACTCATTTTACCTTTACACGATTCAGAAGACGTGTTTCTTGGCAGCTAAAGATCATTGATCCTGCGTTCCCAGCACGTGATATCTACGAACGTGTCCAGGAAACGCGGGTTGCGATCTTGCTTTCCTAACTTGCTGTGCTTTTTTTGCTTGTGAAAGACATCCTCCCATCAATTTTCCCCCTTTAAAATGATTGGGATGTGAATCGACATGGGTCTCAGTAGTAACTGAACTCAAATACCATCACTACGAATAGATATAAAACATCGTCTATGTTTGGTCTATGTCAGACAATTCTGGCTCTGAGAAGATACTAACAACCTGTGAAACGCATCTATAATCGACAATCTTTTTTTGTATCGAAAGCTAGCGCTGATGCAAGAGTTGGCAACATAGTGACATGGACATGGAACAAGGCGCCTGAGCTCAGTGGATCCAATGTTGTCGGAATTGCTGCCAAAATGACGCTATCAGGGCGGATATCACCTGACGGCGCCTAAATATGCCTCACGGTCAGCGGTCTAGACCTGAGATGACTGACATCAACGTGATTGGCTTCCCCTCGTTCCTCTTATTGTACTGCATTCCTTCTACCGTGTAGTTCAGAGCACTGAGCGCTTTCTCAATGCAGTCGCGGTGCTTTCAGCCCACCTTTAACCATCGCACAGCTGCTTCTCTCTTCAGAACGAGCGCTCACCGTCTATCGTCCCGCTCAACTGCCCCTAGAAATCACCTTCAGTCGTCCAGCTATGTAGCTCTATACCACTCATATCCTCCAGGTCTCAATCCCGTCAAGCCACTTAAACTTCCCCGCGAACACCACAGCCTACTACCCCTCGTCCATTCATGCAATAACCTCATCCTCTCCAACCACCCTTGGCATTCGGACACACCACACACCGTCGCGACGCGGACAGCGCAAGGCGATCTAATCGACCAAGAAACCGTCGTCCCCTTTGTCATCTCGCACGATCACCGCGACTATCCGGCCGTGGGTTTCATCCGCCCCCAGGTCGCAGCGGCGTTAGAAGAGGACCACCAGAAGCACCTCGTCTCGGGCTCTGCTTCGCCCTGGGACCTTCGTTACTCAAAGGAGCTGCCCAAGGTGCTCAAGGCTGTCGCGTTTGCTCCCTGGGTCAACGAGGGTGGCAAGTACACGCGCACTATGCACATGGAGAGGCTCATTTACGACTGGAGGAAGCATGATGTCTTTTCCGATATTCTCAAGGGTGAATTTATTCATTAATATTCCCAGAGCCACCGCGACTAAAGCATGGATAGGGTGGAGCGATGAAGCGTATCCAGTCTACACACACGCTCCTCAGCAAATCAGCACGAACCATGATCCCATAGCCTTTGCTATTGAGCGTGCCGCTCTCCCCTTGTTCGGCCTCGTCAACTTTGGTGTTCTCCTTACAGGTATGTTTATATATGCGATTAATATGCCGAACCTGCTCTGACTGTTTTGCACCTAGCTTATGTTCGTGACCCTTCTACCGGACGAATACAAGTCTTTATCCCTCGTCGATCTCTCAACAAACGAACGTAAGCACGTTTCGCCGCTCTTACTACCTGCATTGTACATCAAATTCTAACTGTTTGATTGATTAGATGGCCTGGAAAGCTAGATGTGACGGTAGTGGGAGGTATGGGACTCGGGGAATCCGCCATGGATACCATTTTGCATGAATCGGTAGAGGAGGCTCTCCTTGATCACGACTACGTGAAAGAGCATATCCAATCTGTCGGTGGCCTCCCCTTCCCCAATCGTTCGCCAAAAGGCTGGATCATCCCAGGAATGTACTACCTATACGACTTGGAACTCCCACCAGATGGTTCGTTGACACCGCGAATCAACGCTTTAGACGGAGAGGTGGAGGCATTCGAGCTTCTCGATGTACAAAACGTCTTGCAAAACCTCGTCGAAGGCCGCTTCAAACCGAGCTCAGCTATGGCTATTGTCGATTTTCTCATACGACACGGCTATTTAACCGAGGACACAGATCCAAGATACCTCGATGTCTGTCGTATACTCAAGACAGACATCAAGCTCCCGGTCGCATGGAGGTCATATCCGTGATTATAACCTATGATACCTTGTTTTACTGTAGTGTCGCTTTCCTGCTTCCCAATTTGCTATATATATGTGTATGTAACATAATTCTCTATTCCAGGCCGAATACAAGAAGATGATAGACGGATAAATTAAATACTTGCTACTGTACCATAAGTAACCCACAATTATCAATGCATAAAAAGTATCACTGTTAAAGGATGGAATGCAGTTTACTTTCATGTGGTCTTTTTAGGTCCAAAGAAGTTCATAAGTCTAGGTTGCTGTGTTTTAGCACCCCCGGTTTTTGGAGCTGCCTTGGCCTTGGGTGCAGAGGCAACTTTGATGGGCGCTTTCTTCGCTGCTGGCTCTTTCACCTCCTTCGCAGCAGGGACAGCTTTGACCTCAACTTCTTCTTTCCTGACAGCAGCAGCCTTGGGCTTCGCTTTAGGTTTCGCTTTCGGAGGCTCTGGTTCCTCTGGCGCTTCGTCGCTAGCCACGGATTCCCAGTCCGAATAATCTTCTTTGACTATATCCTCATCAGTATAGTAAATCATAACAGTAAAACAGCAAATAAAACGTACCAATATAACCATTCGCATCTTTCGTTCTTCTTGTCTTCGTTACCTTTCTTTTCTTCAGGCCATTACGACCAACCGGGACGACAGCCTTCGGTTTTCTTTTCTTGACCACTTTGGCCTTTGTAGACGGGGCATCGGACATAGGAACGTCTTCATCGTCAACACGCATACTGTCATCTTCGTCCATTTCTTCCTCCGCGTCATCCCGTTCATTCGAGCTAGCATTTGTCGAAGGCACCCGCGACACTTTCTCAACCTCATCTAAGGAGTCCGAGGCAAGTTGAGCAACAATGAGTCATTCAATTAAAATCACACTGACCGTCATCCATGTCCATGAGCCTCATGACGTCGTGCTCAGCGTCAGAATTATGCCCGCTGGTCGTTGTATAACTACCCCTCGACTTGCGAGCTGTGGGTTTCTTGGGCATCGGCACATCATCTTCGTCATCTGAAAGAACAACCTTTCGTCTGACGCGTGTGCTGCCTTCCGTTTTCGAAGATTCGGTATTGCCATGTCTCTCGACAGATTTGTCCCGATTTTCGAATCCGACCGAGGACTTTCTTTTAACACCCCGCTGATGAATTATAAGTATCAAAACACCTGGGGTTGGAGATGAGAACTTACAGTGGACTTCTCTGTAACCTTCTCCGGCTCCTTGTCCTCTTTTGTGCTGGCAACACTAGGTGCACGAGAGGGAACATTAGAAACGGATGTCTTGCTTTTTGACAAAGGTGCCTTCTGGGGCATATTAGTTTTCTGTGGCGCATCAGGCTTCTCGGCAGGAGGAGGAGGAGGCGCATCAGCCTTCTCCTTCTTTGCTGCATCTGCAGCAGCAGCCTTGGGCGCAGCCGGTTTTGAAAAGAACATCCTCTTCGCCGGTTCAGGCGCCGGCTCTTCCTGCTTGATCTTCTTAACATCTTTATTTTCTTTAGCCTTTGCAGCCCCGCCGAAGAAGTTGCTCAGTTTTCCTCCTGAGGCTTTAGACTTTTCGTTTGATTTTTCTTTCGTATCCTGTTTGACCTCGGGTTTCGTCTCGGGCAGTTTCGACTTGGATGGTCCCGCCACTGGTGCAGGAGGTGGCATCCTTTTCTTGAACGGGCCGGGCTGAGCATGTACTCAGACATCATGCATGATGAGAGATGGATGACTGGAAAAGCGCACCTTGATTTCTTTGGCTACAATTCGTCCAACAATCGCCGCGAATTCAGGGCCTTTGGATTTATCCGTGACGCGTACATCCGCTGTAGATGGACAAAGCAGCCCAGCGTCCTATTTTCAGACTTTCGTTAATATGGTCGTTTGAAATAGCACGGGAAATTAGCTTGCGTGTATTGGAGCAGGGGATAAACTGTATATGTGAATAGAATGCACTTCGTCAAATAAGGATTTGGAATCTACAGGGGGCAGAGTTCTCAGTTTTTGAAACGCGATCCACAGTATGTTAACTCACCTTCGAGGTCCTTTTCGTTCACAATCATGACAATCGTCTGTGGCACCTCCTCACTGTCAATTTCCACATCATCATCATCAACATTCGTCGGTTGGGTTCCGCCCATATAATAGTCCCCATCCGAGCTCTGTGTTCCTCTATATCGCGTGTTGGTAGCAGGGGTACCAGTAATTAGGAATGTTGCTACGCAGGACTGCGAATGATAGGGAGCTTCGTGATGATACGTTGCCAGTTCACTGATTGCGTGCAAGTGAGTGAGAGCGCTAACGTATGAGCAAAAGACGCCCACTTCTTAGCGGCATTGACGTGAATTGAAAGGTGTCTGCTCAATGCACGGAATGTCACCTGGCGATGAACACGATACATCAATAGTCTGACGGAGTGCAACGGTGAAAAAAGACAATTACGATATTCCGCTCAATAAACAATTGCTTGGTGAGATAGTCTGTAATGGCTTGCGTCGACATTTTGGCGCAAATGAAGGCGATTCAATGAATGATGAAGTGCAAACGGTGTTATGAGGCACCTTCGACCTACTCCAAGTCAACAATTGATTCTCAGGGCACTTGTCCCGAGGTAAGCGAAATCACGTAGAGTTATTGTTCACGTGAACATAGATAACGCGTTTGTGACAGCATATAACTGCCTTTCAAATTGAGACAAAAATAGAAACACGTAAAAACGATAAGAAACGGTATGCAAAGTATGCAACTTATTGACAAACATATGAAAGTGAAAAAAGTACTTGACATAGCGAGGTGCGATAGCGAGGGATGAACGAAAGCAAATAAACAAATAAACGAAAATGATGATGACGACGATAACGTGAATAAAAGAACAGAAAACTTCGGAAAACATATACTATACTACTAAGAATCATTCGGCCTCGTGCATAAATGTCATGTTCGCGTAATTCAGTGTCCGTGATTATGGGGATGAGAAAGTTCATATCCTTTGAGCGTCTCTTTCGGCTGCATATCGTGAACCGTGTTTCAAACGGTCGGCTTCTCTGGCCCTCATCCTCTGCTGCCTGACATCTGACATCATTTGACGCCCATAGGGAGACATCTCAGACGAAGAGGCAGGAGATGGGACAGTTACACCGTGTCCGTCGAGGGGAGGTCGGAACATTGCCTGTTGTACAACCGTCCGAAGTAGAGAACGTGAGGTTGAGCTGTTGGATCGCAGAGGGGTGGAAGGAAGCTCGGCCTTGACAGCTAGGCTCAATTGGTTTTCCTTTCGGCTACCGGATGAAACCCTCTCGAGCTTCTTTGGTCGAGACACATATTCGGGACCAGCCTCACAGCTACAAGAAGAACGTGAGGATGATTGTGAATTACTTCTTCGATGGGACTGAGATCTCTTTCGAGGAGAAGGGGGAACCATGAAAGGATCGGCGGTTGGAGGTGAATTAGATACTTCACCCAATGCAGATCGCCTACGGGTAACTCCACCATTTGACATTTTGCGCGGGGGAGCTCGTGGGCCTCGAAGTAATCTTGGAGGGCCAGTTTGATTCGTAGATGGCGTGGGTGCTGTAACGATAACCTTCGTGGGGCCGTTCATAATGACCTTGACAGTATTCTTCTTGTCATCAAAGTTGTCATTGGGAAGGGCTATGGGAGTTGCAACGCTATTGGGGACGTAAAATGAATTCCGTGGAGCAGTGCGATAGTCGTGACTGTCGTCAGAAAAAGCAGAACGGGGCTCTCGTGAGGAAGGGCTTTCCTCAATTAAAGACTGAGGACGAGTGTTCCTAGGGGTGTCTTCGATAGCATATGGCATCGCTGAAAGTTTCGGAGGGTTGATTTGGAATCGAGGAAGATTAGGGTTCGAGATATGATTTTCGCGCGGTGGATTCTCGTCTGAAGGTGTGCTAAAGCAACTCGGAACTTCTGGTAGAGAACGATCCAAGTCCTCCGCCGGTTTGGATTGCTTCCCTTTTGTTAAGAAACCGAACACCTGGGAAGCCCTTTGAGGAGTGCTGGGGTTACTGTTGCTGTAAGGGTAATTTTTTTGGTTGGTGCCGTCCAAATCATCGAAGCCTTGAGAATGATCTGCACTCAAACTCAGTTCTACTTCCATTGAAGATATAGCTGGGTTGTCGAAAGTGGTATTCACCACGCTGGCATCAGTCACAAATGAAATTTCAGGTTCGGGGAGCTGTGTGTTTGAAGGCGCGATTGGTGTCTGCAGAATCAAAGAGGACCGAGATGAAGCTGCCTCAGTTTCCCTGCAAAGAGTTCAGTACAATATTTTATTGAAGTATGAAGAAGCACTAACGCTAAGAAACGCTCTGCCCAGGAGATATCTCCTTCAACACTGCTGTTATCGCTTCCCTCTCTTGAATTGGCACTGGAAGATGCGCCTAATAATTGTCGTAGAGTAGAGCCATTTCGTCGCACCTGCGCACGTCCATCTTCAAGACGCTTGTTTTTAGGCGTGCTTGGCGGACTGTTGGAAAATGCATCTGCAGCGAGCTTGCCGTGGTCGTCGTACAAATCAATCAGACTGGCGACAGAAGGATCCGAACGCAATCTGAGCACTCGACTATCATCTACCGGATGTAAAGAGGTTCTATTATCCTTTTTCCTTGCTGCTTTATCCTCATCAGGCTCATGGCGAGCGTTACCGAAATCCGTGGAAGGATGCCTCGTCCGTCCATGAACGGTGACATTATAGGTGCCCCGCTGTGAGACGCTGGCACTCCCCAGACTAATAGTTGAAGAAGCTGGGGTATGTATAACCCTGTTTATGGGATGGGCTATACATTGCTTTCAGTTATAGTTGTTGCGGCACGCGGGGGAGACAGGGAACTCACGCAGTGGCGGCAAAGTTGCAAAATCAAGCTCAGAGCTTGCAACGTATCGAGCTGAACTGGATCTCAAAAGGCGGCTCACAGCCGCTTCATGTTCTTCGTCCTCAGCGGGTTGGACGGGACGCACTTCTGTCCAAGGTTGTTCAGGGAGAGGAACGTCGTGATCAACAGGCGGACGCTGCTTCTTGTGTTTCTTGCTGCCCATAGAAAAAAGACGCTTGAGGAGCCCCATTGTAAAGAGTGTGGTTGAAAGGAGAGGAGAGGGTGCCTAGGGCACTTGCATGCACAAGATGAAGGTTCGAGGACGGCTATGTCCCAATGCGGACAAGGCGTACTCGAACTTACACCAAATATGTACAAGCACAGGAACGCGTTCTATGCACGTGATCCGCATGACCTGATGCTGAAATGTCGGTTGCCGATCCGATGTCGGTCTCCCCGCAACATCGAGGATGGGGTCCAACATGGTGCCCAACACTGGGAGTACAGCCAGGGATTTCTGTATGCTCGAGCGCAACATATTGTCGCACTTCAAACTGGCCCTCCTGTTGTCTCTCATGTCCTCGTCTTTTCTTCTTCATGTCCGCCTTGTCCCTGTAGAACACGAATCAAAGGGTGGAGTTCCTCTGGCGTCCGTCGAGTTTGCGGCTGCAATGCTTGCAATAGTCGCAGGAATCTGGGAGTATTACAGTGGTTATGCTGATCTGCGACAAACGAGGGCTTTCCTGGCAGCAACAAAGTACGTTTCCCATTTTTATGAACGCCCCTATTCTAAACCGCATTCAATGGCAGGCCTCATCTAATCCTGATGAGCGTCGTAGCTGGGGTTGTATTTGGAACTTGCATCGTGCTTGTTGTTCAAGATCAATGAATATGATTGGTATATCGCTCAGGCTATTTTTCACTTTTCGCACTAAGTCGATTGTCCAGAGCTCAATCCTCCCGCGTCAGTCATCTCTTGCGAATATGACGGATATTTGGAGTCTTGTGCTGATGCCGTCCTGCCTTTCACCTGCAAAGCTATATATAAGTTTGCCAATGTAGAGAAAGTGTAATAGTAACTTGTGTAGATAACTACCATGTGTCTGTAAATTAATGTTGGCAAGATTGCCCCAAGTAATATCAATTACGTGTCAACACTTGCATCAAGTCGAGGTTCGCGCTCATTGCGAGCTCGTTGCTGATTTCTGAACGTAAAGGTCGCACTTTATCGGCCTAATGAGAGTTCACCGTTCGGAGAGACAAATTCGGCAAAGCCATGGGCCCCGATTTTTTCCAGGGGCTTTTAGAAACGTGGATTAAATATGGAATCTCTGATGGTTCGATCTTTATATTTGCCTTACTGATTCTCGTTCTCCCCCTCTTTATTCTCTTCTCTGCTATCATACCCTCTTTTTGTTCTTCACTATTCCCTTGTATCTGAACGACATCTAACGAACCGCCTATGAAAATCACGCAAAAGATCGAACAGTCCACCAAGGACAACAAAATATGGTGGTCATTCGAATACTTTCCACCACGGACTGCCCAGGTCTGTCGTCTTCCAATCCTTTATCTACAGTTGGTTTTATGATATGTCGCCAGGGTCTGCAAAACCTTCTGGATCGCATAGAGCGCATGCGAGCACTTGGGCCCGAGTTTATTGACATTACATGGTGTGTTCAAACAGTTGTCTAATCTTCAAGTCTCATACATATTATTCAGGAATGCTGGAGGAAGAACCTCTGATCTCACCGCCGAGATGGTAAAAACATGTCAGGGCCTAATTGGTATTGAGACTTGTATGCATCTTACGTGCACCAATATGCCTAAGGAAAAGGTCGACATTGCATTGCGGGTATGTCTATCATCATCAGTTAGAATTGCATCGACACCTTGAACTTCATACAATATTTTAGGAAGCAAAACAAAGTGGCTGCAGGAATGTTTTGGCTCTTCGAGGCGATCCCCCAATGGGCAAGGAGGAATGGGAAGCTGTTGATGGTGGTTTCGTTCATGGCATTGATCTCGTAAAACATATCAGACGAGACTATGGCGACTACTTCGATATTGCTGTCGCCGGTTTCCCAGAACATATGACACTCCCCAAAGAAGAGCTCGACAAAGAGATATACTACCTGAAGCAAAAGATCGATGCTGGAGTTAGCTTTATCTTCACTCAGATGTTTTACGACGTCGACCTTTTCATCAACTGGGTGAAGGCCATTCGTGCTGCTGGCATTACTATTCCAGTGGTCCCAGGTATCGCTCCTATACAAACCTGGAACGGCTTCCAACGTGCTACAAGTCTGGCCAAAATCACTATTCCCAAGTTATTCCTTGACGCACTAGAACCGGTCAAGAATGACGATGAGAAGGTTCGAGAGGTCGGTACACGTCTTGTTGCTGATATGTGTCGCAAAATATTGGATGCCGATATCGGGATTCGTGGCCTTCATTTCTACACCATGAACTTGGAGAAGGGTACGAAAATGTTGCTTGAGGAATTAAACTTGGTACCCAGAATCGAAACCATTAAACCCTTACCCTGGAGACAAGTAAGCATCATCCCCTCAAAGCATTTCAAAATGATTTTAATTTTTATGATAGTCTCTTACACCTAATCGGCGCCATGAGACTATCCGTCCCATCTTCTGGGCGAACAGGACCAAATCCTACATCTCAAGAACAGAGAACTGGGACGAGTACCCTAATGGCCGTTTTGGTGACTCCCGCAGTCCTGCATATGGTGAACTTGACGGCTACGGTGTCTGGATCAAGCAGACAGTAAATGCCTTTACTCTACCCCCCTTTAGCCTTGTTAATTAATATCTTGTGTTCTGTTTATAGAAAGAAGATGCACTCAAACTATGGGGCCATCCGATCACGTTTGCCGATCTCTCAGCGTTGTTCACCAAGTTCTGTTCCTCTGAATTGAAGGCCTTACCTTGGTCAGACCAACAGGCTTCAATCGAAACTTCGGTCATCTCGAAGCAACTGGCCCAAATCAATGAACTCGGATTCTTGACCATCAACTCGCAACCAGCTGTCAATGGTGCACGGAGCGACGACAAAGTGTTTGGGTGGGGCCCCAGCAATGGCTATGTTTACCAAAAGGCAAGTTTTTGTCCTCTTTCTTCAGTGGATATGTTCTCACCTTTGGGAGCTGGTTTTGCTTTTAGGCGTATCTCGAGTTCTTCGTCAACCCTACCCTTCTTTCTCTGCTTCTAACACAGATCGAACGTGATAAGAATATTACGTATTATGTCATTAATAAACGAGGCGATCTGCGCACAAACAATCACTCAGACGGGCCAAATGCCGTCACTTGGGGAGTGTTTCCTGGCAAGGAAATCATTCAACCTACCATTGTGGAGGCAGTGAGTTTCATGGCCTGGAAGGTTCGTTGCTCTTTTTGAAAATCTTCAACTTCCTACATGCTAATATTACATAAAAAGGACGAGGCCTTTGAGCTTGGTGCCCAATGGGCTAAGCTGTACGAACACGACTCTCCCTCCAACAAACTCATCGCGGATTTCATGGAAACATCGTTCTTAGTTAACGTTGTCCATAATGACTTCCATGACCCAGACGCCATCTTCAGGCCCTTCTATAAGGCCGGCGCTGAATACCTCGCACAAAAGTCTAAATCCACTGCCGTCAATGGCCACTAAAATCTTTGCAGCCACCATCTGTAATCACCATCACCGCTCATCTTTGCTTCTAACCCTCTCTTCTCTTTTCCTCGTTTCTCAGTCTCGGGTTCAACCCCCGTTGATCTGTCCGTAGCCATGGCCATGGGTACAACTCTTCCAACTTCATCGTCTTCTTCATCACTTTCGTTCTCCATTTCTTCTTGTATTCACATTGCATCTCATCATGACTTTTTTCATACATTCTGCATCAACTGCATTCATCATTTAGATATCCCACGCGTCATCTGGCATTAGTTACACATCGGAATCATACATTTAAAACAATTTGGCTTGGACCAGCCCTGCTGAATGGTCTGGAATAAGGTAACTTATAAATTACATCAGCTCGGAAAAGAAGAAATCGTTATTCATTGGCGGTGGACCAGCCACAAGACCGCTCGGAATTTCCACCATCTCTCCTGATAGATCTGTGACAAAGAGATGTTAATCTTACAGTCGTTGCCATATAGAAGATACTAACCAAGAAGTTTGATTTTCAGTCCGATCTCCGTCAGAGCTTGAACAAATCCTGCCGTCTCTTTGGACGATACATGGCCCCCGTCTCTCCTCAACATGTTCAAACCATCGGTCCAATCTGCCCAACGTGACTGATCTGGAGCTATTTGATCTGCTAAAGAACCCTCGTGCGCACTTAGTAACGAAAAGGATAGAGGAGATGGAACAAGAGCAGAAGTGGGAGGTAGATCATTTTGATCCCGCAAGACATTGGGAGGTGGAGCACACGTCCCTGTGGCGATTTCACTGATCATGGACATGTCGATCCTCTCCGGTAAATCTTCGAGACCATTTCGGACTGGAAACTTGACCGCACTGTCGACGTAATGCAAATATTTGAGACCACTGTCCTGTGTAACGGTTAGTACACTGCCTCCCAAAAAAAATGCTCGTTTACCAATCTCATGAAGCGCCATGGTCGTCCAGGTCTTCGAACTCCTTCGCGCGGTGATGATGCAGGGAGAGCATTGATAAACCACGCGCCTTGCAGTAAGCATTGTATTCTCTGTTGCCTAACAAATTCAAAGGATTCCTTGTAGAGTTTGGCGCGCAGATTTCTGTCCGACTGTAAGAATGCAAGTATTGTAGGAATGTTACAACATACCGAACCGGTATCTTGCTCAAAAGGTCATCTTCAAGTTCTAATTCCTTCATCTGACGGTCTCTGACCGCTCGATATTCACACTCCATGAAATCGTGTTCGACTTCATGCCAAGGGCGCACATTCTCTCTTCGAAGAGCTACTTTGACCCTATGAACAAAAAAGTATATCAGAACCAGACAGATCCATGGTAAACTTATGCATAAAACCGCAAAAAGGACATACTGGCTGCGAACCAATGCTGCCACACGTGTAAAATCGTCTGCTGCAGCGCCACTTTCACTCCACATACGAATAAAGAAATGAGTGGCCAATGCATGAACCTTTGGAAAGTCCAGGAAGAATGGTTGGAATGTTGTCGATGTAGAATCTATGACAATACCATTGAAAAATAAGAGTATAGACACGGGGAAGAAACCTACAACCAGGGGCAAATATCGCCCAATGTTCAGAAAGTAACTCAACAACTTCATTTGAAGCCTTCCCAATCGGACATCTCCGACTCTCAGGTCGACTCAGCTGTTCAAGGACAATCTGTACATTCCCTCGTGTCATTGATATGATCGTGATGATAAATGGAACCCAGCACACCTTTGAGAAATCTGGATCACTTTCTACGAATTTTCTCTGATAATCAAATTGAATACTTGAAGAGTGATCCTCAAAATTTCATACACACCAAGCAGTACAGTCCCAGTTGACCGACTTCACTGAATTCTTGTGATATGTCTTCTGTTTCAAATCCAAGCTTTCTCCACTTCAAAATTTGACCATATTGATCCACTTCTTCTTCAAGTTTACTGCTGGTCCAAATAATGTCCAGGTCTTCTGCGGAGACTTCATCATCATCAGGATCAACGGGTGTCGTTTTCTTGCGGTAAGTAACTCGGACGATATTGGCTTGGAAGTCCAATATACATGACGTTAAGTCTTCGACGGTGTGTAAAGACATCAGACGCTTGAAATAACATCAGGACAGTGGACCAGTAGAGTTAGCGCAAGACGCACCACAACAGCCTTCCGAACATTAAGCCTCTCCAATTCTTTTATAAATTCTTCCCATCTCGCATCGCTCGCATGAGCGACAAGCGAATTAATAAGCATCATACTAATACACCAGTGATGAGAAATGTATGCATCTTTCCAAAGCAAAAAACAAAAAACCTATATTGAGCCATAGCCATATCCGCACTCCCCAAGCGGTTAACAACAGTCTCAAGCAGGCCGCGTTCCTTTCGCATTTGTTCGAAGACCACCTGAAATCCATATCGATAAACAGAACCGGGTTGAGGCACTGGTGGACCTCGACTTGATCCTGCTTGTTGTGTTCCAGGAACGTTGCTAGGATCGGCTTCCACCAACTTCTTCAAAATAGCAGTCGCTGGCCTACATACATTTATCAAAGACTGCGGAGACGACAGAATTTCCACAACTCTTAATATGAATTTATCGGAAAGGTTTGCCCAACCGTATTCTAAATCCATTAGGTTTTGCATTGCTGTGAGTGCGTACTGGAATCAAGTAAGTACAAAATGAAACATCAACTCTCTGTTACGTACTGCAAGCGTATTTCCTGTGGTGGTGAATATGACATCGACTAGCTCTCTTAGGCCATTATGGTCCAAAAATTCACGGGCGAAGGCTTCTTCCTGCAAAGATATTTAGTCAGGGGTCCCTTAGAAGCCCCCAAGTACTCACACGAATGAACTTTTGCAACGAAAACAATGTTAGCCTGAGGGTTTTGTCGTTCTTGTTAGAAAGCTTCTCCGCTGTTTCTCTTGCCTCTCTTGCAGGCGCGTTAACGAGTCTGTGACAAATGCTCAATTCATAACTTTGAAAGTACAGTAAAATATACTCACTTCAGATTGACTTTGTTCTTGATCTTCTTTCTCAGGTTATCATTTGTCACCAATTCATCCATATCATCCCTTAATGCGAAGTTTTGGTATGGTTCCTTGATCTTCAAGTTAATACAGAGTTGTTTCATGACATCGTCCACTGTAAGGGTTGGATCGATACGAGTTCGAACAGTCATGCCATCACCGGTTGTAACATTATTTGTGGGTACCAATGCGCCAGATTTTGCCTGGGTGCCATTTCCTGAAGTCGAAGGACCCGATGAACCTCGAGCTCCGGATGGATTCTGACCTGAGGTCGACATGATTCAGAAGGAAGTCAACTGGGGAAGTTGCAGACGTGGTTTGGCGTAAAGAAAGGGTTATTAGCTAAAGAGATGACGAGGTACAGTAGGGTACATGATTTCTAACGTTTCTTCTCCCTGTCACACAATATTCTAGACTCACTATAACTAAAACTTGGGCTACGTAAACTGTTGGTGTGTGGCTGCAAAGCCAAATCTAGGTAGTTTTCAAGTCAGCGCAAGTCAAGACAAATACACATGACAGAAAGATGGGTCAGTCAAGCAAGATATCGTCTGTTGTATCAGCCCAGAAGAACAGATACTCTGACTGACGTGCAAATGTCGATACTAATTCATCGTCCAGAACCGTGATCGTAGAAAGTAACTCACATATAGTATCAAGGGTATAAATCAGGCTTGAATATATCTGTGCTGGAAACGTATAAAGTGAGTCGGGATGGAGAGCCCGGTCAAGAAATAAAATTTGAGTATCTACCGACAGTGACTGTGGGAAACTAGAATTAACACGTGAGATAAACTGCATAGCCACCATCCCTGCTTCAATTACAATGATCGATAGCCTTCAATAGCGCAGAAAAATTTTTAACACAGGGATAGTCAAAGTAGGACTGATCAATAGTGACCAATCCCTATACGAGGATGGGAGGATTGCATTCCTGGTATCGAGGATGTCGGCCTCATATATATCAGGACCTGTCACAGATCTATGTCAAATGCATACTAATCAGGCGGTATAATCTTAAAGTCGTGGTAGTCAAGGCTGAGAAATTTGTATTAATCGGCTCTGCTACATTCCGACAACCCTCATTAGAAACCCTCATTAGATAGCAAGCTCATAAGCAAAGGCAACAGCGATTTTAGCGAACTCCAGTGAGTGCGCCCATGAGAAGCCAGATACGCTGGTGGTATCTGCTGCCTTGTGGATATTAGGGTTGTCGTTACCGGTCACTGCTTCGTAAGGGAAAGCCGAAGGGAATCCTGCTTTATACCAGCTGGCATGGTCGGAGCATGCATATCCGCACTGTGGGATACGACAGATTATAAAATGAAGGCAAAATAATGGGAATATTCGGCGTACAGGTTTATCCATGGCCCAAGGAATTCTGGAGTAAGCAGTAATAAGCGCTTTGAGGAACGTGTTCAAGTTGGCGTCAATGTAATCCGCTTGGAGGGCCATGACTTCGGTAGTACCGGGTTTGAAGCTTCGCGTGGAATTAAACAAATTAGAAAAAGTACAACATTTATCTGCGAAACACGACATACTAGCCTGACATGTCCAGTTGCATGAATGCCCTGACATTGACCCCAGAGCTCTTATAATTGGTTGCAATCGCCTGTGAGCCGAGGAGACCAACTTCCTCGGCAGCATACCAATGAAATTCAACAGGATTTGTTGGCTTGAATCCAGCCGCAAGCAAAACTCTGAAGGCCTCGATGAGATTGACAGTTCCTGTGCCGTCATCATCAGCACCAGGTGCACGCCCACTAGTGGGATTGCTCAAATTGATGGAGTCCATGTGAGCACCAAGAATTGTGACTGGTCCAGCCTTATTGGTACCAGGAATTTTGGCGATGATGGAAGATTGAACATAGCTGTGCGCGTAAAGGCTGACGGTGACATCACTCCGCTTGTACGTTGAGATATACTGTGAAAGTACGATATCATTATCGAGAGTGACGGCGGAAGCGCCGAAAAAGACTCACGTCAGCAATTGTGTCCTTAATCCAGGTGCTTGCAGATGCACCAGTAGAGGCTTTGTAGTATCGATTATTGAACGAGGACAGAGTGCTGAGTTTCGACTGCATGTTGGAAGTGGATACCGTCGCAAGGATAGGTGTCAACACGGACTTATACGACACCGAAGTTGGGACTATACCCTCGTGTGAGCAAAATTAATCAATATACAGACTGGAGGCTTACATGTCGCCAACGCAGCTGCTTTGGCTGCCACCCTGCTAGAAGAAAGCTTCTGCTCCTCTTCGTAAACTTCAGTGACATCGAACTATTGATGGACATCGTCAACCCAGAATAATCCATCACCGAGCTTCTACTAAGAACATACGAATTTAACACCAGCCCGGAGAAGACCAAACACTTCATCTTCCGTCTTCCAGACAGGCTCAGCACCTTCTGCCAGAGACAAAAGGCGTAATCCTTTGGCCACATTGCTCTTTATTTCGGCAGTTTGGATGGGGCCCGCATTCGCGACCAAGGGCAAGGCAGATAGCAGCAGAGACAGCGCGACGGGGAAATGCATCTTTAAAGGCCACTCAGTGGATTAGCGCCAACGTTTGTACAACCAGCTGGGGAGGTTTATATAGAGACGGGGAAGATATGATAATGAGAGTCATATTGCACGAAAACTGCCGAGATAACGAAAGCAGCAAGCAACCATGAGCAACCATGCTGTGGTTGAGTTTGGAAGATTTGCTGCCATTTGGTTACTGAAGCCAAGCATAAAATCTATCATGGACAACTGAGTCAAACGCAAAGAAAGGCACGCGATAGCGATGATCATAAGGCTCGCAATCCTTATTGGTGAAGGAGCTGCTGTGAACCATAATGCGGCCAATTCAGAATACATATTTGCAGAGCCGTCAACATCAACATGGTGGAAGTAGCCCACAAGTACAACCCGTGTATAAGCTCGCTTACATTCTCCATGTGACCCTGCCTAGCAGCTAGCGACGCTTTGTTTCTGTGACTTTATAAAAGAGTGAATACTTCTATGGATAATAGGTAGACGCAGATTGGATCGTTGTGAGCTGTCCAGTTAGCCATGATCAGCATACCCCGTAGAAGTTGCCAAAGGGAGTGAGCTCAGGCCCATGAATAGACCTCACAGGCAGCGACGATGTGATAGGGTGGAGAGAGATAAGCAACATTGAACAAAGGGTAGTTGGCAAGATAACTTCGTACGTACCCGAAATCACAGAGCGTGAGCTTCTGAATGCTGAGCACGCGCTTTTTTCTTCCATCTTGGCACAGCATTCCTTCCCTGCTCAAATGATTTGACCTAGTCGACGGACGACACATCGTTGTTGGCCATTGGTGTGGCTCTGTAAACAAAGTGGACCATTATATATTAACCTTCGTGGCAATATTGGATTACTTGTCCTGCATGTACACTGGCGAAGTTTCAATATGCTTCTTGTTGTAACAATGTCATGCCACATCATGCGAATCCCCGTGGATGGCACTTCTTCAACACTTCTTACTATCTACCAGGAAAGCTATATCAGAGGAATCTACCTTACAGCGGCGGCAAACATATTGACATATATCATGCTGGGCTTCTTTATAATTGCTGAACACTATTGTAGCTCAACCACCTGTCAGCCTCTTGCACGAAAGCTTTCTCTCTGTTTTTCTCTTTCCTACGGCTACCATCATGGAGGTATTGTTAGCTCATCACAGTATACCACATGCTGTCATGCGTACGAGTCGTTCTGCTGGCTCCTTGGACCTTGGGCTCCTGGTCAACACTCCTTTCGTTCATTCATTGATGTCAGAATCGTTCACTTTCAGCTCGCTTTCCAGTGCTTCAAGTAGCTCGTCGGCGGCTCCTCCCTTTATAAATGTTGGCAAATTACCGAGTTTTGAGATGATTGAGCTAGGGGATCATCTAAAAATGTTTTCATCTGGCGGAGCTGGACGTTCCGAGGACGAGTCTGGGCAATCATTGAGCGCAAAAAACGTTCTCATATCTGCGCCCACCTCTCCCAGGCTTAAGAAGCTGCTTAAGGAGTGTTTAAGCATTTCGAAGTGGGTTGTAAGAAACTTCATCTTTGTTTTTTATCACTCCTTTGTTGATTTTTGAGAAGGAAACCTCTGTGGGATGGCAACCTCCTGGTCATATTCCTTGGGAAAGCATCGAAGATATTGCAGAGATATATTGGGTCCCTGAAGGCGCAATATTTCCCCCTGATTATCTTTCTGCGGCGTTATCTCAATTCCGGCGGTCGCGTTGCTATTCTCAAATTCACTCAGAAAACTCTTTGGATGAATTGATGTGCGTCGTTCCACCGACGCGTCAGCCGTCAGCGAAAGAACCTGTGGATTCGGATTTATTGGATATGATGCGCGAACTGAAAGGCATGAGATCGTATTTCCAGGATTCACAGAATGTCTGCGATGATATCTCGGTACCATCTCTGGTTGTGTCAGCCTCGGACATTACTTTGCCATTACACCAGGAATCTTCAATCGGTATCTCTCGCTCTGGATTGAATTCTCTTGCCATTCGCAGAGGAAAAAAGGATCCTCCAAGATTATTATTGCCAAAAAGCAAGTCTGCGCAGGAAATATTATATCCTGGAATCCCGACTGCATTTTTGGGGTCTCCTTCGAGGCATCATCCAAAGTTTGAGAATGGCAAGGATAAACCTTACTTAGAATTCGAGCAAATGATCAACAACCTCCGTCTACAATGTTCCACGATGTCTTTGCAAACGCCGCCCGTCGACACGTCTTGGAACTCAAGGTCGAATGCCGAATGCACTGACCATTCTGCAGAAGAGGATCTTGATGAATGGTCATTCGCTAATGAATTTCTTAGCACCCATAAGAATGTATCCTTGTCGCGTTCAATGCTCGGTTCAACAATGACTAGCGATATTCTTTCTTCCACCATCACGAGAAAAACGGTGGATAACTTACAAAGCATTCGGCATGAATTCAATGAATCGGGTCGAAAGGATGTAGACAAGAAGTCAAAGGGGTCTACTGATAATCTAACGCCCACTTCTTCGGAGTCTGCACCTATCATGGCTCATACAGCGCCTTTACCACTACGGTCAGCCATGATAAAACCTGTTTTGTATCCGCGCTTAAGGCCCTCTAAGAGCGTTCGCTTCCGTCTCACACAACAGGAGTTTCAGAGGTCAATATCCCCCACCCCTGTTAAGGACGATACACCACAGGAGACTGTTCCAGCCCCCACCACATCCACAAAACATCAGTACCAAAGAGTACTAAAACGCCTACCTTCTACTGGTAACTTGTCGAGGAGAGACTCGCAAAAGCACTCAAATCAAACCGTTCCTTACGTTGTTGGTCTCACGAGGGGCGACTCTCACAGACAATCCAATCAAGCCACTCCTTCTGTTCCTGTTTGTTCGAAAAGTAATCGTGATAGAGGCTCATGCCAAACTCATGCCCATACCAAAAACCTTCCAGGAAAAACTAGACATATCAATGGTGCTTCGGGCACTTCTCTTCGTCGACTTGAGTCTCCTACCGGACAGTCGGCAAGCGACTCCTTCGATGCGATGTCCTTGCCCTCAGACATGACGACACGCAAGTCAATGCATCCACTAGGTAGACACTCTTTGAGCCGTATCATCAAAGGGCCAATCTTTCCCGCTCGAGATAAGCGCGCAACAATATCTTCTGGCATGAATATCATTACAAAAGATGAGAATTCGATCAGGCGAGAGAGCACTTCTAACACATCTATCAGCAGGAAAAGTCGTATGCCAGTGCCGCTTCGGAATATACTCACCCGCTTTAAGTAGTAATTAAAGTTGGGCACGTCGCATTGATTCAAGTTCGATATATGGTTTTATGTATTCAAGTGTGGTTTAATTGATGTTTCATTCCGGTCCTTGGGCTACCTGATTGTTTCTGGACGTGATTGCACAGACTGGAGCATCAGCCATCGGCCTGATGGTCTAGTAGTATGATTCCTTGTTAGGGTAATACCAAATCGAGGAGGTCCCGGGTTCAATTCCCGGTCAGGCCCAGCAGTGTGTATCTTTTTCAAATAAAATTGGGTGAAAGAACCAAGTTGGCCAATGCACCCTCGGAATCTGGACTTCGAAGATTTATTACCAAAAAAATATTGTTTTTGCCTGTAAATTATCCTTTCAACTGCTTGACATGCTGCAAGTTTTTGCTAGAGTCGGACATATACATTATCACAGATTACGAGACGAGCATATGAATAGTATGACCAATTAATGCCAATGCCGCAGCAGTTATTGAATTAAGCGCATGATTGACTGGCTCTGTAAGTAGTATTTATAGACGATTCATAAATCGAATAAGCATATGAAGAGTCGTATTGATATAACTTTTTACCCTTGCCATGCCCGAAGTGGGTAAAATTTTTATGAAGTATCCCCATCGTTACGGCCTCGAGGATGTATTCCACCCAACCCGCCCCCAAAGTTACCGCGTCCAGCGTGTCCGATGCGGAAAATTCCTGAGAGAGGTAGGATGGGAGGTGTCTCCCACTGCCGTCTAGCTGACGCACTCGGACTCGGCGCTTCCGCAGAATCGTGTCGCATTTGTTCCTCCTCCGCTTCGTCATCCCCCGACTAAAAGGCGCGAATATGAAAAGTCAGAAACCTTATTCTGCTGACCTCGGACATAGCAAATTGCACAAATGACATACCTCAAGATCTATTACCAGAGCACCTGTATGCCATCCGGCGGCCGTTGCGGCAAAGCAGAATCGTTCTCTGGGCTTTTTACTGTTATGGTCGAACCTGACCTCGGTTGGTGTATTTACTACAGGTGGTACTCTTTGTCCGAATCTTCTCGCCTTCGCTAATTCGAGTTCCTCTCTGTTCGCGAACGCCCCAGGTGTGCCGAGTTCGAGTTTGAGTGGGTCTCCCAAACCCAACGCACCATTCGAATATGATCCCCAAGTTAACAATTTACCGTTAGCCGTTAAAGCGGCATTATGATAGTCACCAATGACTACAGAGATGATCGATTTGTTCTGCAACTCCGGAATTATTTTTGGCGGTGTGTCTGGTTTTGTATCGGTGTCCCCGACAAGAACAATAGATGAAGATCCAGTGGAATAGGCAACGAAATGAAGGAAGTTGGCAGATAACTGTTCAACGTTTGATAAATAAGTATTCTGACACTGTGCGAATAGGAGAACTACTGACATGGGTGATTTGAATTGTATGAGGAGCCTCGAGCTTCGCGGAATCAGTGGTTCTTCCTGAGAAAGTTGTATGTATTTTAAGAGAGTCGACTTCGCTGAATTGCGGGAGCTACAGGGTTTCAGCAATTGCGTAGATGTTCGGGTAAAAAAAACCCACATATTCCCAGCGCCCGAATGGAACGCCGCTTTCGTCGTGCAGTGAACCATATTTCAGAACATGTCCATAGTTTGTCAATCCGACAATGTGGTTGTCAAAAGCGGCAATCTGGATGAGCTCCGTCATTGTGTTTGTGTTGGTAGTGTTCGCTAGCTCGGGTAATGTGGGTATAGGTGGCAAGCGGGTGGGCATTATGTCCACACCCCATGGAATGCACGGAATTAGATTATCCTCAGTGGCATAAGCTTTTTTGTCGCCTTCGGAATTCATCTCCTCCATTTTCTGTTGGATGGCTTCTCCCATTGAACCTGAGAACGGCCACCAGACAAAGACAGCACCTGATTTCGTCAGAAGAGAAGAGAACATCCATCCACATTCAACCTGTTTCGGAGCGTAATCAGGATCCGTCAGAATGGGAGATGATAACCAGAAGGGTCGGCCCCAATTTGTACATGTCCAAATCTTGTTTGTGCGATCCAGAAATGACGAATGCAGGCGTCCACAACTAAATATGTCACCACCGTGTGAGTAAAAACCCTTGATAGACGACTGATTTTCTTCACCTGATACTGCGGATGGGTGATGGTAGCCTCAGACGATGAGGTATCCTTGCTGATTTCCAGCTACTCGAAAATCCATGACTGTCAGATGCATGTGCCGTCCCCGGCGCCCCATTAAGACTGCCTATATAAATCTGTTAGATATTTAAGCGACGGAGGCATAGGTAAAACTACGTCATACCCCAAACATAAACATTACCCTCAGAGTCGAGAGCATGAAATGACCTTACCAAAGTAATTGAAAATATATGTAACAAATTCAATAGACAAGTACTCACATGCCTCCCGCAACCAAGCTGACAATACGTGCAGAAAACGGGATCTGTGTTGGATATGGAACTCCGTCTCGTATCACTGATTTAGGAACGTTTGGAAGTCCCAGTCGTCCGTTGGTCTTGTCACTAAAGAATCGCAATTGAGAAAATAGTAGTCAAAATTGGCCTATAAGAGAAAGGCAATCATACCCCCAAACAAATACTAGAAGTTTTGGAGGTGTCATTAGTTGATACATTTGAAAGATATGTCTCGAAGCACTCACCTCGTGGTTTAAACAGCCCTTGGTAAATAAATTTCCACCCACTTGTACGGGCCGTATCCTTCCCTGAAAAGTTGAAGTCCTGGGACAGTTTATATTTCCAAAGACTATCATCGTTACACAGAGTCAAAAGTGACTGCCAAAGTTCAATCAGAACACATAAGATGCTACAATGCTTTCGAACCATCCACCTTGCTACAACGGGCCAGATTAAGCAAGTCTGGTACTGGTATGAGAGGTAGAATGTTATCGAGTAGAACCTCGATTGGAATCTGGGAGAGGTCCAGGCGGCCTTGTTGCGACATAGTACTCGATGCGATAAAAGCTTTCACGGTGGAGTATCTTGTAGAGAGTGAGGTTCTGCTGATGATGATCCTGGACCCTTGAATTACGGCGTGTGCGGGTTAGGATGAGAATACCTATGCTAGACTAACAACGGGAATTGGATTGGTAGAGGAAGAGTACAAGATGAGTGTTTGCCCGTTTCAGACAGGCGCAGTCAAGTGGTTGCTGCGATAAGTATTAATGATCTCATAGTAATGCGCTATACGGCGGCCCGCCCACCCGCTTGGATTGGCCTTGTTTACGTTTATCGCTGTTCGCGGTCAACGTTCATAACGCGTCGCGTCCAACGTCTCACTTTGACTGACTTTACTACTCATTCAAGTTGCCTATCCGTAACTGTATCCTTCTTGTCTTCAAAAAGGGAAACCTATCATCTTCGTGCAGCTTGCACTTCATGAGCTGTGTATGCACAATCTTCTTGTGACTCTTTTCAAGGTTTTCTTGGGTCGAAACACGATGATCGAGCTTGCTGTACACTCGCTGGGCCCTCCTTGTCATTTGCGATGCGTAGCGTATCCCAAATCTATACTCGTCAACAATGCCTTTATATCCTGTGGAGGTTATATGAAGACTTTTCAAAATTACTGGGTTATCTTGATACTCAAGAACTGTTAATCGGATATCGGAGCGCCATGTCGCTTGAGGACTAGACATGGTAGGAGAGGAAAACATATCTTTGATCCTTATGGGTATGTGGCACCAAAAGCCTCTATATGCAACGTTTTCACTTCCATTTATTCCACCTGGGATAAATATGAAGAGGGGACGCATCTTTTTTTGTCGCTCAGAACCCCAGAGGATGCTTCCTTATTGCGCGGGGTACCCTGTTTCACTGTTTAAGGACGAGTGGTCAGGCAAAAGTCTGGAGCGTCCATCTAATTCCGTAATGTCAGTTTGTATCACTGTTTTTCAATACCAGAAACACTCGTGACTATAGTTTCCTTCGGAACCTCCTGGATGTCACGGAATAGCAAGCCTCTACAGCCTCACTTCTTTTCTCAAAGGTGTATCCACTTATTCTCCGCTCAACTGCGGTATTGCACATTCTCTGGGTACTCTCGCTTTGGTTCCATCATGACCTACCAAAACATTCTCCTCTCCAAAGTTTCCAACGTCTTTACTTCTAGCTTTAAAGTATGGTGTTTACGTGCCCTTCTCCGATTCCAATATCTGCCGACTGGATAAGCTTGATAGGACTAGTTATCATCGGCCTAAAGCTTTCTGCCATCTCACCACAAGCGATCCGAGTCTAGACTTCGTCCCTGCCTGCCTTTCATTGGGCGATGAAGAACAAAAAATGATATCAGGCGGACAGTTTGAATGTATCCGCTCCCTCAGGAATAATGTTCGCCTTTACTGTCAACATTTCTACCCATATAGAATTCAGCATGGTTTTTATGCATGGTATTGCATCTTGTCCAATCTACCTGCCCAGCGTAGATCAGAAATCAGCTCAATTAGATTTGATTTTCGGTATCATAATTTTGCTACAACTGAAATCCTTTCAAGTTGCCTCATTCGGTCATGCGTTTTGCGAAAGTGGATCAGAGTCGGCCACACACCTATCTACAATGAACTTATTGTTCCGTTACGGCTTGAGGGTGGTTCTTATTGATTAAATCTTCATCACGGGGTGAAATTCGCTTCCCTCCAACGCGAAGTGACAAAATCGGTGTTCCGGAGGGCCGGTATAGGATTCTGTCAACAATAACAATCAGAATTCCGAGCACACCGTATAAATTGAATTATAACTTTGTCGTAAATTTACTTCTTTCTGCGGTATTACCCTCGACGGCTTCCGAGGGGAATGGAGCCACTGAAGCGCGCCCACACTCGCGCTACATCCAATACGATGATTGGCTCTTGAGACTGGAGCTCGACATCCATCTACGTACTCGGAACAAGAGAAGTCGAAGCGATTGGGATTGGTTTCATGTACCCAGCAACTTCGAGTTTCTTAGGCAAAGGCCATCATATCAGATTATAAAATAAATGATCAACGGAAACACATTTGGCACACACAGCAATCGTGCGACGTAAGAAGTTTAAACAAACCCTGTCGCCCCGAAGTGTCAGTTCATTTACTTGCCTCCTTCCGAGAACTTTATAACAATGCGCCAGACAGTCGATTCGAAAAGCTCAAATACCATATCAGCCAATCAGCGGCGTCTATAAACGATTTGACCATGTCGGAATTTTCAGGAATGCCTTACAAGGCCGAAAAGGCCGGCAAGGCCCGGCTAGCCTTGTGATGCCTCCCAATCTGAGAGCGTGCCTAAGAAGTAACCGTGATTGACCTTGTAAGGTAGTGGCTTAGAAGTCTATACATGCCTAGCAAGGCGTAGGGAATAAGATTAGATTAAAAGACCTTGCTAGGTTGGGCTTGATTCAAAGGGCATCTAACAAATTAAAAGGAAGATGAACGCACTGACATAGTTTCCAATTGATTAGTAGTCAACGATTGCTTTCAGTAGGAATTGTGTTGAAGTCAAACTTTTATGCACTTACCAAGAACCGAACGCCAGACCTTCAAGACAAGACAAACCTACCAATAGCATTGTTACCACTAGACCAAACCTCCTTTCTTAAATTATAGTGTGGCGTTAATATGACACCACATTTTCTGTGCTTAGTCAACTGATGTAACCGATCGAGTCCAGAGTCGTCTACTCGGACTTCAATTTTTTCAGACAATCTCAATCGTGAGGGCCGTACTATGCATTGAAAAGCAAAGAAGTAATCAACCAAACACAGTAGTATGTCCGCCATAATGAGATACACCGGAATGCAAAGTAGTCTAAGTACAGCGTGCCTACTATAATGGTGTAATATTAGCACGCTTACTAGAGCGTGTGCTCCGTGTTTTGGCTACAACAGTTGCGTCAGGCTGCACAGGGGCCAACCCCTTCTTTCGACCACGTTTTGGCTTGATTACTGGTGCTTCAAGTGGAGAAATGCTTGTGGAAGCATTAGGAACAGAGACTGTATTGGAAGAAAGGGGAGGGCTTGTCGGAGTCTGAGTCTTCGGAACTGGGAGAAATACTGGGAGTGGAGCATTGACCGTGGTATTTGTAACATGGAGTGCAGACTCAAAGGCTGCCGGAGTCGGTTCTAATACCAATGATACATAATGGGCATGAGCTAAACGCGTGGGAATCAAAAGACAAGTACCTTCGTCAGTATCAGATCTATCTTCAGTAATATCCTGAGTATTAGATGGCAGGTTCCGAGTGCTTTGTAGTGGCGGCGCAAAGTCTTCTACATCAGAGTCGGTGTCACGGTCTTCCACATTAACGATAGGACCCGGAATAGAAGTTGTTGAACTAGGAGTTATGGTTGTTTGTCGACTAAAGTTGGCAATCATCTGATAAACCGGATGCGGAGATGGACTTGACTCGGAATCCGACATCCTGGAATGGCTTGATGTAAGGATTTCCGTAGGCTGCTGTGTAATAGAAGTAGGAATAATGGGTTTTTGGTGTGGAAAGAGAATATTATCCCAATATTTGAACAGTGAAGCGAGTGATGACTGCTGTGTAATGAGATAATGCTTGTACATATCGTGTTGAGCAAGATAAAGCCTCCCTGTTGTTGGTCCTACACCACTACTGGTAAATTCACGGTCGTCGGATAAGATGTATATAGTCTATATTAGTAGTCAATATCTAGCACTCAATTTATAATACATGTAATAACAAATACATACCGCTGTTGCAGACGCAGCTATCAAGCCTGGTGTTGTACAATTCATACGACTATCAATATGGGCGCTTGGACTATCTTCCCGTGTTCGAGGCATAATCTCCGCCTTTAAGGCCGATGGCCCTAGAAGAATGATTCTTGCCGTCTAAACTAGAGTTTTAGCCAGGTATTATGTATTTTCAGAATTAAATATACTGTACCTTCAAAAGAAAATCACTTTTAAAAAGTCCCAAAGCGTTGTTGGTGTCAGAATCTGCAAATAAAACTGGGGGAAATGTGTGCGCAGTGTCATTGGGATAAATGAGCTTCCAGATTTCCTTCGTTCCGGTCATCACTTTTACACGGTCCGATGCACCAAGCAATGTTTGCACAACCGCATGGGAGCTTAGGCCAAAAGACAATGGTGAGGTGAACAGCTCAGATGGAATGTTTGGGAAAATAGAAGGCGCAGAGGTCCGAATCTTATTTAGTATTGTTGAACGGCCTTCCGACAAGCCTTTAACGAACTATAGAATAAAGATATATGAGCAAGATATCCTAAACTTGGAAAAAAGATATAAAACGCACCACATTAACTGCCATCTCCACATTCTCACTGATAATTGAATGGTACTTTGCTGGAAAGCATTCGTACAATTCCGCAATATTGCCAAGCTTGGATGTATTCTCGTCTTTGTACCGAGCAGATGCATTGTTAGAGCTGAACGAAGGCCTGGGATTTCCAAAGAGTGACTTGGGAACAATAATACGATAGAAAATGAAATGATATTTAGCAAGACGAATAAGGTCCTTTCGGAGAGCTATTTCGGCTGCGCAATCCGATGTGTCAGAGACAGCAGGTCGAACAGCGCCTTTTTTGTTGATCAAGCGCATTTTCAAACTTGCGTTTTCCTCTTTAAGCTCCCGGACCTTTGATTCCAGATTAAAAATGGTATCTTGCTGGATCCGACACCTCTGTTTCTATTCATTAGAATCTAGAAAATGCAAAAATACATTAAAATATTACTTACTTGCTCAAGCTCGGCCAATGTTGCTCCACGGAAAAAAGACGCGCCTGAAATGGATGACTCGCCTGCAACGGAGCTTGGAACAATTGACATTGATGAAGACATGACCAAAGAGTTGTACCAGAGAGGATATGAGTTAGAATATCAGTGCTGCTACTCAGAAAGAAGAAATTTTGTGTCTTTTAAACAGAAAAGTGAGCCGCACCCTTTCCTCATGTTAAGCGCCGTGCTATAGCCTTGATATAACATCATTTTCCCACTATGTAAAGGATCAAGCTGAAAATTTAATATAACGTGTACAAAACACAAAAATAGAGCACTATGCATGCTTGATTACACTCTTTATTGTATTCTGTTTAATATGTAACAACACTAGTTATAATAAAACATGTGTAGTTAATTTTATTGATTTTAACCGCCACCACATGTCCGGATCAAGTGAATCCATAACAATAAACTCGTTTGCATCATTTCCAAAGTCTGGAATCAGAAGGCCACCGCGTACTATACTACGTACGTCAATAATTGCAGAGTTTGTTCGCCTTCGGGCTCGTACTCGGAGAAACTCTAAATCTTTATCACGCCTACGTGCCAAATTTGTGCGCTGATCAACCGGTTCATCAAGTGGCAGAATAAGAGCAAGCGGCCACTCTGTTTTGTCATCTAATGACACAATAAACATGAACAGAAGTTGTGCAAAGCAGTACTTCTGATGATCAAGTGCCAAAAGGACGTAATCATTTCGTGGCCGCTTGTGGAAACTTTTGCTAACTCGAACCATATCTCTTTGAGCCGACCAATCAATTTCCGACTGATAATGAATTCTTGCAAGCTCAAATGGTGTAATCTGTTACACAAGTAAGTTTTGACATGAAAAATAAATAATGCTTAAATTGTTCTTGTAACTCTTACCTTATGATTGGCTTTTAATCGGATAGTACTTCCAGAAGCTGCTGCAAGGTATTTTCCTGTTTTAATCCGGAAGCGTTCAAATGCCATGTTCTCTTTGAATTGTTTTTCCACATCGGCAAATGTGATTATTGCTTGAAGTGACCCAATTGAAATGTGACTTTGAGCTCTTTTCTCATTACTTGATCCTGTTAAATGTCAATTTAATAACATTATACATGTACAAACAAATAGACCGTTACCCAATGAATTTCCAAGATTGGAAACTTGTGGTGTAGATATAAGTGATTCTTCGCCGTCCTCTTTGGGCATGTCAAGATCATCAATAGCATTGATATCCATGCGAATAATCATTGCAATAAGATCATCGTGGTTCATTTTTAATATCTGTTAGAAGCAAATTTACTAGATCAGACAAATAATATTGTACACATGAATTAAAGCACATTCCTGTGGCGCCACATCTTTGAAATTGGTGTGAAAGCGGTACCAGAGCTTAAGCAAGCCATGTGCCTTTTCATTGGGTTTAGTATTAGAGTTCCGAGTTGCACCTTTTGCAACAATATCTTGAATCATATGGACATGTGAATGGATTTTAGGAAAATTCCAATTTTTGTCTGGATGGAGTTGAATATATTCCTGGAAATTTTATTGTTGAGAGAATTAATTGGGTCTACATATGAATTGGAGAATGCCTTACCTCAAGAATAGAACAGAACTTTGCAAGTTCTTTTTGTAACCCATGTAATGTTGTACTGCTATGAATAATCAAAGATGAATACATATCCAATTCTACAAAGCTTCGCATAAGCTTGAGCAGACAATATCCACGGTCTGACTTCTCTAGAACATTATGAGATGCATAACAAATGATCTAGAAATCACAGATATATTATATTCACAATTAGTGTCTAAAAAATGCATGTGTACCTTTGCTATATCTTCATATTTTGTTCCATCTGCAAATTCTCCTGTCTTAATTATAGATGCAAAGTGATTAAGACCACTCCATCGAGGAATTTGATCAAATCTATAAAAGCATAAACCTTATTATTACTTATCCATCAAGAGGTTATATTATCAATGCTTACTGATTGTCAATAATCTCAGCATCTTTCCTTCCAGAGCTATCAATAATAGCCTTAAATTCTGACCATAAATGATCAGAAAATAGTCCACCATGGTATGCATGTAGTCGATCCCAGGAAAGAGCTTTATATACATCACTCCCATTCATCATCCAAAATACATTCTGTAGGAAATATTAATCAAGAATAATGACATATATAATGCACTATACCTCTACATTTCGTAATCCATATTCTTTTAAATAATTCTCCTTATCTTTAGCTGTAAAATTTTGTGCCTCTGTATATATGTGTTTCATTTCTGCTGATGTTCGATAAGGGTATACCGTGGTAAGATTTGATAAATTTTCCTTTGGAACCAAGCATACAGGACACGGAAAGTTGCTTGTAGCACCACGGGTTAGGGCCATAACACATCTATAAAATAGGCGCCCAACAGTTTCATTTACTATAACAATTATATTGAAGTAAACTATTACTTACTGCTCTTCATAATCCGCTGATAAAATCAAAATAAAGAAGAATAGCCACCGGACAATGTTGTCTGCACACTGTGCATAGTATCCTGTTGTGGCATATTCTTGAACGGACTTAAGAATTTCGTGGAATCCTTTGTGCCAAACAATACGCTTGAAGTTTACAAAAATTTTCTTTCCTGACTCGCCAGCATCTTCATCAACCTAGAAATCCATATTTGGAGTTTAATACTAAAAAAATTTATAACATTTAGAATGCTTACAATAGGCAGCCATCCAACTAGGATTCCCCCACCAATACCATCACTGTTTCGAAGATTTGCTGGAAGATTTGCACAGCGAGCAAGCACTGGATATGCCTTTGCAGTACCAAAGGTGGATAGCCGAGTTTTGTCTGCATATAGGATAATAAAAAATGGTAATGCACCATTGGGAAGAAGGTTCTAAAGCAGAGTAGGATGATAAGTATTCTACATTTGTAAAAAGAAAAATATATACATCTACCTGGATGCTCCACCATTCATTTGCAGTCCATGGTTCTCCAATCAACCGGTCTCGTTTACCGTCATTTTGTTTATAATGCCTTTCAGCAATCCAATGAAACTGTGAAAGTAGAGAAGGATTCTGAAGAAGACTATTGCACCACTCAATTAGTGGCCGGATATACACTTCATACCCAATTTCATCATTTTGGTATGGTACAAGATATTCCTTTTTCTGGAACTGTACTCCATAGTATTAGTTAGTACAACTACAAAATAGAAAAAATATTACGCACTCCAGTTGAACGGTAGCTACGAGCAAGCTCCCAGGTCTTCTCAAGCTCTGATACACTGTCAATTGTAAACTGCTCTGGCTTTTCTTTGATTCTGTCAATAAGGGTTAATAAAATCTGCTTTTGCTGCCTATTCATATGTGAGCTAAGTGCAAGTTCTGCCACTTCGAAGTCAAGACGTGTCCTAAATGGATGCCACGGGTTGGTACTGGTAGAATGGGGTGTTGGTGACGTTTGATAGGAATTTGGATTATATTGGTGTGTAGGAATGAATTTTGGTGGCATATTTGCACTTGGATGAAATTCAATGCAGATTTGATGTGGAAGCGGTGGGGGCAAATGATTATTTGAAATTTCATCAAGCATTTGAAGTATAGAGGATTGATTTGTGACTGGCTCAATTGAATCTTCCGGCTCCATTGAAAGGGAAATATGATGACCATTTAGAGAATCCTGTGTCTCCATTTGAGCCATATCTATAGCAGAATAAGAAGCGGTTGTAGAATCCTCATTTGGTATAGCTGGAGAGTGGCTAATAGCAGCATTTAAAATTGATGTATAATGTAGAGAGTCTGTATGAGTTTTGAATGGTAAATGTCAATAATTAGATTATACACTATGACATACTATTTTCATAAACCCTATTTGCAAAATCTCCAAAAGCATTCTGTGCATCCAGACTTGGTGTTTTGCCACTACATGATCGGATATGTTGAGCAATGCCTTGGATGCTAAACATCTTGTTGCATATTGGGCACAATTGGTCCTTTGGCTGGCGGCGGTTAGCCATGTCTTTGAAAGTAAAGAAGATATCAGAAAGAGGAGCAGATAAAGAATTAAATATGATCCAACTGCTTTTATACTATTTTACCAGCATCTAATATAGAGTGTGCTGGAGATTATTCGTCTCATAGGCCCTAGTTTCATCATTCTGCTGCGCTACATCACTAAGCTACCATAATCAGTTCATCAATTTAGTCTGCCAGAACATGTATTCTAGTAACCATCTATCAAAATATGTCATAGTATCCAGCACAAAGGTCTTTAAGAGGTTAAAGATTCTCATTGTTGATGATTAAGGCAGTACTACCATAGTTGTACAGTGCAATATGCATGCAACATACAACAATCAACACCGAGTTACAATGCATCAACTTATGAGATATCAGTCAAATCATTCTTTCCCATGTATCATGTTCAAAATTAGTCTCTCTTCGTGTGGAATTACTGATTATCCACCGTACCCTAGATTATTTACCTTTGTAGATAGCATGTGCTACATAAACAGTTACTTTGGTGAAGACGTAGACGATGTATGTGATTTTCTTCTAAGTCCACTGTGTCGCGTGATCCATGTGACATTCTTCTCACGGCCGTGACCCTTTGCTTACTTGTGCTCTATGGCGCACAAACTGCAGGGATATTGACACAGCACTAAAAGTACATAAAATAAAGTGTAAATGATCCACAATGACGTAGAAAATTGTCCAATTTGATATATCTATACTGACCATCCCTTGAATGCCTGACAACTTTGCACTTGCTGTGTATGTGTGTGACGTTAGTCACAGTCAAGTTGTAAGGCCTCGTATGGTTGTAATATGGATCAACTTCAACTTCAGTAGGTTTCTTACGGTAGCTTGTACATTTAGCACTCACATTTTCTCAAAATAAATACGCATTTGGTCCTCTAAATACATTCTATAAATCATTTTCATTTGCCCCTCTTTACAAGTGAGTGACACATGACTTCTATATTTATCTAATCCAACGCAAGGCAAAAGTCGGCATTCTAAGAGAGCCGAATCACATTAGAAGCCAAATTTTGGCCTAATCTAGGCCCCATCATTGTAAGGCTATCCCGAAATTTCCGACACATACAAAGACTGTTTTTCCTGATTGCATCATATTTACCTCCGCGACATTGCCCAATCAGCTTGCCGGAGACGGAAGCTATAAATAGCACAATTCATCTTGGATGGACAAAAGGAGACAAAGAATGCTTCGATTGCGAAGTCTATAACTTGTCAACAAGACCCAATACGGCCCACTGTTCTGGAAATAACATAGCGGTGCGAAGAGAAGCACCAAGTGTGACGTGACCTCTTTTCATCTGTAAGCAATGGCATGATCGCGCAGATGCCAAAACACGTTTCTTAGAATTGGAAGCCATAAGCGCGACGTGATTGGCCCGCCCATCTTGACTGCTGATTTTTGTATCCCATGACGATGGTCTTACGACTTGGCCTCTTTGTCCCTTTGGGTGAATCAAAAGCGAGTTCCACTTGCATCCACTGAATCTTTTTTAACTCTTTAATTATCATCTCAGGTGTTATTTTTCTCTCGGAGAAGATGTCAAATGAAAGGTTTTTTTTTCGCGAACCCTCCTCTTTGGCGCAATGTCAGAATCATGGGTTCTGAGAACACTTACGGCGTGTGTACGTATATGGCCTTATGATATATCTTTTTTAATTGCCAGCCGAGGCAGTTTGAGAGGCGCTGTAGAGTTGGCTTGACGGTCATCGGCTGGGAATGATGATGCAACGTATACACAGAGTGTAGATCACCAATCTTATTTGATTGCTTCTTCCTCGTCAAAGGTCATTCTGTTCTACCGAGCACCCGAGAATTATATTTCAATTACACAGTTTCGATTTTGACGGATCTCCGGGCTCGAGGTCTTCGGATATTTTCCAGCTGTCAAAAAGAAGTGTGCATTTTGGTTGAATATTTTCCACAACATACATATAAGAATAATAATGTACAGAAAAAGGTATAATGATGATGATGATGCCTTACATCTTGGAATTTCTAAGTAGATTACAACTATTAAGAAAATCGATAGGAGGTAGCAGGTGGGATCCGAGGAGTGACGACAATGTGGCAGCAGAATGATAGTGACTATACCAATGTAAAGTACAAACGAACGAATGAGGAAGCATCCCAGTGAAATGAAGAAAGTATATAAAGTAGATAGGAGCCTGATGATAGACGAAAATAAAATAGGGGATATCGAATTCAGAGGATATATAGATGCGATAGCAAAGTGACAACAGTGAGAGAGGGTGAGGGAAATAGAATTCAAGAAGGGAGGAAGTCGAATGTAGAGAAGATAGACCCCAGCGCGCGCTGAGAAAGCCAAAGGTTTGTATATGGAGTGAGAAGAGTGGCTAATTTCCTCACACCGACGAAGTCGATAAATAACCGAATAAAAGAAACGACAACAGCACGGGTGGTATTCGGCAAGGAGAACAGAGCGTCGCAGATAATCATTGGGAATGATCAAAGTCGTCGCCGCTGGCATGCCCCATGCTAGCTATACTAGCGTGTCCCGTACCGGGCCTCCCATTGTCGTCTTCGTAAATTTCGAAGCCTTCGGCTGTATAGGCCACGCTTCCGCTCCCATTTTGCAGAGGGGGCATCAACGACGAACCAGGATATAGAGGGGTGAGGAGAGTACTATTATGAGGCAGGCGGTTATGTTGGGCGTTGATGTACTCGGCCTCTTGAGCTTGTTGGGATATCCGGTTGCCAATACTGAGTTGTGGAAGATGGGAATGGTGAGGATGTTGTCCTGGACCAAAATTTTGCATACTTGACCTCGGGGTCAGGTTTGATCCGCCGTGCCACGACGAGGGCTGCACGTTATTGTACCTCTGTCGTGTGGCTAGATGATCATAGGCGCCCAATGCATCGTCCTCGCGCTCTAAAGCAGAAAATCGAATGTCGTCGACACCCATGGCGGGGTAGCGCTCGTTATTACCGCCTATAGTCACCGATGACGCCAATCCCAAGACATTGTGGGATGAATGTGGACGATGATGCATCGGGTGCGAGGACAAATAACGGTGGTTATAGGCATGATCGTCGTAGCTGTCACTATAGCTCTCCCGGTGCAAGGACGCAGCTGCGGCTTCCTGCTCTTTTTTGGCTTTGCGCCACTGCTTCCGAAGCTCTTTGAACTCTGTACAACAGTCGATTAATTAATTAATTCTGTCGATGAGGGGGCGTATCAATCTCACCGTTAGGGCTGCGTTTCTGACCATGCTTCTGCATGGTGACATGAGCGTTTAAATGGTTGAGAGTACCATATGATTTGTTGCAGTCGGGCCACGAGCACATGTAGAGGCGCTCGATTTCGTCATACCGTCGCCTTGGACGCTTCTTGACTGCGTTCCCAGGTAGAGCAACAAAGGAATAAGTCTTACGGTCGATAACATCGCCAGAGAGCTGGGAGGCACTGAGACTTCTCTGCAAGTGCTGAGATATTGACCGCGACGGACTGCAGGGTATTCCGGCACTGAGTGGAGCGACCGAAGAAGAGGTAGAAGTGCCAGTACCCGGAGGGGAAGGGCCGTAAGGGTTGTCGCTGATGGGTGAGTAAGGGACACCAGATGTCGGGGAGCCACCCATGTTATGAGAGAAGGTAGACTGCAAGGGGGAGACTGGCTCGTCGAGCAAGTCGGTCCGATGGACAAAAAAATCGCCTGGCTGTTCACGGTGACGGGAGTCATCGTGCTTCCATTCCTGGTGCTGCTGAGGAGGGTATTCAAAGTGATGGTGGCGCAAGTCGCGAAGGGATCCAGTACTAACGCCACGATGGAGCGGGGAGACATAGACAGAAGAGGAGGAACGACCAGGATGAAGAGGAGGAGGAGTATAAGCAAAACCAAAATTTTGGTATCTGCTAGGTGAAGAGTCATTAGCTGCGGTAGAGTAGAGGGGAGGGGCCCCGAGAGCAGCAGGCTCGGACATGCGTCGCTGATCGAGTAGTGAAGATTGGGGACTAGTGGAATTGGAGTATTTATCGAGTTGTTTATGAGCTGGACCAGAATCAATTGAAGGATCTTCTGCCGGATATGGATTGGATTCCGAATGGAGGAAGGATTCCTGGGATTGAGAAAAATTGATGGGATGCAAAAGACTGGTCTGGGGGTCCACGGGAGAGGGCGACTGCGAAAGCTGATAGGAATTCATCAGAGGACGAGTTGAATGGGCCGTTGGAGAACTATTAATATCACAAGAAAGAGAATCTTGTGCGGGAGACGCGGAGGAAACAGAAACAGAAACAGAAACAGAAACAGGCTGATTAGACAGAGGCAACGACGACTGAACGGAGGCTGTGGAACTATGGGGCGCATACGACAAGGGGCGCCGGGGAGCACACTCGGAGTCAACGCCAGACGCGCCAGGAGACGAGGCGGAATAGAAACACAACTCGTCCTTTTGCGGGACTAAATAGGAATCCGGAATGAGCATCTGGCGCGGCGACTGGGTGTGCATCTGAACGATAGCAAGAGAACACCAAAACACAATCCGTTTTCAACTCTCAGGAAATCATATCCCAGATCTCAGATCTCTGTGACCGCCGTCACCAATTAATTACACTATCCCCTTTAGGCTCTTTCCACAAAGAATCTTCTCCGCTAAATCGAGCTCTGATCACGCGATCTCCGAGCGGCAACTCAAATCCATCCATCCATCCGTCCGTCCTCCCTCGACCAGCAGCAGCAGTCTCTTCTCTGCCCCATCTCTCCCTCCTCTCTTTCTCTCCTCCGATTCACCCCTTTCTCACTTCTCCTCCCACTCCGCTTACATCGGATCTCATTCTCTTTTGACATCCCGTCCACCTCCACAGATCCTGTTGCTGACGTGGATACCATTAAAAAGATTTTCAGTCCCGGCTGCGTGCGGTTTGAAAACTCGACGCGTTTTAGTCCTTCTTCGATGATTGGCTGACAGCATTCCGCCGCTACTTTTAGCACATGCTTCGTGCCAAAAATGTATCTGCTGCTCGGAGTGTTAGAGTTATGGCAGCACAATTCAACTGTCTCGTTTGATTCGATCCTGATCATCATGTCTTCGTCTCTCCGAGTACAATGTGTGTGTATCGTCGTATCCGTATCCCTCGCCTCCCATCACCCCATCTGACAGTCTGACCTCACTCGAAATCCCTGCCCAACATCGGGCAAATCGGGTCACCCTTTTTTTTTGTTGTTGCTGATTGGCAGTCCTCGACAGGAATGACCAGAGATCCTTGTAGTCACGTTCTTTCTTCCAAGACTATCACAACTTGGCACAAAGTGTAAATCTCCTTCCGCTTCATGTCAAAGTTTAGATTCACCAATTCCAATGTCTGTCGTTAACAAACAATACTTTCCGGATGACAACCGTCAACAATATGGACATCGAAGCAAAGCCTGAACGGATGTTCGTTTTTCTGAATCAACCCCGCGTCACCAACCCCGCGACGAGCTGAAAGATGTACGTCATGTCACCGCGGTATATCTACTCATGACGGATCACCCTTGGCATTCTTAAATTCTGGTGTACACATTGTCTACCCAACTCAGAGCTACTGTCAAAACCCCTGCTTTAAAACACGGACAGAGAGAATCGAACAGACTCGGTACATCTGCAACTTGTCCTTAGCTACATTCTTAGTGGAGCAGGACTAATGTCCTACTAGTTTTAAAGCCCAACGCATTCGCCACTCTGAACCCCACACACCAGAATACCTTTCACTTCAGACTCGACACTCGCTCGCATTTGCAGTCCTAGAAGGCCTACTAGTCATACCATACCACCTAGCCTACCATCCTAGTTACCCTCGAAGCTACTAAGCAAAGTGAACAATTTTCATCCAACCAGCCTCCGCTAACCATCAAATAAGTGCTGCTTCACCTTACCGCCGTTTGCGACCTGTCATTTGTTCGCTTTTTGGCGAGCAAAAAACCTTAACGGCACCGTTGATCATTGCTAACAAGGCATGGGACAAAACCGAACACAAACGACAAATTCATCACCATCCAATCATGACCCACTACTGTCGGCAATTTTCGCCAAGCGGCTTTGATGTAGCAAATGAGAGTTGATGATGTTAAACCCTGTAATGACATATCGTCATTGGCCGACATGTTAGCCGCTCATTGGCCAATGACAGCCATACCTGCCTGACCAGTGGCAGCGCAGCTTTCCCCATCAAAATGGCATCAAAAGTCACATAAATCGTAGAAATCGGAGTGCTTTCGAGGTCCTATGGGCGGAGCCGCTCGTTTGGAACAGGGCCTGCCTGTCGGTGTAATATATGCTTATTGAGTTGATACCCCATGGCCACTTTGTTTCGTGAAGCGGGAATCGCATTCAAACATGTAGGCGACCATAAGCATGTCGTAAATGACATGAAATAATGTGGTGAGCATAATCTCTCCCCATGTCAGTGACGTCTCGACGAGTTCATCATGAAGTAGAATATGTACGTGTTTTGATTTGCATTACATTCGCGGCAAAGAGTTCAGGTTTATCGATGGATACGTGATGACAAGATGATTGAGTGTGTGGACAAAGTTGGTTTGTGGATCCATTTGGAGGATCAATCACCGGAGAGATGATCAAGCAACTACTCAGATCCATCAAGGAAAGAACAAGAACAAGAGGATTTCCAAAAACAACGAAATCGCACCCGAACGCAGAGACATCATTAATTAAAGCTTAAAGAGATATGTAGGTGCCTCAATGGGAGGTACTCCATTGCATATTGTATATATAATCAACATTGAAAAAAATCGCTTTGGTACTCATGCATGGACGTCTCCCACCATGCACATGCGCCTACAGAGACAACACAATTTGTTACCATGGACGGGAGCCGTCGGGGTGCAGGGCCGAAAAAGTTGGCGAAGTGACAGAAATAAAGTCAGATATCACCTCGGCTAAGTATGCGCCAGGATAAATTAACAGGGAAAAAAAAGAGTGGGAAGCACATTGGGAACTTTGTAAAGCGGAGGAAATCCGAGCTCCGACAGAGAACATTCTGGGTGTGCATCATCATGGAAGATACTTCCAACACCAAGAAGACGATTGTTTGTACTTCTTCGAGACAAATTGGCAGTGTCACATACTGTAACCTTCGGCGGATGAGCCGGTGCACAATTGACTACCACTGAATTCCTACCACTCCAGTGTACGTTTCTCGAATCGAAAAAAAATCACTAAATGTCAAAGACGCGTTCGAACGGAAGGTCTTTTGTTTATATTTGTGGCTGTAGAAAGGGATCCTCACATGGCACTCGGTGCCGGCGCTGTCCCATAATTTTTGCCACAGGACCTGGAGCTGAAGTAATGCAGGATAATTGAGCGATGTACCCACCACAAATCGTTTTGTTTGAATGATGGGCAATTTCCAGAGAATAGGCGCGGCAGATGCTTTACGATCTCTGTGCTTTCGGTAGGGCCTGAAGGATATGATCAGAAATCGAGGGAAAATCTTCTAGTATAGGATATGTTAAGAAATGGCATGCCCCAAGTGGATCACAAGCACGATGCCTTTGAAGAAGAAACGCTGGTGTTCCAAATCGGGGTCAACAGACATCAGCGACGGCCATTCCGGTGCCTGGCATTGAGTCAAACATATTGGAGCCTTTCAGAGGCTAGGTGGTGGCATGATGGGACCCGAAGGCTACTTGAAAGTGTGTGCCATACAAAATCAGAGGGCAAGGATTCATTTTGGATATAACCAAGGGTTGAAAGGAGAAAAGAACACCATCGAGATTAAAGGATCCTCGGGGACCGTGGTGGTGCGAAGATCTTGAAAGGGACTTGTGTAAAGGATCACCTTCCATGCCTGAAAGAATCAATACAAGCGTGTTGGGTGGACTCGGTCAGATGCCCGCCACGGCCAATACATGATCAAGGCCGTCGCATTGGAAGGGGAGTTAATGCAAGACGTTCTACCCAGTTTGTTGATACAAGAGATGAGGCGTTAAAACGGAAGATTAAATAGACAAATGTCGCAATATCTCCAGTTTCCAAGGCGTTGAAAGTCTGGAGTTCAGAAAAAATCAAGAAAGAGTTGAAGGTTCATCTTCACCTTCGCAACTGCGCTATCACGTAATCACTAATTAGAGTCACGTGGTGAGACTGCAACGTGATGTAAATCAGAGGCACAAGCTTTAACCCTTTCACCACCACTACTTTGCTGATATCCTCCCACCTCTTTACTTTCATGCCCAATAAATCAGAATCCACTCCTATGAAAGAGCGACGCTCATCTCGTTTGAAGGATCGTGCAGGTTTACCTTTCTTTTGATATATTGAAAGGTCTTGTAACCCTGATGCTATTGGGCACTCTTCGTATAGCTGCGACTAAAGCTTCAATCGCATCCCAAGCGAAATCCATTTCTGTTCCGAAACCGAAGAGAAGAAGATTATCTGATAGTGCCACCCAACTTAATGATGACCGAGCATGCGATGAGGATATCACGTCGGGCGCGAAGCTGTCGACAGCTTCCGGTTCCGACCTTCGACGATTGAAGCGGATTACGACAACAGACCTGGAGCGACGTGAGAAACGTCTTGCACTGAAGGAACAAAATCTTAGGGACCGAATGAATGAACTTGACGAGCGGATCCAGTCCCTTTCTAAAAAGGAGGACCAGACGTCCCAGATTATATCACAAATCGCAGAACGGGAAGCTCAGTCGATACTAAGACAACTCGAAGAACATTTCACGTGTGCACTGTATGTCAAATTATTTATCGAGTTGTGTACGGGAGCTTAAACCTTCTCAGATGCTACGAAATTCTTGCATCTCCTTATTCGTTGACCCCGTCTCATTGTGGCCACACATTCTGCGGTCTCTGCATTCTTAAATGGTTCTTTTCCCGCTTACATCGCGTATGCGGACTTTGGCACGAATCTGTCGATTGCCCAATATGCCGCAGTGTCCTAACCCCTACACCCGAACGCATCCCTCGCTTACAATCGACATTCCCGTTTGTTCCTAATCGTGTTACCGCGTCGGTCGTCGAGTCTCTTGTCGAGAAGCTCATCAATCCGCCGCTATATTCGCAAGCAAATGTAAAGAAAGAAGAAATAGAAAGCACGTGGGGATCACAATCGAGAAAGCATCGCGGCAGAGGATGTGTTCGGAAGAGGGAACCATCGGAAGAAAAGGATTCTGAAAAGGTCTCGGATACCTTGGACGTGATTGCCTGGAGAGAGGGTGGACACTTAAGGACGGAGTGGCTTAAAAAGGATAGGTAAGTACATCGCTTCAATACATTGGGCAAACACGTTTAATCATAGGGGTCCTTTGACGTCTTTGATACTGCAGAGAAGGCAAGAAAGAAATGGCCTACATATTGAACCATTGGAGCACGATGGGATCGCAAGATTTCATTAACATGAAGCAGAAACTCGGCGTTTAGTAGTTCTTACCGGCAGCTTCTACCCTCCCACATCCTTCACCCGCCTTTACATTTTGTGATCAATGCCCAAAGACGAGCCGACTGCATTTAATCAGAAACCCAAGTGAAGATATGCTGACCCGAGGATTCCCTCTGAATCCATTGCCCTCCAAGTTTTCAGTTTTTAAGATAACTCACAAACATCGTTCTATTATGAAGCTTTGCAGTTTCTTATATATTCTTCTTTGTTTTGTTTGTCGCAATCTACTAGTTCAGGACCACTAGTTTGAATGATCATTTGTGTCCCAAGTGCTTGACCAACTTAACTTCAATTCCCACTTATCATATTGTACCAATAAACATAAGAAATCTCCCGAACAAGGAGTCCATTACTATGTATTAGCCAACGACAATGAAAATCTATTACAAACTACAAATAGAAGCATCGTTCCTTCAATGCACGCATCCCAAACACATCCTAACGAACAATAATCAGTCGAACAAAAGATCAAGATAGTCAAGGAACATACCCAATCAGATGATGAAACCCATAATTCGGACACACTGTCCATTTTGGAGAGGACAGCCGCACCTTTCCAGGCTAAAACGCGAGGATCGACTTCTTTGGGAGGGGGGATTATCTGAACCTTCTCCATGTTAGGAACCAGTGGTGTTGCAATAGCTTGCAATCTATTCTACAATTAGACAAATATATTATACGAGTGACTTTCAACTTTGACTTGCCTGCTTTCCAGAGCATGAGCCATCCCAGGAATTAGCGCTGAGCCACCGATCACGAGCACTGCCTGAAGGTATTTTCTAATTTTCTCATCACCACCAGCAGCTCGTGCACTATTGAAGATCGCAACATCGAGAGGCAGTTTACTTGCTTCAAAACAAATGTCAATGGTATAACCTGGTTGAGAAGCCTGGGCTATCGGCTGAGAAACTGGGTGTGGTTGGACGAAGGCTTGCTTTCCATCTTCCTCGACATCAACAACTTCTATGTGAGCTTCCAACCGGTCGTCCGGTAAAGCGGAAGCCTCGGTTTCTACACTGTCTACATTCATAGTCTGGGCATCTAGATCAGGTTTCGAAGAAGAACTGGGTTCTAGAGTATATAATTAGAAAGTAAAGCTACTGGTGCACGCCACCGGACACACCTGCTGTTGGCTCCCCAGGGATCTCCTGATGAGGATTTACAGGTTGCTCGGAAGATTGGGATTGTTGTTGTGATTGCTGTTGCTGGAGCATAGGCATTAGATGTTGGGTAGATATAGCCATTGCGTTGGTCTAAATCAATGAGCCAGATAGAAACAGTAGTATGAACTGTAGACACTGACAACGTATTCCATTTGATGACCCAAAATCTCTTCAGTAACATTTCGAGAATGAGGTCGCAGGTGCTCCCGTTTGTTGTCAAATTCAATGATACGAGGTTCGAAAAGACACTTTCCATAACATTCAATAAGAAAATAACGCAAGATGAACATTCTTTACCATTGGTGCAAGAATAATTTCATCGTATGCGCGTAAACCGTATTTTTCTGTAAGTTTATTCGGTCTTCGCACATTGAAATCGTATAGATTCAGTGCTACATCACTCTATGGATATCGCTGTAAGTATTCGTTCCGTCAAAAGATTGGACGAAAATACAACATACGTCTGCAAGAGTACAAAGTCTGAATTTGAGATCCTCCATCACTTGCCAATCATAAGAATGGTTAAGATCAATATCCCGGTAAGGAAATTTGATACGCTTTAGAAGTACATAAAGAAATTCGGTAATGTCTTCACCGCCCATATTCAGCGACATCCTGGCCAAATAAATTAGTGAATGCAATCACAAAATCATATAGACTAACCGAGTCTCTGGTAACACGAGTCCTTCATCCACACAGGCAATGCTTGTTTTTGTAGCACCAATATCTACTACGCAAGCATTTGAAATTCCTGCACCATAAGTAGCCGCAAGAGCTTCCTGAAGCTGATGAGTCATAATTATTCATTCGGTTTGAAGCACAACTGACCTGCTGGGCACAGATCTGTTTGAATCCCATAACAGTAATTAGGAGATTTACAAATTCTCTGACATATGCTCTATCATAAAAATCGGGAATTACGAGCATAACAGAGAAATTCTGAACCATCATAAATCAGACACCCAAACAAAAAATGTAATCTGGGGACTGAGATACCTTGTATTCTGATTTCTTGATGTCCAGTTTATCACGTAAGGTGCTGGTAATGATTTCCTCGAGGTCACTAAGAGTTGCTTGAACAGAGTTGTAATCCCGAGTGTTGAAGTTGGACCCATATATCGGCCATCTCACGATATATTTGGAGGTCACTGGGTCGACAATACGCAGGGCCTATGAATCAACTTGTTAATGATACATTTTCATAAAGGTTTCTACTAACCTTCTCCCCAACTAGTGTTTCATCGGGACAAGATGAATCAATCCATTCAGTTTGATAGTCATTGTGTTCAGCAATTCGTTCAGGTTGAAATTGCTCGTTGAATGTAGAAGCAATTTTGGTAGCATTGGGTGTAATTCGTAATTTATAGAATCTCATCCTATCACGCAACGATACTGTTATAGATGCTAGTTTAGCGTCAAACTGAATCAAAAATGGCATGAGAACAGAGGATTGCGAGTCTCATCAAGGCGTCTTACAGGGTCATCCATCGGCAGCTCAGTCCCATTGGCCGGAAGTTTGTCTCCTGAAGATAATCCATCTTCTGTTTGTTGATTTCTGGGACGCGATACTAACTGGATTCGAGGAGCTACGGTAAACGGTGTCTTCGATTTTCGCGCAACCACGCACGGCACAGAGATTGGGTTCACGTCGGATGCTCTTCCTATTCGAATGAACCGTGACCCCGGGTGTATAACAATGACTTGAGATCCACGTCTACTCTTTTGTTAGAATTACCGGCGTCGTGTGAAGCCCTCCTTACCTTTGGTCTTGTGGACTTTCTTCGGTCGCCTTGCCTTTCCGGAGAGCATTCCTGGCCCACAAGGTTTGTGCTTCTGTCTTCAGATAAGTTGAGCTAGCGTGTTTGGGGTTAAAACTATGGACGTAGCAAGTTAGATATGTGCGTGCGCAGACTAATAGTTTGACGCACGTTAAGGGCACGCTGAACGTGGTGTACCGCATCCCAGTTTCATCTCGTTTGGCATTCGGTATTCCTCGAGGCATCTTTAGTGGACTTTAGATAGCTCAGAGGTTGCAGCTAAAGTATACAAAGGAGGCAAGAGCAAAAAAAGGGATGAATGATGTGAAGGATGCACTGCAAGTAAATAATTGTAGTTACTCGGCAGATGATCAACATGTTGTCAACTGTTATAGCAGCTTCCATTTATAGTAGTTGTATGGCGATTTATCGACACTCGGATTCCAGTAAATTCGGCGTGTGCATAGACCAAAAATTAAATTTAATGGGATAGAAGAAACATATGATATATGTAAATAGGAAAAATCGACAAACTGAAGCTCCAATGTATGCATATTACATAGGTGTTGGTACAAGATATTAGTGAAAAGGGAGATTTTACATAGCAAATCAAAGCAAAGAAGAGGTCACCAGAATGCACACCAGCCTGAGAAACATTGACACAGATTCTCCAAGGCTGTGGCCTGTTCGATAAGTTTTTCTACTTGCATACTGACAGTCAACACAACGCTTCCACCGAAATCTCGGCCTGTTAGAAAAGGTAAGCAACATAAGCTTGTTCAATAGCAGTTAAACGAACCAGTTATTTTAGCCTGCACACGTCTGTACACCTCAAGGGCTCGTTTATTCCGGACCTCTTGAGCACCACCAGGGTGTCCTTCATCTAATCGATTGTTAGATTAATGTACTTAGTCTGGGCATTAGATCAAGTCGCACCGTTGAAAATATCATTTTCATCCGCTTTCAGTTTTCGCATTGGTCCCTGGGGATGCCCAGCTGCCCTCGCCAGTTCAGCAGCACGCTCAGGACCAAGGTCTGTGCCTAGAAAAAGATGAGAAAAACCACGTGTTAAGAATGGAACGTATCTTACTTTCGGTAGGACGTGTATCGTTCTCTTTCGCCTGCAACAATCTCCAATTGATGAGAGGGTCATATACAAACGCCTCCAAAACCGCCATCAAAGACTCAGTATTGTCACGAAGAACTTGCATAGTGATTTCGCATGTATTACGGAAGCTGCCTTCAATCCCGCTAACCTGTTCAAAGAGCACATGTAAAAGGTGTTAAGCTTGTGCGGATTAAAAAAAAATAACATACCTCCATGGCATGGGTTAGCATTCGCGTGAGACGGAAAGGGACCTTTTCTGGGAACTTCTCGCGGTTCATGGCAACTTCAAAGCAATCACCAAAATCAATATGAACGACCTTTCCAGTACTTCGTTCCAAAAGCACGTTGGAAGGATGTCGGTCGCCCAACCCTAGAATATGCCCAACCATGCTATTGACAGCGAGAGAGCGGGTGTACGTGGCTCGTCGTTCAAGCCAATGTTCAGAGTTTGAACTTTTCAACCATAGAACTCGGTAAAGATCCTGGCCCGTTGTGTTTTCTAACGCATATTCGAATACCTCTATTTTTTGGAGTAGGCAAAGGCTTTCATAATCTGGAGCCATCTATACAGAAATTGTTAGTTACAAAGACAGGGAGCAAACAAACATACTTTCCTGGAGCATCAGGCGATATTCAATATTTAGTAGTACTTTCCGGGAATCTCGGTAATCCCGTATCAAGACGTGAAGAGTGTCGCTGTCTTGCACCCATCCCAATAGACCCGCATTAGGTGCCAGCGGAATGACAGGATACCTTTGTATATGGAGGCGACGCTTGAAGCTATTGGTGTCAACTGATAGTAAAGTATTAACCAAACCAAACAATTGCATGACTCGTTCGTCTTGACGAAGATCTTCGTGGCCTGGGAGTATATGATGTCAAACAAGAAGAGATGAGTATATAGTTTCTTTCCCACCTTTTAGGACATATTGATAATCCCTTCCATCGTCACCCTTAAGAGAAAGCCTCCTGGGACGTTGCTTGGATACAATTACTGTTAGCTTGGTGGCAAAGCTTGCGATTTTTGTAATAGGCCGGCCAGCTTGATACGTTCCTGTCAAATACTTATTCAGCGAGCAAAAATAAGCATATACAATAAAACGTTTACCAGGCACGGCGAGATCAAGATTTCGCGCCTTCAACAAAGAAGGCGATACGTATTGCAGATCAAGAGTAGTCAACTGCGGTAGTTGTTTTTCAACTCTCTTGAAAATCTGTCGCGGAGGTTAAGGCGCGGAGTTCAACAAAACTTTGAGGTGCTTACACCGTAATATATATCCCAAGCTTTGTCCAGTTCGCTGGTATCACCATATGCGCGATAACGACGAGTTGCTTCTCGAGCCTCCCGAAGTTCTCTTCCAAATCCTTGAGCGAAGGTCGTCTCTCGAGCCGTTGTAGGACCCTATCGCCAATTAAGACGACCAAGCTAGCAAACAAAAAATAATGACCTACAGCTTCAAGCATATCATGCAAGGGCTCCAATACCGCAATCATACCTACAGGATTTTTCTCTGAAAAGAATAGTCGAGATGCTTCTTCTAACCCTTCGTGCCAAAGTTCGTGCCATAAAATAGCCACCCTGATCAACTCTCTGCTAACAACCATGGCCTTGCCTCAAAGTTAGCCGAAGTAAACCAAAGACGCAAAAGCTGCTTACCTGTGCGACGATCGTCGGACTATGTTCGCGCATTCGTTCCATAATAGCAATGGCGGCATTCTGTCGTGCAACACTGGAAGACTTTGATGCCACAGTTAATGGATATATTAAAGCTTGCGGGTGATGTTTGCCAACGTCGGTCAGTAGATGATTGATGTTTCTGCGAATGTTGGCATGGGGGGTTTGGATACGCGCAATTATCTATATAGAGCGTAAGTGGATGGCTCGTGTATTTCGAATAAGCAAGAAATTACCTGTGGAATGACTTCAAGCCATGTATCTACCTCAACTGTTGAGAAGCCGCCGCTCATTGCGTGACTAACATCATCGTGTGAGCCAAATTTGAACCACAAGGTGAGCAACCTCAGTGTATCCTGTAGAGCATCTTGACTACGGAGCGCAATTGATCGGAAGAAACCTGCTCAATCAAATGAGGATAGGCGGGAAAGAGAGACATTTGGGATGCCTGCCTTCTATTGCTTGTACAACGTGCAAAACTAGTCGGGCGATAGGGACGTCGGATGTTTGAGTTTCCAGATACTCGATGACATCAAAGTTTGCCAACGCCCATGTATGCCATGCTTTGTACCAGCTTGGGTCGTAACGCGTTGCCAAAAGATATGCATGAAGAATGTCTTCAACGTTTTTCTTTATTTTTTGTTAGCAATGCGGGAATAAAGTTGTAAAACGAAGCATACAGGATTCCATTGGTCCTTTAACTGTTGCTGCCATTCTCCTTGTTTAAAGTAACAACGAGCAACCAGCTTGGAAAGTTCTGCGATCTTTTGTTTCGAAACACCAGGGCGCTGCGAATAGGCGTTTGTCTCTTGCATAACATCCCGAGCTAAGCTCGCTGAAAATTGCCGAAGGAAGTTGAGGCTTTCATGATCTTTAGCCCCTTTTGCCCACATAAACTTCAGTTGTGCATAGACAACGTTCGGGGGAGCTTTGATTTGATGATCATGCATGCGCTAAAAATGATATAGATAGAAATGATATTGAGGGGGAGGGGCAGAATAAGGAGTTAAAATGAACCCACCCTGTCCGGAGAGAGCAGCGAGTTGATTGTTTTCTCGGCCAGAACCATTCGATCATTTTTGCGGCATAAGTTAGCAAATTTGATCCACATCATCGGGTCGTCCTCTGGATTTAAGACAAGAGTCCGAACCTGTAAAATCCTTTGCCAAACTTCTACATCAGGCTGACAACCCTGCAATCTATATAATCATTTAGTCGATAGCCGATAGATAAAGAAAGCTTTCAAAAACTGACCGCTTCATCCATGTTTTCCGCATGGTTTGTTGTCGTTCAGGTTGGTCGGCATATTGCTTGAATGCAATTATTTCTTCGAGCTCGGACAGCATCTGTGCCCGGACGAGAACACTACCGAGTTTTGTTAACGAGTCAGTGTTTTTGACATGTAGGTTAATCTTACTTGTACGAGCGACCATATCCTTCTCCAACAAAGGAAGAAAGTTCGGGATCTAGAAGATCACGCGCCTTTGCAATATGAACAAGTGCCTTTGGAAATTGATTCTGATGAACAGAAAGGATGGCCCGATAGAAAGATCGATCCGGTGAGTCTGGCTTCATAGTAGCAATATAATCATCCATTGAGTCCCATTCGTTCAAGGACCAAGCAGCAGCTGCGGCCATAGGAGCAATTTCTCGACGATCCTCATGATTGGCGTTTGCCCAGTTCTCGTCAACTTGAGCAGCAAGTTGATCCCATTCTCCCAAAGCGTGCAAGCATTTCATTCTTCCAATCTGAACATCCGGAGCAGAAGGATCTAGCTCGGCCTTCCGCTCATATGCGACGAGTGCTTCTGACCATCGACCAAGCCTCTCGTACCACTCCTCATGCTTGGTAACGTCATACTGTTCCCGAGCGGTGATTAGAGTGCCCCATGCGGCATCATGCTGCTGCAGGCGGGTGTTGATAGAAATAAGGGCTTCAATCACAGCGGGGGATGATTCTGAGAAATACTCGAGTTCTTTGTAGTGGAGCGCCTTTGCGTATGCCATATACTTCATAGCATATTCACCCAACGTTCGATGTTCGATGGGGAGAGGCTTTTCTTCATGCTCCATGAACTCCGCCAAGTTCAGCAGGCGGTGTATGAGTTCAGAAGGCGCAGTGGTGGACGTAATGGCAAATTCAATGGCGCGTACAAGGTCCTCCTGAAGAATTATGAGCAGATGACTAGGAGCTCAGTGCTCAGAAAAAAGACGTACTTGGTATTGGTCATAAAGCTCCCCCCAGCAAGAAAGAAAAGCAGCGTTGAACAACTCTTTTGCTAGAGGCGGGTGAATATCGACAAGGCTCATGCAGGCACGGAGTGCATGAGAAGGAGATTCTTTCAAGAATTCGACCCCAATTCTGTGCATCCACTCAATCCAATCGTCCCTAGTGGTGATATGGGTGGTGTCCCATGCTTGTTTCAAATGCTGCTGATTGACATTCATTTTTGTTGCCTCAGCAGGTGCAGAAAACTCTGGTGCCTTAGAATTTTCACTCAACCTAAAAAACTCGATTATTACAAGGGAGCGCGTGCAGTATTCATACACTTACAGCAGCTCTAAAACGCCAACTTCCTGAGGCAGGCGTTCACCGTTGAGGAGCTTTGATATCAGGTTTTCATACTTGGGATGAGGAATCCTATTTCGCAGCAAACACTATAACAAGTTTAGCAGTTGATCACCTAGGACAGATGAAACTTACTTTGTTGATGGTGGGCACGAATATAGCAAAATCGGACCCTAATTGAATCACAAGTGAGCATAGGGTGTCCATGACAGCCATACGTAGCTCATTGTTTCCTCCCTCAAGAACACGAATAAGAGGATGAATGATGCGAGAGGCATGGTCAGAGAAGTTAACCCGTCTAGAGAGCCCGTCAATTGTCTGAATAGCACGTTTCCTTAACGCCGTCAATGAATCTGCTCTTTCAACGATCTCCTGGCGCTCGTATGACTTGACGATGATGGGAATGACAAGATGTAGATATTCCTCTATATTCGAACCGAAGGTCAAAAAGGCATCGAATATCTTGATTTGAATATTGATGCGTTTCTCAGTCAGCTCGCCATCGAAGACTTTCAGAAAGAGAGGCAAGATCGAGGGTAGGAAAGGCTTGAACTCGGAGTCCAGAGCCTTTCCTAGAGCTTCTATCAAAGAAACTATCGGAAGTTGAAGCGTTGCATTTTCCCAAAGCTCGGTTATCAGGCTAAAGATGTCAGGCATATAGTTACGAACATGCTGCTTGATGATACCAATCAGGATAGCAAGCTGTTGCAAGTGAAATTCCTGCAAACGAGCAGGCGACCCTGTTGTAACAGATGCAAATGACGGGATGATCTACGAAAGACGTTTACTAGAGTTAATCGGCAACACGAAGAACATACCTGTGGCAAGAAAGTTACGCATTTCAGGCCCTGTGTCTTGAAAATAGACATAATTGCTTCAATAACACTATGGTGGTGGCTGCCGAGAGACTGGTCTTTGAGAATAGATAATAGTGCGTTGATCACTACCGTTTGGAAGTAATCATCAGATGCAGGCGTCGCTACATGCTGGGCAACAGGCACTTGGTTTACAGCAGCTACAGCCGTTTCACTGGATGTATCCTCCTTCGGTTTACTCTGTAAATAGTAGAACAAAAAGGATTATTCATGATATTTATTTGGTCACTGCAAAAATTACCTTGCGTCTGTATGGGTCCAATGCACCAAGGATACCGAGAACCTTAATGACCTCGCGACGAACGGGTTGGCTGGTTTCTGTCCTAAGAATTCTTGACAAGAGAGGCAATAACTGAGGGTGTTCGACAAGAGGTGTAATAACATAGCCTGTGCTAGAGCACACTTGACCAAGAGTATGGAGGGCAGCATCGCGTTTGATTAAGGCTGGGTCTGAAAGTCTCGAGATGATGACTTGCATCAGTTCGGGAACGTGTTGAATAGCATCCTCGCCACCAACACATGTAAGTTCGCCGAGACACATTAAAACATTGGCAGCAACAGTGGGGTTGGAGTCGTTTGCTTTTTGCAGCAGGACGCGGAGCATGGGAAGAGCGTACGGTTTTATTAGGCGTTGAGTGGCACTAACAAGCAACGTAAGTAATCGCGTGCATTCTTCCCTGTTTCGCCTGTTTGAACTTGTCAGGATTGAGATCAATTTTCCAAGCCACACAACTCACATAACTGTCGAATACTCAAGTTCAGTTAGGAGCTGGATCAACGCTTTTCGCAACGACGGCATGACATATGCAGGGTTGTGTTTTGCAAGGCGACCAATTAAACCAACAGCAGTGACACGGTTATTAAAATCCTCGTCGTTCAGTGCAATGAATAAAGATCTGACATTCTCAGCTTGGGCAAGATGTCTATCAAAGCGCTCGTGAAGCGAGGACAAAACAGTTTGCCTTATGCTTGCAACTGCAAGTCACCGAAAATATTAGCAAACTGTCAATTGTAATAAGGAAGATCAAGATACCTGGATCTGCGATGCCAACGGTGAGCAATTTGTCTAAAACGTCGCTTATGATTTCAATAGCATGGGTGCTGGACTGATAGCATATTGGGTCTTTGACGAAGAGCACACAGCAGGTCAAAGCTGATGCTCTGCGGACTTCCGGGTTGTCATCCTCCAAGTACGGCAAAGCGCAAGACCGAACAAATTCATTTAGAACATGACCTGAAATACGTCAAGAAAAGTCAATACCAATGGAGAGGATTTTGACCCACCGGTAAAATCAAAAGTATACAACGTAGTAAGAGCTAGGGTAATCAGCTCTGGATTCTTGTCGGTTCCGTTTATCTACCAGGGTCAAACTTTTTGAGTTGTCGAATAATCATCAAGGATAATACTAACCTGGGTGGGGTTCAAATCACGATTTGAAACACCAATTTCACCCCTCGCAAGTGAGGGAGGGGCACCAAGAGGTTTGTATGGTTGGCCACTTAAAACCTGCGACAATAGATCCAATAGGCGGTCTATCATAGACAATTCAGCATAGTATCACTTCACTGGAGGGATACCCACCTTGTATGGTCTTTAAAAGAGGAGGGATATACTTAGCGATTGCGACCAAGGCTTGTACCAATGGTTCACTTAAGCCACAGGCAAGCATGAGATCGAGTTGATCATGCAAGAGTTTGGTTAAGTTTGGGCCAACGGCCGATGCTAGCATACCAATGCATTGAAAGATCGGTTCTTCTGGAGGGGCATTTTTTCGGCTGTAAAATCAAGATACGTCAAGTCGTACTGAGCGGTTCCAAGGAGTATATGACATACCCTCGACCTTGCAGTCCTTGTTTGATTTGTGACATGATGAGGTCAAGGAAAGGCTTCATATCGCTTCCAACAGCGGCCGCAGTGTGCCCAATTGCAACAAAAGCTAATTTTCAAGTAAGCAGATTATATTGATAAATAAACCTTTAAAATACCAAAATCGCGTTCCACGGGCTTTTCCAACTGGGTCAGTAGGTGCGCCATGGCTTTGTGAAGAAAATGCTCCGTAAAGGTTTGAGTATCATAAGCAGCAAGAGATGGGATCATGGTGATAACCATTTTACGAACAGCGGAATCGCGATGAGACCTGAATCGAAGAATTTGATCGGCTGTGTCCAAAAAGTTTTCCTTCATAAACTGATATAAAGTGTTAGTTTTTGCAGTTGGAGAGACTGAGAGACTATATGAACACACACCATTCCCGCATGGAGTAGCAACTCTCGATATGTTAGCAGAGACCCATGAATAACCTCTGGCTGAGCTTGCTTGAGGCCCTGTTGTGCATCCTGCAAGACCTTAGAGAGATAAGGAGTTCTTGTTTGTCGTTCCCTCGAAGTGACGATCTCCAGGCAGGCGGCTAATAACTCGGCTGCTCCTTCTCTGACAATAACGCGTTGATCTCTAAGGGGTACTAATATGTTGTCAAAAACAGTTCCGATATGGGAATAGAAGTATGTGGGGCTATTTCTGGCCAATTCTTTCAGAATTAAAACCCCAGCGTATCGAGGAGACTCTTGTTTGTCGGGTTGCATCAGGTCCACAGCGGCTGGAACCTCAAAGTCCATAAAACGTTCTCCAAAAGCTGAGCCGCCTATTTCTGCAATCTTTCCTAGCGTCTTGGAGGCGGAAAGCATGAGACTCGTGTCGGTACTTGGGAGAAGATGTTTAACATAATTGTAGAAACGGAAGAGATTGCGTTTAGATTCTATAGTCTCTTCTTGTTCAATGCCAATCAGTTTCTCTAAACAAGCTTTTTAGTAAGCATCGTTCGGTCTCTAGTTGTCGCAGCACACCTATAGCAAGTAGACCTCCAAGCGCGTCAGAGGTGTTCTGGCTGTGAGTCAGATCGAACAGTCTTCTATTAATGTTGTCATCCCATAGCTTGGACGCTGCATCGGATGACATCTCAGCGACTGTCATAGATACCTATAAAACATAATTGAGATTCGTCAATTCAGAGCACGAACAATGATATTACTCACATATCGTCGAAGCTCTTCAGCTGATTGCAACTTAATTTCCACATTTCTGTGCTTCAGTCCACTGAAGATTTGATTAAGCCTTTCACTTTGACTCGACTGTGCTGCCAAGGCCATGGTCCCTGTGCGAGAATGAGGACGCACAAGGCAGGGGTTCAGCGAATGCAGCGTCCAAATCGTAACCACGGATAGGGTCCCACTCTATATGGCACTTTGTTTGTCTGTGATTGTTGCTTCCGTCATTACATGGCTGTACTAAAATTCGTGGCGAATTATGGAAGAACTAAGATTGGGCTCATCAGGAACCAGCACCCCCTTAGGTAAGCAAAAGTTGGCTTACCTCCGAACCTTTTCAACCCTTCTGCACTCACACTATTCTACATTTTTGAACCACAGATATGTAGGTTATGCTTCTTTGAACACATCTGTGGTTTTTTTTTTCAAAAAAATTTTGATCTCAAGAAGTTATAAAGATTTTAATTTTTTTCCTTTTTTTTTAGTCTAACACGTCAGAAATGGTGTTTTCTCGAGTTTGGGAGATTTTCGAAAATTTGACAATGTTCTTTTGGCCGCTTATATAATGGTACACGTGACCACACGTGACAATAAGTCACGCCTAAGTAATACCTCTCAGACTCATTATGGACTTCCAGAGACTACAATTTGACCTCTGAGGTGTAATTCTATTATTGTGGGCATAAAGGCTAGTAGTAAGGATTGTATATGCACATTTATGAATTTTTTTTTTTTAAACTTTTTGTCTGAAACCATTTTCCGTCAACATAACTTTTGATTTTTTTTTCGAGCTGGATTTTGGCCGCTCTTGGCGCCAAGCCCATTGATTACGTAAGGGTGCTGGTTTCTGATGAGCCCAATCTTATGCCCCATTTCAGCTAGAAAATACTTGGAAAATACTATATTGGCATAACATGCTCAGAATCTTTGCATGAACTAAAACAATTTATTTTTGAGTGCACATATAAGTATTAGGGGAACGTGAATATATCCTCATGGTTGAATTTGATGTATGTCTTATAGAAAGAGAATTGTTTAAACAAAATATATGTAGATTGGAACAATACTTAACTGTAAATTTGGCCTGCATCGGCCTTATGGTCTAGTAGCATGATTCCTCCTTTGGGCTGTGTGGTGCACATGGAGGAGGTCCTGGGTTCAATTCCCAGTGAGGCCCTTTTTAACTGTTAAAGCTTTGAAACATCGGGCATGTTTGGCCGTACAAATAACAAGTGTCATAAACAGACCTTTTATGAATGGCCTGATGGTCTAGTAGTATGAATATGATTCCTTGTTAGGGTAGCCCTGGATCGAGGAGGTCCCGGGTTCAATTCCCGGTTAGGCCCACGACATGTTTTTTTATTACATTTGTGCTCATTTGTGCTTTGCTGCAGTCTTCAGACCAACTACCCGACTCACTGCTCAGCATTTTTATCCGCCGTGATGCATAACTACAAACAAGTCGGAGAATCAGTTTAAGAACACGTGATTATTGATGGGTAGTGGACTAAGTGGAGACTAAGTGGAGGGATTCAAAGTCGGCTGAACAACATTATGTGGACAACTTCAGCCCACGCTACTTACGACAAACGACGTTCACATTTTTCTGTCAAAGGATAAGATAATTATGTCCAGCGATTGGATCAAAAGCACGGTACTGTGAATAACGGAGTATTTGTATACAACTGACTGGTGTCATTTAAATCGAGATAAGTTCGGTTCTCGTCTGAATCGTTTTAGATATTTCATTGATCTGCTTCTGCCGTTGCACAAAATGCAAGTAATCCAATGTAATCCAATTCGAATTCTTTTGTTTCATTGCCGTTGTGTAAGTCTCCCCGGATAAACACACCTTAACGATTAGTCATCGGCCTGATGGTCTAGTAGTATGATTCCTTGTTAGGGTAATACCAAATCGAGGAGGTCCCGGGTTCAATTCCCGGTCAGGCCCTTGCTTGACTTTTTTTGCCACACTTTCATTCTTTTTCTTTCCTCCTATCGGACCTATCCCAGCCTATCTCGTAAAAAAGACAATAAGGGACAGTTTTGCTGTGTATGTACTTAGTAAGCACACATCAACCACGTATCGATGGTTTTCGAAGGACGCTTTGATCGCAGCTTGCAACAGCGCCATGACTGACGGCTGCTGAGAACTTCTTCACAACATCCTCTTTTTCATCCATTATAACCCTCTAGCATGGCTGTGTACTTAGCTGGCTCGCAGTTTATACCTTGCTGCGCTCGCCTTAACCTCTGATCTTTATCAAATTTGGGGCATTTGTGTCAATTGTTGTCTCGACTGGTTGCTTGCTTCCTTGTCAGTGGAACACTTTAGGTCTTTTCTCAGCTGCATATCAATCGGGCATCCTATATTTGATTCACCCCCACTACATTCTGCAATGATACTTGAACGACATAGTATTGGTCCTATGACACCCCCAAAGGATGCAAGCTTCAGCAAGAACGATGCAATGACGACCAAAGTAAGTTGAATACAACCAATCTCTCTGGTTGACGCTAGGTGAACTTGATTAGCTTGAAATAGACAGGCCTCCTCCAGCGTATAGTGACGACTTTCTCAACCATGGTCGTGATAATGGCACGTCCTCGCGAAGCCAACTTCAAGTCCCGAATGTTCAATCACGGTACAATCAAAGTAGCGTTTCGGTGAACAGTCAAGACCCAGCACCAAGTGCAGATCAAGTGCACATCTTTGAACGGAATCATGATATCAAAGGTAACATTACCATCGTTAATGCATCACAAGCTCGCTGTTGACCATGGTAAATTTCATAGGCACGTTTTTCATCGACCCTCTTGTTATGGCCTATCAACGTCGGAAAGGGAAAAAGTCAAAAAAGGAACTACCGCATGCCTCTTTCCGGTCTCGAAAAGGTTCTGTTGAATTGGAGTTGGCGACAACTGGCGACATTCAGAAAGCCCCCAAAGCCAACATAAGTGTCTCTAGTCATTCAGGAAGTATACAAATTACATTAGTAAGTAATACGATCCATTCATATTTCTATCTACATTGATGCAAATGATTGTCAGCTTCCAATGCCTGCATCGAGACCTCGAATGGGTCTCGATGTCAATTCGACGCATGGTCAGATATATCCACACACCCTATCGTAACCGCAAAGTTTGACGATAACTTCTGCAGGGAATGTTGTTCTATATATCCCCGAGGGATACTCTGGCGTACTGCATCTTAAAACAAAGAAAGGTGGTATCGAATTGTTACCAGCATTGGCGACCCATATCAAGACAGTGAAATTCACTGCTAGGGAAACAATATTTATGATTGGGACCCAAAACAATCTCTACGAATTGGACAACTCCAGGGAAGCTTCCTTTTGCCAGGTAGAGAGTCGAACAGGTCACATAGTTGTGGGTCTCAGTGGCAGGGACCGCTACCAAGCTCCTGTGGGTTTCTGGAAACGCCTTGGGGGTTATTTTGGGCTTGGTGGCGAGAGCAGTAATGGTAGCGAAAAGGACATATCTGGATAATGCGAACTTCGTTCTTAAATGAAGGACCTGTTTGTCTTCACCGCGATTTGGACTGTAATAATGATACATAGAAAAGTTGTTTGACTTCTAGCATACAAATTGCAATAGTTCAGAAATTTTTAAATCTTCACCGTTCTCATCATGCACAATACACCAACTCCCGACCTTGACGGGCTTTGATAATTGCCATTTCTAATTTTTCACTGTTCTTATGCCAACAATATCAGGTTTGGAATACATGGGAACCTGGCTATTATTGCCCAGATTTTAGTCCCAGCCAGCTTCAACGATCGGTAACTGAATTGGCGGCGGATCTCTGCCAGATCTTTCCAAGTGGCCATACCGTAGCAAATGATACTCAGATTGCTCCCATTAAGCTCTCTTACTCTTACCATTGCATTCTACCCTGTACCGGGAAATGAGCGACCTTGACGCACAGCCAGGATGTTTTGCTCACTTTTTCTCGCGCAAAACGCGTTTTGGGAAATTGACAACTCGCACAGAAACCAAGTCCACTCTCCAAGATAAGCCGTTGTCAGAACAAGAAAAGGTTTACGGTGAGGCGGATAAACGGCTTAGCGATAGTGAAACTCTAGGAAAGACGGTCAGTTATTATACAGGATCGTTTTTCGCGTTGTTCTGAAGTAAATCTGAAGGACAATCACTGTTATTTTACCCCCAATTGTGTCTTTTCCTACGGCTCTGAGGATGAGTGGTGGAATGTGGCAGAACAGCTCCCGTCCTATTCCTCTATTTCAAACTCCTTAGCACACATACCCGGAAGTGCTACCTCTGTTATTGACAAAACCTTGAACCAAAAAAATGAAAGTCTTCGTGCCCTTAGTATGAAGATACATGGTATTGGTTATTTGAAGTTCTGCATAATTTTCCTCGTTAACGGCGTATATTAAATACAGGACACCCGGAAACCATGTTCACAGAGAAGTTGGTACTTCTCTCTTTCAAGTGGAGTCATCCTGACATTTTTTGCCTAGCTATGCTCATGACCTCCTGACTGCTTACATGGAAAAATGTGGCTTCAAAGTTACCAGACACTATCTTGGGCTCAACACCGCCTGGAAAGCGGAGTATAGTCAAGGTACAGGAGGCAGAGTCATTGGCATCAACTCGGAGATGGACGCTTTGCCAGGTATTGGGCATGCATGTGGTCATAACCTCATAGCTATCAGTGGAGTCGGGGTTGCTATTGCCCTGAAAGCCGCCCTAGAGGCCCAACCTCAGACTTCAGCTAAGGTGATACTTTTAGGAACTCCAGGTAGCATCTAGGATCTTCTTTTTGATAATTGCTGACAGCAATCTAAAGCTGAAGAGGGTGGCGGCGGAAAGGTTATCTTACTGGAACGCGGAGCTTACGAAGAAATGGATGCTTGTATAATGTAAGTAATTATTTACTGCGACTGACGTGACGAAGTATTAACGTTGCGAATTAAGGTGTCATCCTTCTACAGGTCTTCCTCACTCAGCAAGCGTTGGAAGCTCGACCGCAATGCAGAGTATACAAGTCGAGTACTTTGGTCATGCGTGAGTCTCATGTCAGAAATATCTTCGAATGCCTCGTTAAAAATATACGTTCAATTTGTTCAGTGCACACGCAGGCGGTGCTCCATGGTATGCAGGAACTCGAAATCATCCTCATCAAGAATAAACCATACTGACACAGAAACGGCGGTAACCAGGGAAGGAACAAATGCATTGGATGCCGCATTTATTGCATACTCTGGGATCTCTATGCTACGCCAACAAATGAAACCCGATCATCGAGTTCATGGTGTCGTAGAAGGCAGAAATTGGCTCCCAAATGGTACGCCGTTGCTACATTAAACTCATCATGCAAGGATTCTGAAATGCGTTCAAATTGTTCTAGTCATTCCGGATTATGCAAAAATGCGTTGGCTTGCTAGAGCACCTACATCAGATGAACTATCCTCATTTACGAAACGGGTCCAAAATTGCTTAGAGTAAGGTTCCCGAAGTTAGTTACATCGAAGGAAATCCAATAACATAGCCTTGTAGAGCAGCGGCTCTTGCTACCGGGTGCAGAGTTGACATAAAACTCGACAATGCCTACTTCGATCTTCATCAAAATCCAGTGCTAGGTGAGCTCATATCTCTTAGCGATGAGTGATACACAGCTAAAGTTTCTTTACACTTTTTTTCAGCCCAGGGTTTCGCTGATATTGCAGGAAGTCAATACGGAATCGTAACAACAACAAAGTCGACCTCTGCATCTACTGATTTTGTCAGTCATTTTTCCTGTCCTCCTGTTTGGTAAATTGATATATTTCACAGGGAAACGTCTCATATGGTAACATTAAGTTCCTTGTGATCCAGACCCAGAAATTTCCTGCTTACATCGTCATCTACCTCCAGCTCTCCCTGCCCTACACCCGGCTTTCGGTAGGTGTTGCTATATCGTCTTCTCTACCTCTCCTTTTGGTTCTTATGAAACATGCAGCCATTCCCACAGAACCAAACGGTGGGAACCACACAGCCGCTTTCGCCAAAGCGGCTGGGACTGAGGCAGCTCATACAGCGACGATCGCCATCACTAAAAGTTTAGCTTTAACAGGGTACCGCGTTCTCACAGACACGACCTTCTTTAACAGGGTGAGAGCTACCCAATCTGGGCGACAATACAATTGTAGATTGACGAGTATTCTCTGTGGGTTTTGCGTCTTTTAATAGGTTCAAGCATCTTTTGAGCGAAGCAAGACCGTGCTTGCTTGAGTTTGTGTCTGGGGACTGATCGCATAACCTCTAAGAATTCATTGTGATTTTACTATGGAAAACGGATTATCTGTTATTGAATCATATTCCGACCGAGTGGGTTAACGTTGTACTATTACTTGGCTCCTTTCTTCTTGCAACCCAGATCACCTGGTGAGATTCTTGATCCTGAGACCATTTCATAGTATGCCATTCATGTATTATCAATGCCGAAATCAATGCGGATATATATTAATTAGATTTGAGTAAATGTAAGCCAAACGATTAGTGTAGATGAGCAGTACTGTCCGTTGGACATGTTAAGCAAATTACAGTATGCACTGAAGGGTGTATCTACGTGAGTTGGTGGGATAGGAAAGGAGTATAAAAGAAACATGAAAAATCCAGTGAAAAAACCGACATCCTATGCCTTTGTAGAGCCAGCAGGCTTCTCCTGGGCGGCCGCAGCCGCAGCTTGCTGCTGTTTTATCATCTCTTCACGACGGGCTTTGGCTGCGGCCGTGGCACTTTTTTTCGCTTTAGGTTGGGCAGCTTCGTGCACCATCCTGAAAACGCAAGGAAAGCCAAGATTAGGTTCAAGAACCACTGGGCATAACGTTAAAAACACACCTCTCAAGCTCTCGGCGCTCTTCGTCAGATTCGTCGGGTACGGCAGATTTGAAGATAGCACCAGTGATAAGCAAAGCCTAGATTGTAGTGTCACGGTTGATCAGAGCGGCCCGTATAGGTAGACGTATAACTGGTTTGACCTTGGCTCTGTTAACAAGAACAGCTTCAGGCTGTCCGGGTTCTTTCAGCACGTTGTCTATCACCTAATTATGATATATCCGTTATTACATGACGATAAGAAACTTGGTAAAGTAAAGGAGCGTACTTCTCGGAGAACTTGGATAACTTCCAAACGGGCACCTCTCCAAGATGCAAGCATGATCTGGATACCATAAGTTAGTATACTCATCTCCACGGGCCACATACCAAATGCGGTGACTGACCTTGCCAGTGACGTCCATCTCCAAAGCTCTCAATTCTTCCTCACCGACGTCACCCTTAGCTTGAGCCTTTTCCATTTCCTATGCTTCAATATAAGAAAGGGTTCATAACGAGAAAGCGTAAAAAAGTTGGTTTACCAGCATCAATTCACGCACACTCAATCTAGACGGATGTAAAAGTCAAGGAGAAAACTAAATGTTTCAAAAACACTTACGCGCTACCAATAACTCCCCAAACATCCTTAGCCAAAGTACCTTTTTCTTTGAGTCTTGAGAAAAATCCAGGGCTAAATCAGACGCAAGAGATCAGTAAAAGATAATGTCAAAGTCTATTAACATGCGTACATTCCCAAGAATTTCTTCGATTTCATGAAGGAAGAAGCTTTCATCATGTACACGCTTCCAATTGTATGCAAAAGCTAATTTGTCTATGCCGTTAGCAAGAAAGTCACACCAAAGCATTACACAAAAAGTTTCACCTCGACACCAAAACTCTCCAGCTTCAAGTCCTCAACCTCGCGCTTCATTTTCTCCGCAAATGCAGTAGACTCCGGGTCATCTTTGCCTCCAGGGTCTTTGGCCTCGACAAACGGCCTAATACGTTCAATCATTTTCTTCGTCAGCATCGCAACGCGGGCTTCCATTGCCTTCCGTCTAGCCTTTTCGTGTTCCCTAAGTTTTTCTCTCTGTTCAGCCTTTCGTCGCGCCGCTTCCCTTTTCTCCGTCTCTTTGTCTACAGTGGCGGAATTAACGGATGGGGTAGATTGCGGGGAAGATCCGTGTGGGACGATGTGAGATCCAGTGGTAGGTGAAGGCGGGGCAACTGGAGCTGATGGGGGGTGAGTAGCTGCAGCTGGAATTGAACCATCGGCATGGACCTCTGACACAAGGGGAGCAGCAGTAGACGCAGCACTCAATGTGCTTGGGGTATGTGGTGCTGTCGGTGCTGCACCTGGGGGCGTTGTGCTGGCTGCACCAGATACAGAGGGCGTGGAGGCCCCCGTCACGTTGGGGTTGCCACTGTTCATCTGCTTCTCAATCTCAGCCTTTTCTTCGTCGGTCATCATGGTGGTGGCCACAGATGTCATGTCCTTCATTATCGAAATCTCTCCAATCTGAAGCCAACGATATCAGTTTCAATATAAAGTATTGTGACTGAAGAGGTTTCCGCACGTAATCATGGAATCGTTCACCGCCGAACACGTTAGCGAAGAATCCAGCAGCATCGTCCATGTTGATAGGTCCTTCTTTGTCGACCTGTGAGAATCATAATGAGCACTGTTGATATGTAGGCTGTAAAATATAACAAAACACCATCTTCTTGCCATTCTTATCGTATACCGCACGAAGATTCTGGAAGAGACACGGTATCACTTCTGAGAGCAACTTCACAGACAGGGCATAATTCTTACCGGATCCGACAGTACTTGGTATGCTTTACTGGGAAAAATAAAAGCCAGGTAACAATGCAATCAGTGTTTGTTCACCCAATACCATTACCTCATACCTGATTTCCTTGAATTTCTCCTCTGCATCTGCCGATGGATTTTTGTCTGGATGATACTATAACATCAAGGAGAAAGTCAGGAATAGAAAACAAAAAGAATGTTTATGAATAAAAACCTTCATGGCCTGCTTTCGATACCCCTTCTTGAGCACCGTATCATCCGCATCCACAGGCACTCCTAGCTGTGAGTACAGTTCAGAAACAAAAGAACACACATATCGCGCGCAATCGACAGACCAAATCGTAGTATTCGGTCTCAACAGGGGCCATATTGTTCAACTATGCGACAGAGATAGATGATAGATTGTAGGTTTTGCACGGGTTGGGGCGCCTTGAATTCGCGAAATGTTGAAGTGTATGTAGAATAGATTTGTAAATGGACAACGGGTCAGAAGAACAATGACAACGAGTAAAGGCTGTCTCTAGTTAGTGAAATGGTGAGGAAGGCAAAAGTGAGGAATGATCCGCAGTTGAGTAGTATGTTATGTAGTTCAAATGTGCTCAACGCGGCAAATAGTCTTTCGTGGCGTATGTCAGAGGCAAAACGTGACTGAGACTGTTTGCCGAATCTAATCCTCTTTGCGTCAGCACTGTGCTTAACCAGTTCTATTTATATTAACACAACAGGTCACCCCACGAATTGGAAATGGTACTGGGCCAACAATGAAATGCTCAACAAGACGGATAAACTTGAGACACTGGCACAAATGAGGATGATCTGTGAGTTTTCTTGGCATTGAAAATTGATGAATACACTAGTGCTGAATACATGATGCTATGAAGTGAGATAGAATAGAGGTACCGAGTGTCTGTTAATGCAATGGCGTTTAACAGTAGCTGGAGGATATGAAACCCAACTATAAAGAAAAGAGGAGAAATAAAGAATAAGGATAATCGAAAAGGAGAAGTTCAAGTGGTCGGCGGGGAATGAACATAAACAATGTACTGAGTAGTCAGTGAGTGATTCAGTGTTCGTCTACATCGATGTCAACCACTTGCTCGGTTCTAAACCTAACGTTTTTCTTGGGAAAGTCAGACGAGCTTGTCCTCGGTGAGGACAAAGGGGATGACGCCATGGAGGAGGGCTCTGACGATGACCTTCCATGTGGTAGGAAACGTGCCATCCGAAACTTGATTGCGGCAAATGGACGAGTTGATTGTGCGGAAGATGGAGACACAGATGTGACCGTCGACGATGACCCCGAGGCAGTGGAGAAGGGGGGACTGATCGCTGGACTACTTGACGAGGATGTCACTGTCGCTGAGGGTTTCTTGAGAGATGATCGCTTTGGAGGCGGCGGTAGAACGATGGGGGTGGAGTGATGGTGTTGGTGGCTGGGAGAGTGGGGCGCCGAGTTCCTCTGAGAAAATGCGTAGGGCGAGGAAGCCAGGGGCCGCAGATGAGGCGTCCGAGAAATATGAAGCCCCATAGCTATCTGTTCTATGGTTGGGCGCGAGGAGGCAGGATCAGGATTTCTGAACTGCTGCGCAGAGAGAGTCGTATGCGACTCCGCATAAGTGCTATGCATAGCATCTCTCTGGAAAGAGCACGGTGAGCAATTAGACTGACATTCAAGTGAAAGTGACTGACTGGGTAGTCGTATTCAGGATATCGTTTTCTGGGGGGCGTGAAGGTGCGCTTAACGGAGTGGAGAAGGCGGGTGGCAGCTCTGGGCTTGCTCGAGGACGAGGAGGAGGCATCGCCGGGGTTCATTGGGGAGGCGCAGCGTGGTGTATCTGGCAAAGGAGCGCGGGCAGTGACAGTCAACAGTCGCCTCGCAGATGGTTTGGGGTAAACGCAGAGTTTACTTTCAGAAACAGACACGCGACAGTGGCTGTGCTGCTGATTATGTACACATAACATGATAAGTAAGATAAAAATAACAATTCATCATTCACATTCGCAAGTACAATTCTACATATTCACTTCAATATCAGAATCAGACTCTTCACTTCCGCTCTCATCCTCCGATCCCTCCTCTTCCTCCTCCTCCTCCTCTGAAGATCCCTCAGACTCGTCTTCGCTGTCGCTTTCCTTAAAGGTCAGTGATATATACTCATCCCCTAGTTGTCCGTCTTCGGCCGTCACCATCGCCTCAGTGTCCTCTGTTCCAGCAGCTGCATCGCTGCTGCCAACAGTCGCCGCAGCCACCTTGCGATTACGGTTCGCCCTGATCACATGCGGGAGCTTGCATCCAGCTGTCCCGCACGTCCCCTTCTCCGCAAAGTCAGGGCACTCCCGGACGTGCTGCCGATCGCAGTCCAACCCCCGCTCACAGTAGCCCAGTACCGCAAAATCACGACATACCCCAGTCCTCTGTCCCACATTTACATGCGGGAACGGGCATTTGTCCCGAGTACACCGTCCTTTGTTCAGGAAGTGCACACAGAGTGGCGTCCGTTCAGGTGTGGGTTCGTGTGAAAGGTTGCATGTCTCAGCCGTTTTGTTACAGTTGTCTTGCAGAAAGTTCCAGCAAATCGCAATTTTGGCTGGATCATGTTGATACATGCACGTCAATCCGCGCGTACAAGAGCCTACAATGAGCCATTTAAACATGCCAAAAAACAGAAAGAGAGAAAATAGTCAAATGTTGAACTTATAGCGCAAACTCCTCGAGACCACAGAAGCCGATACCGGTAGGTCGTCCAGGTCCCGAGGAGTGAGCATAATGAAACGGGGCGCACCTGTCGTTGTGAATCGAGGACATGGTTTATCTACATATTTTCGCCGACCAGCCGTTTTCCGTGATCTACAAACAGACATCGTGAGTGTATAGAAAGAGCAGCACTGTACCACATACGGATATTGTCGTCTGGTATTATTGAGAGTCATGTTCCTGCCTCGTGGAGCCTTCACCTTGTAAGACTTAGTCGGAGGTACATGACTTGGTTTCCGACTATAAGGATGTCTACGCGGTGGAATTGTCTTCGCCATGACTTTTCCCGGTTTTGCCGATTGAGGTACTATATACATATTAAAACACGCAGCGTGTAAACGAATAAAGAAGAAATCCAGACTCACGATCCTTCCTAACAAGAACACGTCGCGAAGATTCAAATGCGACCCCGCCAAGCACTACCTCCTTTATAGGTCCACCAACCATAGAAACGGGCTTACTAGATGGTATCACTGGAGACGAGAATGTTGAAGATCCAGTGGTCGGGGTGCTTGCTGCCGGGGTCGATGAAGGGACTGAAGCCGCTGTCGGTGTCGGTGTCGGTGTCACACTAGGCTTTGAGGGTCCTGCCACATTCAGGCCTGGGCGGATGTACTTGTTGGACGGTTTGTAGCTAGGGTTAATATAAGTATTTGGTCGTCCTGACGGTCCTCCTTGTGGATAAGGTGCATAGTAGTTGGAACCCGTGTACCATTGCTTGTTTTTTTGGTGTGCTTTGTGCTGGTTGATTGTCGCTAACAAAGACCGCATACCATCAGGAAGTCGGCAAAGGATGTCGATAAGATGGAGTAAACTTGCCTGTCAATCTCTCTATTTCGCTCTTTATTTGAGCTTCCGCTGCTGCTGAGGCAGACGTCATGGTCGATTATATCCTGTAAAATACCCTGTTATTAAATTTTCAGTCTCTTCTTCTGTCTGGCGTTCCGCGTTCCTGAAAGTGATACGGGAGATGTCGTGGTTGGAGTACAAGAGTGTCGCGATTGGTCAGCCGGCTGTATGTTTATGTCTGGCGTATCTATATATAGTAATTGAAGCCAAGCCCGCTGGTAAGGGCCTTTGACTCTAGACCCAAGAGACAGTGAAGTCTCCGACATAGCTTTCAACAAGCTTTCAAGTATATACCAAGTTCTTAGGCGACAATCTATTACACAATATCTCACCCAACAGCACAAGGTTCTGGGGTATAATTGACTCAGCAATGTTGAATCTACTTCAGGTCCTCACATGGCCTGAACCATCGAGCAAACCAGACTTCTTCACCACACCAGTGAGTACATTGTCCACGTCCGTCAAACTCGTTTCCTTCCTGAATACTTCCATAAACACGGCGTCGTCTGTCCCTATATAATCGATGTCAGTGTTTTGCGCATTGGATAGTCCGCGTTTGGCAATGTGCCAATGCTGAGGGTTTTGTCCCCTTGAAAAGACTTCGGTAATTTCAGGATCTCTATTAAACTGCGTCAGAAAGGTTAGGAGTTTTGCACGCTTTATAGGGGCGCACAGGTCTAGTATAGCCTTTGCGTTGAAAAGGTGGCTCGATGTAGATGAAAATCCAGGACTTCCATGAGTATAACCAGCGGTAGACATCAAATAGCGATCCGGAGTCTGCAAAATCTTGCTAGCCGGAGGCAGAGCATCAAACGCACTTTTGGGAAAAATAATATATGTCACTAATAAATTCACGAGTGAGGAAGGACGGTGGAAATGGCATCATACCTTCGAAGGTTGGGATCGTCTATTGTCAATTCGAGATCCTCGAATAACTGGCCAACCTTTTCAGCAGCAGTTCGCAAGTCGGTGGCTTCTGCATCTGAAAGATCATTGGCTTTATCGTGCATATTGATGAGAGCAAGCATGAATTTATCTTTCTGGGCGACAGTGTTTTTGGGTCAGAGGTGGCCCAACAAAAGTATGATTTGACATACCGTCAAATAGTGAATCGTCGTCTTTCTCGTATTCGTGGGGTCATGATGTGGTGCAAGGTTTAATCTTGTCAAGGAAAATTCCGGAAGCTGAGGTGGCGATGGCGAAGACGGCGGTGGGTCCTCGGGGTTATCAGGTATTTTCAATGAAAAGTCATCGTAAGGATCGGTCATGTAGGATGGCAACTTAGAAACATCTTTTTGATTTTCCACTATCGATGCGTCCTTCTTATTATCTTCATTGATATGCGGCTCGTTTACTGGTCCAGATATCGGTACTGAAATAGACGAAATGGCGTCTTCCAAGTCCGATGTATTAATTTCTACTTGCAATCTGCTTTCTTCGTGTGCTTCAGGCAGTTTTGCAGATGATGTTTCCTTTTCTTTCACAGTCGATGTACCAGACATTATGTCAGCAGAGGGCTTTGGTTTGTCTCCTTTCCCAAAGGTCAGATAACCTGGCCAGTTCCATTTTTTCATGTCCATGTTCATGTTCATAGTAGAAATGCCGAAGAAGGTTCCACCGTCATGATGTGCATCGTTTGACGGCCCCTTAGTTTTAACTTCCGACGAACGCTTGCCTCTGATCGTCTCCACGGAAGATGCCAGAGTATTTAGAGTGTCAGAGCTTCGTGATGGTTCTATCGGCGGTGGGATCATGGATGCAAGGTGTGCCGCAAGAGCTGCGGGGTAGCGTCCTTCCGTGTAGCGTCCAGAAGGAATAATATGCTGCCTTGACAAGACAATCGGTGCGATTTCAGACGACAAATTCTCAGAGAAATTGTCAACCAAAGGCACTAGAGAAGAGAACAAAGGGTGCAGAAGTGGTCCTGGAAACATTAAACATCAAATTCCTTCCAGCTGCTAGTAAAACGTCACACCAAATTGATCTTCGAAAGTCATCTTCTCTTCCAAATTCCATGACCAACCCCAAACTGTCCAGAACCTTTCCAACTGTAGTTCAAGCGCCTGTTGACCGAGAGACACCAATATTGATATGAAAGATCCATGTGTTAACTAGAGATTCGAAATATCATCCCTGGTCAATGGTTGATAAATGCAGACTTTGGCCAAAGAGTACCTTGAACTTCTCGTACCCTTGGAGGATACAAGCTCGCAGAGCATTGTCATGAACCGAGCCATCGTCATAATCGTACAGGGGAGAGGTTTCGCTGTCTTTGCCTTTCTCCCCTGGCTTTCCTTTCGTTTTAGTCTTGCCCTTTGGATCTAAGTTCTTTGGAACTTTAGCAACTTCGATTCCCTGGTAGATACTGACTAAGAAGTATGCCCAGAAGGAAGATAGTCACACTGACTGCGTGTATCCAAAAATCTGGTTCAGGAGAAACCATAATCATCCTTCTTGATTGGGAATGAACGTTATCGCATGTATCATTGGTGCTGAACGATCTGCATGTATAAAATCATGTTGAGGAACCGACATTGAAATGTAGACGCAAAGGTGCGCACTCTGCAAAGTTTATGAGGGCTTTTGCCAGACCGATCTGGCGAAGCATGCGATCTCTGGAGACAGCTCGCTCCTTTGATGTATAGAACAGAATGTGCGCCTGTTCTTCAGCATCTTCGTTGCCTTCATCAATAGGTCCACTTGGACGAAGAGTCGGATTATAGATTGCGAGGTACAAAAGGTTTGGAGGAACGCGATTCATGTCACGGTCATGGTGTGATAATGAAGTTGTTCCTCTCTCAAGAACAAGTTCCACAGCGTGACTTTCAATTTTGACATCATATCTTATGTAGCTCAAAGGATTGGGCAGTATAAGGAGAGTGCATTTCTAGGCTAATGAAACATTGTAAACAGCGTATTTTGAATAGATTGTACGTGATGATTGTGATGAAATGCTAGGGGAGGAATATTACATGTGTTAAGTTGAATACACTAACTAATAGCTATACTAGGATCGGATGTACCACGACAACAGGTCAAAGAATGAAAAGGATTAGAATATGTGGTGGTAAATTGCAAACAGCAAGTCTAAATTTTTGGTTCGTTATCATGAGAGTCTATTTGCAGAGTGTTGTCATTATTTCTGAGTACTGAAGCGTTGATGCCAGAATGATCCAAGTACGACGGGGGTGGTTTGTTACTTGAAGATTCCCAGCGCAATGTACCATCGTCACTGGTCACAGTCTTGGAATTTTCAGTAAACGTTTGAACATTATCGTCCCAGTCTGCGTCGGCGTCTGAGTCTAACTTTTCAATACTGGGATCCCAGTCCTGATCATCTTGATCCAGATCGGTGTCAACATCAACATCAGCTTCGTTAGAGGATGTAGGCGACGCTTTATTATTGGGATCTGGGAATTCGTATCGTGAGGTCGAGACTACTAGAGGGTCGTTGTTATATGACATAGATTCGATTTGATAATCGTCAAAGTCGGGTGGATCGTCGGTCGGTGGGGAAGGCACTGAAGACCCTCCGTTTGATTCGTTCGAACGCAAATTCCATTGGTCGGTGTTTCGAAGCATCAAGTCGGTAGAGGAGAACTCGGAGAAAAAAGAGGTTGAACCACCGTTGCCTTCAAGTGGAGGAGTTGGTAATTGAGTACTGACGTGGACCTGATTGTCATTCATTCCTGATTCTGGCCTAGATTTGGCTTCTTGGATTTTTGTAAAGGATTTCCCACCGATTGGGGATTTAGTCCGGCGGCGGTAGAATAGGAGATATGCATTGGGGTTCTAGATCATGAAGAAGAAAAGTCAAGCATGAATGGGTTTACCAGGAAACTGGAGCAACTTACCACAGCATCAGAGGGACGAGCAGTGGTGACGTATGAGTCATCAAAGTGATACCACTTGCCAGTCAAGTGGTTGGAAGCATAGGCTCGATAATGCCCCCCTCCCAATCCACCCATATGTTCATCGACACCAAACAGATCGTATATCAATGGTTCGGTAATATCCCCAATGCCGAGATCTTTGATATCTATGCCTTCCGACATCAGCTTCTTACCTATTCCTCGTTCCCCAACCATATCACCCAGATCAAGGCCCTCAACAGGGAAGTCGATATGAGCGTCAATTTTGTCGCGCAGACTGCGGTTATTGCTAAAGCGTTTTAGATGGACGACGAGAATATCAGGAACTTTCCAAAGATCGAATTTCTTGGTAGCTTGTTGATGTTTCTTGCACTGTGGACAATACCACAAATCATCTTCACCCAACTGCTCCTCTTTGGTAAATTCGTCAAGACAATCCCGCAAAGATATTCCTTTGCTACGCTTTTCGACACCAGCCTTCTTTGATTCTTCATACTCAGGATGAGTGAAGGTCGTCCACTGTTCCCATAACGCATGCTCGAATCGAGCGCTATCACCAAAATAGTATGCCTTTTTATCTTCTTCGAACTCGCAGTATAGGGCATCATCTTCTTGAAGAAGAACAGAATGAGGATGTGAGTCTGTTGCTCTTGATTCCCATGATTCCCAGCGATTATTCGAAGTATAAGCATTGTATGCCGTCCCATAATCCTTGTGGTTAACCTGCAGCCTCAGGGTAAAGATGTCCTTCTTGACCCCCACCTTTCGGGGTTCTATCTCGTCCAACTGTTCTGAGGGTACACCATCATCGTCTATAGCCATCTTTTTCTCGTCCACTATATCCGATTCCGTTAGAAGGCCTGTTTGAATTGTCACAACGGTCCCATCCTCAGCAATTTCAGTGAGAGCGTCGACAGGAGGGACTCCATTGATCTGAATCGGTACTTGTGTGATATGGGAATCATCCACAGCTTCCCAAGTGTATAGATCCCTGGCATGCGCAGTCCACCGTTCAAGCCGTGTGGCAATAATGTCATATAAGGAATCGACATCCTTCGCTTGTTCGCGATCGATGGCAACAACCATTGGGTAACCAAAAAGCGTCGGCGCAGTCCCTCGACTGTTTGCGAAGTATGAGCTTCGGCCTGGGGTTTTTGCATCACAGAGAAAGACAGGGATAATAAATGGATCGTCAGGTAGTGGTTTGTATGACTTGCTCTGCCGAGAATTGCAAGGAAGTTCAAAGCACACAATCGTGTCACTATCTGACATGTCACCAACAAGGACATGATCGTCTAGGTTTTTGTAGAATCGATGGGAGAACGTTTCAAGTGTGATCAACTGACATACAAAGTTAGTAATCATTGACCTGGGAAAGAAATAGATATGCCGACATTTTCCGGAGGTGCCCCCATCCAACGGCCCAGAAGCGTTCGCAACTCTTTGAAAGAACTATCTCTATTTATTTCAACAGGAACCTAGGAATACGGATTTTTAGCTATCCATGCATCAATATTATGAAACTCCTAACCTTGACATGGGGTTTATCTAAATCCCAAGGCACGTAGTATATGGTGTGCCTCCATTTTTTATGTATTGGCAACGGGAGTGTGAGGTACATGAATGGGTCGAACGTTATGGAGACCTAAATGATACGGAGTTAGTATTTTCCTTAAGAAACAGTATACAAATCCTACCTTCTGACATTCAGGACAGATCAGTGTACTTTGATACTGTCCCTGAAAAAGATCAACTATGACACTGTCATTCCTCATCATGTAGCCTTCCCAAGATTTCTGTGCCAGCTTCACAAGTTCTACATCCCCTCCACCTTCCCAGTCAGGCTTCTCAACATAAGGTTTTTTTATGACGCGGTTCAGATCCTCATGCAATCCATCGAGCAAGAATGCCACCAACTCCTGAGAATCATGCTGCTGATATCCACTGAATTGAGGGGCAAATCGTTGTAACTGTGTTTTGAAATCTCGGGGAGAATAGGATGTAGATGTTCCTGTTGTTGCCCAGATGCGTTGAAGAAGAGCCCCGAATGATTCTGCTATAGCTCCTCCCATACCAAGAGGATTGTCTCTGTTGAGCTCGTCTTCAAAAACGCCACCTAGCGGAGAAAGGTTAGATAGTACTTGAAATTTTGCACCGAGATAACTTGCTCAAAAAATAATCGGTCAGCTCCTTTGTATGTGCAAGGCATTGCAATGCAGAGTTCATGAAGCATGTATTGCCCCTAAATAATGATTAGCAAACACAAGAATTCTGAGTTTCGGAAAGATAATTACATGTTTCCCAAGCCTAAAGTTCCAGGCTCCAAAGATTTCGAAATGCTTTTGTTTGCTATTGTCAGAGCAGTTGAAGGGAGTGAGGATGAACTACCAAGACTATCGAATGTAGCGGGTTTGTACGCCGTGGTAGCCGTTGTTGAGGTTGCAGGAGACAGGGTGTTGGACATTTTGTTAAAGAAGCCTTCACTGGAATTGAACAACGGTCGGGGGGTTTCGATCGCGCTGAACTTCTCCGCAAACTTGGGAACTTCTACAACCCATCCATCAGCAGATTTAAATTCCACAATAAATACGTCATCCGATTCTATCCCTTCTTCTTCCAGTGTTTTTTCACTTTCTTCCACTATCTTCGCATCAGAAGTCAAAAGTTGAGAAGGAGTAATATCAACTTCTGTCTGTTCTCCTCTAACACCTCCTTGCCAGACTCGGTAGGGCCTGTGTACCTCCCCATTAGAAGAAACCTTGCTTGCGAGTTCGCTACAAAGGTGGCTTATAGTCTCTCCGGCGGAGATTGTAAGCAGGTGGTGTGGTAGGTGTGTGGTTCCTGGGCTCGCTACAAGTCGATAGACTTTCAAAATCAATGGGCGAAGTTCCAAAGCTGGCTCGTTCAAACGGCCTCTGGCAATGACACGCCTTGGTAGCGGCTGAGAGGCTGGACCGTACCTAAGGGGAACTATGCGATATGGTAGAGTTCTTGAAATTAAGTACGGAAACGCACCATGCGAGGAACAAATTCCAGACATCTTCTGGCACATATTCAACATCAACTCCTTCAATTAGCGATGGTAGGAGGTTATTGTAGTCATCGAGAATGGATGTGTTGTCGACAGGGCCAAGATCTCGCTCAGTTAGCGGCCCCTCTTTATCGATTTCACCGGTGCATGCTTTTAGCCAGCGTTTATACCAAGTCCTGGAAATTAGATACCAGGTCTGCCCGACTTCCATCATTCTAGACTTCCCATTGTTGACTAAGGAAACTTTGTCTTCGGGTAATGATAATTCAACGGCGTCAGATGTATGTGGAAGAGGAGCGATGTGTATAGGAATATTTGCTTCTCCTTGCTCTGCCATGTAAGCGTCAATATCTTGATTATTGGAATCAGCGAGAGAAAGAGTTGAGAGTTGATCAGTGCGTGGACTCCGGATTTGGATATCGTTGGATGAATTATCGGCCACGGACCGCTTGACAGAGGAACTAGATGCGCCGGAATCGGACTGCATCGAAAGACTTCTCTGTCTTTTTCGACTGGGTTGAGTCGGAAGTTCTGGTGAATCCAAAAAGTTGGATGACGATGGATCTGAAGGCTGGGCAAGAGACATGAGCGCTACAGATAGGAAATGAATCAAAGAACGATGGGCCACTCTTTATAAAGGATTATTGCGGGGAGTATATGAAAAAACAAAGGAGCTTTCTATTCCAGATATGTTTTTCTGGAATTTGCGAACAACTTGTTTCTTGAACTGAAGTAAAAGTGCTGACGCGTGTTTGTCACAAAAAAGTCACGGCACGTGCACATCTCCAGATTGAGACATGATGGCCGGGCCGGTGTCTCCACTTACATTGTAATCTTGGACCAGTGATCGACAGGAGACATATATTAGCCATGGAAAAGCACATAATCCAGTTTAGCTTACCTTCCCAGCTTAACCCTTAACTATGTCTGTTCAGAGTGCGTTTTTGCTCGCTGCACTTTCTCCCTCTTTCCTATAGAAAATCACAACTTGTTCTATCTAGGCAAACACCTTTTGAATTCAGCTTCTACCCTTGTCCTCGACTCTCTCAAGGGTTTGGTCGCGTTAAATCCACAGCTTGCTCTCGATGCTGAGAACAAAGGTGATATTCTTATGTGCATACCTGCTTTTTATGATTTCTTACGAACGTCCTTTATTCCCTCTCAGTGGTTTATATCAAATCTCACGATCGTTCCAAAGTCGCCTTGATGTGCGGTGGCGGCTCAGGACATGAGCCTGCACATGCAGGATTCGTAGGTGCGCTACATTACACTTGGTAAAAAAAATAAATTATAGCTGGTTGTAGGTAAAGGAATCCTTACCGGTATTTATATGTCAATACTCTTTGTTGTCCATTCTTAAACAGTCACAGGCGCCGTTTGTGGTAACATCTTTGCATCTCCAAACGCCAGCCAAGTCATGAGAGGTGTTGAACTTCTTGACAATGATAAAGGGTATAATCTCACTCCTTCCTTGTCTCCAGCTTATTTAACGAGCATCTTTTAGCACTGTTATCATCGTAAAGTAATCACTAAAGCCTTTGCACTTGACTATTGATGTATTTACTCATCTACTATAGAAATTATACTGGTGATGTCCTCAACTTCGGGTTGGCAAAGGAGCAGTATGCATCCCTTCATCCTCAGAAGGCGGATAAAATCAAGTTCGTCGTTGTCGGAGATGATGTCGCCGTTGGAAGGGAGCAGGGCAAAATTGTCGGTCGACGGTAGGCTGCCCATCAATTCATTGGCCAGTTATTGATCGCATTTCGTTTGTAGTGGCCTGGCGGGAACTGTTCTAGTATACAAAATTGCTGGCGCGTTGGCACATCGAGGAGGTGGTCTTGAAGATGTGCATTCTGTTGCGACTTGGGTTGCCGACCGTATCGCGACCATCGGTTGTAGTCTCGGTCACACACACGTTCAGTTCGGTTTTCCATTATCCATTATAATACCTAATGTTTTGCTTGATCAGGTTCCTGGGACTGCCCCAATGACTTCGGATTTAGCGCCCACTGAAATTGAAATTGGGCTTGGAATACACAATGAAAGTGGCCACACTCGCTTGTCTCCTATCCCCAAGTTGGAGCATCTCATTGGACAACTGTTGACATTCTTGACCTCTACTTCTGACCAAGATCGTTCCTTCGTTCCTTTTAAAGGCGAAGATAATGTGGTCCTCCTCGTAAATAATCTAGGTGGTCTTAGCGAACTAGAGTTGTCTGGAATTGTTTCTGAAGTCAAAAAACAACTCGATGCCCGGGGATTCATCACATGTCGAATTCTAGCTGGAACTTTCATGGTAATACAGTCAATCTAACAGTGCAACAATCCAAGTGACACCCTATATCAGACCAGTCTCAATATGCCGGGCTTCTCTATCTCATTGCTGCTGCTGCCCTCGAAGGAAGAAGTGAAGGCCCCATCGAAAGACCTCATATTATCTCTTCTGGATGACAAATCGGAAACTCCAGGCTGGAAGTGGTCGTCACCTATTGCACCCTTGGCGCAAGAAAAACAGCTTGCTCCCGCTCAACAGATTACAGCTAACAAGGCCAATATCAAGCACGTCAGTGTACCCGATCCAGCGGCTTTCATCGAAAGTATCAAACGGGCTGCGGAGGCATTAATTGAAGCCGAACCAGAAATTACCAGAATGGACTCCATAGCAGGTGATGGTGATTGTGGACTGACATTGAAGGTACGCCAATGGTCGTCTTTACAATATCGCCTTATAGCGCTACTTATGTAAAATAACATAATCGATATCTTTGTCCACAGGCTGGGGCAGAAGGTTGGAACGTTTTTGCATATGTATGAGCAGAATTTTTATGATTTTTTTCTAGGTGTTCTGTCAAAAATTTCAGCCGGAAAGATATCAGGGGACGACTTAGTTCGCTCCATTATCAGCATCGCACAAGTTTCAGAAGAGTCTATGGGTGGAACTAGTGGTGCTTTGTATTCGTGCGTTTTTCAATACACTTCGCTTTGGTACACGATTTGATGCCCTACAGAATTTTTTTTTCGGCCTTGGCTCAAGGTCTACAAGCTGAAGGTCCTGAAACCGGAAAGATGACGCCGGATGCATGGGGTCAGGCACTTAGCTTCGCCCTTGCGAAGTTGTACACCTATACTCGTGCCCGTCCTCCATCTCGTACTCTAGTCGACCCCCTCGCGGCTTTTGTTGAAACCTTCAGTTCTACTAACAACAATTATGCAGATTCTATGAATGCCGCTATAAAAGCCGCAGAAGCAACCAGGAATCTAGAAGCGAAAGCTGGAAGAAGCGCTTACGTCGAGGGTGACAGGTTAATCGCTGAAAAGGTTGCGGATCCGGGCGCCTGGGGAGTCAAGACAATCCTTGAAAATTTGGTTTGATTAATTGTGCGAATATGTTAATAGTTGATAGTGAATGTGTTGATAGTCAATTCAAAGCAGAAGTTTGTTACATTTTGCTTACTCTCATCTTACATGTTTCCTTTCATCCAATGTTGATCGTTAGAATTTTTACCCAAACGTTGTACGGGGGGAAAGACGCAGGAGAAGGAGAAAACATATAAAGCAATAGGTCTACTGCGCCGAAGATAGCGCATCAAACATGCTAGAAAACCTGGGATTTCAGAAGGTGACAGACAGTATAAAGCAAAAGCAGGGGTCCAGACTCCAACCCTTCGGAGGCCAGAACAAAGCAGTGAAAATTACAAGGTTGAGGGCATGAGACGTGAGAAATCATGATGTATTCATACAGGCGTACAGTTCGCGAAAGTACACTGACAGACCAAGGGGAACGAATAAGAAATTTTGGGTGATAATGTGGTATAGGTGGTAACCGAGGAACAGATGTCTGGAATATGCTACATATAGATAACAGTGGGCGTAGTAATCCCCAAAGTTAAATAGAAAGATGACTACGATAATTAGGGAGGGAAATGGCAGTCTGATGAAGCTTAAACTTTCTCCTCGAAATGCTCGGAGCTGTGGTGCTTGACGTCGCCGCCGTGAACGGCGTCGGCACCCTCGGCGATGAGGCGTCTGCGATATTCGAGGGACTTGATCGGGGTGGTGTTCTGGTACATGAGATCGATTTGCTCGAGGGAAAGACCCTTTGTCTAAAAGAAAAGATCAGATATGAAACGAAAAAAATTTGGACTCAGGAATACTAACCTCGGGAATGCAAAGGAAAGTGAAGATGATGCAGCAGAAGCAGGTAGATCCCCAAATGAAGAACACATTGGATTCAAGCCCAGCGGAGCCTGGTTCCTTGTTGACGAGATAAGGGGCTAGAAATAGGCGCTCAGGATTGGTGATGCCGTAAGTTGTACAGTTATTAAATACTTACTGGCATAAGCGATCCCAAAGTTCCACAGCCAGTTGCTGGCAACCGAAAGTGACATCGCCTTGGCACGAACTTGAAGGGGGAAAATTTCACCAGTGATAACCCAGGCGATGGGGCCCCAAGTGGAGGCAAAGAATGCCTGGTAAAGAAATTTTAAATGAAAAGCTCTTTGACGCAAAAAAGATGTACTCACGATGTACAGACAAACGAAAGCAATGAGGACTTTCTGTCCGGCAATGTTCTCGGTAGAGATTGTGGCACCGATAATGGCAACAATGTACTCGCACAAGCACATACCAATGGCACCGACAAGGAGAAGGCGACGACGACCGAAACGTTCAATACCCCAGATTCCGGGAATAGTCATTACAACGTTGACAACACCAGTGACGATCGAAATTGTGAAAGGATTGTTGATACCGGAGTTCTTGAAGAACGTCGTTCCGTAATAGAAGATAAAGTTGACTTTAGGTGAAAAAGTCAGTACATGATAAAGCACACAAATATGTGATCGACTTACTTCCAGTGAGTTGTTGCCAAGCTTGAATGAAGATACCAGAGAGGGTACGAAGGGCAATCTTGTTTTTGCTGAACTTGAAGCAATCGGCGTAAGTGCTTTCGCCAAGCGCTTTTTCCTCTTCGAAGTTTTGGCGAATTTCCTCAAGCTCAGTCTCAACCTCGGGGCTGTTCGAAGCGGCACCAGTAAGACGACCCAAGGAGATTGCTGCATCAGCGTTGCGTCCGCGCTTGATGAGCCAGCGAGGCGACTGAAAAGATTGTCAATACCAACACAAAGTGTAGGGAAACTGTGATACATACCTCGGGCAGGAAGAACATTCCGAGGGCGAGAATTCCAGCCCAAGCAAATTGAAGGGCGACAGGGATTTGCCAAGCGTTCTTTCCGTCGAAGTCCTTCGTGCTATTGTTGACAATTGCGGCAAGGAGAATACCAATGGTGATAGCCCATTGATAGGTAGATACAACAGCACCACGGATCCACTTAGGAGAGCTGTAGCAGAATGTTAATGTGGAATAGAAAAGGCAATTGAATGCGCTACTGACCACTCAGACTGGTACATTGGGATCAAGCATGAGACGAGACCAACACCGAGGCCGGCGAAGACACGTCCAACAACGAAGAGAGCCATTTGGGTGGCAGCAGTTTGCATTGCGATACCAATAGAAAAGACAAGACAAGCAAAAATGATGCCCCATTTTCTCCCAAGAATATCTGCAATGCATCAGTTGGTGAACACTTGGATCATAAATGTAATAAACTAACCAGCAGCGGGAGCACCAATCAAAGCACCGAAGAAAGTACCGGCCGAAAGAATGGAAACAACGAGAGACTCGGAGGACGAGGAGATACGGTAACCAGTGGTGAACTTGGGGTCATCCGTAGGGAAACCGAACTGCATAAGCCACGTCCTCATTTCTTTTATACCACTGATAACACCAGTGTCATAGCCGAAGAGGATACCACCAAACGCGCTGAATGCTGGAGAAAGATGTGTTAGATTTGAACGGGCATGGGGAGTAGAGAATGACTTACTCGTCATGGCGATTCCAGCAAATTTGCTCTTGCTGGTGGCAGAGCCCCCAATGGCACTTCCAGTCGCGGCAGGTCCTCCCGGCATATTGAACAATGTGAAGGATGAAGAGGATCTAAAAGGATGAGGATATGCCCTGTCGAGGTCTCCTACTTTATAGCTTGGGATTCAGGCATTGATGTGCACGCCATATGGCTTCAGTGAGGGGGAGATCAGATCACCGATCGCACAAATTCCCATCAAGGTCCCACAAAACCTAATACAAATAACTGGAGCCCGGCTACATAAGCCGCTATAGGGGGCTATAAATTGACTATAGGCGCCGGTCCACGCGGCAAATCTAAACTCATCTCCTTCCGAAGCGCTGGAATGCTCCAGTGATGTAGCCAGTCCTCTGTGTACCCGCCTGTTCTTTTCACTTTTACAACCGCACACAGCTTTTTCCGTCACTTTTTTCAGTTTACTTTTTTTTTGAAGATCCGGCTACCCGTCTTAAATGAAATTCGTAGCAATTTTCAAGTTCACATCCGTTGGATTATTGTGAGAGATTTCAAATCCGAGGGGGAAAGCGACAAATTAACAGCGCCGAGCCCCGGACCATCCCCACCGAAACCCCACCAAACCCCAATGCACCCCGCCAACCCCAGTCTGTCTAAATTTCCCGATGAAGTGATTTGGAGGTCGCGGGAAGTTGGCATGAACCAGAGGTTAATTGCGTTGAAAGGTACACGAATATACTCTTCAAGTTATGCAACTAGAAATAAACCTCAGACCCTCTTGAGAACTCATTCCAAGAGTTCCGGAGTCCTCAGTCACTTCCGCTACGAAATTTGACATGGAAATTGGCTTGGCAAACTTTTCAAAGGCTCCTAACCACTTCTAAGGTCCTAAACCCATTCAGAGCTACTACTACGCGGCAAGCAAAGAATCGATCACACATGTGTTTACGCTGATCCATTCCCGCATAGATTTCCCATCCATAATTGACCTTAGCAGCACCCAATAACCCATCCTCATCACAATACGAAAGGTGGTCAAATCCGCCTAGAGCTGTCTGGCTTTGTTGTTTTTCTCTATGTGCTTTTTTCAATTCCGCGAGTTCGCCAAGCATCCGAGTCGCCCTCATCGACGCCTTGCAGGTGTTCAAACGTCTGAATCTTTCGAATATGCCCACGTTGAGACGACATCTATTCATATACGGCCTCCGATTTAGAGGTTAAATCCACATGTAGAAAATCTTTAGGGTTTCCTGCTTGCATGCAATTGAAAACATTGAAACCGCTCCTGGAAATGTCTAGAGAAACAGTCTTGGAAGTCACATGCTGCCGAATAGACTAAATCCGATCCGCTGACTCGCAGTCGGTAACTACCCAAACATTGCGAATTGACGGTGTATATCCTTCTATATCAGTTCTCTGATGAATAAATCCAGCGTCCAATCATAACCCCTTCAGAGCCGTTCAACGATTCAAAGCTGATTATTTGTGATTATTTAGAAATCTCGTATCATGTGGCGGGATCTCTGGTCTAATATTTTGCAAGCGACTATGATACACATCTGTCAAGTAGTATGTTTGAAACTTTATAGGGAAATAAACTCAAAAAATTGGAGGCCTCCTTCGAAAATGGATTCAGGGATAGCCTGAGGTCACGAACTCGTGGTGATGGCATCTGAGCTTAAACTTACAACGCCCATATTGATGCATAGTAACAGCTAGTAACGTGGTTGATCGAAATTTGTCTTCAACTTGGTGCCTGCAATGATGATAGTCCCCAATTAGAGTCCATAACTTCTGTAATTCTACGATTTTACTCATGTTCTCATTGACGTCGATTTTGGAATTGTGAGATGAGCATCAGTGAAATATTACGTACACAATCAAATTTCAAGGGGGCCACCGCTGAAAATGCATAGGATGTGAGGGGCTCTCAGTCCGTTTTTAAGGGGCTTTCAGCTATTCTCAGACGTAGAGAGATGATAGAGGAGCCTTGGAATGACCTCAAAAACTTGAAAAAGAGGTTTAAGAGGGATTAGGTATTTGTGTGTTGGCCTGCCTAGGGGTTTGTGTTAGTTGCAAATAACCATGGGTACTACATAGTAGGTACTAGAGTGCTCCATTTCATTTCATTTGACATAGACTGACCCGCGTTAGAATGAAAGACCCCTAAAATGTCGGACCGAATAATGAAATCATGCAGGAGTGTCTGGAGAAGACACATTACCCCAGAAGACTCCAAGTCACCCCGGAAAATAATGTGGGGTTGAGTAGGACGTATCGTTATCAATCATCATCTTCTGAAATCGACATTGAGAGGCGTTGAAAAAATCGTGGGGGAATGCCTAAGGCGGATTGAGAAGCATGGGTAATATGCGGTAATATGTGGACGATGGTATCTATTGACATCAACACAGATAGAAAAAATTGAAACCCGAAAGGCGAATGAGTACCGAAACCCAGGAAACCACCACATAGACATATCCTTAGATTTTTTGAAAAGACCCATCTTATCAAATGCGTCGATTTTGTTATGGTGACTCGTCCCGCCAGGTCGCGCCCGAATTTGGCTGCTATAGACGCGCAAGTCCGTGCCGACCCCATGAGCATGAGAAGAAGGATGACTTTCGAGCAGGAAGGTCAAGTGTAGCATTCCTGAGAGTTGTTTGACGACATGTCATTTGGCTTTATTCAACATTTCAACGTTCATCAGGAAGGAAGGTAGACTGAGGTAGACCGGGTAATAAAGCGTCGACGTCGTCTGTGGAAGATACACGTGACTCGATCATTGACATTTTTGACGCACTGCTCGCTATTAGCGTGCACTGTCCTCCCAATTGCCATCAGAAACGTCGACATTTCAAAGTTCACTCTCAGTTTGACCCTACGTACATTCTTCAATAATGGGTCAAACCAACTCACGTATCGACTCAAATTCAACTTCAATACCCTCATCTGGGGGCTGTCCAGTTCCTCATGCAGCCTCTCCATCCCCTCCAGACCTTGCTCAGCCTGCAAAATGCCCTGTTGATCACACGCCACCTCAAAAGGCTGCTCAGTGTCCCGTAGACCATGATGCAGTCAACCCACTGAATCAGATGCCTACTCTGTCTCAAATGCCCTCACAAATGCAAGGCATACACCTTCCTACAGACCGAACAGAATCCTCTATTCCTAGGGATAGCAGTTCGAAATGGGAGTATCCATCACCACAACAGTTCTACAATGCTCTTGTTCGAAAGGGATGGGAAACTCCCGAAGAGCATGTCGTTACAATGGTAGAGATACACAATTTCCTCAATGAGGAAGCTTGGGAGGAGGTGAGGAAGTGGGAGCGAAGACATAATTGGTACGAGGCAAGGACACCTTTTTGGAGAGTTTTGTAAAATTAACTTCTTCTAGTGATGAAGGTCTACAACTCACACGTTTTAAAGGCCGTCCAGGCGAGATTTCGCCCAAAGCACGGTTTTGGATGTTCGCTGGATGGCTTCTACCATCTCGATTCAAGTCAGTTTACTGTATTAATGTTCCAATGGTTGATTTAACTTACATCAAATATCAACTTCTTTATCGCTCCAGTTCTGAACCACCCTTCGACAGACATGATTGGATAGTCCGTCGGCCAACCACTGGTGAAGAAGTCCGCTATGTTATAGATTACTACTCTGCTCCACCCGAACCTGATGGCTCGCCGGTCTTTTCCTTGGATGTTCGACCAGCCATCGATAGCTTCGGAAGCCTTGCAGATCGCATAGCTGTGGCGACAGAAAAAGTATGGGCGAACATACGCGATAACGACAAAAATCCTCCTGGACCAAGCAAACTCTAAATCGACCGCTCCTTCCAGAAAAATTGTGTCTTTCGACCGTACTATCCCGACTCACCACCATATACGTAATATAAATTATCTCCGTTGAGCCCTTATTGTTGTTGCGGGTCGGATGGCTCAGGGCTGATATCCTTCCCGATCTTGCTAGAGCTTGCTAGTCACCTGGTTTCTCTCATCGTAATACAGAAATTAAATTGGACTACTTAACACCGTATGAGTTGCCATGTGGCACCCATGTGGCCGTTTGTCAACGACCCTGTCGGGATGATATCTATGCAGACTCCAGAGACCGGATTGGTGGAACCATAGGGGATATTATATGGTCGCAGGACCCCTGAAAATACCCTATAATCCCTGATCCACTTCCGGATAAAATTTGAGAAAATTTGTCACTATGCCATAGGACTGTCCGGATAAAATTTGAGAAAATTTTGGCTGACCCCACATCGGAATTTCCGGATAAAAATTTGGGAAGCTAACAAAAGCTTGATCCAGGTCCGGATAAAATTTGGACAAGGACGCACCTCGAACTTACGACGGTCAAGAAAAGTCAGACTTCATTCATTGCTTAACCACTAAGCTACGCTTCTGTATGTGTATCTGCAAGTTTTGTAATATTCAGAGCGTAGCAGATAGAACAAGTTCAATTTTTTATCAATGCAATCAAATTCATCCTCCGTGTCTGGCTGGTAGAGGCCGCCGCAATTGTTAACCAACATCAAGCTATCTAAGCAGAACCGCACACTATGACTTCAGAAATAGCTATCAAGTTTGAAGACGATGACAGCACACCAACATTCAACAAACACGAATGGATCGGACAGGGTCGACAATATCCTAAGTCTAATGTAGGAGCTTGACTCAGAAAATGAAAGTTAGCTACAAAACTAATTAGTGTAGATATGTTCTTCTTGCTCAAACTATCTATAGTACTTTCAAACGGTCTACGTTACATCTTTTTCAATCAAGTATACTTCTTTGTGGCATACAAGAGTGGTTGCGAGCGCAAAATCACCTTTTTCGGGCGGTTTAGGAGAAAATTTCCATTTTAGGAAATTTTTGGAGGCCAGATACCTGTCCGGATAAAAATTCGAAAATCCTCATGGTAGATCCGCCGTCCGGATAAGATTTTGGAAAATTCGTCCGGATAAAATTCCGCAAATTTTGGCCATTTTGGATCAGGCATTTTGGGGTATTTTCAGGGGTCCTATGGTCGCCCCAGATTTTTAAACAATATCCATTATTTCCTCGACAACCTAATTCAAAATCCAAAATGTAGTCAGAACCGGATCTTGAATGCCTTTCCAATGGAGGGTTTTATAGGACCCCTGGCAATAGTCCCAGAGGACGTTCCGTCGGACGGACAAAAATTTTGAAAATCGACCCCTTCGGACGTTCCGAAACCGGACAGAAATCCCAGATTTTGAGCAAAATGTCGTTCCAAAAATCCGGACAGAAAAGTTGCAGGACCGCCGAGGTTCTTCCTAAAACCGGACAAAATATCAGATAAAACATGGTTAGTTTCTGCTCTTTGATTCAGTTGTTCCCGATTTCCGGACAAATTTTTGAAAAAATTGGTAGGTCGTTCTATATCCGGACAGAAATTTTGAAAATCGCGACGGACAAAAAACCCAGAAATCGACCTTTTTCGGGAACGTCCTCTGGGCCTATTGCCAGGGGTCCTGGTTTTATGTGAACGAGTTTCAAGTTTCAATGCACCAGATATGGTCGGCGTTAAGTTCCGTCTCATCATAGCCGAATTAGTTCCTCAAAATGCCGGTGCTTGCATTGTGCTTGCCTGTGCTTACTTCTAAGAGCTTCTAAGTACTTGGAAATCTCAAATCAAATCATTGCACCCGTTCCTCAGATACCTCCCGGTTCGTGAAGGCTAGAGCGACCGTTCTCGATGTTCGCATAAGCCTGCAATCCGCATAGGAAGGAACTTAGACTATCGACAACTTCAAGTCGGCCTAAGGATTTCCTAGAGTTGGTGACTTTACCAGCTCATAATGCTCATAAGGTGTGCTCGGACAACCACGTATATCAAAAAAGATGCTCATTTTTTTTTAAGTTGTGTATAAACACAAAAACAAGATCTCCAGGTAAATCGAGGCTCCAGGTGAAAAGTAACATCGAAAACGTGGATTTCATCAATTCGATCTTATTTAAATGCATACATGGGCATGGCACGAGTTGTTACCAAACAGGGCCTTAGAATATGGCCAAGACATAGTATAGAAGGTCTTCTGACAGATTACTGAAACTTAGCTGGACTCCAGTTGTGGATCATTTAGTGAGATCAAGTTCAGTGCCTGAATCTCTCTGCGAGGAATCATTTAGCTCAGCACTCAGATAATCAGTGTGAGAATCTCTGAAAATTATTGAAACCTACTAAATTTTCCAAGAATTGTGGGTGATCGTAGGACCCGGGAAGCTCCCCTATAAGCATGTCCGCCTGGGATCCCAATTTTTGCCCTCAAATCCGCGAGATTTTGGGGCTCAAATCCGCGAAACCGGACAATGCCCGATAGGGGCTTTCCCGATTAGGTTTTTTTTTCAGCCCTGCGGGGCGAGCTTGCAAAACCACTCGATGGCTCGACAAGTCATTAATTGATCGCAAAAGAAACATATGGAGTAGATATTTAGGTGTTACTGTCAGGGTAGCAGAGAAAAGACGTCTTCAAGTTTCACCAATATGCTGTATATAGGAAATGTAACCTTGCTTCGATTTACTACTGTGCGTTTCCGTTGATCTCCATCGTCTACCGCTCTTAGATAATAGACGCTGGCCAATAATTGCAATCTAAGCGGGATCCCGGCCCCAAATTTGGCCAACAATTAGCTGCATCTGGGAAAAAATGGTTGCGGCATGCCGCCTTTGAACAATTACTACAAAAGTTTTTTTAAAATATGGGCCTCAAATCCGCCAAACCGGACTTTGTTTGGCCAAAATTTTGCCTGCGGCGCCCTCAAATCCGCGAGAACTGGACAAAGAAATTGCCATTTTTTGGCCTCAAATCCGCGAAAATCCGGACATGCCTGTACGGGAGCTTCCCGGGTCCTGTGATCGTGGCGTGCAGTACTGCCGGGAGCCAGTGAGATGGTCGAATGTGACCTTGGAACTTTCTGAAATGCTGAGTCGGAAGAATTGCCACGCGACAAACTCGCATGGGCAGCAAAGAATTCTAAGTAGTTATGCACCTACCTGGGTATATTCTTTCAAATAATCACTTTAAGAAAGGCCCTGGCTCCGAGTCATTGGATTGGAAGTTTCTGTCAGGCTGGCAATCAAGTGTGTTTGTGGTGAACGAGATAAACTGGCAGTCATGAATAGCTGAAATCAGATACACTTTCTGATAGATTTATACACTAAATTTAACCAAGTACTCCGATGGAATATATGAGAATTTGCTTTTATCTTCACCAGCGCCTAGCCTCTCAGAAATTCGGGGCCCAGGGTATGTAATATACTACGAGTAGTTAGTATAGCTTAGTATAGCAGCACCAGGCTTGAGTAGAGTTGAGGATAGAGATACTATTCCGCGGAGACCGGAAATATAATGACTGGTACAAAAGATAAATCTATTGAAGCTTTCGTGAGCGCCATGCTTGTGTTAACTCTTGAGCGACATAGTAGTTTCGGAACGAATCCAAAGGTTAATCATGACCGACTGTTCTGCTGGCTGTTATAATACTGCACCGTGAGAATGGTCCCGTGATCAATTCCTCGGAGAGACTCGAAATTTGGGTATTCTGTCGGCCAAACGTGAGTCGTGACGGTGAACTCTGTGTACGCACAAAGGCCTATATCCTCTGAGCCCCCTCTATTACAATATGCTTCCGAGGAATCTACAGAGTGTTGCTGCGCGTACCGGCACCCGTACCCGCAACCTGATTCGGTCATCAGCGCCTTCGACATCGCTGCGTATAGTGGTTGGGCACCAACATTCTGCTTTTCATTCCTCGTCTCGGCGCCAGAACGAACTTCCAAAATCACCTTTTCAAACATTTGTGGAAGTATTAAAAGACGAGTTGAAGAAGAGTCGAGAGCTCCAGGATAGTGTCAAGCAGCTGCAGGGTGATGTAGACAAGCTACAGGACTCGGAGGCGCTGAAACGCGCGAGAGCAGCGTATGAACGGGCAAGGGTGCGTCTCACCAGAACACCGGAATACGTGACCGTGCTAAAATGTATAGTTAGTTAACTTCCAGTATCAAAGAAAATCCAAAATTAAGAGCCGCCGCTGAGGAGCTCAAGAAAGCTGGCATTAAGGTTGGAGATGCCGTTTCGGAGGCTCTGAAAACCATGGAAGAGAGCGAAGTTATGCGAGTTGTATGTGATGAACTGCAACATTTTTGAAGTTCATTCTTAACGAACATTTTAGATATCTCGGGCATCCTCTGCAGTCTCATCTGCTGTTGAAAAATCGACAGAACCCATCCGAAAGACCGCTGCATACAAAACGTTAGCCGAAACAATAGTCGATTCATTAGATGACAGTGGTAGTGCCAAACATGCTGGATTCGAGGAGAAAGAGGCACGTCGACTCAGAAGGCAAAAGCGCCTTGAAAAAGCTGGTCGTGCTGCTGGACTGGGCCCAAACCGTATTGTTGCAAACCCCGAGTTAGTGCCAATTTACTCCATTTTTTCTCAACACTCATAGTCAATCTGCAGTGCCGGTGAAGCCATGGTGCTCCATAAAGATTCCCCAAGACAAGAAGCTTGGAACAAACTGAAGGAAACGAACCCTGTTCTGAGAACTCTAGTATCGATGCGACAAGCATACGATGAGAGTGAAAATCCTATTGTCTCTTCCGTGCGATCTGTAACGGAAACCGTGGGGTCATGGTTCGATGAAAATGAGACTGCCCAGGTAATGCGACTCATGAAGAGCATGGACCCATCATTCAATCGTGAAAATTTCGAGCGAGAGCTGAGGGAGTACATTGTTCCAGAGGTCGTAGATGCTTACTTGTCTGCTGATCGGGAGTCATTGCAACAGTGGTGTGGTGAAGCCGTAAGTCATCTCAATTAAGCCTATAGAATCAATCTGACCTCTGTAACCAACATAGACATATAATGTGCTATGGGCAACCATGGAACACTTCCTTCGTCAAGGATTGATAAGTGATAGCAAAGTGCTGGATATTCGTCAAGTTGATGTATGTAATCACTCCAGCATTTAGTTGCGTATATGGTTTGATCTTATAATCCAGGTCTCTGATGCCAAAATACTGGAGAATGAAGTGCCCATTTTTTTGGTTACCTTTGCAACCCAGGAAATGCTGCTATTCCGTAATGCTAAAACGGGAGAGATCGTTGTTGGCGCTGAAAACAAGGTCGAGCAATGCACATATGCTGCAGCCGTGACCCGTGTTCCAGAGGACTTGGATAACGAGCTTACTGGAGGGTGGAAAGTTGTTGAGGTGCTTTTTGCGTTTTCTGACATGTAAATGCACGCTGATTTTTGAACTCTAGATGGCGCGAAGAAGTGCACGTGCATATCTTTAAAATTACAATACCTAATATCTATACACTACTTAAAAGTTTTTATCATAGACTATGTACTTTCCCCTGACGCACTTTAATTTGCTTTCGAACTGCATAATCACCACTCTTTCTCACGATGTATATACCTGTCGGATGTACGCCTAGGACTGAAAGCTACAAGCGATATTCCATTGGGTGTGTGTGCCCTTGGATTTCCTAATTTGAGGCTGGATGCTTCTCTCTGGAGGCGGACGGTCGCGAGGGATCACGTGGGTGGTTCGCTCCCGCCAAATTGATGGTTGATGCCGGCGACCGTTGCCGCGCACGTGTACTGTACCCGACCCTGAAACCGGCCAACCCCGGAAAATGGCCACTGAGCAATTTTGACGAGTTGTATAGCAATTTCTTTCAATCTTTTTGTGTATTACTGCTCTTGTGGTACTTCTACACCACATCAGAAACTTTTAGAGCAAGGCAGTAAGTATTGCTGCCACAATCTTGCCAATACACCGTGAGATTTCACCATCACCATTGATTTGCTAATCATTCTCACGTCTGATCCATAATTATCGACTTGGTCAAACACAACAACTGCGCTGAGCAGACACAAAAACAGTATACGTCGGTCATATATAGCCCTGGCTACAATATACATTCGATTCCAAGTAGATATCTCCAGAGAATATTCCGAGAATTGGAAATTAAGTGCATGACTTGACTGATTTGCCTATTTAAACATATGCATATTGTATGCAGTATTCGGAGAAGATGAGGAAAAATTGCGGCAAACAATGACTTGATCTACAGTGATAACACTTCAAGGTACCACAATCTCGCTTCTCTTATTTTTTGCGATTTTTTTAGGCTTGAAATATGACAATCAGTAAAAAGTAGCTAATTTTGAACACCTTCAACATTGAAAGAAGTTCTTCAGAACGGCTAAAGATCGGCAGAAATTGAAGGCGCGTTTGTGTTTTGCAATGTTCTATGACATTGAATACCAATTTTTGAATGATAGAACCACCATCTCACCAAGTTATAGCACTCGGAAAAGTGGAAGAATCATACAAAATGCCATAAAAAGTCCGAAGTATGTCCTCCTTTAATTCCACCCCTAGTATATAATAACTAAGTAGGATACACTGTCAGTAGCTACTAGAAATCAGCTGTACTCGCTTTTCTTCCTCAACTACTCACAGAATGTCTACAACCTCTCCTGTTTCTCCACATGATTCTACCAATGATGACATCCCAGATCTTATCAATAATACTGTGGAAAATCGGATTCAAGAAGCTATTCAGGCCATTATGTCCTCACCTTTAAAGTCTAATGGTTAGCACACACTGTCAATCCGGGAGGCCTGTCGCATTTACAGTGTCAAGCGTGGAATGTTGACTAATCGGCTAAATGGAGTCAAAACCAAACGTGATGCACATGCAGGCGAACGTGCACTTTCAGATGCCGAAGAAAGTATTCTAGTTGATTGGGCAAAGACATTAGGACGACGGGGGTTTCCTGTAACTCAGGACATGCTTCAGGAATATGCTTCAGTAAGTGCTATTTTGTTATATTGTATGTGCTGTGATTGGTAATCTGTTACTTATACTGTACTATTTTTTAGGAAATATCACAACAGAAAATTGGTATCAACTGGCCCCGGAAGTTTTTGGAACGACATACTGATCTTAAAATCAAAAAAACCTCTGCACTTGAGGAATGTCGGGCCCGCTCTTTGAATCCGACAGTTGTTGGAGAGTTTTTTGTGATGATCAAAGATCTAATCAAGGCATGTAAAAATATCATCCCTAGATATGACATAATTCAAAGATCTCCTTGATTTAGGAATATGATATCATACCAAGCAACATCTATAACTCAGATGAAAAAGGAATACAACTTGGCGTTGGAAAAGCTGTTTCTGCAATTGTTGACAAAACACAGAAAAATGTACAACAAGTTGAAAATGGGAACCGTGAAATGGTGACTATTATTGAAACCATCTGTGCTGATGGCACATCACTTTCGCCATCAGTTATCTATCAAGCAAAGCGGCGTATATTGGAATGGGGAAAGGATAATCCATCTAACGCTAGGTAGACTTTCTGTTATATTGTATATAATGCAAACTCAGATATTTTATACATTTAATACAGTTTATCTATTTCGGAAAATGGGTGGACTGATAAAGAGCTTGGAAGCATGTGGCTAGAGCGGGATTTTCATCCAAAATCAGAAGAGCGCAACACATCTGGAGGGTACCGGTTGCTTATACTTGATGGTCACAACTCACACTGCACTTTCAAGCTTTGCCGCTTTGCAGAACGGAACAAGATTGTCATTGTTTGCCTCCCTTCCCATACTACCCATGTGTTGCAGCCTTGTGATGTTGGTGCTTTCAGCCCGTTATCCAATAGCTGGAAATCACTGGTAAACCGGTTAACACGCGACGGCATTCCTGTTACCAAGTTTAACTTTCTCCGACATTACCACACTGCACGAGAAAAGGCATTCAAAAGGTCTACAATTATTTCTGCATTTGCAAAAACCGGCATCTGGCCTATCAATCCGGGAATTATTCCATTAGAAGCATACGAGCCATCCAAAAACACAACAACTCAGGCTGCTCTACCCGTTACATCTGATCTTACTCCACTTCTCGAGATTGTGCCAGGTAAGTCAATGTATCATTTTTTTACATACAATTAATCAGACACTACATCAGATACAACACAGTCTACACCAAGTGAGCACAGTATAGGCACACAGTCTGAGGCGGCACCTACTATACTCTCGACTATGTCTTCAGCATCATCTGTTTCAAGTCGATATCGCTTAATTGGATTACCTCCTTCACTCTCTCATACGGCCGGACGCCCTGAACTACGATTACAAATATCACAACTGCGAAAACTACTCGATGATATGCAAATCCAAATCGAACGGGACCATGCAACAAAAACAATTATGGTAAAGGAGAATGAGCGCCTCCGACAACTCTTATATCACCGGGATACTACTAGAAAGAAGACTTACTCATCATCAAATCCCCGCCATATGACTAGTACCGAGAACCTCAATGAACTTGCAGAGGCTGAGTGGCGACAGGGCTGGAAAGCAATGTTAAAAAAAGCAGGTAAAATACTAAAGGCAAGGCGGAAGGCAATTGATGATGCGGAGAAGGAGGCTGCACTAGAGGTTAGAATGGCAGAACAGGCTTCAAAGCGAGCAGAGCGAGAGGCAGAGAAGCAGAGGCGAGATACTGAAAAGGAAGTAGAGAAAGAGAAAAAGAAAAAGGAGCGAGAGGCAAAGGCTGCAGAAAAGGCTGCAGAAAAGGTAAAGCGGGCTGAAAAAATAGCTGCAGCAAAAATCCGAGCACAAGTTCATATACGTGGAAGGGGAGGGGGCAGGAAAAGGGTGACCAGACGAGCTGTTACTGAGACTCACATTGATGATGATGCTGATTCGGATCAGGGACTGGCAACAGTGGCTTTTGATGAAGAGTGGAAAAGGATAAGGATGATTGTATATATTGCACCTGAAGAACCTCAGCCTCCACCAGCCCATCATCAACCAAATCCAACATCCCTTCGCAACAACAACGATGCTCAAGCTGAGCCCCCAACGGTTGAGGCAGCTGACCCACCACTTATCAACCTTGAAGATGTTGGTGCAAGACGGTATCCTAGACGTAAAACTCATAAATAGTGGCTATTTCATATGAAAAATGTACAAACAAAGTGTTACCTTTAGCCGATTGGTGTTAAATGGACGAGGGAGCAAGAACGTTGATGATGACTGCGTAGAAAAGGTGAGAATCCTTATCGCGAGCATCGACTGCGGTCAATAATGCCAAGATTCCCACGCCTGGCTGGTTGCCGTGTAAAGCCACATTTTGGGGTTTCGGTAGAAAAATATTCATTGCCCTTCCTCAAAACACTCAAAAAATCTGAAAATTTTATATGTTAAAGTTAAGATGTACGCCGACGTTTTTCAAAAAGAATTGTAGCAAACGGTTTGGCAAGGCGCTCGCAATTTGAAGAACATTCCGAAATGGCCATATTCAGGGTCGGGTACAGTATAGTCCGTCCCTTCCGATTGGCATTGTTTGGTTCCAATGCCGTCGCGCTCCGGTACCCTTTGCCCTAACGTGGACGCTCACCCATGTCTCTCCTTCCAGATATATCGCGATTTCGGTCGCGCCATGGCCCAACGACGGCGCCCCTAGCTGGCGCATCGCGATCGGTGACTGCTGCGGTCGAGAACGCGATCGGGCCTGTGAGGTCATGGCCCCTAATGATCGTGTTTGCAGCAATTTATTGGGTGGCCATGGTCTCCTCGTCCTCGCACTCGCATTCGCACTCGTCGTTGCCATTGTCGTTGGTCGCTGCTGCACTGGTGCATCCCTTCCAATGGAAGCAGCAACAGGCCTTCCATTTCCTGGCCCTCTGGTAGATGGTGAAGGCACCATTCAGTTCTTTGATATGTGAGTCCGTCCCTCTATGTTTCAGCTTTTGGTATATTATACTTACAATCATAATCTTTTAACAGTGACAGTCCTCGAATGACCAAAACGGAGCTCGTTGGCTTATGTCGTGGATTTGGGCTGCCGAAGGGTGGGAAAAAGGATGAACTGAAGGCTCGACTTCGAGCCTTTAGTGAAAACCGGGAGGAATGGATAAAGTAAGTCATCGTTTGTTCTTTTTTTTTTTTCATTTGTGCGCCTACTATACTAACACAGCAAAATAGACTGCAGCTCCCAGCACGGCGCATGCATCGCGGTCCCAAAGAGGGGAAAATCGCAAAAGCAAAATCAGTAAAACAATCGGCTCGCCGTGCAGGCGCGGTTTTTGCATCAACAGCCCCACCACTTCCACACCGACCTCTTCCTATTCCGTCGCAGATCGCAACAGTGCCAGCTACGCCCGGTCAATGTGAAGACATTTTGGAATGGGTAAGGATGTTTATTAATTATACAAAGCATACTGATATGCTATTTGTTTTAGGCGCGAAAAACATCACTTTCGCATCCGTATGTCAGCCGAGAGCAGCGAGAGGAGTTTGTGGCATGTAAGCTGAGTGAGATTCGGCATAGTCGTGAGGTACGTGAACAATCTGTTTGAATGAATTCATGAAACTGACATGATTATCACCAGATCTCTTCTGTACAAACTCAGGACATTGCAGCGGCTGTACCGCTTGTCCTCTCACTTATGGCTCAAGCCCAGAGTGCTGCTGCACCCGTTTCTCTACCTGCTGCTGCACCCGTTTCTCTACCTGCTGCACCTGTTTCTCTATTACCTGCACCCGCTCCGAGTCCTTGTTTGTCTGTGCCCGGCTCATCATCTACTGAGCCTGTTTCTCCATCATGGTCAAATTTTCCCACACGTACCCTCACACTTGGTACCGGAGTTGAGCTTTAGTTCTCGGTTGAGGATGTACCACGCGCACCCGCTATAACGTTTGCTAATGACATTGCTAGCCTAAATCGGATGTGGGATGATACATCTCCGTTTTGGGACAACAATTCGGCACTAGTCATCAAGGGCCACCCAATCCCTATTGTATATTGGAAGCAGGTATATGCTCGCTCAAAAACTGGCTCTTGGATGCCTGGGCAGTGGAAGCTTATCAAAGGACACTGGTGTCAATGGAAGGTATGTTTTTTTTTCTTATTCTATTACCAAGCAATGCTTAATTTTTACATTAGGCAATTGTGTATCGATGGCGCCAAACAACTGAAGATCAGTTCTGGCAAGAGTTTTCCGATTCGACCGGCGAACGGCTTTCTTACAGAGCTATTGTGGATAAGTTGACTATGGTAAAAAAAGAAATGGATGCGAAAATTGCTGGCTTAGCGCGACAGGAGTTTGGTGATCGTTTTAACTCAGTTTTTACTTACAAAAAGTGTGGTAAGCAGTATGTAATGAGGAGTGACCATTCTATTGCTAGTAGGTATATAGAAGAGATCACCGCTCAGGGAAGATCTCTTGATTTTGCAATTAGTGTAGATAATGATTGTAGTGATATGGATTTAGATGATGACTAGTAGGATTACAGTGACGGTTTTTCTAATGTTACGCACATGCACACGATCTGCCACAATGAGGACATAGTACAGTAGGAGCTTGGTTTGGATTTAAAAAATTATCACGGCTCTCTTCTGGTTCATCATTCCATGAAATAAGATATTTCACAATTGTTAAGCTTGTGAATTCTGTACTCCAACCTGCCCAATCACAAATACGACGCAATTTCCAACGACGAACTGATGAAAAATACTGACACCCACCACGTCAAAATGAATGGGTGCCATACGGGGCAAAATCAACTCCAATATCAAGGAGATTATTCCGGAACATTTCAAGAAACTGTTCGGATGTCTATTACCAATTAGTAAAATAATGCTACACATTTGTAAACATAAAATACATACCATAGGAGAGTTGTTTGATACCGGACGGTCACCAGAAGCCATTCTTCGGAACAAATATCCGGTATTAATTTTGCTAGCATTGATCCATTCGCTTACGGCCCGTACAGGACACAGATATGCTTCATCGTCTGATAAGATATGAAGAACAAATGGCTTGATTTCTAAAAATAAGTAAGCACTATATATTACCGAGAGTTATATTGATGAGACTTACCTCCGAATTGGTGTGTTTTTCGAAATGGTAGAGTTAGAATCATTTTTCCTTCTGCAAAAGTAATACGATTTGTTTGAATCTTCAAAACCTCGTCCACACAAAGCATGCATATAAATGCAAGTGTATAAATTGCTTGCAGTGCTTTTCGGCAGAGAGGTCCACCCCATTGATGGATATCATTGCCGTTAATTGATGGCTGTGATGCATCATTGCTGATTTCTCCATATTTGGGTCTGTGATTAAAATCGTATAACTTTGCCATTATCTCAGGACTAACAGCACGAGCACTTGTGGTTGTTTCGCCTGCTTGAACTTTACGACGTCGAAGGCTGACCATATATGATGATACCTTTTCAGAAATAGAAGGATTACCTTCCATATATACAACACCTTTTTCAGACCTAGCCTGTTTCCATGGCTGAGATCCCAATCCGTAGATACGTCCAAAAATATATGTCATACTAGCTCGCATCTTCTGAGCATGTGTGTAGGTACCCCTTGGTCCAGTTGCTGGTTTGCCATCCAAACCGGTGCTGTCACAACTATAATAATAATCAAAATTTGCCCCAACCAAACAAAAACACACTTACTCATTCATAATCCATGCAGCAATCATTTCATCCGAGTTGCAGTGTGGACTTGATGATAAAAACTCTTCACGGGCATATATAACCTGCTTTGCAAGAAGAAATTTTACACATGCATCTGCGAGGCTAAAAAAATTATAAAACTAAGTATTTATTGCAAATTTGTATAAGAATTACTAACCGAATATATTCACGATGGGTATTTTCGGTAACACCCTCGGCGTTGCTTGCTATTATTTGCTTCCATAAAAGTAAACGTTCAGCCGCTCCGCCGCTATCAGGACTTTTTGATGCAATATCCCCATCAGTTGCTTCTAAATCCGGCATTGTTTCTTGCTCTCCTTCAATATCTGCGTCAATGTCCAAGTCATTATAGTAGTCACCATGCCCAGAGTGTGTGGTAGAAAGAACATTTTTGAGTCCTAAGAAGGAATTGGGTTGTGGTGCAAACATTGTAATGTTAGAGAATAAACTATAGATGTGTAGTGTTTTTATACCCTTCAATTTACACAGTAGCCAGCCACTTGCAGTGTCAGCCATGCAGCCACTTGCTTGATAGTCAGCCATGCCAATATGTCAGCCTTTGTATATTTTTAGTGGCAAAAGCGTAATAGAGCAGCCCGCTATTAATTATTTATTGTACTAGATTAATTTAATATTTGGTAAACCATTCATTTACTGTTTGGCGTTTGCCTGTGATTTATTTTTGAGGGACTGTTTCAATCAGTCATGGGACTGTTTGTTTGCTGCTAGGGACCGTTCAAGAGTCGGGCAAATATATGTTGGGACTGTTCATTTTAACAATAGTGTTGATTGCGCATTTTGATGGCAGCAGATCTTGCAAGCTAACCGACTTGGTTTGCCCGTTTATTAGCTGATTATGTTAATGCCAATAGTGTGTAACCGACTTGGTTTGTCTTATACTGACTCATGTTTACATATGTGTTTAGTAATTAATCATGTTGCATGCAAGTTTTGACATCTCAATGCATGTTTACATACGTGTTATAACCCTTCTACATCAACGTGTGTTTACATACATGGTATGACCCCTTTAACCAGGCAAGCAAGGTGGGTATAGTATATATACTCTCGTTTTTCTTTTCATTGTATTCTGGTAACCTAGAATTTCAAACTCATATGTGGACCTTCTATTGTGTAAGTGACCATGTTAGCTGGATCATATTGCACTGTATTCATTAATGTTACATACTAGAAAATGTGTACAAGGTAAGAGAGTTATTACAATGTATGCGCAACTAGCGCAACTTGCAAAAGACAACGGGCAACATTTTTGCGGCGCGTGCAGCGCACACGCCGCAAAGTACCCGCCTTGTGCAGTTTCGAAACCACGTGTTGACGCGCTAAAATACTATGCGCTAGTACGCGCACGCAAAGCACCAGGTAACGTTAGCGTTATTGGTTTGCTTTGTGTTTGCTTCATGTTCGCAACCCAGTCCGTGCAGCTCACGATGACGGGCCTTGAAATGGCGTCGGCATTGCGGCTGGTTCACCGGTGCTGCCCGTTTTGGCTAGTGACGCCTGTGACGGTCATTTTCGCGACCGTTCGTTTGGGCGATCGCAGCTTTACTTCTTCAGTTCTGAACCGTGGTGGAGAAATAACAAACCACGTGACCCATGACTGGTTCGCGTTTTTCTCACGATACATTGTCGGTAAAGAAGCGGTTCGCGTTGATCTGGCTCGATCCTCTGATTCCTGTCTTCAAGGTCCCTGCTACTGTTATCCTCCTTCCATTATGTCAAGGTCTCAGTCAGGGCTGGGTACTGTCAAGCGAGACTGGTCAACTAACTCCGTCACTTCGCAAGCTTCCAAATCCTCCCAAGAAATACCCTGGTCACAGTCACCTCCAAGGGCACCTGCGAAGAAGTTGACTGGTTCAGAAGCACGTCTGAAAGCCATACAGGAGGCTCTTGCTGGCTACTCTGCACCTCCAGAGGCACCCCCACCACTAGTTCCGTCAAGGGCCGACAATAAACGCGGAAGTCCCTCTGAGGAACATGCCACTGAATCAGCCCCCAAGAAGCCGCGTCGTATATTGCCTGATGACTGGAATAAGGACAACTCCCTTACTAAATCGACTCTTTCATCCAGCTCGAAGCCCAAGGAAAACACCAAATCATCTTTTCATCCTAATACATCGTCTTCACTGTCGACTGAAAAGAAAAAACTCGCTGCCGTGTTTCTTAGCCAGGAACAAACGCAGATATTAAAGCTGGTCCAGGAAGGCGATAGCGTATTCTATACTGGAAGTGCGGGTGAGTAGTAAAGGCTGCTTTGACTCCTACTTTCCAAATTGAACATGAATCAAGGTACCGGAAAGTCTGTCCTCCTTCGCGAAATCATCAAGTCGTTGCGCAAGAAGTATGCAAAAACTCCAGACGTCGTAGCAATAACAGCATCGACAGGTTCGTTTGTGCATAATTTTTTACTCTATATCGTACGGTGGCTAATCGTATCACAGGCATTGCTGCTTGTAACATAGGAGGAGTCACCATTCATTCTTTTGCGGGTATCGGCCTTGGTATTGAAACTGCAAAGGAGTTAGCCACTAAAATCAAGAAGAACAAGAAGGCAATGACTCGATGGCTGAGGACCAAAGTACTTATCATTGACGAAGGTGCGCATATATTTTTATTCTTTGAATGTTGACGGCCGATAGATATTCCTTTTCTAGTCTCTATGGTTGATGGTGATCTTTTCGACAAGTTAGCCGCTATTGCTTCTGAAGTCCGGAAAAACCAACTGCCGTTTGGCGGCATCCAAGTACGTACCAAGCCTCTTCAAAGCTTACCTTGGATTGATTCAAATTTCGTTTCATAGGTCATTGTTACGGGAGACTTTTTCCAGTTACCACCGGTGACTAAAGGTTCCCAGCAAGTCAAATTTGCATTCGAGGCAGACATGTGGAAAACAGTCATCAAACATACTTACAATCTCACTAAGGTCTTCCGTCAAAGCGATCAGAGTATGTGCTACTTTAAATTGTTTGCCGTGGACCTATGCTCAAGTTGATATTAGCATTCGTCAATATGCTTAACGAAATGCGATTTGGAAACCTCACTAATAAATCGATCAGTACTTTCAAAAGTTTGTCTAGAAGTATCCAATATGAAGACGGATTGGGTGCTACTGAATTGTATGTTTGGCGTGCAGTTCGATTACATTTAATTCCTAATAACTATATGTATAGGTTTCCCCGACGGGAGGATGTGGAAAGATCAAATTCTAGCCGCATGTCGCGATTACAAACTGAGGAAATGCCTTTCACCTCTAACGATGGAGGCTCAATCTCGGACCCAAATCAACGTGAAAAAATGCTTTCCAATTTCATGGCTCCTCAGCGCCTTGTTCTTCGCGTCGATGCTCAAGTCATGTTAATTAAAAATATTGATGATACACTGGTCAATGGAAGTATGGGTCGTGTTCTCCGCTTTTCGGACACTCTGGCACCAGGCGAAGAGTCCAGTAAAGGTGATATAGGTGCCATTGGTGCAACTACGAGCAATGCCGGTGCAAAGAAACCTGTCAGTGGAGGTGGTATTGCAAAAGGACGGAAGTATCCGGTCGTAGAATTTTTGGTACCTGGAGGGAGGCGGCAGGTTTTGGTTCAACCAGAAACCTGGAAAGTAGAGCTTCCCAGTGGGGAAGTGCAAGTCAGCCGTACTCAAGTAAGCACCTTGCTCAAGATTCGACATGCGCTGATACTTGCCGCAGTTGCCCCTCATCCTTGCATGGGCAATGAGTATTCACAAATCTCAGGGCCAGACTTTGGAACGAGTCAAGGTTGATCTTGGCAAGGTTTTCGAAAAAGGCGTGTCTCTCAATGGATGGCCTAAACATGTTCTCTAACACATTCTCTCATAGGTCAAGCGTATGTCGCCCTATCAAGAGCCACTTCCCTTGATGGTCTCCAGGTTTTGAACTTTGACCCAGCGAAGGTAAATGTTTTTAAAAAGATGAATTTATACATAAGTATTGAATGGGCATCTATCTAGGTCCAGGCTCATCCAAAGGTTGTTGCATGGAGTAAAACGCTTTCTACAATTTCAGAAAGCTAGACAGGAGACTATGAAGTAACGCTCTCTGCATTCGCTGTGACCTTTACACAGAACATCTGACTCTTTCGTAGAGCATATGTATCTGTATTACTTCGGGCATAAGCGTACGCCTTGCCTCTTGCTGACTAGTATGCTCGTTGTGTGTATTACTAACCTTCAAGTCCCAATCATATGTATGGAGCATCATTATAACTTATTAATACTCAAAGTCTGTATATACATCAATTATCATTCCATGACCTTATTCATGCGTATTTGCTTTTTCCGGTGGAGTTCGCTGGAATCGCATTCGCAGCTCAGTCAGTAAAAATGGCTGGTTAAAGACGGGCATGGGTTGCTGAAAAAGACTAGACAATAACAGAACATAGCAAGGTGCGTGGCACTGGTGTCGGGCTTGTACGCTGCGTCAGACGCACTATTTGTGCAATGTCTAAAAATAGAACAAGGCCAAATACACCGACTATTGTTCTTGGACAATGAATGGCCTGTGATGCCACTATGGTAACCCGCTTCTGCAGCTCTGAATTCACGGTCATGACTTTGTTCTTTGGCTTGTCGAGGATCATTGATGATCAACCATTCACATGGGTTTGTGCCTTTATTGTTACATTGTCTTCACTTCACTGCTTTGGCACACTATAAAGACTCCCGTAACTGCACTGTTATGACTCGCGATCTGGATCAGCCCTCTCACTGTGTCTTATTCTCCATCTTGTGCTCTTTCTTTGGACTACGAGCCCTTTAGCTGTCACCACCATCCAACTTGATTTACCCAACTTATTCTTTCTTTCTGTGGTGCTAGTAGCCGGACTACACATTCTTGAACGACAACCCTCGCAAACGCGAACGAGCCAAAGGAGTTCACCTTAATCTTTTATCCACCGAGACACATAAAAGGGCTACCAAATGTCTTACATCGTTCGCGATCCACGTTTCTCTATGTCCATGGCTGAGGCTGAGGTCCCAATGTATGTTTATCCGCGTTCGCTATGCTATCAATTTCGGCTGCTTACTTGTTTTATTATTTTAGCTCTGCCAATTTCCGTCGTGGCCGCGTATCTTATGCCAAACAAATCGAGCGTCGCATCATCAGTGTATGGAAGGTTGTCACACGAACCACACGCAAGCAACCGCGAAACTCCTTCATACATCCCGACTTTGTCGTCATCACAACTCGACGCAAGAGCACCATCCAACCACAAATATACCGGTACCACAACTAATACGTATTGGATGCATAGTCATATGGCAATGCTATTTTTTCTTGGGGTTTATGGGGACACTTTGGACAATTGTATTTTACAGTCGGTTGAGTTTCTAATCTTCTACTTATTGTTAATATGCGACTTTTCTCCCTCATGCCTAACGAGTGCTAGAATACATAAATTTATATGGACGTTATGAAAATGCACACATGCACATGAAAAGTTATTTATTCTCTCGAGCGGTTTAACCAATTGGTTTTTAAGTAATGAATGCGACATTGTAGGTGCAAAGTAACCTCATGGCAAGCTTGCTCTTATGACCTATAAAAAGGGCGTACTGTTCACTCTCGAATCTCGTTTCCGAGTGCGGTTGCGGAAAAATAGAATGACTGGATTAACGTAAGATAGCATAAAACATAAAACATGGCATAAGAGCAATACACGACGTAGAAGATCAAGACCGACAGTGCTGTTGACAGGTGACTACAGCGTTGAAATGTAACATTGGCTAATTTGTTGCATTTGTTCAGCATATTTCAAACCTCTTCGCCTCAATTCATCGTTGGCATTCTCAAGTTCCTTCTTCTCCTCTGCATGTCGGCGGTCCAATTCTCTGAGTGCGGCCTCATGTCCGTTTTGTACGTTTCGTAGTTCCTCGTAATGACGTTGAGTTAACTGACGCTCGCGAAGTTCCGACTCCTTCTTGAGTTGCTCATATTCTCGACGAGAGCATTCGAGAGCGCGCCACCATCTCTTACGTTCAAGGGTGTGACGATATCGAACAAACAACCTGGACCTTCTGCGTGATTTCATTCGCGCTTGTTCTTTGATCTGGTGCTGCTGAACTATCCGCTCTAGCCTTTTAATCTTGAAAACAGAGTCGGTACGGGATGCATTATAATAAGATATTACGACTTGCCTGTTCTGTCAAAGCTGGGTCCAGCGGTGACAAGGAATCTACAGCAGGAGCATCCTTCGTATGCGACTTTGAGCATAAAATACGGGGTATAAAAGCAAACGAACTAACGGAAGCAAATGGGGTATCGAATGGTTCTTGAAGTTCTATGGTTACTTCCATTTCCTCGTCTTCGTCTGTTCCAATCTCTTCTGCAAGTGCAGGTGCAGGTGCTGATGTGCTTCGGCTTGGTGTTAGGTAGGATGTAGATGGTGCTGACGACGTTTGCCTGGGTGCCGACTGGGGACTTGGATAGGCCTCCGGGTTGTTGAGTGTTCCGGAACGAGCAGGCGTGCGAGGCCTGGAGAAAAAGTACATGAGAAATCAACACACATGTCAATGAGACAAAACAAGGAATCATACAGCAACACAATCGGATGAGATCCTTTGTTCATCAGAATGTCATGGACACTGGAATATTGTAGTGAGTAATCGGAATGGACCACAATCGAAGAAACAGGGGCGTACTACACGTTGTCGTCGTTTGAACCTAATGGAACGGTCACTTTACTAGTCTCTTCAAACATCTCTGTCGCTTCTGAGAAAACGCTTGGTGCTCGGGTTTTTGTCAGAGGGCAGACTTTTCTGTGTTCCTCGCGGTCAAGCTTGATTTTCTTGTTTTCGCACTCCAGCTTTGAATGAATATTGAGTAAACTGAAGAAAGCCAAGTTTAGAGATACTGCATACCTCTCGACGAGTCGCCTGCTTCTTAAACGCCCGCGTACGGAACTTTGAGCGGAAAAAAGCACATTGAATTCTGCTTCTAGAGAGGGAGTCCAAATTTTGTATGAGCGGTAAGTGTTCTTTATACATGTCTGATAACTGTTGGATTCTAGAAGCAGAGTTTCAAGCCATTAGGGTACAATCATTGACATTGAACACAAAACATCGTACAACGTCTTGAATTTGTCGGTCAACGAGAGAAATTCCAGTTTCGAGTCAAGCATTTGTATAAGGCCATTTACTTCCTAAGAATATGAGTGGTTGGGCTCCTTCAACAAATATTCTTCGAACCGAGAGCCAAAGCGACTCACCAATCGCGAGAGCCCAAGGTGCACAGTCTGAACAGTCCGAGGGCCAAGTTCCTCTCCGTTGAGGCCTGCATCCTTTCCCACTAAGAGAACATGAACGCGTCATCCACAAAGTCAACTTTGAAAGAAACAAAAAGAGAAACCTACTTTGTGAAATAATATCTGCCACCGAGATGGTGGCGGCTCGCGCGCCATGGTGCATTACAATGTAATTTATTGCTGTCGTCACTCCTACTTTGCGGTCAGTATGCCAACAGAAAAGGTGTTATTTTGTACACTCGCTTTCTATGACAGTTGGCTTCTTGGATAAGTCGTAGTATCTTGGGTCATTTTTGGAATTTAGCATGTCGATGCTCCTCGCTCGTTTGAATGCCTTTGATGTTCTTGCCATCCTTCGCGCAAAACTTGATAATATGATTAGGTGTGTAAGAAAGTAGGCACTTGGCCGGTATTAGAGTTGAAGTTAGGGTAGAAAATCTATGGTTATGAAAGCCGAACGAAAGTTTGAGGAGATGACCCCGACTTCACAGAAGCAGGGGAGATGTGGTAGAAACTGTTCGATCATCGAGCAGCCCATGACTTTATGAGAGAGGATCGTGCAGCTGTCAACGAAGTCGTGGAATCTTCCGGAAAGAGTAATTCAAGGGAAGCGGTAGATATAATTGAAAGAGAACTTTGTTCGACCCCACAGGTTCGCGTCAGTCGCGTTTTTCTTTTGTCTCCTATTCCTCCTAAGTCACATGGTCTTGACACCCACAAAAAGACCTATTCTCGAGAGACGGGTCAACTTCACGTCCTTCCGTGATCTTTACGACACGATTTGATCTTTAACTGCTTCCTAGCAATTGGATAAATAGTAATACACGATTCCATGGGTATACTACTGAAAGAACACTATACAAGTTACAAGGTGGATACCGATCGATTCTACGCTGGTCGTGACCTTCTACGTGAAGATCTGTACTATGAGTGATGTAACAGACATTAATAAAGGATAACTAAACGAGAGCGCCAATAATAATATAAAGGTGGAGAAAATCATACAACCAAGGACGTAGCCCAGTGTCTCAAGACAGGTTCACCAGCGCGATGAGCCTCGAATCTTTCGACGTCGCGAGACACAATCATCGCATGGGAGTTCCGAACCGCAGGAAAGTAAGCTAGCTCCTTTTGAAGTGGCAAAGCATTAAGCCACTGGGCAATCTTTTTGTGGTTTGGAGTTATGATGGGGTGGGCTTTGGATACTTTGGGCTGATAGATGGGTGTAGGGTCTGGGTTGTCGATGAGGTCAACAACGGCCTCTTCCATTTCTTTCTCTATTTCACTAATCAACTCTATTAGCGCTTGGCGACTCCCTTTCTGCACTTCTTGTTCAAGCGTCTTTATTCGAGCACGAGAGGACCGGCTTGCAAGAGCGAAATGTACGAGTAACATTGAAATGAATGTTGGGATGATGACTGGCAACAGGGCATAAAACACCTGTAAAAGATAATGAGCAGGGTCCGTCAAGGGTCAATTAGACTGGTTGAAAGAAGCGCACCATGTTAAGAGGGAAACGGAATTGGAGGAAAGGAGGAAGAAGGGGAGTGGAAGGCTTAGAAGACTTGGACCTCCGGAACCAACTTGAACCAGTTTCAGGTTGGGGAGGAGTATCGGGAAGAATGTAATCTCGGACAAAGCAAGAATATTTTTCGTCGAATTTTCTGCACAAAGGTAAGGTTTAACACGAAAACACCAACAAAGAGGCTCACATGTCAAGGCCATTCATTTCCATATCGGCAAAGGGATCCGTAGTCTCAATTGCCGCAGTTACATACGGGACTGTTAAGTCATTGATGCTAAAAGAGTATAAGTGGCTTGCGAATATCCAAAGAAAGTGAACGCACGCGTTGGCATATATTCGAACATGTTTGAAGTTGGCAAGGGCTTGATAAAAGATACGATCTGCAAAGTGCATGCATGAGACCTCTACTACGAAAACCAAACTGGTCAATCTCACTTGGGTCCGCCATCACAACTAGCAATGGTCTCCCCTTCGGAGACCATTTATCAGCGCAATAAAACTGTTCGCCTGTGCGCGACAGCATCCTCGGCCCAAGCGCCTGAGTCAGTGATGAGAAAAATGACGGGTATCTTGGGAGGCCGCAGTGAGGTGTAGCGATAGTACTGAAATTCACAGGCTCGACCTTGTCGAAGAAGGATTGCTGATGCAACACCCTGCAACACCTTTGAGAACAGGAAAACTAGAGAAAGAACTGATAGAACGTACCCAATGCAATACCGTGCAATCAGACCACCAAGACTGTATCCGGTAACCGAAAATCGAACGACGCGATCACCGTTACTCTCTAGTTCAGCGACAGCTTGTGTAACCTGTTAGAATAACGGTGAGAGACGATGCGCAGAAAGGTAAGAGTCGAATACACACCTCTTTAGCAACGCGTTCACCATTCCAATCGACACCGTCATACGTTGATTCTTCGCTTACTGCCTCTGCTACGAGGACATGTAGTTTGATGCCATCTACACTTGGGCTGGCATGCACCTCGCGTACTATCCTGGCTGCCTCAGCCAGGTGTTTAGGATGACCCCACATACCATGGATGAGCACCAAAAGGTGTATAGAACTCATTGCTCAGAAAAGGGATACAAGAGGAACTGGGAAAAATGATTGCGTGTGCACAGGGCATGCAAGGCTATATATACGGCGAGAGTGATTAATGCTAATGATGTCTTAGTTGTACAAGTGCGGGCCACAAAATGTCGATAACGTAAGCCATGCGAAGGCCGAGCACACGTCACTGAATGGCGCCAACTGCGGTTACCAGCATGCGTTAACGATTAGGCCTCCAAGGATATAATACACAGGCCACGCATTTAGCATGATGCCCGGAATCATCACCAAAATCAAAGGGTAGCAAATTTGTAGTGTGTCATGATGGCCAACGAAAGGGCAGTGAAGAGGCCATCGGGGCCCTGCAAGGCGTTTGTTAAATGTGAACTCTTCCGAGAGGATTCCACAATTCGCCCGAAGATTCCGCTGCGTTTATTGGTTTAGTAGTGAATGAAAACAGTGGGATCCAAACAACCAATGAGGTAGCTCAGCGTCGTAATAAACAAACGTGCCCAGGATATATTTTGCGATTGAAATTATTGGTGTAATGATCAATCTGCCACAGTGCAAACCTCAAAAACGAAGGGGAGGCATCGAATGCGGAACGGTCACGTGATTATATCTGACATCATATATTGGACATCGATACAGGGGACCTCCGAGTTGACCTGTTTTTCAGTTTATCCCTCAACCACCATCACTATCCCTGCAATGGCTGCTCAAGTACAGGAAATCCCAACCAAGCCCTTCGATGGACAAAAACCGGGTACATCTGGACTCAGGAAACGGTGAGTAACTAACCGTCTCACTGATAAGATGGAGATCCGTACTCAGCCGTTTGCCTGTAGCGTCAAGGTCTTCCAGCAAGAGGTAGGTCAAGGTCCCCTCTATATGCTCTTAGCTCATATCAGATTGACAGCACTACACCGAAAACTTCATCCAAGCTATTTTTGACTCCATTGCCGTCCAAGGATCTACTCTCGTCATTGGCGGAGATGGCCGCTATTTCTCACCGGAGACTGTGCAAACCATCCTGAAAATTGGATCCGCAAACGGTGTCAGCAAATTTATTGTCGGCAAGGATGCCATTCTGTCTACCCCTGCTGCCTCAAACATAATCAGGAAGTACAAGGCTACTGGTGGTATTTTGCTCACCGCCAGTCACAATCCAGGAGGCCCCAACGCAGATTTTGGCATCAAATACAACGTGTCAAACGGTGGTCCTGCTCCCGAGAATGTCACTAATCAAATCTACGAAAAGACAAAGACCATCAAGAGCTACAAAATTCTTGAGGCTCCTCCCGTCAGTTTCTTTTAGCCCCTGTTTAGAACCATCCGTCGTGACATTGTTTATCTTATCTACAGGTCGATCTCTCTAAAATCGGAGAATTCACTTATGGACCTACCAAGGTGTCAATCATTGACTCTGTTGCCGATTACATCACTCTGCTTGAGTCCATCTTCGATTTCCCTTTGATCAAGAAGTTCCTTGATGAACACAGATCCGACTTTCGCGTTCTTTTCGACGGCTTGCACGGTGTCACCGGACCATACGCCCGCGCACTGCTTGTTGAAAACTTTGGATTGCCGGAATCGTCTATTCAAAACTGCGTACCATCCCCTGATTTCGGAGGAGGTCACCCCGACCCCAATTTGACCTACGCCCACAGTCTAGTAGAAGTTGTTGAAAAGGAAAACATAGCTTTTGGAGCAGCTAGCGATGGCGACGGCGACAGGAACATGATCTATGGAAAGGGTGCCTTCGTGACACCCTCCGATTCAGTTGCTATTATCGCTCACTGGGCAGATACAATTCCTTACTTTAAGAAAGGTGGAGTGAAAGGATTGGCCCGGAGCATGCCTACTAGTAAAGCCATTGACTTGGTCGCTAAGAAGAAGGGATTAGAGATTTTCGAAGTGCCAACTGGTAAGCTCATGTTCTACTTATGAGAGAGCATCTTTCTGAACGATTTAGGGTGGAAATTCTTTGGTAACCTCATGGATGCTGGACGCCTCTCTATCTGTGGTGAGGAATCGTTTGGTACCGGTTCTGATCATATCCGCGAGAAGGATGGAATATGGGCAGTTGTTGGTGTGTCATTTATTCTATTCAAAAAGAAGATGTCACTGATGGGCGCCTTTTTCTAGCCTGGTTAAACATTCTTGCAGCAGCAAACCGGGACTCTCCCAACAAGCTGATCGGAATCAATGATTTGTTAAACGAATTTTACTCCATTTATGGACGTTCGTTTTTCAGCCGCTATGACTATGAGGAGGTACCTTCAGAAGGCGCGAACGCTCTCGTTGCGCATTTGAACGATGCACTGAAATCCGGGTCCCTCAACAACACCGTACATACCTCTGCGTCAACCTCCACCAAGTACACTGTTTCCGGACTGTATGACTTTGAATACAAGGACCCTATCGATCACTCCGTCTCGAAGAACCAGGGCCAGGTTATCACTTTCTCCGATGGCTCCCGCGTTGTCTTCAGGTTGAGTGGAACTGGAAGCCAGGGGGCCACTGTACGTATGTATGTGGAACGCTATCTTGGCCCCGAGGCCGGAGCCGCTGCCCTCAGTGAACCCGCCGCAGATGGCCTTAAAAGCTTGATCGAAGTCGCCTTGGAAATCAGCAAGCTTAAGGAGTTCTTGGGGCGCGATGAGCCCACCGTCATCACCGTGAGTCTTCTGTTCGATACTGGGCTTCGCATTGGCTGAAGTTTCTTTCTAGTAAACTGTGCCACGTTACAACCATCCATAGGATCCCAAGAGCAGTTTACTAATATATTCCTTAGATTAAAAGAAAGGGTATTGTGAATTCAAAGTGTGCGGGATATAAATTGCGTTTCATTACTCAAAAATTGGCGCAGTCTCTTCTGAAATTGAATATCGGGCAGGAAGCTATTCAGCTCATCCCACTATTGACTGCTTGAGAGCGTCATCAACAATGAAAGTCATTCTCATCACAGCTTCCTCCTCCAGAGTTTTTCCAATGAGTTGAAGTCCAACGGGACAACCGTCAAAAAGATCCGTTCGGTCTATCATAATGTCAACCATAAGAGAGTGATGAATTGATTCGCACATACATAGTTTGTAAATAGCCTCATCTTCATGGTTATAAAACTCGTGAGGTTCTTTCGGTATGTCCACTTTGGGATCGACCCTAGTAACAGGGAAAACTGATGTGGTGTAGTCCATAGCATTACACAGTGTCGTATAGAAGGAATCTCTAATTAAAGACACATTAGTATGCGACATTTTATCTTATTTAAAAAAAAAGTGAAATACGTGTTCAAACCGTGAGGAACCGCGGTGTATGCCACTGCCGGGGAAATGATGGCGTCGACAGGACGTCCTGTACCTGTTCGGCTGACAGTACTTTGCCAGTGGTCTAGATGGGATTTTCGCAATTCGCGCTTCTCTTCGTGCAGTTTCCAAAGCTTAATATATATATGTTCAAAATTCTGGGATGCAATGTCAGTATAATTTTGCATACCTCATATGCTTTAAGGTGTTCTGGTGAATCTCCTACAAGCGCTTTGACGAATGGGTATGGCGGTTCAAACTCGTACCCCACCGCCGCCTCTTCATCTTCTGAAGGCACCATTGTGCGAATGAGAGGTTCGCCAGACTTTTCACATTCAGTCATGTAGTCGTGGCTTCCATCCGCTACGAAGATGGTTTCCTGTGCAAAAGGTAACCCACTGCAAGATTAGACAACATTGTGCCATGATTGCATGACTTGGAAGAAGTTCAATCATACCGCATTTTTGTAAATTTCAATATGCCTGTGGCACTCCCAATCGATAACTGGTGAATGGGGAGGATCATTGTCAGTGCAATTGTTAAAAGCTTAGAAATGTCACTTACCACGATGTCCAGCCTTCTCCAGCGCTTCCTTGGTCATTTGCATCGCCCTGATCAACGGTGGGTGTGGTCTGACGACACCGTTGTCCCACATAATAGCAAAGCATAGGTGGCCCCCGATGCCACCATGCTCGCTCAAATTCCACTCTTCTTCGTTCCATGGCTTCCGGATATTGACAGGATCAAGGTCCCATGGCTTGGCTCCTATGATAGCAGTCATGAATTCCTTGAGGCCAGACAGTGAGTTTGCCATGGGACCGAGCACAGAGGATATGGATTCTTGTCCGTTGAGCGCATTCGCAGCGCCATAGTAGGGCAGTCTGGCGTAAGAAGGTCGAAGGGTATACAGACCGCAGAATGCAGATGGAATGCGGAGTGAGCTAAACAATTTTATTAGTACTTTTAGTGTTCTCAGATTCGGTATTTTTGAATCCTAACCCGCCGATATCTGTTCCTACTCCGAGAGGGCTACCCTTCATGGCCAGTAGCGCTCCCTCTCCCCCTGATGATCCTCCTGGAGTCAAAGAGCGATTGTACGGATTCAATGTTCTGCCAAATACATTATTAAACGTTTCACCCCACTATATAGATTGGGTGTGAAATAAGCACAGGTGTCGCTTGTTTAGAGATAAGTTGATTGCACCATTAAAGTTTGGGGAACATTTGTCCGTACAAACGGAACGGCCCCGCAACGGTACAGTATTTCAACTATGACACTATCCTTGTCGGCGTATTTTCCGATGCCAGATACGTATCCTGGAACAGAAAAATGCAATCAGAATTAGAAACATTCTTGATGCCGAAGCCATTTCATACCCATTACTGTCTCGAGTCCTTTCATTGTGAATTGATCTTGGAGATGATGAGCATCATTGGGTCTAAGAAATATTGGAGTTCCTTCAAGAAATCACCTTTCAGCGACACTGGAAGACCATGGAGAGGTCCCACAGGTTTTCCCGTGTTCCTCAGAACATCATCGAGGTGCCGCGCCCTCTCTAAAGCACTGTCCACGAATATCTCAGTAAGACAGTTCGTCTAAATAGATTAATCAGGTTCCGTAAATCAATTATAAATCACATAGGTATGATGTGATATTGGGAGAAAGAGGTGACCAACAAGCTGATGAGCAAGCACCGCGCGTTTGTAGAACGCTGTCGTCGTCTCGACACTGCTCCATTCCGCCGCACGAAGCTTTGCAAGAATCAGGCCCACGTCGGTGGTTTCCGTAATCATTAACTCTCTTTCCGTGAGCAGACCGCACTTTTCCGGCACGTCAAGGACGTTTGGGTGTCCTTGTAGAGGCAGTCTGGGGATGAACCAATCACTTGGGACTGAATCATGCAGTGATTTTTGTTTCTGCGCGCACAGGCGCCTCCATTTAGGAAGTTGCACTGTCTCAGAATGACTAGACTCTCCAAACATGATGAAATTTGTTGAGAGCTATGAAAAACACTAACAATGATGTGGAGGTTTGTGTGAAGGTTTTGAAAAACATGCTGTTGGCAGTATTGTTGATGTCATCTGACCCCAATTGGGCAATTGGTTCCTACGACCGATGCGGTCATTGATTTATTGTTTAATCCGTGAACAGGCGCCCGTTATTAGTTAGGGGTGATTTCTAGTTCACAACGGACCATAGCAACTTTAAATACACATAGACATCTCAGCAGTATTTTACAGTTTTCCTTCTGTTTTTTTCTCGTCGAAAACCTGGGAAAAGGCTTTCCCGATCTCTGGAAGCATGTCTTCCGTCACTAGACTTCTCCCGTTTTTAGCAAACGCGATACGACTGGCTGTCCGCGTAACCATACTACCACCGACAGCGGCGAGTAATGGAATGCGAGATGTAGGTAAACTGTGATCACTATAACAGATAGACAGGTGAATTGGGATTAGAAATGATATCCTGGTGTTGAAAAGGTAACCCACCCAAAGGCACCATCTTCATAACATTTCCCCCACGCCATGAAAGTTCCAACTGTCCCACTCAGTACGTCACCTTGCCCACCGCATCTCTTCAAACCGCCCTCTATGTCTACAAAGACGGTTTCTTTAGCTTGCTCAAATTGAGCGTCGGCGTCCTTCAGCTGACTGGAAGGTAGGTCGGCCTCTTCCCCTGTAGAATCAGTGGAAATCATATCTTGAGGCCCTTTCTGCAAGACAGTCACACCCCCCAGCTTCCTTGATACCAGAGCAGATCGCTTGTCACTCGGGGTGTCGGGGTCAATTCCGACCTGTTCGCTCAGCCGTTTGAATTCGACCACATTGGGCGTGACAACGGCTCGTCGATAACCCTGTATGACGGATCTGTCTTTCCCTATCATGTATAGCCCGTCAGCATCGAGCACGATGAACATGCCTTGCTCTCTGGCTATTGAAACAGCCATCTTGGCGAATGTTTGCATGTAAGGCTCCCTTCCTAGTCCAGGACCAACAATGAGGACATGTAGTCGTGATAGTATGGATTTCAATTCAGGTTTAACGTCCTCTGAGGATCTGAAGGAAGTCAGATCTCCAACTACAGGTCATGGACCTAGGTATGACCCACGAAGCTTCATTCAAAATAGGATGAACAATCAAATCTGGGGAGTACGACTTGATTGCACCAGCTGCAGTAGGAGAGCATATCACATGGGATAAATCGGCACCCTAGCGAAGATAGTCAGTCGTACAGGCCAGTGTCAGAGAAACGTCATGGCGGATGAGTACAAATCGGAGAGCTGAAATCGCAGCGAAGTACGGGGCCCCTGTATAGCTACGGGATCAATTAATTGAGTGCTTGGATCCGCATTGTGACTTGCGACATACTTACTCTAACGCACCACCTAAAACGCCAACGCGGCCTAGAGGCCCATACATTGATTATCTGAGCCTGTTTCTGGGTTTCTCTGGGGTGGAATGATCGACTAACCGGACTGGCCCTTGTGCAAAGTTCCGTCCAGAGGTGGTATGAGCCTCTTGATTTGGTCGAGAATGGTACGGGAGACTGGCATATCGATGTTGGAGGTAAGCTCGCGACGATGGCGCGCTTGGTTCGTGGTGGGCATGACGTCAAATGTGTACGTAAGCGAGTGGCCTTTGTTAGGCGCAAAGTTAAAGCTCGTCACTTGGCGTTAACAGTGTGTACTGCCTTGAAAGCCTCACCGAGCATGGTCCCAGTCTCCAATGAAACGTCCTTTCGCCAAAGACACAGAAGGCTCACGTCTGTAAACGGGGCTAAGTTTCGACTCATCTCCGCATTGTCCAGAAATAAACCTTGCTCGTTGACAACCGCCAGCCATGGCAAAAGTCGTTTGCACCCTGTTCGAGCCCACACAAAAGAATTCTTTACTTGCAGGGAATTTTTTCTCGATCGTCCAAGTTGTCTTGGGCCATGCCGTCGGTCCTTCCCTAGATACAGCTCCGTGGCCTGTCCATTTTCCGGCCATGCTTGACAATCACCCGCTGTAGCCACTCAAATATTCTTGCCTGTGGCCTGGGTGCCTTCCCCGCATTGAATATCTTTCTTGCGAATATCAATAGGGTCATCTCTGTCACCGCGCATGATTCACGCTTTGTCCGGACTCCCTATTTATACAAGACATCTCGGTCGATGCTTTCTCCTTACCCATTCGTCCTCCTATACTAATTTGTGGCCTAGCGCCCTCAATCTCGCTATTACAACCTCTCTAAACCTTTCAACCATGATGAAGAATTGGTCGCTACTTTTATTTCTCTTCGCTCTCCCCTTCAATGTACTTGCCGGCAAGTTCAGCGAACCCTCTCTACGTGCTCGACATTTGGGCCATGCTCGCAAACTTCAAAGTCGCAATAACACTGGATCCTGTCAACCGCAACCTTTCAAACTACAGGACTTTTATCAGGGCAACTCCTTCTTGAAGTACGTAGACATCTAACCCTTAAAAACGCATATCTGAACCAACTCTCTAAACAGTGATTGGGAGTTCTTTTCTGGAGAAGATCCTACGCATGGCAATGTCAACTACCAGACGCGAGAGAACGCTATCAACAAAGGTTTAGCCTATGTGCAGCAGGATGGTGCAGCAGTCCTCGCTGTTGATGATTACTCGACTGTCCCTGTGAACGGTAGAAGGGATTCGTGAGTTCTAAAATTAGGTGCCTCTGTCTTTTTTGTTTCTTAATTATGTGTCCAGGGTTCGCATCTTCTCCAAAAAGTCGTATAGCAACGGGCTGTTCATTGCCGATTTCTTCACTATGCCTCACGGGTGCAGCGTTTGGCCTGCATATTGGTCGTTTGGCCCCAACTGGCCATCTGCAGGTGCGTTTCCTCGTGCGTCGTGCGTTTCATTTAATTTATTTCATTTCCAGGGGAAATCGACGTCTTGGAAGGAGTCCATAATCAGCTTACCAATCAAATGAGCCTGCACACCTCCGCAGGCTGTTCATTGCCTTCCAAGCTCAGTCAAACTGAGGCGACCTCAAACATCCTCCACACGGAATGTGTTAGTAGTGGAGAGAGCAACATCGGATGCAGCTTTTCCGATACCGACCCCCAAAGCTACGGTCATAACTTCAACGTTGCTGGTGGTGGCGTGTTTGCCCATCTGTGGGATAACACAGGTATCAAAATCTGGCGTTTCTCTCGTGGCAACATCCCTGCCGATATCACCTCCAAGAATCCCAATCCTGCATCCTGGGGTGTTCCCGCGGCAAACTTCCCATCCTCCTCCTGCGATATTGCTTCCCACTTCTTTGAGCACAATCTAGTGATAAACACTTCAATTTGCGGAGATTTCGCCGGTGCTACATATCCTACATCAGGATGCCCTGGGACATGTGGGGAAGCAGTTGCGAATGCTACCAACTTCCAATGTAAGATTGATTCCTGGTGAACCTCCTAATAATCTTCCCGGCTAATACTTACTTTTTATAGTCGCGAAATGGCGAATAAACTACATCGCTGTCTACACTGCTACATAAAACTACGGTTGGTCTCTGTGTTATTATATTCCTTCGCTTGTCTCGTTGCGCGCAACGTGGTTGGTTACCCTTCGACATAAATATCTCTTTTCCCTGTTTCCCCATATCGTAGGATGGGATCTCACTCTCGTTACATTATTCCATTGTTATATGGTGTCTTATACCTGCGGATCATCCAACTGTATTTTTACTTTTTATTGTTAGCATCTATTTTTTTCCAATGAAAAAGTGCGTTTATCTGATATCTCTATCCCTTCTACCTCGAAGCCTCGAGTTATCGTGTCTTGTTATGTAAGTAAAAAGAGGGGCGGACGGGTAAAGCCGAGCATCCATACCCTTGAACACTGATTCCGATGTCACGATGAGCTCGCATCTCTCTGACCCGATTTCCGACAACGCTGCATCGGTCTGGCCAAAGAGAGCGTCCAAGGCGTGTCTAATTTGTTGATTAACTCGAGGCGCTGTGGATCTGACAGTGTTCTTCATTCTTGCACATATACTAGGCGTGCGCCAGTTGTAGGTATGTTATCCCGGAACATCGATACTCAATAAAATGCGACGCGTATGTTTATTACATGGGTACTGACGTCCGTCCAATGATTGTAGGCGTGATAAGATTCGCTGTGATGGCGCAAGGTACGTCGGTACCTTGTTTTATTTGCCCGCTCGGTTTATCGATACTGATGCCCGTTCTATATTAGACCCTGCGGAGGATGCGCGAAAAAGGGGTATGCGGCGGAAGAGTGCACCGAAGGCTGTGATTCATGCAGACGCGCAAGAGTTCGATGCGAAGGCAGTCCACCGTGTCGGCGATGTCTAGAGATGAAGTTGGAGTGCTATGGCACTAATAGTACATCCATATCGGGACAGAGACCCCTGAATTTGCCAGAGCCTCCTTTGAATCGAACATCGCGAGGCGGAGATCGCGCAAAGCTGGCGTGTTCCAGTTGCCGCAGGGATAATAAGAAGGTATTCGATTTTTTCCCAATGATATAAGATTTTATGGGTAAACACGACTCCTCGACTTATCAGTGTGACGATCAACGGCCATGTTCTAGGTGCATTGCCCGAAGTGAAGAGTGCATACACGTAGGACGTGGACCCAAGCTCGTTAAACTTCGTTGCGAGGGATGCAGAGACAACAAGAAACGTTGCGAGGATACGAGGCCGTGTAGGTACTGCATTGAAAGCTCCAAGCCGTGCGTCATTGTCCCAAGGAAAGGTAGGGGTCACGGAACCAGGGTTAAAGCTGTGAGTCATTTAATCTGTTGCAGTCTCATAAACTGATGGAGAATGTTAGGCGTGTATGAGTTGCAGGTAAATATTATCACTATAACATACCTTTCTGAACTTATCTTTTAACAGACGGGACAAAATCCGATGTAATGGCGATAGGTAGGCTAGTGTGTCTTTTGCATCCAAGCGTTCATTTCATGCCAACGATCCAGACCGTGTGCATCCTGTGTGAAGAAAGGTTGCGATTGCGTAGAGCGAGGGTGTCAAACGTGCTCTCGTGAGGGAAAGGCCGCAGAATGCCCCCATCGCAATGCCGAGAGCGGAGGTAAAGGTACATACATCCTAGATCATGGCGTTCTTCATTTACCAATATTTCAATGACAGAACCTTCACTCTCCTTGGATACCAATGAATACAAATCGGATATCGTTCAGCCTCCAGTGGCTTCATCTTCTCACCCTCGGGATCAACAACCGGGCCAGTGGCAATCATTTCCGGCTGAACACCACTCGATACAACCAATTTACACATCTGCTTCTCATACACCATATTTCTTCTCGCCTCAACCATTCTCTAATCATTCTATGCAAGCGTCAACTGCGTATCCGTCGATTCACCGCACATATCCTGAATCCGATGTGCATCACACTCAACCACATTACTACTATTCCCCCGCATCGGGTAGCTATGTTTGAACCTTTTCCACCAGAGGCTATATTAGCCTTCTGTATAACGACCAACTACGAAACTGACGAGCGACTTTATGACCATATGATTCATTACGATCCAATGTACTATTTAGCTATCAGCATCATGACTATCTTACCATATATCTCGTGCTGATTGCATGTTAAACGTACATTCGTAATTTGCGCCGGCTTGCTAATAATAGCCTATTAGATGTACGCGCTATAATGACACGCGACCCTGACGCGTCAATTGACGCGTTGTTAGACATCAGTGCTATCGGAGTTATAATGTTTATTGTGTATTGTTGTTGTTGGGCCTTGGCGACATAATCCTGAGAGACAAGGTCTCCCTCCATCCCTCAGCTCAAACCTACGACGGTCTGCTACTGACTTTCCATTCATTTCCTTTGAATACTGTAAACCACATTCCTTTTTATTTCTTCAAGTTTCTTCTTGATTATTATGGAAAGCCAATTATCTTCGCCAGAACGGTACATATAAATCGAAATTCCCATTGTGGGATATGTTTGCTTATTGCATCACATTGTTCATTGTCCTCTACAGCGTGCCACAGATCAAGCACAGAGTCACTTATTTGGAAAGGAAGAAGGTTTGTTGATCTTCTTTATTGCTTGTTCTTCTGATCCTTACATGCATACGTGACAGCGCAAGCGCACACTCTCTACTAACGAGTTTGTTCATTTCCTCCGCTTGCAATTGCAAATTCCGTAACCACCGACATATATTATCAGATCTGACAGTGACTCCGAGACAATCCTCTCCCCCAAACGTACGCCTTCTCCCATGAAGACGCCGAGTAGCCCTGATGCCAAAGTCAAAAAGGTGTGTAATCCATGTCGTTAATGAAATTCCCGAATACGACGTACTTTAGCAGACTCCTGTTTCTGCAAGTAAGGGTCCAAAGAAAGTCGATGTCAGGTATGATGCTTCACTCCTTCTGCTCTGCTGTGCTCCATTTTCACGCGTCATTAGTCTTCCCGGGCCCTCCCCCAAACGAGCTCGACGCGACTCTGAGGAGTCTATCAAGCCACCTAAGGTCAAGAAATCGTCCATGGCCGCTGTAGAGTCTCCAATCGACAATGTTATGGAACACTCCGAGAAAGACCATAAAGCTTCGGTATCCGCAAAGAAACCATCGCGCGCCAGACGCGATTCAAACGAATCTGTACGATCTGTCAAACAACCCAAGGCCAAGACAGCCCCGGGATCGTGCTCAGGAACACCTGCTGCCAGCTCACCTAATGAAACCAACCAACCATCCGACGAACTTGGTGTTTTCAAGAAACCCGAGTCTATTAGGAAGCCAAAGTCGAAAGGGTATGTGCTGCTCATACTTTTTTCTTCTAAATTTAATTATTTGGCAGGAAAGCTATGGCAGCAGAAGATGACTTCGATGACTCAATCTCCATCGCTGATTCTACCGTCAGCACTACTAAGACGCGACGCAACGAAAGCGAACGTATTGAATATTTTAAGAACCAAGCCGAGTGCGGAAAGTTAGAACCGCACTCCGCAGAATGTATAATATGCAACAAGGTTGTAAACCTTGGTCGCAAACAAACTTACGCTGTCCGGCCTTGGGAGATCCATAGAGCACGCTGTGATAAAAAGGCAGCTGAAGCTATTCCGTAAGCACTCTTTCCGATCTTTCCTCCCTTCACCAATTTATGTAACGGAGCGCAGGACGACCCCTGAACGTGCGGATGCGTCCCCCGATGTTGAAGAGGCTGTTGCGACCACCATACTGTCCCCTGCCTTCGACCCGATGGCTGCTCGTCGTCCCAGCGAGGCTGACAGGAAAGAATACCTTGAAGCAGATAAGCAGATTAGTGAACTCGAGAAGCACCGAGCATGTTGTAATAAATGCCATAAATGGATCGACCTTTCTCCAACACAGCCGTACGCCACTGGCAATTGGGTGAAGCATAAGATTAGGTGCTCTGACGCTATGTATGTCGTTTTCCTTTCTCACTAGCTTTCATTCTTTAATATAATGATAGCCCGAGTAACCGGGTCGCTGCAGCAAAGCGAAAATTACTCATTGTGAACGACAAGCAGGTCAAATCGTTTACCCCTCACAAGATTGATTGTGCTTTCTGTGGTGGCACTGTTCCCCTCGAAGGAGAAGGAGACTTCAATCTTACATGCTGGGATGAACATAAGGAAAAGTGTACCAAGTAAGAATCATGTTCAATCTCTTCAACTTTCAACATTTTAAACATGCTTACATTTTTTATTCCCGATAGATCCGTGCCTGTTTCTAGGAGCGATAACATCAATTCTATCGCATTTCCCTCTCGTTTCTCAAGGCCCCCTCATTCTTCAACATCTACGGACGGCAGTTTGGCCGTAGACGCTGCTTTAGGCTCGGCCTCGGGTATCAAGCGTCCCCGTCAGGATTCTGAGGTTGCCTTAGACGAAGAAACACGGGCCTCGGCACGCCCAAGGACATCTGCATACATCCCTCCCGACATTGAACCTCCCAGCTCTATCCTGGGCTGGTTTATGCTTCCATTTCATTCCTTTGTCCGCGGCTTCAAGGAGAGTTTGAAGGACAAATCTTAAATCAATGTCGAACTCCCGGGACATTTTCCCTCACATGACATTTTGTAACAACACCCTTCTATTTCTTATCTTCTTCTTTCCTTTGTCACTTCAATTGATATATATGATTTTGGCTTGCATCGGGACTTGCAACTGTTTTGTGCATATATTCTGAAGTAACCTAACAGATCCCTCTCCTATGCTGGCGGGTTGAATAACGTCATTGCTGATAAAAACCTACAGACACAGGTTTACGCCCGCCGAAGTCATTGTGGTATTTTACGGTCACCGCTTCGAGGCGCCTGAATCAGTGGACATATGCGGATGTTGCCGTTTACTCCATTTTCATTTGGCTTTCTAGGGCTTCGACAACGCAGATACAAACATAATCATCACGGCGGAGTCTCCTACTTTCAGCGCTGTTGTCCTTGAGAACTCGTTGCCAATCTGTTCACAAATCACTCCCTTATATATATATTGCCATTCAATAACATAACCACTGTGCGGAGAACCCTTTTCTCGTCTTCCAGCCACTTTCAAACATCAAAAGCCTAGAGCTATCTTGTATATTTTTCCTTGTTCATTATTTCCCTTCTCTCCATCTATGTGCTGCTTACGAGTCATTCTTCTAGGGAACGTGTCAGAACCTTCCCCTCTTTCTCCCGCAGCTGTGTGTGTACGCGTGTATTTGTGTGTGTGCTCGCTGCGCGGTCTCCATATATGACTCGTTCTGACATGCCTTCTTTCCCCACCTTTTGAATCTACACCTTGGATTGAATTTTCCTTCTCATTACCACCAGATCGTTAGCACTTACCGAACCCCTTGACTATAAAGAACACGCGAATGTCTTCCAGGACTCTATCTACGAATCCGGTTCCAAGCCCGGGGGAACAGGCTAGAAGAAAAAGGCTTTTGGACGACCCACTCGTCACCCTGTTGAGCCCTTCTTTGGTGGAGTGCACATTATGCACAAAACAGATTAAACTTTCTTCGAAGAGTGCCTACGACACTCACCACTGGTTTAATCACCGCTCGAGGTGCTTGAGGATGAAGAAGAAGAAGCAGAAGCAGATCGGATCCCCTTCAGTGAGCTTGTGGTCGTTCATATCAAGCGCCTAGCTTATGCATTGATCTAACCTCACCCCAGCGGAGAATTGGCTCTAGTCCGTTGAAGACGGCCTCGTCCATCAAGGCATCTCTCAAAGACCATGAAGCAGAACCTGAACTCCGAAGGGTGCAAACGCCGCCCCTAGTGGAGTTATCCGACAGCGAAGATTCCAGAGGTTCACCCGCAACGGAGACCTCATACACACCAAAGCTACCGCCGCTTTCTCCCCCGCCCACCATTTACGTGATGCCCTCTGAGAATGTCCTGGAGGAATATATCTACCGCTATCATCCGGGATGCACCCCGCAAACCGAGGCAGTCACATTGTGTCAATGGCAGAAATGGAGTTGGGCGCAGCTTAAGCTACCTCAGTTTGTTCCTCCTCTACATGGTCACCCCGTCGACATCGACGTCAACGAAGACCAATACAGCGACAGCGATAGTGAAAACCAGAGCTATGGAATGTTGCAGTATTCGCCACGCCCTAGTGGACTTGGCCGCGTTGTTGCGGATCTTAGAGATCAGGAGGCCGCCCACGCCCTTTCCATGCTTTCTCGATCTCATTAAGTTGCCCAACCATAATCTACAGATATCTTTCCGCAATTTTAGCATCTCTTCCTCTTTACAATTTGTTATCGTTCTCATTATTCAGCACTCATTTTGTATCAACATGCCTACTTGAAAGGCTATTAACGACACAATATACGATCCCTTGTACTACAGTGTAAATATATTACTATCCATCATCGCAAAGCTATCTGTTATACCAAAGTGTAAACCATTTAACCAGCCGCTCTCGGAGAACGATCATCATCATTCGTTGATGGTGGGTTTACAACACCACTCTGCAACATCTCAGAGACAATCGGATCTTCAGTTGCCCGACTCCCGCTGTAATTAGATTGATAAGAGCCGACTCTTGGTAGGCAGGCAGGCAAAATTATGAAACTGACATAACGTTTCTAGCGACGTCTCTCATGACGGCACCACTTGGTATATCCAACTTTACTATACCTGGAAGACCATCAGCGCGAGAGGGTCCCATGTTCAGAAGCATAACACGTTTGTTCAGCTCAAGTGCATGTTTCAGCAACCTAGGAAGAGAATTTATGTCAAAGCTCTGAAAAAATGATTGTATGACATCCACAAACCTGAAAGCGGAGTATGTCGCTAAAGTAGTACCCATGAGGAGCAATTTATCACAAGTTTCAATGTCATGATATCTAAGACCTCATCAGTTCGCTGCTTCCGCATAATCTGGAGGCCAACATACGACCGGTCTTTAACCGCTTTCGGAATGGATTCTCCAAAGAAGATCACTTCCGGTTTCAACTATTCGTGATATCATTCTATGTTTCCAGTGTAAAATTGGTGAATGAAGAGGCTTACCACCGAATTTTGATGGCCTTCAAAGAGACAGTCCGGACAATTGGGTACTATGAAATCACTGTACGAGATGCCGAGTTGTTCTACAGCAACCTGATATCATTAACACATTTAAAGGTCCAAGAACAATTTCTTTTACTCACGTCGCCGTCTGGATTTGTTCTCGGTTGCATCCCCGTGCGCTCTAATTCTTCTGCATATTCATACCACCTGGGATTTGCTGCTGAAAGCCTGTCTTGAAATGTGTTGCGATCTACGACATGACCACGGTTACAATGCACATGCTTACAATCATCGTGAGCAGATTGTAGCGCATCGGAAAGTAGCTTTGTTTTACATGTAGTGTTCCATGGAGCTCTAAAATATTTTCCTGTATCCGCATAGAATCCCAATGAGTTGTGGCCGCTTTACGGAGAGCTTTATGGTGAAGGCCGTCCACGTTCTAATTTAAACGAGCATACTATAAGAAAGAGGAGAATAAACGAATTAAATCAATATATATGCCTTACCTGTGTGATGAGACGTGAGACGTGAGATGTGTGCTGCAAAGCGGCAAGGGCAAAGTGGGTAGTATTGGGTTGCGCGTCGCGAACTGGGGGGTATCCTAAATAAGACCGAAGCCTACGGAGTATTCATCAAAGTGCAGCGGGGAGGGAGGATATGTGTTTTTACCAATATCTTTGTCTACGGCACGTTGTATATGAAACGATAAGACGAATGAAGCGCTCTTGAAGAAAGGAGCCTGAGGATCACCTGAATGCATGTCCCTTTTCGGAAGGGTCTACCAGTTCATGCCAAAATATTGGCCTTCGAGAACACTCAGTCAACCCAAGCAAGTATGGTCTGGTGAAAATATATCCCAGCTCACTTGTAATTGGGGTTCATGTACCGACCATCGTCGCCGCGGTACGCCCGAATGCCGGAGTCAACACTGACCCCAGCGCCAGTCAAAACAGTAACATTCCCAATGCCTAGAAATTCTGACAGTCTTTCAGTAGCCTCTTTGATGGATTTTACAGAGTAGATAGGTTTTGCATCGAGGATAGCTTGTGGGATGCCGGGGACGGATACTCGCATGTGACTATGAGTGTAGAGTACAGAGGGTCGGCAATTACCCCCTTTTTAGTCCGTGCTCGGCTTTTTGGCTACCGTCATCACGATTCACAATGAACGGTCCTCACCAACCTGGTATTCTGCACACCCCAGGTTTTGCCCACTATTCAGTCGCTTGGTCGCCATTTCACCCTACTAGACTCGCACTCGCATCGTCTGCTAATTTTGGACTTGTCGGAAACGGTCGATTGCATCTCGTCTCTGCTAAACCAAACCCTGGCGGACCTTCGAGTCTCAATCTTGATAAACAGTGCGCTGTTAAGCTGTTTATCTCGCATTTCTCTGACTGAACGTCTAAGGCGTCAGATACGAGACTCAAGATGGACTATATGATGTAGCTTGGTCTGAAATACACGAAAACCAATTGGTGACCGGTTCAGGAGACGGTTCTATAAGATTGTGGGATGTTATGCTCAATGTTGGTGTCTTGTTAATACACGCGCGATTTTGTTTGACATCGTTCAGGATCTCCCTATCCGTGCGTGGCAAGAGCATACTCGTGAAGTATTCTCTGTGGATTGGTCTAACCTCAAAAAGGATACGTTTGCGTCGGCATCATGGGAGGGAACCGTAAAATTGGTATGTCACATCCTGATCTGTTGTGCTATCGTTGAACAATTCTTTTTGAATAGTGGACTCCCGACCGAGCTAGATCTATTGCAACACTTAAAGCTCATCAAGCATGCGTTTACCAAGCTTTGTTTTCACCCCACCAACCAGACCTTTTGTCTACTTGCTCAACTGATGGCACCGTTAAGATTTTTGATCTTCGTGCGCCTTCTTACGTTAACACGGGCCCAAATGCGAATACATTTACAAGCCCCGTATCTGCCGCAGTGTTAACTATTCCTGCATCGGGGACAGAGGTTTTAACGATCGACTGGAACAAATATCGCTCAATGGTTCTAGCAAGTGCTGGTGTCGATAAGAGTGTCAAAATTTGGGATTGCCGAATGATCAATACCGGAGAGGTTGGTCAGGTTGGGGGAATTTGCGAGACACAATTACTTGGACACGAATATGCCGTTCGTAAAGTTCAATGGAGTCCCCACCGTCCAGATGTGCTTGCAACAGCTAGCTATGACATGACTTCTCGAGTGTAGGTGTCATTTATTTATTCATGGTTATTTGGCTGAATTACCTTGAACAGTTGGACCACAACGCCAACTCCAGGAAGACCACAGCTACTTCACATACACGACCCTCACACCGAATTTGTGGTAGGATGCTCGTGGTCGCTGTACGATGAGGGAATTTTGGCAACATGTGGATGGGATGGTAGATTGAATGTTTTCAGGCCATGATATTTGTTTTATTCTTAGGTTCTACAAAAACAAATGTACTACTATACTTCAACGTCCCTGGTTGTCAACTTCAAGTTTTAGTAAGTGGATACACTGTTGTATTATAGAATGGAACGGCAGACTTATCAGGACCCACAACATAAAACAATCATTCCCGCATGATTCCGAAGTTTGACGCACACTTGTGAGGGAATTTAAAAAACGCCAAATATATCTACCGAAAAGCAACCGAACGTTAACAGCCTTATCTTATCCACCAATTAGCACCTTGATCCACCTTCTATCACAATGTGGTCGCAAGTTCCCTTCCGACTGCTGTTAAAAGGCTGCGCTTCTACGTACTTCTATTTCTGTTTATTCTGCACCTGAATATCCCTTTTCAGAAAGTAATCGCTCATCCTTCGCCGCAGCAGAGCACAACAGCTACTCTAATCTTGTCATGGATGCAGAAGATTTTCTGTCGGATTCTCTACAAACACTGTACGACTACCAACCTATCACATTGACAACAACAGGTGCACCGTTTAGCTATACGTTTAAACTTCCTTCAATCTCGAATAAGTCCTCAGGAGACGTACACCAACCCATCACAATCTCTTTAAAAACTCCCGATACAGACGCTGCCAATTGGGATCTACATGCGTCGTCCATCTGGGCTTCCTCAGTATACCTTTCTGATCATATATACGACCTTGATCTAGAAAGTCATATACATTTGTCTTCACGCGAAGATCCTGTACGCGTTTTGGAACTCGGGGCGTCTGCGGGGCTCCCAAGCATCTTGATAGCCAAGTTATATTTCGACGTTAGGGTCACTTCGACTGATTATCCCGACAAACTTTTGATTCAAACTTTGGCTGAAAACGTCGAATCGAATAACGCGTCAGATCGATGCAAAGTGCTCCCGTTTGGATGGGGAACAGATCCATCTCCAATTTTACATGAAAACAGGAAATTTGATGTGATCATGGCAGCGGATACCCTCTGGAATCCTGAACTGCACACCATTTTTACCCACGCCTTGAAATCGACCTTGAAGAGAACAACAACATCGAGGGCACATCTGGTGGTTGGATTACACACAGGAAGATATACCATTGATTCCTTTTTGCGGAAAGTATTGGAGAATGGTTTCGAGGTACAAAGTATAGAGGAAAGGGAAAGGCTAGGATCTTCCAAACGCAATTGGCAGGTTTTTCGAGAAGCTGAGGATGACAAGGAAAGAAGACGATGGGTAATATGGATACAATTGAAATGGAGCGAATCGGAGGTGGAGTTATACAGAAGTAGTACTAGCTAGACAGTGTTTACGGGGTTCATTTTTATCGTCGCAATTGCGTGAAGAGGTGTATCTACCGCAGTCTGGTTTGGTTTGCTATATAAAAAGAATATTCGGTAACAGAGGAATACATGACAATTCAATACGCGGGATCGTATCTGAGTAGTAGTTGATATCAAAATCCAAAGTCTGTTGAGAGCATTGTTAATAATACAAAGGGGTCCTTCGATGTATATTTGGCCTGTTATAAGAATTAGAAATAAATTGAACTTCCTTTTATTCCGAAATTTCCCTGTCTAGAGGGAAGGATCCCGGTGGTTCAGTGGTTCAGTGGCGAAGGGTACGGGGAGTAGGAACTCCAAATGTCAAAACATTGACTGGTTTCAAATCGCCGTGATTTTCCTACATAGAAATTATAAATAATGTAGAAACAAGGGAAGATAACCGTACCAGTAGCACAACGATATTGTCTTCTGTGGCATGGATTTGGTCAACTGCCAGTCCATTAGTGGTAGAAGTTGGAAATTCGCGATGGGTTTCAATTGGCCTAAGTTGAGACATTCTGCCGATGAAAGTCCAGGTCATAGTGGGCGGTGTAAGTATGTCAGCGTGGGGGGAAAAATCGACGGTATGCAAACGAGATCGTGCGTGCCCGCGGGTAGAGTGGGAGACGTCTTTTTCAAGGTAGATGACACGGCTTCCAACAATCTGAGGGATACCGATAGAGGAAAATGTCAAGAAGTCCTTGATAAGGCAAAATTGACTCCAGTAACTCCATGGAACTGAGCGTCTGTCGGCATGACTGGTCGGCCTGAAGAAGGATTCGTTGATAAACAGCCAGTGCATGCCATTACCAGTGGATCCTGTTTTCTTGGCTGTCAAAAGTAAGACACGCGCAGAGGGGTCTGAGTAAAACAGAGCATTGGGTGGAGCGTAGGTGTCGGTGCTAGGAGAAGAGTTACGCCCGAAACGCAAACTACATTTGGCCCAAATTGGTGGTAATTCATACTCGCGTTCGACAGTCACGTTTCGCATGTCAAATATGTTGTAGAGGTAAAGGGACACCTTGTTGTGGATTTTTCTGACCCCAAGTAAAAAGTAAGAGCCAAGGAAAACCACGTCCTGCTCTTCAAGCCACTAAAACCGGTGTTAATAAATGTTGCATCTTTAAAGATGAAAATCAACTAACCATAGCTTGCAATGTAGACCAGTCCAGAAGTAAATGCTTCGTTAATCCGTTAATGAATTCAAGACTGACGATAACACGGTTTCCGGATATGACAATAGCTAAATTCGAAGTTGGCTGGGCGATATGCGTGGAGCAATCGTAATGAGCAGATTGAGCTTTGGGGTGCTTGTCGAAATTCCAGAGGTTGCGAATTTTTAAACGGAGACTAATTTGTCCACCTGGGCCACTACGAAGACAATTCTGTTATATTATATATAATTTAAGATGAGATAATCGCAAACCTGTAAGCTTGGCCTGTTACAATGAGTGATTGTAAAGTATCGATCGCCACGCTGTCCGATTGATTGGTGTTGTATCTCAAGTGACGTGTCTGAGACGGAGGACGATTGGTACGGCAAGAGGGAAGTTCCACCAAGTCCAATGATTGGATCCCGATGTAGTACAAAAACCCATCAGACACATCGACTTGAGTGGCAGTAATGGGAACACGAAGTTTTTGCTCGTCTGTCCAGATAAGCCTCGGCCAATCTGATTGATAGCTCTGTAAGACCTGAAGTCTTATAACAGGGGAACGCCCTATATAGGATGCTGCTCCATCTTTCATGCCGACGGTGGCAAGGAGAAACTTGTAATAAAGATGTTTATACTCCTTGACAAGGGCATATACTCGGTCAAATGCCTAAATTGCGATTAAGTATTTGTGGTTTCGGCTAAACAAAGTTGTAGCATACCTGGCAAGTCCTGTATAATGTGACAGGATTTAACTTGTCTAATATGACCATCAAGATATCGTTAGAGATCCTGTAGCGTCTGCGATGTGTAACTCGGTGGGGCATCCTGAACTGGTGGATTCACCCCTCATCTTTGAACATTTTATACTGTTCCTCTCGTCAACGAAGAAAAAAAGAAGAAAAAAGAAAAAGCCGTTGCTGAGCAATCTAGTAGTCGGCCCACATCTTTGTGGAACAAAATTGTCATAGTTTGTATTATCCTCATCGCGATTGAAGGATCAGGAAACCGTTGGAAAGCGCGTCGGCATGCTGTTGATATTGTGTAGGCGAAACTCTTTTGTGGAGAGAGGATCGCGTCTCCCAGATTCTTGTAAAGGATGCCATGTCAACGGAATTGAGTTTAGAATTGGAGTAGAAAGTTTAGTGATGAGCAAAACTTACGTCGGGTGCGCGAGAGAAGCGCGAAAAATTCAACAATAAGAGCCTGATGGCGGGGTCAAAGTTTCCTGACTAGTCTGTGCCCATACAGTAAGACACGACCAGGATTAAGGGTAAAAGCATCCTTCGCAATATTTTGAAGAATAAGGCATTTATTTCATTGTCTGGGGGTGCAGAGATCAAGTTGGATGTTGAAAATGAAGGCGTATGTGTTTTGGTGATTTTTGGTAACAAGATTCATTAGAGATTGCCGATCTGCTGACAAAGCGATCGAGTGTGGCGACCACCCATCCTGTCTCCAGGTCCGCTCTCTCATTTGTCCACCATTAGGCGCCCTATATCATGGTTTGCAAGAAGTGTGAAACCGTATGTCTTTTTGTTCTTTCTAAATCTTTCCTAGTCTCATCATATCCATAGAAACTGTCTAAAGTTGCCGCTCCCGACCCATTTACAGCTAGTTCATCAAGCATCAAGGATGGTACCAGGAAAGTCGGAGAAAACAAGCTTTTATCTCGTCCCGGTACTTCAAAGAATCGTTTCCAGGCAAGCCAATTGCTTCTTTGAACCAATCAGTAAACATCACTGACACTGACAAAAAGCCATATCAAGGCAAATGTAAAGATTGTAAGCAACCAGTCACCCAGAATAAGGCCAAGTATTGTCATGGTATGCTCATTTATGTTGTTTTCAAGGAAATCATAAATAAACTCGTCTTTAGGTTGTGCCTACAAGAAAGGGATCTGCTCGATATGCGGCAAAAAGATATTGGATACAACTAGTTACGTGATGTCGAGCAAATGAAGAGTTCTACATGGCAATCGAAGCTGTCTTTGCACATATGTCATGAATGACACGAGTCGCCATGTTTGAGACGTCGATGGAAGCTATAAAGTTGGACAGAAACGTGGCACAGATGGGAGATGTGTATGATTATAATATGTGTACGTCCAGAAAACAAATAGCATGACAAATTAGTTAAGCTAAATCCAAACAAAAAGCGAAGCAAGATTAATTTAAGCAGATCGAGCCAAAGCCTTCTTTCTCTGCTCGTAAATTTCCTCGTCGATCGTATCACTTGTCAAGAATCGCCACACATTGACATGCTTTGTCTGTCCATATCGCACCAAACGACCAACGGCCTGGGTTTCACATGCTGTATAAATTTCCTGCGATGGCGCCAGAAGTGGGGAAAGGAAGATAGCATGGTTCGCGGAAGTAAGATTGGCGCCGCTAGCACTTTCATCCATGACATTGAGCAATAAAACACGTTCTTTGCTGTCGTTCTGGAACTGTTCAAGATTTTTACTCTTTGCGTTAGCCGATCCTTTGATTTCCAGATACTTGACGCCGTGCTCTGTGAAAGCCTCTGCCACCTTCTTCATTAAATCAGGGAATTGGACGAAAACCAGGACGCGTTCATTCTTCGGGATTCGTTTCCTTATAAGTGCTATCAACTTGAAATCCTGAATTAGAAACAATAACTTATTACGCACTTGACCAAATCGACCATTTTTTCGAGCTTCATGCCGAAGTGACGCCCTTTGCCATGTCGCTCTTCATCATCGACTCCAAGTGTTTCGGCTTTGACGACGTTGAGTACCCGAGCAGCAGCTTTACATTGCCCCAACGCTGCGTAGACACACTCCTCTTTCTCGGCGCAGCTTTTGACGCAGGTGAGGCAACCCATATGGCCGCATGATGAGAGAACAGCAATCTCGTCAAGCACCAACTTCTCCCTCTTACAACTTGGACAAGAAACCTGAACAGGCTGATCTCTTTGCTTTTGAAGATCACGGACTACTGTGAAGTATCGTAGAGACCTGACACGGCCAACCAACTCTTTAGTGATGCGTCTGATTTCGTGGGTTTTTTCCCGATGCTCCCAGGCAAGTGCCTTGGTCTTCTCAGATAAATGGATATCTTGAGCTTTGGGTTTGGACTTGGGTGCTCCAGCTCCGGCTTCGTCGAGTAACTTGATGACAATATCAGTTGATTCTTTGTCGTCGACGCCTTCCGTTCTCGAGATCCGGACATATTCGATGAACATGGATTCTTGCCCAGTATTCCCAAGACTTTTCTCACGCTTGACACCATCTTTAAGAGCCTTTAGCAGGTCAGCTTTGCATTGGTCTAATTGCCTCTGACGTTCTTCAACAATAACGTCACAGGCTTTCATGGCGTTTTCGTTAGAGGTTTCCAAATCGAAATGCGAGCATCGTTTGAGCAAAGCCTCTTCAGCAGATCTATAGCGACTCGTTAAATGCATTGCCATGATGTAAATTCTTACGAGACTTACTTGCTTTCTCCTAGGGACTGTGCTAGTCGTCGCTCTCTGTCACTTTCGGTCTTCTTTCCACGTTTGATGGTCATATCAAGGGAGCGCAAGTGGTGCTCCAGCTCGAGATAAATGGCACGCTCTGCCGCCGGTAGAACAATGGTTTCAATACGAGCTGTCCAGGGAATTTCATCGATTTCCGCAATGTTCTATTTTATTTTGTGATTAGACTAAATCAAAGATTGAACAGTTACTTACTTGGCGTACGAACTGATCCAAGAAACCTTGACCAACAGTGTGCCTATGAGCATGCCATTGCACACTATGGACTTCGCGGAACGAATGGAAACGTTCCACAGCTACCGGGATAGATTAGTGGTACCAAAAACCTCTTGGTGTGGATGCATACCTGTTTGCTCCTTGCGGCGTTTCTTCACCTCAACTGACTGTCCTTCACCGTCGTCGTCAACCCCCAGATGGATATTCAAAAATGCGGATATCGTTTTAAGCGCCCCAAAGTCGTGAATTGGTGGAGTTCCAGAAAGTACCCACTTACGTTCGGCCGTCAGGTTGGTTATTAACGCATGAACTTTACCATCTAGGTATGTGTACTCATCGACCACTACTCGAGCAAAATGGAACATTTCAAATGGAGGGGCCTGCATGAGAGTCCAATCGCTTTGAACCGCCCTCGAACCAAGTTTCCAAGGATCGCTGTCTGTTCGCTTCGGTTTCTTTGCTGGGCGCTCAGTATCTCCAGCTGCTTTGCGTTTTGAGGCCTCCTTCTTAGCTGGTTTGGTCTCTGACTCATCAACGTCCATGGCATTGTCGTTGCTGGTCTCTTCCGAGTCGTCAACAATGACAGGCGCTGCTTTCAGCCGACCTGTCGGCCTTGCCTTCCGGGTAGATTGAGTTTTCCCTTTAACTTTCGATTTCCCTTTGGGAACGTCTTCGTCCTCTTCCTCGTCAAACTCGGACATGTCGACGTCTGAATCATTCTCATCGGAAGAGCTTCCATAATAATCAGAAGAGGGAGAAGAATTTCTCCTTGATTTCTTCGTTTTCTTGGAATTAACAGGTCTTGAAGATTTCGAGGTATTCTTCTTCGCTACCTTTTTACTGGGAGCCTCGCTGACGGAAGCATCTTCATCATCAGAAATGATTATAACTGATTTGGTAGCAGCGCGTCGTTTTCGCTTCATCCCGGTTTCTTCTGATTCGCTATTCTTGTCGTCATCCGGTGAAGAGCGAGAAGAGCTTTGCTGGCTCTTGGTCGATGAATGATGATACATGGGGATAACCACTTCCACTATGCGTCCAGAAGGGGTAGGTTTAGCAATCATTTTTGGCGGGGAATTTGATTCTGGTGCGATGACTGGCTTTGGCACCGACTTTGTTTCTTTAGATTTAGACTGTGTTTGTGCCACCTTCCCAGATTCCCGTTGCTTGAGACTTGCAGCTTCGCGGTACGATCTTCCCTTCAATCGTTTGCTGGCTACAAGCGCAGCAGCAGCTATTTCCTCTTCGACTGGTCGGCGCAGCCAACAATTAGCATTAATTACTCACATAGTGGTTGTATGCAATTTGCTTACTTCTTTTCTGGGCATCCTTAACTTCCTTCATCACTGCAGAAGATCCATTTTCTTGGAGGCGATCAACCTGACTTTTCAATGCACTCAAAGTTTTTTCCAACTGAGAGTTGAAGTGACGACCATCTTTAGAAGGTAATTCCCCTGCACCCGCCAGTAACTGGAGGTTATCGAGATATGCGGTGCTTTTGAAGATATTGGAGGCGACAATAATAATGTCTGCACTCTGGAAATCTTGGATTGACTTCGAATTGAGGTTGGAGACAGTGGATACCTCGAGAACTTTGAATCTTTTGTTCGTGAATTTCCTCACTTCGGATGCCCACTGTCTTGTAAGATGAGGAGGGACCACAATGAGAGTCCCTTCAATGTGAACTTTGCCAGCAATTCGGCCTCTCTTGGCAAACTCGTTCGCCACGCTTTTTGAGGTGCAGTCTATAAGACCTAGAGTAATAGCTGTTTTTCCATAACCAACTTGATCAGCAAGAACTCCACCTCTGACATAAATAGGCCGCTGAACGCGTCCCTCGGCTCTCCATCCAAGAGGATCAAGAATTGCCTCAGATATTTCCTCTTCAATGAAGGGAGGGGCTTCAGATGATTCTTGATTAATCATCCACTCGAGAGACCGAAGTTGCTCTTTGCGAAGGGGTATACCAAAGCTTGGTGGCTGAGAGTGCTCTATATCACGTTTGTTGCTCAAAATGGTGAATTTGGGGAAGATAGAGTTTGCTGCAGGAGTATAATTGGTATCTAACCGCCATGTCATTGTGATTTGTTCGTTGTGAATATTCTGAGGTAGACGATGGAGGGCGCGATGCAATAACGAGGGTATATTTACGCCAACTCGTACCATCCCAACGCCATCTTCTCTTAACTTGAGTTGAGTGACAAATGGCGCGGGCCTCCCTTTAAGCCGACGTTCGTACTCTCCTGCCTGTATGGGATCTTCTACAGCCACCATTTTTTTGTTTTTGGACATCCAGCGTAACTGTGGGGCAGAGGGTGCGCATCGTTCGCAATTAGAATGGTCACCAAGGGAATCAACCTTTTGCCAAGATTTAAAGTTTTCATCGACATGCCGAATACGTTCCATCAACCAAGCTAAAGCCTTAAATGTGCTTCGTTCATGAACCTTGTCGACGTCTGCCCATTGACCTTGAGGCCATTCAGGACCTGCCTGTCCCCTCAATGAGACGCTGCATGTCAATAATGCGTAAGCATCGCGGCACGCATCGTTTGAAATGGGTATATGTAATGTTTGCTCAGGTAAACCAAAAGTGGCATCCTGTCCAGAAGATGCCTAAATAAAAGTTAGTACCCGTTGAGAAAAGACAAAATGAAAATCTATACCTGAAGACCGACAGAGTCTGCCGCTATCCATTTGAATGGTAGATGACAAGAAACAATTTCTTCTTCATCCTTACTCGACTGTCTCCAAGATGGGTCAAGCTTGCAGATGATAGGCCTGTATTCTTGATATTCGAGTCTTCGGGTAGTGATAGAAAAAACAAAGCAATCTTCAGAGTCGTCAGTACGATGAGGATCAAAAAGCATGAATAATGGAGGTAGGTCCGTATTATCCGGTTCGACTTTGCGATGTAAAGCCCCGTTAGCGGTCCCACATTTATCGAGAAGTTCGTAAATGCCAGAGATGTCCCGGTCCAGGGCTTTGGCATCGATAGGTGGGACAGCTATTTTGATTTTAGAAAAAACCATTTTGTTTTTGAAGTCTTCACCCACGAGACCTAGACGTGCTTCCCATGAAGGTACAAGTTCACCGGCACCTTGAATCTTGACAGGAATGGATGATCGACACGGGAAAGCAAATTGCCATTTTCCACGGAGAAGACTGTCTTTGCAAAGAAATCTGCCAACAGGATATTGAAGAATTTGGCGAATTTCCGCATTAGCAGGTTCATCCGCCTCCGCGGTTGCATAGAGACGCCACTCAGGTTGTTTCGGATGAAGTTCCAGCTCCAAAGTACCGGCAGGGGATTGATAAATGGCAGTCCAAACCTCCTGCCTCTTGAGCTCAACGAAACGAAGTTCGGACTTGCAGGCTCGCAGGACAGCTTCACTCCATGCGATCCAACGTGATTCCGGAATAGATATCTTGTCGCCCTTTCGAAGTTTAACGAGAAGTGCTTCATCGACGGTAACAAGTGATATACACATAGGAAGTGTCGACTTCAATGTCTTCGAAAATTGGGAAGGGTGCACTCGAACAGAGTTGGCGTTGTCGATGAGCTCAGGATTATGCTCAGGCCTGCCTCCGCACTTTTGACAGAAAGAGCTTCCACAGTCTTTGCAGAGAAAGAGTGGCCTCGTCCTCATATCCACACGGCCTTCGCAAGAACACAGTCGTTTGCTCTTCTCGGCATTGTCCAGAAGTTCTCTGAATGACAGCACCTCAGTAATGGATAGGTCAAGAGGTTTATTGGTCAGGTTTTCCTCCCCAACCACCGAACTTGCCAAAACTAATCCTCGAGACGCGGGGAGAAATGTAGCCGATGGCACCTCATCCACCTCATAATTCTCGCCTGTATGTTTGAATTCATAAGTTTCGGAATCGTTTCCAGCTTTGAGCAGGCTTTTGGCTGTAACAAGGGCGGCCAAAATGCATGCACCGACCACGGTTGTTGACATGGCATTGCCTGCCAAATCAGCCAACTGGTCCTCGGTTTCGCGTGTTAAAAGTAGCTTATCTACTGGTAGGCCTTGCATGGATAATGCCTCCAAACCAACCATTGGACCGCCCCGATTGGTGATATAAGGTATCATAGATGGGGTAAGACAGGGGCAAATTCCAACCTTGTTCGACCCAATGGTACGGTCCACGTTTTGGGAAAGATTCCAAACCTGACTGTTATGACGTTAGAATGGCCTCTTTCTGGTCATGATAAAAATCTCACGTCTTATACGAAGGGTCTATCCCTTTCGTTGCAGATCGCAACAAACTAATGTCCATGAGATCCCACACTCGTTCCACTTGACCGACACCCCAATCATTCCAAGCAAAATCAGGAAGTTTACAAAAGCCCCCTATAACAGCGTGTAAATAAATGTATAAATTCAGATTTCCGGACCGTACCTTCTTCCCAACTTGTAAGGGGACGCTTTGCACCCAGAGCTTCCTCCAGTCTTGCTCGTTGATGGCGAGACTCGCATCGTCCCCAGTCGGTTCGTCCAGTTCGTCTATCAAGGGCATTGTAACCTTCCTGGACAAGCTTTTGTCGCGCTTGGTGTATACGAGGGTCATCTGAATGAAGTAGAAATGCGTCCAATGTGGACGACGCGGGTCGTTTCAAATCAATAGTAACCAGCTGTTTCCACTTCTTAGGGATTGAGGAACCGCTCTTGTTTACAGCAATAAGATATACTCTGGTTCTTGTGTGAGGAATATAGTAAGCCTTTGTATCAACGCGAGAAAACTCGGCGCTGTATCCTTCGTCTTCGAAATACTTCTTGACTTTATCCCAGGGTGCTGAACAGACGTTTTCCAAAATGACGATTGGTGGACGATGCTGTTTAACCCAGGACATCATGCCTCGGAATGTTTGACCAGACTCGCCATTTGCATCGATATCTTGCTTTTGAGTATTCAGATTTGAGTAATCCACACAAGAAGTTCCTGCAATCAAGATGTCAACATCGCCTGGCACCGGTGCTAGTGCTCCATAAGCCGTGTGGCTGCAAATACCAAAAGTCAGTTTCAGTAACCATTCCACAAGGTATTGTACATACGCTTCTTCATCTCCCAATTCGCATACATCGCGAAATAAGAGGGGTGGATGGAAATTACGTTCAATGTATGCCTGTTTGAATGGCTCGATTTCGCACGAGAAAACGTGTTCGGTTTCGAGATTGAGGCCGTGTTGGTCAAGTATTGACTTTTGTATAAGTTCGAGAGCCAAGAGGGGTGATTCTGTGCCCGAACACATTGTGGCAACGCGTAACTTTCGACCTTTGACGTGTTCTGCCACTTCCTTAATTTGAGGTATGCGGCCGACAAGATCATCGAAAATGGCTGGGATGTCGTTGATAGGTGGGAGGTCAGAAGCGTCAGGCGCAGACGATTTCGGAACTTTCTTAGAATTAGCGGATGGCGCGTCCATATCCACATCCGAAGATGGATCTTCAACCATTGAGGCGTCCTCGACTACATCATCGACTTGGGTATCGTTGGCGGATTCAGATACATTATCTGTATCCGGAGGAGGCGTAGCTTGCTTGCTCTTCTTCTTCTTGATATCACCCCCGAAGAAAGATGAGATGGATTTCTGACCTTGAGGTCGAGCTTTGGATGGTTTTTCTTTAGCCATGAAGGCTTTTAGAGAAAGTGTGATCGCCAATGCCAAGCACTATTATTAATACTTGACGCGAGGAGTCACGTCACTGTCACAAAACGAATCGAGACAAACTGGTTCACGACATCCGCAAGCAATCTGGAGCCTACCGAGAACAAGATTCTCTCTGACTTCTCTAACTTTAGCTCTATCCCTGACAGCTTCTTTGAGCCTGCCGGTGTGTAATGTTGCGTTCCAAACAATATTGTGGAGAAGACGCTTTGGAATGGGCCAACAGGCCTTTCTTCGTCGATTGGTAAATTACTGCGTTTGCTTCCGCGTCCTGTTAATTAATTTGAATTTGTTCGAACTTAGGGCAGTCACTGGTGTGATATGGCTACTTTCTTATTTCGTATCTGCCTCCCCAGTTTATCAACGAGACTTCACTCTATCTGATCCGGACATCAGTCATCCTCATAGAAAAGACCAGTACGTCGACTTTGCATCAACTCACCTCCCTTAAGACCCGCCAGATGAAATACTACGCAGTTATCCCTGGATACTGAATCATAGCGTTCAATTTTTGTCACAGAATCGAATCATGGCTAAATAACTTGATATCTCTTTTCTGCCCATTACTAGTTTTTGTGGGAGTGGGATGTATCAAGCGTTCTATGCTCGTGATACATCACAGTGCAATAGGATTGTTTACAGCAAGGTGTGTCTCTTTCCCGACCATCCTTAGACTTATAGAGAAGTTTTAACAGGCAAAAGAGGTGTAGCACGACTGATCACAGAAGCATTCAAACATAGTGTTGGTTAGCATGCACGATATCCATCAACGTTAACCTGCAAAATGTGTTGTCTAACGTGTTATTGGCCTTAGGTCGACTAAGACCCGATTTTCTTGCCAGGTGCAGGTGGGATGAGGCACTGAAAAAATGCACTGGGTGAGTCGTGTCCATACCACTCATGAGCATCGGCCAATTCTCCTATTTAGCGAACGCGACAAGATTCTTGCCGGGCGCAAATCATTTCCATCGGGTCATTCTTCGACAGCATTTGCTGGGATGCTCTTCTTGTCACTTTGGATTGCCGGTCAGACAGCCGCTTGGTGTTTTGCTGTTCCAAAATCTGGCCATAATTTCCGGTCTAGCCGAATGCTTTCTTTTGCTCTTTCATTACTTCCAATTTTTTGGGCAGCACATGTTGCAGTGACGCGGATCCAAGACTATGTAAGTTACACTCGTTACACATCTTTGATCTCTCCATGCTAAATAACCCTTTGGCAGCGCCATCACACAGAAGACGTCATCATTGGTAGTTTGCTGGGGTGCATCTCCGCTCTCCTTTCTTACCTTTTATTCTGGCCAAACCCGCTTTCGCAGGACTCATATGAACCCAGTGTATACGGGGAACCCCGATTGCTATATACATATACCGGCAGAAATCACCAGAGGACCAGAACTACTGAATTTGAATTGGGTAGGTTTGAAGCGGAAGATGTTGATAGTACATACGTGTAGGAACATGCGAAACGGATGTGTTGGAGAGTAATCTGCGTCATGAAACGTCCATCGCCATCCCACGAACGAAAACCCATTTATCTCCGACTCGTTGCATTTTGCCTGAGTTGGAGGGGTTTGATGGCTCAGAATTTTCTTGTTTTCCAACAGGTTGTTCTCTGACGAAATGATCCCCCCCCGAAGAGTATTTCGTACCCGTATATATCCCCTGACTGGTTTTGTTGGATACTAGGCTACCAGGACCATGAAAATTTCGGTTGTCCCCATAGACATTCGCCCCTTGACCTCTCGGGAGCACATCGCTTCGATTGTCTCTGCCATTGTTTGATGAGGGATGCATAGCTTCACTTGACTGATTTGTAGCATCGAACGCTCCATTAGAGTTTTTCATACCAGTTGACATCACAAACTGCATGAGTTCTTCGGTCGAAGGCAAATAACCATGGGTGACCTGCCACATCTTTCCGAGTGCTTCCCACGAACTGGGAGAGGTATAATCAAATGTCGAGTAATTAAAATGGTCCATCCCAAGGTCTTTTGCGTTTGATTTACTGGCATCGGATGCACTAGGTTTGTTTGATGTATTCGCAGTTACCAAAGATGATACAAAATTTTGTTCATGATGTGATTGTTCCGGATTACTCGTTGATAATGATGTTTTGGAAGATTGGGCCAATGTGGGTAGAGTCGATGAGATAGGTGATTTGTCGTTATTTACAGCAGGAGGTGGTGTAGGCGATCCTGGTCGAATATCCCTTCCAAATTCATCCTTGCCAGTTTCATTATCCCCACTAGCAGCAGGGTCTCGTTCGGCAGGATACTGGGATGCAAGCTGCGGTCTCCGAGGTGGACTAAAGTAACGTGAATCCTTTCTGCCTCCGTATCTACTCGAAGGGCTTCTAGATCGGCTTCGCCCTCCTCTACCCCCACGGGCAGGGCTCTGATCTTTGTCTCTATAACGGTCACGGTCACGAGAATCCCAGTCGCGTCCTTGAAATTTATCACCACGGCCTCTGTTTCGAAAACTGCTTCTATACCTTCCTCTCACATTGTCACGCTCGTCAAAACGAGGATCAGGGCGGGTTTCGCTCTCGGGACTACGATATCCTCTGACCATTGCTCGAGGCTCATTTCGAACATGGGGTAGATTGTGTGAAATACCATTAACACCAGAAGAGGAGGGAAATTTCTGGATATTTACAAACTCTGCTGGGGTTAAAGATTGTGAGGTAGGTGGTACAGATGCAGCCGTGTGTGCTAACTGTTGTATGACGGCTAGATGGGTAGCATCTAAATGAGATGATCCAACAATATTTGTAGCTGTAGCTATTCGCCTTTATGAGAAATGTTAGATGGAACTAGGGCCACGGATGTTAATATTTTTAACATACGGGTTCATCGGTGGTGGTATATTCGTACTTGAGGCTGCAGCCTGTGTTAGTAATGCTAAAAGAGCAGCTTGTGGGTCCAATCCAGCCATTGTTGGAATGTTCGGGCGAATGGTAGCAGGCACTGGGGGCACTTCGACCGGTTGTACTGGTGTAATTGGACTTGCAGACGGGGGTGGCACTTGAGAGGTAGGGTTCGCAGTTCGGGGATCCGTGGTCGACATCGATTTCGAGTCCGGCTCTAACGAAAAATAAAAACCAAACCATATTTCAGTTAATGAACTCAAAAGAAGAAAGTATTTAGGTTGAAACTGATAAATTGTAGGAATTGGTGATACTTAGCAAAAGTATGAAAGCTATCATATGCACCTTTTTCCACTTCGTTGAAAATTGCTGCTAATTGAGACAAAATGGTAGGTGGGAATGTGTTGCCCTTTATCCATATGTCAAGAATTTTCTTGGTCTTTTCCTAAAAAGATCCAGAGCGTTAGATCTGTCATTCAAGGATTACGGAGCGTGTGTTTTGGAGAAGGAGAAAGTCAAAGTATAGGAGCAACGAACTAAGAAGTGATTACTTACCTTGGTTTCAGGAGACTGAGTCGCAAGCATGTCCTGGAATAAACCTTCGACTACCCCACCCATTTTAAACAAAAAAGAAGCGGAATTGCCTGGATGAGTAAAGGCGTCGCCCGAGAGGTTGTGTTTTGTAGCATGATGCTTAGCAGCCCTCGCAAGCGCATCGAATATATAAAGGCTCGCAACTTTGGCAGCGGCTGTAGGCAGTGATTTGTGGTTGCGATAGAGAACGGAAACAAGTTGGGTATCGTGCTGTTCATTGACATAAATCAATTGGTGCATAAGAATCGAAACTTTGCACACCTCCATATTTCTCATGGCAATCTCTGTCAAATTCGTTATTTTCGAGGCAGACAAACGTTTAGAGTTGACTGCTTCTTTCAAGATACTTTCAAATTCCTGAAATAGTGTATGTAAAAACCAACTCGCGGTTCCGGTAAAACTGGACATACATACCTCCGGGAGACCCATGAGAGCTGAGGTTTTCTCTAAGATGCAAGCCCAGGGATGGCTAAGGTAACAGACAAGAGTAACTCAACCGCCCGCCGCGAAGAACGATGGACCGATGGTGGTCCTTGGTGGAGACGAATTAAGATATTTGTGTTTGTTGGTCGGCAACATGGTCTGTGCACGGGTCCTTGGTGCCGATCTTGTTTCCCGGAAGCAAAGCCGGAATACCTCTGTTTTAACACAGGCGTTCTATTCAGCTCATTTTTCGTTGGCTTTTTAATGGCAAATGGAAGGGCAAAAGCCACACTTTTCACTGCAGTTCTATTTTCTTCACTGACTATCTGGGCTGTTCATTTTCAACAACAGCAGGAAAGAGACGTGAGTTCTTCACAAGCAATACTTACCGGAATTGTAATAATCACCTAATTTTCTAGTCCATGTATAAAGGCGTATTAAAAGATGATGAACGCCGTCGTGAAAAAATGCGGCAGAGAGAAGAGGACCTACTCGCCTCCCAAAAGAAGAGGGAACTTTATGAACGAGTGCAGTCTGTTGAAAAATCTCCAAATCATTGAAGGAATCCCTCAGGCAAATGTCAGTTTTGAAAGTACGATGAAAATTCATATATATCTGAACAAGGTTTTTCGGTTACATAGATGCCTGACCTTTTTTCCTCTCGAAATCTATTTCGCATTCACAATGCTACTACTTTCGATAACGACACTCCTTCCCTTCTCAGTGTTATCGCATGATAACGGAGTATCCACTGTTCTTTGTTTAGAAATAAAGGGACAAAAACCATGTTCCCTTGTTTCCATAAAATTTTTCAATCTTTTTCAATCTCAAGTCAAGTAAGCAACAACAATTTGCGGGTGCACAGCGTTCGCGATTGACAATGTCATTAAGCCTAGTTTCACTATTTTATGCATAGCTCAGTGATACTCAGTAATTACTGTTGGCTCGTATTCCCCATGTACATTGCAAGCTTATTATGCGTGGGGTAGTATACTTTAGTTTTTTGAGGTACGTTTTCCTGTTTGTTAGCACCGATGCCAGTTTTGTTCAGTCGGCTCCGCCCGATGTCGGCGCTTACTCGATCCTTATTTACTACCGTCTTCAAGTACAAACACACTCAACAACCAATCATCGTCGCTGGCAAGTTTTTCTTTCGACAACATAGAAACTTCAACGTGCGTAAATTTTTGTTTTCCTCTCAAATATCCATTAACCGGGTTTTTTTTGTAGAGCGAGTCCCGGAGGCTACCACCCATTTCAATATACCTGCGCTATAATACCACGTCAGTACACCCCCCAACACCCTATGCATCCAGCATTATCCATAGACGAAATTTTATGCCGAATATTCTACTTTTGCTCCGAATACGACCAACGATCTTTACTGTTTGCAGCGCAAACATGCAAAGCCTGGACAGATCCTGCGCTTGATTTGCTTTGGAGACGATTGCACTCCCTCGGACCTTTATTACTATTACTCCCAGGAATCACAATATCGAACGATGAATACGTGAGTTCTTACCTGTTGATTAGCAAGGCTGCCCCTCAAATGATAGCAGATCTATACAGACTCAGGCTCCACGGGTGACCTCCGTCTATTCAATTCATATGCACGCCGAGTCAAACATATCAGCAACAAACAAAGACTTAGAATCAATCCATCAATGACCTCACGACTACGCTCTGCCTACACCAACGGGACACAACTGTCAAATCTCACAACTGCCCACATATCCATCCACAAAACTAATTCATTCTTGCTGCCATATCATATATCTTCAAAACTTAGTCGCCTCAACATTGACATCGGTTTTCAACGGCAAGAGGCTGACATTTTTGCAGTCTTATGTGAATATCTTGAACATGTACATTTTCTTTGTGACGACCTCCGCCACCTCAGTCTCCGCGGACTCGCTGATAAACGTTTAAATGAAGTCATCGCTGGAATGCAACGCCTTGAAACCATTTCCCTTCGACTGGGACGAACACTGTCATTGGAAACTGTCACTGCTATCAAGACCTTTCCATATCTAACGGAGCTAGAAATTCATGCAGGCCATCTAGCAGTGGACCTCTCAGACGAAATATACCAAGCTAATAACCTACAATCTTTTCCATCTCTGAAAAAACTGACGATCCGAGCACAATCACCTCTAATAGAAAATCTTATCCAGTGCGTTCAAAATAATACCCTAAATTATCTTCATATCGAATTGGAGGATTCCACTTCACATTCGTCCTGGGACACCATTTTTACCTCAATCACCCTCAAAGCATCTCTTACCCTCCACCATCTATCATTAGAGCATCATTACGAAATACCGGAACAGCCTATATTTATCGCGTCTGGCGCAACTCACAGTACTCAGGGTACGGACCCCACCGATACTTCTATGCGCTTCGATACTCTGCAAATTTTATCTAAACTTAAATCTCTTCGTCATTTCACACTGGACCTCACACTTCCAACAATTACGTCCGATGACGTTGTCGACAAGATCATCTCTTGGTGGCCAAACCTTGAGCACTTCGAATTGGGATTATTCTCTCAGGTTGATGATATCACAAATATTACGAATTCGGTAAAGATATCGACCGCTGTCCTCCCCTTGTTCGCTTCTAAGTGCCCCAAACTCAATCGCCTCATAATACCGTTAGCGATTGATGAAATACCGGTGTTATACCCACTCCCGTGGATCCCTTTGCCCAGTGAACTCCGCAACCTTACCATTGCTCGACTGAATACCCCGGACCCAATTGAACTTGGTCAATTTCTTCGAAAACTGTTCCCCAACTTGGAACGTCTGGAGGGTCCTTGCGATGATGCTCAAATGTGGATCGATGTCAACAACAGGTTGTGAAAGTGATTGCTATCCTCTAGACTCTATTGTAAACCCTTTTTGCCTCCCCATCAACATATAGAATGTGGGCGACCACCCACATAGACACAGATAGACTTAGACATTTTATTTAGAAACTAGACCCATATTAGCTTGTAATTGTACATATTAAGTGGTAGTAACCCTTAGAAGATTAGAATTTAATACGTATGCAGACATGACAAAACGTATTGATTATAATAAACACCTTGTCGACTGTAGTGGCGAAAAGGTAGTCTCGGCCTCCCATCCTCTTTCGGATCGGTTACCCAATATGGGTAACCCATCGTCAGAGTCTGGGTCACAACCAACGGTCGCAACATACTAAGTAGTATATGTAGTACCATTGCGTTCGTGGGTTTCTCGCATTTCCTTGGCATATCTGCTGGCCAAAAAAATTGTCCCTACCACAATTTTACACACATGTACAGGATTCATACTACTTTACTCTTTAATTGGAATCATAATAAATATAACTGTAAGTATTGTGAGCAGTGAGCACTGTTTGGATCTACCATTTTTCACTTTCGAGATGGAAAGCATTTTTTATGAGAATGCCTGTATGCGTAATATAGGCCATTAGGAGAAACAATGGCAATGAACCTACATGGTTGGCCATTCCTTGAATGCCTAAGGCAAAGCTCACCTTTGATTTGACAGCACAGTTGTTAAAAAAGTGCCAAGGAAATGCGAACACAATGGTATGTTGCGACCATTGGTTACATCCCGGTACCCATATTGGGTAACCGATCCGAAAGAAGATGAGAGGCCGAGACTAGCGAAAAAGCAGTGTAGTTTATTCTCTTGATTTCTTCAAAGATAACGGGATGGAATGAATGTATTCAACAGCGCGAACATACACAACTTCCTCTAATCACTAATCGTAATCAAAAGTATTTAGACAACGGGGGGTTTGGTGCCAGGCTGGAAAGTGTAAGTCAAACCACATTTGCCACAATATTGACGGTCCTTGTGGAAGGCCATCTGAAGGTCGAATGAAATATAAATTTTAAATTCCACAGCAAAAAATAGGTAACGTACGAAGATACCGGCACCACACTCGGCGCTGGGGCATTCACGGCGGAGACGCTTGATCTTGCCGTCTGAGTCGACCTTGTAGTACTTCAGAATCGACATCTTAACCTTCTTGCGCTTGTGCTTGATCTTCTTGGGAGTCTGTAAAAAAGCAAGGGTTAGAAAATAGGGTATAGTCGGCGAAAAAGTGGTACCCTACGTTGTAGGTCTTTTTCTTCCTCTTCTTGGCGCCACCACGAAGACGGAGCACCAAGTGAAGAGTAGACTCCTTTTGGATATTGTAGTCGCTGAGAGTGCGACCATCCTCGAGTTGCTTGCCAGCGAAAATCAGGCGTTGCTGGTCGGGGGGGATTCTACATTTCGGTAAGCAGTGGATTAAATAAAATATCGAGAATGAAACGCACCCCTCCTTGTCTTGGATCTTGGCCTTGACATTATCGATGGTGTCCGAGGACTCCACCTCCAAGGTAATGGTTTTGCCCGTGAGGCTACGGTAAACGTCAATGATCTGGACAATTGATTCGCTCCAATTAACTCACGTCTTAACGAAAATCTGCATGTTTGCGGACGCTTTGGTCTATCCAACGATATGAACGGTGGAGTCTTTGACAAAAGCAAGAGCCTCAAATTTGAGGAGAGAAAAAGAGGTGCGGGCTTTTATATCTTCTGCTTGGTCATCATTTATCTGCTTTGTAATCTTTGTGTATGGCCCGAGCGCTGCAGAAAATAAGGTTGGAGCTCCGCACACGTGATGGGCAGGCATTGCCAAGCATGTTCGACGCGTTCTTTTTGATGACGCGCCTTTCTGTATAACACTACGCGTCAAGAATGGATAGCGACGAAGATACTCGAATGATGGATCTTGAATTCTCAACTACGCTGTCCAAGGGCAAGGGAAAGGCTTTCGATCGTGAACTTCCTGCCGAAAATGACAATTTGCCATGGTGCTTTCACTAGTCCCCTCTCTCAACCTGCGGCGGTGCCACTTATCACACGTTAAAGGGTTGAAAAGTACAGGCCAGTCGACTTAAACGACGTAGTATCCCATAAAGACATTATCACCACCAGTTCGTCCTCTTTCAGTTCATTCTAGTTTCTTTCTTAAAACCGGAATCCGGCAGTTGAACGATTCATAGAGAAGAACCGTTTACCTCATTTATTATTCTATGGCCCTCCGGGCACCGGCAAAACGTCTACGATTCTCGCTGTTGCTCGTAGAATATACGGAACGGACTACAGGAAACAAATACTTGAGGTAAATCTCCTTCGTACTTGTTGACCGTTTTGTGGTTTACTAAATGCTTGATCAAGCTCAATGCGTCAGATGAACGGGGCATCGATGTTGTTCGAGAACAAGTCAAACAATTTGCGGAAACAAGGACATTGTTTTCCAAAGGCTTCAAGCTCATTATCCTGGATGAAGCAGATATGATGACTCAACAAGCCCAGGCTGCACTACGTCGTGTAATCGAGCAATACACCAAAAACGTTCGATTTTGTATTATTTGCAATTATGTCAACAAAATTATACCCGCCATTCAAAGTCGATGCACCCGATTCCGATTCTCACCTTTACCAATAGAGGAAGTCGAAAAGCGCCTCGTTACTGTTGTGGGTGCTGAAAAGTATGCTATTTCCTGGTTTCTGTCGCGCTCTGCTAACTTCGAATCAAGCGTCAACCTGACAGCAGATGGGAAAAGGGCATTACTCAAACTTTCCCGAGGTGACATGCGACGAGCACTTAACGTGTTACAAGCATGTCATGCTGCATATGATAACATTGGCGAAACAGAAATCTACAACTGCACAGGCAATCCTGTGCCAGCGGACATCGAGGCTATCGTAAACTCTATGCTTTCTGACGAGTTCACGACGTCATACCAAAGTACGCTTCAAATGCTTAAGTATATATGAATTGCATGATCTCACAAACGTTTTAGTGATATCAAAGCTCAAAACTGAGCGAGGTCTCGCTCTACAAGACCTTCTGACTGGGACGTACGAGTACCTAGAGACGATAGAGCTAAAGCCACATGCAAGGGTCTATCTTCTAGATCATATGGCAACTACAGAGTATGTCGACTGTTATTCCAATTAGCATTGTGTTCCTAACTTCGTCGTTTTTAGATATCGATTAGCATCTGGTGGTAGCGAGAAGATGCAACTGACTGCCCTCCTGGGTGCATTCAAGAATGCTGTTGAATTATCTGCCAAATAGTAATGTTAAAGACCACGATTCTCCATGCTTTTATCGACAGAAGATGCTCTCCCACCCATATTTAGTTTCGCTGTAGTATAACTTAAAGCGTTGCTACTCAATCGATTGCAAAGTTCTGTGGGCCACTCTGCACCGATGATTTAAGTTTTTGCCACTTTGTTTTACTATAGCTCTCTGAACCTAGTGGTATTCTACACCTGGGGGCAGTAGGAATTTGTGACATTCACACATAAAGAATGCAGGTAACATTCGCAATCAAGTAGCAGGAAAAATAATTACCCATTTACGTTATGTTCTCAGAACGACACATTTTCGTGATCGTCGTGATCGTCATTTTATCAGAATCTTGACAGTGCAAATACGAAATGAATAGTCATCTATGTGTAGCATTTAGTGACCAATATTTCGTCCCTCCGTCGCCATATGAGCAACCACTTCATGGATGGCATCTAAAGATTATACAACGCCTCTTTTCACTGTTTACAAAAGGCGGCTCGCGGATTATTTTCAGAAGGCTGAGAGCTTAAGAATTATAGGGACTTTCCCTACGCTTAAGATGTATGATATTGTTACAAAACTATGAAAATAAGCTAGGAGGTTATTAATACAGACTCAGACACTACGCAAACAGGACCGGGTCGAATGCTTGACTATGTATACAAATGCATGGGGGCAATGACAGCAGTTCGAGAATCAAAAGAATATGGGTGCAAAAAAAATACTAAAAGAACTGCAACCATAGCGAGTGTACGACGTCATAGATGTCTATAAAAGATCGATCAAGACTACAATACAAAACAACGACAAAGAAAATAAGGCGGTTGATTCCTAAGGGCAAGAAGGGTGTCCTGAAGAGTAGGTATCAAATGAGATGCTGGGTATGGAATGGTGCGATGCGATGCGCAGATTTTATGTAGCTTCATGAGTGGTAAATGCATGAGGGTGATATATGCTAGTGGCGAAATGCACGATGATGTGTCGACAGACAAAATGGTCCATGTGATGTGTAATGGGAATTAAAAGAGAAAATGTGTCAATGTAGGTTGTCAAATAACTTCAAATGCTTCCTGAACTTTAGTTAGCTGATAACCTGTGGTAAAAGCGGTGTTAGTATAAACAAACAGAAGACCCAAAAAGATTTCACTAACGCATCAGAACGCTATCTTGTGAAAATAGGCTCATAGCCTTAAGACCACTACGATAACTTTCCATCAACTCTTCTTCGACTGATGCATGTTCCGGCCATCCAGATCGCATCTGCCGTGCTCTTGAGATTTCGTCGACAAATACTAAGCAAGCCGTCATCCACAAGTTCTACATAACAGTCAATACATGAAGAATGAACGTAATATAACCACCTACACCCATTATCGGGTTGATTATCGTCAAACCTTGGAGATCGAAGTCTCCATAGTTTACTATGTTCCGGGCAGCAGATAGACAAATTTGCTTTGATTCCGGGTATGCATATGAGAATATCCAATGCAGCTTTATCGACGCGGCATCAACGAGTGCATGAATCAGTAAAATGGTTCGAACCGAGGGATCTTGGGGATTGAGGCGGGGTCTAACACCAAGTTTCGCGCGGAAGGTCTCCAGCAAAGTATTCACAGATTTCGCAGCGGCGTCATAAGCAACTTTATCTCTGGGTGTCATGTCTTCGAAAATCATGGAGTTAATTATTGCCACAATGAGAGATGGAATGTGCATACTAGGGGACCATTGTCCGGTCAGATGCGCTGCCCGATGAAAGAGAATGGCAGCTTTGGCGACCAAGGCCGTGGAAGATTCGCCATTATGATTGTCGACAAGATAACCGTTCAAAAAGGCTCTGACAGTCGAGTTACCTTGTAATTCTGGTGGTATGATACCCTTCAGAGTAATCAAATTAAGGAAGATCGAGATGACTAGATGACAAAAAACTCGTACCTCTTCAAATTGATCTATATCGATGGGCCATGGAGTATCTATTAGCATGCCTGGAGCTTCGAGGGCACCACAAACATGCGCTGGCACCTCCAAAGCCACAGTGATAAACTTATGGAGTACAAGTACCGCCCAAAACCCATTAATCCTTTCAGCTTCTTGCAGAGCATCAGAGGGATGAGGTAGCAAATGTGCTTGGTCATGAGAGCCAATGCTTATGGTCGAAGGGACCAAAAAGTTGGCTGAACGAATTTTATGCAATCCTGAGCCCAAAGCTAGAGATATTGCTGTTCCCGTGCGACACTTTGCTTCCAACAGCGAGCCTGTTCGAAGAAAGTAATACGCAAGAAGGACTTCGGCCTGAAGCGTATGAATAACTTTGTTGGGGTGTGTACCCATCAAGTCTGTGGAGACATGCTGCACGGCCCGTATTAAAAGAGCACTTTCTTGACCCTGGAAGGCTTCGGGTTGAGAGAAATGAAGCCCAAGCAAATGGACAACATTGAGAAGTCCTGGGGTAGGGCGACTGGGATGGCCAAGATTGAATGCAAGGAGAGCAGAGTGGCGGAAGGAATTGGAATTGAGGAAAAACCCAAAATGAGGAGCATGCAGAAAAAAAACGTCCAGCCTAGATACATTGTTTCAGGGGGTAATATTGAAGCTTAAGGAGGCGAACTTACGAAGCTTGTAATTGACTGTAAGATGGTTCCTGTGAGAGATGCCTTTCTGAGAGATAAGTCATAAAGCGGTATGAAAAGACGTACCTCGGCACCAAGATATGGCATAGCTACCGGATGACGAATTGGTGAAGTAGAGGATCCACTCGACCCTGTTAGTTCAGTTTTTTCCCCAAGTGCTGAAAATTTGTTCCAGTGCCTACCAGAAGGAAGACTCGACGTAGTCGAAGTCGGAGAAAACGGAGATAGTGGAGCGAATGCGGGAGGATGTTCAGGGAGATGCAGAGGAGGTGATTTTGAATGACGCTCAACCTGGAACGGACTTGGATATGGATCGTGCAGGACAACAGAGGGTGTTGAACTGTCTGGATGTTCTAGTTCAAGTATCCGTGCTTCCAAGCGCGAAACCTGTTCCTCTAATGTTTTCGTTCTCGACCTCCCTGGACCATCCGAGTATTCGCACTCGTCATCTCTGGGATGATTGCGACAAGGACCACACACAGGTTTCTCGCCATCGCATTTCTAGAAAGCACGGAGGCGCCGTCAATTGTCGTTGAAAACTGAGAAACATTAGTAACTCACAATCTTTAAAAATCTTTTTCAAGGTCAAATTAGGTGTGCAAAAAAACTAAGGGAGTCCACTCACCTGCAGCTCATGCATGCTCTCCCTCTTTTCAGTGGTTTGGTAGCCGCCTTGCTAGGAGCTTTTGAGCCTCTGAGGGAGTCTGAGATCATCGCCAGGATGGTGGAGAAGAGAAAGGATTGAGACGCTAAGGTCTTGCCGGATCAATGGAAAAAGTGAAGAATGGAGTATGTGCATTATATAGTCCGTTGGATTCTGACTCGGAGGATGGATCTCGGTGAAGGTTTTAGCAAAGGAGTCGTACAAAGATTTGAAAGATCTCGCACAGCTTTGTAGCCCATACCAAAAAGGCAAGTTACTAATGACCGGTCACAGATAGCCGGTCACGTGAACTCGAGGAAAACGACCCAATACGATCGGCTCACTCATCTCGTTTGTCTTCTGGCTGTGTTCGGTTTTGTTCATTCTCAATTTCCGACTCTCCTCTTCTCACCTCGTTCCAAGCATCTTACCGCTTTACCTTCTCCGACTGTACCTTGTAATTCACTCTCCAACGTTGTCAATGGCCAAGGGTTCATACTTTTGTCATCCGGAACGCCATTTTATGCCTACAATCCTGGCAATGTCGCCGAAATAGATTCCTCGTGGTTATAGAAGCAGTATCTCAGTAAAATTTCTTCTTCCTTGAAGAGACCAGATCGGAAATTGCCTCTGATCCTCTGATCTGCTCAAAATGTGGCTTCAACCAGACCAACCCAAGTCAGTACACTCAATACTGACATGCGTCATTCATTGCTTTTTCGTGAACTCCCTTTTCTTCGCACTGACGTATTTCTCTCTATTCTTCCTTTCTCCAGAAGCCGATGACCTGCCGGTGGGAGTGGCTCGCAAACTCGTTATTAACCATCTATTCATGTTTAAAGCAAAACATTTAAATGATCTTCCTTTTTATTTGACTTGGTTTCATGGTACAGCATAACTAATCTTATGCCATGAAAAATGCGTGGTTAATATCAACTGGAACGTATTGCACCACAATTGTGTGACGAGACCTTGTAAGCAGCTGTCAAATAATTTTTTCTCAATTCACAAATCCATTTGATAACCTTTTCAAATTCGGCAGATGCAGATTGACCTTAGAAATTTATAGCGAGTCCTATTAACGAGTCTCGTACCTCAGTTCGTCTCCTCTTTTCGCTGTTACTTGGGACCGCGTTTTGCCTCGTGTTCAGTCTGAACCCGACGCGTGACCAACACGTTGCATCCCAAGAGGACCAAGTCTTGCCTCGAGGACGTCCATGGTTTTGTCCGTGCTGCGATCATTTGCGGAATCTCATAGCCTCCACAATTTTCGCTCCTAATGCGTTCTCCAATCTCAGTGGGCCCACCCCGAAACCTTTTTCAGTTGGGGTTGGTGATAAGAACTGACATTCAAAAATTCTTGATCAATTTGGCGCTCTCCGAACCAATAATTCAGTGGGGCCCACTCTTACGATACTGGTCTGGAGAACCCAAAGATGTTTTGGGTGAAGGTCCACGAAGCAAGTTGCCAATTCTGGACGTTCTGGACGTTGAGCACCGCCGCAACCCATTGAAACCCCGAAACTTTTGTGGTCCATTGCTTATTTCATTTGAACCATACCAAGCGAATGGCTCGTCCCTGTCCTACTGTTTTCCCCAGAGTTTAGAATCGGTTCAGAATGGTGGCCCGGAAGAAGCTGCTACTACATGGGCATCGCTTTCTCCACCGTCCCTTGGTCTGAAATTTTCGTTGGAATCTGTAGGATATAACAGAGCGATTTGCGGGCCCATATATTACTCGCTCAAATCTTCATTTTGATTCATTTCCTCAAGATCTGCATTCTTTGAGAGGGTCTTGGGCCTCTGGCAACCACGCCAAAGACCTCGTTCAGGATATATTCCGCGGCTTTTGGTATCACTTACCCCACAGTTTTCTTAATGTGTTTACCACTTGTCTAGTCGTATCCAGATGCTGTCACCTTGATCGGACTGTCGATGACAAACCTCGGAGCGGGATATTGTTCCGACAGTCAGATTCGCCGAGAGAACAGCATAACATGCCGCGTACCGAGCGTCCACGCAACTTAGTCAAAATACTTTGACTGCTACCCTATTGCTCTTGAATTAACTGAACCTTTTGACGATTTTCACGCATTGGCGCTATTTATAGCACTCGCATGGCACTTGAATTCCTAGGATTCTATCACTTAAACGATGTCGATATCCACACTAATAATTTTTCAAGTGTCGACCCACGATGACCGCGAAGCAACCAACTGGTATAGTCTGACCCTCTCAGGGTTGGCAAACCTACCTCTTCACTTATGATCCGCTAGCAAAACAAATTTTTTTTCTAGGATGTAACAACAGGATCAAATGCTAACCATGCTATCCGTGGTCTTTCTAGTTTGGACAAGCATCGTGCCTAAGAAGAAATGCTTGTACTGGTGGCACTATCACATTACGTCGTCTCCATTCTTCAACTTAAGCGAAGGGTTAAGCGTCACGTTGAGATAGCTTAACCAGATAATCAGAAAACGATCAATTTGGTGGAACACATTCCTTTTTAAGTCAATCGCTGTTCAATGTTTAGTTTAAGCGTCACAACTACACCTCTATATCTTTCGACGAGAGATGGAATAATAACTAAGTCAAGCACATGAAAAGTACTGTCATCTACAACACGGTAAGGCTTTTGGGGTCCCAGGAAGCTGCCACTTGCAGCCCATGTTGGTGATGAAGCATAGATAATATTGGTATTCCGAACAAATCAAGCACCACCTGCGGTTTTTCGTTTCTTTAGTTCACTGACGACGCACCCGAAGTCATCTTCAGAAGGAAGCCTGCACCCAGCTTTGGTATGTTCCGCAGAAGAAGAGGTAGACTCGAAATCTCTATAAATCTCCGGAGAAATGGTGACGTGGCTGATTCCATATTCTTCGAAGCAATGCTGCAAGTACCGTTCTGTTTGTTCCCATTGTTCGAGAGAAGTGCCGAGGGGTACGCAAACATGGAGAGAACCAAGGATAACCCTATCCGCAGGTCGAGAATCATAACATGGTTATGGGAAGCTTAGATAGGCTTTAGGCTTTACTCACGACTGCGAGAGATGCCAGACATGAAGATCATGCACGGAGAGCACATCGGGAATCTAGGATGTTTTACATTGAGTGCACAATTGCCTAAACATTAGGGAGGTGAACTTCCAAAAGAAAGCAACTTACAGAAAGTAGGTCTTCCTTTACTTTGGCAAGGTCGAGGTGTATTGGTGAAGCTTCTAACAGAATTCTCCCAGACTTCAACGCTACATGGATGCGAAATTATAATTAGAAACAGTTTTATAATGATACTTCGCCATTGTTTACTTAGCGGAACGGCACTTCCGAATATTATGAAGCTTATGGCCATAGATACGGCGGGGTCAGCGTAAAAACGTTTTGGGGAACTGAGTTTTATGAAAATTATTCCGGCAATTATGACGCCTATGTCTGCAGAAGACATGTCCGAGTAAAAGCAATGGTCAAGAAGTATATTAAACGAAACATACTGTTAATAGCATCACCCAGAAGATGCGTCAAGACACCAACCAAGCCGAGGTTATGTTGCGGGGCACTGACTGGCGGGTCGATCCTGTGATTATGTGTGGCGTGCTAGAAAATGTTATGTCTTAACGTCCGAAAAATAATTTTTATAGCCGGCGCACCATGGCATCCCTCTGTGGGTTGGTGATTTTCAATTCCAAAGGGTCAGTAGTGAATGACGTGGAATGACCGTGACCATGACCGTGGTGATCTTGAGTTGTTCAATGTAAGCCTAGTCTACAGTTCAAATATAAATTAATTACTTACCATGAACAACTATTGCGCTAAAGATATTCAAAGCCAAACCAATACAGCCAATAATAAGGACAAGTTTCGGCGACTCGACGGTTTCCACATGGACAAACCGCTCTATGGATTGTAAGCATATTGACAAGGCCAATGCCAGGAGAAAAACTCCATTGAAAAACGCCCCTGTTAATTTTGTTTGACATCATACATTTAGAGGGAGTCAATAAATCGAAAATTTCCATACCGACCAACTCGGCGCGATGAAATGCGTACGTGAAGCTGTGTGTCTGACGGAACACGAGGTTGACAGGTTTACACGCAGTCATCTTCCAACCTGTATATTTGACTTACATGTTGGCCTCGCTCTTGTAGCTGTAGTTGTTTAATGAATGGTGAATGAGAGGGGTGTGTTAATTTGAAAATTTAAGGATTGACAACAACGCCACGTACATAGGCTGCAGCAAAGGCAATGGCGCTATGAATGAAACATTAGCATCAGAATCGGCATTGATATGCAATAGCGAACTCACTAGGCCACGATGTCCTGTGTACATTATCTGTCAAGCAAAAGGACTTATTTGGAGTTGCTAACATGCTACTCACATTTAAATAATGGAACTGTCGGCGGGAGAACGGTGTCGGATTAGTTGCGGGGCAATATGGGGGTCTCGGAAATGAAGAAGATTGAGACGAACCGCATCTGCAATCAAAGCAAGACTCTTGGTTTTGAAGCCAACTGGGAACATCAGCGAGTCAGTATTCTGACTATGAAAGGAATTTCAATTTTTGTCATCCAACTGTTTTGATACGCGCCTGCTATTTCCGCCGAAAAAAACGCGATGCTGACTGCTAGAACGATTCCGATTCGGGTTGTATTCTTCATTCCCGCGCCAGTGTCAGAATATAAGATTGTAATGTCGACCGAATTTTCTAAGTAGCAAGACAGTGATGTGATGACCCCGGCGCTTGGACCACCGTTGGTGAGAGTGGAAAGTAAGAACGATGTGAACACGTTTCCGCCCCAAGGCCTATTTTGAAGTCCGAGGTATAAATCAGTTCGCAAGCGGTGCTTTTAGCTAAATGTAGACAATTATACTATTATTCACCATTCCCAAAAGGTACGGATTCTACGGAATTGTGGATTAGCTGGGATTAAGTAGCTGTAGAGAGAGTTGTCGAGAGGTTCGATAGTCCCAGACTTTTCACAACTTGAACTTACTATATTTGTAAATGGTAGTGGTAATTATTGACAAAGTAAATAGTTGAAAGTTCCTGGCATTTCCAAACAAATGTCAAATGGCAGAGAGAAGAGAAGCTATCCACAAATTGGTGACCGCTGACTGTATCTTTCGATATTTGTAATGTGATGACGGTCCTCAATGAGAGAACATAGAACATGAAAGGAATATATATCTGAAATTTATACATCTAGCTCGCAGATCCCTTAAATCAAGCGAATTACTGGATCAGTCCAAGATCAGTTGTAAAGATCTCAAAGAAGCTTCTGCAAGTTAAGTCAATAAATCCACTCAGATTCAGTGAGTTGAAAGGCTGTTATACGAATATGACTGAATTTTAGAGTTGACTTCGTCATTATGTATCTGTAGGCGTATGATCGAATAAATTCTAACCAAAAGCAAACATGATTACCCTTTTCCACCGTTCAAAAATGTTACAGAGGTTTCATGGACTTCGAAAGGATATGTTTTCCACGATTGACGTAGCTCGCGAATCCCAGTCTTGAGTCCATTTCGTCGATGTTGCTGGGAGGCCCAAATAATTGACTAAATAAGCTTGAGATTAAGAAATCAATTGTCGACGCACCGTGTCCTCATTTCGCTGGACCATGTTATTTCCTTGAGCACGGGTGTGTTCAAGCAAGCTCCAAGGATCCCCAAAAAGAGGGCAACGAATATTTCTATAACAATCTGCATAACGAAACACAGGCAGGAGTGAATATGATCAGCGTTTAAACTACAGTTGATAGAACCATGTGTTACATCTTGAGGCAGAGATCCCTCAGGCCGCTCAAGGGCCTTTAAATGGGAGAGGTCTGTAGTTGAATTACAACAATCTAAGTACCCAGTGTGAAGCGCCTGTTATGGCGATTACATACGCTCATAGGTGGAAAAGGCGGCTGAGGGAGACGGTTAAACACTTATTACCAGTTATCAAGGTGCAGACATACCATGGAAAATGGCTAATGTGGCCACTAACAGAAAGACGCGTCCCAACATGATCATGACGGGACTGGTGAGTAGAGAGACAAGCGACGGGTATATGACAATTGCTATTTGAGTCCATTAACTGACGTTGCTCGCGTCCACGTGGTCATACTCAATGCTTTCGCCACAACTCTCACTGTTCATTCACCAGTAGCCCCACACATTCAGTGCAAGGCACGACCTGTGGACAGAATGGCTTTCCCGGTACCAGAACACTTACCCAAACGTTCAACCCCTGTCGATATTTCATCCAAAATCCTCTACAAGATTGATTCAGCTACCAAAGACACCTTGACCTCTGCTTTGGTCTCGTCATGGATACACGACCTAGACAACTCGATACATGAAACGGAAGTGAGCAATGCAATGCTTCTTTGCATATATACACCCTAATTAGAAGATGTATCATTGCGCATACTCTAGCAACGTATTCATGACCGCATACAATCCGACCTTCCTACATTTCAGCATCAACTGAAGACCTGCAAGTCTGTTCAAACCCGCTTTGAAACTCTAACGAGTGCCGTAGAAGAGCTGAGGAGCTCACTATCTAACCCAGAGGTATGTCATCACTGTTCTTATGTCTGAGATATATTTAACACTACCAAGACTGGACTCGTTCCTACCCTCCTTTCGACCTTAGAGAAACATTCTTCTTTGGCTCAAGAGGCTAGTGACGCTACCACTGTGCATCAAGGGTGGTCATACCTTGTGAAATGCAAAAATGCATACTTGTCTGTGTTATCATTTGTTCAACAGGGTAAATTACCAGAGGCCGTAGAGTCTAGTGTTGAGGCACAGCATCTTGTGGATGGTATGCCAGAATATCTCAAACAAACCTCCGTTGTTGTCGATCTGAAGGTGTGAGCTGACTCTTGTTTGGTTGATATACCGTTGACATTTATGACGTATAGCAAAAATTCAATGCAATCAAAGCAAAAACGCAAGATCAACTCAGCGACGCATTCTCAAGGAGTATTACTATCACTTCGACTGAAATCACAGTCTACCCAAGGGTGCAAGGTAGTACCTAACAATCAATAATTTACGGTTATCTAACCTGCTTGTCTCTTATAGTGAGACAGTCCGATACAATCCTTGACCTTTCCGCCATACTACGATCCCTTGAACCGTCCTTGTTATCAAGTTACTGGTCCACATTAAGGAGAGATCTAATGGCACACTTTGTCGACCACATCCTTAAGCAGCCTTATAATGTGATAGTGAAAAGCTCGCTTGGACATGAAGTACAGCTATCGCTTATCCCCGCCCCACCAAATACAGAGGACCTCAGGACACGTCTGGATAATGTATCAACTGTATTGAAGTTTCTGTCATCCAATGTGTTTCCACATCTTCCCTCACAGGAACGTTGTCAATTTATACGGACCCTAGCCAAACCTGTCACCACGAGTGTTCTCAATAACCTCTTAATGCCATCACTGCCTGGTTCTTTTGGCCTTCTCCCGTCATACCTCGAACTTCTCAAGCGCGCGGTATCTTTCGAAGAACATGATGTTGGTATTACTTTGGAGAGTGATGTAAAAGAAGGGTCCATCCGACTCTGGTCAGATGGTGTTTCTGGTCACTACGAAAGGCGACGGCGAGTCGAGATCCTAGAACTTGCACGTAAAGAAGTCTTACTACCCGAAGACAACGAAATATTTGAGGCATATACGGAAGGCGGCCCTGAAACCTCATTACCCAGTGTCATTCCGGTTCAACCTGACGAGGACTTCAGAGAGGATGCATGGGGATTTGATGAGCCCATTACTGCAAATTCTACGGCAGAACCTGCGGATGGTTGGGGCTTTGACGATGATATGGATATTGCGCCAGCTGCAGAATCTTCAAATGGAAACGATGAAGAGGTGGAACCGATTACTCCTGTTGATTCTAACACACCCGTTGATTCAAAGTTTGTCGCTGATACGACCCAGAACCCAGAACCTGATCCAGCCGATGCGTGGGGTTGGAACGACGATGATGATCCTCCTACGGAAGATGTCCCCGAAGACAATCCATGGGATGATCCTTGGGAAGATTCTACCCCTGTAGAACTTGTGCCCGAACCACCCAAACCCCCGCCGATCGCATCTTCGACTCCTGCCAAAGCTGCCACAAGACTGGAAAAATTGGCGTCTAAAAACAAGAAACATCTCAACGGCAAAACACATTCTGTACTTTCATTCCCCCCAACCCCCGAAACGCCTCCACAAACAATAACATTTACACCACCATCGCCTACATTACCACCTTCACCCAAAGTTGCTCCTCCCAAAGTCAATCGCTCCAATGGCACAAAACGTCCCGCAGACGTTGTGACAACAATTGTACCCAAGGAATTGTACAAAGTACCCAAAAGAACGAAACGCATTTTGAAAATGGTTGAGACCGTTATCGATGAGAGCAAACTCTTTTACGCATCTAATTTATTTCCACCTTCGCTGGATTCTGCATCGACACCTGGTGCTATTCTCGTTCAATCTGCTTCTTCAATAGTGGAGCTATATTTGGCCTTATATCCTGTTAAATTTTCTAAAGAGCTCGAGTCTGCGGAACGGGGAATGCTGTTTTCAAACAGCTGTCTGTATATGTCTGGCTCTATTCAGCGAATAGAAGACACAATATACGGACAGCCCACCCTTAAAGAACGATTGATGGAATGCCGAAATCGTCTGCAAATCTTGGGGCACAATTGGTTTGATGATACTGTTGTAAGTGTATTCTGTCTAGACCTTTGCCTAAAGTTGCATTTTAAGCCTTGACATGTTGCAGGAACGTCAGCAGCTCAAAGTCAACCAAATATTACTCGACGGGGCCCAAGGATTTACCTACACCGGAGATCAAGACCGGTACGATGAATGCGAAGCAGCGGTCAATGAAACACTTCAACATATCAAACGTCTTGCCCAAAATTTGAAGGTACGTTTCTCGCTCGTTACTATTCTTCGATCAGCTTCCCATAAAATACGGGTATTGATCAGGGTATCCTGACCAAACACAAATACTATTCTGCACTTGGTGCAGTCGTCGATACCGCCCTTCTGAGAATTTTGCAAGACGTACTGGCCCTGTCGGATATACCCGAAGTTGAATCGCATAGAATAAGCGAACTTTGTCGCATTCTAACTGCACTGGAAGGTCTTTTCAGCGAGGATCCACAGGAGGTGTGTTTTTACTCGACTCTCAACCGACACAATGACAGTAGGGATAACATATTTGCACTAGCCCTCTTTCGTCTTGGAATTTGTACCTAACTGGCTCAAGTTTTCATATCTCTCCGAACTTTTGGTTCGTTTCCTATCCTGTTTGAATATCGTCATACTAATTGTACATAATAGGAGGCATCCTTGGCAGATATAACATATTTGTTTGAACAAGGCGCACTTGTTGATTTCCAAGTTGACGAACTTGTGAATTTAGTCCGAAGTCTGTTTTCGGACACCATATTACGGACAAATACCATAAATAAAATAATGGGCGGGCATCCCGTTCAATCTCACTGATTAGGTACCAAACATTGCATAAGATAAATGGTATGATAATTATGTTGCAATATCTCATCAACCATGGTGAATGTTGGTTAGGTTTACCTCATTTGTGAATGCTCAAAGTCGAGACCACCACGGTCGTGCTTCAGATTATCTTTGTACGAAGGTGTTTTCCGGTAAAAACACCATAGTGTAAACCTTTATCAGAGTCAACGACACTGTTACCAAGTGTTACTTTCTGCTTTAGTTGGCAGGCATCTTAAGACTATTAGTTCTCAAGCCGTCACCACTCCATTTAGCGACCTCAACGAGCAGTTGCTTCTTCTTTTCAAGCCCACTGGTGGCACGGAGTTCGTATAGAGTAGCTAATTGTAATAAACATGCTAAATACGTGGGATAATTCGTATAGGATAGTGGCAAAAACGTACATAAATTGAATAAAAACGGCTCAGCGACTACGACGCTCGACGGGGAGGTACGAAGAGCTTTTTCAAGAACCTCTATTCCCTAAACAGAGAAATTGGTCAATAACATATTCTCAATTCGACAGATCATGCTTACTTCCTTCAACTTTCCTTGGCTAAGGAGCGCCACGGATAAGTTATTAATGGCCTAGGCAAAGATTCGATAAACTTTTGAATCATAAAGGATATTTGTAGAAAACAGTCTACCGCAAAGTTATTGGCGTCGTCTTCCAAAATCTTTTGTAACACGTCACTGGCATCTGTCCACTGCCCTTGAGCAGAAGCGAGCATTGCTGCATTCATATTTCGCAAAGTTTCATCCGCCGTGGGATCTGCTTCGACCAGGGCAAAATGCTTCGCAGCCATCTGAACATTGCCACCTTGAAGATAAATGCGCGCAACCGCCGAGCGCAAGGGAGGGCTCGAGATGTCACCCTGCTGGCACAGTGGTTCCAACAGCTTAGCCGCAGCTGTTATTTCCTATAGGGGCAGGTCAGAGGCAGGACAAACACCGGATTGTCTGTACACATACCTTCATTTCTACCATTTGGGAAGCAATGATCAAACAGACTCGACCTCCTCTTTCTTTCCACATAGGTACGAGCGTTTCGTCGTTCCCAGATTGACGACACTTTTCGCGGCATTTTTTGAGAAGAGCATACAGAGCATCGAGGTAGCCCATATGGTCTCCCGCCCAATACTTCAAGCGGGCATACATGACCTCGAGCTCAAAGGGTAGGATGCGCTCAAAGACATACTCTCGTGCCTCGAGGGGTTCAATGCCGTTTAGTACATTGAAAAGGTTGGTGCATTCCGCCGATGTCTGATTGAACAAACGCAGTCGAGCCAGGCAAGATAAGCGGAGGTGCCAGAGCTAGAAGGATAACGAGGGCGTGACTATCGTTAACACCGGTTGTTTTATCGTCTCATGAGAAGATAGTTGTTTGAATGCTTACACCCAGAATCAAGGTCAAATCAGACGGGTCTGATGTCACTAGTCGGTCTCGGGCCATTCTAGCCAGTGCTCGCCAACTATTGGTCATCTAGTATATTTTACGGAACAGTGAACAAAATATTCATCGGTTATATTCTCAGATGGTCAACGGGGGCCTACTCACGACCAACGTATGGAAATCATTTGTTTGCCATTCTCCAGTTAAATCTCGCGCGGGACGCTTCTCTGGTGGATAAATATATTTGTTGAGGAGAGTAGTCAAAGGGTCGGTCTAATACAAGTATTGTACATTAAATTTCTGCGTAACCACCATGTCAAATGGTTGGAGGAAAACTGAAGGCGTACATTCGGTATTGGCAAGAACATGGTTGGAACAATGAGAGTCGGGACATAAATATCAGGCACTTCCTCTTCCTCTTCCTCACTGTCTGTCAACGGTGTAGGTGGGACTTCCTTGTTGACATCGGGAAGAGGGGATGTAGGCGGTCGTTGTCGTTGGGCATGATCTGGGTCTGGAGAAGGCGTCGTCGGTAGATCGAGGGGAACATTGTGTGCAGGAGATACAGTTGCTGGAGAAGCAGTACCCCGGGCAGTACCATCGTCCTCATCAGAGAGAGCGTCACCTTCTTCATCAACCAAGAAGGGATCGGGAGTCTCTGGTGCTACATACACTGTTGGAGGGCTGGCAAAAATTGGGTTTGGTTTAGCAGGAGTTTCCTCGACAGACTTCAGTTCTTGTGGAACCTCGCGCTGTTCCTCGGCCATAGAGGAGTCTAACGGCGAGGGGTGAAGCGTAAAGGCTGGCAGGTGTTCTGAAGAAGTAGAGCTGAGCTGATCGCTGTCGACTTCACGAACGTACTTGGAGCTCCAGGTGCGTGTACTGCGAAAGGAGGAGGGAGAGGAGGGAAGGAAGGCGCGGATGAACTTGGCGGGTGTGGAGGAGGTGGAGGAGGCAGAGATCGTTCTCTTACGGCCGCTGAGCTGGACGACTTGAGTCTCGTGTTTGTGCCCCGGCTCGTGTTTGGTATGCGTCACGTGGTGCAGCATTTCATCGATGCGCCAAAGCTGCTTTTTAACCTTCTTGGCCACTTTGCCAGGAAATCTGTGCAGTTTCGTCGCCGGCGCGGGCGGTGATGGCGGCGATGAAATGGACTCGTCCCCCAACTTTGGCTTAGACTTGATGAACGTGAGCTTGGGCATTGTACGACTGGGGGAGAATGAAGCCGGAAGTCATCCAAACCTCCACTTCATTTATACCATAGCGGCCGCCCATTAACGGAAGTCAACGGGGATTCAGGACGGAACTGATACATTGCATCAAGGGAGGAACACACCAGAAGCAGAGCTTCCAGTTTGTCACCGATCGTTCCAGTCTACGTCCGAGAGTTTACAATTAGCATCCAGACAGGTTCGAGGTGGCGGCAGTCACAAGTCAACTGATTCTTTGTATTCCCGAGCCCATCCGAACAGACATATCTTATCCTCATGATTCAGATCAATGCTACTTTGGACATTACATTCCATCTTTGTATCAAGGACTTTCAAATGCCCGACTACAAAGTTACACGCCCCTGCGGCACGCGATTAACCCAGTAACGACAAGACATTTAATCTACGCCGAGTCCATCGATAGGCGCCAACGTGCTTTTAACAGCAGCAAAGCCCTAATCCACTTCCCGTATTTGAGATTGCGATAATCTGTGCTTGATTCATTAGAGCCTCGAGGCAAAAACGAGACTTGGGCACGAGAATACGCACGCGAACGACAAAATCGGCAAAAATATCACCGTTTAATTCGTAAAGTGTCGTAATTCTTTAAACCGTAAATGAGGTTCCCATGAGGGCTGTGTGCTAAGTTGAAACCGGCACTTGCAAAGTGTCCAGGGCAAACACCTTATCCCAAACATTAAGACATATATTTTTAGGCTAACGGAAGCGAAGAATGATAATGCCCGGGGGAATTGGAGTACGGGCCGACTTGCAAAGACAACACAAAGGCTAATGTAAACGTATTGTTATCATGCAAAAAGTAACACATGGAGCGAGCCAACAATGACAAGAGGGATTAACATAGCGACAACGACAGTGCGGAAAAAAGGGTGAAGCGATATACGGCGTTGTGTAAGAAGATAAGTGGCCGAGGAAAAAGAGAGTATTGTGCGAATCGACAGCGGGTGAGAGAAAGACATATAACGAGTGTAGAATTACAGTATGAATAATGACTTTTTCCAAGTGTGAAGCGTAAAAAAGATATATGTACGTGCATGGAAGAAAACAAAAAGTGTCATGAAATAATGCATAATTGCCGCGCGCTTATGAGAATCGTTCGCTCGGTTGGTCTTGCAGAGATGTGTATCGTAAAAGCGCGTTAAAGCATGAAGGAAACAGCCGTCCATTCTCTAGAGACCAGCTTGGCGGTTGAGGATGTAGTGGCTCAAATCTTGCCACCCGCCGCCAACGCGACACATAACCTTCTTGGTTATGGTATTTCCTTCAGCTGTTCTGCCCGGTCTTGCCAAAGTCGTCAATCGGCAGGTGATTACTTTCCGACTTAGTGAATTAGAAAATGCATATTGCGCTTTGATTTCCTCTCCTTCCTTCGGGATCTGGTTCTTTTTGAGAGGAGGATCTACGCGTTCAACAAGCAGTCCATGAGGAATGGCATTCACTACAGCAGCCACCTCAACGTCAAGAGGATCAAAGTTGCTTCCAGGAATATATTCATGCAAGGGCAACTGGTCCATTGATGGCGTATAGGCACCAGCTCGGGATCCAGGTCGAGAAGGTACACGACTGGCGGTCCCATCCTTAAAACTCGAAGGAGGAAGTTTATTAGTCGATACCCTAGCTCGAGGCATGGTGCCATGGAAAACAGGCACCTGTTGTGCACGTGCACGGAGAGCATGTTCAGGCGTCTGGGCACGCATAGCAGACGCCTTGAACCTCATCGTCGGACTCTCTGATCGACTAAAGTTCGACATCACGGATGACGGTCTAGATGGCGTGTGCAGATGCACACTAGGTACAGGAATCATCGACCGACTTGGTGGCCGTGGTGGGTGAACTTTGGCAGTAGGGGAAGCCGAGCTTACACCAGACGCTGAAAAAGAAGGGGAATGCGATCGATTGAAATATCCATCTTCGTCATCCCACCCACCAACAGATTTCGCGCCTGATACAGACCTTGGCGTCTTAGAGGGCGCTGGGATGTGGCTTGGAGTTTTCGGTCTGGTACGAGGTGTTGTAGCGAGGCCAGGGGTAATAGCTCGAGATGGTGTTTGCGCTCGAGACGGTGTCCTTAACGTAGGTACTAATACAGGTGGATGATGAAATTGAGAAGAAGAGTACGTCGTGGAATTTGAAGAAGTAACAGGTGACCATGGTCGAGATGAAGCCATTGAGGCCCGGGATAGACTCCGTCGATAAGGGGTAGAAAGCGGTGGTACTGGTGGAATATCATCGTTATTAGCGTAATATCCAGTAGAGGAGGGTGACCTCTTGGGAAGTCCTTTGATTGTGGAATTGCGATCGTCAAAAGGCTCCACTTTCGTAGAACTGTTCCATCGCTGCCGTTGAGGTGCTGTGCTCCGGGAAGTCGACGAAGGGTTGAATTCACTCTTCTCGGTTTTGGGCCCATGAGGAGAGGCATCTGGCGTATAACTTTGACTGTGTTTATGGCTGGGTCTTTCGGGTGTAGTTGGAATAATGGGAGGTGCTCCGCGAACAGAATTAAATACAGACGTTCTCTGCTTTCGCATTGACGAAGGCGGAGGAGGTGCTGATGTCGAAAGCTCGATGCTCGACGTTGTTGTTTTCTTGCTCACAGCCAGCGGAGATATCGCTATTGGACTAGTCGGTTTCGACTGACCTGTGATCTTGCGAGCAAATTTGCGGAAGGGTGATATTGAGCCAGATAGTGTCGAGCTGGCTGAACTTACTCTTGACATACGCGATCCACTAGGGGGTGTTGCCAAATGCCCGTTTTTGGTGGATGTAGTACCAGACGTTGTCGATTCGTGTTCAGATCCGCCATCCTCGTTCAAAAGAAGTTTCCTCGTACTCTCCATCTCCGCATCTGTTCGTGAAATTCGTTCGCGAAGATTTTTCCAACGTTGGGCAGATTCCGCATGCCTTCGCAAGGTTTCTCCGTTTTTCGTGACACGATCGCGAACACCTTTATCAATGATAGAAAGAACTTTAGAGGTGGCAGGCATGTAATGTCTGCATAATTGTATGAGCACCCCTATCTCCATCAAATCGAGAGCCCACGTACTTCTTCTTAGCTTCATACGAATCCAGAAGTGTGCTGAAACTTTCATAATTTAAGGAAACTTTGTCGTTTCGAGAAGGCAGAGCACCATTGGACTGAAAGTCGTCCGCTCCTCGGCGATGGACTTGCCATATAAACTCCTATGAAATAATGAGATACATGGGCGCGACATGAAATGAATTGAAGGATATACTTGACACCTGGTAACCGCCTTTTCCAGACTAGACATCATGCCATCCGCTTGGTCGGTGACGGTTCTAAAGACAGTAAGCCACTTGTCTTCCTTTAGTTCCTCTCTCAGCACTTCGCTTTCATCCTGGACAGACTCCCACTCCGATATTAGGGTGGCATGTTTACGAAGCAATGCCGCGTTGTCGCTGCTAATGCCGCTTTCTGAGACCGTTGGCGTCGCGGCGGTTTGCAAGAGGGGTTCCAGAGTTTCGTTGATATTCTTGATGCCTTTCTCGACGGTTTCCAACCGTTCATCTAGGGTCATGAGAGATTGGTCGATAATGCTTGTAGTGCTTGCATCTGCACCGTCCGATGATTGAGATTTATGGCGCAGTTCCTGAATCTCTGTATTACAAGTCAGATAAGAGCAGAGTTGGTGTGGCAGTTAGTAGATTGTACACACCAAATATACGAGTCTGAATGTCCGATATCGCATAAGAAAGCTCAGTTATATGCGTCGACATGGCTAAAAGACGAATATCCCTGTTGCAAGAGTCAGACTAGAACAAAAGCAATGTAACTCGCGACGAACTCGGAGCTCTTCTGTTTGCCCAATTTCTTCGAAATGGCGCGGTTGGCAGTAATGGTGACATTCTCTGCAAGATAAATCATCAACGATGCATCGCCAACGCGTACGGAAGAAGTTTATACCTTCATCATCGAGATCGAGTGACAACCTGGACGATGACGCAGAGTGGCTGGATAAAATTGATGCGGAGGAGGGTGGAAGATAGTTGAGGCTAGACACAGACGGATTACTGTAACTGGAGCTCTGCGATGAAACGACGCTGACTGAACCCATATCGAAAGAGGCCAGGACCAAGAAAGGGAGAAAAGCGAGAAGGCGTTATAAGCGCGAGAAAACAAGGTTGACTGGAGGAACCGCCGAGGTGGATTTCGATGGCAGGCGAATATGAAAAAGCGGGTGGATGTAAATTGGCGATTAGGGGAGCACGCCGACGGTTCCTCTACTGGAAAGGGGAGCTGGATGCCCTTGACACGTTAATCTGACTAGTTGGCTCCAGTCCAAGTGGTGATCATGTTCTTTGTCACGGAAACGCTGTCACCGTCCGTGAATAGACCAATGCAGTAGTAGTAAACAACAATTTATATTTACACAAAGTATATACTACGCGACTTGAACAAATCATCAGCCATCTACCTCCATAGCATCCTCGTCCTTCTTTGCTTCTGCCTTCTTCAGTTGTACATACGCCTGCAACTCCTCTAATGCCTGTTTATCAGCATCCTGCATCATCGCAACTCTGCTTTTCTTGTACCGCTGCGGGTCCACAGAATTGTAGTAGCCCGCAGACAGCCCCTCCAGTGCCCAGAGATTGTCAAATCCAGACACTCCGCCCTCTTCAACAGACCGAGAAAGGACAGTGTTGATCCTTGATGTCATCTTAGGATGTGATAAAATTCGTGGGTAGTAACGACCACTGATGAGAGCCATGGATCCAACAAATTCGTGGCCTGGCGTGATGATGGGTCGGAATCTGTAGCCCATGGGGGGTTGAGGCAACTCCTTGCCTTGCGCAGGCGCAGATAAGGGTGGTGGGTTGCTCGGTGGTGCTGTACTACCGTTACCTGAAACAGATTCTGAAATTCCCGCAGGTGGATTTTGTTGATCTTGAGAAGAATTTGGGCCAGCTTTTTCAGCCGAGGCAACTTCTTCGGGGTCATCCCAATCGATATCTGCCAGTTCGTACAACATCCCACAGATTCGTGCCTCCTTCTTGATCACCCCCCTTTCAGTGATCACATCTACCGTCACCAGACCGTCCAGGCGCAAGAAAACTCCACGGGTACCAGCTCCCAACTCAGAGATATCTTTACCCAGCGCTTGCCATTGTTCTATCGACCGTTTACCAGGACCTGATGCCGGTAATATATTAGGGCCACCTTTAGGTCCCATGGTGCGTCGCGGAACTTTGAGCCGTATAAAGTCGTTTGCCCATATCCTTTCGGTCCCCCACCAAAGACCTTGGAATCGTGTTTGTACAATGTGAGAGGGAGGTGGAGGCAAACCCATGACACGTTCTATTATTTTTTGTGACTGTTCTGCAGGCAATGACGAATCGATAGTCGAGACGCCTTTGTAAAGCGGTGTACTGCTACTCTGGGCATTGCGACGACCGGCTTCTTGAATAGCAGCGGCCAAAGTCATTGAAGGGGTAATTTGTGACGACGAACTTTGCAGAGGAGGAGCAGAGGCAGATTGGGATGGTAGAGGAGGTGGCGGCATATGTTTTGAACTTGATTTGGGAGTGGGCGGCAGATTGTATCGGACAGTGAAATCATCTGTAAGGCACCATGTCGAAGATATGATGGATGCAATTTGAAGAGCAGTGGCATACGCAGAGACAGCTTCGAAAAAGGGTGGGGTCATGCCATTGGGGGGACATGGATTGAACTTCAATAAAGATTCTCTTTCAAAATTTAGCTTTTCAACAGGGAGTATAGTCAAGTTGTGGATGAGCTGGTCTGGGGGGATGTATGCTTGGTATGGGAGGGCTTGAGAGTCATCGATTGTGAGTGAATGAGAGATTCCCAGTAGTTGGACTTTATATCTAGTATACTGGCGAACAGTCCATGGTAGGGGTTCATCGGTATTGGGCAGGATTGTACCCACTTGATCTCCCTCTGCCGAAGGATCGATTTGCATGGACGAAGAACTTGGCTGGGGAGTACGAGAGTCAGAATCGACATTATGATTAACACTAGAAGCAGACACGTCTCGTGGGATAGGCGTCGACTTAACCCTGATCTCTTCGATGACGCCTGGCCAAAATTCAATAGACCCATTATTTGAACCATCTGGAGCTAATATTGGGCGGGGTAAAGCACACCATATCACCTCTCCGTCTCTAAACCATCGTCGAAGTTCCATAGATGTGGTCGCGTTCATAGCGCGAAGATCATTGACGCGTTCTACCAACATCGGCTGTTGAAGGATCCCCGAGGAAGGCTTTATAGGTGTCACTGTTTGCTGGACGGCCGCGTATACTTTAGTATCGCGAGGTCGAGGCGGGATCCTCCGAGTGGTAGACTCCTTTTCTTTACCCTTTCCTTTGTCACGATGAGTGTAGATTCTGTGGGACTTCGGTGATGGTGACATTGATGGTGTTGTGCGAAGGATATTGCTCATGGAAGCTGTGATTTCACGCTGGGGTTTTTTGACCTTGCCGCAATATTTGCATTCGCAGTCATCTGATCCATCTCCCATGAGCCAAATGGCATGGGGTATAAACTCATTTACAGAACGAAAACGCTTCTTGACAGGGCCTTTTAATGCGCGAAAATTAGCCTCAATGCCTGTCTAAATTCAAAAGGAGTCGCACCGAATAGATACAGATCGTGTCTGGGAGCCTTGTGGGGACCCTTATTGTGATCAAAGAGTCGATACCCTTCGGGAAAATCCCGAAGAACGTATTTCGGTCCCTCTGCAATGAGATTTTAGGTATTAGCGCCCGCGTGAAAACAATCGCGATTACCAGCCAATTTCAACTTCAAACCAACAGCATCTCCGATAGCCATTCTCCATCGGATAGATTGAGAATGTTCCAGTCCTACATGTTCGTAGTAATTGACCTGTCCTTCATGATCAACAATACGCGTTGTATTCGGCGGCCATGTGCTAGGATTTCCGTCTGTTCTCGGAAAGTCAAGGAAATGAGGATTTGGAGGTAGGCTGATTCCAGTGTCGGCCAAATTTCTCATGGGGTTTTACTTGAGAAACTTGTTAAAAGGAAACTCCTTGGTCGAACAGCACGAAAGGGAAGAGGTCAACGAGCCAGTCGCGCAATTGACGGTGTGTAATAAACGTGAAATACCAATTGATCACGATCGTGTCATTGGCCCACTTAACAATGGCTTCGATTTCTAACAGTCCACAACAATGCTGACACACAAATTGTGGGGGCTCATTTTTTCCTCTGAACATTTATTTTGCATGTTCAGCGCCCATTGTCATTCTCTAATCTCGCATATTCTCATTGGATCACACAAATCTTTTTAGTTACTTCTCTCAGTTTTCATCTTCCAGCTATTGTCAGCCTGTTTAGTTCAAGCTTCAAGTTCACGAGGACCGCCGCGTATATCAACGTCGTGCACAAGATTGCTCTACATGCATGGTCGTTAAACAATGCGGCAATATAAAATTGCGTCTCTGCAGAATGTCTACCTTTGTATCCAACGGGACGATGTTTTGAATGAGTCGAACATCCTCAAAGCTGCGTACCTTTCATTTCGTCCAGGACATAGTTTTACTATATATCTATATAATAACAATACGATCCCTTCCACACTGCTACCCGGAATGTTAATCGACTAAAGGAATATTTTGATGGCTATTTACTCGTGTCGAACGCTTTCACGCGCAGGATGTCCTTTCTCTCCAAACCAGGACTTTCAAGCACCAACTCCCTCATAAACCTCGGTGCTATACCAAACCCGATCGGATTCTCCAACATAAAATCCAACTTGACCCGGTTCAAATTCCCATACGGCCCATCTATATGTATAATACCCTGTTTCTCTGCTTCGATCGAGTCACTTTCACCACTCAGGATACGATCTATATCCCTCCATTTATCGAATATCGCGACATTGGCGGACCTGTCCATGTATGGTGCGGGGAGATAGATGGAATACACGATCCAAATTGACTCGACTTTGTTTAGCCTCGTCGGCAGGGATGCATCAACCCCCGTTCTGAACAGAGCTCCCAACCAAGGTAGTGGATCGTCCATTTTCTGCAACACGTCGATGTTAACTTTGAGATTTTTCAAACGCGGTACTTGAGATAAATCAAAGCGCTGGTTGTCTGGCAACGTCCAATATCCCTGAAGGCTTACTATGAATGGGAATTGTCAGCAACAAAAATTTGCGTGTTGGAAGAGCGGTCACCGTCGTTCATGAGAGTCAGTTCTAGATTCTCAACAGACGTGCAGGCGTGCAACAGCCTCGCGAACTCCGGAAAGCTTCCAGAGAGGGATGCTGTCAGCTTTCTTACCGCGTCCACTGCAAATGGTGATGCTTCGTCAAGCAGGAAAGCAACAAATGCAGTCGGAGTCCTGGGTCCAATAACAAGCACGTCCAAAGGCGTTCGATCTCGTGTTCCTTTTGTCTTTCTGGGGTCCGAGGCGGAGTACACATATTTTGCTTCTGCAAGTGCTGAGGATAACTCCTCTAAACTCTCATCCTGCACCAGCAGATGGTCCACCTCTAGTACTCTCAAAAACACACACTTCCTCAAAACCTCGTGCACCTCTCCAAAATCTACGAATGCCACACCACCGAGCTTCAGCTCCGTCAACGACGCCAACTTCATGCTCCCCTCCAGTGCCCTTTTCAGATCGCCGGGTAAGCGCTCCCAATATATGTGCATCCCCACCGTGGGACTGATGTCCAGCCGGCGGAGGTTAGAGAGTGCACGCAGGAGCGCGGCCAGTATGACGCTCTCCTGCTCAAACCAAGTGCGCGCACCGATACCCTCCTGGAGATGCAGTTCGTGGATGTACGGTGCAACGCTTGCTGCTGCGCCGCTGTTGCGTATACATTCGACGAGCCGTGCGCAGGGCGACGGCGCTGGACGGAGGGCGAAGAATTGCGTTTTTCTCTTCCATGGGCCGAGCGTTATCCGGCGGAAGAGATGCTGCTGGGCAGAGGCGCGCCATGAGGCTGAGACGAGTGCGCATGCGCGTAGCGCATTTGTGTCATCGTGGAGATGGTCAATTACACAGTCAAATATCTCCTGGGGGAGGTGTTGCTTATTGCTCTTGGGGTTTAGATGTATCACGTCCATCGTTGGTGATGGTGTTAGAAGAATAGTGTGCTAACGTACTGTAGCATTCTTACGCTCTACCCCAACCAAACAGATATATGGATGCCATTGGGGATCATTATCTTGCATGAGGACTCATCAGGCAGCCTATCGGAAGGTGTAGTGAATGGAATCCCAGGATTGAAAGCTCATGTCCCCGAACTACCGCCGCAAAGTCTGAATGGCCGTGAGTAAGAAAAATTATATGCTATCGCACGTCCGTTCAGGTGCTAACAAACTCAATGTTAAAGTCGCCAAAATGATTGTACCCACAACTTTTATCACGGAGGAACATAACCAGACATGCAAAATTGTCATTTTGAATAGTTTCTAGCTCTTCCTCAGCCTCAAAACAATTGAAATTATTAGGGTGCTTATGATTTAACGATACTAGTGACATAGAGAATTAGAAATGTTAGCAGCAGATTCCATCCTACAGTAATCATTTCGCGTCAGAGTATATGTCTTTCTCATTCTCGCGAACGACATATCACACTGCTAATAGTTCTCATATTTTGCCACATTCATATATAAAAGTTCAATCCGCTATCATGTTATCAATTGCCGAAAAGGGGTAGAAAAATTGTCAACTGTCAACTATTTGACGGAGTCACAATCCCTCTCACCAAGGCTGTCCAGCGCGTTCGCAAGGACGCATAAGAATGATCTTTCTGAATTGAAGAAAAAGAGGCAAAAGTACGTGTCTCCAACCAGTGATGTGCCGGTCAGATAACTGTCAGCGAAGTCAGAAGCAGTTACGTTCCCATCAGTAACCATTGTCTTGTGCACATTATACTTCCTTCATTGAAGGAAGTATAATGTGCACAAGACAATGACATTATAGTTAAACTGTTACAAACTACACCAAAAGCGGCTTGTAAAACCTTAGACCAGGAACATCAATAAATCAAACCAATACATTTGTCGCGTTTCACGCCATATATTTATTTTATCACGGAGACCTCAGACCTCAAGACAATAGGTAATCAAAAAAAAAAAACCAAACCAGTACAACAACCGAATAAAAGCTAAAACCAGACAAAGGGGGAAAGGGAGAGGAGAGTCGATACGGAGACAGCGATGACAATGGAATGAAGGACTTTTTGTTTGATATGGACATAGTAGTAGATACCACAAACGGGGACCGATGTAAAAAAAAAGAGTGACGCCTATACACAAGCGGAGGTAATGACACAGGGGTTGGTAGGTAGGTAAGTCAAGATACAGATCTACAACTTCAAGTGTGGGTGCAGATGCAGATGCAGAAAAAATAGCTCGGCATCGATGCAGTGCAGGTGGCGTGATAAAAAAATGATTAGAGTACGAGGATAGGTGTAGGTAGCCTTGTACAGGGCATATATGTAACCAAAAAAAGAGAAAGTAAAGGGGATAGGAAAGAGAGTGGGTTGTGAATTGTAATTCCGCGGGTCGAGTTGAGTTGGATGTGATCGATAAAGGGATGGCATATACGAGTCCGTCGCGGTGTATAGTTAAGTACTGATGAAGGGTGTCACAGTGGCGGTGATGAGGGATGGATATGCCGGCAAGAAAATGATAGGTGTACAATGTAGGAAAAGGAGTGACATCTGTCTGGACAAGAAAAAAAGGCGACAGGATATAGGAAAAAGCACGTTATAGTCGTCAAGTAGAATAAAAAAAGGAGTAGGAAAGAAATGAAAGACAATAAAAAAATAAAAAGAGAAAAAAAGAGGCAAAGAGCAAGAAATCAAGAATTACTCGCGAGCTACCCAGTCGGTGCTTCTCGATACCAGCTCGATAGAATTATCTGTCGTCCAGAATAGCCGTTCTGTCGCACTTCTACCGCTCCAGCTCTTTTGGTCTCGCAAAATCATTGCCTATAAAATAATTAAAAGATGCAATAAAAAACATAAAAAAATAACTACACACCTGCTGAGCACCAAAGTTACGCTGATCATGAGCAAACAGCTCAACATTATCTTCCAGTGCCTCGGACAGAATTTGCAAATCCTGCAAGATCGATTGGATCGCGCGCACCGTTCCAAGCGTAAGGAGTTCTTTACGATTCCTGCCCCCGCCTCCACCACTGTTCGGTGCAGGCAGCGAGCGCGAGACGCTCTGGAGCACCGTATGCAAGATCCGCTTCGTCTCGCCCATAATCCTCTGCGCCTGCGGGAAATTCCTTCTCGACACCAGCACAAGCGAGCGCGTGATCATATCCGACGCCAAAAGCTCCATCCTCCTCCTCACAATCACCGGGTCCGACACCGCCGACGGCGGGCGCTGCGGGCCGCTCGCCATCGGCAGCAGCGTGACCGTCAGCAACACAGGATGCGCGAGGCGCGAGACCGTCTTCGCCGCCGCGGGGTCAAAGAACGACCCGTCGACCTCAATCACCGGCACCTCGTCGATCATGCGGTCCATCATCCCATCCACAAAGTCCGGCGCGTCGTCGATGGCGAGCGCATCGAGCCCCATGGCGTGCACGAACGCGTCTGTCGCGTTCATCGCGCGGTTCTGCTGCTGCCGCTGCTGCTGAAGCTTCTGCTGATCCGCGTTGTCCAGCTCGAGCTCGATCAGCATCTCCTTGCGCTCGCCGTACCGCAGCTCGCCGACATCCACGTCCACGTTCTGCCCGTCCGCGGAGAGGATGGACTGCGGCCCGCCGGAGACCTTGCGGATCCGGAAGCGCTGGCCATCGACGATCTTGAGATGGAGCTTCATGTTCAGAAGCCCGATGGACATCATGCCGCCGACGCACCCCGCGACACAGTCGCGGAGATCGTACCAGTCTTTGACAAAGGTATATGTGCCGCTGGTGTGGTTGGACATGAGCCAGAGCGATGCGGGGTCGTGTGAGCGTCCGTATCCGAACGAGTGGATCGGCACGTTGGCGGCCTCAGCTCGGGCGAGAACGAGGTCCATCTGCGCGCGCCGGGTGCTGTCCGAAGCATCGCTGACGAGAATCAATCCAGAAACAGGGTTGCGGGCTTTGCGCTGGAGCACGACATCCAGGCCTAAGAAGACAAGAAGTGAGAAAACAGGGTTGAATGTCAAAGATCCTCATATCAAACAAGCGTACCGTGGTTCACAGCCGTAACGACGTCGGTCTTCTCTTCTTTGGATCCTCTCACCAAAAATTCATCCTGCGACTCTTCAAGTTTGACACCAAGTTCGTCGATAAACTTCTCGAGCCTCTGCCGGCTGTGTGCTCTGCCGACGCTGAGGAACGGGCACTTTCTGACCCTGCCGCCGACGCCTACTTCAAAGGTGACCAAACTGAGGCGATCCTTGGGTCCCAGAGAAGCCACAATAAAGTCCAGGGTCGCTTTGATCACACGAATCTTAAGTTGAGCAGTACTCGGCAGAGCAGACGGTGGCGGAAGCGAAATGACCAAAATTAGATCCATCGACGGGTGCGGTAGCGGTGAGAGCGAATTCGAAGGCCCGGTAGAGGTATGTGGCGTGACTAGGTTTGTGGGGGAGTCGTACGCGCTCAGTTCGTCGTCCTCGCCTAGGGTCGCGAGCTTGTTGGCATTTGGCTGTTGGCGGGCCATGATCGAGCCGTGTGATGTTGATGAAGACATTGTTGACCTTGAAGAGCCGTTCCCGTTGAGCAGGCTGTCGACGGTGCTGACGGTCGTCTGTGTACTGCCGCTCAACATCCGCATGGCCTTTTCGCTGCCACCAAACTCTTCCATGTCCAAAGGCCGCGGGGGCTCCTGGTGCCGCGTGCCGTTTTGGGACTGGAACATGTTGACGAGCGCTTGGATGTTGTTTCTCCAAGCTTCAAGTGACGCGCGCTCCTTGAAAATTAAGATGAAAGAAGCGAGCTCGTCTTCCATGTCAATCGTCAGGCTCATTTCTCCAGCCGCGGATGATGCTGTGACGTTCTTAATGTGCCTCACATAGATTCTTCCCTTGAGCCGCAGTACGCCCTTGGATTGACCTGACACGGACGCGTTGCTTCCCTCTGTGAGACCAGATGCATTGGACAAGAGGCGACCGAGACCGCGCTTCTTCTCTTCAACGACGCAAATGATAGCTTCCTTGAACAGGTAAACGTAGAACTCGCGGATGGCAGAATCACGGCGGACTGAGAGGAGATCGTACATCTGCAGGGGCCCAAGATCCGAAAGCGGGTGACCCTTCCAGTCGATGATGCGATTTCGTAAATCCTCCGTAATTGCAGTGAACGGAGAGTCTTCCTCGGAATGAATTAGGGTATTGGGGCCGTAGACAGCAGAGTCGTGGCCATTTGAGGAGGAAGCGTACTTTTCGGTCTGTGGGGTTGAGAGCTGCCTGGTTTGGTAGCCGCTAGGAGAGGTATCCTCATAGTTTCGCTGGTGCTGCTGAAGGCGCTGGCGCTGCTGGTCCGGATGGGGACTGGAGTGGCCTGAACTGGCGTCGTTGCGGAGGTGGCTGTGGGGAATGTTTCCATTTCTGCCATAATTGTCGGGAATAACGGGACCGGGTACGCTAGCAGATGGGCGCTTGCCAGGAAGTTCGATGACAACTATGCAGGTAAGGGGCTGGTTTGCGTCACTTGTGCGGGTGAGGGAGGAAAACTCTGGTCGGACTTGGATAGAGGGAGCGACGATGTACTGAGCATGGTCCTGGGAGGGGTTGGACTTTACGGAGCCAGTGTGATCGAGAGGATCGTCTTCGGAGGGATCGTAGGGACGAGCTGGTTTGCGAGCTCGACTTGTTGGGGTGTCGCGACCTGGATAGAGAGGGGCAGCACGACTGTCGCCCATGCCAGTGAGGGCGGCGAGTTCTGATCGGAAGGCGATGAACAATAGAAAAAAGAAGAGAAAAAAAAATAGACGGACTGTTAGACTTGCCACCATCGCCATCGCCGACCTTCATGGGACGCCTGCAGACACCACACACGCCGAGGTTTGACTTGCGAGGGACAGCTCTGGACTGCTGGCTGGGAGGGGGGCCATAGACAGCGACGAAACAGGCCTAACGGAAGGGGTCAGAAAGAAGAAGAAAAAAGAGATAAGAGGGAAGAACAAACTTCATGGAGAGCATGGCCACACTCTGGGACGATGTGAGGTTTTTCGCCGGGGAGCCTGAAGCTGAAGCTGAGGGGCTCGAGACAGACAGGGCACTCATCGTCGTCCTCTGGGGGCGCATGGGTAGAGACGACGGGAAGAGGAGGCATGTGGATGGAAGAGTAGGGATGGTTTACGCTGTGGTTGTCGGTGTCGGAAGTAGTGGTGGAAGCGGAGTAGGCGGAGTTGATGGATGGAGGCTTGCCGGGTTTACGGAAGACAGAGGAAAAGCCAGACCTGAAGGGAGATTTGGCGGGGGAGGGGGCAGGGAGGGCGGTGTTGGTGGGTGGCTTTGGGGCGGACCTGGGGGCGATGTAGGTGGGAGTAAGAGGGGGAGAGTAATTTGAGTCGCGGGCCCTGTGTATCCAGCTATTCGAGGAGGAGCTGGCTGATTTCATGAACGCACACTGGCCTCGGGAGAGATGGAGGGAAGAGCGTTTCTACTGGTGCTAATTCTTCCTTTTTCTGCTTTCCCACACACTCTCTGTCTGCTAATGAGTCTGTAACCATCAATCACTCTCCCACAACGCCTGCCATTCTCACCTGCACTCGACCTCCGATCACTCCCCGATCGCGCTCACCACACGCGACCTGCACATGACGAACGCTCCTCCCCTCCCCTCCACCCTCAATCCAGACGGCAAGTCTCTCTTCAATCCCCCCGCCCCGGCAAGATCTCCCGCCTACGATGAATTCCCCGCCCCCATCATCTCCTCCAACAACGGCTTTGACTTTCACAGTGCGTCTCCCTCCCCTCATTCCACTCCCCTCACCCACTCTCTACAGTATACTACATGCCCTCCAACCATGCAGAGACCCAGTATGCACGTGAGCTCCATGAGCGCATTCGCAGAGAATTTCCAGAGCTGCGCATCTACCGCTTCTGGGACCGTCCAGTAGGTCCGTGTATGCCCATCTCTCTCTCTCTCACCAGTTCTCTTACTTTCACACAGGCCCTCATCCCACCGCCATGTTCGAAGTCAACACCTTTACCCCACACCAGACCGGCGCCTTTTTCTCTTGGCTAACCGTCCATCGGGGCCCATGCTCGTAAGCACCCGTCTCTGAAAACACCCGCGCACATCACTGATGCTCTGTGCTTCTCCTTCCTATCGAACATCACTTTTTTGATCTACTCGGTCAATAACGGTATCTTCTCTAATACATTCTCATTTCTTTCACAATTCCTTTTTCTTCACATCCAGCGTGCTCATACATCCAAATACCAACGACCCGTATAGAGACCACACGGAGCTCATGTCCTGGATGGGCAGACCTTGGCCTTTGCACACAGAACTCCTCAAGCCTCGCCCCGCAGACCCCGCTCCGAGCGCGTCTTGATTTCGTCTGCTTCTTATCCTATGGGTGTCCGTGGATCTAGGATGTAAAATTATAAAATCTGTATCAAGTTAAATGCACAATGTATGTACGAAACAATTATTACTAGAGTGCCACAAATTACTACAGCCGGAGCGACTTGCAAAGCCTCTCTTTGCCCATACCACTGAGCAGCGTATTATCTTTACTCTCTTTTGGCGCCGCCGCATTTAATACGTTCAATCACGCTCAAAAAGCATATCACGCTTCGCAGCAGATACCGTCTGCAAAGAAGCATGGTGGCGATTCTATATAGCCAGAGCTAATACTACTATCAACCTTGATAGAGGATTAAGCAAAATTAATGAAATGCCAACTATAATTTTTTTCATTTTCTCCTTTCTCCAGGAAAAAGTAAAGTATAGCTGGGTAGTTCTAGAAAATCGAATTACTGTAAAGACGCAAAGAAATCGTCGGTTCAACCTCACAAGCTACGTTTTACGCGTACATGTTCTCTGGAGTTGCGCACCTAGAAATTTCCCAAAGGCCTAGACGATCATCCACGCCCACACTCCACATCGCCACTCACTCCAAGTAAACCACTGCGCACCGCGAGAACCCTCGCACAAAAAAAAAGTTAGACGCAGTCGGCTTGGCACAGAACACAGGACACACATAGAAAGACCGTGTAGCACCGTGTAAATCCAGAAGCGCGTTTGTTTGAATTACTAGAGTTTGTCCGGTTGTGCGAGGGACCGGTTGGATTGATATGCCCGGCCCCACCCAGTATATAGCGTTGGATACCACCAAAGAGACTCGTTGAACTTGGCAAATAAGTACGAGCGCTTTTCCCTATTTTTTGCGTTTCCAATCAAAAGAGACGCTCCACATTTTAGACTGCGTTCTGTTCGGTGGGATAAGGCGAACAAGACCTCAAAGCAGTAAACACCGAAGAAATCTCTACAGATCGCCAGGAAATAACGCGATAAAAACCAAATTATCATGTCAAGTCCACTGGCACGTCCATACAAACAGGTTACAAGCCACAGTATAACATTTATTTGACGCGCCACAACAGACTAAAGACAGCTCTTCCTCCGGTTCCGGTTTCAAGATGAAACTATACAAGGGCACCATTCCCAGCTCCAAGATTACGCGCGACACCAGAACCCAGGCAAGTGCGAGTGCTGTATCCATGATTCGTGATACTGATAGAGAGCGTTGGTTCAAGGTTGACATCTGACAATGACATACATAGTACAGACACAGACATAGGGGTATGCATGTCCAGCCCTCGGGAGACTTTAGTCGGGGTCCTAAGCTAAGTACTTAGCACGAGATTGAACAGATGGCTACATGTCGAACCCTCCACAACATTTCCTGGGTGGATTGTCATCGGGACGCTCGGATAACCAAAACCAAAATGTCATGGCTCATGAGAAATGCAAATGGAAATGGAAATGGAGGTGGCGATGGCGATGGCGGCGGCGGTGGCGACAGACGCGTCCAAAAGTCGAACAATTCGAACGTACATCCTGCGTTAACATCCAATGTCTATCAAAAAGAGTCGAGATAGAACCTCAACTCGGCTCTCTCGGCTATCCTCGTCCGCCAATGTACGGAAGGCCATGGAACGGTAGAGAATAGAGAATAGAAAATGATAGAACCACCCATCAAGCTTCAAGGAATTCCACAAGATCTCATAGTACTGAAGGTGCCGATTTAAGCATGGGTTCAAAAAACATCAAACATGATGTCTTTGCATAGCCTCATTCTTCCAAGGTTATCGTGTGTCCTACAATGCTCTATGTTTGACAACTGACAAAAGGACAATCACAACTGACGGGTAAAAATGAAGCTGGGTGATGATAAGACGGTAGAACATAAGGTAACAAGAACACGGTAATACATACGTACTTACTTTTATAAAAAGAAAGGCACCGAGTAAAAACCAAAAGTCGAGATGATGCAATCCCACAGTGACCAAATATAAATTATAATATGTGTTCGCCTGGTTTATGTGAGATTGAGATTAGATAGCGGTACGGTCGTGTAATTGTAAAACCGAAATTTGCGTGGTTTTGCGCAGCGGGTGTTGCTGCGTTCTATTTGGCAGCAGGGAAGGTATTTACGGCCGCCGACATTTTCTTCGTAAACGTGAGCTAGTAGAGCTAGTAGAGGTTATAAATCGCGTACGGGATGCTTATTGCATAGCTTGACTTGTTTCGCTATGACAGAAATAGGTAGTTGTAAAGGATAACTGCGACCTCATCTCTGACCTCAGTGATTTGGGGTAGAAATGTAAGAGTAAGCAAATATTTATATGCTCAAGTTGACGTCAGTGAGGACCAAACTGAGAAAGAGATAAATTCAGTATCATCAATCAGGACTTTCCGCCATCGCAGACTTTCATGATGCGCTCGGTGAGGACTATGGGCTGGTTAAGAGGCCGCAAACGGCAATAAAACAGGCCAGTCAGAAAATAGAGACACAAGATGAGAGTGGTAAATGATTTCATGGAGAGCATAGCCGCACTCCGGAGTGATGTTGGGTTTATCATCGGGGGAGACACCGGGGGGATCGAAGCAGGCGCGGAGAGAGGCCACAAATAAAGGTGGTTTACGCAGAGATTTTTGATGAGGTGATGGAAGAAGAATATGCAATGTGATAGAAACCTGTCCTGAAGGGCGACTGACAGCGACGAGGATAACTGCGACATGATTTCTGACCTCTGCAATTTGGGGTACGAATTCAAGAGTACGCGGACGTCTGTATATTCAAGTTGACGTCAGCGACAACTAAATTAAAGCGCAGGGTATAAATTCAGTACCTGTGTCCATCAGAGTTGTGATTCAATCATATCCCAAGAACAGTGCACTGTTTCCCTTGTCAGCGATGTGCAAGTCTAAAGTTAGAATCGCGAGCGCGATCAGCGTTTTTGGAGTGATGGGCGTGGTTATCTCGGTCAAGATAACATGGCCATGGGACACTGTAATCAAGGCACAGTTCTGAAGAATATGGTTTGCCAGACCAAGTCACCAGATAGATGAACACAGGCAAGTTTGTTTTAAGGGTGCACGTTCTTCGGGCCTCCGCACTAGCCTAGGTAGCTAGCATCGAGTTCTGGACCTCCAAGCATCCATGTCAGCGATGACTGTAGGTAAGTCTACCAGTCCGGGTTTCTGCTGGTGATAGTACTCTGCCGAGTGTTCTGAATTCAAACAAGACTCCAGGAAGAATGTAACCATCCATGGATGAGTATCATACGAGTACTGGATGACACCATTGCATGGGTAATACATGTGCTCAGGACAAGCTCAGGACAAGCTCATGCTGCCACACCGAGCGTTTCGCAGCGGCCAATGGCCAAGCCAAGAAATCAGGTTTGAATAATTTTAACGCGGTATTGCACCAGAGGGTTCTCCCTGGATTATCTGGCTTCAATTTTTGCATGTGCACGCGGAGGAGAGAATGAATTCTGATAAAAAGGAAAAACGAAGTCAAGTCTTGAGAAATTTTGGGTCTGCTCTGCGTTCAACTATGTGGAGAGGTGGTAAGAGGCGCACATGGCGTGACATAGATGTCTGAGATCCGCCCGTTGTTCCGTCAGCGGCACGGAAGCGCCCAGCGGCTGAGGCCGAGCATCTCAATACGTTTAGCCACCCTCGCATGCTATTACTCTGATCTCTTACTGTTTAACCACCACCACCACCACCACTTCCTTCTCCTTCGTCTCTTTCGAACAATTTTTTTTTTCGTTGCTTGAGATGCCTTCCCAAATCTTGGATAACGCGCTTGGTGGTGTTGGACACACACCGTTGATTCGCCTTGACAAAATTGCGAAAGCGAACGACTTGAAGTGCAATCTTTGTAAGCCAAAGTCTGCATATCGTCTTATTAAATTTATTGACAATCCTCTCTAGTGGGTAAAGTGGAGTTTATGTCTGCCGGCGGATCGGTGAAGGATAGAATCGCAAAGGCCATGGTAGAGGCGGCTGAGCGGGATGGAAAGCTAATCGCGGGCAAAAGCGTCGTTATCGAGCCCACCTCTGGCAATACTGGTACGTTTGAAAATTGAAAATTTGTTTATCTTTTACTTACTTTTTTTTCAGGCATTGGATTGGCCATGGCGTGTGCCATCAAGGTAAAGCGACCACTGAAACGGTTCTGATTACATGTACTGAATACTATAGATAAGGGTTATTCAGTCATCATAACCCTCCCTAACAAGATGTCTTTGGTGCGTTTTTCTGCGGATCACAATGTTTTTTTTCTCACTTCACTTTCGTTCACATAGGAAAAAGAAGCTCTTCTTCGAGCTCTGGGTGCCGAAGTCATTCGTACTCCAACGGAGGCAGCTTGGGATTCTCCAGAAAGTCATATAGGTAGAGCCCCTACTCGTCTCCCCGGTAGTCTCGTGGCTGAATTCCTTAACGATCGCAGGTGTTGCCAACCGCCTTCAGCGTGAAATCCCTTACGGAATTATTTTGGATCAATACCGCAACGTACGTCCTTCTGTTTATCTTTAGGGTCTGTGTGATTAATAATATCACTAGCTGAATAACCCACTTGCGCATGAGCTGACCACTGGCCCTGAAATCATTGAGGCAGTCGTCTCGACACCATCTACCTCGTCGAGGCCTTCGACTGAGAAGGTCGATGTAATGGTCGCTGGTGCTGGTACCGGAGGAACTGTCACTGGAATTGCCCGTGCCATTAAGAAGACGCATAACGCGGAGTGCACAGTTGTTGCTATTGATCCTGTATGCCAAAAAAAGTTTCTCATCATCTACTTTTACTTATAATGTCGACAGAAAGGCAGCATCTTGGCTCAGCCTGAAAATCTGAATACAGCCAACAACGGCGAAGCATATATCGTTGAAGGAATTGGTTACGACTTCGTCCCTGATGTTCTTGATCGTTCGGAAGTGGATACATGGATCAAAACTGCGGACGAAGAGTCATTCTCTGCCGTTCAGGCACTTATGCGATCTGAGGGTCTTCTTGTCGGTGGAAGCAGTGGCAGTGCTCTCGCTGGCGCTCTCAAGTTTTTGAAGAGCGATGCCGGCAAAGACATTGCTAATACACCTGGAAAGAACGTCGTTGTTCTTCTTCCTGACGGGTGAGTCTCTCAGCGCAGTCATGTTTACCACTTTTTGTTCTTATTTTCCTTTTCATCAGTATCCGAAACTACATGAGCAAACCATGGTTTTTGAAGATTGCCATGGAGTCTGAGCCTTCCCCCCTTGCCCACACCATCTCCAAGATCCTTCAAACCAAGGAGAATTCCAATGGCGATGTCCCGATCGCTGCTGTCCATGAGAATGTATCTCCTTCAAATCGTATGGAAAGTGTTGCTGGTGCCCAAACCTTCACAGCCTCCCATTAAATATATTTATTAACACATTGGTATCTATGGACCTTTGCAATTTTTAGTATAAACGTAGAATATTTCTTTGGTCAAACCTAGCCTATTTCTCTTTCGCTTTTTCCACTTCAAGCATGTATTCAGTAGTCACATTTATACAGTAGCTAGAATTGTCAACACAATGCACATCCAAATGTGATTTCTCCACATCGCCCCAGATTCAGACCACGTAGAGCAAAAATCAAACTCTTTAAAATTTTACCTTTGTAATAGGATACCCTGAAAGGTGATGCGCTGATCATTTACTATGTATATGGATGGTATAGAAAACGATTATATTTGAGATAGGTACCAAAACATAACGCTACAACAAGAAAGCAACAGAAAAGGGTGGATATATAGGGTAGATATAACGGCTGAGCACTTCAATGGAGAAGACGCCCGTAGTCATATACTAGCCATCCGACTGTTGATTAGACAGTCGCAGTTCGTCGTTATAGGCACTTCACCAGAACCGATAGCAGCATGGATGCATATAAGCACTGCTCGGGCAGAAATAGGCCATGAAGAATAAGATGGAACAGAAATGAATCACACAAGAGACGAGAGTGAAAAAAAAAGCCAAAACAAAATGAATTCGTTGTAGGAAAAGGGAGACAAAGTGGTTAATACCAAGAAAGTAAAATTTTGGCGCTTATATACGTGTTTCTGGCGTAGCCAAACAAGGCCAAATAACGCGTGTCGGCTGCGAGATGCCGGGGTCACTGATCTACAAACTATGATTCATTCTACTTCACCGTTTGTTGTAAATCAATCTCTTTCACCCTTTCACTTCACACATTGTGTTTTTTCGCCTTCAAGATTGCGACTGTGATTTACTGTAATTGACGATAACTGAGTCTCGTTATACCCGTTATTCATTGACGCATATTTTTTGTGAGTTAGCGAAACGCTTCAGGCTCATTGCTTCAGAATATCTCGTCGGACTAATCCATGATAGCATAACCTTTGATCGTTGATGATATCCATCTCAATTTATGAGCAACCTCACCGCACTAAAGTCTATTATCGAAAATCTGAAGAGCGACAAAGTTAAGCAGCGTCAAGATGCATTAGTTGCTCTGCGAGAGGCTTTCTCCCAGGACAGAGTGTTAGCAAGCCTCCAGTATAATGAAGAAGGGAATCGTCTACCTAAGCATTGGCTTGCCATCTTTCAGGCCTTGTTCAGCACCGTTCAGATAGAGAAGAAAGCCTCCACACAAAGGACAAAATCCGGACCCTCGACTGCTGCCTCTCTTCGAAGGCTCTCTGAAGCAGCCAGTACAGTTCGATGGCTGATCGAACGTACTGTGCAATTCATGACCAAAACAATTGCCAGGGTCGTGTTTAGCCATCTTATATCGATGCTGCCTTCTAGGCCGACAGCCGACGCCGAATTGTTTACACCAGTAGCCTTGGATTATGCTAAGGCTTTGAAATGTCTTGTCTCGTATACACCGCACCTTGAACACCTGGACGACGATATGTGGATTAGTATTGTGCAAATGAGCTTCAATGTCATTTTGGATGAACCCATACAATCGCGATTTGCTGGAAAATATGTGGGAGCGGAGGACGAGGACGAGGCGCGCCAGGTCGATTCAGACATGTACGAGGATGACAGCGAAGAAATGGATGAGGACATGGATGGTACTGACTCCGACAATCTTTCATCTTTGGCGACCGCCAATGATAAGAAACGTCGCCGAACCCCTGCTGCTACTCCTTCGACCAGTAAAAAGCGTCCTCGAACACATAGCCCCCCAACACCCATCCAGTCCCCCCGAAATGCACCTGGCATTTATAGGACACCTGTATCTCTTGAACAAGTGGAGTTCGCGTCTCTCCTATCTATCATGATTGGATCGCCCATTGCGCCTATTCTGAGGTTTTCAAATCTTCCATCGGCAATCCTTCAGCGGCTCGAACAGTTCTTGCAACGTTATCCATCAGACTCATCCCTTCTTCATGATTTCCTCTCGATATTATCCTCCACGCTTTCTCATATTTCTCTTAACAAGAAATTCGAAGTGGCTAAATTCTCTCGGTCTGCTTGGAGTGCCCTAGTAGGGTTATGGGGAACCAAAGACAAAAGCATAAAAGCTGGGATCATAGATATTCTCCGGCAACTTTTGCCATTTACGATGTGTCCTGTTGAAATTAAACGGTCAAAACTCCCTCAATTTGATTGTGCAAAAGAATTTGGGAGGTTGAAGGACCTACTAGCTGGCGAAACTGAAAACCGGTGGGGGATTGCTGGTCTCTCACTTGACGCTCTAAGGCTACAGAACATTGGTTTTGATGAGGAAGATAAACAATCCAACGAAATATTCGTGGCGAAAACCTTTCGAGCGGGTTGGAACTTCGACGCTGATCAAGCTTTATCGTGGGCCGTACTTGAATTATATGCCAATTGTGTGGGACAGGTAAGAGCTTAGGGTTATCGTGTTTCAGCCTTATAGGTTAATCTTAAGTCAGTTATACCAATTTTCAGAATCAATGGACTCTACCTACGGTACCGGCCTTTCACGTACAGGAATTAAACGCAAGCCGGTTGACCCCGTTCTCTCGATATTGAATTTAATTCACTCAGTAACATTGCCAACCACGCGTTGTTACCACCTACAAACGTTGCTCTTCGTTATAGACCATTATTGGTCTACTCTTCATAGCAAACTGAAGGAACAGATTGTCGACACTCTTTTACAGAATGTTGTCGCTGAGCATGCTGTAGTTCAATCATGGGTGTTTTTAAACTTCACCGCGGTCATTCAAGCGGAGGGTTCGTTGGCACGTCGTCTGATGCCTACGACAATAGACATTATGAAATGGGACTCGATTTGGACCCATGCAGTCCGCAGAGTCAATGTTCCTGCTATATGTCGTGCAGCTTGTCACGCTGGATACACCATTTTGTTTTCACATCCCTACATCTCCAAATCTTCGACTGCCTCCCTTTCTTCTCATCGTATCTTGTCCGAGATCGAAACGTTGACTAAGGATATGGACATTCAAGGTCCTCCTTATCCATTTGACTCGGTATGCAGGTTTTTGTCACAGTGCTTGTTAATTGCAAGCCAGGACTCTCGGCTTTACCGCATGCATCTTGAGGATAAAATTGCAAGTTGGCTTGTCGATGCCTGGGAAATCACGGGAAACAAAATGAAGATGCCTACAAATACAGTTGCAGATATCTTGTTTCTACTTGAAACCATATGTGGCCTCTCAAAACGGAGCGGGTTGGTTGTCCAGCCCTTGATACCTCAGTCTCAAATTACCGACACCATCTTGAAGGAAAATAAGGTCCGAGTCGTTCAAGATTACGTTCTGCATGCCAAACTGCCTCCTTTCGTTCTCAACAACGATCCAGTGCCCAATCTCCTATCTGCAAAATCTTTTAGCACTCACAACAACCATCCTTCTGATAGCTCGCAACTCGCTGTATCTAATGTCAGGGCGCGCAAGATGTCGTCGTTTTTGCTGCACTCTTTGGAAGCCCTGATTGAGAGATGGAATGCCACTAAGGACAGTGGCATTCATCCGACAATCGAAACAACGCGTCAGTCGATAGACATTGCCATCATTGGCATCATTTTTGAAACTCTTCTATCACTAAACGGTACACCATCCAACAGACAAGTTGTTCAGAGTTCAGCCAAACTTTTATCCGCTCTTGTTGTCCTTATAAATGATACACGGTGGTCCATAACAGAAAGGCTCCTATTAGCTCATTCTCTGGAAATTTTAACTGGCAATGATCATACAATTCAGGTGGATGACTTCCATGGTCCTCTTGGTGTACCTGGCGGTCATTCAGGGATCAAGGCGCAGGTGCTATTAAAACTACTTCACAGTCATCATAGTGGCCCAGCGGAAGATACGAGAGAATCTCATCACGTTCTCCGTATGATTTGGCAAAACGTCGATGTAGGTTATTCCACCATGTACCATCTCATGATGGTTACTAATAGCTCTTTTAGCTACAGGATGCACTTGACTTGGCAACTTCAACTCTCCGAGCAACAATGTCAGAGCTCCTGTTAGGAAAATCTGTTAGTTCAAATGGTTTTGGTAAAGATCAAGAGGACCATGACGGATTTGGGTCAATCCGAACCGCTCATCAAAGCTCAACACTCGACGGTGGAGAAAGTAGTGATAGGCCCATTGAACATATTTTCCGAATATGTATTGGTGTTCTTTCTTACGGCCCCTTTCTCCAGTCACTATCTGCGGAGGCAAACCAAGACAAAGACTTGGCTCGTAGTATCCTTGAAGGTGCAAACACCCGCCCAGAAAGATTTGTTGTTATTTGTCCTATCTACCTCAACGCACTTCGACAGGGCATATTGCATCTATCTACCAAACAGCTCTCTGACTTTTTTGACGTCTTTGGAAATTTGCTTCGACGATACCCCTTTTCCCGGAATGAACGCTTTCATCGATTGGTAATATACCTCCTAATGTCGAGTATTGGGAAGTGGGAAGGTAAGGACCCAATGAATCAAAAAGTTCGAAGTCAATTTCGCGATCTAAGCTCTTGGCTTTGTCGAACATTCGTCGTGGACGAGAATAAGAAGGTCCCTCTTGGATTCCGATCATGGATATTACGAGATGCATTTGCACAATTTCTAGATGAATATTTGTTGGTAGACTCGGATGAGAAATTTTGGCCGGGGCAAAATGCTCAGGAATTTCCGACCTCCATGTTGCTTGCCATGAACACCGACCATGACACGAGAGTTCGTTTTCGCGTGGCTACAATTATGTCTAACCTTTCTTCAGAAAGAGGTACAGACACATATGGCCGTATTGCCGATTCTCTTCCCATAGACCTTGATGCGTAAGTGGCTTTATTTTCTCTATTTAATTTCTGATTTCTAAATGAAATCTTTTTTAGGTTTGAACACATTTTGACGAGGTTGTTGGCTCTAGGAAATATCATGATCGTTAATTCGGCACTTCGTGGGGGATCCTATTGGCACTTACTAGAAGCCTCTCTTTATCACGAGGCTTACTCCACACATATAGAATCCATCCTCATGGGTGTTTCTACCAGACTAGGCATTTCCCCATTTTCAGCGCTTTTTGAAGCATATATGACACAAATCGTACATTGTGTCAACGCCACTGATAAAGATTTTATGCATTTTCCGCCCCAGATATTGGGTTATCACGACAGAAAGCAGTTTTCGGAAGCTACATTTCGGGTCTTGGCGCCAACCCATATTTTACACGATAGGATCGAAGAATTTGGAAGGCATTGCAAAATGGTCCAGAAACCATTGTCTAAAGGCGTAGAAGATTGCTTTGGAGAAATCGTAGGCTTTTGGATATTAGAATCCCTCGGCAACATTCCACAACATCTGGACCCATTGGCAGAGCTGGATGCTTTCATTCAAGGAAAGCTTTCTGATACTTCTAATTTCAAGTCTTTATGTGAAGAGAACATGGATGGTATCGTGATTCAACTATTTCGGTCTTTGGGTGATCAAGATTGTTCAGACAACGGTCCAATGGCCTCGGCGTTGCAACAACATGACGATGGCAATCGATCCATGCGCACTTTTGTACGTGCCAATATCTTCCGCCGATTTGATACCTTTTCGACGCATCCACCGAATCGCCCAATGTATCATACACAAACTGTGCTCGATGGATTGGCGTTGTTGAAGAAAACCTATCCCAGTGCCTTCAGTGTAGCGACTACGTATCACGTTATCCAAGGCTTAATGAACGAAATTCATCGGACTCCTCTAGTCAACGAACAACTTCGTCTAGTCAATGCACTGACTCTGTGGTTGGCCATCCAGCACCAGGATATGCAAGACGTAATCATTCACCAGGTCATACTTCAAGGAGCAACACTCCTTATATCTCAATGGGATTTGGCACGATCCGCTCAGTCTCTTCTTGATTTAGTATTCCGACATTACAAAAATGTAAATGTTAAAGATGCCCGCTTTTCAAACGCTTTCATACGCATATGCTCCATTGCCCATGATTATGTTACAAACGCCCACGACACTGCTATCTCGAAGCTAGGGCAAGATCTACAGTCATGGGTTGACGAACAAGCACTTGAAATGAGTAAGGCATCCACTACAGATAACGCTATCATGCGAGCCCTACCTGCTTGGCCCAGACTGCCCTCATCGGAGCTTCTTCCACTCTTCGATCAAACATCACTTCAGAGCTTAATATCCGTTCTCGAAGATCACCAAATTACTTCAAACAAATTTCGCATAGTGCGGCGTTTCAAAGAACAAACAGAACGATATGGTTACGATAATGACGACGAGTTTGCCAATACTTACTTTTGGCGTTTCAAAGATTGTATGCCTCTCCCTGAAATGCTGCAAGAGCAAGACCTTGAGTCCTTCGCGGATCTTATTTTTTTACATCATGGACACATTCAAAGCTTTGACGTTGAATTACATAACCTGAACAAAGCTCGCACCCGTCATGTCCGCAATTTGAAGTCAAAACCGACTCCTAACGAAAGCAAAATCGACCCGGCCCGCGATGCTATAACACTGGCGCTTCTCATAATGCTGGAAGACGAGAAACCAGTGAATGTGTATAATGCATATAGCACTTTACGGTTCATTGCAGCTGTCTCTTCGACCCCAAGCCAGGAGCTAGGTCTCTCTCATGAAAATAGAACAGCATTGAAATTATTCAAGGTTCATCGGCGGTCACCCTTGACTCTTCAAGTTGTCCCTATGGCTGATCTCTTGAAGTCTGATGCATATATTGAGGCCGCCACCAACTTTCCTCGATGGATTTCACTGATGACGATATTGTTAAGCAACAACCTGTCCAAGATCAATCTATTCTATGGTCAGCTGTCATCCATTCTTACATCAGACACCAACTTCGCCGAAGAAGTGTTTCCCATTCTTGTATTTACACTACTTCACAGCGATAGAGACGGGGTCCAATCTTTCAAGAAAATTTTATCTGAATATTTTTCGCTAATTCTCCTATCCGGATCCACAGATAATGCTTGCCTGCGAGCAATTGTTGACGTTGTTTTGCACTTGCGCTATTTTCTACCATACCCAACAGATCGTCTGTCATATAATCATTGGTTGGAGATCGATTTTACTCTTCTCGCCAAAAGCGCTATCTCGTGTGGTGCATATACCACTGCTCTTTTGTTCGTGGAACTTGCGGCAGAGGAAGGCGCCAAAACTTTGCAAGAAAACAACATTGTCGAGAATGTGTTGTACGACATTTATGCACATATTGATGAACCGGATGGATTTTACGGGATCAAAACTCAAGATCTGCACCAGTTTTTAATCAGGCGATTCCATCATGAACATCAATGGGATAAAGCATTTCGATTTCATGGAGCAACTCTGGAAGCGGGCATTAATGCAAATCTTGGACAACAAGGGCTCATCGACTCCTTCCATTCCTTCGGCTTTGATCATCTCGCTGTTGATACTCTGCAAAAAATTACGGACGACTTCTCATCTGATAGCAAGCTTTCAGCAATCAATTTCGAGCTTGGGTGGAGAACCGAGAATTGGGATCTACCAGATCAATCCCATGCTCCGCGGTCGCCCCTTTACCGTGCCTTGAGGGCTATTCACAGGGAACGCGATCCAATTGCAGTGGAGGACATAATTAAAGCTTCTTTGCGTCAAGAAGTTGGACGATTACGTTCTTTAGGTTCAGAAAATTTAACCGAAATCCGCGCTGTCTCTAGGGATCTCATGTCTTTAAGTCAAATCAAGGAATGGTGGAAGACAATCGGACAAGAATTGAGGCCCGATGATGTTCCTAAAGAATGGCACAATTTAGCTGATATGGATACACGATTTGAGTATGTGAGCACAACTTCACTTCGAATTCCAATCTGATTTCGCTTTCCTTTAGATTCGCTGATTTGGAACAGATCATGGCAACGCGCATCTCACTGGTACGCTCAGTGCGAAAGAAAGAGGAACGACGGCAAATAGGAACTCTGATATCACCATCTGTGCGCAGTCTAAGGGATGTCGAGAAGCGTTGCCTCATTCGCCTATCCGAAGCTGCCAGATCCTCCGGAAAAATTCAAATCGCTCTCAATTCCATTGTTAAAGCTCAAAAACTTGATTCAATGCCTACTTCCAACGTTTCTGCGGAGTTTGCTCATGTGTTGTGGGTTCACAAAGAAGAGAAGATGGCTGTCCAATATCTGAAAAATGTAGTAGAAGTCACGACCGCTGGGGACACGTCCTGGGATCTTGAGCAAAAGGCGCTCTGGCTCTCCAGTCTGGGCACCTGGACCTCAGAAGCTTATTTGGCAAAGCCAACTGAAATCTGGGATCAGTATTTTTTCCCCGCAGTCGACTTACTGGAACAACTTAGGGAACTTCAACAGCCAATAACTGAAGCTTCTCAGGCCACAGTTTATCGTGAATGTGCCATGTTTGCAGAACGTCAATATCATACAACCTTAAAATCACCAGATGCTTTACGATGGAAGGTGTACGTTGATCGTAAAAAGAGGGAGATTGAAGATCGCAGCCAGGAAATGGCAACAATACCCGAGGGCACAGTTCGATACAAAGAGCTGACGAGAGAACAAGCGAATGCGAACAAAATTCTTTCAGAAGATAGTGAGCTTTTCAACAGACACAACACTTTGCGGGAATCGTTCTTGAAGCAAGCGATAGAGATGCACTCACGTTGCCTTGGAGTTTCAAGTGGGTATGACAACGACTCAGCTGTCCGGTTCTGTTCATTATGGTTTGCCAATTTTGATGATTTATCTATTCTGGAGGCAGTTAGGCAAGGCATAGAAAGAATTCCTTCGCACAAGCTTGTTTTCCTAGCTGTACGTTATGTTTCCTGTTTCCTGTTCCTGTAAGCAAATACGGTTGGGCTGACCTTTTTACAGCACCAACTCACGGCTCGAGTAGCCCATTCCTCAGTGACAACCCTACCGCCAGCTCAACAGAACCTCCAAGATTTGGTTTTAAGGATGTGTCGAGAACACCCATTCCATAGCCTTTACCAAGTATATTGCTCGGCTGACCATATCCCCCCGGACTTCAATCGTCGCCAATCCGGACGTGGATCGTCTCAGACTACGCAGAGCACTCAAACTGAACGTGGGGCGGCTGCATCAAACATTCTCAACCGTCTAAGAGACGATCCAATTACTGGACAGCGCGTACGTGACGTTGAGCAAATATGCGACGCAATTGTAGAGTGGGCGGTATTTCCAATTTCTAAGAAGGACGCATACAAGAACAAGGCGTCCTACGATGTCCCCTCTGCAATGAAAATTCTGAGAATTCAGAATATGAAGGTCCCCGTATCAACCGCGCGTATTCCCGTGGACCCTTCAATGAAGTACGACAACTGTGCTTGGCTGAAGTGTTATTCCCGGACCTTTTCGACAGCTGGTGGCGTCAACTTGCCTAAAATCTGCAAGTGCCAAGATATGGAAGGGCGGGCATATAAACAACTGGTCTGTTAGGGTCTTATCGAACCTATGTTGACTGAAATCTCATTTCCCCTCACAGTTTAAAGGAGAAGGGAAGGATGACTTGCGGCAGGATGCTGTTATGGAACAAGTCTTTGACCTGGTCAATAGTCTTTTGAAACAGGACCGAGAGACTCGGCGACGACATTTACAAGTTCGTGACTATAAGGTTATTCCTCTAAATTCCACAGCGGGCCTGCTGGAGTTTGTCGGTAATACTACTACTCTCAGGGATTGGCTGGGGGCAGCACACATCAAGTAATATTTTCTTCTGTATATGTCTACCTCATGCTGACATTGAGCTGGCGCTCAGATATCGACCTCAAGACGAGAAACCACAAATCGTTGCCGATAAAATAAGGAAGTATCAGGCCCTTTATGCACACCGACCCGACAAACAAAGAGATGCCTATGAACACGTCAAGAAGAACTTCAAACCTGTCTTCAGGCATTATTTTACGGAAAATCATAAAAATCCTATTTCATGGTTCAAAATGCGTCTAAGATATACACGGAGTGTTGCTACGACATCCATCGTTGGCCATGTACTTGGTCTTGGTGATCGACACGTCTCTAACATACTCATTGACAATGGTACCGGAGATGTTGTCCATATCGATCTTGGAATCGCTTTCGACCAGGTATGACATTATAATTTTTTTGATGCATTTTTTGATAATATCTTTTAGGGAAGGCGTCTACCGATCCCAGAACGAGTACCCTTCCGAATGACTGCAGACATCATTGATGGAATGGGTATCTCAGGCACATCGGGTGTTTTTCAGAGATGTGCTGAAGAGACTTTGAGAGTTTTGCGAGACGAATCTGGAGTCATCATGACGGTTCTCGAAGTCTTCAAGCATGATCCTCTCCACACTTGGTTAGTTTTTTTTACGTTTCTCAAATTCTAAATACAATTCATCATGCCATCTCTTGTGTCACAGGACTGCGAGCGAGACAAAAGTCATGCAAGCACAATCAGAGGCACCAATTGCTGCGCCAATTGTTCAGGATGCCGCTCGTTTCAACATGGGGATTGGAATTGACATCAACAGTGGCTCTGCTGAGGAGGCTGCTGATCGCGCTTTGAGCTCTGTTGCTCGCAAACTTGACAAATCTTTAAGCGTGGAAAGTACGGTCAACGAACTAGTGGCGGAGGCGACTGACCTTCAGAACTTGGCAACCATTTACCATGGTATGTACTTCTTCATTTTGCGCAACTTTCGCTCATGATAAGTTACTTTCCCTTATAGGTTGGTCACCACATTTGTAATAAGTATGTTATGTCACCATTCTGCACTACTCTCAGGCGAATCTCTATCTGTGAACACTCATCCATGATTCGTTACGAATTAACACGTCACTTCTCATGCCTCTCGCTCTAACCTATGTATACCAATCATAAGTGTATCGCTATAATATTTGCTTTCACATTCGAATGGAGACAATGTATTAGTTGCTTAGTGTATATTAGAAAGAATTGTATAGATATGTACGCATATAATCTACAATGGACCGGACAATGATTGAATCAGTATGACGGATGGACAAAAAAGGATGGAAGAAACAAGTAGAAGTTTGGTTACTCCTTATTTTTGTCTATGGAGCCAAGTTTGAGTTAAATAAATGTTGTTAAGTTATTTACTAATGTTTGTAAATGTGGGCGCGACTGCTACCAGATGTACTAATCAATAAACGCAAAAACCGTTCATAATTTCAATGCATATCGTAATCACCTAAAAGGTTCATCGAGCTCCGAAAATGAAGTAAAATCGAAAGGTACATTGACCCTCTATAAATTATGATGTGATTGAGTGGGCTATAATCGTGCTTTTACATATCTGTATCTTCTCTGGCCAGGACGCAGGCCGGCCAGAAGACTCGTTGTTAATAGAAAGGCGTCGCGCATCGGGCCGGCCTATGTGATTTTGTCGACGACTTCTCCCGCCGGAAATGGAATTGAAGTTAGTGGCATTGTGATGGGCACGAGTGGCTGGAAGCGCGGTTTGGAGGAAGTCGTCACGGAGGTCGTACGAGCGCTGCTTTCGGTGAATGGTGCGGTTAGAAACATTAGATGGGGTATTGTGTGTTAAGGTGGATGAGATTTTGTCGTAGGCGTCGTCGTGTGGGGGAAATGTCGTTTGACGCAATTGAAGGTTATGTTCCCCCTCCATGTGCCCACAATACTTCTCTTTCCAAGGTGTGGGTATAGTGTTGGTATTGGAATTGGAGTTTTTTTGTGACTGTGGCATTAGACACCTAGTCTAACTGTCCAATCGAGCCGATAAAATTCGTTGAGGTGGACAAGTTACGAATCAAGGTTAATGGGCAATGTTGCTTCGGCAGTGTAATATTAGAACAATGAGCAAATGGGTCGTTAATGTAGTCGTAAAATAGTCGTGAACGTTAAGGCCATTTGGAAAATATAACACCCCTGCCTTTATAATGTGGCCTGGGTGAGACACGAATGCAGCCCACTAGTGCGTGACAATAAAAACGTCATATGAAATATTGAACCTGTAAAAGGAGATGATTATGGGCCCTAAGTGACCTGATGTTGCAATATGCTACTATACCATGGAGCATGACTCCACCTTCCACAGTAGGGCTCAGACCAAGCTGTAATCAAACTCCGGAGGTTTGTGGAAGCTAGAACAATAAACACTAACAGAAAGAAAACAGGGGGCAGATTTTAAGCGACCAACTCACAGAGGAATACTTTACCAATGACCAAACAAGGCCAGCCTGATAGTCAGAAGGGAAAACTGACCGATAATCTTTTTAAAAAAGTGACGCCGCACAGTCGCTTTCTTTAAAAGATTTTCACCCGTTGTCGGTACAGTCTGGTGCAACGGATGGTACAAGTACGTGCAAAGTACTGACGTCCTTATTAGTGGACTAGCGCGTAATATACACTACAATTAAGGGGGCGGTTTAGGAGCAAAGTACATATATAGTAGAAAGTGTATATAAATACAGTCGTTAAGGAGTCACTGGACGAAGCGCAAGTGAGAGTCGGTTGAGAGGTTAACAAAATTAGCAAGGCTGTGATTGCGCGAGAAGCCGACATGCGAGACGAGTTGGTCTTCGACTGGAGAAGTGACCAGTTAAGCCACCCCGAGCACAGCACGAGAAACGAGAAAGACGAAGGCAGCGAGCAATGCTCAGGAGCTGGTGCTACAGCTCGTCTGATGGTTTCCTGCCTTAGTTTCTGACGAACGATAATCAAGTTGGACAGAGATCACCTCAAAGGCGGTGCATCATTATTTACGTAATACAGCCTGGTTGGTCCGAAAGGCCGAAAGGGCTAAATGAAATCAAATGATAAAATGATAACACGTGAGCAGCTGCTTCAAATGTAGATATCAGGGGTTAGCAAATTTGCAAAGGTCCTAGCTCAAGTGGCATTAGCTCTGGAGTAGAGCTGATAATAAGTTGACTCTTCCTTTCCTTCTCTCATCTTCTTCTATTCCCCTACCGCGCCCAACCATTGCTCGTCGTCGTTGTCGCCGTCGTTCGCGGTATATATTTTGTCGACTTTTCCCGTTGTCAACATTGATATCCGTGACAACCACCATCTCAACTGTTCGCAGGCTCCTCATTCGCTAGATCAGAGATTGTTTGTCACAAATCATCCGCCTGCAATCTCTCGAATCGTTCAATCCTCCCTGTTCTTCCCCTTCCCTTCATCGGCAGCTCGTTGTGTATAGGTCCGCGTCAACGTCGCCAGTCACTTCCCCATAAGAACTTCACCCGTCTATTTTCCTCATCTGGTTCTGATCGCAGGACATGTCATTTTCCCAGAGTACTCTTAATCAACGCTCATATCCAAATCAACCACACCGTCAGTCAAAAACGGTCGAATACCACCTGCCTTCAAGAGCGTCTATCCAGGAGTACCAGGCTCTTCTCGCTGACCACGCCGTTGAAGCAGCCAAGTCCTCGGCGTTCATTCCTTCTAGGCAAGCTCCTGCACCGCCGTCCCATTCCGCCTATAGATCGAAGACTCCCACGGAAACTTCGCTTCCACCGCCCCCCGCATCCGCCCCTGCCCCTACTCAAGGTCGAGTGCGAAACTCGCTCCAGAAACCACATCCAAGAACTCGTAACAACAGTCTGACCACTCCGCCTGTCATAGTAGAACACGATCCCTTCGCCGCGAACGTCAACGAACCACCGCTTGCGCAACATCTGAAAACACATAAATCAGGTTCGATGGCAGCCGGCACATCACCCCCGCCACGTCCATCTCGCGCCAACACGGCTAATCTGAATGACATCATCCCCAATCCGTCGCAGCTAGCCGCACGTCGATTGTCAGTACCAGCCACGCCCATGTTTGAGGATGGCCACTTCTACGCCGATCCTCAGGAGACTCTGCCATCAGGGCCATCTAATGACTATACCAGTTCGGCGCCCCCAAGCACTAATACGAGGATCAGGTCACGTAGTGGCACAACCGGTAAGACGAAGAAGGGTGTTCTGGGTATGATGTCGGAGATGTTCAACACGCCAAAAAGGGTGGAGATCAGTACTCCGTTCGATCCTGTCCATTTGACCCATGTTGGTTTTAACTCTTCGACTGGCGAGTTTACTGGTCTACCCAAAGAATGGCAACAGCTTCTTCAAGAAAGCGGTATTTCGCGTTCAGAACAGGAAAAGAACCCCCAGGCCGTAATGGAAATTGTCAAATTTTACCAGGAAGGTCATGGCGATGTTTGGGATAAACTCGGGAACGTGGGTGGCAACCAAGACGTGTCTTTCTTACAGAGTAAATTGGAAGAAAGTTTTCAAAACCCTGTACGTTTTACTAACTACCCCCCATATGGTGCAACCAAATACTCACACTCACAATTGTCTAGCGGTCGCCGCCACCTCCTCCGAAAAAGCATGGTGCCCAGTCGACGACACCATCTACATCTGTTACCTCTCCTTCTTCATATAGACCTGCTCCTACACCGCCATCTGCGGCCACTCCGGCTCTGGATCGTTCTACATCACAGCGCGCACCAACCAAAACTACTAAAACCCCAGACCTCGGTCGCGCCAATACTACTCGTGATCGCCGATCACCAGCGCCAGGACAAACTGCCTCTGGACCAACTCTAGGCAATCAGCAGAAAGCCCAGTCGACAAAACCTTCGCCCGTGTCATCATCTTCCGACCTTCCCTTGAAGCAGCAACAGCTAACAGCTTCCCCCGCGGTGAGGGAAAGATCTGATCCTCGGGCCCAGAATCAAGCCCCTAGTCCTGCTGCTTCAAGTCTGGCGAAGGTTTCTGGCGTTGCCACCCCACGCCGAAGAGAGAAGAAGGTCGACAAGGGGAAAGAAGAGGATATTGTCAAACGCCTGCAGGCCATCTGCACAGATGCAGACCCCACTAGGTTATATCGCAATCTCGTTAAAATTGGACAAGGGTACGTTTGTTAGCTTACATTTGTATCCTACTCATCTGAGATGGACCCTTAATTTTGTTCAGTGCTTCGGGAGGTGTATACACCGCGTACCAAGTTGGAACGAACCTTTCCGTGGCCATTAAACAGATGGATCTCGAGAAACAGCCTAAGAAAGACCTCATTATTAACGAAATTCTCGTCATGCGGTCATCCCGTCACCCCAATATCGTCAATTATATTGACTCATTCTTACACAAGAATGACCTGTGGGTAGTAATGGAGTACATGGAGGGCGGCTCTCTCACAGATGTTGTTACCGCCAATTTAATGACTGAGGGACAAATTGCCGCTGTATCTAGGGAGACCTGCCAGGGACTAGAACACCTCCACAGACATGGCGTAATCCATCGTGACATCAAGAGTGACAATGTCCTGTTGAGCATGGTTGGTGATATCAAGCTCAGTAAGTGTTCATGAACATCTTTTGTTTCATAATGAGCCCCTTTTCCATCTTTCTTCTCCTGATGATTTGTTCTTCTGTTTTTGAGCCAAGATCACTAACATGTGTTACATTCATCTTTTTCCAGCTGACTTCGGGTTTTGCGCACAAATCTCCGATCCCGCACATGCAAAGCGCACTACGATGGTGGGCACGCCATACTGGATGGCTCCAGAAGTCGTGACCAGGAAGGAATATGGCCCCAAGGTGGATATATGGAGTTTGGGAATTATGGCTATCGGTATGTTCTTTATGAATGTCACATAATTCTTTATCTTTGAATTGATGCTAATCCTTCGCTTATCGCAGAGATGATTGAAGGGGAACCTCCATATCTGAATCAAAACCCACTAAAAGCTCTTTATCTCATTGCCACTAACGGCACTCCTACCATCGCCAATCCTGAGAATTTGTCTCCTGTGTTCAGCGATTACCTGGCGAAGACATTGGAAGTCGACGCTGAAAAACGGCCCAATGCTACTGAGCTCTTGCAGGTTAGCCTACTTGAAGTTCTGTAATGCGAAGAAATTGCTCATTTTTATTTTTTAAAAACTTTTAGCATCCCTTCTTCAAGCTTTCAGAACCTCTTCGGACGCTTGCCCCGTTAATCAAAGCCGCTAGAGACATTGCAAAAAATAAGTAATCCCTTTCTCGCCATCGCCTGCATCTATTTGTCCTATGTCATCCCACGCACTCCACTTTTTTCATCCAACTTCATTTGTATCCTACATCTATTTTGTTCTTGTTGTTTTGTGTTAGTTTTAAGATATCTGGCTGTGATGAAATTCTTTTAAAAATACCTATCTTCACGTTTCTTTTTCCCCCTTTCTTTATTCTCCAACCCCATATCATTTTTCCCGCCCGTTACCCCCTTTTGATTTTTCAGCGTTGTTATCTTTTCGGTTTTGTTTTACTTTTTTTTGTTGGGAATTCCGTTCAATTTTTTCTTCATCAAGAACGGTGTAATACCTTTTTGTTTCCTATTTTCTTATTACCCTTTCTTTTTTTATATTATCTCGATGTTTGATGTTCATGCACACGTCAGCTCCTTCTGGACAATTTCTACCCTATCTTACGAACACATCATTGTCAGCCAAACGAGAATTATTATTTAGAAGAAGTAATTCATATACTAGTATGTGTAAGTTCGAAATCAACAAAATTGCCAGTTGGATAAGGGAATGTATGTGATTTGTGCGACTAGGTGCCACTGGTATGCAGGAGGTCCAATTAAACTTGACCTTTTTCATTTGTTAATTGCAGTGCAATTCAAGTTCAAATGAACAAGTGTAGATTCAGTCCATGAGCTTGTAATGAGCAAAACCAGTAACAATCTTATATGGGTTCCCCTGACATCATTCCGAATCGTGATAAAAAGTATAATCATCGTAATCATCATAACAAGGTGTTGAAGACACCTCTTCATCGGTTTCTTGTTCTTCATTGACGAAGCCTTTCTCCGCTTCATCCCAATCAACGTTTCCAACAACAACACTAACGGTGTTTATAACTTTTTTTGAGAGTCTTGTGCATAATCTGAACCTGACATTCTGCAGTTTTGCATCGTTCTCACACCTCCACGTAAGGCAATCTAATAAACGTTTTGTAGAGATTGAAGTGTCCATATCGTATTTATTCAAATCGAAGTCGGTGTCGACAACGGTGATTGAGTGGAGACTGGGAAAGGATATCGCAGAACTCGGTCGTTGTGGTTCAGAAGGTATCACAGGTAACGTGGTTTTCAGCGCCGATAAATAATTGGGCGTCGGCCTGAGAGCCAATGCCTCTAGCCTGGGTAAACACCCAAAGGTTTGTAGGATTGTTTGGGGTGATAAAGGATCGGTCCTAGTACTATCCCGAATGCGCAGTTGAATAGTTTCTTCCAGAGGCAAAGCATTGAAAAGCTCAGTTAATGCTTGATCATAATCATCCAGTAGTGACCAGTTGCTGTTTCCTCCAGTGGAGAATGACAAAACAGGATACTCGAGGGGTTCTCTGTGAAATTCCAATTTGTGGAGCTCGAGAACAGAGTCGCTATATACATCAATTTTTAAGCCAAATCTGCCTGTCGATAGAAGTGGAAGAGTTACGTCCAGCTGTAGTGGTCTTGTGTTCCCTTCAACTACATATGCCATGGTCGAAAATAATTCATGGTGAGTAGAAAGATTCAGTAAGTTTGCTTGTTCACAGCAAGCAATATTCAAAACAATCGTAGGTGGAAAAGAAACGCCTGCTAAGAACATTTCAATTTGTTTCATAGATGAAGCCGATATGGATAAATTTTGTAGATGATGAAAGTTGATTTTTTCGGTGAGAAGTGTCCCTCCTGGATGCTCAGGAAAAGCATCCTTCAGAGACAGGCTGTGTAATAGTGGCATATTCTTCATGGCATTCCAAAATTGTGTCAGAGTGGGTAGGCAACTGTGCGGGATATCGCTAAGCTTCAGTTCGGTGAGTGTATTGGGAAGATGTGCTTTCCAATTGAAACCAACGCCTATCATTTTCAAGCTACGTATACGTTCCATTTCGTGAAGAGAGTCGTCTGGAACTTGTAGCGGCACAAGAGGGTTGTATTGTGGGTGATAAGCGCGTGTTAGCAAGTTTACTTCCAGAGAAAATGATTCGAGGCAAGGTAGAGATTTTGGTAAAAGCGATAGGATATTTCCTATTTCGCAAGATCCATGGGTCAATGCGAAATTGATCTCACGTATTCGGCTTGAATGCTGTCGAAGTATCTTCGACAGTGAAGCGATGCGCTGGTTGGACGCAGGCTTATGATATGGAAAGTTGAGAGTGAGGTTCGACATTTTGGACCTAGACAAACATTCTTCAGTCCAATGAGGGGAAAGGAGCGGAGGGCTGTCCCAGAAGGAAGGGGTATCCAGAGCTACTCCTCGCCACCGGCGACAGACAAAACTTAATTTGACCCATTGGGTAAACCGAGAATCTTGTCGGACAATGTGGAAAACCCTACTGAGAACCTCAGGTGGGAGCTTCGCAATGGGAATCAAATCGTTTCGACGGGTCTTCAATTCTCGAATTTCTCGATCAATAGCTTGAACCGCGTTATCCGTCGAGTTTTGGTCGCTAGTTGAAGATAAAGTCACTGATACAAAAGGGCTCACTAGCAATCACACAGTTAAGCCATCGTATGAACAAACGCCAACGAAATAAATTACCAGATGTTGAAGCCAGGTCTGTCATAATTGATGCCTAACAAAAGATGGTCGTGAAGATGGAGGTTTAAGAAAGACATGTCGGGTCAAACCAATTTACCCACGAGCACCACGGGTACCCGTCGACTTCGAGGAATGACTTTTGGTCATCTCCGCATACGGTACTTTCCACCAATTTCCAGCGATGTATCACAAGGCGAACCCGGAGTTTCATTATGTGTGCATAAAATATATACAGGACATTGATAGTGAAAAGATTCCATTGCAGAGATGTGAGCCTCCTCTTTAAAAAGGAAAGAAGTCATACCCATCCGAGTCATAGATATCAAATTCATACGCGTACTCATCATAATAGTAATCTTCCTCTTCCTCTTCGTCAGTGAATCCAAGTTCATTTTCATCCCACTTGACCGCTGGCACAATACGTTGCAGTCCAGAGACATCAACCTGGGTGATTCGACTACACATCTCCAGCTTGAGTTCTCGAACCTCCACTCCACGTTTCTTCCTCGCCTTAAGAGCGTCTTCCAAAGACTTTAGTGGAACTTCGAATTCCAGATCGACATTGCACAATGATACCGACCGCAATGCCGGAAACGTCGCCTGTGCATGGTGGGATCTGGTAGACCGTCGGTTCGGTAAAATGTCCCCTAGTGCCTTCACAAGGAACTCTGTTACAATACCGGACGCAGTCACAGATCGCAGCTGGTTAAGGGTGCCAAAAGTGTTTGTTAACGCGCTTGAAGACATCGAGTGGTAGTTTTGGTCCAAGCGCAACGCAACGGTTCCGTGTAGTGGCATTGCAATAAAAACGTCGACTAACATTTTGTCTATTTCTGCGACAGATATGTCGGTGATGAACCCAGAAGTTAATGTTAAGTTGAAGATCGGATCCAGTCCAGATTTCGTGAAATCACTGTCGGAGAGTACCTCTGAGAACGCACGAAACCTAAGGCCGGGTGTGGGATAGGAGGATCGGACCTCGAAGGTGCGTATCATCGGTCCACGGGCTTTCTTAGGTGCAGCTAGGAAGGTCGATGCCCAGGATGTGATATCAGAGAAGTCAAACTTCGTGGTATGGGTGCCTTTGCAATCAATATGAATATGTGCTGTTTGTGGAAATGACAAGTAGCGCAAAATATTGCTGACTTGTGGTGTCGTGGCGACAAGGGATAAGATTCTGAGGTGTGGCAAATGGATAGAGGATACATCAGAAAACAATAAAGTATCAGTATCACCATCTGTCAGGACATTGGATAACTCCAACAATTCGAGCAAAGGCATTTTCTGCAAAGCTTTCCACAGTATGGTTACGGTCGGTCGGGCAGATGGAGGGACGTCGTGAATTTTGACATGAGTGAGGTTTTGTGAAACCAACGATTCCCAATTGATAATAAATCTCGTCAATTCGATTCTACGCAAGTAATCAGCCGAGGAAAGAAATTCGAGGGGAAGTTCACATCCTGGCTCCAATGCAGGATCGATTGACTTCCGCATAACGGTGAGCCGAATAGACTCTAATCTGGGCGTTAACTTGGGCATTTCTGAAAGAAATTTTTGCATGGTGGGATGATCGGCATTTGTTAATGAAAGGTTGGATATACGTGACGATTGCGCAAGGGCCAGTGTGGTCGACTCCCGAAGCTTTCGACTGTATGACCCGGCTGCGCTAAAATCGCACTTTACAGTTAAACTCGCCATTTTTGAACGATTTAGCATTTCTTTCGTCCATCGACAGTATCCAAGAGGAAGGGTAGACCAAAGTGAAGGATGGTTCAAGGCAACACTACGCCATGTGCGACATACGTAACTGACTCTGATCCAGGATAGCACTGTGGTGCCATAGAGTGGTGAGTCTTGACTCAAAAACCCAAAGATTCGACTGAGCAATTCAGGAGGTAGCCTTGAAATCGGCGAAAATGTATTCCTTCGGGTCCGCAAAGATAAGATAAAATTTTTATGTTTGGTGACTTCGGCGTCGATAATTCTGAACGCCTCTGTCGCACTCATATCGTCATTGACGACAGCATACGCAGCTTGATAGTCCATTGTCGGCAGCTTTGCTGAGATAAGAAGAAATATAGTTTGTTAGTGAGCTATTGGAGGTAGTAGGTTTACAAAGTAACGAACGTATACAGATCAATGAGCCTGGCGCTTAAGTGTCGCGAGGTGTTTGAGTTCAAGCTGCAAACTAGTGCCCCTGATATTTTCTGAATATCTATAGTGTTCTTTGTCATATTATTAATAGTATTAATAGTAAATTACGTAATTTATCACTGGCCACGTTCATTTACACAGTTTGGCTCTCGCGTCCTTCGTCATGGATTCATCAGATTTGTACAACGTGAAACAACAATTCACTCTGAGTAAAGACTTTCATATCTAATCAGTCCTTTATACCCACAATACTTACATTGCTTTCTATAGGCGCATTTCAGGCCTTAGTGAATCAAGACCTACCGGATGAATCTTCTCCTAACTACATACCTGCGTTAATCTATAAAGCGCGCTCATACATTGCCCTCAACGAGCCAAAGTCTGCTTTGAATCTAATTCCCGAAAATGCTGAAAACGTTGCTGTTAAGGCTGTCGCATCCCTGGCGCGTTATGTCATAGCAGAAGGATCCAGCGATGTGGAATCAACCCTCGAAGAGCTCCGGGATCTGTCTGTCGAAATTGAGGGCGATGATGTGGAAGGTAGTGAAAAAGACAAAGCATTAGTCAGAGTTCTCGCAGGCACGGCGTTTGCGCGTGCTGGCGAGATAGAAGAAGCTTTGGAAACACTGGGCTCTGAAACAGAAGATCTTGAAGCGTAAGTCTCGCATCTGCTCTATAGGCATTGCAACTAAACTATGTCAATCATGTTTAATAGGGTCGCTCTGATAGTCCAAATATACCTCTCTATCAATCGACCCGATCTAGCCAAAAAGCAGTTCGACCGTTCCAAACGTTGGGCAGAGGATGACCTCCTATTGCAACTCATTGAATCGACAGTCGGCCTTGCAACTGGCAAGGACAATTACTCTAACACAAGTTCTTTCTACACAGAACAACTCGGTAACCCTTCCTTAACCTCTCCTCATTTATTGACGGCAAGAGGAGTTACGCGTATACTTCGGGGCGAAATTCAAGAAGCCAAATCTGATTTGGAAGAATCCCTTCACCAACAGAAGGGGGATGCAGAGGCTGAAGCTGCTTATGCAGTCGCAACTGGCTTAGGATCTTCAAAACGATCAGAGGCTGATGACATATGGGCGTATGTATTCTCTCTTTCAATCCGTCTTCCATATTCAATTAATGAATTGCAGGAAATTGGCTTCTGAACATCCCTCGCACCCTCTTGTGGCGGACGTTAACCAAAAGGCGGATATGTTCGATCAATATGCATCAAACTTTACCGTTCCGCCGCAAGCAGGAACAGTCTCTGCCTAGGTCCAACATAGGCACTGGAGGATTTCACTATACCTAGATATGTATGAATACCAGGTTTGCTGAACCAAATGTTTATTCTGTAATTTTTCAAATCCCGGACACTCTGTTATTTTTATTCTTTGGTTAATTGACACAGCAGCCTGTATAAATCATGCTGGTACGTTCATTTTGGTCTGTCAATGCGACATATCAAGCGAGATGACACCCAGCACCTTCCCACGCAAGATTACGGACTCCGGAGTAAGTCGTGTTGCTCTTTCCTGTTTTCTATGTTTGATTTGTACCACTGGCATTGATGCACGAGATACCTACGGCTTCTAGTTTCTTCCCGGACTCATTCCATTACTAAAGTCCTGATGGGCTTTTAACAACCACCACTTCGACTTTTTGACGAATTAGTAACTTGGGAAGCCGAACAATCAATTTTTACATATTGTATCCGGCAGCGAGAGCTTCCAAATGAAAAACGCATTGCTGTCGTCGGGAGACGGACAGGGATCGTAGCAATAGGCTGCATCGCGGGGCTTATTCGCCTTAAGTGCTTTGGCAGTGGATCACTTGTTCCCCATAGGGTGGGTATTAAAGATAGACTTCATTCAGCCTGTCATTATAGTTCGGTATCCGACTTGGGACGTGAAAACGTATAAATGGACTAGCCATTCTCACTGTCTAGCTTGCACCCCTTAACCTCAACCATGGCCAGCAAACGCAGTTCTGTATTTCGCATGTCGAGCACCAATACCGTACGCGCATATTCATTTTTAATCCCATCCAATTGTCCAGACATCTTTGTAGGCTAACGGTTCGGCTGCCAAGTCCAATGGCGCAGCAGCTATCGACAAAGATTTCCAAGCTCCTAATAGCGTAAACGCGCCAAAGGTTCTGAAGGAGATACGCGAGCAGGTAAAATAACAGTGTCTGCGATTAGTTGACACGTAAAGTAACTTAACAAATCGCTAAGATCAAGAAAGGGTTGCCCGTCAATCTCAATACAACCACTGTGGTGAGTTCATTGACGCAAGCTCTACCCTGCATTCTGACCTATCTCCGCGTCAGTCTGCGATCATTGATCTGGTCCGGCATAAAGAGGCTCTTGACGACAGAAAGCTTCTGGTGAGCTCATCTCGTCTGTTCATTGATGTTCAGTTGCTAACTGTGTATAGCTTGAACATGCGCTTTCATTCGTTTCGAAACTTGAGGACGGCACACTGGCTCGTACTCTGAAGGATAAAATTGTTCAATTATGTCAGTACTGTTTTGCCACCCTTGAAATTTATGGAACAATTGATTTGATGCTGTACAGTGTACAATGACCTGAGCCACCCGCCTGCTACAAGCATAAGTAACAAATACGCCTGGCGTACCGCTGATGGTTCATACAACAATATCGATATTCCTGATTTGGGAAAGGTACTCCTGGTTTTCTTTCCTACGGAAATTATCTTGATGTATCCTTTGCAGGCAGGTACACCATATTCGCGCTCTGTCCAACAAAGCCATCCGTTGCCCCGAAATCAACTTCCTGATGCGGGATTGATTTTTGACACGTATGTGGTGCTGATTCTGTTATCTAATAAATCTAATGATTATTATTCTTTTCGTCCAGTCTTCTTAGAAGAGAAGGGGTGAGGAAGGTTATTTGGATAATTATTCATTTTTATTTACTTTAAACTTCCCCAGTTTGTGAAGCATCCAGGTGGATTATCTTCTTTAATGTTTTCCTTTGCGGCTCTTGTTATTCACAGGTACGTGGATGCCTCAGTCAGTCTATTTCCATATCAGTAAAAGCCATTACAACTACAGCGTGTTTCGCACGTCGCATCGGGACTGGAATATCAACGAAACCTCTTCTTATGTTGATCTTGCCCCTTTATATGGGAACAGTCAGAAAGATCAGGATCGCATCCGAAAGCGTGATGGATATGGTACTTTGTATCCTGATGTCTTCGCCGAGGACAGGTTGTTGCTTCTCCCACCTGCTGTTTGTGTGCTGTTGGTCCTATTCAATCGCAACCATAACGTAAGCCTCTGCCCAGTGTCTTCAGACGTTTGATGCTTACTTCTTGTTAGTACATCGCTGCCAAGCTCTTGGAAATTAATGAGCGAGGAACCTATGTGGATCCCGCCACGGTCTCGATGGATGACCCAGCATCAAAGGCAAAAATTCTGGCACAAGAAGAAGAAATATTCCAAATTGCTCGCCTCATAAACTGCGGATGGTTCGGAATGAGTATGCAGCTTCTGATAAACTTCTACGCCCATTTCTTACCTTTATCCTAGTTGTGTTCTCTGACTACTTCTCCACCATTCTTGGCCTCGTGAGAGATGGGAGTAGCTGGAGCTTGACGCCATTTGACGTGTGTTTTATCTTTTCTGGGTGGAAGCAGTATTCAACTTCAAACACTCTCACAGGAAATCAGGCTTGATGATCATTCATGTTTTGAAAGAGGGAAAGGTAATCAGTGCAGTGTGGAGGTGCGTGCCTTCAGGGTTCTACTACCATGATTCTCTCAATTATAGTTTATTTGAACTTGTAGTTCAATTGTTTATATCGTTGGCATGCAACGACTAGTCAAGAAGACGAACAATGGACCTCCAAAATTTTCGACCAGCTTTTTGAGGGAAAGCCGTCAGATGAAGTCACTGTTGACGATTTCAAGACAGCTGCGATGCGAGCGCAAAGAATGCAGCCAGATATTACTCACTGGACATTTGGAGGGTACACTATCCATACTAATATCTTTTACTTGCAAAAGTTCTGATGTGCTATACAGCTTGCAACGGAAAGCAGATGGTTCTTTCAGCGACGATGATCTCGCCAATGTTTTGCAAAACGCCACAGAGCACCCTGCCGGTGCCTTCAGAGCTCGTGGAACGCCATGTGAGTCGTATCTAATTCAAGTGGACGTCATTGACATCCTCTTTACGGAACAGCCATCATGCGGCTCAACGAAGTCATGGGTATTGAACAAAATCGTAAATGGGGTGTCTGTTCCTTAAACGACTTCCGCAAGGTAAGTTATGCGTATCATTAGGTTCACAGTCAGACCTGAACATAATTCGTAGTATCTAGGTCTTAAACGTATGTACCGATGTTGGGAGTTAATGATATTTTTTTTTTAACTTACTATGGTTCTAGCATTCTCAACATTTTTGGAATGGAATTCCAATCCCGAGATCGCAGAGGCTGCGGAGAAGCTTTACGGCAACATTGAATATCTTGAACTTTATGTTGGATTGCAAGCGGAAGAAGCTAAGCCTCTCGTAGATGGTGCAGGTCTTTGCCCAGGTATGTTAACCATGTCTAACAAATGATTCTGGTACTCATAAAATATAGGGTACACAATCAGTAGAGCCATTCTCAGTGACGCTATTGCTCTCACTCGTGGAGACAGATTCTTTACTCATGACTTCACCCCTTACAATCTCACAGCATGGGGCTTCGCTGACTGTCAGAGAGATCCCAATGCTTTTGGATTTGGGAGCACTTTAGGCCGTCTCCTTTTGCGCGTACTTCCAAACAACTACACAGAAAACAGTATCTATACTTTCTTCCCTCTTATGACTCCAGAGTCTATGAAGACCAATCTGACCAAGTTGGGCGTTGTTGGTCAATATGATTTAAACCGCCCTCAGCCTAAGTCTACAACAATCTCGGTTGAAGGACACGCCCGTGTATCGTCAATTCTCAACAACACAGAAGGCTTCGTTACTCCCTACAAACAAAGAGTGGATCGCATACTTCGCCAGAACAAAGGGTAATTTGCCTGTATTTCTTGTATCTGGGTGGAACACAGTTGACGTTTATTGGGTTAGATTCTTCCCTATCGAGAGCGAGCAAGAACAACGGGCAATAATCTCTGCATTATGTGGTGGTGCTGATCTTTCCGATGCAATTGGCAACTACTTCTATCAGTCGACGAAGAAACTTATCAATGCAAATTCCTACAACTTGGTAGGAGGAAAAACTTCCGGCATTGACATAGTAAAGCAAGTTTTGACGACTGTGCCTGTTTACTGGGTAGCCACAGACTTGGTAAGATTTTCTTATTTGTCAAAGGGGAATGTTTGATAAACATTTCATCTTCCTTTAAAGGCGGGCATCCAGCTTAGAACAACCAAACACAATGGACCATACACTGCGGCGGAGCTGTACGCTACCCTCGGGGAAATTTATGCGCAAGTCTTTTGATTTATTTTTGTCACTCAGTTGTTTATCTGTCATTTAGTTTCATCTTCTTAGACGTCGAAGCATCAAAGATCATGGTCTTGCAGGAGAAAGTGAAATCCAGTGTGCATAAACTGTTAGGTTTAATCAGGGAAAAGCTAGGTGGAGCCGTCGGTTCAAGGGTATATGATTAATTGCTCTAGTTTGTGACTCATTTGGAACTCACATGCTTATTGTAGATGTCAATTTCGGGCATAGTCGGTACAGTATCGACTATTCTCAACAAAAAGCAAAAGACGGAATACAATGATATCGTCAAACGCCTATATGAACTCGGGCATTCCACTGACAAACTTGCCAATACTATTCTTGCTTTGATGGTTGTCTCTGGCGTTGAGCTTTCCTTAGGTAAGTTTCCACAGGCATCTATCCTCATACAACACTAACATACTTGTAAGCTGCAACCAACACTGTCAATTTCTATGTCGCTTCTGAGCAGGCCACAGCACTTTCCAAACTTGCTAAAGCAGCTGAAAAGGACACTCCTTTCCATGGCTATGTCTATGAAGCTTTGCGTTGGTGGTTTTATCAAAATTTATTTTTCAATCTGCTCAATGACATTTAGGTCTTGACCCCACCTTCCGAGGTGTTTTCCGTAAGTTTGACTGCTTACTTCTTGTAATAGCCTCCCATTCATATATTGTTACACTTTACAGGCATCTCCACCAAGGATCAAGTTATTGACGGTCAGAATTTCAAGAACGGTGACCGTGTGTTTTTGAACACTGCTTCAGCCAACGTTGATGTTAGAATTTTCAAAAATTCCCATTTCATCATCCTCGCTGACATTAACGCTCCACGCCTTAGGAGTATGCGTTCAGCAACCCCACTGCAATCGATTTGAACCGCTCAACAAAAGGCAGGCTGTACCCTGATGGGGTGTTCAAGTAAGTACCTTATTTTCACATTCCATCGGTGATCATTTTGACTGGCTTTCCTTTTTCAATTAAGGTATCTTGGGGAAGACCTCACCATTAAAGTATTTCATTTAGATTGTTTAGGGTACCATTGTATCTGATCCTCGCTTTTTTGCCAGATTGTATCTCAAATTTTGCGTGGAATTTTCGAGTTCGACAATGTTCGCCTCGCTCCGGGACAGTCCGGTGTTCTGCAAAGGTACTGTTATTTCCTGCAAGCTATACTTTGAATGTATTAAAGTAGATGTGCTGCATTCATAGATTCAAAAACCACACTCGCCAGGAGTTATGTTATGCCTATTTGGACAACACTCAACTTCCTTCTGAATGGCCAACTTCGATGTCTCTCCAAGTAAGTTCGTGTGGTCCGTACTTTTTGGCTGCATACTTACCTTGCTGTTTGAATCAGTTTGATACCCCTAAGTGATGACTATTCATGATACCCCTGATATTGACCACTTTGCTCTGTGGGTGTATGCTATGACCTTATATATACGCTTGCTCCGAGGAAAGATTGATGTACAGTTATCTGGGATGTAGTTTATGTTATTATGAAATTTCAATCCACTTTCTTACTATCAATGCTGTGTGAAATACGTGTCAGCAGTGATTCTATTCGCTGTTGGCGCCTTTCAATCTCCTCCAACCTGCTTATGATTGCAGATTCTTCCCGACTCTCTCCGGTGTCCTCCTCTGCCGCGTCTTTTATTTCTGTTGCGGTAGATATATGCTGAGGAGGTTGAAGAAGATCGTGGCTTCCTGATATCAAAATGCCTTGTTCGGATGGAGAACTCTTGTCGCCAAATTTTTTAGATGGATTTGAAATTGAGGGCATTGAGATATCAGGGGCAAGATTTTTGTTCGACGCAACGAAAGAAGTTAATCTTCTCCTCGTGGCGGGACCATAGCTAATTCCTGAAGACATAGCAGGACCTTGATCCGTGATGTGATCATCTTCAACCAATAGCGGATTAAACACTTGTGCCAATGGACTAAAGTTTTCGTGATTCATTGCAGAATTAAGTCTTGCACGCGCTTGTGGAATAGGTTTTGAAGGAGAAGAATGCCTCGGCATTCTCTGGGGTGATGTTGAATATCGAGGCATTCTCCCTGGCGAAGATTGTCGAACAACCCTTCCTCTTCGAGTCGAGTGTCCTGATAAACGTCGTTGAGAACGAATGGAAACCCCATTACCGTTATCGCCAGTGTCCAATGCACTCTCATTCCCAAATTCGTCTTCCAGATCGAACACCTGCAATTACGTGAGCTTAACATATAACCCAAGACACCTTCCTGGACGCACGGCATCAATGTCTGCATCGGCACCTGCCAGACCCTCAAAAAAAGCTGTAGGGGGTGTAAGCTGGGGCTATTCCATAGATCAAATCAAGGGCCATACTCATTCTTTTTAATGAACGTGGGAGGGTATCAAATGCTTTCTCTGCCATATGAGCGAGCGTCTCGTACAAGTTGGTCGTGCCTGCCTGCTTCGACTGTCGCTCGTAAAGAGAAATTACTAACAAAATAGGAAAACTTGTCAATCTGCGAAATTTCGGTCAACCTTAATGAAACAGCTGTACAGGTACTACATGCCTTATCATGAAGACATTGACCTAGCAAGGATAAATTTTTTGTTGAAAAATCATAACATGAAAGACACACTTTGTGAAACCATCGTGGAGAAAGGATATAACTAGCGGGTAACATGATGCAAAGCGCTATCAAGTTGACAGGAGGTTGGTATGAAAATAATGAATCTGCTTTGACACTAAAAAGCAGGTTAATAGATGTACAATCAATTGACACATCACGATTTACCCTTCTATGGTAGAAACAGCTTTTCTGAACATGGCCTAGACACCAGAAATTTAGAGATGGTTAATGCGTTCAGAAAATAAACAAACCAACCTCTGCTGCAGCATCTTCATTAACCGAAGCAAATGTATTCGAGAGTATCTATCAAAGTTATTGATTGGCGAAGAGAGAGACATATTTATCAAGACGTACGGATACAAGTACTGCAAAGCAAATTCAGCATATACAAGAAAATAGAACAAACATAAAAAACAAACCTGTTAGCAGGAGTGTGTTGCTTAGGCATGCATACGTGACCATCAATACAGGTCCGAAAATTGGGTGAAATGTGGCTTGAGACCGTGTAAGGATAATTAAGAGCTAGATATATGCAACAAAAGGGCTCACTGGCTCTGTCAAATCCACTGGCGTCAAGCCCGAACCAGAGGTCAAGCATCCACCACGCTATCAATCTATACATACAACGGCTTATTAACATGCTACACGAGGTACTAACAGTTCACAAACCCTGCACTGTAGCTATATGAAAATGTATTTAATGCCAATAACCATCAAATGCAGACCGACACTTACGAAGCATCATCACGACTGAGACTGAGGGGTTTCAAGTACGTTTAGCAGAGGAAACCTTTCTATCCACATGCAGTTTTACTTACGTCCATAATGCATATAAAAAACCACAAAAACAGAAGGCCGCAATAACCATGAGAAACATGAACTGCATGATCATTGCACGTAGAGATAGGACCAGCAAGCTGTCCTTGAAAGTGACAAAGGCCAGCCTGTAGAGGAAATAATCTATGAGAAGGTGGCTGCTAGAAGTATAAACAACATGTACCTTGGAAACATGAGACACGCAATGAGGGCAAGAACATCAATCCCAAGTATTCGGGCCCATGTTTCTGTTATTGCATCAGACCAAGTAAAATACTTGCGTTTCGAGCGTACTATGATGATAAACGCCATATAGTCGGAGGAATGTATATATGAGAAAGGTTGTAACTGATTGATCACAGGTGAGAATTTCGATCTATTGATTTATGAAAGTTTAAACCGACCAAAAGCCAAATCAAATCCGTTCTTGGTGACTCATTAGAAATGCAACCACTGAAGATAGTTCATTTTTTACCCATGTTCCTTTGAAATAGACTGGCGTGGTTCAATTCAATTAGCCTCGCAACGCGTCAGTAAGCTGGAGCGACCAACCTTTGATACCATGTTCCTGCATAGCTGCAACCTTTTCCAGAGTGAAACCCAATGCATAGACCATGAACAAAACTTCAGATGCATTAATTCGATCCCGTTCATTGAATTCAATGGCAACAACGAAGAGGATAAACAAAATTAGGAAGCTGTGCTTGACTTGTCAATAAAACCAATGTCAGTTTAACCAAAGGGGAACATGCTTTAGATAGTCAAGCACAGAACGTATTGAGGGTACTTTGAGACTACATGAAGATTAGCAGTGCTTCCTTCTACTTAAGGATGTAACCAACCGATAATGATCCAATAATGGGGCTTTGTGAGGGTCGTAAAAATGAATTGGATTTCGTTTGTACGTCTAGAAAATACTCAAAAAGTATGTGGGTAAAGGATCCGAGAAACATACATCTGAAAGAATAGAGTGACTGCTTTGCGCTTGATATACACATTTTCCACTGACAAAAGAAATATCACAGTTGGCAAGGTTATTGAGAGCGAATGAGGTTGTACTTACGACCAAATGGCATCAATAACCTTTTGACATGAAGAACTCTTAATGAATCGCTTTGATTTGCCCAATATGGCCATTTCTATGGCGTTACCAACATGATCTTCTAGATCATCATCCCTTTCGTCTCTTGCCCGGGTAATCAATGCTGCATCTACTCCAGAGTAGACAGGCCAACTTGTTGTTAGTGCCATTGTAAGATGCAGAAGATTGTTGGCGTTTTCGCGGAAAACTCGTGTTGCCAAAATTTCGCATAGATTGGCTCGAGACTGCGACAATGACATTGTAGCCACGTTGTCATCACGGATAAAATGTACACAGTTGATTAGAAAGCAAAATACGACGGACAGATTGCCTTCGTCTTGAATTGCAAGGTATTTGTCTACCAAAGGGCGGACAAGGGTGTAAGTTAGGTCTGGAGATGTGAGCTAATCAAATTTTGAATCAGACAAAGGAGTTAGAAAAATGTGTGACAAGATTACCGAAGTATACGTCAAAGGTGTGTCTAAAGTCAATATTTTAGTATCATACGTCCAGTTCAAAGTCTCAATAACAGACCAATATAGTGCTAGGGGCATTTATGGCTTGACGATTCAATTCGAAACTAGTCAAGAATATGCATGCGTACCATAACATCCTGAAAACAATATAAGTGTATGTATGTGAAATAAACGCTAAATACCACACACCGCACGAATCATGTGTATTATGGGATACACCGGGGTTGATGCTACCTGTTCGCTAAGACAGTGTCAATGTTGTTGATCTGAGACTGAAGAACGAAGAGATTTGAGGACTAACGGGCTCAACAGCGGCTGAAGCTCAGGCTGCGATTCTGACATTATAGTTGCAAATTGTGCACAGAGGAAACATGGACGAGTGTCTGTTTATAAGGATTAACTTAACGGTGATGAGAATATATCAATCAGTGTTGAACACACCGAATAAGGGCGGCCGAAGCGGAGGAATAGCGAAAGCCCCTCAATCACGTCAGTACTGATATATGACTACCTCTGTGAAAGAGAATTGACAAGGTGTTGACAAATTGAAGAGATTAAAAGGTGTGATATCGTCAGAGGTCCCTTACTAGAGTGGAGAAAGAGAGAAAGCTCGGCCAAGAATGGCACTTGTCAATTTCAGCTCCGACGCACGCGTTGTCGCGCGTTGTGGGCCTGTGGCACAAGACACCTGACCTCCTTTGCCGCCATCAATAGGGAATCCTAGTCTCTATTGTCCAACTCGCCTCTCAGAACTTACCAAAATGCAGGCAGGTCCCAGAACTCCAGGAAGTACTCAGCCGCCTGTAAAAATATATAATGCAGTATACTCATCAGTCCAGGTAATGTCGTCGCTCCGTTATCACCAATGCCTTTCTGACACGGTCGCGTCTTGTTGGTCACAGGTCTATGAGTGCATGGTCCGAGGTATTGCAGTGATGCGTAGGAGGAACGACTCCTACGTCAACGCGACACAGATCCTTAAAGTGGCTGGAGTCGACAAAGGCCGTCGTACGAAGATCCTTGAGAAGGAAATTTTGCCTGGGAAACACGAAATCGTCCAAGGTGGATATGGCAAATATCAGGGAACCTGGTACGTGTTTCCTTTGTGCTAACCAGAAAACGCGTAACAGTCTTTTCTCTTCATAAGGATTCCGCTTGAAAGGGGGCGTGACATTGCACTTCAGTATGGTGTCGCGCCTTTATTGTCGCCTTTATTCGATTTTACCCCGACTACCAACTCTCTAGGTGCTCTACCGGTTAGTGCCCCTACTGGTACTGCATCTCCTCGCCCACTGTCAGCGTCGTCGTCATACTCAAGTATTGGCGCTGCTGGCAATTATATGGCAGCTCTTCCCTCCTCGCTTGCACCACCTCCCATCATGCCCGGTTCCGCTCTTCGCTTACTAAATCAAGGTAGAGCCCAAGGACTGTTCACGCCTTCCACATCTGGACAGTCTGGCCTTGTTCAAACTAGATCTTCTGGTTTTATCTCTCCTGGTCCATATCAATCAGGGGCCTTCTCCAGCTCACAGACACCTCCGCCGACTGCGGGTTTGAAAAGAACTCACTCAGAAGCTGATGCTGAATTTTTGAACATTCCGGCTACAGGTCTGTTGGTGCTCATTTTAAGGCTTCAACGGTATACTTACATCGGTGTTACACCTAAAGATTATACACATTTATCAAGGCCAGGTTCTGTTAATTCCCAAGCAAATGGAGATGAAAACGCATCGCCCGCCAAACGCCCTCGTACCAATTCAGTTCCCCAAGAAACAAGTTCTTCGCAATCTACCAACTGGATATCGCGGCCACAAACAAATCATCCAACCACATCACAACAGAACCCAAATGGCACGCCTCGACCTTCCAGTTCTATGTCTACTACCAATGGCACTGCAATCAAGGCGACAAATGCATCTGAAACCGACGTACAGCGCACTCGATTTGCCTCCAAACCTGCCATGCCGCGTCCAGGTGAACCCGTTTCTCACTACAAAGATAGTCGGCGTACAGCAGTCATTGCATCAATTTGCCAACGAGATGATTCATCTGTAGTCATTGATCTCCTTCGAGAAATATCATCCGACCCCTCTAATCCCGACCCCTCTGGCAATGTCGACGTCGATATTGTGCTAGATGATCAGGGACATACTGCTCTTCATTTAGCAGCCAGTCTGGCTAGACAACAAACAGTTGAAGCTTTGAAAGAGAATGGGGCAGATATTCACCGCGGCAACTTCTTAGGAGAGACACCTCTGATTCGAGCATGCCTTGCCACAAATAATAGTGACCAGCAATCCTTCCCGATCCTCGTCGCTAGTCTTTATCCATCCATCCATACCCTCGACACCTCTCGGAAGTCCGTTCTTCATCACATCGTCTCCCTTGCTGGTGTCAAAGGTCGTGCTAGTGCAGCGCGATATTATCTTGAACAAATATTTATGTGGATTGTACAGCAGCAGGGGGGAGACTTCCGATCAATCGTTGACCTCCAGGATGAACATGGTGATACGGCGCTGAACATTGCTGCCAGAGTAGGCAATCGAAGCTTGGTCAGGATCTTACTGGACGTTGGTGCCAATCGAATATTACCCAATAAATTGGGCTTGCGACCTGGTGATTTTGGAGTGGAAACTGAAGTAAGCATGCCGTCCACGGACACACACGTGAATACGTTGATTTAACGACTTTCAATAGGAATTGAGTGGTGGTCCTCGCGCAGAAGATCTTTTGGCATCATTGCGCTCGGGGCCTCCTCCAACAGTGCAAAAAAGCCAAGATGTAATCGCAGGTAAGCCCTTGTCCTGCTCTATACACTTTCTCTTTTCTAAAACAACCTACACATAGATATGACTACTATGATCCAAAACCTTAGTGCTGAGTTCCAAGGAGAAATCAAGACCAAACAAGATGCCCTCGATGTAACACAAGCTCATCTACGTGCTGCTACCCGTGAACTTTCTGAACAGCGGAAACAAATACAATTGTGGCAATCACGCTGTGCTGAACTTGACCAAGTCAACCAACGTGTCCGAAACGTTGAGAGAGCCATCGGGGATGAAGATTCGTTTGACTGGACAGGGCGGACAGATTTGGATGGAAATGATGGTCGAGAATCAGCAGGACCTGCGTTTCAGTATCGTGGTGCTGGTTCGACGATGGTGGGGATCGGTGGATCTGTCGACATTTCTTTTAGCGTCGACTCAGAGCCTCCATTGCCAACTGCCGATAGCGTGGCGACTTTGATTAAATTGAGAAGATTGAAGGCCTGGCATACACGGATGGAAGAACTTGTCAAGGCCCGGTTAAAAGGCCTGCAAGGCGCCACTGCAGAAAAGGAGTACCAATGCAAGAAAATTGTTGCTCTGTGTACTGGTCTCCCCATCGACAAGGTCGAGGACGTAAGTGAATTTTTTGGTATCTACTTCGTGTCCCTGATATTTGCTTGAAGATGCTTGACAATCTTGTTATTGCCCTTGAAAGCGAAATATCGGTTATAGATCTTGGTCGAGTTTCGGGTTTTATGCAAAAGGTATGTCTCAACCTATCCCATAATCTCACTATTCACTTATCCACAATTTCCAGGTCCGGGACGGTACTATATAGTCTGTTTGTAATTTTTTATCACTGTATATTATATGGCACATCTGCAACCTCAGCATTGTTATTTAAGTAGTATAATCGCATGGTTTAGACCTCTTCCGGGGTAAAGAGTTGGAAGTTACGATTATAAGTACCAGATACGAGCATGTTGCCGTCACTAGATATATCCACTGACATGACCTTTCCAGCATCTGTTGTCAGTCTTTTCAGCAACTGCCAATCATCCGCGCTCCATAGTTTCACGAATCCGTCATATCCAGAGCTAGCAAAGAATAATCCTGATCGGTAACGCCATTCTTCTTCTAAAGTGGCATATTCTTTTTCAGGTACATCAGTTTTGGCCTCGCTTTCGTCAGTGCCGTTCATGCTGATGTCTGGAGGAGTGGGTCGTTTGAAGTGAAGGTCGTTAGAATGGAAAAACTTCACGTCAGACACATTGGAGACGTGTGCGGGGATGGTATATATGGATTTGATCGCACGCATATCCCATATGCGTATCGTGTCGTCTCCGGCCCCTGTGGCTACTTGGTAACTGCAAGATAGAGAATATCTTAGTGGATAGTTAAAAATGCATGATATCAAATCCTAACCCAGTAGGCGAAAATGCCATCGAAAAGATTGGTTGAATGTGTCCATCTAGGACCATGGCCGTCCGTCCTGTTCGTAGATCCCAGACTCTCCCAATGGCATCAAGCCCACTAAAAGTAGCGGGGATTATAAACACAATGCATTTAAAAGCATACAAGCTGCCTACCCAGAGCCCACCAGAGAGCCATCGCACTGGAATTCGATTGAGTACACTTCTTTTGAATGACCTTCTTGGAGAAGCAATTCTTTTGAAGAATTGACGTCCCATAGCCTCCATGTGGTATCAAAACTCGCACTAGCAACATAGTCGCCGGAAGGGTGAAATGCGACGCGACAGACACGACCCTGATGACCTTTTAATACCGATATCGGACTGTCACTAAAAACCAGATCTAAGTAAAAAAAAAGCCAATAAGAGTGTCAACGTCAACAATGTACCTGTTTAACGACCACAAGTTCACGCTGCCCTCGCCACCCCCACTGACAAGATTCACAAGGTCTTCCCCTTGTGATAATGTCGCTTGGGGATGCCATGCAACGCCTCCTACGCGATCGCTATGCCCTCGTAGAGAACGGATGGGAGTACATGATGGTACATTCCATAATTTCACCGTCCCTGACCAACTCCCTGTTGCAAGAATTTGATTATTGGGAGCAAATCGTACTTGAGAAATGGGACGTTCGTCGCCGATTTGTGAGCCCATGTTTGAAAATCTCTAGCGATATAAAAAGTATGAGTCGAGAATACCTAATGAAAATGTGTGTATCGCACTTTGACTTCCGCAAAGACCTTTTTTCGAATGTCAACTATGCGCCCTAGATCCATTTTACTATCTATTCGCTGCTGGGCGATCCGCTTTTGAGCTCTATAAGAAAAGACAAAAGGATATGGACATGGTAAGCACCTTGTCTGAGTTGACCTATCGGTAGCAAAATCCAACCTGGGAAGAGAAAATTCTGCTATCCGTCTTCGTGCTTCCAACAATTCCAATGAACCCGGAGAATAGAATTCTTCCTCCTGGAAAATAAAGTGGTCAGTAACGTCATGACAGAGTAGCATTGGAGATAGGCACCTCCTCCTCGCTATCATCAGAAGACTCTTCATCAACGTGCATAGCATCATCTCCTCTTGCAGCGTTGATTTGAGAAAGAACATAAATTAAACGGTCTCGTCGATCTGCAGCCTGTAAGAACGTTTGTTACAGTGGACAGTCTGACTGATGATTCGCTTACTCGTTCTCCAAAAAGTGTAATGGGCTCCCCTATTTCTCTTAGTCTGGCTTTGACGCGGTTATCATCTGTAGGAACGGCCATCGTTCGCGCTTTCTTCTTTCTCTCCAGTTCATCGAGAATTACTTTGTTTTCTAAACGGGCTCTTTCTGTGCCCAAGTAGTTGCCATCATCCATCAAAGTATCTAGAGTGAGTTCTGCCATAGTTGCCGCCAATGTCTGAGGCAATAATCGAAGGCGACAGAGTTGTAAGTGGAACGAACAGTTGGAAGACTTGAAGGTGATGGCTCACTCAACGAGATTTGTGTTTGGCTGTAGGATGATCAGCAAATACATAAGCACAATGCCTTTCTTGGCCAGGCGGATGCAATTGGTCATTGGTACACGGCGGGACCTTCGCCACTGTTTTTTTGGCGTCGATCGGAGTTACAAATAAATACGTTTAGATTTACAAAATAAAACCAAATTTAATACTGAAAATTAGCATCCGTCGGCGATGTGTTTAGCCGCGTTAAAAATCACAAAATAACCAGTGCGTCAATGAGTCTCTGTTTTATAGCTTCAAATCCACTTCCTTACCACAGTCGTGTTCTGATTCTTTTTTTTTGTGGCAGCTAATTTGACGGCAGCCTAATAATGGTCTTCGGCATTGACCCTGCTGGTTAGTGACATCACTCTCGGTCCACCTTACTACTCGGCTGAATTAAGAATAGTCGTTCAACGACAAGTTGTACACGGTCAAACACTCTATTATTGCCGGGTCTGTCAAGATACAAAAGGTCGCCAAAAACACCACCTCAATGAGCACTTCAACACCACAAAACACCAAACAGCTCTGCAGGCATTTCATACCAAAGAGAAATCCTCTGCTTCTTCACAAACCTCGTTGCCACCGGTTAACAAGTCCCTTTTGTTAGAGGACGCCTTACGTGCAATTCTTGTGTCTGCATCTCGTCAACCACACCAGCCTTTGTATCCTGCCAATGACCCTCGCCTTTCTAGGGTCTCGGCTGCACCTTCTTCAACCACTTTGTCGACGGTCTCTCCACTCACCAGGATTGACTGGAATCTATTCAACGATGATGAAATTATGTCGGATCCATCTCCCATCGACTTTGCGTCTGCCCAAATATGTCAAGCTACTCTGGATTTTCTAAATTCTAATAACGAGAGTGATGGATCTGATGATGGTGGTGGCAGTCCTCCGCTTTCTGAGAGTAGCAATGAGCAAGCCAATTCAGGTGTGTAACGTCTAAATAGCGCATATTGTTTGAGTCCTTAACTTTTAATCAGACACTGAACAAGTTGATAATGAATCTTTGCCCCGAAAACGTATGCGCGGTATTCACACCGACCCGGCTGAAGCTCGAAAATGGTATCTGTGGATTGATAAAATTGTGAGTCTTTGCCTGCCATCGGTTAGATTTTCTGCTCAATCAATAAATCAGACTTGTTCTCTTGATGTTTTGATGCACCTTCCACGATCACTATTTTCACGTCGTCAGCTGGATTTATTTCTCTGGCTACTGCGTATCAATGGCGTCAACGATGTGCCTAGCGTTAAGGCTATGCAAGGCATTAACAAGGCATTGCAGAATTTGTGTGGAATTGAGACGAAGGAGTACAAGGGCAAGCTGGGCAATGTATACTTTGTAAATTCTCTGTCTCAAATTCTTGCCCAGGTATGAATCTATATGTTACAAATGAATACTTTTGATTTCTAACCAATCTGAATAGGAAATGTCTAATCCTCAAGTCCGACCGTTCCTTTACTTCTATCCTGAAGATACGGGCAAATCGATTAGCGAAACCTATCAAGCTTCGGGTTGGCTGCGTGAAATCAATCCTGAGGATGGTACTCCAATGATACGGCTCAATAATAATGATTTTTTCATCTTTGAACCAACTATGCTGATTGATGGACGTTGCTGCATTCCTATTCAATGGTTTCTCCGAGAAGGTGTATTTTATGCCAAAGCCTGGCTTATGGAAGATACTCCTAGTGGTTGGGTTGTGTCCGAAGATCGCGAAATCAAAATCACGCAAAGCCAATTGCTAAAGAATTTTATTCAGTTGTCAAAGGATCACTTGTTGTATAACTTGTCACACCCTTCACGAATATTTGGTATGGACTATATTTTATATATTTTATTCAATTTCTTATAAGTAAACAGGTGTGCGATCCATTCGGGGCCTGGGCTGTCGAAATGGACACGTACAGATCCTACTATTGGCAATCGTTGGCGTGTATTAGCAAAGGGATACCGAGTCTATTCTCTGCCGCTATGGATGTACTGTGACGATACGTCGGGAAACCAGTCCAAGAAGTGGAATAAGCACAACAGCTACCTATTTATTCTAGCTGGTCTTCCTCGCAAAAAGAGTTCACAAGAATACAATATCCATTTTCTATGCACTTCAGATATTGCGCCACCTCTAGAAATGCTTGATGGTGTGGTTGATCAACTTCAGTAAGTTGTCACTATCTTATATTTGCTGCACATATTCTAATCATTTTAACTTTAGATTGGCTCAAAAACATGGTATTTGGGTATGGGACTGTATACACAAAGAGGCCGTTATGATTTTTCCACCTGTATTTGCACTTCTGGGTGACAACCCTATGCATAGCGAGTTTGCTTGTCATATTGGAATGCAAGGGAAATATTTTTGCCAGATTTGCTGGGCCAAAGGAGTTGACAGTCAAGAATGCCCACACAAAAATCTTCCACATGACAGTTGTGCTCGACCCAACTTTCCTACCCTTTCAATCCATAGTGATGTTGATTCTGAAGATACCTTCACACGGCCTTCTCACAAACGGCGGAGGTACAAGGAGTCTATGGAGTCAATGCTTCGAAGGGTTAGTGATTTTATAAAGGTGCGTAAAAGTTGTTTTATAACAATTTATATTTTAATCACCTTTGATTCTAAGATTGGCAAACCGCGTCGCAAGAAAGAGACTATGGCTACTCTTGACTCTTTTTTGGAGCAAGCTAAGATGATTGGCACAAAATCAAAACTTAGAGCTGCAAAAACGGAAACTGGCATCAAGGATGTTTTCCAGGACTTCTTTATTGAAAAGCTTTTCAAATCTTATAAGGGAAAAGTTTCTACTCAGGCAAAGGAAAAAGCTCTTAAAGCGGCTGTCGATAAGCTTCCTGGAGACATCAAAAGTCCCGTATGGAAACTTGGTGCGATTGAAATATTTTGCTTTAATTTACTAGCTAAATCTATATTCCAGGCTTGGATCCTCATCAGGACACTCCCGTCAAAATTCTGCATGTTGTATTGCTGGGTTTCGTTAAATATTTTTGGAGAGACCTAGTTCAAAATCAGGTTACTCCTGCTAAAAAGCAAACTTTGATTATTCGTTTAAACAGCCTCAGTGTGGCAGGTCTAGGTATACCCACATTAAATGGCTCCACACTAGTGAACTATGCCGGGTCACTAACTGGTCGCGATTTCCGAATTATTGCTCAAGTAGCGCCATTTGTCATCTACAACATGGTTTCTCAGGAGGTTTATGATGCATGGGTGTCCCTATCTACGTTAGTTCCAGTTATTTGGCAGCCAGCAATCTCTAACATTGATGAGTACCTGGTGCGTCTTCATTGTGTCTTTCTTTAAATTGTTTTATTAAATTAAATCATGTTTTAGCCCAGATTAGAGGCCGACATCAAATACTTTTTGTTGAAAACGGCAACATGGACCTGCGCGTGGTTTAACAAAACCAAATTTCACATTATTCTTCATCTTCCAGAACATGTCCGTCGGTTTGGGCCAGCAATATTGTTTGCCACGGAATCGTTTGAGTCATTCAATGCTATTATCCGTGCAAAAAGCATTCACAGTAATCACCAAGCACCTTCACATGATATTGCCCGTGGCTTTGCGCAAGGCAATCGGATTCGCCATCTTCTTAGTGGTGGTTTTTTTCTTCCACAAGAGCTTTATCAGTCTTGGAAAAAGGATCCAACAAATGTGGCTAATTCAGAGTGGCGCACTGCTGGACCTGGAGGTCTTCACCTTATTGATGCTCCAGACTCAACACCAGCTAGCTATTTGGGACTGCAGAAACCTGCTGCCAGTAAGGCTGGTAAGTTATATTTACAAATCTATACTACTAGTGAGCGGTCTAATGCAATGGCCTAGGTTCATGCAAATCTAATGGCACAGATCCTCAACCATTTCATCGCACATTATGTGGCCAAAAGCTTCCCAACATTGTGCTCAATACTGCAGCCAGCCAACAACTGTATGTAACCAATTCCCAGGTCTATCTGAGAAACGAGGATCTATGCACCATAGGACAGTTTGTCATTGCCCAAATTCATCCATCCCAGCCGCCTCTGATAGGGTGTGTTCGAGAGATCTTGCAGCAGGTTGGCTCTCCAAACCATCTTCAAAACCGGCCCGATGGTATTCTTATTCAAACAGCTTTACACCAACCGCCGTCGCACATATTGCCTGCTGGACAACTGCAGCCAGTTTTTATGCTCCGTCTGATTCTTCAGCAGGAATGGTCCTTCATTCCGTGGAGTTGCCTTCTTTGCACCGTAAATACTCAACATGACTGTCAACGTCATGGATGCCAGGCAAATGGGCTACAATACATCTATCAAGAGCAAATACAAACTGATCAGACTAAGGCAACAATACTGCATCAAAACTCATTGGATGATATGCTCCTCCTCAATATGTGTCAAATGCGCGATGCTGCTCATCTCCAAAGTTTTCACCTCCACTCTGCCCCGTTAAACGAAGATGCTATAATTCAAAGAAGTGTGGCTCAAGCCATTGTTCAACGGAAGGTAGGAGAAGCCTCCCAATCAAGTACTTCCAAACCAACCAAAACACCAACAGCCGCCTTGAGACAACATGCCCAGAGCCCCTTGGGCACCCCTACTCTAGCAGCCACACCTTCTGGGGGTGTCAGTTTGCCTCAACATGCTTCAGCAGGAACATCTTCTGGAGGTGTTAGTTCACCTCGACGTAGCAGGCAAGCATCTGTGGTATATCCAGGTCAAATAACATTGGACTTTCGATAGAAGTAAAACCATACTGTATTTATTTACTAGAATTCTACAAGAAGAATAGCAGATCAAACTTGTCCAGAGACCTCAAACGCAGCTTTTGAAATAAGATCTTGTAAGGTGCACAACATGCCCAACCCCCTCTTCCATCGTGTTGGCCTAAGCTCCATTTGCTCTTGATAAAGCTTGGGGTTTGTACGTTTTAACTCCTTCTCGGTGCGGTAGCCATAATCAACCCATCTAAACAGGCCACCTGAAGCATACTGAGTAAAGGAAGCACGCTCCTCTCCGTGTTCAATGCTGGTGTTTGAATGTTCTAGGACGGCGGACAGCATAAGGATGGTAGATCCTGCAGGGAACTCAATGGCCACTTTCAGGCCCCACACCACAAAGTGACCACCCTTTTTGGCATTGAATTTCCCTAAAGACTGGATGGCGCACCAGCCATATGGACAGTTTTTGATATCAAAATGCGGGATGGTGCAAACCACAGACCCTAGGTTGAAGGTGGCCGCCGGAAATATGCTGCGGCGAAACAGTCGGACTAGCGTGGAGTCATTGGCGAATATCTTATCCATGTACAACTTATAGTGGTTGTACACTTTAGGGCTCCATGTAGCAAATGCACCTGTGGATGTGTTTAAAAACAGGTTCACAAAACAGGCATAGGAGTCACTTACTGCTGGCAAAACTGGCCATTTGTTGAATGCTTTCCGACTGCAAGAGCTTGGCAGTGATTTTGGGATGGCGCTGGACGCGGTTGAGTGGAGAGTGTGTCCCTACACCGTGTGTAACGCCGATGTTGAGTGCGGGATAATGACCACGATTTTCTGAATAGTCTTTGTGTGTAAACACTGTGGTGTGTCCGGCCTCCCTCAGTAGATCAAATGCTTCCTCCGTGGCACGTTCGTATGCAGGGTCCTTAGGACGGCCTGCCAGAACCATAAAAATACGTCCGTCTTCAGAAACAAACGGGACGGGGGTGCTATAGTGCATTAGCTTTAACTCCATCAAACTGAACAGATCAGAAGAGTTGTAACTCACCATCTATCCCAAGGTATAATGCGGAACCCAAGGGCCTTGATGGCATCCAAGCTATATAGGTGACTTTTGTGGGGTTTTGTTGGTTTAGCACCATAGGCGCCTTGCGTGGCAGGCAAAGTGTCAAGCTTGACGTTGAGAGCCTCTGGCTGGCAGCTGGGAAGCATGCTTAAAAGACTGGGTTTTGGTGTGTGTCCGTGCTTATTGTATTGTAACGTCCGCTGATACTTGCGGCTGCGATGACTGTTGGAAAGCCCATTGTATGGCCTTTTCAGGCTGGCGGTTTGCACGGATGGGTCTCGCTGAGGTAACGAAAGCGAAAGCTTGGTCGACGATTGCGAAGGTACAATCGGCGGTGTCAACATATTGTCAACCGATGGTGTCAACGCATCGTGGGCTGACAGCATCGACTCGCGGGTTGACGGGGTCGACGCGTTGTGGGCTGACGTCGTCGATTCGCGGGTTGACGGGATCGACACATCGTGGGCTGACGTCGTCGATTCGCGGGTTGACGGGGTCGACGCGTTATGGACTGACAGCATCGACTCGCGGGTTGACGGGGTCGACGCGTTGTGGGCTGACGTCGTCGATTCACGGGTTGACGGGATCGACACGTCGTGGGCTGACGTCGTCGATTCGCGGGTTGATGGGGTCGACGCGTTATAGACTGACAGCATCGACTCGCGGGTTGACAGGGTCGACGCGTTGTGGGCTGACAGCATCGACTCGCAGGTTGACGGGGTCGATGCGTTGTGGGCTGACGTCGTCGATTCGCGGGTTGACGGCGTTGACACGTCGTGGATCGACGTCATCGATTCACGGGTTGACGGGGTCGACACGTCGTGGATCAACGCCGTCGGCGTCGACGTATTGTTCGTAAACTGCATCCAGGTATCGTCCGTCGACCGATTCTTTGACGCATCGTGGATCGACGGCGTCCAGATGTTGTGAACGGATGGCGTCGACGTATCGTCGGTCGATGGAATCAAGACATCTATTGACAAGTACGTGAATGGGCAGATGACGAGTAGGCAAACATGGTGACTCACCTTGATCTAGATCTAACAAGTCTGTGTCCTCCCTTGCATCTGCTGCCCGCCAGGCAGAGATCAAGTCAAAAGCCAACGGATCCTCCCATACCTCAGGCTGACACTGGGCATACACCCTCCCAGATCATGTCTGCTTGAACAGATTTCCGATTTAAAACTTGGTATATGCATAGAAAAGTTTCCAAGGACGTACCGTATAGCGCGCCTATTGGCAGGCCGACATCTGTGCATGCAAAAACCAACGGTGAGCAGGGTTCTTGCAATCATGACACGCCCCAGCTCCTGCGTTGGCTGGCAGTTTGACAGACCCGGTCCAGGGGTGATCCCTCGCCTGGCAAGCCTCTAACCAACGCGAGAGCTGGGCCCTGTCGCGTTTCTGATATACGAACGTTTGCTTACCGGTGGGACGGGTATTTATACGAACGCGAATGAGGGGAATGTTGAACCTCATTAAACAGATCAGGGGTCAGGTGATAGGGGTCAGGTGATAGGGGTCAGGTGACGTAGGTGGACGCGTTGCACCCGCGACACACTTCAACTGCTTTGACCTCAGAACACCTGGTAATACGTCAGTCCGCTACAAACACAAACACCGCAGAGTAATGCAGGTCTCAGGAATACTACCCAGGTGCGTTATATTTCATGCATCCCTTTTGTAAGGCCAAATTGACAATATAGTATTGAAAGTGCTGCAGATTCTATTTCACAAACCGTCTAAACAATAGCAATGGGATTGTCAGACTGCAAAGGCTGAGGAGGAATGTAAACCGGTACGTTAATGCCATGGGACGTCAACGCTGCTTTCAGCTGTTGGCTCCAATGCCTCTCTTCTACCAGCATAATTGCTGTGTTGTGTTCCTGTCTGACATATGTCCTCAACTGCTCTTCTAGACCCTCCACCACCAACGTCAGGTATGCAGAGCGTTGTTTGGAATTCTTCACAGACCTAACCAAGTTTTTTACCGCCTTTTTAGTTGACTGGGCCTCCTGGCGTGCTGCGGCAAGGTCCAACCATGCCGTTCAAAGCTGATTCTTATAGGCCACAGCTTCTCTTGTTGCCTCGATGGCTATTTCACGCCAAACAGTAATCTCTGCCTCCAGATCGCGTCGGGAACGTGGATAGGCCCTGTTCAAGCTGATTGTGGTTTTGTTGCGGGGAACCTTGGAGGAATGGTCTAATAAAGTGGATGTGAGTGGTCTCAACCTTTCACAGCAATACTGTCAACTTATGAAACGCACCATTCTTTTCAGGCATTTTGGATACAACCGGCTGGTCTTCGAGATCGCTTTGGCACGTTGATCCAGGGGTATCACCTAGTTGAGTTTGGATGGTGTAAGTTCAAGTGCATTCGTGATAAGATTCTATTTACCAAGGCCGTAAAAACTGTAGTTGGGCAGACCATCAGTAACGTCAAGCCCTACGGGTGGGAGGTCAGGGTAGGTTATGCTGAGGTTTAACAAGGTTTGTTTACTGACCTGCATTCAGAGTTGACAGGTACTTTTTAGGTGCCTCATCGTCTTCATCTTGGTTGTGCTTCCTGAAACTTTTTTTTGGCGATGGAGTCTTAGGCGACAGCAGGCGGGATGGTAGACAATTGTCAAGAGTGTTGGTAGACATGTTGAGCGGTTCAAGATAACGAAACCACACAAATATCAGACTGATGGTTAAGGGAGTGAGAGAGTGAGACAAAAGGTGAGCAAACCTTTGGAATAACTTTGACGCCTCCTTTTTATGTGACGCATAGGTTTGTTGTTGTTGATGTGACACGACGCGAATTGTTGATTGACCTCGAACGCGACGCGAATTGTTGATTGACCTCAAACGCGATGTGATTCGTTTGTTGTGGCAAACATGGCAAATCAAACTTGGGGTATAAAAGCAAGGTAAGAGATGTTTGCTTGATTCTGAATCCACAATGTCTCATTCTTCGATTGACCCAGCTTTTGCATCACAGCCTGTTTCTCGTGACGTGGACCGCCCAACTGGTACATAGCTGTTTATTGACAACCTGGTTCACCGATTCAACCTCACAAGCAACCACAGTGCAGATCTCACTTTTCTTTATCAGGTAAACTTGTTTTTTACATAACGCCTACATCAAACTGCTTCTAACTCGTAAACCCGCAGATCTGTACAGCCGTGCCTGAAGAGCAACCTCCTTAGACCGAAGTGATAAGTCGAATCATGATGTTGGCCTGCCAGTTTGGGGCCGAAGTTCGTCTGCATAAAGCACTGACTGCCACGCAAACACATCTACAAGGACTCGGGCAGCTGAGCAGTTTTTTGGCTGATTATGAGCTGCAAAAAGATGAGAACTTTGTGTTATCAAATGCACAAAAGGTGAGTCATTGTTTGCCTTTATGAACACGGTGGTCTGAGCCAGCTTTTAGATGGCCATTAAATCAACCTGTATCAAAGAGCTTCTAAAGCCCTCTAGACAGTCCTTTAAGACGCTTCACATCGATGTTGAGGTGCGTTCTTTTCACTTTAATTGGCGGTCTAAAACAAATGCATTTGCAGGCAAAGATGAAAAAAAAGCCCGCAGACAATTACCTTGACAACATCCTGAATCGGCTGGGACGTGAGGCCAAATGGATGGCGCATATACAAACCGTTTGTACAATTCAGAGAAACACGCTTCGAAAAGAGGTGTGTGGTTGTCCGGTTTACCATATGCCGTGTACTGATGTGTGAAATTAAAGATCATACAAAGCATAACTCCAGGCCCAAAGTTTACTTCTGTGCAAGAATTTGCGGCGGGCCTCATTGTGAAATATTGTCTGCCTACGTCAGAGTCTGGTGCAAATTCCAATACAGCTTACCTCTCAAAACATGTGTTATTGGTGTGTCTTCAATATTTCTGATTCAAAAAGTTTCACTAACGTGGCAATGTAAAGTGGCGGTTTTTCTGGGACCATTCATCTATGTTTTCGGCCTTTGAACTTGAGAAGGATGACAACAACTCAGAAGAGGAGAACAATGACCAGGATTTTGGAACACCAAGCACCGACAACTCTAGCGATTCGGGTCATTCTGCTACCAAAAACGTAAATTGCAAAAAACAAACATTCCCGCTGGGAAAACTCGCGGTCGGGTGGCTGATGGCGAAGACTATTGGTCCAAAGTTGATCAATGGCTCAAGAGGCTTGACGATGAGCTGGGAGATAATACAGCTGAGTTGAAACAGTCCGAGTTTTCTCTTGTATTCTCAATGAGTTATGCTAAGCTTGTGAATAGATTTATTGCTGAATGTCTGGAGATGGACTCTCTCAGGACCAATAAAGGCTTAGATTTCTCAAGCCACCCTTCCGAGCGCTCTTTTACCAGCCCTAGCGATGTCACATCCGACCCACAACCCACCACTATACAGTCCTTTCCTTCCAATTCTTCTTCGAGGCTGCCTGAACCTCATTTAAATTTTGGTAATGCAATTGCTCAATTATTTAGTGGTCCTTCAACAGGTAGACCTTTTTAGCCACTAGACTCCACTACAATATAGTTATTAATTATGCGGAAATGTATGTGTAAACGCAACTAAATCTGAAGTTGATGTTGAGAACATGTAGCCCCTAATATTCAGTTTGCTAGTGTTTGGCACCGGTGATCATTTGATCAACAGCAACGAGTTATCGCTTTCATCTTTTCCTCCATGATCTCGCACAGCGGCACCGTGTTTTCCGCCGTGCATTGTTAAGAGATCCAGCCCTTTCATGTACTAAAAGCCATGCACTGGAAAGATCCAGATTCCCAATATGTGGGAACGCGTTGAGCGGCATGGTTGGGCATAGTTTTTTTTTGGTGACTGACATTTGATTTGTAGATCGCACACTGGTGCAAGAACCTGCTTATTGCTGAGTATTTTTAGACAGCTATCCATGGCGAAAATTACTTATTTTAACACCACAGGTTCAAGAATATGTGCTTTGAAGTTTGACAAGGTCCAAGAACACCATTGCCGGAATCGATAGCCATCGTTGACACCATAGTTTGGCTCTGGAGAATGGGTGATAGTTGGATGCGCAACACAACATCGTCAACGCCATAGCCGGAATCGATCGCCATTGTCGACACCATAGTTTGGCTCTGTGGAATGGGTATTTGTGGATGCAATAACCCAGTGAGTACTTTATAGGATAGACGTTAGATTAGTAGTTATTTAGCTTCAGCTTCATGCTCAATATATGGTGTTTTATTATAACCTAATCTTGTATGAAAGACCAAAAATAAAATTTCACAATGATATTATACTGTGAATACATATGAAAAGCCTACAAAAAAATATGTATTTGCTAGAATGTGGCTGACACAAACGGTGCTTGGCACTTATGTGGCAGCCACATGAATTTCGGCCTGTTGTGTCACCCACTGATATCGGATGGAGGTGGCAGACACATGTTTATTTGTGTCTGACATACATCGGCCAAACACATCCAAAAATGTGTCCAGCGGCCGCCTGTGTAAGTAACTTTGTCGTCGCCTCTGGGACCACTCATCCAATCCAAGTATACATATTCTGAGCTCTGAAAGCTTTATTCTAAATTTTAAAGCACAGGCTAGAAACTCATCAAAAATTATATACAATGACAGAGTAATGGTAAATTTTATACTTAGTTCCGATATGTCAACCTCCTGAGCTTCGAATGCTGCATGGGGTTCAGACAGGGTACCCAGGCATGCGGGTCCATGAGGCGTTATTATTGTATGTGTTATGTACGAAGGCATTAAAGCATGTCTCGGTGAGTACCTGTAGGACCGTAGAAGAGACAAAAAACTGCTGGAGTTCGTGGGATTCATCAGGTGGTGCTAACCAGTGTTATTTAATAATATCGAGATCGCCGACGGGGCCTGGGCAACCATTGCGAAGGTGCCAGATTAAGCACCACGCCAATAATTATTTCTTCCTTGCTTTCAGACAACGCACAACCTCCCCTTGCGCCTTTCTCTCGCTCGTTGGAGGAGGCGACGTCTCTCTGTCCTACCGGTGCTCATCTCACCTCTAAACCCCTAACTATCGTCATATCAAGATGCATCAGCCATCGTCTGGCCCCTCGAGCCCCGTTAACCATCTAGCGCCAGATCAGAACTCAAACAAGTCCCGTTCAGACGACTGTAAACACTTTCTTTGCATAGTCAAGAGCCGACGTAGATAACCATCTTCTTTCTAGATGTGTATTTCGAACGATCTACCGCAGAGTTCACCTCAGATGCAGTGGCACGATCAACGGCCGCTAAACTGAAGCTTGAATCCTACTACAAGGTCGCAGTCGACTCTGCGATAGAAAGAAATGCAAGGTGGGAAAACGTTTGTGCTCCTTGAGAGGCATGCCTCATGTGCGTTACAGGCGAATCGAGATGGAAACAAGACTTTCGCAGCTCCATACGCCTGATGCTAAGGAGCGAGAGATACGGAAGTACAGCAAGACCGAATCTCAATACCTTCGCCTTAGAAGAACCAAAATCAAGTTAACAGACTTCCGTACTGTCAAAGTTATTGGAAAAGGCGCTTTTGGAGAGGTCGGTCTTTCTTGGCGCGTGCTTGTTCTCGTTAGTGAATGTGGTTGTTGGTTAGGTTAGGCTTGTTCAGAAAGTGGATACGGGGAAGGTTTACGCGATGAAAAGTCTTCAGAAGGCCGAAATGTTGAAAAGAGATCAAGTATGTGATTTCCCCTTCTACCCAATCAGCATGACCTTGAATGTTGTCATAAAACTTTCAGCTCGCCCATGTACGCGCCGAACGCGACGTTTTAGCGGAATCGACATCACCTTGGGTCGTCCAACTGTTCTACTCATTCCAGGATCCTCTGTATCTCTACCTCATAATGGAGTTTCTACCCGGTGGAGATTTGATGACCATGCTCATGAAATATGACGTTTTTTCTGAAGATGTCACTCGTTTCTACATGGCAGAGTGTATTCTTGCCATTGAAGCCGTCCACAATCTAGGCTATATTCATCGGTATATTACATTTCTTATCTTACAAAACAATACTGACGACACTTCAGTGATATCAAACCGGACAATGTCCTCATCGACAAAAATGGACATTTAAAGCTATCTGACTTTGGTTTATCAACTGGTCTGCACAAAGTATCTGATGGTGAATATTACAAGCGATACTTGGAGCAGGAGAAGTCAAGAGACACTGCTCGGAATAGTGTCCAGGTCAACCCTATCAACCTTACTATGAGCCGAGAACAAATAGCAACGTGGAAAGCTAACCGACGGAAATTAGTGCGTATAAACCTGATTCTTTATTGTACCTGACAACTGAATGAACTTCAGGCATATTCTACAGTCGGAACACCGGACTATGTTCGTCTCATCTACTTCTTAGTTTTACTGTTGCATTGTTGACGGTTTATCTAGATCGCTCCAGAGGTGTTTCTGATGAAAGGGTACGGCAAAGAGTGTGATTGGTGGTCGTTAGGAGCCATATTTTTTGAATGCTTGGTTGGATATGCACCCTTCTGTTCTGATAGCCCTGGAAACACGTATAAGAAGATTATCGACTGGCCACACTATCTTTACTTCCCTGAAGAGGTTTACATCTCTAGAGAAGGCGAGGATCTCATCCGGAGGTGAGTAAATGAGCCCTTGCACACCCCTGCTACACTTAATTATTTACTTCTACAACCTTAGCATGCTGACATGGGCAGATAAGCGGTTAACAGTTCAACAAATCAAATCACATCCATTCTTCTACGGTGCAGATTGGAACTCGTTGCGCCACATTGAACCTCCTTTCGTACCCCACCTACAGTCTATCACTGACACATCGTACTTCCCTACTGATGATCTTGGTACCCTGCCCGATCAACTCGAAAAGGTTGAAGGAGTTGGAGCAGAGAAGGATCTGGCATTTCTTGGGTATGTCCAAGCGGCAATCTATAATTCTTTTTCAACTGCTGATTCAACATCTTGTCTTTATTAGATTCACATTCAAGCGCTTTACAGGGGGTTCTCAAGCATCGGGATAACCTTACTAAACCAGTCTTTCTTTTTTCTTTGGATCTCCGTAGGAAACTTCATACCCTTCGCTGTTTACTCATTATTGCAACTACATATAATATCAAAGAAAGTTCAGTCAACTCGTTGGAACCTTGAAGATTAATTCTTTCTTTCATCCAAATATTCCTCATCGATTTTTCACTTTCTCAACTCTTTCTCAACCGGACACGGACCGTTGATCCGTTGAATACCGGAGTTTCTCCAAAAAGATCAACGCCAAATCAAACGCACAATGATCTCCTGACCTACTCCTGACCTCAGAACACTGAACATCGTGAACAGCATACGAATATGTCTATTCAGTACCCACAATCAATAATTGTCCAGGTGTATAAAGAATCTCGCCTGTGAAAATGATTGCCAATCTCCTCTTTTGCCCGACTTTTACCTTTGCCTCCCTCTGCTTGTGCTAATCAACTCGATAAGCTACTCTTCTCAAATGTCGAACACTGAAGTTACTGGAAACGCCGAGATATACAATCCACGCAAGGTACTGGACCATCCCGACTTCAGGGTGTTGAAGCTCGGCGAAAAACCATCCCCTGACGCCAACATCGCTGCATTCTACAACCCTGCACATGAAATCCATCTTGTCGAGAAACCTCGTCCTAAGCCTGGGCCGGGACAAGTTCTTCTCCACGTTCGTGCTACCGGAATTTGCGGGTAAGTTCACCTGTCCGATCCTATATACAATCATCCCAATCATTTTACAGGAGTGATGTTCATTTTTGGCAACACGGAAGGATTGGTGACTCAATGGTCGTTACGGACGAAGTGAGTTGATTGTAGAACGTTGAATAAACTATTTGACTTAGCTGTCATAAACCAGTGTGGTTCTGGTCATGAATCTGCAGGTGAAGTAGTTGAAGTTGGAGAGGGTGTAACCCAGTGGAAAGCCGGTATATCTCGACACCTCTGTGCCTGAAGATTGGTGCATTCAGTTAAAATTTATAGGCGACCGAGTTGCAATTGAAGCTGGAGTGCCCTGTTCTCAACCTGCCTGCGAAGCCTGCAGGACAGGTCGGTACAATGCATGCCCTGACGTAGTATTTTTCTCGACCCCGCCATTCCACGGTATAATGTCTTTGTTTTATTCACATCTTACATGACTGACAAGCTGATGTAGGCACCCTAACTCGCTGGCATGTTCATCCCGCTCAGTGGATTCATCGTTTGCCCGATTCCGTATCTTTTGAAGAGGGTTCCCTATGTGAGCCATTAGCTGTCGCTTTGGCGGGTATCGAACGCTCCGGTCTTCGCCTTGGAGATCCTCTTCTCATCTGGTGAGTTCTTAAGAATGATGGAAGATGCAATATATGGAATAACTGTGTTTAGTGGGGCCGGTCCTATTGGTCTAATATCACTTTTATCTGCAAGAGCTGCTGGCGCAGAACCCATTGTAATCACCGACTTGTTTCAAAGTCGTCTCGATTTTGCAAAGAAGTTAGTTCCGGGCGTCAGAACTGTGCTTATCTCGCGTAATACCACCTCAAAAGAACAAGCTGCACAAATCAAGGAAGCAGCTGGATGCCCTTTAGCTGTTGCGTTAGAGTGTACAGGAGTGGAGAGCAGTGTGCACACTGCAGTTCATGTAAGCCCATTCTCTCTTTTCACGAGCCTTGAGATGACCTTTTTTTGCAGTCCATGAAATTTGGCGGTAAAGTGTTCATTATTGGTGTGGGTAAGAATGAACAAGTGGTAGGTGTTAACTCAAGGCTATATGGGGGACCATTTTTTCAATGAGATCCCCTTTTTGTTAGTTCCCTTTCATGCATCTGAGTGCAAATGAGATCGATGTCAGTTTCCAGTACCGATATGCGAACCAGGTAAGCCCTTCGGTCTAATCGATTAAGGCGCTTTCTTCGTTCTTAATCCATCATGTCTAGTATCCCAAGGCAATCCGTCTAGTGGCTGGTGGATTAATCAACATAAAACCACTTGTTACTCACAGATTCCCTCTTGAAGAAGCAGTGGCTGCATTCCACGTTGCGGCGGATCCATCTCAAGGTGCAATCAAAGTTCAGATTCAAGACTAGCGGCTCGTGCTTGGTGTACGGAGCTAGGACCAAGTACTGAGCCGTTTTAGATCAAATTCCTTTCATTTTCGCGTTTTACTTTTCAAGTTAAATGCATTAACGGCACATATGTTTGCGCCAAAAGATGAATCAAATGTAGACAAAAGGAGGCACTAACATACAAACGAAACAAAGTATGAAGTGATAAAAAATAAAACTATGGATAAGTTAGGTTAAGTTCAAAGCGACACTGAGATAAGATGCTCCGACCCCTACCAAGGACCTCCTTGATTGTCGTGTCTTCTTCGAGGCCATCCTGAGTCACTAGAGCGGCGACCGTTGTAGTCACGGTCGTAGCCATCGCCACGGCCTCTTCCTCGTCCTCGATTACTTTGATTGCCACGCCAACCGCGATCATCATGACCGCCGCGTCCACCATGTGAATAATGAGGTCCAGAACGGTAATCATGGTCATAATCGTGTCGATCATATAAGGCTGGGGCGGGCGAATTAGAACCACGGGGTGGTTGCTGATAGGGAGCATTTGGAGGAGGGTAATTGACAGGATATTGGCCCGGCGGTGGTGGGGGTGGCGGAGTATGATGCATCCAGGGCTGCGTGCTTTGAGATCCTGGAGGTATATGGGGTGGTGCATGAGGTGGAAAGGGAGGTCGATTTTGAGAGAAAGGTGGCTGAGATGGTGGTTGCGGAATATGCCCTGTGGGAGGTGGCAAAGGTATTTGCGTGGTGGCAGCGAGGGTCCTAAGAACTTCCTGAAGCTGCTCTGGAGTAAGAGATGCTACCTCCGCTGCAAGTGCTGCAGGTGCGATAGCAGGCATGCCAGGTATCGTCTGTGGAATTGAAAGCGGAGGTGTGGGAATAGGCAAATTCTGCGGAACATGAGGTGGAGGGGTATTGAACATCGGTGGAGGTATTACGGGGATTCGGGGAATGTGTTGAGGTGGCTGGACTGGAGGCATTGATACTGGTGGTGGTAGCTGGCTTGGAGGCATTGACGCTGGCGGCGGTGTCTGCTTTGGAGGCGCTTGTGTTGTAGTGGAATTAGGCAGTACAGCTAATTTACCCCTATTCAAAATCCATATTCCCAAAAGATAATCTTTAGTTCGAGTAGTAGGAAGCTTTAGTCCATCCAATAATTCGACGAATTCCGGTAATGGTTCACTTTGCAGCAAAGGAATCATGTAGAGTTCACGACCAGGATGATAATCCTTCGGCCTATTACCCCATGGAAACACCAATCCGTGACGACTAAGGTAAAGTAGTTAATGAATATCGTTGATACATACATACAACAAATAACACTTACGATTTTGATTTGAGAAAATTGCAAAAAGTCTTGAAGTCTTCCGCATTCGCAGCAGAAGCTGGGACAAAAGCAGCGGCGTACAATTCTTTGGATGCATTCAATCGCATTTGCATCAAATATTTGACTGAGTTGTCCACAGGAACTCGTCCTTCTATCCTCAATTGGTCTGATGGGAACAAAGTTCGCCATAGAGGTGACTCTGGAGGGATCCCACGACCAGCCACTTGACGCGCAATAAGATAGGTTTCCTGTGGCATGCTCGAGTCTAGTGGCATCGCAAGCTACAATTGTACAGATATTAATATTGCAGATGAATGAGGGCGTAAAGACGCACTAACCTTGCCAGTCCATACTTGAGGCAAACTTTCAACATCCTGCAGTGAGGGAATGGGCGTCACAATCAAATCGTCGGATGGTGATTCCACTTGGTTGTCCTCTAGGAACATGTCAAAGTCTTGGTCGTTAGCTTCAACACTTTCCAATTCCATTGCATCATCTTTATCGCTTCCTTCTGTAGGCGATTCTCCGGAAGGGGCAGCTGCAGGTACGGAAATGGCCTTTTGGGCAGATTCAGATGTGGATGCCTCATCTTTGGGGGCATTCCAGATAGAGCTAAGGTCGAAGGAAGCACCACGCATTCTTTCGGGTCGCGAAGCAAACGGCGAAATACCTGTAGGAGTCGATACAATGGGCGAAGGATGAGTAGATAATAGAGATTCCAACTTTGTGTCGGTCGATGTACCACTTGTCGATTCTTGAATGGGGGAGGGTCGCGGAGATTCTTGTTCACCATCAATATTGATCAGATCGTCAAGGTTTAATTCTGGTTCGACGTTGTTGACTTCAGACGTCTGCAAGAATAAAGAAGGCCTCAAGCTCTGACCCTGGTTTTCCTCCGATTCAGCAGCAGTTGGCGAAATCGCGTGCGGCGGCACAGGAGGCGGCGCCCCCCACTGGTATTCTCCCGAAGGTACAATCGGAGATTCAGGAGGTACCGATATAGAGGCTGTCCTCTGCCTTTGCACCGTTCTTAGTCGTGCCATACGCTCACGTTCTCTCCTTTCATCTTCCTCCTGTTCGCGCTCTTTTAAGCGCTCTATCTGTTGCGCCGTAGCTACTTCACCATTGACATCTTCGATGTCTTGTAAACCCTTATGGGTAATTTTCGCACGTGGGGCAGATGACTTTAGAAGGATAGAATGTTCCAATGCTTCCTTCTCGGCGAGTTTGATAGATTGTTTGGTCTCCTCGTCCGCCAGGTCAGTGGACGACATCAGCGAAATCTCCTTTGCAGAAATATTTCCAGATGTAATGCGCTGATGGATAATAACACGGTCAACTTTGCTAAGATTAAACTGCAGCATCCTGAAACGCTCTCTGTGAGGTTGTAAACATAAATGTTGTTCAGTGTCCGTAAACGGTGTCAATGAAGTTGCAAACTTACTTGTACTTTCCTCCTGCGTGCGGATTGCCGTTCTTGTCAGGCTCTGCGTAGATTTCAAAAACGCTACTCTCCAATTCATTGGCGAATTGACGGGCACGGTTGAGCACGGTTTCTTTTTCTTCCTCCGTCAGTAATTCAGGATCTTTGGGAACAAGTTTGGCGGTCTCATTACTGTCCTCTGTGACATCCATAGGTTGACCAGCGGCTGAGGATTCGGATTGTGTGCGTATGTGAGGGTAACGCAAGAAAACGTCCTTGAAAAGCTCTTCCAACTTTCCCAAGCAATACTTCCGGGCTGGATCGTCGGCAGCGGTGCTTCCATGGCCATGGCTTTCTGTTGACCTTTTGCGCTTGTGTGCAGGCGATGCCTGAACTGGATTTGAATGGGGTGCTGCCTTTCTTTTCAAAGTAGAATGTTGAACACTGGTGACCGGAGATGCGGACACTTTGCGGGTGAAGCGTCGCTTCCTATTGTGGTCTTCAGAGTCAGAGTCAGAGGCATTTGATGTACGCTGACGGAAAATCCGGGTTGTTAGGACATGTAAAGAAAAGTCAAAGTGCCGACACGCACCTTAGAAACCAATTTACTCTGTTCAACATGCTCCCTCTTGACATCAATGTATTCATCTTCACTGCTTGAACTCTCCTCAGATTCTTCAGCCATCTCTGATACCCTTTTACCATCCCTTGATTTCGAAAGAGCCGCCTTTCGCCTTGCGGTAATTGTAACTTCATCATCGACGTACTCCTCGTTTGCCGCATCACCTTCCCAATTCACTGTATCAGAAAACCCATAGGTCAGTTACGCGGTCAAGGAAACAGTATTTGAGTGAAAGGAGGAACAAGTTAGGCACATAATAGCAAAAATGGATTTGTAGCCCATTGCAGTGCATATTCCGTTTTGTTGTCGGTACTCGCTTATACGGGAAGTCTGCGTAAAGTATAGGTACTCTTACGGGCCTTCGCTTTACAAGCGGTACCGGTAACATCGCACTGATTCCTGAGCACATAAACAAGACTATGACTCATGTAGCATCCAAGGCGGCATCCTACCCCATAGAAAACCAATAATTCTCTTTGTGTCAAGAAGTAAAGGGTGTATGAGCCGACAATGCAAAAGCCGTTTAGATAACGAAGGTTATCGTGATCAGGCGAAGGTACAGAGATAGAACATTCTTTTCTCTCCAAAAAAAGGGAAAACTACGGAATATGCTGTACATAAGTAAGAATATAAATCAGTCCACTCACTGGTTGATCGACGACCTGTGGATGTAGTACAAGTAGGACATATATATATATCTGATACGATGAAAAAACGTTAGATTGAGGATATTGATATTGAATCGCAGTAAACTCACTAATTTCCTCAGCCTCTGGCTCACTCAAATCAACACATGTGAAATGATACCTGGAAAACACGCGGTCAGAAAAACGCCTGTTCATGAAAAATTTTGAGATGGATAACCACTCACCAAATTTTGCATTCGGAACACTGTATCATTGGAGAACCATCGTCACCCTTTACACAGGTACAGTCAATTGAACGTAAAGGAGCACGAAGTTTCTCCTGCTTTGCTTTCCCTTTGCGTTTGGCATAGAGTTTTACACCGTCGTTCTCATCAAGTGAGTCGATATCCATGTCGTCATGACGTTTCTGTGAAACAGACCGACTTTTTTGTCTCGATTGTCCAGCTGAAGAGCCCTTGCTCGAAATCCCAGTTTTTGTTCTTGACCGAGTACTCATATCAGATCAGCAGTGTGTTATCGATAGCTACCTCGAAGAGTGCCGTCTGGTGAAAATCGCGGAATGAAAGGAGATGACTGAGCAGTTTGAATGTTGTATCTTGCTTGCAAACGGTGAATTTCACAGCACGTGATGATGACCAATCGCAATGCCGGGTCTCTCCTGTTGGCTCTGCTCTACTCCCAAACTTCCAAGTTCTACTCAACATCTATTACATTTACAAATGTATTCCTTGACACAATAATCTATCGGAAATTTTCTTTGTTCTATAATCTTTCGACTCAACAGTCGGTGATATATAGCAAGACATAGCAAGTTTGAGATAGACAATCTCCGCCACAAAACTCACATATCTGACGGTGGCTACTAATTTTGGAGGTTTCGACCTAATTTAATAGTCTTAAACATGCAAGCGCACTTGGAAGTATTTAAATGCAAGAATCATCAAAATCGTTTCAATCAATCTCACCAGAGAGGTGGAACAATTAATGGCACGAGAACAGCGGCTCAGAGAGCGGCAAAATTTTAGTCGGGTAGGACGAAGCAGGCAAATCGCGAATTCTCTGATAACATTTTGTCATAATGTATTCCTTACCCCTGTCGATCTCCTACTACCATCCAGGAACCCGAACCTAAAACCTCTGAGTGTCGTATAATAATAAGTACTTCTTCGACATCCATAGTAGCTTAAATCATACAAATGATCCATATCATGTCCAGTCTGAAATCCAAAGGGCAGACATATGATTCAAAACATTCATCGCAAACAACAATCCGGTGCGAATACCTGTGAAAGCCGAAACGGAACTCAACGTGAAACACAAAATTATTCCAGGCCGAGTCGTACAACTGCGAATTCTCCAATGGTGAGTGGAGCGGGCACACGGCTTTCTGTCAATGGAAGGGCTACTGTGGCTAACATTCTCTTCAAATCCACATGCGTTCTTCCTCGCGCAAAGGCTGTATAGCGATATGAATGGAGACGCGAAAATTTTGCGCATTCACTCCACTCTGGCAATGTTACCTTTTATTCTTGTCAACACATATATTCTTCGCGCGAGAACAGAGATGATATCGCCAATGCCGTAAAAGCGAATTTCATTGTGTAATTATAGCGCTACATGTCAGCTATGTCCCAACAGACTTCCACGTCGTTGTGTAATATGGATCGACTTATGAGCTTCGACGTCAAATTTTTCCAGAGACCAGTGTCATGGGTCGACATATGAAGTTTGCCCCGCTCGATCGCACTCTTCTGATATCCAAAGATACTGCCTTGCCAACAATACACGGGAGTATCCCGCAAAACGTCTGGTGGAGGAGGAATGCATCGAATCATTTGTGTCCGTATCTCGATTTAGGCCCGAAATCGCTTTAATATTGTACCCAATGGACGCGTTATCACAACGTCATCCGTAAGGTTTACCTTCCTTATCACATGTTGCCTTAATTGCTCTTCACAGCATATCTGGGTCTGTGCAAGTTCTTCTTATTTCGATGAAGTGGCTGTCAAGTGCGCCACCATGATGTTTTGATACAATGAAGTTTGCGAGAAGTCTCCCACAGATATCCGTGTGTTTTTCATTACATTTTGCATTGTTGAATGATTCTATGCAATGGAACCTTAATCCACAGCATCAAGATGTATACTAGTTACTTTGGTGATCAGAGAGATTATAGAGTCAATCCGACTGTGTTAAAATATGACAAAACCCATAAGAGCATGTTTAGTATTCCGCGCCCGATTGATCCTGTGTGGAGTGTTTCCAAGCAGTTTTCTTTGGTCATGCTCTCACCATGGGTCAAGCATCAACATGAGTGACTGATTAGCACCACCTCTTGTGGGCAAAATGACTTGGATTCGAATGTGCAGTAGCTTGCTTTACTAAAATTTAGAGAATAATGACATATAGTTTCATTAACAAAACATATGCGTAAACTCTTACGAGGTCGCTTTACCTGTTATTGGACAGTACTATCATGGCAGAACTAGACTTCTGTTCTATTATACCTTGGTCTTAATGACCGTCGCTCTGAGAACTTTGCAAACTCTGTATTACCTGACTACCAGATTTCATTTTAATCTCAATACATGGGGCTTAGCTTCCATTCACTTAGATAGTACTTAATATTACCAAAATACCTTCAAACCATTCCCTCCCCCGCCGCACCTTAACACCAGATGAAACGATCTATTTTTAGCGCCACGATACATAACATGGAGGCGAGTTGAAAACGTGCCAAGCAGAATGTCGGACATGTCTTTTTGGGTCAACGCCATTGTACGTACACAAACATGATGATGAAGAAGGCACGGCGTTCTGGCGCTGGTGCGGGGAAGTGTGATTCTAGACTAGACGCTAGGCTATCACCAATGGGCTTACGGGGGAAGTATATTTAGGCGCTGGTGCCTCAGAGTCAGCCCCGCCTCGACCAACGACAACTGGACTATATTCAAAAATCTCCGTTTGTGTCTACTGAGGCCGGTGTGGGCAAGCTGAGGCAAGCTGTGCCTGTGGGAGTGGGTTTTGATGCGTACCCTTCTGTGTCCGCCGGGGGGTTATTCTTGTTGGCTATAAATAGTTCAAACTGGAATGATAACAAAGCTGATAGCGGAGAGAAATTCAGCAATGAGATGTAGGTCGGTGCTGGGGTCTTTGGCTATATGAATTGAAACTGCAGTGCGGTTTCTTCATACTCTCGGTGCCAATAGCCTATCGGTCTCAGATTCGCGCCTTAATTGAGAGATGTCCTTACGTGGATTGAAAATTTAAGAGTACTGTATTGAGCTCCAGGGGACAATCTACTGAGTGCTACCAACACACAAACGAAGTATTTCTTCCCAATAATGAGACCGAAGTGGGAAAGAGGCTATGTTATAGTACTATGCATTCAAACAAAGGGTGCCCAACAAAGCTAAGTCCGCCCATCCCAATTATGTAGTCCTCTGACTATGTCCTTCTACCCATTCAGTCTTTTGTAAGACGGAAAGATTATGTAACCTCCTCAAACTGAGTATTTTGCTTCTTCGTTCCCTTTTTTAAAAAATCGTTTTTGAAGGCCCAGCCTTTCCACAGACTTGCCCACCGTTAGCACTTTTTTCACCTTATGTATCATTATGTCCCATAGTGATTTAAATATTTATCTTTTGGATAGCATACGGCTATGATATACCGGATGAGAGACACCTTCAAATCGCTATCGCTCGTATTGGGAGAGTGGGACCGCCAATGAGATATAAATAGCTTCGATATACACATGAGTTGGAGGTATCGACATTTTACACGTACGTATCCAGTTTTGTAACTTTAATGGGAATAAAATTAAATGGAAGATAGGTATATGGCTCATAGGTAGTGATTTCAACTCGTATATCATGATTGAACCTATTCACGCCACCCTTATTTTAGTCCTCGACATTTCAGTCCGAATCATGACTCGAGGAAAGAGCGAAGTGCCGCCGTTGATGAAGGAAAACAAGATGGAAGGCGGACTCGAGTATCAATTAGCGCTAGGATTGGATTTTAATGGGACTGTTTTCGTCGAGGCGTCGATTCTTCTTTCTTCCGGAATCCAGAATCACAGTAGCTTTCCATGTGAGCTCAGTTGGGGTAGCTGGCAAATAGAATGACATTTGAGAACTTAGCACCGCAAAGTTGTAGGAATACAGGTTTGGATGTGGTCCATACGGTGACCGAGCGAATGCGACTTGGAGAGAGTCAGCGCGTTGTTATTTTGAACCAGGAACAATATGTGCATCCAGTCCCGAGTATTTTATACACGCTCTCGACAGAGACAGAACCGAAAACAAATGTATACACTTGATCTAAGAGGACACTGGTTCTTCCTGTCTTCTGATATCCACCATGCCACCATGCCGTTTTTCCATTTTAATTTTTATAATTCGATCCAGTCCATCGGCTTGCTAAACTCCTTCGCACAATTGAATAATCTCTCTGCCTTCAGAATCTGCATTGGGACATCTCCTAAGTCCGTGGGTATTCTACGAGTCATATGTCCGGAGCGCGCGAAATTGAACATCGTATTTATGCGGTATTATCACCGTTTATAATTAAGAGAGCGTCGAGAACAAGAGTGGAGGATTATTTAAAGAGCGTTCATATCGTGACCGTGTCGTTGCATTCAAGGAGATTGGTCGGACACTGTGGCTAAGCTGTAAGCTACTGGCTGGTATATGTATAGGCCGTAGAAAATCTCGATGTCCTCGCTGAGTCTTTTTTGATTTTACTCAGCTTTATCGCCGCCGCAGTTTGTGATTTTGGTTTCTGTCGTCGTAGATCAGTTATTACTGTCCCAGGAGCACGCTGGCCGTACGCGATATTGCCTCCTATGTCGCGATTAGGGGCCGCGTCGTGCTCGGGTGCAAGCCATTCTCCCGCGAGTGTTGAGCCCTGACATCGAAAGGATAGAGACGTTGACAGTGGCAAACACTAGTAGCATTCTCTGGAGTGTGATCGCATCGGACGCCGTGAAGAAGCCGTGCAGACTTTACGCAGAAATTCTCATGAAGAAGCACATCACGGATTTCGATATGCACAGAATACCGAAAAAGAAACGTTTGTAATTCGAGAACCATCCACTGTATGGGCCTAATTATAACGGCGAAAGTGTATGTACGATTGATGAGTTGTTGAGTCTTGTTCTGAATGCATTGAGAAAAGTAATATTTTATTTTTCAGTTTTATCGTTTGCAATTGAAGGTTGGGAAAGTAGTCAGATATTGGTGCGGTTTGCAAAGGTGTTATTCTTGAAGCATATGGCGCCAAAATACAGAGAAGACACTGGAATAGGGAACCTTGTGGCGGCTGGTGGGCACTGTTATCGAGGCCCTGCAAAATAGGTGATAAGATAGAAGCGTGCTTTGTATTTGCAGTATGGGAAAAATGCAAATGGAATGGGTCTATCGAAACATCAGTTCGGGCATTGGAAAAGAATGTCATAGATGGACGATGAAGAGCAACAGGACAGGTGGGTGGAAGAGCGTGGAGATACAGGGCAGTGTGCGTGGAAGAATTTCAGAAATTGACAATGATGCTTAAATGTCAAAGTGAGGAGCGTGTGCGACTAATGTGCCCGGCTACGAGGGAAGTGACGCTAATGAGCATGTCAGATTCACACAGTGGCAGAGCCGTCCGACGCGTGGATGAGGCTATCACTTGTTATCGCCAAAGTTAGGATGGTTTATATGTATAGAAATGATAGGTGTTATCGACCCAAAGAGGAATAGAAGTGATAGAAAATATACACGTTCCGAAAGCTTGGCCAACAGTGGTGGAGGGGGGTATATGGGGAACATTGTCGGGCCGCAGCGATGACTGCACTTGTGACGAGGGTTGTGATATAATTACCAGAGGAACATGTGTGCTTGTGATGGATGGTGGCTCGGAGCATTGCTGGATCCCCAGATGAATGTGGTGGTCCGATGTGGTCTGGGAGGAAAGAGCGACATATTGGAGGAGCGGAAAACATAAGAGCAGAGACAGTCTATTTTGGCGTGCAAGACGAAGGTCGGGCGCAGAGGCGGGATTCTTCGCCTGTGAATCCGGGGATAACTGCGTCATCCCTTCATCATCATCTGCACTACCCAATTAGGAAATCGCCGAGTTGGGTCACCTGTTTGCTCTAGCGCGCCAACAGGCAAGCCAGACTACAGCATTCGCGACTTGTCTGTTTCACCCACAGGCAGTCATGGCCACCGCCGTCCTGCCCAACCCGAAGCCCTCCGCGCCCTTCCACAGGTCACCGCGGGTCGCGGCGAGCTCACCCATCCCCTCCTCGTCCTCCTCGCACTCCCCAGATAGCCCGGCCCCATCCCCAGAGCCCTCGACGAAAGCTTTTCGCCGTCTCAAATCGTCCCTCGAGCAGAGCATCAGGACTGCTACACGTTCCAAAAAGGCCCCGCCCCCCGTCGACGAGTTTGCCACTCTCACTGCAAAGGGCAAGGGCAAGGCAAAGGATGAGCCGCCGCCGCCCCAGGAGAAGGAGAGGGAGAAGATGGGCATGCTCAGAAGAGTCACCTTCCGTCGCAGGGAGTCGGCGACCCCTTCGCCCAACCCGCCCACAAACCAGGGCCGAGTCGCGGGGGTCACGAGTTTCATCACACCGTCAATGAGGCTTGCCTCCATGTCCTCGCCCGCCCTGCATTTGTCATCCCAGGCACTCCCCTCGCCAAAGTCCCAGCCTGCTGTCCCCCTGTCCTCATCGAGCAACACAGATGGCCTCGTGTCTCCTACACGACAACGCTCCTCCAAGCCCAGCCTGCAGCTAAACACACATGCACAGCACTCCGCCGCCTCCAAGGAGCCCTCTACTCGCCATCGATCCTCTTCAAAGTCCAACGCACCCGTTCCACCGTCCCCCTCATCGCCCTCTCTTCCCCTGCACGGTTCATCCACCCCTACTCGCCCACGCAAAGATCGAGATCGAGATACCCCAGATACCCCTTCTCCTCGAGGAAACGGACACCTCGCACGGGGTACGTCTCTGCGACCATCGCCCATCACCCCACGTGCAGCGCCTTCCAGTGCCCTCCGTCCCCGATCCCCTTCAGCTGCCACCAGATCCACCCAAGTCACTCCTCCAAGAGGATTAACCTCGGCCTCCGCAACCCATCTTCCGCTCACATCCTCACCGAGTCCCCCTCCGACGCCGACCCGCCGGCGTCCCTCACTAGACCCTTCCAAGCGTCCCTCCTTAGATGCACCCCGTCGGCCGTCCATAGACGCTACACCACGCCGTTCATCTCGCGATTCACCTATCGGTTTGCGAAGAAATGAATCCCCATCACCGTCGCCCGTTATCCGGCCGAGAGCAATATCACCAACTCAGCGTTCTTATGCGCAGAATAGACATTTCAATATATCTTCGGGTTCCTTGGTTCTGTCAAATAATCATCCACCTCCTACTCCTACTCGGGGCGAGGACGCCACGCCCCGAGATCTCATCCGCACGGCCACGACCCTGATCTGCAAGCAGGTACAGAAGCCACCTCATCACATGTGCCGCACCGAGCAAGGGATAAGAGATTGGGAAGAAGTCGAGGTCAGGACTAGAAATCTTGTTCGCCTTGAAAAAGGTTGGGCGAAAGGTGTTGCATCAACGGCAAGACGGAGTTCTGTGGATGTCACCTCTTCGGGTTTATCAGGAGAGGACAAGGAACGAAAACTGTTTTGCGAGGCACTAAGAGATGGTTATGTGTTATGCCAGTGCGTTGTTTTGTCTTCCCCTTGATTTTTTAAATTAAAGACGCGTCTTTTTGGCACTTGTACAGATTGATGAACAAGTTACGACAAAGTTCGATTGTGCGCCCAGACGCGCGTGAAGACGGCGTTGTACGCACAGCAAACGTGACCAAATTTCTCGCGGCATGCGCGTCGTATGGGCTACCGTCTGAGGATCTCTTTTTACGCGACGATTTAATGGAGATTACGAATAATAAAGATGCAGCGGTTAGAGTAGCGAAGACGGTTATCAAACTGGTCGCGTTTTCCGAAGAGAGTGAAGAAGATCGGATACGTGAGAGGCAGAAGGGGAAGTGGATTAGGGGTGGTGGCATGAGTCCCTCTCATTCGCATTCGCAATCTTCAGGGGGTGGTCAGCTCTCGTCTTCAGCGTCTACGTCGGGGAGTAGAAGTCCATACGGCACGATTGGTTCAATATCCTCGCGCGGGTCAGCTTCAACACCGAATTTGTTGGCAGCCCATCAAATATACCAACCCCCATCATCCCCAACGCGTAAACGGTGGAGCCCGCCCGAGGACATGACACCTTTGCGATCAAGTAGCCCAGAGAATAGCGTCCACGGGAGTGGATCTGGGTCGGGGTCGACAGTTGCCGATGCTACGGCAAGAGAAGCCAGTCGGTCGAAGCTAGTAATTAACTCACAGAAGGGAGCCAAGGTGGTTAGAGGACGAGGCACCTATGAGTTTGAGGAGGAAGAAACAGGGGAAGAAGATGAAGATGCCGGAGAGGAGGCGGAGTTTAAAACAGCGCCGGTCCCTATGATGGGACCACCACCGCCGCCCCGCTCTCCTCTGCGCAAGCCGTCCATGAAACGCGTCGAGGATGCATCAGGTTTGGCACTCGCAAATTCGAGGGTCACTTCGTCTTCTCCGAATAAGACGCCCGTGACGGCGGCGGTAACACCGACGAAACGCAGGGTTTCTGCCTCTGCATCTTCCACTTCCGGAGGACTCACAGCATCTCCTTCTATTTCCACCTCTGGTACAGTAGCAGTACCTACGTCACCTTCTCTACGTGACTCCATAGCAGACTCAACCAGAGCATCCATAGGAGATGCGTCTATCAGGGATGAACTGATCCTTCCTTCTACTAGTAGGCCAGGGCATGGATATGGACACCCTCCACACCCTGGTTCTCCAGGCCTCGGTTCTGGGCTCTCGCAGCAAAGGATGCAGATGCGACAGAGTATTGCATCGTCCGCGCTGTCAGTCGCTGTATCGGAAGCAGAGACGACGTTGACAAGCGCCAAGTCGAGTTTGTTGGATGGCGGGAGGAGTAGTAGCTTGTTTGGAGGTGGGCAAAGTGCGGGCAATGGGTATGGTTATGGATACAGCGGCAGTACTGGAAATGGAAATGGCAATGGCAGCCACCACAAGTACGGCACGATCAGAACGGTGACGACGGATTTCACGAGCGAGGCACCGTCGATATCGAGGACTGAGGGAAGTGCGATGAGCGAGGAACTCGAGGCAATGCTGGCGATGAAGCGCCGGGTATCGGGTGATAGTCTGGGGAACAGTATTGGGAATGGTAATGGAAACGGGCATGGGAAATATAGCAGGGAGCGAAAGTTGAGTGAAGCACCGTTATTGGACCTGTCGCGAGTAGCGGAGGAAGCAGAAGAGACCGTATCGTCAAAGGGACAGCGTGGTGCGTATACGAAGAGGGCGCCGATGGTGTTGCAAGGCAGGTCGAGATCGCAGGAGCAGAATATCTTTCCTCCTCCAACCGGCGACAAACCAACTGCTGTGTACCTGCGAAAGGGGAAATGGCCTGATGACTTTCTCGATGCGTTCCAAGCGCCTGTGAATCCTGCTTCTTCTTCTGCCCCTATATCTTCCTCTTCGCAACCGCAAAATAAGACTCAACCTCAATCGATCCCCGCCAAATCACAGCATCATCATCAACGTCATCCATATTTGCAGGACAGAGAGGAATCGCCGTCGCCGTCACCCTCGACACCCGTGTCAATATCACCGCCGCGGAAGCTGGCGATTGTCTCGAGGAGAGTATCTGGAGAGGGTGTGGGAGATGGGCCGTATGCGCAGTTGCCTAGGAGGCCGACACATAGGCCCAGGCATAGTATAGATTCACCTGTTGGAGTGGGCGGAGGGAATGGCGGATTGAATGGGAATGTAGGAGGGAGTGTGCTTCTGCCGAAAGAGTCAATATTGCGGCGTGAAGCAAGCCCTGACAGTGCCTCTGTGTCTTCGTCGGGCAGAGTCGTGATCAGGCGAAATAGTACCAAACCTGGAGTTGGATCTACCTCAGCTAACAGCGGCGTCTCTGGGCGGATGGCGAAGGGTAGCAATGGCCTGGAGGACCCGCCTAGCTCCGCCGGGAGCGTGCCTTTTCCCCGGTCGATTTCTGCGTCGGGGGATCCTTCGCCTCGATCCTCATTTGGTGAAAATGTGGGCGAACAACCGCGCATGGTCAGGGGCAGATTCCAGAGTGATGTGGAAGGGAGTGCTAGGAGAAAGGCGAGGCCGAGCTCGTATGATGAGTTGGGTGGAAGACCACAGCGTTCGAGATTTGAAAGTATGGTGAATTTGGGTGTTGCATCTGGTACGACAAGTGCTAGCGATTTGATGTCTCGAGACTCGATAGATGGGAGCGCAGTCAGGATGAGGCTCGTGGTACGGGAAGATGGAAAGCCGCCAACGCATTTTGTGAGCCTATTTTCTCCTTTTCATCCCCCTTCGTCTTGATTACTTCCCTTATTTCCTTGGAGCTTGTGGTTATGCTGACTTTCCTTGCCCTCATTTTTTTCATTTCTCAAATTAGCAATTGGGGAATTGCATTGGACGTGGTCAATTTGGGTCGGTGTATCGTGCATTGAATCTCAACACCGGGCAAATGGTCGCCGTTAAGCGTATCAGATTGGAGGGCCTCAAGGAGGAGGAGGTTACTACCCTCATGCGAGAAGTTGATCTCGTCAAGAGCTTGTCTCATCCAAGCATAGTCAAATATGAAGGCATGGCACGAGACGATGACACACTGAGCATCGTTCTAGAGTGGGTATTTTATCTCTGAATTAGTCACCGCTCGCTTGCTTATCGAATCATTCTCTTCACCGTCTAGGTATGCTGAGAACGGATCCCTCGGTCAGACGCTCAAATCATTTGGCAAGCTCAACGAAAAGCTGGTTGCCAGCTACGTGGTAAAGATCCTCGAGGGTTTGCACTATCTCCATACTAGCGATGTAGTGCATTGTGATCTAAAGGCGGCTAATATATTGACGACCAAGAACGGGAACGTGAAGCTTTCTGATTTTGGAGTTTCGCTTAATCTCCGAGCGATGGAGAGGGAGATCAAGGACGTTGCTGGGACACCGAATTGGATGGCACCAGAAGTTATTGAACTGAAAGGGGCCTCTACAAAGTCGGATATCTGGTCTTTGGGGTGTACCGTGATCGAGCTTTTGACAGGCCGACCACCATATGCTGATATTGCCAATAGCATGTCTGGTATGCTTTTCTTCTTGCTTTCGGCTTAGCCTAGTGGAGATGCTATTTTACTGATAAAAATTATTTCTGGGGTCTGTTTATAGTGATGTTCCGAATTGTTGAAGACGAAATGCCACCCATGCCAGAAGGTTGCTCAGAGCTACTGAAAGACTTCCTGGAGCAGTGTTTCCATAAGGATCCTACACGCCGACCTGATGCAGAGACTCTGTGTGAGCATCCTTGGCTAAAAAACAACTGGGTAGCTCTCAAGGTAATGCTTGTGTCGTAACCACGATTTTAAAACGGAGTGCTGACAAATGCAATGTGATCATTTAGGAGCTGCGGCCACAGGATAGCATACCTTTCCTGCGGCGGGTCAGCACGGATCTTCATAAATCGGATGCTGTCAGATATCTAGCGCAGATGGATTTACCTGATACTCCAATTTCTGGATCGCCCATGCGTGATTCCCCTATGGGACGTCGTACCTCTGCGTCATCTGTGCGACCAGTTGAACCCGACTTTTTACCCCGCGAACACACATTTGTAAAGACTACCTTTAGCAAACGTGAGTTTTATAAATGCTACAAGTCTTTCATCTTTTGATTAGAATGCTATTCTTTATGTAGCGATGGTGTGTCGGGTGTGTTTGGCCAATGTGAAAAAAAGCGCGGTTTTATGTTCTCAATGCAGTCTCATATCACACGCAAAATGCGCTATTAATGCCCCTCCGACTTGCGACCTTCGAGCGCAACTGCTTTTATATGCGCAGTATGCGGAAAAGGGAAACCCCGCTAGCGCATACTCCAATCCCGCAGAGGGTCTTGATGTGGGTCAAAACGTCGCCATGTCAGATGTGCCTTTTGTCGAGCATAACACTCCAAGGACCAGTGTGGATTCGCCACAGCCTCCTCTATTGGCTTCATCCAATGCGGTCGACCACCCGCCAACTGCATTCAAATTCATGGCCGCATTCAAGCGATCTCGCTCCAATCTATCACCCGAGCCTGCTGCAGCGTCTGCTTCTTCATCACCTGTTCCAACACCTCCCTCTAAAGACTCGGACGATGCTCCTGCCAAAAGGCGCGTGCTTCAGAGGCGCTCAGATCGCCCTCAGTCTATGACCAGCAATAGTACGACGCTGAGCAGTATGCGAAGTGCCGCTACTGCCGCCGAGAGTTTTTCCAGTCGACAGAACACTGGACCACGATCGCATATATCCGGTGGTGCCGAGTCCGACAAGTCCAAAAGACCTGCTTCAGAGGGTGGGTTGTTGGATAAGTCACGATCTAACAAAGCTGCTCCTTCTGGGCGGCTGGAGAATACGACCACCACGAAAACTAGAACGACACATAACGACTTACATGATGATATCCACACAAATAATCTGCCAGGAGCTCTTCCTATAGATCCTCGCAATAGGAACAAGAAACAAAAAAATAATAAGTCGCCATCTTCCTCTTCTTGTAACCTTCAATAAGGGAGTGAACACCTTAACCTCTCAACCACATTTCCTGCTTCACGGTGCTTTTGTTCCGTTGATTTTGTACATACACTCTTTTGCTTTTGTTTGACTCTCTGTGTTTCAGGGCCGCAAGAGTTTTTACCTATCCTTGCATCATTGGAAATTTTTTGCACAAACTCGCATATCTGTACTTTTAAATCTGCATCGCATCCTTTTTGTTGTTTTTATTCCTTTCATTCTCCTCTTTGTACCTCGGACCCTAGGATCCCTTTCCCTTATCTCTCTCTTCATTGCAATCCTCTCAAATCGCACCACAACCATCACCGTCAAATTGACATTCAAGTTCCTTACTAGATCCCAACTGATCACCATAAACACTTTTTCATTATCATCAAGGTTGGATTCTGGACTCCCCCCCCCCCCTCTTTCTCTCTCTCTCTCTCTCTCTCTCTCTCTCTCTCTCTCAGTTTCCCTCTGTCATCGATAGTTTAGTGTACATGCATCTCATCATCCATCTGGTTTCATTCAACTCTTCATGCACATACGCCTCTGGTCCGCCGAGTAGCATATGATAACTTACTTATTCCTTCATATTAGTTCACAAACATGGCATTTCTTCAATCTTTCGGTGCCTTGTGTGAACCTCATCAACTTATCAACTTTAGTTGGAACCTGGTTGGAACCAGCTCAGGCAGTGCAAGGTAATGTTCCGGGCCGCCACACCCGCTTTCCTATCCAGGGCCGCCTGCGTTGGCTGCCATTTACTACAAGGCCGCATCAACTCACCTCCTGCATACACCATCTTCCTTCCAGTCGAATACTATCCTACTCAATGACTCGCTATATCATCATTTACATGAAAGATAGGACAGTTAGCTTGGACTGCGAGCATTATTAGCACTATGCGCCATCCGTTCGACCTCATAATGCCGAGGTGCATTAATCTTATAACCGCGCATGTTGATTCCACCGAACAAGGGGCTTATCATGCCTATGGTATACTGGATTGACATTACTTGACAGGGATATCTTACATACCTGTCTGGTTAGGCGGCGGTTTTTGACCGACCAGTGACATTGGCAATTCATTATAACAATAGCCACACTCAGAAACCTCAGATTCTTTGATAGTCTTTGATATACAAAGAGGCTTTCCTGTGGTACTTCCGCTGCGTCACAATCAAGGAAGATTGGCGTCTAGACTCTGAAATTTTCACGCACTGCATGCAAGGGCACATCCCGCATCGATTGTGACGACATCCCATTCACCATCCGTCGGAAGAAGTACAGCAAACCACGATTAAATGGTGTTTCTGGTTTTTCAAAGACGATCTTTCTGCCGATGCCTCCGGGGGTCTACTAGATATACTGACAAGAATCTGCTGGCTGCTTTCCAATATAAAGCGAACGAAGTAAGTGATCAGCTGGCCGACAATCCTCTCCTCGTGTCGATTGATAGGATGTTCAAAGGAAACTTGTGGTCATCGATCTTGTTGGTACTTGGTCTGGTCGCTGTTTTGGTGTTTTCGTCTCCTCTCGAGGATCCTGGCACCAATGCGCAGAGATTGGCTAGAGGTCTCTCTCCCAACCCACCGAAATTTTTGCGAGACAAAGTCATTGCTCGCCGTGCGACTACGCCAACACCTAGGCTAGGTGAGCTATGTTTCAACATATTCTTTATGCAACATTTTTTATTCTCTATCTTTCTAGATGCTAGACAGGGGACACCTTCTGTTGGACCATCTGTAACGTACGTTCCATGGAAACTGCAATTATCGTTGATTATCGTTGAAATAATTCTCAAATTTCTAATCCTTTTAGAATCACTGGCCGCCTTCAAGTCAGAAATCCTCAAGATGGTAACATTTTAGGATATGTCAGAAACTGGTCTGGTGGTGGGACAATGTAAGCTCCAAATTCTACGAACTACGTCGGAAGCAGTGATAACTGTCAATGATAGTGCTGGAATCAATGCACTGGGCCCCGAGGAAGATTTGATCGTCAAAATGACGTTTCATCGCAGCGACCCGACGCAAATCAATATCCTTGCCACTGTGAGTAGCTTTCCAAACCTTGAGATAAACTTTGACCTTGGATTCGAATTTGTTAAGAATCCTGCCTTTCCTCCTCCCTTTTACGTCGGAGCGGGAACTTTTGACGCTTTTACCGTTCCAACACTCGCTGCCGGAAGTCGAGAGTATGCAATTCCAGATATTTTGCGAATGAATATTTAGATCACTCACACCATCTTATCAGAACCGTACCATTTACTAACGTTGAAAAGAGTGTGTTTAAAAAGAAATTTAAATCAAACGTAATTTACCAGCGCTGATATCGATACATCATTTCATAGCACCCAAAGGCTCGCCCCCGAAAGTCCCTGCCCGACAAGCCTTCGTAGAGTCTGCCATTTGGACCATTGACAAAAAGACCCACGAGCTACACGGTAAGTCGGGAACATCCAGGTATAGTAATGGGAACTGTCGACTCATGCCATAATTCATAGCGCAATGGATCAACGAAGACGGTTCACGGCCTCCGACAATCCTTGCGTACGACATTCGCGAGGTAAGTCACATCTAGAGAAGGTTACTCTTAACTCTCTTACATCACTTATGCAACAATCTTGTCAGAATCAACTTTTCTTCGTTGGTGATATCGCCGCATACAATCTTAATAACGACTTGCCAGCTTCTGCCGTCGTGAGTCGCCAATCTATACATTAAGATATGTGCTAACTGACATTTATCTAACGTCTAGCAACTGTTCATTGAAACACTATCACACTGAGAGGGAACATGCCGTAGTCTACTAATTTGAGTGAAATGAACTTCTGGCTTCCCTCCATTTGATGTGACCATGGACCGTGTATTTTCCAATCTACTTTGTTCCCTAGTACAGATTTCGACCGTAGAATAACTACAGAAAGCCGTCTTTTGTCCCCTCACTCCCTCCTCTATTCTGGGAATGCTTGAGCACGAACCGCATTGATCCAAGATGCAGCAGCATCAGGGAACTAGTTCAAATGTTAGTCGTACTCTTTCAGATATTGGACACCATTCTCAGCTCACCTCCCAGACCATGACTCCAGCGCCTACGAAAATAGTTCAATAAACTATCTTCAATTAACACTTTATAAATAAAACTTACTCCAACCTTTGGCCTTTGCCTGCGAAACACATGATGCCAGTGTTGAAGTAGACATGAAACCATTGCTGGCGTCAGATGTCAGGGCTGGCTTTCCGATGACCAGTTTGGAGAGTGGAACGCCGTTTGCAGAAATTTGGAACAAAGACGATTGAGGCCAAGTACTGGAAGAGGCGGTAAGGAGGCCGGTACATGTCGTGTACTCTGATGATCCCTCTGTATGGGTTTAGAAGCAGTTCAGAAGCAGAAGCCAAATTATCGTAGATGAACCCACGGTTATAAAACTGTGGTAACATATGCATAAATATGGAATAAAGTGGTACACACAGCCATGAATAGACTTGCCTGAACATTGTACCAGTCAATCAAACTTCCAACCGTGGAATGAACTTTCAGATAGGCGCCTCCTCCAAACTTTCCAGGAGAGAACCTGTTGGTATTCATTGTAAGAATTGATGCCGGGAAGTTCATAATATTTACCATGGTGCAACAGCTATAGTTATTAACAAAATAAATTTAGGATGATATGAACGCATAGAACTACACTTACGAGCGTGGGTTAGTAGGTAAGTTCCCTGTGGAAGTTGGGTTCTGAGCTGAGTTGTAAAGGATGCCAACCATGCCTTGGAGGAATTTGTCAGTGCATAAACTTTGGATGGTATGCAAGTAACATACTTCTCCTTTCCCATTGCCTGCATTAATGGCATCAAAATCCTGACATGACAATAAGTCTACCATGGGAAAGGGTATTTGAAAATAAATTTACTTCATAATCCACGTCAACACCATCAAGCTGGTATTTTTTCACCCAAGCAGCCATAGTGTTTGCAGTAGCAACAGGATCGGCACCTTTGGTCGTAGGGGCGTCTGTTGACCCAAACACAGAAACAATAAGCTTGATTCCCGCTGCTGCATACTGTGATTTGATAGTTGTCCTTTGAGAGTCACTTAATTTCGTCCATTCCAAAGCCTGGAGGAAATGGTTGGCATGTGTTTTTGAACACAGTAGAATAAAGCTACTAACTTTATCAAAGGCACCATTGGTCAGAAGGAACGATAGAGCGCTTTATGTTTAGCTCGTCAGTGCCAAATTCAACTGCCAATTCAGAGAAAAACACACAAAACGTTGAACCCCTGCGCGAGACACAACGTCAGCATCCGGATGTTCACCATCGAGTTTCGCAACCTACTTGGATTTGAGAAACTGGTGGAGGCCCAGTCTCTCCAGAAACAGGAGCATCGCTGTAAATGACAAAATGAGGCGCAGCAGGGACACCATTTTTGGCCTCAGAGATGAATTTGCCAACGGCATCTTGGCTCATGTTGTGGCCGTGTGGTTCCAACGGATATCCGTTGACGCCAACCAGGCTCAAGATACCTGCAAACATGGTAAAGAAAGTTCTCATGGCGAAGAGTAGCGTTCGAGAGTAGCTAGCAGGGTTGAGCAGACGATTGTGTCTATGCCTTGCAGCGTTTCTCTCAGCCTTAAATACAGCTCCGAGTCGCCAGAAAGATCAACATATCTCTTTGCTGGTAGTCACTGAGTTCTGTCTTCATCATTTGACCACTAAGAAAAGAGAGCGTGTGCCAAAGCTTGAGCGCTGTCCATGTGGTTCTTTGCAGCCTATGAAGCCAAAATGCACATATGTGTGGAAGACATATCGTTCTTGAACTCTGAAGACAGCATATTTAGGATCTATGTGTTCAACGGAAATATGATGCCTAAGTCCCGGTTCTGCGACAGCACAGAATGAAATCGATGCCATACGGTGCTGTTTGGTTCGTGATTTGGCCCGAGATATAACAGACTTTTCCCGAACAACCGAAGATTGCGACGTTGTCAGGAGACCCTAGCGTGTGGTATCTGGCCACCCTGACAAAGCCGAAGCAATAGATATTAGCTTGCCATCTGATCGCCAGCGGTACGAGCGCCTTTTCACTAAACCAAACTGGCATAGCAACCCTCCAGAAACTTGTAGACGTGCTCAATGACTTGTAGTGAAAGCCCTTCTATAGGTAAACACATGCTTCCAGAGTAGAATCTTGACCAAGCACGAGAGATGAGCATGATCAATGTTAAATAAGACGTGCGTTGCCAGAAACGACTTTGCTACGTGGCTGGTAAGAGTCAAGAGGCGTGAGACCAAATCCAATAAGGAAGACTTATTGTACTGTTACTCCACAAATTCTGATGTCTACAACTTGAAAGTATAGCACCCTGGGTGATGTTTACACAATGAACTTAAAATTCAAGACAAACTTATCGTGTTCTGGAAGCCTAGTTAATTGTTATCCAACACTTGTTTTTTGAGGATCAGAATAGAACGGCGGTTGACCCGAAAAACATTGAGTTACCTGAGGACTGAACACACGGAAATTTTACAGAAGCCAAAAGGATAATACTTTTAAACAGTGATCTTCAGACAGAACAATTGCAAGACTCCTCAAGATTGATTGCACAGTTTCAACATGAAGCGAGGACAAAGGTCATGTTCCGAATCCCGAAAAAAATACATCAAAGACTATAGATGAAGGGCATAAAACGACAGCAAATTATCTAAGGGGTTCCTCCAAAAGGATGGACTTAAATCTATCCTGCCTTGTTGTTAAACAGGCCAAGACAGAGAACGTACGGCAGTTATCCAGGACGAAGTTGCTTTGGGATACTATAGAGAAACGTTAATACTGTTTCAACTTATTCGAGCTTGTAGACCTTACCTGCCAGACCATGGCTCCACCGGCTGAAAGGCACGTATAAATACATCAAACGATGGCTTAGGTATTTGCAAGGTACTTACTCCATCCGTTATTCTTAGCTTGCTGCAAGCAGCTCGCGAGAGTAGAAGTGGACATGAAGCCGTTGCTAGCATCACTGGAGGTCGCCGGTTTGCCGATTACAATTTTTTCCAGCGGCACTCCGTTAGCAGCGATTTGGAAAACGGCAGTTTTTGGCCATGTGTTCGAAGATGTGGTGAGAAGGTTCGCACATGTGGTATACTCAGAGGCACCCTCTACATTGGTTTTGTTCGGTTATCAGTAGTCATTTATAATTAGACGACGCTTTCGATTGCTTACGGTTATAGAACTAGCAGAGGTAGATAACGTTTATATCAATGAGAGGATCGGCCGCAAAAGAAACAACAAAGGGATTTGTATACCTGAATATTGTACCAGTCAATAAGACTTCCGACTGAGGAATGTACTTTGAGATAACCCCCGCCGCCCCACTGGGTCGGAGAGAACCTAATTTAGCGGTCAATTCATGTCACTAAACAACTAAAAAGCCAAACAATTACGGACCATGGGGCTACAGCTATTTCAAAATGGAAATTACTCGTCAGACACCTGATACCGCGTTCAAGGGCAACAATTGGCCTTACGAGCATGGGTCAGCAGATATGTTCCTTGGGGCAGCTGGGTTCGTAATTGCTTTGTGAACGAAATTAGCCATGCCTGTATCACTTGAGCAAAGTCGATAATTGAGAAGATCAGGAAATGTTCACCTCAGCTTTGCCGTCGCCAGCTGCAAAGGCATTGAAATCCTGCGAAGATCGTCACATGCAAATTGGGTTTGACCAAATCAGTACCAACCTCATAATCAACATCGATGCCGTCCAACTGATATTGTTTCACCCAGGCTGCCATAGTATTTGCAGTGGCGATGGGATCCGCGTTAGTAGATGTTGGAACATCCGTCGACCCGAACACGGAAACCACAAGCTTAATACCAGCAGAGGCATACTGGGACTTGATAGTAGTGCGCTGAGCATCTGTGAATGTGGTCCACTCGTACGCCTATTGTTCGGGATTGAGATGAGTGCAATTCTGTAAATAGGATGATCGGCGCCAGTACCTTGTCCCAGGCGCCTTCAATGAGAAGGAACGATAATGCGCTGCCACGGAGAGGTAAAAGATATTCATAAGTCTTGCGAAGCCTCCGCGATGAAAGAACTTACAAAACGTTGAATCCCTGTCAAAGGAGTGATCGAATATTAGTCGGCGAAAAATCTGAATTGGATCGTCCTTACTTTGATTGCAGACGCCGCAGGAGGCCCTGTCGTCGAGGGGTCATAGGAATCAGCGTAAACAACGAAATGCGGCGCAGCTGGCGTCGCGCGCCTCAGAACTTCTCTGGCATTGTGATCGAGCAGATCCAAGGCCGTCGTAGCGTTAACGGGAAATGCGGATGCACTGCAGATTGCAATGATCGGAAGAGTGAAGATCCAGATAGAGCTGATTTTCATGGCTGATCAAGGACAGGCAGAAAGACCCAGAGAATAAGCAGCAGAAGAGGGCTAACTGTTGTTTGCTAGCTCACCAACTAGCCGTCCTTTTTATCGTGCGCCCAATCGAATCCAATTACGTCTGTAGATATTTTCAAGAAAGTCGGTAGATCCAACGAATCTCTATTCCGAAAAGAATTCTGAGAATCATGCAATCGTCGGTAGTGTGATTCGTTGGCCCTTGTGCAACGCAATGTCGTCAAAGGCGGTTATCGAGCGCCAGAAAGGTCAAGAGGGCATATGCGTGACCATCGTTGTATAGCACACCGGAGAATAACGCAAGCAGCACACGAGTCAAAACAAGAAGAAGTCGCAGTGGCTGGGAGAATATTGGAAGCTAGAGAAGAACTTATCTTGTGGACGACATTCCTCCAAAGTGTTTCGCGGAAAAAAAAGCATGATCTCGTGCGAGTCATTGAGTGTATGCGCCACATGCTGTTGCCTTGATACAGTTATCACAATGGAGTGCGTCATATAGGGCTTCAGCAAAGGAAGATAACATTACAGGCTAAGGATATAACTATCCACCTCTAAATTCTACGAGTTTGCGGTAATCATCGGGGTAAAAAAGGCTTTGCGTGTCATGCAAAGTATCTGTCTCTCTAGATGGATAAATGAGACAGGGTAGGCTTTCATTATCTGCATAAAGGACCTACCTCGAAAGCACCCTAACCGATAGCCTCTACCAATACAAATCAGGCAGGAAGGGAAGGGTTGAGTGTGTTGAGCATCGGAAGGCAACGCACCTTGTTTAGTTTGGTACCAGTTGAAATACATAACCAAAAGCACATATAATTCCAAAATAATCGGTTGCTGCCAAACGGTCTTGCCTTTGAAAAGCGGGGTACGTGGGGTAACAAGCAAGCTGTCCGACTAGAGTCCAAACCTTGAAGTTGCTTCGTGATTGATAGCCTGGCCGATACAGTTGACCAAGAGAAGCAGCATGGAAGGATGCTGTACGCCGTCTAGACCAAAGCGTCCTTTAAAAGACCTATAGGTAAATGGTATAACATAGCCTTGATATAGTGACTTGTGCCACAGATTAGATACGTCCTTGCGACAGTGATGAGTAGCGTAGAACATCGGTTTGTCAAGGAATCAGTGAACAGCGGGGACTCTTTTCAATAATTTGCACGTGTTGACATGATTGTTTTCGACTGAATCCCGTGCACGTTCTACCAAAGTGGTTATTATGCAGACGAGAGAGCTGTTGTTGTCGTAGAAATAGCATCCATTTTTTTCACTGTCAATAGGCTTGCCAATGCTACCTGTATGGATCTGTCCCAACATTGTGAGAGAATCTGAAGATGGAACCCATCCAGATGACAACAACGTGACAGGTCGTGTAAATGATCCACACCTCTGTTGCCCAGCACGTTGCTAGTAGGCAGGAGGAAATGAGCGAGTGAGGGCCATCTGGAGTTTCATCATGATTTATGCTTGACGCCTAAGGACCGTGAAGCCGGTAAGCTGGCAGATGTTATGTACCAGTTGGCAGTTGCGAGGATAGAAACAAATACTCGGCTCTGATCACGAAATCTAGACAAGATTACAAGTCCGACCCAAGTAAAAATTTCTCTCGCTTTGCCTGGAAAAGTGGATGGCCATTTTTGATTGAGAAGCACTTCCTGATCAGAGGTTAGCATGGAAGGCCGTTTCGATACAAGCGGTATTCGGGATTTCGACGAGCTGCTAAACCCGCAAGAGTCACAACATCGAAAACTGTGATGGTAGCGCGCAAGGTGTGAGTTTTGTGGGTATATGACCGCTGGTGGTCTGCAATACAATGGTAGAGGCCAAGAACAAAGCAGGAGATAAGTGACAGATTAAGAAGATCGGCCGAGTGGTCTTGACACACGTGAATTCGATCAGACTATTCATAGCGAGGAGGGATCAGTATCACAGCACAGCACGAGGCTCCACCTTGCCCGACAGGATTTATGTAAATTGCTTCTATAATGTACTGATAGAATAAAATCAATATTCTTTTTATTAACTCTTTTGGTTCCTTGCCTTCGTTCTATTCTCTTCGTTCCCCTTTCTTTTTTCTGTTTTCTTTTTCTCGTCTCTTTTTTCTCCAACCTCTTTGCATTGGATGTCCTCAAGCAGGACTCAAAAGTCTCAAGAGCGACTTGGAGGAAGAGGTCTACCACATCAGAGCTCTCGTCACAATCTGAGTGCTTCTGGTCCAGCAACCGTTTCTACACTGTACGTCCGTTCACCGCCGTTTCAGAGCATGAGCTCACCATTTACACACCACCCTCGACAGCAAGATCGAAGCGGCTTTGAGAAATCACTACAAGAAGAATCTAAGGAACGAACACTTGATGAAAGACCTGGAGGTATGCTGCCAATTTGTTTTTGATTCCTTTCTTTGGGGATTGCGGGTTCTGGTTTTAAGCTCACATTTGAACCCTCCTCTTTCGCCTCGTCCTCCAGTCCAGGCTAATCGAGGATCTAAGCAACTTCCGCGCCGTCGACAACCTCATCAACGAAGTTTACACTGATCTTCAAGTGAGCATCTTTCTTTGCCTTGCTTTTTTCACCCTTTCTTTATTTCATAACCACTGGAGCGGATGCTGATATACCCCTAATTGATTTGCAGCGAACACAACTTCGCGCACAAACCTCTCTCACTCAGCAAGTGCCGCAAATCAAGAAGGAATTGGAAAACGCCATGGACACTCTGACGGATCTCGGGGAGACCCTTCCCATCATTGACGCTGAGGTCTCAGATATTCGCGAGGTGTACGACTCTGGCCGCGTCAAGGTGTGTCATTCCGTTCCTTTCATATCCTTTCAACACCCGTTTTTTATTAACTATGCACACCAGGCTCAAACTCTCGTAGCTGACCTCACTTGGCTCAACACAGAGTTCTACGAACGCTGGCGAAGTATCATCTTCACCTCCAGCAGCCCCGTTTCTTGGCGGTGGAAGCTCTACCTCCGCACCCTTTTCGTCTTTTCCTTCGTCGTGTGCTCCTGGCTCTTCTACATCTCCCTCACCGGCGCGTACCGTGCCCATCGGCACCGCCTTGTATGGGGCGAGAAGCTGATGTCCTAAATATACCGTTCCGGAGCGAATGGAACGTACGCAACGTACGATCGAGCGGAGCGATGATCCAACTTTTGGAAGTTGGGTCGGCGGGGCATCGACAGCCCCTATCATGCTCCACCTCTACTATCCAGATACAAACACACCAAATCTCACCACAGCTATGCTGCGCACACAATAGTCCCAGGATCATATCGCGGGACACCTATGTTTCCATTACCCCTTTGCTTTCATCTTTCAACGACCCAACTCCAGATCTCCACAACCAACCGGGACCTCTGGCATCACGTCTCTCCTTGCCCAACCTAACAAAATTTTTCACCTCATGCTTTCGTTATCCTAGACCAAACCGAACCGCAATGCCTTTTGTAGCCTTTTACCCCCGTTATCTCGATTCTCTGCTTTCACTGCCTGCCGTCCGCTCATTCGCTCATTGTCTCTCATCCAACTGCACGTTATCATTATCGAATATCATTTGAAGTAAAAATCAGCTTTTTTTTCCCGCTATCTTTTCTCTCTCCATTTTTTTTTCTCTGGGGTAATGGCGTGCGCGCCGCGCCCGACGCCAAAATCGACCGAGTTTGTTATCTTTTTCTTTTCTTTTTTTTCTTTCTGGGTTTGCTCTAGATATCACGCATGAACTTTTTTTCTTTTTTTTTTTGTAATTGTATCATACCCGCACCGTGTAACATTAAAAACCCTCACCCGTTAATTGGACTGCCCCTTGACTTGGAACAACAACATTAACCATTAACACACGTTTGAAACTTGTAAGAACAGGGCAGAAGCTCGTCCCGCCCCCTTCTTCTCGTCATAGTCAGGTTCTAGTTCCAACTACGTATCGACTTTCCCTTGCCTGCGATGGGTATCATCACGGGGACCCTATCCATGATCTCGCACCCTTGCATTGTGCAATTGGTAACGGTATGACTAAATACCGCATAAAGTAATCGCGATCCTCTAAAATCTCCAAACTTAACCAACCGATTCAAATTACCAATGTATGTACAATGTACAATTGTACATAGAAGACGCAAAGAATATAACCCCAGGCGTCAAAAAAAGGCAACAGCTAAGCCCTCAGCCCTCAGCGTCTATTACTATTACTATCAGCCACAACACGACGTCGGAGTGCCGCTGCCGCACACATTGAAACTAAAGACAAGATCCATACATGATAAGGCATTGCCCATTCCGTTTACCTTCGCGTTTGTTGTATTCGCGTTTCGCTTGGCTTGGGCAATGGGCAGGCTTGGGTTTGCCTTTAAAGTGCTCGGGTCCTGTCAAGTGTCCTGGGACCTTTCTGTACCTCTCTTGACTTGATTTACAGCAACCGATTGTACGAATTCAAACTCCCAAAAAAGAAAAAAAAAAACCAATAAAAATTCCAAGAAAAAAAAAACCGACGATTGGATTTCAACCATTCAGAACTACGAAAGCGTGGGTGCTAGTGATACAGTAAGATGTGATAGATGTTGTAGGTGTCATGATAGATAGATAAAAACAGAGATATAGCGAGGTGCGTGTGTCGTGAGGTGAGGTAGCGCGGCGGTAGTGTGTGAGTAGGAGTAGTGTGAGTGTTGTGAGGGGAAAAGGTGAGGGGATGATACAGCGGAAAGAGGTACAAGAAAACTGAGAAAAGAGCAGACAGAAGAGTTCGTAAATCTAACTCGTAAGTCGTGCAGTGGGTGGGTGAGTACAGAGCGGATAATTAGGGTATACTATACAAATATCAATAAGCGTGTACAACAGCATGTTCAGACCAGATGAGAGTGAGGAAAAAGGAAAAAAGAGAAACAGGAAAAGAGTTCAGGAATTTATCAACGCCTCGGAGCGATTGAAAGTTTTTGGTTGGGTTGGGCAGGGATGTCGATAATCGTCTACTCGCCGACTTTACGCCCCATCCCGAAAAAGCCGCGTACTTTCGCATGTCGCGTGGCCTTTGAAATCGTCGATACAACCGGGCTCGCAGGAACCGCGGTTGTGGATGTATGCTGCACAGGCAGCGACGCAGGTAAAGCAGGCACAGGCTCAAACGAGTCCGCGATGAACTCGTTCCGCAGTCTCTGCGGACTCGGGACGGTGGGTTTCGCAGCAGCAGCAGGCGTCGCGGGCCTCCTGGACACAGGAGAAGACGTGATATTCGAGCTCGCCAGTTTGAGCGGCGCAGGGCGTCTCCTCGCCTTGCCCTTCGGCCTCGCCTGCCCAACTCCCATCCCACCAACGCTCCTCGTCGGACTCCTAGGGCTCCTCGGGCTAGAGGGCACAGGCCCAGGCAGCTCCCACGCAACACCGTCGACCAAGAACCCGGTCTTGCACAGGTGCGCGGCGCGGCGGCGGGGTCGCGCGGGGAGAGAGAGCACGCTCATTTTCGCGTTGGTTTTGGAGGTGGTGGAGACGAGCACGCGGTCGTCGGGTGGGGCGAGCCGTGGGTCTTCGTTTTCTGGGAGAGGGAGGAGGTACTTTGGGTCGAGGTCGGAGTCTTCCGAGGTCAGCGAGGTGCGCCGGGAGAGGGAGACGGGGAGGTTCTCCTTGTCTGCGGTGGAGTTTGCAGCCGGGTTAGTGGCGGGCGCGGCGATGTGTGCGGCCACTGGCTCAGACGCGTCGACCATGTCGAAATCCTCTTCCCAGTGCATGTCGACCATGTCCATGTCCATGCCCACATCGCCATCACCCTCGAGGAGATGGGCGTACTCCATCTCTTCGTCTGCGTCCCACCATACGCCACCTTGAGCGTCGCGGTACACATCACCTACACCACCTGGCGCGGCGGAGTGGCCGGCGGTGGCCTTGGCCTGCGCCTCCATAACGCGCTTAATGTTCGCGTCGAGCGAGCCGCCATCGGCAAACTGCATGAGCGCAAGCTCGTTCGCGAGTGGCGGGGGCGGGCGCACATGTGCGTACTTGGAGCGTTTGCGCTGCGCGATGGACGCGGCGCGCTGGGAGGATGTCGCCGCGGGTGTGGTAGGCTGCGCGGGTGCAGGAGCTTGTTTAGCCTTGGGGCGGAGGATGGTGAGGGAGCGGAAGCGCTTCATGCCGCCTTTGCTGTGTGCGGGTGCGCGCTTGGGCTCCTGTGGCACGGGTGGGATGGGGATGTTGGCGATCGCGAAGCTCGCAGAAAGCGGGGCTTTAGCAGGCGCTGCGGCGGGTTTAGCGTGCTGGGCGTTGTACGCGCGGAGGAGGGGCGAGGGTGTGGTGGGTGTCTTGGGGAGGCGGACAAAGAGGGAAGTGTAGCCGTGCGCGGTGAGATCGAGCTCAAAGTTGGACGCGGCGGAAGGCGTGTCGAGGGCGTCGATATCGATTATATGCGCAAAGGAGCCAGAGGGGGCGCGTGCGTGGGTGATGGAGGGCCGGCGGGCTAGACGGGTGAGGGACGGGCGGCGGGCGGAGGTGGTGGAGAGGCGGCGGTGAGGGGAGCGCGGGGCAGGCGAGCCGGGCTGGACGTGGGCTGCCCAGGCGGCGATGCTAGAAAAGGTGCTCGAGCGACGGCGGGTGACAGGGGTGGCTTGGACTGGGATAGGAGGCAGTGGGTAGCCAGGGGGAGAGGGAAGGGGAGTAGGGCGCTTTTTGTGAAGAGGCGGGGGTGGCTGAGAGAGGAAGGCAAATTGGGGGGCAGTTTGGGCGGACATGGTCGTGAAATGAAGAGGGGTTGATAGGTCCTGATGCAAGGTCGAAGCAAGTAGTAATTATTAGTCGTAATAGTAATGTGCAGAGAAGAGACAGGCAAATGTGGGTCGTAAAATGTGGGTTGAAATGCAGGCGATATCCAGACGAGACTAGCTCTGAAATGGGATGCAGAACAAGCACAGCTGCTTCCCATCCTTATATCGCATTAGGACGAGAACAATACGAACAATAGCTTCCACTGTCTATCCACACAGCAATTGTGTCACACCTCACCCATGTCACTATTTGTCCCTCTTTGTTTTGACACCCCGGAAAGGCAAACTTTGTTTCCCAAAAGACAATGAGCCGTCTATTCCGAGCACTTTGCTTCTCTCTCATGCGCATGGTCTCGCGTCTTCGTGTCTTGAACCCCCATGTCATTTTCTCTGCCGTGACGACCGCTAAACGCCCTTTTTTGCCCTTGGTAAGTTGACAGACACAATAAGGCTATAAGCGCAAGGCATTCGCGTCTCTTCGCCTTTCGTTTCTTCAGGACCTTTCTATCGATCGCCCTGTCCCAAATAGGGGCTCACGTAGCTATATATAGTGACGGAAGAGTGCCGTTCGCCTGTTAACGCGTTGCGTTGTCTGCGCGCGCGTCTGACGCAACACTAAAAGGACTACAGACCTCAATTTTTTTTAAAAAGAAAAACGCCGTAACCATACGCATATAATCCTTTGACAGAACGCGACGCACACATCTAAATCCAATCCAGTAACTCCATGTCTGGAATCTGGAATATATAACTTGCTCGATACCTAACCTATCTATCTAATGACTAAATTCAAACATACAAGTTAGACCACGCAATAATCACAATCGATACTAATGTAAACTAACAATGTAACAGTTAACCTAATGTACACAAAACCAAAAAAAAAAGAAAATTGCTGTAACGTGCGAGTTGTTCGTACGTGCGTGCTTGTGTGACTGTGATGAGTGTGATCATGGTGCATGGTGCATGGTAGGAGGATGATGGGAGGGGGAGAGGGAGAGGGTATCAAACTCAAAACTTGTAAGAGCTCAAGTACCAATGTCTATCTATCTATCTGTCTGTGAGTGGTAATGTGTCAAGGTATGTTGTACGATATGTTTATGAATTGTGTGATGTATGCGCGTAAATGTCAAGTTGTGTTGTATTGGATGCATTTTGTTGTATTGGATGTGTTATATTGGATGTGTTTGTTGGGTGTAATGTATTGTGTTGAATGTGATGTGTTGGATGTGGGATATTGGATATTGGATGCTGATGCTGATGCGATGATGGTGACAGTGTACGTGCGACATATCTAGAACATGAGATAGAAGGAGAAGGAAAAAAGGCAAGCAGAGGCAGGAGGGGATTTGGTATGTCAGGATGTCAGGTGGGGGTGTGGGGGTGGGGAGGGAGGGAGAAAGAAAAACGGAACTGTCGATATACTGTGCGTGTGCGTGTGCATGTTCTTGTGCTTTGTTGCATAAGATGCGATGGCGATGTAGGGATATGGCGATGTGTGGATGGGAAAAGGGATACAGACCCGGACCCGGACCCGGATTCGGACTAGGACTAGGATTTGGAATAGACCAGAAACGACAACGTCCAAACCAAAAAAGTAAAAAAGCCATCTTCAAAGAAAGAAGAACAGAACGAAAGTTCAAAAGTCCAAAAGTTCAAATAGTCCAAAAGTCCAATTCAGAAGTCCAAAAAAACAAACAAAAAAAAAAAAAACGACGACAACGACGACGACGACGAAGTGAAATCTGAACCTGAACTCTTGCGACAAAAATGCAACTGACAACTGACAACTGTCTACGCAGTGCGCATGAGGTGGGGATGGGGCGAAGAGGCGATGCCGAACGCGAATTGCAAATGTGAACGCAAATGTGAATGTGAATGCGAATGTGGTTGTGAATGCGAATGTGATTGTGAAGGCGAATGCGAATGTGAGTGAGAATGTAAATGTAAATGTGAGTGTGAATGCGAAGGGGAAGTAGCGATGATTGTTGATCGTTGATTGTTGGGGTAGAGGAAGGAATTACGGAAATGGGAAATGGGATATGTACATGTACGTGGCACAGTCACAAGTCCAATGCAGTGTCCAAAGAGTCCAAAGTCCGATGTCCAAAGAGTCCAAGTCCGAGTTCAACTCCAAAGAGTCCAATGTCCAATGTCCAGAGATTCAAATGTCCAAAGAGTCCAAAGTTCAAGTCGAATCCTCGAATCAAAGTCCGACTTTATAAACGACTTCATAAACGACACCACCACCACCGATGACGACAACAAAAAAAGCGAAAAAATATTTACGGTAACGGATAACGAGGTGCGACGGGCAGTGCGCGATGCAAACTCCACGGCTCAAATGGCAAACAATCAAGAGTCCGGTCAGGTCAGAGTCAATCAATAGTCAGTCGCTCGGTTGCTCGTTCAATCGTTCAATCGTTCAATAGTTCGGTCGGTTCAGTCCATTCTCCAACGTCAGTCCTTCAGTCCTCAGTCCTTCACTCCCCAGTCCTTCGATCCAGTCCAATCAATGCAACTCCAGGAGACTCCAAGGCGAGGGATTAAGTATCAAGGATGACGATCGACGATCAACACGGTGTACATACTTATACGCAGTTTAGACGGTACACGGAAATTGCATGTGTAGGACACGAGATGGAATGTGGAATGTGGAATGTAGAATGTGGACAGGGTGCCGCGTCCAGCTACGTCCAGCTACGTGTAGTGCAGTTCATGGCAGCAGTGTAATGCAGTGCAGTGATGTGATGTAGTGATGTATGAGGTAGGAGGTAGGAGGTATGAGGTGGAAAGCAAGGGGAATCATCAACGAGGTCGTGGCGTGTGCATGTCCAATGTCGTGTCCAATGCACTTTGCACATCGTGCAAGTGGCAGCAGGAAATCTCCATCCCTCTGACTCTGATCCGAGAGTGCGCAAGAAGCGAGTCTGGTGCCTTTTAGTTTTGATTTCGATTTTTATTTTCGGTTTCAATTTCTGTTTTTTTTTTTTTTTTTGTTGTTGTCTGGTATAACAGTATGATATACACAAAGCCTTCGCACCGTCGTATCGTCGTATCGTCGCGTCGTCGATCGAATGAACGAAATGAACGGATTCCGGAACCGATAAATTATTGCGGGTAGGGATAGTGATAGCGGTATCATGCCTGCCTGCCTGCCTGCCTCGACAAGCCAAGCGACAGACAGGCATAACATCATAGCATCATAGCATCACAGCATCATAGCATAGCGTCGGCATACGTGCCATATCACCATGGACAGTGACAGTCTAGTTGAAAGACATTTTTGGGGACCTTGGTAGGTAGGGAGGGTATCGGTATCGGTACAGGTACAGGTACGGATCGCGCAAAGACCCGCTTTTGAAAGTGAGAAAGGGCGTTACTATCCAGGGGCAGACAGATGCCTATGCAGACACCTGGCTAGCCGCATCAGGCAAATTCCGGACCTATAAACACGGACCCACAACGCGTCAACAAAACCGAGGAATAAAAATAAAAATAAAAAAGGGGGGAACATACACCAAGCACAGGCCGCGAATAATCCTCCTCATCGCGCAGATCCCTCGTAGACGTGTCGCGCTGCAGTCGCTGGCGCAGGCGCAAGCCCGGGTCAAGCCTCTCATCCACCAACAAGCTATTGCTCGAGTACACCGACGACGCGGCGTCCTTGTCCGCGTTATCATTGCCATTGTCATCACCGGAGATCTGTACCAGCGGCTCAACAGACGGCTGCTCGTGCCCGTGCGATGACGAGTATGCCGGTGGGAAGCGGACGGTGTTTGGTTCCTGTCCGACATCTGGGGCTGGGTCTGGGCCTGCGCTCGCACCGAGGGGTACGAGGGGCAGGACAGGCGACGGGGGGTTCCCGGTGCCCATTGACCGGCGGTAGTACGACGCGAGGAGCGGCTCAAAGCTCCCGCTATTACTGTAATTATGGGTATGTGCGCTCATCTCCGCGAGCCCTGAGCTGTTACTCCGATCGCGCCTCATTCCACCCACGAGTGCGGCATTCGGTGGTGCTTGAGTACCATTATTGAGGTAATTCGCGCCGTCGCGTGCGGCAGCTGGGAGAATATAGTCACCACTGGCATAAGGGTTGAAATCGCCGTTGTCGTCGAGGTATGCGGAGGTGCGACCTGCGGAGGCAGAAGGGACGGAACTCATGGCGAGACCGGAGCTGGAGCGGCGCTGGAGGATGGCACGGGCCTGGAAGGGGTCGTCTATGGAGCTGCCAACGCCGCTGTATAGGCGAGAGTGGCGGGCACCTGCTGCGGGGTCATCGTCGTCGTCGAGGGGGGTGCGGTGGAAGCCTGCGGCTGCGAGGGTGGCTGAGACGGCAGTGTCGTGTTCGAGACGCAGGGTGCGGCGGCGGCGGCGGAGAGCGAAGAGGAGGTAAAGGATGATGGCGGCGGCGGCAAGGCCTACGAGGACAAAGACAGCAGCGACGGCGCCTGTATTTGAGAAGAAGCTTTAATTAAAGGGTGAGCGTGGAGACGAGTGGATAATTGGGAATAGAACGGACGAGTTTCCCTTGGAGTTGTTGTTGTCTGGACTGAGGGTTGGATTTGAGTAGGTCTGAGTGACAGTGACGAGGGAGCCATCCTGGAGAGTGGAAGTAGAAGTCTCTGTGATGACCAAGGGAGCAGTAGTAGAGACGAAGCCTCGGCTATCAGTTGTGGTAATAACGACGCGGGTAGAAAAAGTAGAACTGGAGAAAAGTGAATGACATATTGGATGACATAAGAAAGAGAGCATACATGATAACCTGAGGCGTTGGTGGTGGCGGGTCGGGTGAGGGGGAGGGAGAAGGTGGGGGACGGGAGGAGGAGGAGGGCGGCGGCGGTGGCGGCGGCTGGGTGGAGCTGGACGAGACAGGCAGCGAGGAGGAGGAAGACTGGGGCGGTGGCGGTGGTGGTGGCTGGGAGGACGAGCTAGAAGAGGAAGGCGGTGGAGTCGTAGACGAGGAGGAGGAGGAAGACGGCGGCGGGGGCGTAGTGGAGCTGGAGACGGAGGACGAGGAGAGAGTGGTAGTAGAGCTAGAGGAGGAGGAGGAGGAGGAGCTGGAAGTTGAACTGGAAGAGGACGAGTTGTCCATGGTGGTTGTGCTCGAAATGGACGAAATAGACGATCTGTGATTGAAATTTAAGTCATCGTGAGAAATGATATCACAGCGAACAAATAATCACAGAAAAAGAGAGGAGCTGCTCGTCGTCGTATTCGTTGGCAGAGACATGAGTGGATGAAAGAAGAGGAATAAATTAAACTCGTTCTTGCCTGCTGCTTATTTTTAACTTGTCACCGCCAAGTATTGTCACTCTTACCTCTCCCACTAGCCATGGACGGCTTTGACGATCTCCTTGCGCCCTCCCGCCACGCTCTCGAGGACAATCCCTTTGCAGACCCCTTTGCAAAGCCCCGTTCCAACTCTCCAGATCCATGGGCCACTCCCTTTGCCACTGAGAATGCCTTTGCAGATTCCACAAGTCCATTTACCACTGAAGATCCACCGAGCACCATCCCTGATCATTCCGACCCCCTCGACTCCGCTGCTCACCACTCTGACGACGACGACGAGTCGCGATCCAACCCCCGTTCACCCGGCTTCCGCGAGAGCATCCCCACCACCTCCTTCTCAGAAACAGCCACCATCCGCCCAGACAACCTCGAAGAGCATACCACCCATGACTCTACAAATCCATCCGACATAGCTTCACCCGCGCCCCCGCTTTCCCCCACTCAATCGAGCAGCGCACCACCCGCTCCATCTTCCTCCTCAGCCGCCTTCCGTACGCCCCTTGATGCGCCCCTCGAGCGCTCCGTAGCTGCCCTCTCCCTAGGCGGAGAGGCCCTCGGCGGATGGCAGACCGAGCACGAGCAGACGCCCTGGCAATCCGAGTCCTTCCCTACACCCACCGCCGCACCACCCGCCCCTGCAAAGCCCCAGGACGACGACGACAGCGACGACGACAAGCCCATCATGCAGGCCTACCAAAAGCAGCACCCCGAAGCCACCACCCCAGTCCGTACCATCTTCCCTTCCAAAACAATCTTCCATACTAACCCTACACCCGCAGACCACAAGCAGCGCCAAACCCCCCGCCAATGGCCTACAGCCCGTCTTCACCATCACCGTCGACGACCCCCAAAAAGTCGGCGACCCCATCCGCTCATTCACAATGTACACCGTGCACACCCGCACCACCTCCCCGCTCTTCGCCAAATCCTCCTTCTCCGTGCTACGGCGCTACTCCGACTTTCTCTGGCTCTACGAAACACTCTCCGCGAACAACCCGGGCGTCGTCGTTCCTCCTGTCCCAGAGAAGAACACCTTCGGCCGCTTCGACGATCAATTTGTGAGGCAGCGCCGCGTCGCGCTCGAAAAGTGCATCACCAAGACCGCGAACCACCCCGTGTTGGGTAAAGACCCGGACCTGAAGATGTTTCTCGAGAGCGACTCGTTCGCGTTGGATATCAAGCATCGCAAGGCGGAGATCGCGAGTGAGAAGGGAGGCTTGATTGCGAGTATCGGCCAGTCCATTACTGGACCTAGGTTTTACGAGACCGATGAGGTGCGCTGTTTCTTATGTGCTACTCGGTCGATGCTAATATCGATTTCGGCAGTGGTTTGACAGACAAAAAGTGTACCTCGACGGACTCGAGTCGCAACTACGCGGACTCGTCAAGTCCATCGAGCTAGTATCCAAACACCGCGTCGGTCCGTACCCCAACCCAGCTCTCCAAAACTTCTCCCAAATCTAATTCAAATCCTAGAACTAGCCACAGCGACAGGCGAATTCGCACAGAACGTGACCGAGCTCTCCGAATCGGACGTGGGCAAGCAGCTCGCCCACTCGCTCGCGGGGCTCGCGGACATCGAGCGCGCCGCGCAGGACCTGCAAAGCGCACAGGCAGAGCACGATCTCACGACGCTCATGGCGACCGGTGCGTTCTTCTACGTGTTCTTCCGTTTACATTAAATTAATAGTGGTTCGTATGATAGTGGATGAATATGCGCGGTTGATCAACTCTGTTCGCGTGAGTGGATGGTTGTATCTTGGTACCATTGTATCTCTTAACACGCATGTGCCGTTTCTAGCTGGCGTTCTCCTCGCGCATCCGGGTATACCACGCATGGAAAAACCAGGAAAACGAGCTACTGCGCACTAAACAGACGCACGAGAAGAACCGCGCACAGGGGAAAATTCCAACTGACAGGCTGGGGTACTCGTTGACGCAGATCGCAGATGTGCGTATCTCTTATTTTTTTTTAAAAAAAATTTACTTTTACTGATACCACCAAAACCCTCACATACACTCACTCACTCACTTATATACGCACACAGGCGGAACGAAGAGCGTCAGACGCAAAACTCGAATACGAGCAAGTTTCAAAGCTAGTCAAAACTGAGATGGCGCGGTTCGAGCAGGAGCGGATCGAGGATTTCAAAGAGTCGTTACAAGCTTTCCTCGAAGGGATGATTTCGAGGCAGAAGGAGGTTCGTCTGTCTTCCCTCCTTTCTCCTTTTTCTTTATTTTTTAATTTTTTAATTTGATATTGTTTGTTAACTCTCTCTCTGTGTAGCTTATTGCTGCGTGGGTCAATTATCAGCAGATGCTTTTGAAGAAAGTGGGAGGAGGAGGTGGTGGTGGGGCTGGGGCTGCTCAGGCGCAGGCTCAGGCTCAGGCTTAGACTCAGGCTCAGGCCTGATGTTCGTTCTACTTATTCGCATTTCGTACATTCATCACTCACAAAAACATGAACATAAACACTTATACCTTAGTTCTAAGCCATTCATTTGTACTTTACCTATTATTGATTTTTTTTTTTTCGTTCGGATTTGAACTCGCACTCGCATTTGAAACAAAAAAAAAAACCATAAAAATAAACAGGAAGGAGGGATGCCAAAAATGTTGTTTTTTTCATTGTTGCAATAAAATGTGCAAAGGTGTACAGAAGAGTAGTAATAATGATAACAAATTGCCTTTATATAAAATGCGAGAAGAAAAAAAAAAGAACCGGTCCACGCAGCGCGTTTATCGTGCTAAGCGTACAACGCAGTTATAAGTCCCCGAAAGTATTGGAATTTTTAAGCCAGCAAGTCAAAGAGACGTATAATAAAAAAAAATCCAGCACAAACCACCCTTCTTCTCATCTCACCCACATCACTCCCAATATCGCGGTACCTTTGACCCGTCAGGGTTCGTCGTCTCAAAAAAATCCGCGGGTCTATCGCGCTTCAAGTTCCGCCGCCTATTATTCACAGGCAACCGCTGGTACGCCGAATCTTGACCGCCCATACCTCCAAACTGATTCCACTGCTGTTGCTGCTGCTGCTGCTGATACCCACCAAGCGCCGCAAACCCTCCCATACCCGGCACCCCCACCCCCGCAGCAGCAGCCGCAACAGCCGCCGCCGCCGCCTGCTGCACCTGCACCTGCTGCTGCTGATACGACGACGCGAGCGCGAGCGTCTGCGCCACCGCCTGCGCATGCGCGAGCTGCATCTGCAGCTGCTGGTGCTGCAGCTCCGTCTGCTGCCGCACCGCCCGCGGCAGGTTCGGGTTCTGCAGCGCCTGCGAGATCTGTGCGATCTGCGCTTGCAGCTGTGGGATCTGGTCGACGAGCATTTGGGACATGTCCATGTTCAGGTCGGGCTGCTGGTCCGAGTATATGTCCTGTTCGCCTAGGTTCGCGTCGTCCGATGCACCGGTCTGCGGTAGTCAAACCCCACGAAAAAGAGGAGAAAATGAGTGTGGTATAGTCAGAAAATGTTGTTTACGGAAATATAGCTGGCATGTTGTAAAAATACACAAAAAAGTGAAAGTGTGCTCGTACCTGTGTGCCATTCGCGTCAGATTTCGCAGCGGAGCCATCTTCGCCTCCTTCCTTTCTGCTCTCTTCGATAGCTTTCTCAATGTAATCGGTGACCTTTGTCCGCGTGGGCTTGTCCACCGCGAGTTTATCCAGCGACGGGATCTTCTTCTGGCAATTCGGGCACACGAAATCTCGCTCAAGAAGATATGTCTGTATGCATTCCTCGCAGTAGGCTTTATTACAGCACGGCGTTTTTACAGCGTCCCGGAAAAGCTTGTTGTCTATCGGACATGCTAATGTTGCGTCCGACGGCACCTTCTCGCGGACCTCGAGCGCTGTCAAGCCTTTCACGCGCGCCACTTTCTTTTGCCATGATGCCCTTGAAGGTTACATAGTGAGATTGAAACGCAGAATTTGAAGGAAAGAAGATACAGAAACTTACACGTCAGGTTGAGCGACAACGTAGCCTCCGTCAGGAGTCACCATCACACCCTGTGTCAGTTCGGAACTGTTGGGGTTTTCCACCGCCTTTAACATACTTCTAGGTATACCTGTCGTTCTCTTGATACGCGGTCTGTTGTCAAATTCACGATCACTATTCGTCGGGCAATCCTGAATCCAATGTCCTTTATAAATTGCAAAAAGATGAGTCATTTCCTGAGGGCATCAAGCAAGGCGCAATGGCGAACCTTTCTGTCCGCAGCGGTAACACACATAACTAGGAGGCAGAGGCTTATCACTGTGAGATTGGTGCGGCTGGAAAGGCTTTCCACCGCGGTTGAAGCCTGTACCTCGTGTATTGTTATAAATACGTTGCGAGCTGTGGAAAAAAAGGCAGAGGCAAGGCAAGACAAAAAAGCAAACATTGTTCATTAGACACGAAGCTACTACATAGATAATAAAAACCCCTGAAGGGTAACACCAACTGGGACATCTTTTCTTGGGTTTCTTCCCAGTTCTGAGTCTGGGCTTGGAACATGGCAGCCATTGCGGCCGCCTCATCCTCTTTGGTGATGTGGCTTGCCACCACTGGTGTCTATGTCGAGAAAAAAATTGTAAAGGAGAAGTCCACCAGATGCACATACGTGAGCTACTCACCGGTGTCGGTGTCGATTGTTTGGAGGGAGATACAGTTGTAGGTTCTTCTTTGCCATCAAATCTCTTAGACATGGAGCCCTTGTGCCAGGTGATTCCACCAGGGGCTGATCCCCCTCGGGACACGGGCTCGGAAGTGGGTATTGGCGGCGGACCGCCCCCATTAACATACAACGACGCCTTGCCCTTGCCCGGTCGAGCAGCAGGGAGACGCTTTACGATTACAGAAGACGATCGCGGGATAATTTGGGCATCATCTTTGAACTCTGCCCTCGGAGGGTTCAGTCATCGGGATAGGGTGGCTGACACAAAACGCACCTTGCTTTGACGTCGCATCGTACACATAGAGATCAAAATCGTTCGCCTTACCCATGTTGTTGGCAAGAATGATTTCACGTTTCAAATCGAAGACAGATATACCGGTGCCATCGAACGACACTCTGGACTCGTCCTTCCTTGAATTGAACTTGTAAAAAACAGAAGATGCCATATTTATTTGAATGACAAGGACGCTGCTAATTAACTAGGGATGGAAAAAGAGGGAGAGAAAAGGTATAGGAACACAATGTGGTCGAGGAGCAAGGTTGTGCCCTTACACTCGGAGGGTCAACAGCCAAATTTGTAACGTCAGCGTCACAGAGCAATTGAACCGGTTGGTTGCCCGTTGGTTGCCGAATCCGGCATTATTGCGATCACGTGCATCGTGTCCATCACTAATTACTAAAAGCAGTTAACGTGCTCAACCGACACCACGGCCGGACACTTGTTAATAAAAAGTCGTTCGACCCCATCAACTTTTCGTGCGACCCACCCCCCTCCCATCATGACCTCAACAGCGAGTGGAATCCAGACCACTCTCCCTACCGATATACACCACCGGGCTAATGCAACCAATGGAAATCCTAAAAAACTCGTCGTCACAGAGGCTGGACGCGAGGTTGACAAACGACTTGATAAACACGAAACGTATGCCCAGTATTTTTCATATTTGTTATGTTTTCTTGACGACTCTCATAGTTATGAATTCGGCGGCCCTCTGGGTGTTTGCGCTATTATGACCGGCTTCCCTATCTTGATGTACTACCTTTGGATATGTCTATGGTTTTATGATGGTTCCTTGGTCCATCCTACCTCTGTCGACGATATCAAACCTTTCTTATGGCGTATGTGGGGACATATAGCCAAAGTACGTTCTCAACGTCTTGAATTAATAAACTACTCAACTTTCTTTTTTTAGGACGCCAGTCCAAACCTGTATGCTTGGAAAGTCTACTCTGGAAACTTTTTCTTCCAACTATTTATTGCCTGGCTGCTGCCTGGCTATCAACAAGACGGTCTTCCCGTCCCTTCTCTCGGGTACAAAACCCTTCGGTACAACTGCAACGCGCTAGCATGCCTCTATACCACTTTGATTACCGCCGCCATTCTACACTATTACCACATCTTCCGTTTGACAGAGATCATAGACAACTATGGCCACCTGATGACAGTATCCATGTTCTACGGCTTCGGCGTCTCCCTCATAACCTATCTATATGCTGTCTTGACCAATACCCAGATTCGTATGTCAGGAAACTTCTTCTACGATTACTTCATGGGTGCTTGCTTGAACCCACGCCTGGGAACCATTGACTTGAAGATGTGGGCCGAGGTCCGAATCCCATGGGTCATTGTCTTTTTCCTCTCTGTCTCTGGGGCTTGCAAACAGTATGAACAGTTGGGCTATGTCACACCTGTATGCCTTACTTGTATGTCTTTGTGGATATACTCTAATTTGTTTTTTTAGAACATGGCCTTTATGATCCTCGCCACTGGATTCTATATCAACGCTTGGTATGCTTCACAATACTATAATTTGCATCAGCTGTATTGATCAATTTTACAGTGCCAAAGGAGAGGAGTGCATTCCCCAAACTTGGGATATGTTCCATGAAAAGTAAGCGAACGAAAAAAGTACCACATGGAAATTTTATCTAATGATTCTATAAATAGATGGGGCTTCATGGTTATATTCTGGAACTTCTCTGGTGTACCCTTCGTAAGTTTTATGTATTATCTCTTTTCTTCCGCTTCTAATCAAGGCAACAGTCATACGTGTATTCCGTTGTCTACATGGCCTCCCATGATCCTTCTACCTATCGCTTCTCGACTGGGGGCTACATCTTTATTTATACAGTTCTTTGTACTGCTTATTATATGTATGCTCGTTTTTTTAAAAGAAAAAAGATACCTACTCACGTATTGTACACAGTTGGGATACCGCGATGGCTCAAAAGAGCCACTTCAAAATGCAAACTCAGGGAATCACTGAATTCCGCAAAACTTTCCCTCAACTTCCCTGGAACACGGTCAAGAACCCGACCTTCATTGAGACCGCTCATGGGTCAGTTCGACAAAAAACTTACTTACAGAAAGATGTACTAACTCCTACTGAAAACACATCTAGAAACCGTCTGCTTACTAGCGGTTGGTGGGCATACTCCCGCAAACCCAACTACGTCGCCGACTGGACGATGAGTCTGACCTGGGGCGCGATCATCGGCACCGCTAGCATCATCCCATATTTCTACTCCATATTCTTCATCGTTGTCCTCTTGCATCGGTGCACTCGCGACTTTGAACGGTTCGTCCCTTGATAAATGTGCGATTATGGGCAAATTATTTACGATTTTTATTCCTATAGGTGCTCCATCAAGTATGGCAAAGATTGGGAACGCTACTGCCAAATTGTCAAATATAAATATATTCCAGGGATTTATTAAGGTCTACATTGTTATTTGTTGTTGTTACATTACCACTACAATACCAAAAAACTTTAATAACACTGAAGTGAAAAATAGTGATGCTACATATTGGTATTTTTGTAGGAAGGATAGGAAGGATCGCCGGAAGCAAAATCACCATCATTTTGTTCAACGGGATCTCGTTAACAATCTCGGAAGAAAAAGGATGCAAAATCCCAATACGGTCTATATGATATTCCACCAATGAAAGTAGACTACATAGTTATTTTTTGTCTGCTGCAGCCTTCTTGTCCGTGAACGATTTTAACCTACGACAAGGGGCGAAGTCCAGTATCAGAATCCTTTTTTCTACACATGTATAGCAAGAACTCACCTTTGATAATCTCGATCGACTTTGGCTTCAAGTGACTTCTTCGATGATTCTTCATCTCTATCGTCGCCATCATTCTTCTTGTCCTTGCGTTTCTTTTTCTTGTCCCGAGAACTGGCAGCCTTATCCATGGCCAAGAATTCCTTTATTGATGGCAGCGCAGAGCTCGAAAGAGGTACGAGTCGCATAGGCTGATCGCCCTCCATATCTTCGTCGTCACTGAGATCCCCGTGGCGTGGAGGTGAGGATCTGGATGATGACGCCTGTTTCGTTATAGAAGTAGGAAGCGGTATACTGGGTTTGGTTGGTAGTTCCACGTCATCTGTTTCTATCCACCGCCTTGGACCATCTGGCACTGGGGATTTTCCTCTAGGGATTTCTGGATTGTTGTCAGATTTTGGCTTATTAGCTTCAGTTTCACTTTCTTCGTCGTCATCACCGAGGTCTATGCCTTCGTAGTCGCCTGCACCGGCAAATATATCAAAATCTTCGTCGATGACCTCTTCCTGAGCAGGAACACTTGTGGTATCCACTTTTGCTGGCTCGGAACCCGCTTTTACTGGGTCAGGTGGTGGAGGCATTGAGGAACCCGTTGGAGCGTTTGCTTTTGAAAGGGTAGAATCTTCATTGTCTACCTTTCTTTTCTTCTTCTTCTTTTCACCTTCAGCACCGTCTGATTTTAGCTTCTTCTTCTTTTTAACTTCTGGCTGGCCTATAGGCTTGAATTTTCCCTTTAGCTTGGCCTGCTCCAGCAAGCGAGCTTCTTCATCAGCAGCGCCGTCTGCAAAATTATTACTTGATTTAGAACCGGCTCTCTGCTCCTTCAGTTCCCGCAGCAGCTCTTCACGGGTTCGTTTCTTCGGAACGGTTGTCGGGGGATGGGACGATGACTCCAGAAACGCTTGGTCTAGAGCGTCAAGATCTTCGTTAGTCATTACAGACCTCGCTTTATTCTGCTCAAGTAACGCAAAATCAAGGCCTTTTACAAGGATGGAATGTTCGCTGTCGCCACCAAGATACTTCCTCTGCTCTTCAACCTAGTCCAAAATGTCAGCATTGTTATTGCATATCACAGAAATAAAAGTCACCTTCGCCTTGTCTTCATCAGCATTTTTCCTCTCAAAGTCTTCGAGTACGGCTTCAACCTGATAATACCAAAGCAATATAGTTAGCAACACCGCAAATCCATACGTTTCGCCAAAAATAACGCACGTGTGCGTAGTCATTTCCACCTCCAACCCTTCGTTCTGCCGCACGGTCGCGATATTTTGAAGTTTTCGCATCTGGCGCTTTCTTCTTCACGGTCCTAGGCTTAAATGCCGGTTGAGAGGCATCCTCTGCGATCTTTCTTTCGTCATTCGAACGTCAACCCAACTATGTATACGGCTCATTAAAAAACCCACTTTTTTGGAGGGGGAAGTAGGGAGCTACGTGAACTCGAAGCTGAACCGAGAGTAGATGATCCTCCTGGACGTGGAGTTTGGAGAAGACGACGAAACGATTCCTAGTGGCAGGTCCAATTAGCGTAATATGAAGAGGTTGTAACTCCGAAATCGTTACCTGATCCATGGGTGTGAAGTTGGTAGGAAGAGTTATGAGAACTGGACCAGTTATAGTAGGAAAGGTATTCTATGAAATGTTGGGATTGTCGTTGGATTATTGGCAAGGTAGGCACTAAGGCTGCAAGTAGCGACTGACTCTCTCAACGTTGAATGCTGCAAGACTCAAAGCCGGAGTGTTGACCTTATTTGCTCTTATTTCATTCGGAGGTCTTTGTAGCAACGGAACAGAGCTTTACTTCCGTTCCGGGACCTTGTACGTCACTTCTCGCTCTCTGAAGTTCTCCTGATGCTCTTCACTTGCCACGCTATAATTTCGACCGCGCCGTTTACCCGCTTGACCATTCACTGGTTTTTTTCTGATAGTTTACTTATCCAATTTTTATTGGGGCGGTGACCATCATACTCGGATTGATTGATGGGGTGTAGTCATCGTTATCAGCACTCACTGAAAGATTAATTGGTGCAATGTCTATGCAACAGAGAGCTGAGGCTGAAGAGTCAAGACGGGACATCAAGCCAGAGAAGTTGAATATATCGCATTATAATACAATCGGGGATCAAGCCCATTCATTTCACATGTACTGCATTAAATTGTTATTCGACATTGTCTTTCATTGTGCCTTCGTAATTTCTGCCCTTGAACCTACAAACAATCAATATCCTAACCATATTGCAGAAGAAAAGGAGATACATACCTTTACACTGTATTTCTATCTCTTTTTCTCTTCCCTCCTCTAGAAACCATGAAATGCAAAAATGTGAACAGTAAAACTTGAAAGAGTGCATCAGAGCCATAATAAATATGATGGAGGGAAGGAGAAAATAAGTTTGAAGAAAAGCATCAAGATGCTTGACATATAAAAGTTGTGGGTAAAAAAAGTCAGAGGCGACCATCTTCACAAAAAAGTGAGGGCCGTGCAGGGAAAGTATATGCGGAAAAGGTATAAGAAGGCAAGTAAGTACGAGTGTAAAAAAACTGGAATTAAAGATGGATGATGCGTATAGATTCGACGGATGGGTGACCCGAATAACGTCGTGGTGGATGTGCCAGAAACAATGACAGTGAAAGGATGGAGTGGTTAGGATTGGATGATTTAAAGGTCCCATGCGTGTGGTTTGTTCATATTGGGAAAATGACTGATTACTTCGATCCTTCTATCCTGCCAATCACAACAAAGACACCAACAAAGACGTGCAGAGATCCAAGGACGAGAAAGAGAAAAAGTGGATACAAACGACAACGGGAAGGGTGTACTCAACACAACGCGGCATTCAAGCCGCACTGTACAAGAACAGATTATTCGTTGCAGCAATCTATTAAACGGGTTAGTTTAAAAAAACAAAAGACCGATTTAAGAAATATCTTACAGCAATAGTGTTTTCACGTGGATGCCAGCTTGCATGAAGAATCTTCTTATTAAAGTCAAGTGCGTCCATCGCCATAGCATCCCTCAAGCCACCCGGTCTAGGTCCGTTCTTCATTCCAGGTTTACCTCCTGGAAGAGGCCCACCAATCTTCTTCGCCTTGAAGGCTGATTTATCAGCTTGTAGTACGACGTCGTTCATCGTATCGGTATCGTATATCCGGAAGTAATTGTGATATGAGCCGGTCAATACGTGCCTACGAAAAAGTTAATATGAGACCAAAATAACCGCATCATAGAGGGTGGGGAGAGGGAGAGCTCACTTATCATCTCCTCCCCAGATACATTCGAATTTGTCGAATATGCAATCGTTTTCATAGAGATCACACAGCTTGCCTCTCAGATGATCGTGAATGGGTATGGTTTTAACAGGCTTTGATTCCATGTTGATGTCCCAAATTTTCAACGAAAGATAATCGCGGGAAAGAATGTAACGGCCATCGTGGCTAAACTTGACGTCAGAGATGGAAGATATGATTTCAGAGAAAAAGGATCGCGTGGTAGGATCTTCTTCTTCCTCAAAGCCTAGATAACAAAATCAGATCTCTCTTTTCATAACGCCGCGCGTTGACTGACATTTAGCGTGGCGATCACAAAGAGCAGAATCCCGCATATCTGCGAGCTTGATGTTGCTTTTTGAGCTTGAATACATGAATAGATTGCATTGGGTTGGATGGAACTCAGTTGCGGTGATAACTTCTGTTAGTTCCTCCATATTCACAGGTTTGATGTCGACAATGTCTGTAGAGATGGCAAAAATTGCATTAGTCAGCCGGAGAAAACGACAATCCTGGATTATGAAAAAGGGGAGAAGTAAAGTGCTTACTAAAACTCTGGTCGCTGGTATTTAAGTTCCAGAGGTTGATTCTCAAATCGTCCGCCGAAATGTATGTCTCTTGATCAGAGTTGACTGAGATGGAATGGATGTGGTAAGCATGTGCGTTAGAGTAGACTTTTCGAGGAACAGCAGCGATGATATTGTCTTGTTGTGTCATCCGAGGGAGTCGCAAGTGGCTTGTGCTAGAAGGGGCAGCTATGGGTTGCTGGCCATCGAAATGATTCGATTCAGATACCACCCGCAATGATTTCTCGAACACTTTCCAGAGCTTGATCGTTTTATCTGAAATACTATTTTAGCAGCGTAAAAAAACAAATATACGTTGAAACTGATTCACCGTTTGTTGATAATAGAAAATGCGCCGAATTCTGTCGTTTGCACCATTTGATCTTGTTAATCTTCTCTTCAATTTCAAGTGATTTGAGGTAGTCGAATTCTGGTTCGTGCGATTGGAATTCAGTATAGAATTTATACTCGCATCCTTTTTTCTGAAGCGATAGAATCGACGTTAGCAGTGCGACAGAATGTCAAGGAGGACAAGGGAGTTCCAGGAGAAGCGCCACTTTATCCCTTGCGGTGCCACATATGGAAACAAACAATAGTACGATAACGTACCATTTCATTGCGTTCAAATAGAACGACACGTCCACCCTTGTCTCCAGTGGCGAGATAGTTTCCTGTTGAATCGAACTCCACGGTGGATATGATGTCGGCTGATATCAAGAGCTAATTAGAGGCCGCCGCATGGTGACTAGCACGCAGATGGCACACAACTGAGATAGCGATCAAGGTAGTAGATGCTCACCCTCAGTGATGTCCTCGACCTCGCCCTTGTCACCGAAACACTGAGCAAAGCGCCAACCACCAGAGCCTGAGGGGTCTTCCATGATGGATCTTGGATTGTATATGTCACGCGGGGTTTAAGATGAATAACACGATATGGAAGATTTCTTCCGATTACAACGCCGACCTCTGGAGAGCTGAATGTTATATACGAATGGCACCGTTAAAAGGGAAACCACTGATAAGAGAAGTAAGAGTAGTTAGTCAAGATTGGGAGGAGTGTGTGTAAGGCGAGGACAACACCTGCCCTGTGACATGGCCGTGACTATCGCTGACATAATTGCCTCATCACCACCCATTGGCCCACCCGACATCTCCCTTTCCTCCACCACAACCCTTAACAAACCATGGCCATCGCTCCTATCACCGGCAAACTCAGAAAACGCTTTTGGCTCGACGTTGGCTGCGCCCTTGGCCTTGGTATCTCTGCAGGATACGCTTACTGGTAAGCATTGGACCTCTTTATCGCGTGTACTTGTATGCCAACTATCTCCCAGGTATGGAAGCCACCTGAAGCACAGTGAGTAACTACAAGGGTATCATCGTATCATCAACGCAGGAACAAACCCGTTATTTTTTTTGCAGTTGAACGCCAGGAGAACTTCTACATCAAGCTTGAAAAGGAGAGGGCTGCCGCCGCCGCTGCTTCCTCATAAAAGTGTCGTCGATATCACCCTCAACCACGAACCTTTCAGCAACTTAGTTCTAGAACTGCCTAGACACAGCAAGCGACTTGATGTTATTCAACCAATACAATTCATTAATTTCATAAAGTCAGAAGGCGTCTAAACTACGTGTTATATATCCAATGCATAATCCTACCGAAAATAAATTAAGTCGCGTCTCAGTGCTATCTGTTCGAACCATTCCACACCCCTAGACGTTTCAACTCCTCGCAGCTCTCAATAACTTCGTCCTGTATCTTCTTGACCTTCTCCCAATCTGTCCCAAATCCGAAGATGCCAATCTCTGCATCTTTCCGTTGTTCTTTTCTATTGAGTCCCGCCCTACACCGAGCATATAAGTCTTGAGTGTATGTTTGATCAACTGTATCCTCGAATCTCGTCAAGGCGGGTCCGCGTTTTTTCCCTTTGCCTTTGACTACCTTCTGTAATTTCTGTTTCTTTTTGGATTTCGATTTCGTGCCTTTCTCCGTCGAGTCCTTCTGACCCTCTGCATCCGGTGAGTCGTCGTTGACGGGTTCTTCCACTACTCGTCCCACTTTGACGCCTTCTTTCGCAAACTCCGCACCAATAACAGGGTGTTGGGTGAATTCTGTTGGATTCACGAAATAACGGACACCAAGTCCACCTGTTTCCATTTCGGTAGAATATTTTCCGGCAGGTGAGAAAGCAAACCGAGGATCTGGAGTAGGCGGTGTCGTAAACAGATTGGGTAGTGATGATAATAGAGAGAAACCGATCAACATGAGCAGAGGGAGTAGTTGGACAAAAAGTGAGCGAGGTTCAGCATTGGCATTCTCTCCTGTGCGGGGAGCACCACGTGTGAAGGTTTGCGTCCGGAAACCATTTCCCCCGAATGTAAAGACAGCTACGTAGATATGTTAAATTTGCGAAGAGAGGAGGAAAGTATTACATACTTGGGCCGCCGCCAAACGTTTGGAATCCCTGGCCAAATCCTGGACCGAAAGCACCGCCCGTGCCCCCAAAGAACATATTGAATAGATCTTCAGGACTGAGTTCTCCGTCAAATCGTGCCCCACCACCTGATGCAAACCCAGGAGATCGTGAAGGCATGCCACCGAAACGGTCTTCTGGGTCAGTCCCACTGTCAAATACGGCGCGTTTTTGTGGGTCTGAGGTATCTTGTTAGCGAGTGCACATTAGATTACAAAAAGTAAAACCAACCCGATAATACTTGGAAAGCCTTCGACACGACTAAGTAGAATGTCCTTTGAATGCAATATACCGGAAGCGAATATAATTTGACGCTTACGTTTGAAAGCTTCATCTGCCCCTGGGGCACCGTTCTTATCCGGATGCAATGCTAAGGCGAGCTAGATTCACCAAAGTAAAATTAATGTATAACTTTCAGTGCAATGGTGTAACCAGGGCGCACCTTGCGATATGCTTTTTTGATTTCCGCTTCGTCGCATCCCTTCTGTACGGCAAGGATTTCGTAGTACTCGGTCACTTTACATGACCTCACGCGTTTCACGACCGCCAGTTGTTCTGGAGTATAATCCCTCTTCTCCCCACCCATGCCACCTGCCGTACCAGCTGCTTGACCAGCCTTCGGCTGCGCACTCGTATGTCGGTGCTTGATGCCAGCAGCAGATGGGTGTTCTTCGGTCGTCGAGTTAGTCGAGGCTGAAGGAGTTTCTTCTTCTTTAGCCGCGCTCGCATTTATTTTCGCCAGGAGTGCAGTGGCCTCGGGAAGTGAGAACAGTGATATAGACTTGGATGTGAACTTGCGCGCCGCCGACCAATTACCAGCTTCGTAGTGTTTGCGAGCGATAGCGAGGCATCGCACGGCTTCATCCTTGTTTCCCTCCATGTAGTATGTACAGTTGCTTGCGTGGTATCCTCCAGCGTCTGGCGCTGAGTAGTGGATATGGAAGTTACACCTGTTGGTGGGAGTCGAGGACCCTGGGTGAGGACTTGGTGGGGACGTGGAGAATTAACTTGATCAGGTACACCTCATTTGATTTATTAAAATAATTATTTTAAGGGTTTAACTGACCAGTAAGGTATATCATATTATGTAACTGTGGGTAAATGAGGCAGAAGAAAATAATTTCCGTTAATGCATATGTTACTTAGCAGATAAGACGTAATCTATATCAAGTCGCAAAGGTGGACAACGATGGTTTATAAATCACAAATCCTTCAACTCGCATGCCAGTGGCATCGTCCTCCCAATCGGCGCAAGCTGGCGCGGTGCCCTCTGCCCAGGAGGAGAATGCAGAGCTTGCAAAGTTCAGAGCTGAATGGCTAGAAGAGCTTCAGAGGCGGAAGGATGAGGCCTCAGGGGCCTCCAAGAACTCCGCTCCCACTGGCTCAACCTCGAGTACCCAGGTCAATAGAGCTGGGCAGCCGACCACAGGCGTACTCCAATTTGATACATTTAAAATCCAGGAAAACTTGGCTGTTTCTGCTGCCAGAGATACCGCCGCTACAACGCCCCCTGCCTTGACACATCCAGCAGTGCGCGACGGCGCAATCCAACCTCCTCCTCAAACTTTTCCTATTTTGGAAAAAGCGCTCAAAGCATACAGACAAGCTGTAGACTATGAGCAAAAGGGAAATTATGACGAAGCGCTTGTATTATACCGACAGGCATTCAGATTGGTATGTCGTTTGAACGTGGCATTGTTGGTATACACGTAAACTCATCAAAGTGGTGTCATAGGATGATAATGTCGATCGCGCATATCGTCGCGAAGAGAAGCTTAAGGCTATAGTGAGGGAGCAGCAAGCACTCCAGGCACCAAAACCTGCTACCGAAATAGATGAACTGGCAGAAAATTTCAAAGAAGGAGCAAGAATTACTAGCCCACCTATATTGAAGAAAGGGCATGGAATTACTGGCACAATCGCAAGCATCGTGGCCCCATTCCTGGAGAACGCGCTTCAGTTTGAACCTGAGAAAGAAGGCGAACCCGTGCTATTAAACATGTTGCCTGAAGAGTTGCTTGTGGTAATTTTGGGAAATTTAGATCCCACGTCTATTGAACGGTTTGCGAAAGTTAGTAAGAAGGCAAGGGTAGTCAGCTTGGATCCAGGAATATGGAGGTGAGTCGTTTTAATGATCACCAAATACAAGGTATGATTAACAATTTGGTCCACTAGAAAGCTTGTTCAAAGAACCTACTTACCGCCTCAAATTCCAGACTACGATGTCATTGTTCCTGTGATTGAAAAGTTCTCTTGGGATTTTCGTCGTGTCTACATTGAACAACCTCGTTTGCGCCTGGATGGAGTATATATCGCAACATGCCACTATGTGTGCGTCGCCTTGAATTTCTTGAAGTACATACTGAAACCAATTCATAATTCGTATAGGCGACCTGGTCTCAGCGAGAATTCATGGGTCAATGTAAGATTCATGAAGCATTCACAATTACCCAACAATTAACATACGCTTTCAAGACGAGCCATCTCATAACTTACCACCGCTACTTGTAAGCATACCCTATTTAATATTTTATCATAAATAGATCTAATTTACGCATCACAGACGGTTCTATCCCAACGGGCTTGTTCTTTCTTTGCTGGCTAACGAAGAGCACTCCCCACAATCTATCATTCCTCTTCTAAAGCCAACTTTGCGAATGAACGTACGCCTGATTTCACCTTTTCCATGGCGCAACAAACTAACCACACCTCTTTCATCCAGGGTCTTTTCTCCGGTCAATGGACTCTGAACGGTACCATTGTGCAGCTAACAAACCTCCTCGACGCAAGCGGCCGATTCTCCACGTCTCTGCCCTCATCTGACGGTGTATTATCTGGGGGCGTGTCTCGAGTCTCTGGCCATAGCCACGGCAATGCCAACAGCACGAGCGACAGATCAGACCAGGAACCACGCTATACATTCTCAATGACGCTCAACCTTCGATCCCGCCCGCTCGGCCGGTGGAATAGGATGGACATTGAGAGCTACGATTCGGTCAATATAGAGACGGGTGATGTCTACCCCATCATGCTTAAGCATGAGAGGCCGTTTTGGTTCTCCAAGGTCCGGTCTTACTCTTAGGTGGGGTATTATAATACTTTTATGAGTAGCCTACACATGCTGGATACGATCAGCAGGGTGTGGTTGTTCAACTGCTACTTATCAAATGTACCATGAATGTAACAAATGTAAAGGTATGAATTATTCAAAAATGTTAAATACTATGGGATCGCAGCATTATGGCACACGACACCAACAAAAAAGAAAGAAACACAATAATAATAGGATTGATATATGTATAAGAAGAGGCTGGGGGTGTGGGGGAGGGGGGATATTTGTTCTGCCGCACCTAAACATAACACGAAAAATTTCGCCAACGTTTCTAAATTAGTAGTGATTGATGAAGATGCAAAATAAAAGAGAGAGGAGAAATCGTTTGTAACTCCTCTACAAATAGGTTTAATGAAGATAGATCTTCGGTATGTGTTTTTGAAGGCACCATGTATCGCCAGACTGCGGCCATTAACGTAAGACCAATATGGGGGGAAGCCTGAAGCCACATGAACACGGTCGGTACTTGAGTTACTCCGTGATTCAGATAAGCTTTCTTCCCCTGCTTCCGATATCATCCACCTCGACGCGCTTCGGGTCTATGTATGTAAAACTCCGCTTTCCGCTTCCAATAGTTGTTGCATTTGTATTTGTATTTTTGTGGGGTAGTATGTCGAAGTATATTATTACACTTGTCGTGGTCAATACGCCACATAGGCAACACAGAGGAGCGGGAACCCGGCGTAGAGACCTAGCCAGAACACGACGTTGCCCATAAGCTTGTTGCGCTTGATCGCAGGCGTACGTCCAATGACGATAAGCGGGATTTGGATCAGCTGCAGCGTGAAGAGATACATTCTACAACATTGTTCAGATACCTTCGACTATTCAAATCCATGGTCATAAAATGACGCACCTGACTTTGCGTGTCACAACCACCATGACGAGCTCATGCGCACAAGCGCTAAGCAAGAAGGTCACAAACATCGCAGTAGATCTTGAGAACCGGTAGCTCATAATCGTCGCAGCGTATACATGTCGGAGCAGGAAAGTATGCACTGGTTTATTCCATTTGCGGGAGAATTCGTCCCAAGATGTAGAGTTCCACCTGTGCAATGTTAAAACAGACTTGAAAAAAGTCTTCAGAAATTGCGTACTAGACAAAAGACAAATTAAGATAATTATTTCATAAATCAAGGAATAGCAACTTACCCAGTCCTCATAGAACTGTCTGTCAGCGAAGCTACGCCGAGAGTTTGTTAACACAATGAATGAGAAGATATATCGCTCAATCACTCACTAAGAAAGTTCAGCAAATCCATTACATATGCATTCTTCATCATAAGGTTAATTATAAGAATTGGCAGAGAAAAGGATGGCTTACCAAAAATAATGAAGAAAAGGAGAATATATGCTATCATGAATGGAAGAGCGAGATCCAGCAGAGATCTCAGGAATGATTGGTCTGCTCTGGGAGTGTAGGGCAGAATAAAGCTCTCTGTAACTGTGTAAAGCAGGGCAAAGGTTCCAAACGTGGCGACCTTTATTACAAGCTGTAAGCAAGGAAACGGCGGAGATACAAGTTGACACGCACAGTTTTCTCAAAGACATACAAAGGCCGTATTCTTTTATCTCAGTCAATACGCGTAATACGGGTTGAAAGAATACCAACATACCGGTCGGTTCGAGGGTACTCGAGTTCATAAACCAGGGTTGGAATAAGCTGGTAAACAGCAAAGTTCTTCCAGGTAATATTATCCGGCCACCTGACATATGTGGGTCCAGAGCTAAGAAGCTCGCTTTGCAGCTCCGAGTAATCCTTGGCCATATCGGAAATCTGGGGGTCTGGATGGTAGACTAGAGGATGAGGATGGAGACCTTCAGGAAGGTCGTCTGCCTCGACGATAAATGTTGATGTTCCGTTGATAGACGCGTCTTTCAGGGGAGAGGAATCCTTGTTAAGGTTATGTACTGTGCGCACACCAACATCGCTGTCTTGGGGCGCGCTCTGCGATTGCGCTGCGACGGCGGCAAGTCGCTTCCTGAGCGCGTTTGCAGTCTTAACGTCGACATAGGATGTGGACATGCCTTCCGGGACGTCAGGAGTGCCGTTTGGCGTGGATTCACTGGTGCTACTGTTCCCATTGGGGGGCGTAGATAGTTGGCTAGACGACGAGTTCTGAGGGGCTTCGAGTTCTCTTTGCTTCGCTTGAGCTACTGCCATGGCTTCCTCCCAACCACCGACGGCTTTGGTCGCGGTGCGCATAGACGCGAGAAGGTCGTTGGCCTGCTCGGAGACGCTGTGAAGTTGACCGTTGACTGTGATGTACGAGTGCATTTTCATAATCATGACCTGTTGAAAGAATAAGTTTGCAACTGGATGAAAGGCACTGTGGCGCGTACCAGTGAATGTAAAGTGAGATATCCCGACTGGACCCATGGCCAATCTCTGGCAGATAATTTTAGATTTATGACGACGAGCGGTGTGGAAATAGACGTACCTGTTAAAGGTCCAGTATATGGCAGTGAACAAAATGGTGGTTTGTAGCAGGTGTTGCAGAATAACCCCGGTCCAGTAGTAGCGTATCCAGCCACGCTTTAATGCTTTGGCAAAAGGGACGCATATTCCGGTGCTCAGGACGAGAACAGCATCACTGAGGGCTAGAGTGACGGCATCTTGAGAGAACATGGTCGCGAAATGAAGATTGAGGGCATGACCGTTGGTCTCGATGCTGCGCACATAGGTCTGTATCGAGAAGATAAAGATGGATATCCAGAACAAGGAAAAGAAACCCTGTGGATAGATTGTCAGCGCAAATGGGAGAGGTGGAGGTCAGGGGCATACGCGGAACTCATTTGAAGAGGATCTGTCATTGGTGATGTCAAAGGTGGACTTGCGGGGGGCGAAAGTGATGAGGGCCCTGAGTTTCTTGGAGGCCTTTGAACGATAAGGCTTTGAGACGTAGAGGGTGCCTGTGGAGGTCTCGAAACCGCCACTTGCCTTGTAGGCGGCAGTGGGTGACTTTGAGTGCTTGGTCATTGATTACACCAGAGTTGGGGACATGACAAGTTGAAATAGCGTAGGGCCTGAGAGCATTACATCATGGCGCGGAGGTTATGCAGTCTGCCCGTTATGGCAATTGTCTGTTGCTCAGCTTGGACATGTCCTAACGTACTATTACTGTCTCTGCTCGGAGTATCACCCCGGTTGTCTCCGACCATGTTGACAAGACGCTCAGAACTATCCCCGGCTCCCATTCTGGGTTATCAAACTTTGTGCTGGCATACTTAGCTTAGAGCTTTAGCCCAGCATGCCCTCCGAGTAACCTGCTGCCCCTTCCCCGCAACCACCAGCCATGCAGGCCCTCGATGTTCTCTGTCCCGAGCTCTATGACTACATTATCGATTTTTTGCACGACGACGACGCCGCTCTCCGCGCCTGTGCTCTCGTTTGCCGTGCCTGGCTTCCTTCCAGCCGCTGCCATCTGTTCTATCGCTTGAAGCTTAGCGGGAGCGGTCCGTCTCCAATCAGCAGTAGTTGGGCAAATAATACCGCTTGCCGTCGCATATATGGCACTCTTCTCTCGTCTCCACATCTCGCTGCCTATGTCAACGAGCTCTCCATCCAGGAGCACAATGTCCTTCGCCCGTCAACCTACAGATGGGTCAGTGAAGAGATAACGTTCCCCTCCCTGCTCAAGAAACTCGTGAATATCCGAGCACTCGAGTTTAATTTCCCTCCGCCTAACTCGGGCGCAATCAAAACCGCTTGGTCTACCATGACATTCAGGGAGATAAGCGAGGCAATGTCCTCCATGTCATTAGAAACTCTGGCCCTTCGCCAGTTCTCGTTCAGCTCTCTTCCCGATTTCGTCAAAATTCTCGACTCTTGCCGACAGATCAAGACCCTGCAGCTCGACCATGTCGACATCGCCACCGCGACACACCTTTCTCCATCAGCCTTAGATCATGTCCTCAACCTCAACTTGCCAGATTCCATCTCCCATACAGCCGAAACTAATACTGTCCTCGAGACTTTGATTTTGCGGTCAAACAGCTTAGCGCTAATCATTCCGGTTCTTCTGCGCACCAATTCTTTCCTAAATTTGTCAAGTCTACAACACCTTATAATGAACGTCACTCCTGACAGCTATACTAATATCCTGGAGCTCCTCGAAATTATACCAAACCTGCAGCATCTAGAATTAGATATTGATCACGATTGTAAGCATATTTCACACCGATGCACGCACACGGTACTGAATTCAATTCCCTTTTCTCCGCCAGTCGACTATGACGCACATCTCGCACATAAGGATACCCTTAGCCTGACGTATCTTCCGGCTCTCAAGTATCTCTCATTGCATACCCACATCCTGCTCGGCCGCATGGAGCCGGTTTCCTGGCTGCTCGCCATGTTTTCTACAGCCGGACCGGCTCCAAGTCAACTCGTAGATTTTGCGCTCACATGCACAGTCGATAAACCACCGCCGTCTCTGACAGTACAGGCATTCGACAGCGTATTAGCAGGTTGGCATAATCTCGACAATTTGCTTACCCAACCGACGTTCGATGCTATGAAGCGCTTCCGACTAGATTTTGCGCTCGACGGACCTATTGGTGACGAGTCGGTAAAATCCGTGTCCCTAGAATTTATAAAACAGCTGCGTAATTTGCGAACGAAGGGTCTTTTGGAAGTTGATATTTGCGAAGTATAGACCATGTCCATGTTTTGAGTGGACTTAGACTCTCTAGACTTTTGATACCCTCTATTCATATATAATAACCCGCACCCTAACTCTACTTTCACTCTTTTTACTTGGGATGCTATTTCCTCTCGACTCTAGAGAAGGAGGGTCATATCTCAAAGTCGAATACCTTATGTCTGTACCAGTATGCTTTCTAACAATACCTATTCTGTAACAATATGTATAATCCTCTGATTCTTCTCAGTGGACTTAGACACTTTAGACTTTTGTCGATCCGTTCAACATGACTCACTTCAATGGCACTTTCTTTTATACCCTCTATTCATGCATAATGCAAAATTTTGGATTGCTTCCAAATTTTAAAGAATAATCAGGTGCATTTACACCTTGAGAAAAGTTTCAAATTTATGGAATGAGGGGAAAATTCGGATAATGGTCGAGTTTGAGACGACCTAGAAAACCAAACCAAAGCATAACAAGTCGTGATGCCAGCTCATGTAGCTGCCAATCCTGAGAGAGATTACGTAAGGTCATTCGTGGCAGCGAACGAAGCACGCACGCCGCTCATAATTGTTCAACTTTCAACAAACCTCAACTTACTTTTCTCTCCTTTCTGGTTCTTTTCTTTTTCCTGTAGCAATTTTGTTACTTTAAAATCTCGGCCCTCCTTCCCCTCCCAGTCATGGCAGGCAAAGGCAAAAGCACCCTCCGGCAGAGGCAGACAGCTCATTCGGGGCCGTCTGACTTGGAACACGAACATACGCAGGATGATGAGCATGTCGATGTCATTTACCAGAACCCTGTACGTGTTTTTGAACTGTGCTCTACTGGTCGTGTGAATTACGGGTTGCTCATCTGCTTTTGGTGGAGTTTAGAAGAACAGAAATCAACTTGAGTTGTTGTTAGAAACTAAACAGGGGAGCGCGATTGTCGTGGGCGTCTTGACAGCCCTCGCGTTTGCGCTGCGCTTCTACAAGATCAACCACCCAGACCAGGTCGTGTAAGTACATTAAACTTCCCTACGTAGCTTGTCGCCTCGCCGCTCACATATCCCTACCTCTGCAGCTTCGATGAAGTCCACTTTGGCAAGTTCGCGTCACACTATATCATGCGTCAATACTATTTCGACGTGCACCCTCCCTTCGCGAAATTGCTCTTCGGACTGGCTGGCTGGTTTGTGGGCTTCGATGGACAATTCACTTTCGACAACATCGGTGACAGCTATACCACCCACCACGTCCCCTTCGTCGGCATGCGCGCTCTCCCTGCTATCCTCGGCAGTCTTACTGTCCCCGTCGTATATGCTATTATGAAAACTAGTGGATATCCCACTATCATCGCAGCTTTCTCCGCAGCTATTATTCTATTCGGTGCGTACGCTTTCTATCCTGACCTAATTAGGTTGACCGCTAATGTACTCCAACAATTGTAGACAACGCACATATCGCACAGTCTCGTCTGATTCTGTTGGACGCTACTCTTATTTTCTTTATGTCACTTACAATTTACGCCTATATTCGCTTCCGCAAGCTTCGCTACAGGTATGTTGTTCAAGTATCTCGTTCTGAGGCCATTGGTTGAACATGTTCTCAGAGAATTCACAACCGAATGGTGGACGTGGCTCGTCCTCACTGGCGTGTTCATGGCTTGCACCTGGGGTTCCAAGGTTAACGGTATTCTCACAGTGTTCGCCATCGGTCTCGCTGTTCTGGTTGACCTGTGGGACATTCTTGACTACAAGAAGGAGGGACATACCATGGTAATTCACTTTTCATTTATTTTTAGTCCGAGAACTTTTTTTGACATCTTTCGAAGGAATATTTCTGGAGACACTTCTCCGCTAGAGCTACTGGCCTCATTGTCGTTCCATTCGTCATTTACTTGTCGTTCTTCTATATCCACTTCGCTGTTCTCACTCAGTCGGGTACTGGAGACAATTTCATGAGCCCCGCTTTCCAGGAAACCCTGGCTGGTAATGAGATGCTGCTGAACAGCAAAGGTCAGTTATTATATAATTTTGTTGATAGAATTTGTTTTCTTACTTAAACTTGTATAACAGAAATTCATTACTATGATACCATCGTTATGAGGCACAAGGACACCAAAGTCTATCTGCATTCACATATTGAGCGATACCCATTGACCTACGCTGACGGGCGTATTAGCAGTCAAGGCCAGCAGGTTACTGGTTATGGTCACAATGATACCAACAATCACTGGAAGATTATCCCTACCAAAGCTCTCCCAGAGACCGGACGTGGGCGAATTGTGCGAAATGAGGACGTTGTTCAGCTCCTCCATGTCAACACCCAAAGCCATTTGCTCACTCACGATGTCGCCTCTCCATTGATGCCCACGAATCAGGAATTCACCACCTGGCCCAAGGACGACCACAGCAGGCACAACGATACCCTTTTCCAAATCATTTTGACCAGTGGTAGCCCTAATGAGGCATGGAAGACGAAGTCAGGACATTTCAGACTTATCCATATTCCCACCAAAGTTTCGATGTGGACTCACCCTGAGCAACTCCCTGACTGGGCCTTCAAACAGCAAGAAATTAACGGAAACAAGAACCCTGTTGAGAAGACTGCGACATGGTATGTTGACGAAATTGTTACTGAAGGTGAATAAATTTACTTTGATAAATGTTCTCTCGAGTTGACTACTTTTCAGCACTCGAGGATGATCGTGAAGAGGAGAAACAACCAGTCAAGGTTCCCAAGTCCATGAACTTCTTCAGGAAATTCGGCGAACTTCAGCTCCTCATGATGCAACACAATGCCGGGTTGACGGCTTCTCATCCTTATGCCAGCAACCCTATCAACTGGCCATTCCTTCTCAGCGGTATCAGTTTCTGGACAGACAACGATGCTAAGAAGCAAATCTACCTCATCGGTAACATTATCGGCTGGTGGACGTGCACTGTGGCTCTTTCAATCTACGTTGGTATTCTGGGCGCAGACCTTCTTGCTAGACGCCGCGGAATGGACCCAATTCCTGATTGTGAGTTTCATATGCTTGTATCAGACGTGTAATTTGCTAATTGACCGTTATTAGCTGTTCGAAATCGTCTTTGGAACAACACTGGGTTCTTCCTCCTCGTCTGGGCCGTCCACTACGTTCCCTTCTTCTTGATGAATCGTCAACTCTTCATTCATCATTACCTCCCGTCCCACCTTGCTTCCGCCCTTATCGCTGGTGCTGTCCTCAACTTTGTCTTGAGTGAAACCATCAACTATCCCATCTCTGTGATGGGCAACAAGACGAGAGCACGACCTTCGCAATACGCTGATATTGGTCTCAAAGGACCCGTTATCTTTGTTATCTTCAGTTTCATCATGTTCTTGATGTTCGTCTTCATTGCTCCTCTAACTTACGGAACGCCAGGGTAAGTTGATTATGATTTATGAATCTTACTTGTTACTAATTCTACCTTCCTATAGCTTGACTGGCGAGCAAGTCAACAGCAAGAGACTGCTTTCGACTTGGACACTGCACTTTGCGGCCAAAGTGACAGGAGACTCGTAAACATATTGAGCAAAACTTTTTTGAGTTGACCAGTCGGGAGGGGCACGAGACAGCGTTTTAGATACCCCTTATGGACTCCTGTATATAAATATTATTTCCTATGCGCGAGTATAATGAGGGATATTGAGAAAGTCTACGAGGATGAGATGGGGACAGTGTGAACATTGATGAGAAATAGACAACAAGACCACACACTAAAGAGTCCGAAGAGGGAACACGGCAAAGGACTTACTGGTTCTAGCCGCCCATGTACCGAAGAGGTGCTGAGCCGCAGTGAAATCATAGTGCTATATCCTCCTCCCGACCATCATGTTTAACGCTCCACGGCCTGCCCAACGATATACAGGAAGCACCTCCAATGGGTTTGGGGGCAGCTTTGTCGATGAGAACCCTCTCTCAAGTTCTGTTTATGACGACGGACTTGACCCATGGAGTGCCGCACCAAGCCCTAGCCCAACACCGATACCACAAGCGCCATCTTCTGTATTTAATGCAGTCATAGGTGAATAGCCTATTGCACCGAGCGTTTCCGGGCCCAATACTCATTCATAAACTATACAGCCGACGCAACTGTACCATCTATATACCATCGCGCTTATGCTTCTGTCGACCCTGCCAACACAGGAGAAACCTCCGTCAATGCTTTATCCCGGGTTCTGAGTACGTCATCGTTGCCAGCTAGCACGATCGACCGGGTGAGTTTTGCCAGTCAACTGCATTCTCAACACCCATGTTTACTGTTTCTATAGATCGTCAACCTTGTCAGTTCACGTCCTAGAGTGTCGAGGCTCGAATTCTTTGTCGCGTTAGCGTTGGTTGCGCTAGCACAATCAGGGAAAGGTACGCTACCACGTTCGCATCAGCCCTTTTATGTCCTCAGAGGTTTCGTAGACGTTAGCATTGAGCAAGTTGCTGCTCTATCGTCCCAGAATACCCTTCCAGAGCCGACTCTCGACCTCCAAGCTTTATCCACCATAACATCGCCAGCATCTATACCCCGGAGAAATACTAATCAGACTATACGTGCCACTCTTCCAGCTTACTCTTCCGACGATCCGTGGAACTCAAACCCCCGATTCCCTGCCAATACTGGTAACACCTCTTTTGGTGGCGCCATTGATGGACTGCCTACTGGGCAACCTTCTGGATTGGCTGGTACTGGGCTACCTAGTGAATGGTGGAGAAAGGAAGAGAACATCAAGATCACTATTCTGGGCCAGCAAGGGTTCATCTTGAATAGATATACCGTGTATGAAATCCAATCAGACGTAAGGTTTTCTAAATTACATCTGTTATTTATGTCTAAACCTTGCGTAGCGAAGGCAAACTGCTGTCGCTCGTCGATATTCCGAGTTTACGTTCTTGTGGGATGTGCTCGTTCGTCGATATCCCTTCCGCCTCTTTCCAGCATTGCCCCCGAAAAGAGTTGGAGGTGAGCGCAGTCGTGGCCGTGATATCCTTGCTATTGACTGAACCTATTGTAGCCGATGAACAGTTTTTGGAACAAAGACGGTAAGATATACGACATTTAGATCGTTTACGACGTGTTTCTCTGTTACTCACTCTAATGTGTTAGGCGTGGCTTAACCAGAGCCCTCAACTTTGTTGTGTAAGAATACTTTCCAAGATATCTTGGGACGAAACTTACATTCATTGACGCCTAGTAATCACCCCATCATTAAAGAGGATGGAGTATTAGCAGTGTTTTTAAGTGAACCTTCTTTTGAAACATGGCGCAAGCAGTCAGCAATATCTTTGGAAGAAGAGTCAGCATCCCGACGAGTAGACCGGATTGAAGAGATGACAATTCCCAGTGATTTGGAAGACAAACTTGCGTATGATGTTTGACAACATACCCTCCCTTTCTATAACTCAAAGCTTTATTAACAGTGTTGTACGAGGAAAGATTAGTCCTCTAATCGAACAGTGGCAGAGAATTTGCATTCTTGCTGAGCGTATAATCAAACGACGCGAAGCAGCTGCGGTACGAACACCCGCCCTGCGTCGAGCCTTTATCCGGACTCACCTCACTTTGCCTGAACTTTCTCCCTCCTCCACATCTTCATCTCTTCCTCCTGGCTCCCCTCGATCGATGACCGCTTCCCTCTCACAATCATTCTTGGGCTTCAATACCAATCCCAATGTCCTTTCTTCGGATAATCAGGGGGACCTTGCCAGATTAACAAACACACTTCGAGTTGTCGTCGAAGTCAACGAAACGTGTTGGCGAGGGGATGATTGTGAATTGTCGAATGGCGTGCGCTCTGGCTTGAGCCAATTAGCTGCACATACACAACGCCATTCAGAAATTTCGGAATTGCGAGTAAGTAACCCATCTTCAATTGAGTATATCCATGGTCTTATCTATCCTCCAGTCGCGAAGCCTTCAGGACACCACATTGGAGTCGCTCAAGGTAAATTGGTTAGGAACTTCCTTGCAATATAGAGACTTATCTTTGTGCAGGCTCAGAGAGATCTCTATCTTGCCACCCGAGATTTATTCATTCGTCACGATAGACTTTCGCTGGATCAAGTAGAACGTCTCAAAAAACGGATTGAAACTACCTCCGTAAAGCTTGACGGTATTCGAGCAGCACAAAAAGAAAACTGGCAAGAAGAAGCGGAGAAGCTGACAGCCATGATCGAAAAGGACCAAGCCACGATTGCTGCACAGCTCAGTCGCCGTGTTTTTATTCGAGCATGGTGCGGTTACCTCCTGTTGACGTTATCTCTTTATTAATGAGTGTTACTTTTTGTAGCATGTGGCATGAACTGCGCGTTGTGCTTCACAATCGGGAAAATGCTCTTTTGACGCAAGCCGTAAAAGAATTTGCCCATGAAGAACACGAATATGCAGAAAACGTTGCGAATAATTGGGAGTCTCTCTCTGAAGCCGTTGAGAGTATGCCCTTTGAATGAGCTGCAAAATGGACAATGTTGCATTTATGCGTAGTAATGAACTTTTATGACGATCCGAATCCCACTACTTTCAAAACTGAATGTGCCCCCAGTCTGTTTCTGATGCTTGCTTTCATCGCCTTCCGGAGTTATTGGGTCAAGTCTACCTCGTGTCCCAAATAAACGCATTGTCACTGATGGGCGGCCATGGCCTGTTGCCCTTTCTATCCTTTTTGAAAGGACTGGCCACGGTGATACTGCCACCGAGTGGCAATGAGGATGGGCACTCGCGACCACGTGATCTGATCTATATAACCATGCCCTTTCACTGACCACAGCCCCTCATCGATCCTCTCTCTCCGCCACCACTACTTTCGCCTTCTCGCTCTTCTACTAATTGGCTCAACAGGTATGAGATCTGCTTCTACGTTGAGTGACTGACGATTTTACAGGTTCAGACCGCTGTGGAACTTCTAGCAGAGCTGAGCGCGCTCAACCCCACCAACCACTGCCCGCGATGAGTTGCTTTCACCAAGTTTCACCTGTGTAGATCCCACTGACTTGCAGCTGGCCCTCTGACTGCGTGTTTGTGCGTGGTGCGTGCTCTGCCACCACTTCTCCTGCTGTTCGCTGATCGTAATCCAGAGCTTCCGTTAAGCGCGCTGAGTGGCACCCGGCCCGTCTATCCGTACCGGGTTATATTCCGTTGAGATGTCCATGCCTTCTGAGTGCCCACTCCTGCCAACGTTTCTGACCTAGAACATCCTAAGCTGGACCTTCCTTTAGGCTTTGGTGTGTCCCTTCCTTGACTCGTTGTTACCTCATGCTGACCGTTGGCAGAGCGTTTCATTGATTGCAGCGTGGCCAGCGGGACGTTGAGTTCAAGTTGAGTTCATTGCATGTGTGCCTTTCTCGTTCAGTGTTGCCGGCGTTATGTGCTTGCTGAACGACTTGAGATGAGTTTCTATGCTGGTTGAGCATGTGGTGAGTGACAGTCGTACCCGACATTAGGACGTGCCTAATCATTATCATGCAAAGGTTCTCTTGAGATATGTTGGCGCGAAGTTGTTCGTCAGGGTTTATCCAGCATTGAACCAGTCTCGCTCTCTTGAACGGTCTTGCACAAACAAATCATCAGCGTAGTTTCTTCAGCCAAAGCTACTTTGTGTGCATGTCCATGACAAAGCAGTGCATAATCTTGTATGTCAATCATTCCACCGTACTTGCTTAGTTGACCGAGTTTTCTATTTAGAGTTGAGTGACGAGTGAAATCTGCGCAAGAATTTCTCTTGAGAATCAGTTTCATGCAAGACTAACCTGTGAGGTGAACCTTCCCTTTCTCAGTTCGTCGTGCATGTGATTTGCACTTCATGCAGCCACCTTGACCAGATGAAGTGAGTGTATGCAAACTGGAAATCATGTTGCTAAATCGCTCTGCGCCTAAGACGAGTGTACCCGGATGTGGAGCCTTTCTGTTCTCGATGCTTCTATGCGTGTACAAATTCCAGTTCAGGCGAGATGTCTACTCATTCAGCGATTGAAATCTTCAAGAATTTGGTTTTTCTTGCCTGCCGCATGGGTCGTGAGTGTCAATTTTCGGAAATGCTATGCTAACAAGAAATCATGTTCTGAACCATGCTTTAAACTCTGGCAACTCTTGATCTTGGGTATAAGTCTGCGATCGCCTGCAGTCTGGTTATGAAATCATTTCTCGGTGTCTGATCTCAGGTTCTAGGGCTTGTGACGGGCTCTGATTTTTTCTTGTCTACGATGGCATCATCGTGTCCTTATTTTTCGTGAACTCTTCTTATTTGCTCTTCTGATCTTCTTGGGATACCGTTCAATTTATCATCTCGGTTCGCTGCAGCTCATCTTCCTTGGTCGGGCATCTTCCCGGAATTATTTTGTGAGTTTGTGCTATATCCTTAATGAAACTCCACAGGTGGTTTAACGATGCTGAATGGGCAACGGCGGCGAGTTCGTTTATCATCTACTACTTACTTGACCATCCATTGATGATCCAATTACAGGTGTTCGCTCCGGGTATGCGGCCCTCGTAAGTACATTTCTTTCATTGGTTGATTTGGATCTTGATTTCCTTCCACGTTATCGCAAGCATTACTCTACACATATAGAAAAGGTCAGCTGTAAGAAAAAGATGAGTACCGTTGCCAAGTGGGCCTTGATGTCCCTTTACTGAAAGGATTTTATTTTGGCCAGCTTTCGAAAGGTGAAAGGGGCAGGAATTGAGCGTGAGGTCAATTGAAGAATTTGTCACCGTTGCTAATGATAGTCTGCTTCGTGGGAGTTGCATCCACGCCTATCCACTGCTAAGTTCTTCAACTTCTCGCACATGGATTCCACGTGGTTGTAATCAACGAACAGAACTAAAAATTGACTGAAAACTTACAGGAATGTTAAAAATGTAGCATTCTCATTTTTTTCATCTCATGTACCAAAGCTCTCCATCACTTCGAATAAATTTCACGAGACCCACGGTTATGCTCAGCGTGAATTTTCGCATGATAAATGGGGAAATGTCCTCCTAAATAACCACGTTAACGCAAAACATACGAGGGTGCATACACGGCGTTGTTTAAGGAGAGGCTGACGCTAGCATTCTAGAAGTTGGAAAAGGCGGCGGCAAGAGCTTGAATCTTAATTATTGTCATATCAATGTGCAAGTTACAGCCTAGCGGAAACGCGTAGATCAAAACTTTTCGGGTTTTCTTGTATCCATTAATTCCAAAAACTTTTAATGAGATCAGAAGCACGCTCTGCAATGGCGTAGACCGGTGCTTGTGGATGACCGCTGTTGATAAATGGCTGGTACGTGCAGATAGGAGATTACATCAAAAGCTGCTTTTATAGATGCAAAGGAACGTACCATTATTGAGGCGTCAACTATCCTAAGGCCGGAGGCACCTTTTACCAATAAATTAGGATTAACGACCCCATAATCTGCGTCAGGGGCAGACATCGCGGCAGTTCCGACACCGTGTAAGGTGGTAGCAGAAGTGCTGCGAATGTATTGTTCAAGCTCAGCATCAGTGGCATTGACGGCGGGAGCAACTTGAGAAATGATGTAGTCTTTCCAAACTGGAGCTTGGTAGAAAACTTGACTAAGTTTTATAGCTTCTATCATCGCCCGTATGTCAAACTCATCAGTGAAAAATCCGAGGTCAATGATAGGTTTTCCAAAGGGGTCTGTGCTGTTTAATGTCACAGAGCCCCCTAAGCAAAAAATCCGAATAGGCGGTCAACATAAGTACTAGTGTGATAAGGAGGTGCACTTACGAGATTTTGGAGTCACCACGGCTATAGCCATGCCTCCTGTATGTCCTGGCTGGGAAGCTATTGAAAACGCCGACTGAACGCGTCAATGAAACATTTACATTAACGTTCCAATATTGAATGGCAATGCAAAACAAAGACGCACGAACGGCGCAAGCTCCAGATGGGGAGTATTCTGGCCTGCTGATGGATCTCCAAATTCTTTGATGATCGCAGAGTTAGAAGAAAGTCGTGACCATGCAATGAAGTTTGGACCGGGATCAACCAATGGACCTGTTCTGTTGAACTCCCATTGAGCCAATGCCTGGGCCTGAAGGGTAGCATTTGTATCCAAGCTAAGGTATCCATAGTGAGTGTTGGGAAACTCGAGAGAAAACAGCTTTACTTGTCCAAAGGTTTATTCGAGTTCACAGAATACAGAACTGTGGTAATGGGTTGGTCTGTTAAGTTTTGGCCTACACTTGGGAGATGTAACACAGTTGGAATTTGGAGCTTCGCTAGGACGTTGCGGTCTCCTATGCCGGAGTTCATGAGGATTTGAGGCGTATTTATTGGGCCCGCCGACAAGATGACCTCTTTTTCTGCCGTCAGCGTCAATTGGGAGCCTGAGCAAAAAGTATACGTTCATAATCTTAACGTGTCATTTCTAAATATTTACCATCGATTTCAACGTTGTTCAGGGCTGGAATTCCGTGAATTTTTGATCCAGAAATTCGTTTGACCTTTGTATTCAATAATACATGAAGGTTAGGCCGATTTGTAAATGCTGTAGAAAGATAGGCAGTCGCAGCGCTACTTCGGGTTCCATTTCCTATGGTACCTTGAAACCATCCTGTTGACAAAATATATAGCCTGTTTAATATATCGCAACGAGTAGTGTGTTTTGTGTCCACTAACCTAGACCCAACGGTTTCCCGGCGTTCATGTCCAGTAAGAATGGGAATTGGTCAGGAAGTTGATCGGGAACCTCCAAGATCATGTTGTCAATAGTCTGAGGGCTTCCAGGTAGACTTGTAAACATTAACCCGTTAAATCCGTGAACTACAGGGTTAAATTCTCCAGTAGTGTTGTGCTCATCAGACGGGGGTGTCCACTTCTCGTTCTGATAAAAACATCAGCATTGGAACGTACATAAATGAATAGTCTTGCCTTCAAGATGTACGGGAGAATGTTCTTCCAGTTCCATCCGTCATCGCCAGTAATATTTGCCCAACGATCATAGTCATCCATAGACCCCCTCGTATAAAACATGGCATCTAGCATATTAAAATCAACAGTTAGACGTACCACTGTAATTGCTTTAAATGCTTACTGTGAGAACTACATCCTCCAAGGATACGACCTCTAGGGTAGGCCAGTGTACGATTATTGAGACCTATCCCAGGGACCGTGGTGTAGTTCCAGTCGAAGGTTGTCTGTTGTAATTGTACTGAGAAACTGGGTATCATGGCATTCAAAACGCCTTCATTTCTTTTAATAAAATACGTCAAATTAGTGACATAGACGTTAAATGTCAACAACTGACGTTGGCCCCGCTTCTATGACCAGAACGTGAAAATTTGGGTTTTCAGATAGTCTGTTTGCGACAACAGGTCCTGCAGTTCCTCCTATTGGTTTGAGGTCAAAAACCCCGTATCAATACATCAATAAAATAGACCCACCTCCAACGACAATGAAATCGAACGAAGTAGTTGATAATTGACCGATGTTTTGGAACACGGTTGCACTGATACCGGCGAAAAACGCACCAAGCAGCAAGAAAACACAATAGATGTTCTTCATAACGGAAGAAACCTGAGTACACTTTCTGGGGCCTATCCGTAGAGTGTGCTACTCTTTTAGCCATATATGTCACAGCTAATCCCACTCAGGTATCTTTTCGGTCAAGTCATATTCCCGCACCATAGATTCGTCTCGGTTGGTGGTGATACGGGCCGCAAAGTGGGACATTCATCAGGATGATGTGGAGAAAGAAACAATTGCATCCTAAAATAGTGTTATATAACACTATTATGTGAATAATATTTAGGATGCCTAAGTCGTGAACACTGCGATAAAGTTGAAATTAGCTTCAGTAGCGGGTAGGGCGAAGAAAGAGATGCTTTACACCCCCAACAAAGTAGCACATTTCACTCAGCTATTCTGCAGAAAAATGACTGCCATGTGTTGGATCCATAAAGACAATAACCGAGTTGGGAAATAAATGCTAAACGCGGATGAGATGCAACTCATGATCTTCGTCGTTTAAAACGATTCCCAGACGGAATTCCGCACTTTTCTCGGCATTTTGGCTTGCTCAGAATTACATAAGTTGGAAGGTGCATCATACAGAGCACATTGACGCCTTTTTGCAGACATCCCAGTGCTAAATAAAAGCGTATCGTACCTTCACCGCCCTTCTAAATCCTCAGGTTCGTGTGATACTATAAATCCACGTGTTGGCCCATCGGCAGACTCGCATCGAGGATACTGTGCAAACTTAATTTAAGGTCGATAACGACTTCAACAACCTAAAATTGAAATATATGAACATCAATTCAACGAAAATTAGAATAAGAGACTTGGAAAAACCAAACTCACATAGATATTGCAAGTCCCAAAGATTAGTAACTGAGACTGAAGATGGTAGAAATTAAGAAGGACGAGAAAAATTGCAAGCAAGTCGTGGCTTTGAATCCTTTGACAAATACCCGCACTTAGGCATGCCAAAGGTCAATCATTGCAGCGGTTTAACAATTGTGTCAGCCTCAGTATTGTCCGCTATCATCCGCTGAAGATATCTCCAACTAGTCTGACACTATGTAGGGTCACTAATGTCATTTAGCTAGAGGATAGATGACGCACCACCATGAATGTGTCATAAGCAGTAAACAAATATCAAGTTTAGGAAACTTCAAGCATTATTTGGGCCAAAAATCAATGCTATTGTTTAGGCTAACGGTAGAGGAACCTGCGCCCTTCCCCGCGGCAGTAAATGCGACATTTCACTATACGTATGACGATTGATCCATCCACTCCGGTCGGTATCCTCAGCAAAATAAGGAATTCAGATAAGCTCAGCGTGTTGAAGGATAATAATAGAGAGCTGAATATTCCTACAAAGTCACGTAGTTGGAAGCTTGCCTTGACGTTCGGATCGTTCCCAGAGTTGTCCCAGATAAACTGGATTGACCAATCTCGCAGCCTCCAGTCAAAAGCCCAAACCCGACGCCAACATCATGATATGAATACCAGAACACTGGAAGTGGTTGTCTAGAGACATTCAGAACGAAATTATTTCCAGGTGCAGGAGAATGGACATAAGTATGTGAGAAAGGGGTTTAACGGTGCACCTGAACTTGGGAGAAATATACAAACGCTGCCGAAGACTGATACACAGTACATAGATCAGCGTAGAGAGGTAAGCATCACTCACCCGTGCGCCTTAGCACTCCGATTGCTTGTTGCATGATAATAAACAGATTCCAAAAAAAAGAACATGGGGGACGAAACAAATTTGTGAGACCCGTCTGATTATGGTGGCGGTGCCATTGCCAGGAAGTGCCAGGACTCGCGATCACATGATATAATTCATTTAACACGCCTTTGACACAGGGGCGCGCTTCGCTTCTTTCATCCTTGAGAGAAGTAGGAATATAGTCACCGAAAAAAACTTCTATACATTCCTAACTAACCTTCAATTATGATCATACCGGCGTTTTGATACCTGCAAAAATGATTGACGCTGCCTCGCCTGCCCCCCCGATCCGCCAATGAGTTATGTTTCTGCATGGATGTTACTGATCCCCATCTTACAGACATACTGGCGGACATCTTTTAGGAGGCATTCATAACTGTGCCCTTCGTTGCTGGCTGATAGACCTCTAGTATAACATTGAGTCCCATTAGGCGCAAAGAGTGGCACCAGGCTCGCCATATGGCTCCGATTTTGCCTTGAGGTCCATTCCTGTAAAAGTTTCTGACTGAGAATTTTGGGCAGAGATATGTGTCTATGTCCCTTTTGACGAGCCTTTCCTTCTTCATTGATCCTATTGGTCATGGCATGGTCATGGTACTACGTGTCTGAGTGAGAGGTTTGAAAGTCGATTTTTGTTGGTTTCTGGAAGTTAATTAATATCTTTATAACTATTCACATCATTATGTCTTGCAGAGTACTGTATTTATATATTCACGGTCATTCAAACAAACGAAATGAGTTCAGTTTATGCCCTTGGCAATAACACAGCCACACGGAGTTTAATCCACTTCCATATTCGACCGTGGGAATTCCGATCAAAAATTTACCTTCTTGCTAAGGTCAGTGGCTTTCAGTGACATAGATAATTTGGGCTTTGTCTCAAGGATACGTTCCGAATGCGCAAACAACTCGACCCTCGAATTCCTATCCTCATCAACAATAATGTTAAGAAGAACCATAGATCTTTCATTGTCCTTGTTGGTGACAAAGGACGAGACCAGGTTTGTACAAATAACAATACAGTATTATTACCTGCTAAAATTGAAAATCCTTCATTAGATCGTAAATCTTCACTTCCTGCTTTCACAAGCGCGTGTTTCTGCTCGACCATCCGTATTATGGTGCTATAAGAAAGAACTTGGGTTCACCAGTCACCGCAAAAAGAGAGAAGCTAAAATCAAGCGCGATGTGAAAAGAGGTATCCGTGAGGCGAATGAACAGGATCCTTTCGAGATTTTTGTTACCGTTACCGACATTCGTTATACGTGAGTTGTTTGCAGCACCCCAAATTCATGGTCGACTTGTCTGATCTCTGTGTCCGGCTCAATTGTTTGCTCTCTTGTACAAACCCTCCATTTTGGACAATCTTTCGTCTACACCTTGCACAGGTACTACAAAGAATCGCACAAAATTCTCGGAAATACATACGGCATGTGTGTCCTTCAAGACTTTGAGGCTATCACGCCCAACCTGCTCGCCCGAACAATTGAAACGGTGGAAGGTGGTGGTTTGGTTGTTTTGCTGCTCAAGACCATGACTTCGTTGAGACAGTTGTATACAATGACCATGGTAAGCCGTGGTTGTGTTGCCTATTGCTTAATATCTGAACTCATGGCATATCAGGACGTGCATTCGCGGTACAGAACTTCATCACACGATTCCGTGGTAGCCAGATTCAACGAACGCTTTATCCTTTCTCTTGGATCATGTCCTGATTGTCTGGTACTGGACGACGAACTCAACGTCCTCCCCATATCTCGCGGAAAGGACATTAAACCCATCGAGGACACTCCTGGAAAGAACAAAGAATCGGATTCCGCGGAAACCCAACTTGTGGAGCTGAGGGAATCGCTTGCCGATGTCAAACCTGCTGGGGAGCTCGCCAAGCTCGCAAAAACTATTGATCAGGCACAGGCCATTCTCACATTCATCGACGCTATTGCTGAAAAGACCCTCTCGTCCACTGTTACTCTCACCGCTGCTCGCGGTCGTGGTAAAAGTGCGGCCCTCGGCCTGGCCATTGCGGCCGCTTTGGCTCATGGATATGCCAACATCTTTGTCACAAGTCCTAGCCCTGAGAATCTGAAGACACTCTTTGAGTTTGTATTTAAGGGTTTGGATGCGCTTGGCTATGAAGAACATCTCGACTATGACATCGCAGTTGCACAAAATCTGGGCGAAAACAAGGAGGAGTCGAGCAAATCAGTAGTAAGAGTGAATGTATTCAGGGATCACAGACAAACAATTCAAGTGAGTTTTTATTCTTGCTCATCGTTTTCTGCGCGCTCAATATACCACGTCATGAAGTATATCCAACCCCAAGATGCTCATGTTCTAGGACAAGCGGAACTGGTGATCATCGACGAAGCTGCTGCCATTCCTCTACCCTTAGTCCGCAATCTCATCGGCCCTTACCTGGTATTTATGGCTTCCACGATCAATGGTTACGAGGGTACTGGAAGATCACTTTCTCTAAAACTTATTCAACAACTCCGCGAGAGCACCAGACCTTCCCTGACCAAAGACGCTGGCCATAACGACAAAGAAGAGTCAGCGACTGCTTCTTCGAGCAAGAAACCTACTATCAAGGCAGCTCCTAAATCACGCACACTCCGCGAGATCAAACTGGAGACTCCCATACGTTACTCTGCGGGTGATCAAATTGAAAAGTGGTTAAATGGTTTGCTGTGTCTCGACGCAACAATCCTTCCACGCTCCAGTGCCCAAGGGTGTCCCCATCCATCACAATGCGAGCTATTCTACGTGAGCCGCGACACATTGTTCAGCTACCATCCTGCATCTGAGCTGTTTTTGCAACGAATGATGGCCCTCTATGTAGCTTCGCATTACAAGAATCAGCCAAATGACCTACAACTCCTGTCTGACGCCCCAGCCCATCATTTGTTCGTTCTTTTGCCCCCCATTAAGGATGATGAAACACATTTACCAGAACCCCTTGTTGTGCTACAAGTCGCCCTGGAAGGCCAAATTAGCAAAGAGGCCATCATGGAAGGACTCGGAAGAGGCATGAGAGCAGGCGGTGACATGATTCCTTGGTTGATCTCCCAGCAGTTCCAAGAGAATGCCTTTGCAAAATTGAGTGGAGCCAGAGTGGTCAGAGTCGCTTGTCATCCAGACTATGCTAATGTGAGTTATGCCGTTCTTGTATACTCATTTGTTACTAAACACTTCTCCACATAGATGGGTTATGGATCAAGGGCCCTCAAAGCCTTGAATTCCTTTTATAGTGGCGAATATTTCAACCTGGACGAATCAGCCAAGCCAGAGACCCATTACCCAGACCCTTCAGCAGTTGAACCTGTAAGTTGTTGCGATTTGGACGCAAGTGACTTTGTATCTTACAAAAATTCCAAACCTTAGGGTGTCGATCTTCTTACAGAAAATCCTACTGTCCGTGCCCCATCAGCGATGCCTCCCCTCCTCCAACGTCTTACTGAGCGTAAACCCGAAAATCTTGATTATCTCGGCGTGTCGTATGGCTTGACGCCTCAATTGCTCAGGTATGTGTGTGGTTTGAACCTTTCTGGTGTAGATAGGCTGATGTTCTTGTAGATTCTGGAAACGCGCTGGCTATGTGCCTTTATATGTGCGTCAGACGGCCAGCGAGTTGACTGGTGAACACACTTGCGTCATGGTCCGAGGACTAAATAGCTCGGTTGAAAGTGAAATGGCCTGGCTACACGAGTTTGCGAAAGGTCTCGTTACCCATTTTTATTCCTCGAGCTAGGTTCTAACCAAAGGTTAGATTTCAGAAGGCGTTTCCTGACATTACTTTCATACAAATTCCGTGAATTTGGAAGCGTGACTTCATTAAGCATTTTGGAGGCTGCGAACGCTGGAATCAAAGACGATGCCAACGATACTGGTAAAAACTACTCCTCGCGAATGAAGACCCATTGCTAATTATCTTCTCAGTTTTAACACCTCAGGAGCTTGCTATTCGGTTTACACCTTTCGATCTCAAGCGTCTTGAGTCATATGCTAACAATATGCTCGATTACCATGTTATTCTTGACCTTATGCCATCCATCGCCGATCTGTACTTCCAAAAGCGATTAGGTGCCCCTGCCACTGCTGACGAGGCTCAAACTACGGAAGGACCTGTGAGATTAACCGCCGTCCAGAGCAGTATCTTGCTTGCTATTGGTCTACAAAGAAAGACTATAGAAGATCTTGAGGTAGGCTATCTTTATTTAAGGTTCTGACCATTTTATCCATAAAGTTAACTCGTCGTCATCTAGGTTGAGCTTCAACTCCCTGCCGCCCAAACATTGGCACTCTTCGCAAAAATGATCCGCAAGATTAGCAAACGTCTCATTGATATCCGTAAAGCTGCCATCAGCGCAGAGCTCCCTCAGGCGAAAGTAACTCCGCTTGGTGATTCAACTCGTCTTGAAGATATGGAAGGCGTTGCGACGACGATGCTAGACGAGTTAGACGAAGCTGGTAATGAGGTGACCACTGCGTTGAAAGAGAGACAGAGAGAGATGATTAACGCTCTAGACCTTAAGAAGTAAGCAACTTTTTTATGATTACTCGTATAGCTACATGGACTATCTTTATTGACATCTTGGCCATTCAGGTATGCTATTAATGATAGCGGAGCTGATTGGAGTCTCGCCGAGGCACAGATCGCGAACCCCGGGAAGTCGACAACTGTGAGCGTCAAGTCTACTGTGACTGTCGGCCAAAAGAGAAAAGCTGAAGAGGGAGCACCTGCTTCGAATGCTGGAGGACCGAAGGAGAAGAAGAACAGGCGAAGCATGAAGAAGTCAAAGCAATAAAAGACATTGTGCTGCTCCTTTTGTTATATTTTTGTATTCTGTTTTGTTTTCAGTGGGGATATATCTGTACCAACGAACCTATAAGGCAAGGTTCCCAGGGCTACAGCAAAAAGTATAATAGAACTCTCTCTTCGGATTGGATGCATTGTTGCTATGATTCCATGGGTTTGCGTACCCAAAATATGTAATTGCATTCCAAAGCACCCCAAGCATCTTTTGGCGCAAGGTGCCAGCGAGCTTGAAAAGGATTGTATATCAAGCCACGTAGTTCTGCCTCCATTCGAGGCAAATAATTGCTACCAGAAGGCGTGGATATCCATGGCCTCGATGATGATGAACCTGATAGTGGGTTAGATTTGTCTTGCTGAGGGTAGTCGCGGAAAAACTGGACGAGTTCGGAGGGTTTGATATATTTCGAGTAGGTGTGCGTCCCCTGGGAAACTTGTCGTAGAACATCCTCCGCCATGAAGATGGTAAGTGCATAGGCAAGAGGCGTCCTTGATATTGTGGACAAAAAGAGATGACCTCCAGGCTTTGAAAACCGATGGTTAATATAAAAATCTAGATCCGGCACATTAGCTATACCTTCAAAAGCTCAGCACAAGTAGCAAGAAAAGTGGCTGGATTATCGACATGTTCTAGGACTTCCATGGAGCATACGACATCATATCGTTTGGGATTGGGAAGCAAGTTCTCGGCAGAAGTGTGGAGGTAGGAAAGATTTGGCGTTGTTCCTTCAGGAGATAGCTTGGGGTCTGCGGCAGCATGCAAAGACGCGATTGCAATGTTAGACTCGGACGCGTCTATACCTGTAGTTTTGGCTCCCAACCGCGCCAGACTCTAGAAGCAAAAACATCATATAAAAGAGATGTTTATAAAGAAATAACTCTAACCTCCGAGAGCAATCCTCCACCACAGCCAACGTCCAATACATCCAACCCGGTTAACATGTCACCACTATCCAGGTCCGGATTTTCTGCCTGAGCCACCTCAAGCATCTTTTCGCGGATGAATTGAATTCGTACGGGGTTCATCTTGTGCAGAAAATTGAATTCTCCTTTCTCGTCCCACCATTCTGAGGAAAGTTTTGAAAAGTGAGCAATTTCATCAGTGTTGACTGAATTAGTCCCGGTGGTGGAGGCGCTAGCAGAATGGATGGTGCGAACTCCCTGTGAATGATGATTGAAACGTAGAGACGATGTCCATTTTGATGCATTTCGTGTTCTCCTAAGGATGGAGGTCATTATAGTGAGCGTGAGCGTGAGCACTGATGAAAGTAGTAACAGAGTGGGTCTGAATCCGGCCAATTGTTCCGAGGCTCCTTTCCCCAATTACATGAAATTATGGCGGCAGCGCGGTTTGTCTCATTCTCTCTTAACTAGAGGCATCGTGAAACCAGACAAAGTGGTCCAACTTCTGAATTTACTATGGATATAGTGGGAAATGATTTTCTGGCTTAAAGTAAACTACATATGTAACAGTAACCAAGCGGCTGTCAAAGACACAAAGAAAGTAAATCAAGTTAAAGCAAAATAGCACCACGTTCAACAGCACGTTCGATAGTCCCTGATTTAGAATATAACTCCCTACGTTTGCTTCGGCTCAGGTGAGGGCTATCATCGTGGTTCCTAATGTAATAAGCCCAATCCGCAGTGGTGTCAACCTCGGTGCGTGAGTAGCCATTGCCTAGAAAAGCGAAACGATTTCCGTTGTACTTGACATCCCAATCGTCGTATCGCGGCTCGGCGATAGCTTCGAGGTAATGCATAGTGCTTCCTGGCCACAGAGCAGTCACTTTCCCTGTGACGCTGTTAGCCTTATACCACGAGCGACATTCTTGTTGCCAGACCGTGTCTTTCATGAAGTTATCCTTGTGTTCGATGAAGTCTTCCACAGCCTCGAGTTTGGGGGAAAAACTGTGGATATTTTCGGTCTGCCATCGGTCCATTAATTTGCAGATGTAATCTGCTTGCGCTTCTGCAAGACCAAAGATAATGAGAAATATCATTTTCCCATACTGAGATCTTCTCACCTATCGAAATCAGAACCGGACCGTTTCCAATGGGACTGTTTGGACCAATGAACATGAAATAATTAGGGAATCCACTGGCAGCGAGTCCAAGGTACGATTTAGACTCTTTTGCCCATGCCTCACGAAGATCCCCTTGAGTACCAATAATAGGAAACCGAGGCACATATGAAGTGTCAAAGCCTGTTGCGCAAATTAAGACATCAATTGCATGCTCTTGACCGTTTTCGCCGACACATCCTTTTTCTGTGATCTCCGTGATGTTACCGTGCACTACATCCACCTTCTTGGAAACAAGAGTCTCCAGGTAGTTGATGCCTGGGGTCATTCGACGACAGCCTACTGCCCAGCTAGGAATGACTATTTTCTCCAATGCGTCATTCTGGAGTTTCTCCTTCATAGTCGCCACGGTCGCGGAGAATGTCGCCTTTTGGACATCGGAATCGGCAATGAACATGGGAAATAGGGCATTTAAAGAAGATTCCAGCTCTTTTCGATACTCTATGTGAGCGTCAGGGTTGGTCTCAAAGGTGGTAAGCTCTTCTTGGGAATAAGCACGTTGTTCTATACTTTGAGATGGAAAAACCCATGTAGGTCCGCGTATGAAAGTCGTTATTTTGCTCGCCTGTGAGCTAATAGCTGGAAGGACTTGGATTGCAGAGGATCTATATCATCTCATATGTAAGCAAGGGCGACAAAGGTGAAGGTAGAAAACGTTTACCCATTACCAATTAACCCAACGTGCTTTCCGTTAAGGTCTACCGTAGTATCCCATCGGGCGGTATGAAGCAGTTCGCCTTTGTACTTGTGGAGTCCCGGTATGTCGGGCCATTTCCAGGCATTCAAAACTCCGGCTGCATTGACAAGAATGTCACAGGAATCTTGGATCACATTTCCATTTGATAAATTGGCGATTTCTACATCCCAGCCACCTTTCTTGTCATCCCATGTCGCCTTTGAGACTTGATGCTTCAGTTTGATGTATTTTTCGAGTTCGTACTTCTTGGAAAAGTTTTGAAAATAGCGCTGAATTTCTTCGGATCCGGAATATACCGAAGACCAATGTGGATTGGGTTCAAAACTCCATGTATAAATATGGGCTGCAACGTCACAAGCACACCTACAGGCCAATGAATGACTGGATCTCAAAAGACTACCGACTGCTTACCCAGGATATTTGTTTTCGTGCCATGTTCCAGAGATATCGTCATTCTTCTCGTAAATCACAAGTTCAAAGTTTCGGAAGGAACGCTGCAACTTGTACGCCAATAGGAGTCCAGAAGCGCCTGCGCCGATGCATATTACTTTGAGGCGACGTTCATGATGAATCGGTTGGCTGTATCGGTACTGTGTGTCGGATGCAGAGCCTTGTGGAAGAGCGGGAGTACCGTCGTTTGCCATTACGATTTGAGGACGTCGTTCAGATGTGTTGCTAAAACTTAATGAATCTTTCGCCATTATATGCAAAATGGGAAAGGAGAGTCCGGCAGTGAATCTCAGAGACGTCAAATGGTGTGAATGACCATGATCATATGCTGGATTGGATGTCTATACCTTAGATAGAGGGTGGAATCACTGTCGTCGTGGTTATGGAATACTGCAGCAGGTCTTGGATTAGACTGGGAACCCATGATTCACAGGTGATTGATCATTGGAGCTCGATAGTAATCTGTAATGTAGTCATCAATTTATTCTAGGCTACAGCAGTTTTAATATCGGCCGGCTTACTGCTCTATATCTCAGGCGTCTGAAAAAAAGCACACAAAGAAGGCTGCATCATCGTAATGGAATCTGTATCCGGACAGTGTGCGGAAAAGAAGCTGGGACTCAAAGTACCAACGAGGGACCACGGCTTCCGTTGGTCAATAGGTTAACGTGATGAAACCTAGCAAATGAAATCCCTGTAGATTTTCATAAAGAGTTTCGAATGTTTTATCAGTGGACGAGAGACCATGGCATAATGAAATTGCATACATTCGGCAGGGGCATTTTGACCTGGGAAATGTATCATATTTGTTATAGTCTGAGAAGGGGTCTAGCGGCGTTCAGTAGGAGACTGGTGATCAGATTTTCTCGAAGAGTTGCGTTGAAGAATTATGCAAGAGAAGGACATCTTGATGAATATGGTTGAGTGTCAACATCATTGAACAAAGTAGAAAATAGAGAGAAAAAAGTCACATCAGGGGTTGATAACGCAGTTAAGTTAGGGGTTTACTTATTATAAACTAACCAGGGCAAAAGCCTAAACCAAAAATAGGGTAGTAAGGAGAATTACCAGACGGCGTCAGGTAATTCTCGTTAAGTTAGACAGTCATTGTAACGATCGTTTTGGTAGGCATTTGCAATTCTGAAGACCAAAAAGTCATAGATTATCGCAAGATGATCGTATTACATGTAACGAACATAACCGCCGTTCAATTGGAATCGAGTGTGGCAAAAAAATTCCCAACATACCTGCAATACATCTGCAGTGGCTCCTGGCATGTTACTTGATTACCAAGAGTTACATTCTTGTTTTGAAATGAGGCTTCTCATAAATTCGTCCTCCACTTCATCGAGTCTTGAGAAAAAAATCGGACGCTTTCACTTTCCAGAATCAGTGATCTTTGATTTAGCACATTATGCAGATAACCTACTAGCTCTATACAAAACACCACCAGTCAGCAAAACTTCTGGATATTGGAATCCAACCATGCAACTATTGCGTGTGTATGGTTTCCATGCGCGCAGTTGAACCAAATTGACTTTGTGAACAAAACTTCGAAGGTACATGTCGGCATTTGTAAAGAAGTCGCAGCATGCCCGAACAAAGCAATTTTCTAAGTAGCAAGGCTTTGAAGTGGGGAGAATAGTTTTGCCAGTTGAATGCAAATTGAACACATCGAGGTTGTAGTCAGCCTTATTGAAGAAAGCCTCCTCTGAAGTTTGACGTTTCACTGACTTTACGCCTACTAAAAAGAAAGAAATTGTAAAACAGCATCTGGAGAACCAAGTTATGAAAAAGGAACTCGCACGTTACGAATTGCTGTAAGTATCATACACCCGGTTTGCATTAGATGGCAGCTAATCATTGGTCAAATATATGCGGAACCATGCAGCGTTCAGCAAGGAACCAGTACCTCCGAGTCGAATTGCCACGAATCGAACATCGCTAGTGCAGGACCCGGATAACATTCATATCTGAATGCTTTAGATGACATTATCGATTAGTATCGAGTTGCGTTTTCGAGATTTCCCATGTTGTAGGCCCTAAATGTGATTGGTTTCGCATAACTGATGTAGTTCTGTGAGTAGAATTGGGCGAAGAACATGAGAGATCACGTGTAGGGTACTTCAATTTTGAGTCCGTGTGTTGAGACTCAAGAGTCTTCCACGGTCGACATTTTGCTTGAATATGCCTTCCGGAACACCAGGCAAGAGCGACCTCTTACTCTCTCAGGTCATTTTCTCTCTCCCGACCTGTTCATCCTTGGACACGTTGTTCCTACCGGTCTGGGGCTCTCCTTTCTGTCGCAACCTGTCCTACTAGCCTATATTCCATCATTTCCCACGAATTTGACTCATGATGGCATACGCATTGTGTACACTGAACGCCGTTCGCCCACCCGATTTTCCAGATCACGTGGGTGTTTAGCTCGCGGCAGATGGTGGCTGGTTCAACATCCTCTTGGCATCCACCAAGACACCTCGTCAGGTTTACTTATGTCTCTGAGATGGACATGTAGTTACTGTAAAGCGCCATATACTCACGGCACTTAGAACGCGATTGTTACCAACCTCTTGTTGGAGAACGGAAGTGATCAGTTGAAATAGTCTTTAAGTTCTTCTTAATGATTACACAAGATTTCCTTTTAAACACTCTACAATATGAATAGTATGACTATATTCTGTCCTTAATTTCATTTCTAGTGCTAATGCAACTGAGTGTGTCAATAGTATAATGTTTGAATTACCTAGAAACGATGCCAATTTGAACAATCATGTCCAAGTCCACTTCGATTCACGCGGTCAACCACAACACATGTTTAGGGATGTTTGATGATGACTCCGTTTGGTTAGAATCGCGTTCTAAGTGCCGTGAGTATATGGCGCTTTACAGTAACTACATGCCCATCTCAGAGACATAAGTAAACCTGACGAGGTGTCTTGGTGGATGCCAAGAGGATGTTGAACCAGCCGCCATCTGCCGCGAGCTAAACACCCACGTGATCTGGAAAATCGGGTGGGCGAACGGCGTTCAGTCATTGTGTACGTCTCTTCAGCGACTTAGTTTTAACTTTTACGACTTGCAGGTCCTATTTCGATCAAGGGTATTTCCAGAGTAAGGTTTACATCTCCCCATTTCTTTAGCTTGCTCATATCTTTCAAGGGCGCTCTAGTCCATTATTCTGAGGAAATGGCGGACAACTTTACCGCTCCAAGTTTACCTTTCGGCCATTTCGCTGTTTTGATATCATTGTCTGATGTAGAAAGCCTTAATTCCTTGAATTGCCCTGATTTTCTGCGACAGGAATGTCACCAATTCTTCGGTGGAAGTGGATATTTATACTTTGGTTCGAGCTAAAGGTGCTGTTTCGGCAGTAAGTGCTGTTCACTTGGAATTTTAACATCTCGATATTTTTTTTAAGTTTCTGTTCTCTTTGTATTCAACGGCATGTAGTATAAACAGTGAATACTCTAATCCAGCTGCTTTTGTCCAGTGCTCAATATATTCTCAACTCAAAGCTCCATCAGTTGAGTCTCATCTCATACAACATCAATTTGGTCAAGTGAGCGCAAATAAAAGTCTTCTCAACTACAACTCTGCAATGTTGAATAACTCTGTGAACAACATTTTGTGGTTCATCGATGAGGGTGTTCCAGTTTCTCCTGGATATCTGTTGACCGTCCTGCATCCGTACAACGCTATAGATAATATTTCCAGCCCTGGAAACACCCCTAGCAATGCTACTAGCGCAGGTATGGACAACAACCCTCCCAATAATATCCTTGTCGTGTTCGTGTATTCAATCATTCTGATTTGCGTATCTCATTTGATGAACACCGATGTCTTCCAGGATTATTTTTTATTCCATCACTGGTTGCGTTTCAGTATTGTTCAGCATTGGCATTGTATGAGGTGTATACAAATTTGTGCGCCAAAACAAGTCAGGCATGGCATCACTTTTGCTCGCACTTTCCTATACTCAACGTATGTCGACATATGCCAAAACACACTTTTATTTTACCAAAGGCGTGTCTTTATTTCATTCCGGAGACATTGCGAACATCTATTCAAGCTTGCGTTCGAGGCGAAGCGTAACAGTACACTTGTTGGGATTGTCAACAACAGCCACTAGTCCCCTACTATTTACTTATCGATGGCTCGCTCAAGCACCGAGAGCTAAACCCTTGTAATTGTTGGAAGTCTCAGTGAATTAATTCCGCCTATCTTGTATATGAGTAATATCAATACCGTTGTGGGGAACAACTTGAAGCATATTATGTCTAGAGCATACAGAAACTTGGAAGTCATTGCCACAATGACACGCTAGGAGCATCGTCGTCCGCCAAGCGCGTTTAAGGCAAGTGCTGCCCGGAAGTTAATCTCGCATAACTTTGCGGTCCTCGTGCCAAAGTATGACAGAAGGATTTCGGTAAGAAGGCGTCACTAGAAGATCTTGCGCCGCACAGATGTACGGTCTATCGATGCAGGACAACGGATAACATTTTATGGATCGGGAACCATATCTGGTTAAGGATCAAATGACAGTCGCGGTTTATGCATTGGTACAGTCGTAGTTATAAATCAGACTAGAAGAGATAAGGTCGGTAGCTAACTGCATTAATGGGCGAGGAAGTAAAGAAAACGAAGCTCAAGGATTCACCTTAGCCACTGATTTCAAAGATGTCTTAGGTAGATCGATGAGGGTGGAAATATCAACAAGGTGCGACAGACTTTCCTGTGATTGTGTGTCTCCATTAGATGGCAAACCTCGGGGTACTAGATGACCATCAGTACAATATGAAGCTCGAAGAGACGTTATAGAAGTCGTAATCTGTACTCTGGAGACCAACATCCCTGACCAAAGGTATCCCGAAAGATCAATTTGATCAATTTGGAAACGCCAAGCGGCAGAGGTTTAGAGGCGCTTGCCTTGTGCTTGTCGTAACCTTAAAAAGCGGAAAGTGTAAGAAGATGCGCGAAGTTTGTCCGACTACAAACCAAAGACAAATAGTTCTCTGGCTACTCACATTGTTCCTCTGCAGCTCAACGTCCTGTGATGCGTTTTTGGCACATACAAAGGTCGCGCGCGGCTCAAACCCTGTCTCAAACCCAGAGAACAATGGCTGTTAATGACACTACCTGACCTAAAGGTTCGTAGACCGAGGTTGCTCGGCTATTCTTCTAGGATGTTTTTTTTTGTAATAATCCAAGCGTTTGAAATTTGGCAACGGGACATTTTGAGGCAAATTCGAGGCATAAATGGGTGGTTGAGGCAATATGGCGACGTACTTGTTTTCTTCAACAATCAGATAAGACATTATTATAGCCATTGTATTCAGTAAGGATTTGAAGGGTGTAAAGTAACTTTCGAATGCTCAACTTGACGATTCTACCTGACAAGTGGGAGTAGGTACTACGCTAGTCGTTCATGATGACAGTTCGGAACATGGTCGGCAGGCCTGTCGGCTAACACGGAAGAGCAAAAATAGATCCGTGACACATGATCATCTGTGACACAGGCCATTGTTAGGCGTGACGTCAGTAGCAAGCGTTCTTTGTACTCTCACAGCGACTACTGAATAGTGGACAATCTGCTGTAAATATTCCGCGCAGGCGCATACGGGAATACAGAGCTACTAATACTCACACTACGTCTATACCCTCCTTCTACTTCAACTTTCTGTGGGCTTGCTTCGGATCACATTTCTAATTGCCCTGACGTTCAAGGCCTAATTCAAGCCCTGACTAATCCGACAACACTGGACACCGTTCTCACACCGCATCGGACTCGTAATACTGGGACACCATGTCCTCCTTCCTAAACAACATATTGGCTCGATCCCCGCTTTCTGCTTCCTTCCCTCAGTCCGATTCCCCATCTCCTTCCTCCAAACCTCTCATGGATGACGAATACGCCAAGAAGCTGACATCCGCGATGCCTGAATCAGAAAAGTGCGAGTTGAGGGTCGAGGGGATGACATGTGGGGCGTGTGTTGAGGTGCGTCTATCTTATTCTGTTCTTGCAGATTCCAATCTCCACTCCAGGCAATCGAAGGCATGCTTAGGGACCAGAAGGGCATCCATTCAGTCAAAGTGGCTCTTCTTGCAGAGCGGGCGGTTATTGAGTACGATCCTCTGCACTGGACAGTAGTGAAACTCGTAAATGTAAGCCAAACTTCATATTTTATGCAAATCTCAAAACCCATTTTTCTGTGCAGGAAATTTCTGATATTGGGTTCGATGCTACATTAATACCACCCGCACGAGCCGACACTGTCCAACTCAAAATATATGGGATGACCTGTGCAGCGTGTACCAATTCTATCGAAACAGGCCTTTCCGCTTTACCAGGTATCACGGGTGTTGCTGTTTCCCTTGCCACGGAAACCTGCGTCGTCAATTTTGATCGTGCAATTATCACACCTCGAGAAATGGTTGGGCATATTGAGGACATGGGCTTCGATGCCATTCTCTCAGACCAACAGGATGCCACTCAACTTCAGTCTTTGACTAGGATGAAAGAAGTTTTAGAATGGCGTTCACGTTTCATATGGAGCTTAGCTTTCGCCGTTCCCGTCTTCTTCCTACATATGATCGGTCCTAGGATCCCTGGTGTTAGGGATGTTCTTGCATATCGCCTTTTCAGTGCCATCTATTTGGGGGATGTTCTGGCATTCATTATCACCACACCCTCCCAATTTTGGATTGGTGCCAGATTTTACAGGAATGCATATAAATCCCTCAAGCACGGGTCAGCTACTATGGACGTGCTAATTGTTCTAGGAACATCAGCTGCGTATTTCTATTCTGTTTTCTCCATGCTCGCGGCCATGTTCAACACAACACCTGACTATCGCCCACATCTTTTCTTCGAAACAAGTACTATGCTCTTTATGTTCGTTTCTCTGGGCCGGTACCTGGAAAACAAAGCCAAGGGCAGGACAAGTGCGGCTCTTACGGATTTGATGTCCCTTGCTCCATCTATGGCCACCATTTATACCGACGCCCCGGCTTGCACACAGGAAAAGAGAATCCCAACGGAACTTGTCGAAGTCGGCGATACCGTCAAGCTAGTACCCGGAGACAAAATACCAGCGGACGGCAATGTTATTCGTGGGTCATCCAGTGTTGACGAAAGTGCGATCACTGGTGAAGCTCTTCCTGTCACCAAACTTGTTGGAGATTCAGTAATCGGAGGTACCGTCAATGGTTTGGGCACTTTCGATATGGTTGTCACCCGTGCAGGCAAGGACACTGCTCTATCACAAATTGTCCGCCTGGTCGAGGAAGCACAAACATCAAAGGCACCTATACAAGCTTTTGCAGACAAAGTTGCAGGCCATTTCGTTCCTACAGTTATTAGCCTCTCAGCTCTAACGCTACTTGCATGGTTACTCCTTAGCTACTTTGTCGATGATGATCATCTGCCGAAGATGTTCCACATGCACGGTACCAGTAAACTGGCGGTATGCTTGCAGATGTGCATCAGTGTAATTGTCGTTGCGTGCCCATGTGCGCTTGGTTTAGCTACGCCTACTGCTATTATGGTTGGTACCGGTATAGGCGCGAAGAACGGGATTCTCATCAAAGGCGGTCGAGCACTCGAGGCAAGTAAAAGCATTAAACACGTCTTGGTCGACAAGACAGGCACTGTGACAGTTGGCAAACTCACTGTCGTGGGTATGCACTGGGTACCCGCTCCGGGTTTGATCTCGAACACGGAGTTGTATGCTGGAGACACTGACCTGGAAGGATTCTGTGCTGATGGAGTCACGAGTCGCAAACAAATCATTGCTATGGTCAGTGCCACTGAAGCTAGGTCCGAGCACCCACTCGCGAAGGCTATTGCTACCTATGGCAAAGAGCTTCTCGGTACATCGGGTCCTCAAGCTGATGTACAAGGTTTCGAGAGTGTCACTGGCCAAGGCGTACGGGCTAAAATCACTTGTCAGGGCAAGAGCGCTACACTGTTAGTTGGCAGTGCGGCGTTTGTGACTATGAGTGGCGAAGGAAGCCTTCTTGACGCAAACAGAGATTATGCGCACCAATATATCCCGTCGTCACTTCTAGCCTATGAAGAACAGGAAACTTCTGTGGGACGCACAATCATCTTTGTGTCCTTGGTCCCAAACTCTGGCAAGGCCGTTCACCCACAGCCATTACTTGCGGTATCGCTGGCGGACGCACCAAAGCCCTCAAGCCGGCATGCAATCATGGCTCTCGAGAAAATGGGCATTGAAGTGGGTATGTTGACTGGTGACGGAAAATCCACCGCTATTGCTATCGCCAAGCAAGTGGGCATTCGTCCGGAAAATGTAACTGCTGGCATGAGTCCAAAAGGGAAGGCGTCGATTGTGACGGAGATGATGGAAAGATACGGGGGTGGTATTGCGATGGTTAGTATCAACATTTCCTCTGAAACCGTACCGCAACTCTTACTGTCTCTTTCAAATAGGTCGGAGATGGAATCAACGATTCCCCTGCCCTTGTTGCTGCTACCGTTGGCATTGCACTTTCTTCTGGGACATCTGTAGCCATCGAAGCCGCCGACATTGTACTTATGCGCTCTGATCTTCTCGACGTTGTAGCTGCCCTCCACCTGTCTCGCAAAATCTTTTCCGTCATCCGACGGAACCTCATTTGGGCATGCATATATAATGTACTCGGCATTCCTCTGGCAATGGGCTTCTTCCTGCCTTTCGGATTATACATGCACCCGATGTTAGCAGGCGCTGCGATGGCATTTTCATCTGTAAGCGTTGTATGTTCATCCCTTACACTCAAGTGGTGGACCCGCCCCATGGACAGTGTTATGCCGGAGGAAAGGCTTGCAAGGTTCGGCTCTCGCGGAGGCGTTGCACTCGCTGCTACGCCCACTGCAGGCCTTGCCACAGCAGATAGTGGCGCCGGGTGGACGGGCATGTTCATGGATAGCGCAGCAAGCGTTCTGGATACGGCTAGGGTGAGGGCGTTCGGAAACCTGTTCAGCGCCGGTGTGAGGCAACCTGAGGCATATGGATATAGCCAGCTACCTGTGGAAATGGAGCAGACGCGCAACCAGGGTCAGACTGGACTCGACAGAAGTCCGGTTTAATTTTGAGTATTGTCTAAGTAAGTTGTAAGATTATCTGGTGGTTCGTTTCGTTCTTTAGATTGTCCATTTCGTTCATTAATCTCATTGCTGTTGTTTATTAATCTTTTGGAATTGTTAGGACCAGTAGCAGTAGTATTTATACTCCTTTGTTTCATGGGTCTTCGTGTAATATTTCAATAAAAAGGACTTCCCAAGAAATTGACTTGACCATTGGGAGCTGCCTGAAATTGCCATATGTTGATGTACGTACAAGTAGAGCGCGGGTACATGTGTGCGTCACCCCTTTCTTCGGATCCGCCCAATCCCACCCACTTTGCTTTGCCGGACCCCAACGGGCCTCATACAACCTCCGTAAATCAAACCTGTTGTCCGATATCCTGATAAATCTAACGCACGCCTTCGCACAACTGATCTTCAGATTTGTTGAAGGAAGTTAACAGGAGCCGTGCTTTGTTTGTAACCTAATGGGATCGAACAGAGTCGGCAGCGTGTTTCTAGGCGACTTCCAACGCCATCGGCATCTCTCCTCTTCGACGCACAGTAACAGCCCGCCTTCCTCTCCACCACCCACGAGTGCAGGAGGCAGCAGCGGCAACACCATTGCAGGAGTTTTCTCATTTCATCAGCCCCAGCATCAGCAGTTGGCTACTGCAGCTGAGGAGATTGACAACATTGACATGGAGTTCGATGGAAACAAGAACGCAGCACCACCTGCTCAACGACAGGGTGTATCAGATGGCTCTGCGCATTCTGGAATAGAGCACATAAAACCGGGCAAAGTGGACCCTGTGTTGGCGCTAGAGCTCCGTTTGCGGTGGCTAGAGGCGTTGATACTGGGCATGAAACATCAAGATAGTGTTGCATCGTTGGGCCGAAAAGGCAAGGCTAGAGAAGAATTCGCTGGCACTGCAAACTTAAAAAATGGGGAAACGTTGATGCGACTTACAAAGAACGTCGAAAGCGGGCTAGGGAAAGTTGTAGAGGGCAACGATGGTTTAAGAAAGTTCATGAGCAATTGTACGTTTCTCATTCAACACTTTGGTTCAGAATCTCTTTTGCCCGCTTTTTTGTGTCCTTTTTACGGTTCCCTCTTCTTGCGGTATTTTAACAATGATGAACTTAACATAAACAACGCAAACATTACCAGATGACCAAAATGCCCACCTCTTAACCCCTTCTTTCGCGCTGTCCGGCATACTGCCCGATCCCCCAACATACGATGACATGACAGCCGAAGAATTAAACGCCCTTTTGGTCGAGATGGAGCCCGATATACGCTCAGCTGACAGAGACATGCTTGAGATAGATGCACTGGAAAAGAAAGGCGTAACTGGCGCAGGAAGTCTTCCAGGTAAACTTATCGTGTTATTGATTTTAAACAAGTCCGTGAAAACAATTATTACAGAATACGAACGACTGGAACCCCGCCTAAAATCGTTGCTAGAGGCCTATGAGGAAGACGCGAAGCTTGCAGCATCTCTCGAGATGCGAATATCATCCTTGGTCGAACGCCACACAACATATGTAATTCAATTTCTTTTGGCTTGCTGTATTTACTGACATTACATCTCTACACAGGTCGACACTCTGTCCGAACTGTTTGTTGCTTGGGATGACACCCTGACTGAGGCGGAAGATAAGCTCGCCGTCAAGGAACGTGAAAAGGCAGAACGACTTCGACTAGGTTTCGAGTGAGACCTATTCTTCCCGGCACTCGTACTTACACTGTTTTCTATTTAACGTTCGAAGGATCTTAATTGCATCTTTTTTTCTTTTCAAGCATCTTCAATGCCTTCGGGTTTAAATTTTATTCTTAAATTCATACAGGTCATATCTTCTAAAATCTCCATCAATGACGCCAGAAACAAAGGATCAAACTTCTTCTATAATGACTCAAGAATGCGACATTTTTGGCTACGCTGCAAGGTAGAAACTATGTCAGGCAGCAGACTTTACTCAGGCTCGTGAACAACATCAAGCTTTCAAGACCATCCGAAATGAAGGGCAGCATGGCCAACGCATCGTCATTTGTTCCATCCTACATTAATATGACGATTGTCAAACATCGATTCCTACACGAATAACATTACATAAACACGAGATAAATATTCGCCTCAATTTCTACCAACTCTCTACCTCAAGCCAACAACAAATTGCGGATCGATCAGAGCATCAGTGCCTCAGCAGCTGCTTCACGATTTACTGTGCCCGACTTCGAGTATACCTTTCTGCGCTTTCCTCGACTCAGGTAAGGGCTGTCGTCTTCATTCTTGATGTAGTAAGACCAGTCGGCTGTAGTGTCCGTCTCTGTGCGAGAATACCCATTTCCCAAAAAGGCGAACCGGTTTCCTGTGTACTTGATGTCCCAATCGTCGTATCTTGGTTCGGCGATAGCTTCTTGGAAGTGCATGCTGCTTCCTGGCCACAGTGCAGTGACTTTGCCAGTAGCGCTGTCGGCCTTATACCAGGACCTACATTCTTGATGCCAGACCGTGCTCTTCATGAACTCGTCCTTATAATCGACGAAGTCTTCCACAGCCTCGAGCTTTGGAGCGAAGCTGTGGATGTTCTCCGTTTGCCATCGGTCAATTAACTTGCAAATGTAATCTGCCTGTGCCTCTGAAAAAAATTGAGTCAATCTTCCTTCTCATAATTTATTAAAGGGACTCACCTATCGCAACTAGAACTGGACCATTTCCGACAGGACTGTTGGGACCCACAAACATGAGATAGTTCGGGAATCCATGTGCGGCCATTCCGAGGTACGATTTGGACTCTTTCGACCAAGCTTCGCGAAGGTCGATTCCGTTTGAGCCAATAATAGGAAACCGAGGGACATAGGAGGTGTCGAAACCCGTCGCGCAAATCAACACGTCAACAGGATGCTCTTGACCATCCTGGCCGATGCATCCCTTTTCGGTTATCTCTTTGATGGTCCCGAAAACAAGGTCTACCTTCTCTGATGTGAGGGTCTCGAGATAGTTGATGCCCGGAGTTATTCTGCGACATCCAACAGACCAACTGGGAATGATCAATTTTTGTAGATTCTCGTCAGGGACCTTTTCCTTCATCATTCCAACAGTGGCTTCAAATGTGGCCTTCTGGACGTCAGAATCTGCGATGAACATGGTGAAGAACGAATTCAAAGTGGATTCCATCTCCTTGCGGTATTGTAATAGGGCATTTGGGTCGGTCTCAAAAACGCGGCGTTCTTCATCGGAGTAAACGCGTTGGTCTATGCTCTGAGCTGGAAAGACCCAAGCAGGACCACGCAAAAACGCAGTAATCTTGCTCGCCTGAGAGCTAATAGCTGGAAGGACTTGAATTCCGGAAGATCTGCATCACCCAAATGTGAGTGTGAAGCGTCATTAGCCCAAAAATATTGACTAGCTTACCCATTCCCAATCACGCCAACGTGTTTTCCACGAAGGTCGATCGAAGCGTCCCAATTGGCGGTGTGCACAAGTTTGCCTTTGTATGTTTCGATACCAGATATTTCGGGCCACTTCCATGCATTGAGAACTCCGCCCGCATTTACAAGAATGTCGCAGGTGTCGCGGATAATGCTGCCGTCAGCCAAATTGGTGATTTCAACAGTCCACCTTCCTTTCTTCGCGTCCCATACGGCTTTGGTGACTTTGTGCCTCAGTTCTATATATTTCCCAAGGTCGTACTTCTCAGAAAAATGACGGAAGTAATGGTAGACCTCTTCTGCACCAGCATATACTGACGACCAGCTGGGGTTGGGTTCAAAGCTCCAAGTATAGACGTGGGCTGCAATATCGCATGCACACCTAGAACGTTTAACTGTTAGCAGGGTTACGGCAATGGGAATGAAACGTACCCTGGATATCTATTCTCGTACCAAGTGCCGGAGACCCCGTCGTTCTTCTCGTACAAAACCAAATCAAAATTCTCAAAGGAGCGCTGCAGCTTGTATGCGAGTAGAAGCCCGGATGCGCCTGCTCCGATACATATCACTTTGACAGGACGTTCATAGTGTATCGGTTTGTCGTGTCTGTGGTGTGCGCTGAGAGGAGTTGGTGTAGAAGAAAGAGGAATGCTGTCGTTGGCCATGTTACTGATATGTGTGGGCTGATGCTAATACTCAGACTGAATTATTGCAGATTATATAGCTGAGGAAGTCGCCGATTGACTCGGTTATTTCTGAGTTGTAACATTTGCAGTGGTTCACCACAAAATACTATCAAGGAGGAAGTCTGCATCGGGCCGAAATCTTCGGCGGTATCTAACGAGGTAACTGGAATTACATCCTTCGAACCAGGAACTTTAGCCAAAAATTTTTATCATAACGGACTAAGAACTAAGTGGGTATGTCGTTTATCACTGGTAGCATCGTAGGAGGGCAATCGCCAATCCTGTAGAAATGAATTGAGGGAGACCCTGTCTGGCCAATGATTATACCAGGTAAGGCCGCCCTGGCAAGTGGAGTCATTAATTGTCGTAGTGGAATCTGATTTTAATACCAAGTATTCGGTAGGATATTTCTGTGGGCATTCTGTAGGGATACATCTCATTTTTTGTCTGACCTTGTGTTTGTAAATTGTAAATTGACGCAACTTTCTGAATCGGGTAAACTGCGATTTCCCGCCATGGCAATAGACGCTCACGGTGACATCGAAAAGTGCCGAATATGGGTCATAATCTTACGTCCCTGAAAATGATCTAGTATACGATAGATCATGTAAGTGCTCTCTGTTGGCATCCTTACGGAATCATACACACCGATTTCTACCTATGGAGTATGCCGACTTCAACGATCTTCACTCTTCTCTCATGAGCGATAGCGGCACTAAACATAGGCCTCTCATTGTAACTCCTTTGAATTACAACGATTGAGGAATTATAACATTCCGCTAAAGACGTCGTACCCCTTGAAATGAAACAGTTTGTTGGGCCTATGTTTAGGCTTCGTAGTAGTATCCTTTCCACAAGAATTGCACATCATACTGGAGTGTTATGTGCTTTACTCGGAGTGATGCCATTCTTCGTCATTTTGCCATGGCTTTTCAGCGAGTGTTGGCATCCCGAACAAGATACCATGACAATTCAGCTATTGACGGCGTGTGGAAAACGGAGCCTGAGGACCTCACTTTGTCCATCTCTTTGACCCCGAGTTCAGTGTTAAAACGCCGGTGCTCCTTGGTATTATATTACCCTCTGAGGATGTTATACCAACATCTGGTCTAAAAGATGAGAGTTCAACTTGCTTTAGTAGTAAGCCGAGGGTCTTGATTCCGACATAAGATTAGGATCATGTTTCAAAATCTCGGCCTTCATGAAATGCAATGCTTCAAATTAAGTAATGTAATCTTTGCGATGTTGACTTGAACCATAGTTTTCTACGGGAGAGAGGCATGTTTTAAAAAAACCAAACTACGGTAGGACAGCTCATAGTAGACCGTATTTTCAAGGTACAGTTACGCAGTCAATCGGTCGTACAGCCGACGAACCGATAGTGCCAAGCGGTATCTTGTATCTTCTCATGGACTGATGATAGCTAGTCCTTCTGATACCATCGACCACAATACCGACGTAGTCTGCGGAGATAGAAATAGCGTAAAATTGCGGAGAATCGGGTTTTGACCCGAGTCTGTCTGATAATGTATCTTCCTACTATCTATTCCAGGATTTACTCCACAAAAGTTTCCTCGATTCAGCGTTGTTTTGATCACAATAATTAAACTTTTGAACTCTGGGTTCAGTATTGCCCATTGACAAGCTGTCACAACTGAATCCACATTTTGCGCAAATCTTAGAAACAACTTTCAAGGAAAAAATATGCATGGGTTGAAACATTATTATAAATGATGGATGAACGAGGACGAGAGAAACAGGCTGACAGCTTGTGAGTGTGTCATCCGCAGGCTAATGGGCATCCGTGAGGATGGCGAAAAATTATCCATTTGACGGGACATCATTCACTGCCTACTAACTAACTACTACTACGATAATTAAGATACAATGACAGTCTCATGATCAAACCAATTTTAGACCAACAATATGATAGTAAGTATCGCGGACATTAAATTGGGCGTCTAAAGTGTATTACATGTATACTAGTATAGGCAATACCATGCATGCTGTTTGGAGTTAGCAATCAGTTGATTTGGCGCTACTTAATATCTCTCACTTAAGCAATCGAAGTGTTTTCATCCAATTCTGTATCACAGTACGAGACGCCGGGGGATCTGCGTTCTACTAGGAGGCATAGATGAAGAGTGGAATTATACCCGGGTGCCCACTGCTCCTCCTTAGTGCAGAATGATAATTTTAGTTAAATCAGATACTTCATAATCCATTGTTCCGTTGAAATTGTAAGTAAAATATATTTCATCGATATTATGTATGATGATGATTCAAGTTCAAAAGGTGAAATCAATCACATCAAACAAACGCTCATCCCGCAAGACGTACACACGACACTTGTCTCATGATATATAAATGCTACGAAGAGTGAATCACATTTGCTCCTACATTCAAGGCGAGACGGGACGAGTACCGACGCATGATTTTGAACCCGTACACCATAGACACCTTGTAACTTTGGTGCCGGGGCGGATTATTCTTAGTATGATTTCCCCTCCCATTAAGGTCTGTCCGAAAACTAAGGTATAGATGATTAATATCTGTGATAAGAGTTATCATCGGGAACTTAGGCAAGATTTATATGGGAAGATCATACAGGGGCCCTCGTAGGCAGGTTCTTGAACAACGTTCACAAGGCCGTCAGATAGTTGGGTTAATCATGGCCTCTCTAAACGGATGTAAGAACCCAATGTACAAAGATAACCAAGATGAGTATCAACACACGGGAGGTTGCACTGATGAACCGGAGGCCAGAGTGAAGAAGTATCCTTCCTCCGGAAATGAGTACCCAGGGCTTTACCAATGCTAAGAATGCAATCGCTGAATGCATCAATGGGTAAATTTGGGCCTATTAGTAGCGGGGTGGATGGGGCTGACTGCATGTAATGGTGCCAGGAGAAATTCACGATATCATTTGCAATCCCTCCGTGTTTAGGGCATCATCAATACTAAGCTCTCGGCCTGTCAGAATCGCTCAAGCATGTAGTTATCTGGCAAAATATGTAAGCCACTGTTACCTTACTAAGACAGTTTGTAAAACATCAACTTATACCAGGAAACTTGGTAATAATTGTGGAGAAGTTGATTAGGTCTACGCCGAAAAACTTGTTAATAGCTTTGATGACACCTCCATCAATGATTTGAACAAATCCTGAAGCCTAACCTTGCTAGTGACCTGATGTTCGGTAAGTCGGGCAGTAGTAAAGTCCCATATGGTTATGGAAAAAGTCGCACCTAGACTTGCTTTCCCTGCTATAAAGCACCCAGCACTGGGAGAGACGAAGAAGCTAAAATTTGGGAGGTTATAATGATTTCCTCAAGACCAATCGACCGCTGCAAGTTTTTTCGAAGAAGAAAGTTAGAAACATCGCGAAGTTTGGGTCACACATGAATTAAACAGATTCCCACGCATCTGATGACCGTTTGGTGACGTCAGTACTTCAGTTACCGTTCACGACAGTCATAAACTTATATTCGCTTGATGAGCACCGTTAGTGCAATAGGAAAGCTTTTGTATTTTCTGTAATCTTAACGAGAGCATGTTCATTCGAGTAGAGCTAGTTTGAGACCATGCCTTCATTAGTCAGCGCAATCTGTCATGGCACAAAACTGGAACATATCTGACTACGTCTCCAACATACAGTACACCAGGTGGCAGGAATCCAACTGGGACAAACAGACTTCTTAAGTATGACTGTCGTCTCCCTTTCTCGAAGTTTATGTCATATTCAAGATATAAACATCATTTGAAAATCATGACCAATTACAAAAGTTATTTGTATCTGCTATGAAATGTTATTTATTGAAGCCAGTGTTGTTACAATAAAACTAAAATATCGTCATTAATATCGTGTACATTTCTATCTTCAAGTGAATCAAGTAAAATAATGGTGGTATCATGTTTGCTGAGCCAGGAGTGGTTCTGGTAATTTCAAGTAGAGATAAAGAGACCAAAGGCTCGTAACGCTGTTTCTCCTCTAAATCCACAGACGTCGGAATATCGTAATCACCTCGAGTAGTCGATTGATTGATTGATCTGGTTTTTCCTCTGTCGTTTCTGAACCAAGGCGTATGAGCCGTGATGAGGGCAGGATAGGACAATAGCTCGAGCAGAGCCACTAAACATTATCGGAAGGGGTTGTCTTTTTGCTGGCCTTCGCAGCCTTCTTCGCAGCTTCATGTCGCTCTTTTTCTATCCAAGCAGGTGCATCCTTAATGGCTTCAAAAGGACGAACTTTGTATGCCATAAGGTATCCTTGAAGAGCTGCCATCGAGAACTCGCGTTCTGGAATGATCTCGGCAAACTGCATAGCGAGAGCCGCGACTTCGGCCGCTGACAGCTGAGGTCCACGAGCACGGTGTGAGCTGCCGTTGAAAATGACAGGCTCGGGGTCAGAAGATACGGTAGAACCAGCATCTGACGACGAGGATGATGATAGGAGGGTGGTCTTTTCGTCGACAGATGTGTATCCGGAATCATCAGCCGGCTTTGCCTTTATATCGATCGCCTTCTTCTCATTTTCTTCGCGTTCTTCTTTTTCAGAGTCAGGAAGGTAGAAACAACGGTAAAGTTCCCGGGCTTGAAATTTGCTCGCCAATTTGAAGTGAATATGGATATCCATGCGTCCAGGCCGGCAGAGAGCAGGGTCAAGAGCAGAGTACTTGTTCGTAGTTGCAAATAGAATACGTCCTTCCTGTGCGCCAACGCCATCAAGTGCGTTTAGAAGACCGCTGAGAGTAACCCTGCTCGTTGTGGGGGCAAATGGAGTCGACGCCTGGCTCTTCTTTTCATCATCCTCTTCCGGGTTTTCTTTATCATCTTCGGGATCCAAATCGCGATGTAAGGTCTGGTTGAAGGCAGCATCAATATCCTCCATTAGGGCAATGCATTTCTCTAGAAAAAATATTCTAAGTCATGTCGCCCCAAAATGAAAACGATAAAGCATACCAGGTAGATTTGAAATTAGGTCACTGAGGGCAGTATCGTCCAATAGAGAACGAGAAAGGGAGATGATATAAACATCCAAACCGAGTTCACCAGCCAAGCTGTGGATGATACTCGTCTTTCCAGATCCGGGAGCCCCATACTGTCAAAGGAAGAAATTCAGTCGAAACCCATGGGATACGTAGCGCGAAAACAACATACAAGAAGATAACCCCTGCGGAAAGGAATGCCTCTAGCAGAATACCACGATTTGCTGGCCATGAAGTCTCGAGCATCGTCGATGAGTAGGTCCTTGACACCTGGGTCCAAGACAATAGAGGTCAAGGGGCGTTTAGGACGAGATGCAATGTGATTCCAGTTATTGTTGCAATCAGAACTATAGATGGATATAGTATTTTGCTGAGCCTCCTGGTATGTTTTCTTTGCCTCGATCAAAAGCTCGTTGAGTACTTTATGAGTGGTAGACATTATGCTTTTCAAGAAAAAAGGTATGATAAGTACATAGAGAACGAGCAACAGTAACAACGAAAACGTACCAGAGTTCGATAACTTCTTCGCGACGGTTATAGTAACCCTGTCTTATCACCCTGGTCACACGCACCCAGCGTCGCTTGTACCAAAAAGAGTGAACTGTGGACTCTGAAGGGAGGTAGGCCAATGGACGATTGCCATGGGCGATGGAATTGGGATCTTCGTCTTCTCCTTCAATCATAACAGCATTTGAACTGAGGTTGAAAGTTCGTGTGCTAATCTGAACATCACGGGCGGTTTCTATACATCAAATTCAGTTAGCAATTAAAATCGTTAATTAGAACATAAAACTCACTCCACGAGGGTTGCTTAGAGAGCCAAACCATCATCCAGTCTAAACAATATTTATGTTATAGGTCAATTTACTTTGTGTATCATAGAACTGATGCTCACCATAACTAGAATCATCTTCCTCGAATCTCGCAGTGATGAAGAATGAATTATAGAGTTTGGTGTAGAGATATAAACACAGGCGCCTGCAACTCTCCAAGGCACTTCCAAAGACAATGAGTTTCAGCCAATCGCGCAGGGCCGAGAAGGAAACCAGAAAGCCGATCAAAGAAGAAATATCTGTAGGGATCCCAGGCGTTTGAGTAGCATCTGACGAGAGTGTGGAGTTTGACCCCGTAGAGTTAATGCATCCTGAGTACTGGTCAGAGATGCCACTGGTGGTGACCGCAGACAAAAATTGCTGGGCAAGGAGAAGTGGGGAAGCCATATGAGCCGCTACGCAACTGAAGGCGGGGAGAATGTGTAAGTGACACGAGGAGCAAGGCCATCTTTAAGTAGTGTTCAATTCTTTTCAATAATTGTATTTTTGGCGACCATAAGGAGGAATCTTATGCACGATCGAGAGTAGCAAGGCGGTTCCGGAAGAATTGATAATATGAGCGCCGCGTGCGAGGCGCCCCGAGTCATTCTTACACTTTACCTTTGACCGCCTAGTTGTCCGCAGTTTTGAAGCCTCGATCCGTCTAGAGATTGAACTGTCTTTTTTCTTTGGTGCCATCTTTTTTCTTGTTTAATATGCACAAGCTTAGGAGCATTGGAGGTGGATTGGAGGAGGTTGCATTGGGTTTTGAGTGGCCTGCAGGCCAAAACCTTCAAAAATGATATCCCCGGATCTACAACACGTTCACAATTAGAGACTCGAAGCTTTCTGAAAGAATCTAAAAATTTGACTCACAGGGTACACTGGAATAGTCACCTTTGATCAGTTACACAGCCTCTTCAAGTTTATCAGACATTGGTGACTCGATCAAAGGGAAACCAAAGTCACAATCGATGACATTATGATAACTGGAGTTTGCGACAATACGACGGACCTTTGAACGGGGCGACTACACATAGCCACTGTATAGCTTGTGATACGTCACAAATACTTGTCACATTCGCAATACATCGCGATTGGTTGAGCGGCGCTTAGATAACTCTGGCTTACCTTATCGTAACCAGCGAGCGACAGTTCATTTGTTGTTGAATCTGTTTATTATCGTGCAACGCGACAGTTCATTTGAGGGCACTTGCTATCATGGTACCCAACACAGCATTGTAACTACTAACTAATACAACACTTGTAGGGCGGTTATGGATGAGAAATAACCGTATTCTGTGTCTATAGATTGCATGCCACACAATGCAGCTTTGGGTTCTGCAATATGAAGGGCCGTTGTGGAACGATCAAATTGGATCTTACACGTTGACAATGACCTGCGCATCCTGCGCGTTTCCAACTGAAAATGCCTCTCAAAGCCGTACTAAGTAGTAGGGAAACCTCAACGAGAACGCTGATTACGTAAAAGGAGAAGTAGAAGAAGCCAATTTGTTCGTATGTGCGATACAAGGCGATACAGTGCGAAGGAGCGTTCCATTCTTCGTTTGGCGACTGTAAAGCGCTCAGTCGCGGAGTTCGTGGGAAATATAACACAGCCATTTTAGAAACTGTATCACGTGGTAATAAATCGGTGACGCTCCGCATTTGGTGACATCCAGGGACCACTGTATCCTTTACTATCCAGCATGCGCGACGGTCCACGAACATCTTTGGATCTTACTCATGTATTATGTATGTTCTCGCTAGTCTGTCTGACTGCGTTTCCCCATGTTTACTAGGCCTGAGTACATTTACTATTGCTTGACTTCAATACTAGATGATGACTCGTCCTACTTCTCACTTGCTCTGGCACTTGTGACCCTGAGTCCAATACTTCTGATGGTGCGTATTCAGGGTATACGATGTTCGAAATCACCTCACCCTTCTCTTACTAGGCATCGTATGCTGCATTAGCTGTACAAACACGCGAATTCATCATAATCGTTATGTGGGCAGGCCAGTTTGCAGGCGAGCTCCTGAACTGGATCATTAAACGTATTATTAAACAGGAAAGACCAATAGGTGCGCAATAGTATACCGTTGGACATGATGTTCATTTTTCATTGATTTACTTGTAGAAAGCATTGGGAATGGATACGGATTTCCTTCATCTCACAGCCAATATATGGCTTACTTCGCGTCCTTTTTGATTGCACATCTCTATTCTAGACATCGATTTTCCTCTACCGGATCAAAAATAGTTGACTTTATATGGCGGATGGTCGTGTACGCTGCTTTGCTGGGATGGGCAGGACTCGTTGCATATTCACGGTTCGTGCATTTGTTTACTTTTGACCGAAAGGTTTTCTGAATTGCAGAATCAGCTACTACCTTGGGTATCACAGTGCCCACCAGATAATCTGGGGACTGGCCATAGGTTTCGTTCTAGGCTCAACTGTATATATCTTGTCCGAGGCCATTCCTACACGTTATCCAAACTCCTGGTTAGGAAGGTTAAAAGCGTCAATCCTCGACAACCCCATTGTTGTATGGCTACAAATTCGCGATGGCTGGGCTATATGGGCAGATGGTGGGCGAGAAGGTGAATGGGTGAGATGGAGAAGGGAGTGGGAAGCTCAAAAGAAGACGAGCAAACCAAAGTCGCGTTAACTTGTGTCTAATCATATTGGCAAGGTCGCTTATAGCCTAAAATGCCTGTGTATTCAATTTCACGCTATTTAACGCGCCAGGTAGGTCTCAAACTTTGAAATAATAACAACGGTTGGCAACAATGTAGTGTTTTCAATGCTCTGATCCTTTCTGCGAACCTCGCCGAAAACCAGGAAGTGTAAGGCTCATTCATTTCAGGTACCTTCGGAAGCACAAGGGTGTGTGATAGGGCTATGAGAGCGAAATAAACTTGACTTTCCTAAAACCTAAACTCGTGAGCGACTGACGTGAAATGAATCATTACTCGACATAGCGATTTCTACCGTCAGCAAATGCTACAGTCATTTGTTGTCGAATTCATGAATCTTGTCTGTTGAATCGACCGCCGACAAGCTTTGCACAAGATTACAAACGAGACTCTATGGGAAAGAGTAAACCCCGACCAGTGGGCGGAGGGAATGTTAGGCCGTCACATTTATGACTTGCAAAGACTCGTTTTCGTTGCCATGTCTTCGGTTCTATTTCGGATTCAAAATACCTGTTTTTCATGTGCAGAACGTTATGCGTTTCCCCTGACCACGATTACATTACATTGACGCTGCAAGATGTTAACATGAGATTTATATGATGCTGAAGGTTTGAGGCCCGTAAGCCGCTTTTGCGGGGTCTTCAAGAAGCATTCTGTAAGACAAGATCTGAGAGCCCCTACTCTTCAAGGCGAATACATCTTTGCCGCATCATCGAAGAGGAACTGAAGACTCGTGAAACAGACTTTTGAAAAGTTTGAAAAAGGTGTGCCAGGTAGAGTTGTAGGAAAATTGTTCATTTGAGAAGATGATCCTATTGATGAGATTTTAGCTCGAGTCTGTTGTTAGTATAGTGCGCAGTGGTGGTAAAAGGTGTAGATTCACAACGTAGCTACACGGTTGTACCTACAGTAACTACGGAACCTATAGTAGAACAATCTAGAAAAACGTGATAAGATAACTACAAGAGAAAGATAATGACTTAGCGACGAAGTCGCTCGCCGACTATGATTCCAACAGAGTCAAGTTTATCAATATATCTTGAGTGGGTAGTACAGTGAGGTGGACTGTTTCTAAGTTGTTGTTAAAGCTCCATTCGGAATTGAAAAAGCAGTCATCATGGACCAATGGAGGCAAATAAGGAACAAACCAAGGCTTGGCAAGGCTAAACCAAGGCACGAATTATTGAAGTTCCCACGCTGCATTCCGAAGATGCTGCAAAGAACCTCCATTCAATCTATCCGTATATCCCAGCTTTTTCGTTCTTCATCCTGCTACAAACGCCAACCATGTATCCGCCAGGCATTTGCACGGTCTTGCTTCACCATAAAATACCTCGGAATATCCGCTACAACCCGATCCTTTTCATCCACGCGTCTCCAACACAATGCACCAATACCAGACGCTCCTAAGAAGTCCGGAATCCGAGAAAATATTTATACCCTCCCAAACTTACTTACACTGTCGCGTATATGCTCATGTCCAATACTCGCATGGTCCATAGTTGACGGAAACTATTACTTGGCGACTGGTTTGCTGGCCTATGCGGGGTTGACAGACGCGGTACGCTCATCAAGTACCACCTCCTTTTCCTGTGCATTTACCCGTCTTGAAGGTAGACGGCTATCTAGCTCGTCGTTATAATATGTCGTCTGTCCTTGGAACTGTATTGGATCCTGCTGCCGACAAAATACTCATGACAACCTTGGTGCTGTCTTTAACACACCAGGATCTTATTCCCGGTATGCCATGCCTTTTTTTCAAGTGCTGACAACCTCATTTTACGCGTCATCAACCTCTCAGTACCACTTGCTGTTATAATTCTGGGCAGAGATGTACTTCTTAGTCTTTCAGCGTTCTACATCCGATATTCAACCCTACCCCCACCGGTACGTCATCACGGCTCAATATTCGGCATATGGCATAATACTTTATTGGATAGAAAACATGGGTCCGTTACTGGGATGTTTCTCTACCGTCAGCTGAAGTTCGCCCGACTTATATCAGCAAGGTTAGCAACCTTTTTTCTGCTTCCTGTTCGCCCGAGTTTTATAACCTTTGATTAGGTCAACACAACACTTCAACTGGTTTTGATGGGCGTCACCACCGTCAACCCTATTCTTCCATTCGATCTGGGTCTTGCTCTCCAAGGACTGCAGTGCGTACACGGTCTGACTATCGGTTCCACATCGCTCGACTAATTTTCATCATAGATATATTGTGGCAACTACGACAATCTGGAGCGGTTTCTCATATCTGGTCACTAAAAACGCTTTTCGAGTGGTATCGCAAACCAAAAATAAAACACCCAATTCGCCATGATAATTTATCCATACTTACATCTACGTTACAAAGTTGAAGTCCAAGATAATCAATGCAAATATATTGGGAGTATGTGAGTGAATGCAAAGTCGAATATAAACTGAGGTACATAGTATTATGGTTCTATGAATACACACCGTCCAAGTTAGAGCAAAGCGAAATAATAATCACGAAAACAAATATCACAGCAAGAAACCTGGAAAACTCATCGCGAGTCTGCTAATCTTCTGCGTCGAACATCATCAAGGGCTGCAGCGATTGCCTTCTTGGAAGCACATTCTCGTCGCCACAACTCACTTGATTGTCTGGAGGATGATTCGTATCAACAGACGAAATCAAATATAGGTCGAAAGATTTACCTAATGCGCGACAGGAATATCACCATTCGTGCCACACTCTTGAGCTTATGGACCTTCCTCTTCGGGGGAGGGTTGGCTACAGGGAAGCCTATCCTGGCTATTGAGGCAAAGATTGTCCGCTCACTGCAACAAAAAGTGAGTATTTCGCTACCGGTAACTCAAGGAATTGAATTCACCTCTTCTCAAATGCAGCAAGGAGCTCCAACAGATATTTCTTTTGATAGGTCAGGCCATCGCGGAAGGAAGACTCGCGGGTGCACTTCGCCTTCAAATATCGTATCTGCACCATCAGACCTTTACACTCTTTGTTGTGCCGAAGCTTCAATTCGGAAAGCTGAGTAGCATCCCTGTTAGATGTCATCAGTATAGTCGACAGTAAAAGGTAAAAAAATATCACGCACGCAGAGCAAACATGACTCTTCAGTTGGTCCAGTGCGTGGAGGGTTTTCTCTTTTTGTCCATCCAACTGCTCAGTTAACAACCTAATCTGTGTTTGCATTTGCTTCTTCGCCCTCTCCGCTTTGGACAACTCCTCTTTGCTCTTGACCTCCAGCCTCTCCTTCTCCCCACGAAGCTGTCTCAAATCATGTCCAAACGCTTCTGCGTCCTTCCTGACTCGTCTAAGGTCAGCTTCAAGGGAGGCAACCGTTCGCGCTACATCGCTCTTCTCTGAGGCAATCTTCTCTTTCTCCTTCTCCACTCGATGAAGGTCGGTGACACGTTCATCAAGTGCTCGACGGAGATCTTCAATTTCCAATCTGTGCAGATCGAGTTCATGGCGGCGGTTGTCATGAGAGGTAGAATGTGCGACGTATTCGTTGCGGAGATTATTGGCGGTCTGGAGCAAAAAAATGAGATGATGGGTTTGGACGATAAACCGGTTACAAACCTCAGAAGCTTCAGCGAAGCGGCGCTGGAGTTCTTTATGATCAGCGGCTAAAAGAGCGCGCTCTTGTCGCAACTGCTCAATCGTCTCGGCATTCTCGACAACACGAGTCTCCAATAGACGAGCCTTTTGCTCAATATTAGCATTTTCTACATTAGCAGATTAGCAGTTGCGACTCGAGAAAATATATGCGTGTCGAGCCCACCTCGAAGCTCCTTTTCAAGCTCGTGATTCTCTTTCTTGAAACGTTGCAGCTGCTGTTTGACCTCTTCCATATCCTAGAGTGCCATCAGGTTATCACGTTTGGTGATAAGTGAAAGAGAGAAAACTTACGGATTCTGTTCTGGTCAGGTCCGTCAGGATTTGTTTTTTCTCCCTTTGTATGCGCTCCTGCTCTGTAACCATACTTCGCAGACGAGCACGTTCCGAACCAAGCTCATTCTCCAAAACTGAGATGGTTCTCTTTGCCCTCTCAAGTTCCTGAGACGAACTGGTTGATACCGCGCTTCAATTTTTTGAAAAGATTTAAACACTTACATTCTCAACATTCGCCCGCAGTTTTTCTCCTGCCCTGGTTTGCTCGGCAATTTTCCTAGCCTCCTCTTTAGTGTTCTTGACTTGGCTATTGAGACGGTTTGCTGCGTCTTCCAACACAGCTTTCTCGCCCAAAAGCACCCTCTTTTCCGCTTCCCATTGGCTCTTGAGCTCTTCGAGATGCTTGTTAACGGATTCTAGATTGGCTTTCAGCGCTTCACTGGTCTTCGTTGGAGGCTGTGCAAGAAGTTGATCTTCATGTACATCAAGGGAACTGAAATGTTGCGTCCACTCAGACTTTGAGAATGATATGCAAAAACAAAAAAACGTACTTGTCGTTGTCCTTAGTTAGATGACGAAGGTCGACTTTGACGTCGCAGTTTTGGCATCTTACTCGAGCCAGGCTGCGCACTCGTCGGTCTTCTTTCCTGCTCAACCTTGCAATTTCATCTTCCAGGGTAACGATCTTCGCCCGAGCGTCCTCAAGCTTTTTGGTGAGCCCAACGACACCCATCCCTGCATCTTCGAGTTTGTCAAGCTTGTCGTCTATACTTTCATTGGCGCGATCGAGTTCGCCTTGAAGACGGTTGATCTCCGAAACCAGAGGAGTTACAGAAGTCTCGCTATTCGCAGTGTGCAGCCACGACATCTACAATACACGTTAGTCATTGCACATTAAACTGTAAAAGTTGGCATACGTCTCTCAATGGACCACCAGGCGTCCTCGGAGCCCTAATTGACATTGAAAGAACCTGTCGATGAATAGGTGAAATTCCGCTTGCGTTAATGAGTTTGTTGGGTGTGTGCATTTCATTAAATGTCATCCTCAACGCTCTGTTTCTCTCTAGCAATTCCTCCTTTTCCCTTTCAAGCAACTCGATTTTAGTATCCTTGGCTTTGTCCATGGCCTTGCGAGCGGGTGATTGATTCAGGAGGGCGTTCAGTCTAGCGATCTCCCTCTCGGCATCATCCAGCTCTTTCTCCAGTTCCTGATACTCTTCCTCCGTAGGTCCTGCTTCAACAGGGCCACGAGAGACATCTCGAGAAGTGTTGCTAGCTTCACGTTGGCGCTCCCTCTCCAGTGTTGCGACTTTAGAACGAAGCTCGGCCAGGGCTTCTTCATCTTTCATCATCTTCTGCTCTGCATCTTCAAGGGCATCTTCCATCTGTCGCGCTGTCTCCTGTGCTTTGATGAGCTCGTTTTGAAGTGACTTGACATCCTGCGAAGCTTGCTCTTCTGAAGTAGCCATAACCTTCATGTTCTCCTTCGCCAGTTCAAGTTCTCCCTCGAGCTGTTCGATCTTTTGCATGGCATCGCCAGCGCCTTCTTCGAGTTCATCAACGTATGCCTTGGTGGACCTGAGTTCCTCGTCCAATCGACGGATTGTGTCTTCAAGTTGTTTGCTCTTCGCACGTTCGGCGGCTAACGCGTCAGACGTCGAAGTCAGTTCAGTTTCAAGACCGGAGATGATTTCCTTGTCCTCCTTGGCTTCTTTCTCCAGCTCGTCAATCCTAGCATCAGAATGCATGACTTCATCTTCGAGCTCTTTGATCTGCGCGTTAGCATTTCTGAGGTCTCCCATGACTTGAGCAACACGGTCATTTGCCTCCTTCAATGCACCTCCAAGCTCCTTGCCACTCTCGAGGACCCTCTCCGCTTTGGACGCCCGCTCAGTGGCGACATCTCTTTCTCCTTGTGCCTCCGCAAGAGCCTTCTCTACATCCTTGATACGCCGCTCAGCCTCTTGCTCCACGGTCTTTACCCGTTCTTCAGCCTCTATAACTTTCTGCTCCAAGCCCTGAACGATACCCGAAACACCCTGTTCAACTTCTGACATCCTTTCTTTCCACCTGACTATATCTCGCTCACGTTCAGCCTTCTCTCTCTCAAGCGCCTGCTCGACCTCCTCCTTCTCCGCCATGCAGTTCGTTACTTCGATTTTAAAGGCCTCTACCATATCCTCCAGCTCTGCCTTCTCCTCTAACCACCCTTCCTCCGGTACATCCTGTACATTGGCCAATGAAGTCCCAACACCGCTCGCTCTACGGCTAGCAGCACTCAATCGTCTGCTAGTGTCACCCGGAGCGGAACTAGACGACGGCTCGGTCTTCTTTTCCTCTTCCATCTTCCGCATCTTCTCAATGAGAATTTCATTCTCCTCTTGTAACCGCCTGTTCAAGCCATGTAAGTAGGTGTTCAGCTTCCCAGCATTAAACCTGCCAACACCATGTCCAGGTGCACCCGATCCGAAACCCATAGCCGGGTCGAAGGATGTGTTCGCCCTTTGGTGGGTTGTCAAGTCATGCGATGACGCTGTAGATATGAACGATGCGCGGTCCGCTACCCCATCGTAGGGTGAGGCTTGGGCTGGAGTAGTCCATGACGCTGGGTTGCGCGCACCGTCTGACGATCCCGAAGATGCGGTAACCGCCTGCGACAAGGGATGCGACATTCGTCTAACTACTGCCATGCGTGGACGAGGAGTAACCCCCGCAAAAGCTGATTGCAAACTTGTCCCAGGGGAAGCGCTAGAACTAGGACCGGGTGTAGATTCCTCGGCAGAGGCTAGAGGTGAACCGAACCTCTTTGGGTGTGGAGTTGGGACTTTCATCCGAGGGCGCGCTGTAGAGTTGATGACAGAGAGCAGGAACGAACGGCGTCTGGTATGTGGTGTTAGAAGATCACCGTGCGGTTCATAGTCTTCATCCTCTTCAGGGTTTCGAGACGCAGGAGTTGTCAAAAGGTCGCTGGGCGGTGGAGGAAGATCGAACCTTGCCCTCGGTCGGGGAAATGCAGGAGTCGGTGTAAATGCAACAGACTGTGAGGGGGATGAAAATGCACTTTTATTTTGTGCCGTGGCACTGTTGTTTGCATGTGGTGTAGGTTCTCCTTCAGATGAAAAAGTAGGTTCGTGTCCATCATGAGATCCCTCAGTGTATGTGCCAAGATCCTGATGGCTTTCTTGCTGAGATTCTGATTCCTCAGTAGTCTGACCATCTTCACCATCTACTCGAGGTGGAGACACGTGCACATCTGTTATATCCATTGACCGAGCACTATTGTCATTGGTGTCGTTGCTGAAGTTGGGTGCTTCGATAGACTGGTCTTCATCACCTTCTGGGGACCGTATATGTGTCGCCGGTGAAGCGGTTGTAGAACGTGGCAAAGGAATGCCTCTTGCTGAAATAGGAGAAGCAGTCTGTGAGCGAGGCAATTGACCAGATCTGTTACTTTGTGGAGTAGAGTTGGCGGGTGAAGTTGTTTGAGAAGATGATGTCCTAGAAAGGGAAGGCGTTCGTATACGAGCACTGGTCGGATTTGTTCTGCGTAAAGCTACATTCCGATATTTCTCAAAAGGGGAGGCCTAGAAATAGGTTAGGTATCAATATATATGCAAATTAGTGGCATTACCTTTGGTTCTGACTTTAGACTAACAGAGTAATCATAATTCTTCTTAGGTGTGTTCTCGCGACCGACCTGGGCAGAAATTGGAGGCGTACTAGATCTGCTGATCGATTGGAGTGCATCGGTGAGTGAGTATTCTTGCTCATGATCGTCCGCGTCCCCTTCCGGGGGGAGATAAACTTCTGGCACGCTTGACTTGCTCTCCTCCTCCCCTCCATCCGACTCGTCTTGACGGGTTGTGGGTGCCGAGTTGGGCTGTATTCGCGGTAGCGATGGAATATCAAAGCTATCATGGTGACTTCGTCGACTTGACATACCGCGCGATGCAGTCATGTTGTTTACGGATCGATTTGACCTCGAGGCAATCGAGTGCGCGAATCTTGCAGTACTAGATGTACTGGATGGAGCGCGCAAAGCCGACGTTATTGTATGTTGGGTAGATGCGGGTGTTGACTGCAGGGGAGATGTCTCGCTCTCAAAGTCTTCGTCAAACTGGTCATCGGAGTCTGGTTGGTCCGAGGGTTCTCTGGTAGTTTCCTCAATTATACCAGAGTGTTCAAACGGCGGGAGGGAGGGAAGAGAGGGCATGTCTTCATCTTCAATCGCTTCAATGCGCCGCCAAATGCGCGAGGGTGTCTCCAGCATGGTGGCCATGTTGCCAGATGCCAGAATGAAGGGTGTTGTTCGGCGATGTAAAGAAAGAGACGCCATACTTGGCCACGCCAAAATTCAACGCGATAGTCACGTGATCGTGTTGACAGCTTTCTTAGGGGCCACGCGTTCACGCCTATTAGACTCTGGGTCTATCCAAGCATGCATCTATCAGCCTCTATCAGCCAACTTCAAAATATTATATATATATATACTATCTCTTACACGTAATATCGTATGCCTTATTATGGATTGAAGGGGGCTTCAGTTTGTAAAGTGACAGCCATCGTCACTTAGCTTGACACTTATCTGGAAAAAAATTCGCGTTAATAGAGGTGAATTGTGTATTAAAGGCATACATTCTCACTTGACTACTCCTCTCGTCATCTCTTTTTCTCACGATTTTGGAAAAGCAAAGAGGTTCCAGGAGTAATTTTGGCAAGATACAAGTTGAAGAACATGGGAGAGGCCTCTGGTCAATCAGCAATGTTTATCTGATTTTTACCAGATGCAGAGCATCTCTCTAGAAACAACCTGACAGCTTTACTACAAACAAAATAGTATGAATATGATCTGTGGAGTGCCAAAGCAGAAACGTGTGTAAGTTTCTCTACGGCGGGTATCTCGTCAAGTCTCATCCTGAGGGATTATTTGGTTGATATCCTGGAAACATTATGAATGCGGTATTTAATAGCAGTGGTATATACTTTGATACAATCTCCTTTGATCAGCGTGACCGAATTTTGCTTGAATGCCTTCCCAACACGGCAGGTAATTTTGTCCGTGGCATATTTGTTGGAGAGCTTTCCGCTAAAGGATCGCAACAACTGAGAAGTTGGTAGACCTCTTCGCCATCGTCCTGCACAGGAATGCAAGGTCGTGTTTCTAAAGAGATTGGCAGATCTACCACCGTTGATTGTGCAACTGGAAATAAGTCATTAAAGAACTGGGAGACAATGGAAAGTATCTGCTTGTTGGTGAAGAATTGAGTCCCATCTGGTGTGTTGCATAAAATGATGTCAGCCAGCTCTGGATCAGAGTCGTCAAAGGGATATTTAGCAACGGTGCATTTCATACTGATATTTCAACGAATTTATGACCGGAATTTGGAATTTTCGAAGTTTGTTTTATTGACACAGTAACGATGTTTTTGGGAGAAAGATAAATGCAGGATTCGGACTGACCGCGAAAAAATGCTTAAATTAGCGCCCGTACCACGTGATAGCTCTACGCCTTTGGATCGAAAAAAGTTCATACAGGATAATACGAGGAGACTCGGATCATGCCATTTACTGATACAGACTATTCTTGAATATTTTGGGTCTAAAGTGATACAGTCACAGTGATAACCAAATATTTGGGTCAAAATGTACATCCCTCTCCTACAGAGTCATCCAGAGTCATCAGTTTCGAGTTTGAAATTTTGAACGTTGACGCAGCGATGACTACTGCGCAGTTCTCAAGACTCCTCTTGTGAGATATGCCTTCAACAATATGTCATCAAATGCTACTAGAGAGAGCCGTCGACACAGACAGAATGACATCTCGGGCATGAACCAATATTCCCGTCGAATAATTAAAAGAAATCCCGACAGTGGTTTGCTTCTTTCGTTGCATCGGATCGTTGAGAGGATACTTAACAAACAAGCAGGGATAGTCACAAAAGTAAACCTCGAGGTTGATTGATTGATTGGCCAATATTCTTAAGTTGTGAATTTATCATCGGGATTGCTTCATCGGACGTCCAGTGACTGCTGTTTAACAGTGAGCGTTGAGAGTTGGAACGTTGGAAAATGGCAACTGTCCGTGTGTAAGTTCCATAGTTACTCAGGCTAAATATACCTGATACTATGATTTCTAGTCTAGCCATGTTCAAGGCGCATCAATTGTTCATCACACAGCTATGAAGCATGATGTCGGCGCGATTTTGTCAGCAAAAGCGCTGTAATATACTCGTTGATTTTGATTTTAGGTTGGTGTATAAGACCTATCTGCTAGACCGTAAGTACCATAGAAGTATCATACGTGCTATTTGCGCTTTGAAACGGACGTTATTATCTCAATTGCAGCAAATTCTTGTTCTAGAGGCAATGGGTTTTGAAGGATTTGCTGAGCGTCAGGCGAGTCATCAAGTCATTGAGCCTGCGGATAATAATCCGACGTTTAGATGACAGTCTGGAACAGCAAGAAAATGACTTTGAAATTGAGGCAATGAAGTATGAACTTGTCCATCTGCTCTTGTTGAACTGCTCCTCCTCAAACTCGGATCCTCCCATGTGCTCTCGGCTAATTACCATATGTGAAAGGGGAACTCACATCATCAAGTGGTCGAAGATGGTATCAGTCCGTACATTGTGAATGAACGCTCACCATAAATACGCTGCCGATATGTACAGCCCAATCTCTATCGCTGTTTCTGCTCTCTTTCTCTTCTCCGGCATCCTGCAACATGCCCAACGGGAACGCTCCTCCGGTACCAACTGCTCCACATCTCGATCACGAGCGTCTCAGTAAACCGATTCACGAAGAGAGGCCCTTGAAAGTCATATGCATCGGAGCAGCAGCTTCGGGTCTGCTAGTGGCGTATAAGCTTCAAAGGTCCTTCGAAAATTATGAACTCATCGTGTACGACAAGAACGACGACATCGGTGGAACGTGGTACGAAAACAAATATCCAGGGTACGTTATCTCCTTTCCGAGAATACTAAGCGGCGCACATATACTGAAGCCGACGTTAGTTGTTCCTGCGATGTCGCTGCACACACCTACACCTGGAGCTTCGAACCTAACCCCAACTGGTCATCTGTATACGCTGGCTCGAAAGAAATCTACGAATATTTCAAAGGAATTGCCAAGAAGTATGACTTGGAGAAATACTGCAAACTAAGCCATCGTGTTCAAAAGGCAGTCTGGAATGTGGAGAAGGGCCGCTGGGAGGTCGAAGTTCAAAACTTGGTAGATGGGACAATAATTCAGGATTCATGTGACATGATCATCAACGCTGGCGGTCTTTTAAACACATGGAAACTCCCGGACATCGAGGGCATCAACGACTTCAAGGGTCCTCTGCTTCATACGGCTCATTGGGATACCTCTGTCGACCTCGAAGGTAAACGCGTCGGGATAATAGGAAATGGGTAAGCTTTTCTTTTTTTCAATTGAGATTTAAATGACTCATACCCCGTCAGGTCGTCTGCCATCCAGGTTGTACCAGCCATTGCCCCGCAAGTGGACAAAATCATCAATTTCATTCGTAGGCCAACATGGATCACACCTATGAACGTCGAACAACATATATATACCGAAGAGGAGCGTCGTGCTTTTGAAGACCCAGAGACACTTCTCAAATACCGGAAAGAACTGGAGACAGCTTTTAGCTCCATCTGGCCTTTGTTCTATGCCGACTCCGATAGTCAAAAGGGAATCTTTGCAGCTGTAGTAACGGAGATGAAGGAGAAGTTACGAGATGAAAAACTAAGGGAGCTTCTCATACCAACATGGGCTGTAGGGTGCAGAAGAATAACGCCAGGAACGGGCTATCTGGAAGCCCTAAGTTCCGATAAAGTCGAGGTCGTCTTTGGAGAAGTTTCCAAAATCACCGAAACAGGTTGTATTGGTGGCGACGGTGTAGAGCACCCGCTTGATGTGTTGATTTGCGCTACTGGATTTGATACCTCCAATCGACCTCAATTTCCCGTTATTGGCATCGAAGGTAAAGACCTGAACGACATATGGGCAAAGGAGTCGGAATCATATTGGGGGATCGCGACTCATGGTTTCCCCAACTATTTCATGGTCGGGGGACCCAGTACTCCTGTTGCGAACGGACCTGTGCTCATCGCTCTAGGTAAGATTCGTGTAAGGTGAAATATTCTATTTTTCTAACCCTTGATCTCTTAATAGAGGCACAGATCGACTATGCTTTGAAGATGATCGATCGCTGGCAAACAGAAAACATTCACCATGTTCAACCAAAGCTGGAGGCTGTTCGAGAATTTAACGAACATAAAAACAAATTCATGGAAAGGATGGTCTGGAGTCAAGACTGCCGTTCGTGGTACAAGAATAACAGTGTCACTGGAAAGGTGACCGTAATATGGCCTGGAAGCACCTTGCAGTATCTAGAGGCTATGGCTGAGCCTCGATATGAAGATTGGGACATCCAGTACACCGGCAACCGGTTCGCATGGCTGGGTAATGGGTATTCGCAGACGGAGATGGATAGTACTGCTGACTGGGCGTACTATCTCCGTTATCAAGACGACAGCCCTTTCCAAAGTCGGGGCAAACGAAGAAAAGCCATGACGAGAAAAAAGGTTGACAAATCTGAAATGAGCGATGTGTTTTGATCCTTGGCCTCAGCCTCAACTTTTGTTATATCCTTTCTATTATTATTATTATGCCATAGTAGACGTCCTGTTTTCCGGATCCAAGCTCTCATTCACAACAAAATGCAGCCTTACTTTACTTTATATACCATATTAAAACTATTCTTCCACGCCAGAAAAAATCTGGATAAAGGTACTGAGAGTCAAACAGTTCTCGATTAAGCGCCCACAGCGCAGGACGGGTCATGTGAATTTCTGCCAAATGCGACAAACGGAATTGCGGGAAGTTCAATGATTCCGTCGCTGCGCGTCGCTCACTACAGACAACCATGGTGAAAAGACATAAAGCTGCCACATCTCTACGACATCCTTCCGACACAGTATCGGTCGTTCTTTCTAGTGCACTGTATCTTGGGCCTTGTTCAGCTGCTTCCTCCGAATCCTTTTTGAGTACCAAGTCAATAACCCAGGTCTTGAGTGTAGGCAGCACACCTTCACCCAAAGTGGAGGGCGTTGTCTACCATAGACTATCTCTTTCAGATTCTACTACATCTTCCATCTCAAACACGATCGATGCCGCTACAGAAATTATCAAAGCCGCGTTACAATCGAATAAAGGGCGCGGAAGGATCCTGGTACATTGCTCTGCAGGAGTATCACGATCACCGACAATCGTTTGTGGATATCTTATGAAAGAGCATAATATGTCTTTGAAAAATGCGTTGGGTCTTATTGTTCGCGCTCGACCGCAAGTCTCTCCAAACCCCGGCTTTTTAAACCAACTAAAGGACCTGGAAGTGGCATTGTTTGGTTCGTCATCACTGGATATCGATGAATTACCACGACGAGAGATAGACCGTTTGGCACTTTTCAATGATGATGGTGACAATGTTCAATTATCTCATACAGTGAATAACTAGGGGTTGGCAACAGCGAAGTTGCCTTAGAGTTGACATTATACTGGTCAACGCTGTGATCCATGTGTTGTTGGTGTAAAATCTTTATGATACAAATCATACAAATCCAAAGCCCTACAGACATTACGATGAAAATACCCGGACTTGTACAAAAGTATTCGATACCCATTACGCCGCAAAACTAAGAGCCGCGATTTTGTCCATCCAGGGAACATTTTCTCTCAATACCGAGCTCGCCAAAAGGCCAGCCTCGCCACTGTTGACTAAGACACCCAGAGGAACCAAGGCATACCAAGGGTGTTGAAAGTATTTCCTATCAACCTCCAATCAGGCTCTCGCTCAAGCTATCCTTTAGCTTTTGCCATCCGTTACCCCGAACCAAACATTCTTCAGCAGATCGCGCAATCGATCAAGTTTAGCCTATCACACCCTTCCCAACGATTGGTCGTAGATCACTCCTGAAGGCCTGAGTTCCTGAGTTGAGTCCATGGGTCCATGACTATCTGCTTATCGCGATCTTCTGGAATATGCAAAACATGTAGCGGGCAAGTCACACATAGCTCACACCCCATCCCCGTCAGATAACCTTGCCTTCATATAGCCGTATTCAAAATTAGAACTGCATTGACTCAGCCGAGGCACATCGGCCGGAGGTATCAGGGGTAGACTACCTATATATTCCCGTTATCCGTTCGTTTGTCCAGTGAGGTTACTCTGATAAGAACCATTCAAACCAAAAGGAATTGTGGAAAAGGCTGCTATCGGCGTGTTACCTTCCCCTGGTTTCTCTCGATTTCTAGCACGCAGATTGCAGGTTATTTGGAATGAGTGAGGTGACTGTATTGTCAATATGACCGACCAAAGACATGGAATGGGTGAGTAATGCGGCTTCCAAACTGCTGCAATGACCATCGCATCTTCACCCGCGGCCTAAATTTGTATGGCAGAAGAGCAGATGATGCGTTTCTCATTGGTCCACCGTTTCCAAAGATTACAAAGGACCCCACTCACTTTTGTGAAAAAAACATAAAACCTCACACAAAATTTGATTGTATAAACATTGGATTCAAATTAATACATACACTGGATTATAGCAATGTGGAATAAAAAAGGCAGAAACACAACATGCATGCTTGAGGGTCCAATAAAAAAGAAAAGAGAGAGGAACCAAAAGGAAAAGAGGAGACCATAGATTAACCAACCCAGAATTAACCATTGATACGTAGGAACGTATGCGCATGAATAACAAAACCGATGCAAGGAAAACAGAAAAAGAAAAAAAGATGCTGGGGGTGTTGTAGGATGAGTGAAGGATGATGCAAATGTTGTGGTAGGTTGACGGTGAATTGCGGTAGGTTTGAAGGATGGCATGGAGTCGGCGGAGGTGGATGCGATCGTCAGTACATGAATGGTATATCGTGATAAAGCCACCGAAATTAAAAAGTAACGGGGGTGGCAAGCCGTAAGGGAAAGGAGAGAAAAGTATAGAACGTGAAAAGGGAGCGAACGGCAGATAGGAAAGGAGCATGGAAGTAAAAAAAGACTAAGAGGAGTGGGTAAAAAGAGAAGAGAAGAGGAGGCATTAAACTTGCATTAAGCAAGGAATGAGATCCAGAGAGAACAGTGACATAAAACAAGAGAAAATGATATCGGTGTTCCGATCCATCCAGATTATCCAAAGGTCGAGTCGAATCTAGGAGAATGGCCGTGGCATGTGTATGAGGGCGAAGGGGAGTACTGTGTATATCAAGCAAAAGGAAGACCTGTCCTTATTGCCCTTCTGTAGCTGTCGTCGTATCGCGACTCCACCACCCCAAAAACGCCCCTGCACTAGAAACCATATCCACAGCCTTGCCAACAATAGTCCCGCTACTCTCTTTCTCCGAAACAGGAGGGCTACGAGCGCGCGCGACAGCAGCAGCAGTAGGTGCCGAAACAGGAGCAGAGACAACGGCAGACGCAGAAGCAGGTGAGGACAAGCCAGCAACAGCACCAGCGGAGCGCGGAGAAGAGACAGCAGTGAACGATGTGCTGGGCTTCGCAACACCCGCAGGCGGGGGGATCAACGGTGGCGGCCGCAATTTATTTGAAGGCGAGTTGGGATTGGAGTTCGAGCCGACAGAAGCAGAAAGAGGCTGCGAGGCACTAATTCCGCCTACAGGTGACGCCGACGATCGCCCATAGTTTAGCCCAGGTGAGCCGGCTCTCTTCATCGCCAATGCAGCCGCCGTCGAGGGAACAGGCGCGAAGAGCGGCGCCTCAGCGTTGGAGGTGGAGAGAGGAGGAGAGGGTGTCGTTGCTCCCGTGGGCGTCGTCCCGCCGCTACTGTTGCTATTGCTCGTGCTCGTACTCGCGCTCTTGGGAGGATCGCCAACGCCATTTGGCGCCATCCTGCGCATCTCCACGACGGGCGAGTTGGAAGGCGTTGGAACCGACCTTCTGCGCATTTCCTCCTCCGCGCGGCGGAAAAACTGCATCTCCACGTCAACACCCTCATCATCGCCAGCGGGGGAAGGGGAAGGGACAACAGTTGCCGGCGCCGCCATAATTGTGCTGTTGCTCGTATTTGTGCTGGACGACGACGAAGAGGTCGTACTGTAGAAGCTCGATTCCATATGGGCTGTAGGGGCGACGGTCCTGCTTCCACTCGACCCCGACTCCGTGCCTACACCCGACACTGAGCCAGTGAACGAGGCGGACACCGACGATGAGTCCACACTTGCGGTATCATCCCTGCCCAACGAACCGCTCCCACTAGCCATACTCTCCGTCTCACTGGCCGTCAACACCTTCCCGCTTGTCCGATCCCTACCCCGCCTCTCCCTGCCCCTTTCACGCTCGCGATCTTTGTCTTTTTCCCTCTCACGCTCTCGATCCGCACGCCCGCCACCAGCCAGCACCGCTGCGCCTCCCAGTACTGCTCCGATGCCCACGCCGGACCCTGCTCGTCCCAAACCATCCGGTCCGGGACTCAAACTGCCAATCGGGCTGCCCGTCAAAGAGCCAGCCGCCGAGCTCCCGCGCTCGCGCTCCCAGGACGACGAGGACGATGTGCGCGTGCTAGATCTTCCACGCGCCGGTTGTCCTGATGTCGCTGAAGATCGGTTGGTTGTTGAAGACGCTAGGTCCTGCTGACGCCCGCGCGCAGGAGGCGAGAGCCGCTGTTCCGCGCTGTTAGAAGCTGGCGCGCCGCCGCCGGTGATCCATGTGTTGGGACCGGAAGGCGAAGACGCCGATGAACTGCGCCTTCGCCCAACCACCACAACGCCCGTACCAACGCCTAGAAGAGGATTGCTACTGCTGCTCGATGCCGAGGCTGGTGCTGGGGCCGGGGTTGCGGTGCCTCCGACAGTAGGCGACACCGTGAATGCAGGTGACGGCGTGCGGCTCTGGCTCCGACTTCTGCTCCTCGACTGCCTCTCTTCACCCGCACCACCACCACCAAATCCACTCCCGTGATGGCTTCGCGAGTGCCTTCGATCCGACCCCCGATCGCGATCGCGCTCGCTCTTCGAGGAGCCATACCCAGCATTGGAGGGTACTGTCAACGTCGGACTCTTCGTGCTCGCCGCTGCGGCTGCCGCAGCTGCATACGCCTTGTCGCTCTCCCGCTCTCGCTCATACCCTCGCCCACCTCTCCGCGCGTAGTAGTAATCTTCGCCCAGATCCGGGCCCTCGAAGAAATCATATGCATCTTCCTCTTCCACTTCCGGTTGCTGACGCGGGATTGCGCGTGCACCACGGTACACGATATTGGGTACCGAGCTCGATAGGGGTCCTCCTGGGTTGACGACCACATTCGGCACGCCGCCGTGCGCGTGCGCATTCAGCGCGCTCGAGCTGTGGCTATGATGAATGGGTATCGGCGCCGACCCTGCCCCTGCCGTTGCCCCGTTCACGGGTCTCTGTGAGCTTGACGGCCCTCCTACACTGAAACCGACGCTGGCCATACCGGCGTTGGGCGGATGGTGGTATACAGCATTTACGTCTTCCACCTGCTCCACGTGGCCGCTGTCTTCGTCTTCTTCAAAGTATCCTCCTCTCTTTCCTCCCCTGAATCCTCCGTACTGAACATGGTGGTGATCATACTCCGGGCTCTCGTCGCCCACACCCAAGCTCAACAAATAGTTGCTTCCCAGCGGCGGAACGTAAACGAGTTCCACAGGCGTTCCATCGGATTCCTGTGTTTCATCCTCCGCTCCTCCATAGAACCCGCGCGAGCTACCTCTTCCGATTCCAAAGGAGCCATAGTTCCCTGAATCAGAATGGTACCCATTCCTTCCATAGCCATGCTGCCGGTTTTCTGTCCACGGAAACCCGCTGGCAAATCCAAACCCATCATCACTCGCCCCGTCGTCGCCAAAATTCTCTGCCCACACGCCAGTAGTCTTCAGGATTGTTGGGGCGATTGGTGCAATCGTTACGTTCACGCGATGCTGTTGATGGCTGTGGGAGTGCGAATCGGACGTCGTCCGGATAAGGGGTGGCGGGCCACGCCGCGTACTTGAAGGACGGTATGTCGACGTCGACCCATTGCTCGCGCGTCGGTTGAGTGTGCGGATGTCGTTGGTATTCGGGGTGGATGAGGAAGAGGTATTGGGAGATTTGCGGTTATAACTGTTATTGGAAGGCGTGCGCCGTGAGGGAGATAACGACCCTGAGGGAGAGGAATTGGTGGTATCAAGGGTGCTGTTGCTGTTGCTGCCGCTGCCGTAAGAAGAGTTTGAGGTAGAAGATGATGACGATGCTGTAGACACTTTCGACTGAGAACGCGGGAATTTCTTCGGCGTCGGTTTGGGTGTCCGTGCGCGGTAAGAGCTTGAAGAGGAACGCATCTCGATAATCCCGTCATCTTCCTCATCGTCATCGTCTTCCTCCTCGATAGGAGAATCCGAGTCGTTGCGCACGGCACGAGCACCCGACTGCCGTGGAGTATGCCATTGTGACCCACCGGCAGCATATATCTCATCTTCTTCATCCTCCGAGTCTTCCTCGTCTTCGTCGTAACTAGATTAAGTCGCCGTTAGATTAGAAACCTAAAATAAAGTGGTTAGATATAAAAGACGCACCCATCGTCATCAGCATAATTGACTCTTCCAGCAGGCCACCCTATCTGTGCACCTGCGCTGGCACCAAAGTAGCCGGAGGCGTTCTTTTTTGGCTTTTCGATGGCTATGCACTGCTCAACAAAGGTGTTGAAGCTAATATGCTTTTTCTTGTGCGTAGTAGTGCCATGTGAATGTGAATGGTGACCGCCGCGGGTGTCGCCGCCACTGCTAGTTACGCCACCACCGTTACCGCCGCTTTCACTCGAGTTGGAGTCCTGTGATAGCGATGCACGGATAGAGCCATTTGTCGAGGGTTGTGATAGGGACGACGGGGAATTTGATGATGATGAGACCGGTGGGAAGTATCCGTGGGCCTGCGATGAATCAAACCCGGGGGGATCGATACGGGGCGGTGAATCTTTGCGGAAGGCTCTACTGGGCCCCCAGCGGGTAATATGTGTGTCGCTCTTTGTATGTGTGAGGGTGGGGCGCTTGCCTGCTAGTTTTGAGGAGAATTGGGAGTGGGATACGAGGGTGGTGGGATCGGTCCTGTTCGCCTGGGTGTTCTGCTTGGTGGTATCAGACTGTTCATCCTCCGATTCTACGGGGCTGAATATTGGAGAGGTGGGGGGGAGGTCTGAGGTAAGGAGCTCGCTGATGCTGCGATGCTTGAGAATAGGCTTGTAGGGCGCGGGTCGTGGTGCACGGCGGGATGCCGACGAAGAGGATAAGTCGAGACGGTCGTGGGCTGAGGCAGGATTCGCGGCGTCTACGGTGTCTGGAACTGGAGTTGGCTTTGGGGGTGGAGTCCACTCAACGGCGGTGTGGAGAGGCCCATAGAGCCAAGTAACATCAGAGTCCTTCAACCTGGCGATACAAATAAATAGGAATCCTGAAGAAGAAGAGAAAAACAGACCAGTTGAGGGTCTCTGGAGAGATAGTCTTGAGTTTGTTGCGCTGCTTCCACCAAGTTCTCCAAGAGGCATTCTCGAGTCTGACGCCGTTGGTGATCTCGTTCTTCTGTCTTGTCATGTTCCGCCAGGAGCGCCAGACATCCTCCTCCTGCCATTCGTGGGAGAGATAGTCTACCTGGCCACGGGGTAGAGTGACGAGGGCGGAGTCGTCTGGGGTGGCATTGGCGGATATGGAGGTGATGAGGACGGGGAGGTAGTTGGCCATGGACGATGAGGAAGGATAAAAAAAGAGAGACCCCACCGATATACTCTCAACACTCCGTCACGGTCACCATCCGATCGGACCGACCGGCTTGTCACGCACTCCAGTTCCGTCCGTCGCTGTCTCCTTTTGACTGTCACGCCCAGCTCGGCCCAGCCCGGCGACTATCACACGCTAGACACTCGTATCGCCCAATCAGCGCCGTCTAGCGCCCTCAGAGTTCGCTGTGGACACTCCATTGCAACCCGTCCCATCAAGCACACCAGCCTTGCAACATCCAATTTCCAATTCAGGCCCGCACTGCCGAAGCGGATCACTCATCCTTCCGCCTATACTACACTACTGTCGGCCATCACCTCAAGCCCGAGCGGTTCCTCTGCTGCATACACTTCAGCGGTGAAACTCCAGGGCCCAGCCGCGCGGCGTCAGTATCTCCCTCTCGCCCTGTGACTCCACACCCGCAGTTCTGCAATCTACATCCCTTGCCAACCGCCAGCCCACTACTTTTCGAGTCCAGATGCGGGGTTATAGCCCCGGCCGAGTTGATTAAATACCAACTGTCTTGTCTTGTCTTTCCCCAGATTGTCCCTGACCCATTTCTATTAGTGCCCCAGTGTCAACTAGTCCGCTTGTGGGAATAATACCCTGCGCTCAATGGACAACGTAAAGCGCAACGGCGCTGCAGATAGGCGCTGGCCATAGCCCCAGACGCCCGACATGTGAACACACAGATGAGTCGACAGCCTCGAGGTCTGCCGCCTTGGATAAACATACGTCTTTCTTCATCTCTTTGCAACCTCAAACTGCGAAACCGAATGAATCGCTGCGATTGCGAAATGCGATCAGCTTTACCGCCCGGATCATTATCCTGTCCCCTCATGCTTATCATCTCCTTCCCTCAAAACATGAGATCTGCGAAAGCTCCGAATCTTATGCTGACTCATTAATCTATACTTTTTGCTCCACTCCACAAGGGCCGGTGGGTAATGCTAGTAACGCGAACTGTGGCTTCAATAAAATGTAATGCACTATGCCAACTTGTACAAGCTCCGAAAGAGATGACTTTTATCCAAGGAAATTCACCGCACGGTTATCGCAAGGCTTTGTAATACTATTAATTCAATCGCCACGCTGCATACTGGATCCGGTATACCAAGTTCCTTTTCGGGACCTCCAAGTTGATCGCGCAGCCTGCCCGGCAGTGTTTGACAAACGTTTGAGCGTTAAACTTGGGTGACTCTATGCAAGCCCACAAACTCACACAGGGAGACCAGTCTCGCGGGGGGAGCATCGGCTTTGCTTTATTTTGTGAAGAGTGTGCTCAGCAACTTGAGTAACCGTGGATCAAACTCATTAGGCAGAGCAATTGACTAAAACTACATGTCCTTGACATTCGTTACATCATATAATTGCCTACAGCAAAGGTTAATTACATCGCCCGTCTTTCACCTAAAGTCGACCCTACTATGAGGATCCGTTCCGCAAGTAACTCCAATTCAATGCGATGCGATGAAATGCTAGTGGCAGCTGCCTGACTATCATCGCAGTCGCACGTTCCAGTGAGCGAGGCTCTCGAGACCACTGCCCAACAATTTCTATACCGATTGCCAGAACCCATCCTGAATGCGTTGACAACACACAGCACTCGTCGCGGGAGAACTCGGGATGACAGACCCTTGGAAGCTCGAAGCCTTCTGTATTCAATGGACTGTTCACTATGCTGCCAGTACAGCCAGTGCTGCGAGTTATCACCAAACATATTACGCATATACTTTCCATATTGATCGGGCAACCCGAGGCAGAAGTCCCTGTCGACCAATACATTGCTGAGATAACAAATTAGCGCCCTATCCCCGTCCTCGTTTCGGATTTTGATTCAGCAAAGTGCGTCCGTCCGTCCATACCTACACATCCTCGATCGGTGTCACACTAAGTGCAAAGTGTAACTAGGTTAACCACCAATCAATCAAAAGTCTGCTTGGACAATACAAAAATGCAGGTTACAGCGCCACACGACTATAACACTGCTCCGGAGATAGAAGAACGCGACATGACACGACACTTTGCGCAAGATCCGAAAGAGCCCAAGAGTTGTCCTTTCTCCATAGTGCAAGTTAGACTTCAGAGAGAAAACCAGTGCCAACGCCGGTGCCCAGACCAGAACAGAACGAAAGCCAGAACGCGCATTTTGGAACGAAGAAGAACTGCGACGCTAGCAACGCAGGCAGCTTCCTCTTCTTTCCAGGTAAAGCCAACGAAGCCATACCACAAAGAAGTGAGTTCTAACGACAGCTTGACTAGTAATGACTCCACAGTAAAGCGGATCAGTAGCACGGCTAGTCACTCGGTCGGTCGGCAAGTGACAACGCTTCTACCCCGGGGCGCCGTGTGCATTTCCAACTTAATCCTGTTAGTTACAAAAACCTACATACACGTTAAACTTGCTTCCCATTAAAATGATGATGCTATTGATAGTGCAGTATAATTATTGATCAAGACGTGGGTGGGCTGGGTGGAGGTGCCGCGGTCAAGATCCGAAAAGACGTCTCGGCTTGCAATGCTGCCCTCGCGTCCTGTCCTATGTTGACACAAAGCACGAATGCTTCTTTATAAATAACATGTTTTTGGAGTGCCCAACGCTGCTGGTAGCGGGTAGGACACAGAGGGGTGTTTAAGGGAATTACTATGAGGCTGGGCCCGGAAGATTATGAAAGAGAGAATGAAAACAAAGCAAGTGGGTGGACCTCGTGAGCCGCATTTGAAGACAAAATAGCTGCGCGCCGTGGGTACAGGTGTACGTGAGAGCTACAAGAAGGAAAACGGATACGAACGTTTGTTTTTGGAGATGATATCCTATTCAGATGATCTGCTGTGTAATGTAGAAGGAGTCTGTTATGGGAGATGAAGATGAGCTATTTGAAGATCCGGGGAAGATGTTGATGGTGAAGAAGACACATAAGACAGAGGGACAGCGGAGGGAAGGCTCGGTGAGGATATAGTGTGATCATGGGTGGAAGTGATATGATGGTTCTACGACGATTTTTCGGGTGATATCGCGAGAGACGCAGTCCAGAAATCAGCCTGAGGAATAAGATAAGAAATTTCTCAGTGAAACGGGATATATCTTCAGAATTCCCGTAGATTGCAGCCCGAAGCAGTAGGATGGCCTAAAGGGAATATAGATACATGATTACAATTTGTGACGGCCGTCCGGAAGATATGATTAGAGTCAAAAACAAAGTAACGTCTCGGATACACAAAATGAAGACAATCATTTCCATTATCCCGGTGTGACATACAGCAAACTGTCGCCCCAAGAAGAGAAAAACAGGTAAGACCCAGAAGGAAGGAGATACAGCGACTTGATCTCGTGAGAGGACTATCGATCGTGATGATGGCACTGATCCACTCAATTACATTCAGTCGTGGTCGCGCGTCTGAATCTTACAGTGCCCAACCAGCAACGCATCCAAGCAGCCAAGACCAGAAAGAACATCCAAGGAAGTCACCAATGCCTGCTGGATCGACGCAGACACTCACCTAATACCGCCTGCATGCATAATCCTCCGTGCTTTTTCCCGCAATCGCATCCGCATCCGCAACCCTGGCACGATCGAGGGTTCCTCAGCGGTAATGTGGTATGCGCTTCATTGTATATACGTACACAGTTAGACGAGTAAGGTGTAGAGAGATCAAAAGTCCCCAGAACGTGTCTTTTGCGTGTCTGGAGGCGGAAACGATGATGAGGGCTGCAATAGTAGAATTTGAACTAGTAAATCCGAGTCGTATGCAAGCAAGATGCGAAAGCGCGTGGGGTCCTCGAGGCCATTCAGGCGGCGACGCGGTAATTGCCTGCATCACGTGTGCGGGTCCGTGCGCTTTTTGTTTGATTCGAGAATCGAGTGTGCTGTTCCTCAGACCGGTAATGACTCTACTAATGAGAGGATATTCTACTCAACTTTCTATCTGGATAACTACGCGGTTTAAGCAAGCACCACCTCCTTCACCTTGAAAGCTATCAAAGCTATACGTATCTTGTACACCAACTTCATCAGACTATTCAAAAGACCCATGTTCGCTCAAAGCATCAACAGTCGCCTATCTACGTAGGGTTGATGGCCAAACTTGGCGGCGAGGGGACTTGCGTGGCTTTTTCTGGTTCTTTGAATAGCGCAGCCTTCGAATATACTCAGAACTGGCAACAGTCAGCAACATTGAACAGTCACCTTGTGATGTTCCTGATAATCGTCTTATCGGCTATATGTTCAAAGCGTGGTTGTGAGCTTCTCCGCTTCCCCGCATTGTGCTAATCAATGATCTTCATACAAGGTCGTGGTCAGTTGTTTATCGAGACCGTACCAGGAAAGTCTTGAGATGTGCAACGAGTTTGTTGATACATGCGCTAGGCCTCAATTACCTTGGCTTTCATGTGGACGAAGGAAACTGCCCCACATACTCCGACGGTGGTCTATTAATAGCGCTTACACGACAACATTGTCGGTCGAATATACCTCCAATGCGTCAATGATGGTCAACTTTTATATTCCATAATTTTGTTCGTTGGTGAACACAACAGACCGGGAGAGGCGGCTTCCCACAAAGGCACCGTATATATTACCATTTGCCGTCAGTGTATGCATTCAACAATGCTATTTTCATTCTCTGAGCCTGTCATCTGTCTTTTTATACGCGACAATATGGAAAGCATGACGACTTGTGGGTAATTCTAACCCCTTCTGAAGTCTGTATACTAATGTCCGCCATCGGCAGTCTATACTTACACCTGGCGTCAGACTTGATTCTTCTCTGGATCCATTTGTCCGACCAACGTGACTCTCCAACTTAACTCGGGGATGATACGGCACACTCAGGGCGATATTGCAGTCGCTGTGCCATGCACGGCGAACAAAAACAATTCTCGTTATGGGGTCAGGATCCTGACTGACGTGTGCCTCCATCGTAGAGCCCCTGGGAGTCAAATAGAACACTGTATTGCGTAAAGCCGACGAGAGGTTCCTTGATCTGGTTTGGAGCTTCTTCTTGACCACTTCTCCTTCCCTGCTGCCCCCACGTTTCTGCGTCACTTCGGTCTACGCTGCCAACTATGTCGGAAAAGCGTACGCCCTCTCCCACCGTCGAGTCTATAGAAGCAGCGAAGGGGAATCTGAAGGTCGAGGTCTATAATGCGCATGTGGATACGAGTGGAGTGGATGAACGCAAGTTGATGCGCAAAATCGACTTAGCTCTCATTCCATGGCTGTCGTTTTTGTACCTTCTCAGCTTCCTTGATCGCACTAGCATCGGAAAGTAGGTCATTTATGTTTCTACTGCATTTGGTAGTAAAATTGACATACTTGGACTGGGCAGTGCGAAGGTAATTGTTGCATACATTGTCGCTCTCGATGATTCCTATAGCCTACTAACTCGTACGATGTAACAGTTGTATAACCTTGAGAAGGATCTTCATATGACAGACAATCAATATCTACTATCCCTGACGGTGAGATCCGCACTGTATGCGTCTTGACCTACCTCCTAACGAGGTTTGCAGATATTTTTCTTCAGCTATGCGATATTTGAGGTCCCGTCCAACGTTTTCCTGAAACGTCTTAGGCCTTCTCTATGGCTCTCTTTCTTGATGTTCTTCTGGGGCGTTATGATGGTACATTGAATTTTATAACTCTGGGTGATATCAGTTCTGAAAATGATGCTCCATTCAGACTCTTCAAGGCGTTGTACACAATTTCTCTCAACTCATGGGTAAGGACGTTCTCTTCTCATACCTTCTACTCCTTGCTTAAATTTTTGGATCTCAGGTATGCGATGGCTATTGGGCATGTTCGAAGCTGGTCTATTCCCTGGAGTAAACTACTATCTATCATGGTAAGGTTCTTACATTATCTGTGGCTATCCCTTTAAGCAAATACTAAACCTTTTCTCAGCTGGTATAAGCGATCAGAATTTGGGCTCCGAGCTGCTATATTTTTCTCGGCAGCTACGGTCTCAGGAGCGTTTGGTGGATTGCTCGCAGCTGCTATTTCAAACATGGAGGGTATTGGTGGAAAACCTGCTTGGGCATGGATCTTTAGTACGTGACTAGAATTTATCTTGACGTATCCAATCCTCTAACTATGACATTCTGCTAGTCATTGAAGGATTGATCACAGTCGTCGCCGGGGCCGCGTCTTTTTGGATCATTCAAGACTTCCCAGATACTGCCAAATTCCTAACAGAAGCGGAACGTACCGTCGTTATCCGTAGACTGCAAAGCGACAACCAATTTAGCGCAGCCGGTGAAGAGTTCAAATTAAAATATGTGTTTGCCAGTTTGAAGGATTGGAAAACATGGCTCGGAAGTGAGTTTGATCGTTACGTCTTCGCGATCTAAATCTCAAAGTGTTCTGCAGTGGTGGTTTACATGGGAGTGGACATGCCGCTGTATGCGTTCTCTTTGTTCCTGCCTAGCATCATTAATCAAGTCAGTACGATCTCTCCGATGTACAGAATCAAACTAATGAAATAACCACAGCTCGGTATGCATAATCGGTTGAAGTTAGCAGAATCGGCCTTCAATTAACAGCGATTGAACTTAGGATTCACCGCCACTCCGGCAAACCTTCTCACTGTCCCGGTGTACACCTTCGCGTGTATTATTACTTGCGGCGTGGGTTTCCTGGCTGACCGCTGGGGTAGACGAGGCTATTTTAACGTGTGCGTGATTTTCGGATCGGGGTCGGAGTCAATTCGTACTGACAATGCCTTTGAAGTGGCTTCACATGTTTGGGTATGCTCTAAATGTTTGAAGAACCGAAGATATACTGCTAAATCTATCTGTAGGCGCCATTGGTTATATCATCCTAATTGTATCGAGAAATGCTGCTCTGTCATATTTTGCTGTTTATATGGCTACTTGGTAGGAGTCACTTTGTCATTTTAATCTTTCCTAATTTTGACGCTTTGATGTCGAAAGTGGAATTTATCCAGTGATTTGTGAGTCCTTAGATTAATAATCCAAACCTATTCACTAAATGTTTTCCCTCTAGCCAATACCATGTAAGCAAATGTCTAGATTTACGCTGTAGATCAAACCCATATTTATTATTTTTCAGCTCGTGGGTTGCAAACAATGTAGAAGGATCCTATAAGCGTAGCGTGTCGATGGCAATGGTCATTAGCTTGTGAGCTCGATCCCTCTCTTATGTGTAAGGGACTTTCCTTTCCGTACTCACATTCACTCTCAAGTGGAAACATCAACGGCGCTGTGAGCTCCAATGTGGTGAGTAGAAGGTTGCTTCTTCTACCTTGAACCGCAAAATTTAATTTGTACATAGTATCGCGCCAGAGACAAACCATGGTACCCTTTGGGTCACGGTATGCATACATCGTATTGATGCACTTTCATAACCCCGACTTACCACAACTTTCATAGGTCTGGTGTTGATGTATATTGTGTTTGGAATCTTGTCATCTACTCTTTTCATCATTCTCCTCAAGCGGGAAAATGCACGAAGAGATAGAGGCGAGAGAAACGAGTATATTGAAGATCAGCCTGAAACTCATGACCCGGCTAACGAGAAGAATGGACGATATGCAACTGTGGACGATGCAAAAAGGGCGAAGGGCGACAAATGGAGTGGTTATCGATACACCATTTAATTGGTATGAAAAATTTAACGTTATCTTTCATGTACGTATTCAGTTTTCACGACGTCAATCCATAAAATGGATTATGTTCCATCGACTGTTCCTTGTTATTTGTGGTTAAAAGCATGAGCATAATACTGTGGTGAGCCAACGACTTCATTACTTGATGATCTTTTCAGGGATAGGATTTGCAAACGATTTCCCTGAAGTCCGAAAAAATGACCTTGGGCATGTGTTGTGATAGAAACTCACGCATGTTGCCTTGACAACAAGAGGATTATCCGGCCATACGATCATGTAAATTCAAATCGTGGCTTTTACTACCGAAATAACAAGCCGTACTATACCTCCAACCTGCCTCCAACATTGTTTCATATAATTTGTCGCTTTACTTTCAGAATTCAGACCACAAATTGAAGTATTGTTCATCTCTTTAGTTACAAAATGTTATGTGAGTAAATTCTGTATACACTGCTGTCGCTGATAGGCCTTTCATATAATTTGTAGCAGGATTCAAATTTCCCTACTTACAAACCCCTTTTCGGCGCTAGAGGTGGATCAAAGGATTGGAATGGACACCCAAGTTCGGCAAGCTAACCAATGATGTTTCAAGACCTTCACATTCTTCCACGGTTAAGCGGAATTTGCGGCAAGTTACCCGCGCTTTAGCTTTTGGAATGTTTTCAGAGACGCGATTCGTACGCGTAAGAACGCGTAAGTCAATGTAATCTACAGACATATCAGACTTTTACATTCCCGATTGGTTTATCTTTCGGAACCGTAGATGACCTGACAAAAAATTAATTACCTGTAGGGCATGCTGCGGGCTTCGCCAGTTTGTGTAGTGGCACTTCAATTCAGTTCAAGAATGCTCAAGCCGGAAAGCCGAATTTGTAGCGCTCAGAGCTAATGTCGCAAGGTTTTTCCGGTCAAGTTGATCCTCATGCGTGATTAACCTCATAGGATACTAACATGAACCCAGCCACGCAATGTTTATCTGTATAACACAAGAGATTTTCGCCAACTGAGATCGCTTTTCACATAATACGCTGGAGCGGCACGCCCACTTTCAAATATTATTTGATCGGAATTGAACATGGATGTAGGAAGGATATTCGAAATGTACCTATACGGTCAGGGGCGCCAAAGTGCCACATTGAACTTGATCCATGGCCCCAGCGGCCCTTGATTTTCATGTTTCAACAAAAGTATAAGAGAGAGAAATGTATCTCTTTTTCTTCCATATCTCGTTTTTCTCTCTTTCTTTTTCTTCCCTTGACTCGTTGACTCGTCTGTGGCGCTAGCTGTGTCTAGTTCATTTGTATCCTTCTTTCGTTCACCTTTTGGCTACCCAAATTACCCATTTCTCTACGCTTGACCTCGATCTTAAGACATTCCAGCAATGTTCTCTACTATCATTTCTTTAGCGCTTGCCGCTTCAACCGTCTTCGCTGCTCCGGCCTTCCCTGCCGCTCCAGCAGGCTTGCCATTCCCAACACCCGGCAAGCTCACTTGCTCCATCTCCACCGCAAAGATGACACTCCCCGCTGGACAAACCGCCCTTTCCGCACCGACAGACCCCATCTCTTCCGTCATCCTAGGCGTCGGCATCCAAAATTACACCTGCACAGACGCCGGTACCTACGCGTGAGTTCTATAAATATCCCCGCTGATCATACCCACAACTTTGAGTTTGACGCCTTCGTGATCGTTGCTTTTGCATTGCAGATCGGCCGGTGCCGTCGCTGATCTCTACGACCTGTCCTGCCTGACCAAGCTCGGCCCTATATTCAACGGTGTGCAGGACCTGGCATTCGCCGCGTGGAAGATTATGCCCGCCAGCATCAAGACGCCTGGACGAACGCCGTTGATGGGATATGGGTTCTTGGGATCGCATTTCTTCGTCACGTCGCCGTCTGGGACGGGTATTAGCCCTGTGTGGGACTACAGAGCTGGTAGCGCGAAAGGCAACTCGAATGCGTTTGTGCTCGCTGCCAAGGTCGGCAACACCCCGGCGCCTACTGGGAAACAGGATGTGGATTGGCTGCAGCTCAAGTCTGTTCAGGGATCGTTGGCTACTCAGGTATGTGCTTGCCGTTGTTTATGAATTTACTTTTTGAGTGCTTATCTTTGTTGTAGATCTACCGAACTGATACCCGTGGAGGACAGCCCCCTGCATCGGTGAGTATCGTGATTGATATCTTCAATACGTTTTTCTAAACCAAGTGATTTTAGTGCAAACCGGGCTCGGCGCCTATCAGCGTCAAATATGTATCCAAATACTGTAAGTTTAAAAAATCCATCAATTGACCCCAGTACTCAAAGAAAGATTTAGGGCTATTCGGTGGAAGCGTAAATGTATGAAACACAGCGTTATATTAATGTTCAAGGTCGAATTCTTTTGGGTTTAATTTTTTGGGTTCAAACACTCCTTTCGTTGCACTGGTCCTGCATCGCTTTTAATTTCTTCTACCTTTTGAATGGGTACTTTTTAATTTACTGTACTAGAACTTCGAGCAACACGGTCATTTGTCAAGGATCTCTGAATTTTGCAAAGGGAGTCTCTGAAGTCATTGTTAACAAGTGAGCATATTATCAACCTGGCGTACTGATACCAAATAAGTGACTCCCGCCGGAGACTCACAAGCTCATATTAACAGAATTGCAAAATTGAAAGCCGTCACTGAGTCAGCTTCAGTTTTAAAGATAGAAGAAAAGATGTAAGCAGAAATGGGAATTTCACTTCCTTTTGAAGTTACAAAGCTTATATGCCCTCAGGGACTGACCTCCAATGGACCGTGCCCTAGAACAATGGCATGAATCGTACCAAGCCTCAGGTCCACCCGTATGATGAGAATTTCTTGATAGCAACGGTTTTAAAAAGCACAGACCCTGCGACGGTTGAATGGCGAGATCGATTTTTATGTGTTCCCCCGGTTTCACAATAGCGGCTAAAACGGACCCTGCTAATGATAGAAATAGGCGCCTTGGAAAACAGGACGTTAGGCGCATACGTCAAGTAAGTTAACAATTTCTGTGAGCAAAGGAAAGAGATAAAGACATTGAAGGTGAGAGCTTCAGTGTATGCTAAAGGTGGTAGAACATCAAGTCGATGGTTGGATTCTTCGCTGCACCGAGTAAATTGTATTTACCACTGGAATTGCGGCTCTCCGCGCGCCTCGCGCGCTTGGTTCATCAGATCATTTTATGCTATGGACGGTGGACCAGCAGTTTCAACTCTGAATCGACCCAGTTCAAGGTCAAGAGGGCATTACTTCACTCAATTATTTACTGCGGGAGAGGGCATGCACGACAACTGGCTTATGCAACATTCGGGCAAGATGGTACCCCAGTCTCCCCACGATGCCGAAAAAACCGAGTGGATTCTCGTTGCTCTTGCTTATCTGTGCTCGATGCTCTATGTTCTTTGCTCTGTTGGGAGTAGAAAGTCGATCTATGTCAATGGCACCGCTTACAAATTAGCACGTCTTTGGGAGTCGTGCGGTCCAACCACTAGCACTTGACCAGGCTTGAGCTTTCCGGACCATCGGAATCGTCCCTGCGGCGAGAGAAGTAGGAGCGATGAAGCATAGCGGTTGCATTGGCATTTTGAGCAACGACCTTCCTTACGATCAGCTGTGTGGGCTGCACCTGGGTCTTGGAAAAAGAGACTGGAAAACACTTATTGGAGCGCTAACTCGTGATAAAGATATTGAGTCGCTGATCTGCCATTCGTGTTCCTTGACCAGAGTAGTTGGACGCAATCAAGGTAGATATATACTCTGTTAAACATGAGTGCGATTAGGATGTTGGAGTGCCTGAAATGAAAATTCCTAAACCTGTCCGAGCGGAGGAGAAAATGACAATCATCGAAAACATCGGCAGTGCGTAGTGTATTATTTGGACGAATAAATCGGTCAGGATTGGTGGACGGGATTGGAAAATACGCTAGGGCCTGGACCGCGGCAGTTGCCTAATATAGTAAGAATGCCTTTTGTTCGTCATGACCCAATACAACCCCAGCAGATTTCTGAACAAAAGAGCGGAGAATGAGATGGCGCTCGGATTGGTTCGGTTGTGTGCTGGAGACGGAAGGGGAATGTGGATCCAGCGAATGAGAAGAGGGTGCAGGAGAACATAGAGTAAGATATCGGAGACCAAGGTAGGAATACTAGGAGCCCGTTGTACATCCGAGCACAAAGGGCTTGCGGTATGTTTTCAGGGTGAGGCGGGCTTGGAGTTGAGGAGACGGGTACTGCTGGTGGTGAAGGAAGTAATGAACGGTGCTGTACGCGGTATGTTATTGCGGCCGACAGAATACACTACAGCCACAGTTTTCTAAGAATAAGTTAGTTGTGGTTTGGTTCGACTTTGAATTTGATGCCATAACCCCGAATCGTACCATATTTATTTTAGGTTACTTTCGTATTATTTTCCTCAGCCCATAGACATTTTCTATATAACCAGTTCATCTCCATTTCACCCTTTCTTCATTCCGCATCCATCTCTTTGACCAACCTCCTTCATTACTCACAAGCAATGACTATCCCTCTCAACGCCCCTGCCGTCACTGCCTCGGAGATCCCCCGCCCCAAGGATGTCGGTGTCCTCGCCATGGAGGTCTACTTCCCCCGTCGTGTATGTTCTCTTTTCTTTCTGCCAGAGCTTCACATTCAAGCCAGATATTCGCTAGTGCATCTCTGAGACCGATCTCGAGGTGTTCGATGGTGTCTCCAAGGGCAAATACACCATTGGTCTTGGTCAAGAGTACATGGCCTGGCCAGATGACCGCGAAGACATCAACTCCTTCGCCCTGAATGGTGTGTATATATCTCAATCTCGCTGCAAATGTCTTTTAACATATGAAAACGCGTTCCAGCTGTCTCTGGTCTCCTTGAAAAGTTCAACATCGACCCCAAATCCATTGGACGCATCGATGTCGGCACTGAGACCATCATTGACAAGTCTAAATCCGTCAAGACTACCATCATGGATCTCTTCGCCGAGTCTGGCAACTTTGACATCGAAGGTATCGACTCCAAGAACGCCTGCTACGGTGGAACTGCCGCTCTTTTCAACGCCATCAACTGGATCGAGTCGAGTTCATGGGACGGCCGCAACGCTATCGTCGTTGCTGGAGACATTGCTGTTTACGCTGAGGGACCCGCTCGCCCTGCTGGTGGTGCTGGCGCGTGTGCCATTTTGATTGGCCCTAACGCACCCATCGTATTTGACCGTATGTCTCTTCACCTCGGAATGATGTCGATGATACTAAGTGTCTTTAAATAGCCGTCCACGGAAACTACATGGCCAACACTTACGATTTCTACAAGCCCCAACTCTCTTCTGAGTACCCTGAAGTCGATGGCCCTGTTTCCGTCGTCACCTACGTCGCTGCTCTCGATGCTGCCTATACTGCCTACCGAGAGAAGCTCGCCAAGGTGGCTAAGCGCGCACACCTCAACGGAACCTCCACCGAAAAGCCCTCTGAAGTTCCCTTCTCGCTCGAGGATGTCGACTACGCCATCTTCCACAGCCCATACGGCAAGCAGGCCGTCAAGGGACACGCCCGCATGATGTTCAACGACTTCCTCGCCAACCCCAAGGCTCCTCGCTTTGCCAACATCCCCAACCCAGATGCCTTCCTCTCCGCCACTCACGCTGCCTCCCTCACCGACAAGAACGTCGAGAAGGTCTTCATCAACGCCTCGAAAGAGTCCTTTGCCACCAAGACCGACCCTGGAATGGCTTGCTCAAGGCGCCTCGGCAACATGTACACCGCTTCGCTCTACGGATGCCTCGCCTCCCTGATCGCCTCCGTTGAGCCCCAGACCCTCCTTGGCAAGCGCACCAGCTTGTTCTCCTTCGGATCTGGTTGCGCCTCCAGTGTGTGGACCATGAGGGTCAAGGGTGACACCACCGAAATCCGCGACAAGATGAACCTCCTTCCCCGCCTCGCTGCCATGAAGGTCGTTCCTCCTTCTGAATTCGTGCACGCTCTTTCTGTATGTGATCTGTCTCCCTACCTACATCTCATGATTTACTGATTATTCGTTTAATTCAGCTTCGCGAGAAGAACCACAATGCGTCAGATTACACCCCTGAAGGTTCCGTCGACGACATCTGGCCCGGCGCCTACTACTTGGAACACGTTGACTCCAAGTTCCGCCGCAAATACGTCCGCGCACCATTGGCTTAATTTATTCACGCACCTCCCATTGCTCTCGCTTGCACATACCATCATGTCCATCATATCATCGCATCCTTTCTATCTCTCATTCATCGCATAATTTCAAGCACAGAATGGCCATCCCACATTTTTTCAACCGGATGGGTCCATGCCTCTATTCATCATAATTGCTTGTTTGCGTCGCTGTTTCCTCGTAGAATCCTTTAGACACTTAACCACCTTTAAAGTGCATTGACCACTAAATGTAATTACCTATAGTATTGGAGGGTTGTACTCATTTTCATATACAAAAGAACTAAACCAAAATAACCTGGTGTGATATATTAAGACGTCCGAAGCTGCAATCTAATCTGAAATGAGCTTAACGAGTATAAACTTGGGTGGGAAGACGGAGATGAACAAAGCCGCCTGACACCAAACACGGCCCATCGTGGATCACCTGAACTTGCTACTACTCTTGCTTCTTGACACTCGACATCCAGCATGGATGCACCGGCTCCAGAAAAACGACGGCTCAAAGTCACAGTGGGAGCTCTACCGTCTTCCAAAATCGCATCTCTAGCAGCGAGCCATCCATTTTCTCAACAGGTTGGTACCCTCCGGAGCCGATTTCTTTCTGAGCGACCCAAATCTATACCATAAAAAATAAAAACTGAATTCCGAAGTCGGCCCGGCTGCTTCTTGCCTTTTTTTTTTCTTTTTCTTTTATAGATTGACGTCGTGTTCCCCTCGGATCCGAGATTGGTGGAGGCTCTGCGTGGGCTCGAGATAAGCTACGTGCGGGCGAAGGCCAGACTGGTGGATATCCTGCACCACGCTGATGTCTTCGCGACGTCTGCCAGCGAAAGGTGCGCTCTTTTTTTGATTTATTTTCGGATGGGTTTATCCTCCGTTTGTGTTCTATGCGTTGCATGCATGCTGATAGATCTAACGTTTTAGCGATCCGGTGATTGTGTGTTCTAATGAAGCTGATGAAGAGGACGTGTGGTGTGTGGACCCACGGGGCCATCTTTCCCTGTCCGTCACCGCGGAGTCGTATCAGCGACTGGGACTCCTCGGCCAGAAACTTCCTTTCAAAAATCAAAGTGATCGTCACGGTGCGTTTGGGTAGGATCATGACGGTTCTATGGTGTATTGATTATATTGGTTTAAATTATTAGTGATTGATATCCCGCTACGAAAGAATGCACAATCTGCTGCTAACCAAGCGAAACAGAAGAAGAGCCTGGAAAACTGGGATGAAAGACGTGGTCTTTGGAACGTCATTTATTCCGCGAACTGTGAGTTTGGTTTGCTTATCATCCGTGATTCTTAAATTAGCCCGCCTACATGGATCAGTCCGTTCTCATTGCAAAAAAAATCTAATTTTTATACGATCTAGCCACCGTCTCTGCTCCCTTCCAGGAAACCACGACAGTTCCAGTGCAATGTGAGGTACAGGAATTCAAGGATATACTTGTTCCTACACCGTCATTGTCCGTCCGACCAGAAAAATCGTCGACCCAAAGAAGTTCTGGGGGGCAACCAACCCGCGACGAAATTGAGGATATGATAGAGGATTGGGATCTTCGAACGCAGAGTCTCTTCGAATGGGTCGGTATGGCGTGTCTCGGTGCTCAAAGGTGCGCGTCTTCAAAATGCATTTTGAGTGTCCTGTTTTTAACGGTTGGACATTCTACTTAGATTACGGGCCAATGACCGTGTCGATCCGTATGTCGCTGTATATGAACCTCTACAGCCATCCCAGATGCAAGATGTGACGCATATACGATGGCGTGGCCTGCTTAGTCCTGGCTTTGTGAAGCGTGTTATCGATACAGTCTGGTGAGCTCGGCTTCTTTGTTCTTTTCGATCTGGTTGTAGTTATCTAACAATTTCACTCTAGCTCCGGCCTCCAAGGAACAATATCGACAAATGCATCCTTCATTGCCATAACATGCCAAGCTCTAAGCAGTTCGCCTGTCTCATATATTCCATACACCACTTCAGCTACAGGTACACTCCAAACGCCGCCCAGTGTCCCTTTAAAGCTTCCTAGGAAGGAAGGAGAGGATACATGGAGTCTCATCATCGAACGTCCGGTTGGCAACGGCGATGATGTCGCCATGAATGGTTCAAATGTGGCAGATGGTCCCAAGTGGTGTTTGGTGGAGAGTCTTGGTCAGTGGGACGCGCGATGGGGTTAATAGGGACACGAGTATTTTTGTTGGATTCAGGGCGCTTGAACTCCGCTCCTTTCCACATCATATTCATCTGGAATGGATGCGTTAACCTTTGGAAATTGTCTGTATAACGCGATGTTTTCGTTTGGATCGTTGTTTGGGGAAAGATTTTTGAACCCAGGGCACGCGAAAACTTCGCTCTAGCAAACTGATTTACGATTTGTCTGAAAAGTCAAATTCATAACTGCTACATGGTACATCGACGATCATCGAACGCGTGCATTCGTCGCCGTCACTGCAACTCTTCAAAATTTCGTGGAACCTTAGTACCAGTCCATGGGCATGGTTCTCTTTCTGTCCTGCTCTATAAAGGATGTGAATGACAGCCCGTTGACTTCCCTGATACAACCCATGAGGAAGTCAAAGATTTCGTAGTGAATCCAGCAGGTCTCAGGACCACCCTCCGATACGGCTTCAGCAGTCGGGATATAAGGACATGTCGGTGTAAGTTCAGTGTGCTCCCTCAGCGACTCATTCCAGAATAACCTGTCTTGAATCGAGGTGAACACGGGTGTCGGCCGAGATCGAAGTTTCTTTGTGAACCAGTATGCACTCGTGATGGCACAAGCTTGATCGTTTTCATCATACTTCGACGCGTTTAAATGAGACTCGACAAAGTTGGTGAGCTTGTCAAATAAAATCTCTTGGCAGCATGTATGGTATTCGCCCTACAGCAACCTCAATTAGTTATTGTCACGATAGGATCATTGTCAGACCCAACACCTACCCATGGTACGACATATTCATTAGGAACACGCCCTCTGAATACATTTTGTACATTCCATAGGCACATTTGTCGAGCGCTAGCGTTTATCAATTTCGGAATGTTGTGCTTGAGTGCATGAGCCAATACGAGTGACGGGGAGACCGGAAGAATCGCTCTATGCACATTCAGATTTCACAATTTAACATTTCCATTACCACCTGAGCAGAAAAGCGGTAGTATGATGATGATTGTTAAGAACTCACTCGAGACGCATCTCACATGCATCCATCGCAGTGTACATCCTGTACTTCTCTGCAGCCTCAGCGACGTCGGCCAGAGTGACATGACCAAGATCATCCAGTCTTTTGCGCCGTTCTGGATATACAAATTAGAACAAGACCTCCAAGACACTAGATGGTTCTTGAAGATGTACGACTTCTCCGTCCGCGCTGAATTCTCCACCTGGGAATATTTCACCAAGTAATTCAAGATTTTTGCGGTGTAATCTGAAAAGAACGTTGTCTGACGAGCTGAATACGACATCAGCATCGTTGAAATCGACTGTCAAATGATATTATAAGCGTCAGCCAGCCGTACTTGGGAAGCCGCTTTGTGGCCAGGAGGTTGGGTGTGATACGCACATTCTTCGTGGACGCGTTGAGGCTGGGGCTGGTTAACCGACATGACGGGGGAGGTCAGGGGAGGTCAACCTTCGCTTAATCATCAGATCTGGAAAAATTAATACACCTGCGCCACATTTGAAATTGTTGCCATATGCATATGATATGCATGACTCTGCATGACTTAAGGAAATCGCATTTCCAATTCGTGAGAATGGCTTTGTTGAAGTTCTTGGCAAAGGTCGTGAGAAACGAACAAGCGCCCATGATTCCCGGCCCCTTCAATTTGATACTTTGGCGAGTAAAATACTGTAAAATGGCGGAATTTAAGATCCAAGTCAAGGAAAGATTTCAAGTAATTTAGAAAAAAAGTTGGTCTAAAGGTTCTTGGAGGTCCTTGCCTGAGTTGTGATCTCGGAGAAACTATCAGGCGCTGTTTTAATATAACATCCTCTGCGGTGGTTTGCTCCCTTTTTATTTGAGAAACGTGCCTCGGATGTTGACAAATTGTGTTGTCAGGAATCATGGTATTTAAAAATCCCATACATATATACAGCTTAAGAGCTAATGGACATTGGGACTGAAGTGCTTCCTTTCAAAAGAACGGTGCTTCCATCTGTACCATTGGTGGGGTACACAACATTCAAAACCAGATTGTAAGTGGCACCTGGTGTGTAAAATGCATGGGGAAGCTAATATTCGCCATGCAAAATGTTAGAAAAATGAACCCAATATGACTGTAGAAAACGAATACGGACCGGCAATGCGAAATTGTCAGATGGCTGAATCGTCCCTGGGGCAATGCTGAAGGGGCGCTGGGCAAGAAGGATGGGTTGTTCGCCGTTGTTGACATTCTCCGGGACTTCGAGAGTGTATTCCAAAAATTGCGGAGAAACACCGAACTGTGCTCCACAGTTAAAGTTCACAGCGATGTTAAGTGTCTGCGTATCATCATGAGTTCCTGGTTCCACTCGACGGCGTACGAAGCTTGATGCTCACCTCTCCTGGGCTGATCATGGATGGAAAAGCGCTGAGAGCGCCAAATTTGGCGGCTGGAACGCAGTTCCTTTTGGAGATGCTCGCGGATGCGACGAGGCTGGCGAGGGAGAAGAATACAGCAGATGCAGTGAACTTCATTTTTGAGGCTGGATTGGATACTAGTGAAGACTGAGTCTACAAGCCAAGGAGTCGATGGTGATGACCATCTTCCCTTGCAGAGACCACCTTTTATACCATGCTGAACCGTCGAGAGTAAGTTGAATAAAACGTAGCCGCTCGCGACAAAGTTGCCAAATTGCTGAACATCTCCGTCTTTGGTGGACGGACATCTATTTTTGTGCATCGGTCGTTCTCAAACGGCGCACGGACCGTGCATTCAGCTGCACTGTGATTCGTGAATCCTCCGTGAGTTGTCAACGGGGTAGCAAGAAGATATACGATTCGAAGTATGCTTCCACAAGATACACCAAACAGCCTTTACTTGATCCATACCTCTGCGTGTTCTATCCGATGACAACGCCACCGCGATCACGGTAGGAGAGTAGAAATGGTAGCATAGCATTGAGCAATGTGGAAGTGATATATGTATACAGATGACCAGACGGCTGCACGACATCAAAACGATACAGTACAACTACAAGTGGTATATGGGGTAACTGATGTGGGATATGCATGTATGAAGAACCAAGACGACACAGCAAAGAACGTGAGTTTGCATCATAGATGCATCTGTATTTGAAGTTTGACGAATAAAGGAAGAAAATGAAGCATATAAATCAGAGATAAAGAAAATTGGAATGGAAAGGTGAATTGGAGAAAGGGAAGCCAAACGATTTCAAAATGGGAAAATAACAGAAAAGCGTGGGCCCCACGCTGAACGATCAAATGCAACAAATATAAGCAGCATCAACCGATTAGATTCTAACATCTAATCTGTCATTAAAGTGGTTGGAGTATTGGTTAATTTTGAATCGGGATGTCCCAAGCTTAAGGTACGTAAAGTCGTCTACATGACACCACTCGGGATGCGAATACGCGCTGGTGAGGAGTCGATGCGTGCAAATGACATCCTTGCGTGTGGGTTGGTTAAAAGGCCGTCACGATTGCCGCGAAGGAGGCTGGGACTGCTAGGCAAAGAGGGAATAGAGTGCCTTTGCCAAGAGTAGATTCGAGGTGTCACAGAGGGAGGCGGAGAAGGAGTGAGTAATGCTTGAGGGAAAGCGACGCCGGATGGTGGAGTGGAAGGCATAGAAGGGGAATCTGGGGAGGGAGAGCGGTCGATCGCTTCAGTCTGAGTGCGGGAGATGATAATGGGTGTAATATTAACCGCTCGGCGAAGGGTAGGAGAGCGGGGCGGGTCGTTAGAGGGGAGAGACACAGTCTCGAGGGCAGGGCTTGCTTCCCGGAAGGCAACAGGGGGGATAAAAGGTGGGATCGACGTTTGATCATGTTCGTCAGTTGGCGATGAGGAAATAGCGAGGTCGGCTTCCCTCCATTCCGCTTCGGTGGGACTGGAGGTGCTGTCTTCTTCGTCGTTTCCCCAGGTGGTAGCGCGGATTGAGTAGGCATCGGCAATGAGAATAGCTGGATCATCAGATCCAACAGCCATGGGGCTCCCTTGTTCATTGACACTGTTTTCGGTACTTTCGGGAGAGTCCAGCTGTGCATCTGCTTCTACCAACGGGGGCATCGCGGCCTCTTGGGCTGCCGACCGAGAGGGGCCAACGAAAGCCTCGTATTCGGCATGCTCAAAGAAATCGTCAGAGTCGGGGTCGAAGCGGTTCCAGGCACTCCATCGTTCGCAGATGTCGACCTCAGGCTCTGGCTCGGTCCTGATGACGGGCGCTGGAGTGGCGTAAGCGAGAGAAAAGAGAGCTCGACCCATGTTTTGGTTGAGAAGATTAGAAAGGCAAAACGATTAAGGATTGCAGGGTAATAAAGGTGCAATGAAGCGAAATGCTTGCAAAGCTTTTGGGGTATGTAGAAAGAAAGGGTATTTTGTACAGGGGATATCAATGAAGATGATGGTGGGAAGCAAAAACGCGTCGCGCGGTTCAAAAACTTCAACAATGGCGCGGCGTTAAGCGCATTTCCTTTTTTGCTCATCTCGGCTGATTCAGCTTCCGTTTCCATCACCCCGATGCACAGCCTTTTATCCATATCAGTCCACTTTGGGTCTTTTCTAGCATTTTCCAGCTCATTTTGTGCCTATTTTTTCTCATTTTCCCTCGTTTTCTCCGTATTTGCGCCAACGCACTTTGGCACGTAAACTCGTCCGCGACTCGATGAGCAGATGAGACGACAATATTCAGGATTTCTCCAAGTTGCGGAACTGTGTGCATGCCAACTTGATGCTTCATTTGACAATGGACACGCTCATGTCCGGGGAAAAAGTTCTTCTGCTCGGGTCTTTCAGTCGAATATTATCCTTCCAACTTCCCCGGAACCTCATCTAAATCCCCACACAACTGTTTAGCTGCGACTACCATCTCCCATGATCCATATGAACTCTTGACCATCACGGTAAGAATATCTCACATCTATTCTACAATGATCGATGGTTTTTCAGACCGCAGTAATGCGTATAATGCCCGAGCCAAGTCAGGGTTTGCCATGCCTCCTTCATGATGACTATAGTGCTTCGCTCCCGGTTACTTCTCGAGGACTCTTCGCGTGTATTTAAGGTATAGAGGTTTTCTTGACGTCGGTAAAGACTACCCTAGAAGACACTCTTACCCTTGGCTCATTACATCTTTCGCGGATAAAGCGTGGAGATAGAAGATTGGCGAGACGGTGGTCCTTTAAATAGACCAACTATCTCTGGCAGGAGCTCTCAGCGATCATGGTGAAGCCTTAAAAGTCGCTCTTTTGAACTACGTAGTCTTCTTGGCACCCTGTTCAGACGGCTCCGGAGCTTTCTGGAAACAAACCGACGGAATTCCATTTACCATGCCCGAGTCTTCTTTGGAGTGTGTGGGGTTACTTATGGATTCTGGAAACTGGAAACAGTTGGGATGGCGTTCTAACTTTGTGACAAGCATATGTCGTTTGTATGAATTACAATGGGTGCACTGGGGAAGCTCATAATCAAATAGACAGCAAGTTTGAAACGGTTTTCCTATCAGTCTTTTGCCAAACAGACCGTGGCAATCACACCGATCGCACAGGCCGATAATACTCTTTTCTCAACATCACACACACTACCTACTCACAGTTTTGGTAGAATCACAATTGAGTCGGTTAAGCCAACACATTAAAAACCTTGGAAAGTTTAGCGTTCTTGGTCTAGCATCCTTCTATTGGTCACAAGGCATGACGAAGGCCACTTTCGTCGCAAGCAAGCTCGTGTTTGAAGACGAGGAGGACCCAGAGTATCCGCCAGAATTCAACGGTTATGATTATGATGATTCGGAGGACGAATTCGAAGACGGAGACCCGGCCGAGAAGCGACCCTTGTATCGATTCAACGCAGAAGAAAACATCTGGGCCAGGCATATCGTTGACTCGACAATTACTCCACACGCAAACCCAAAGCTATTCGCAATCGCAACTTGGAACGTAGATTTTAGCAAAAACTTCTTGGCACCACGCCTTACAACATGCTTAGATCACCTACAATCCCACATAGAACCCCTCCTCGCCGAAGACCCTCCAATCCCTACCATCATCCTAATACAAGAACTGGACTGCAATATTTTCGAAACCCTACTTAAACACCCGTTCATCCAGAAGCACTACGATCTCACAAATATATCTCCAGCAGCTTGGCGGCACTCATATGGGTCAGTAACTCTTGTACCCAGTTCCATGCAAGTGACTTCGGCATTTAGGTCGATCTTTACAACAAGTCGCATGGGTAGAGACGCGCTATATATAGACATTTCCTTCCCAGCCGACGACACGGATGACGTCCAAGGCAACCCTGTTAAAGTTGTGCGTGTGGCAAATGTCCATCTTGAATCGCTTGATGGCCACGGAGACATTGAAAGGCCAAGACAGTTGGCGATCGTTGCCTCCCACCTAAACGAAACCGGCGTATATGGTGGAATTGTCGGAGGGGATATGAATCCGATTGGCCCTCGTGATGCTGCTGTGCCCGCAGAGTTGGGTTTCACCGACGGCTGGACGGCGTGTCACAGTCAACAATTAGGCAGTGAATCTGCATCAACAGGGAATGCGCCTGAAAACACTCGTGCTTCAAAGGTCGACCGCGGCAATGAGGAATCCCATACGTGGGGATACCAACCTCGGGGAAGGTTTCCCCCTTGTCGAATGGATAAAGTGCTCTCCATCGGGAACGTGAAGGTAAGAACGATAGAGAGAATCGGAGTTGGCCTGAAAGTAGATCCTAGCCTGGTGCAAGGACAAGGTTGGATTTGGGCAAGTGACCATTACGGTCTCCTGGCGAAGGTCGAAGTGGTTTAATTCGATTAACCCGATTCGCATTCATCGAAAAGATATTCGATGAGCTCTTGGACGACCTTCACATTAACACTGTTGCCAATTAATTTATACTTTGTTTTTCTCGATACATTGTCCGGCCAGATGAATTTGGCGTCGGTGCCGATAGATTCGAATGCGAATATACGAAGGAGCTCAGAAGGTGAGAAATACCTCAGCTTCAATGGATGCAAAATATCAACGGCATTGGGATGTCCTGAGGATTGTGCTTCGAGGAACTCATCAAACGTCGAAGTTGTCTGCAAATTAAGCAATGAGACACTGATCAAATAATATCCATCAATGAGTGAACATACATCTAATTGTTCGTTCTCTTGGAGAATGGACCCAGCCCTTTCCACAAGTTGAGTGTAGCCTGTACAAAAATCAGTCACAGCTCCAGGTCATTGTTGAATTATCTCACCGCGGGTAAAACAGCATGTCCTTTTGGAAGACGGCTTGACAATGTCGAACAATCGACCCCATTTCAGTAAAATCTTATCCGGAACTGCATTCTCATTTGCCTTCTCCTCGTCTGAAGGCTTGTCTAAATAGCTTTTGATTTCCAAGATATCAGAAAGGTCGATCGTCGAATCTTTCTCGATATCCAGGCGGGAATCTGACCAAGCTGGCCCCGATCCAGGTATTTGACGCCAAACTTCGTTGGAGGCACCAGGAGAAACGTGTTTGAAAGCGAGAGGTGCCTTTTTGGCGAGGAGATAATAACGCAATCGGGAGTTTGGGATGCCGAATTGCAAAGGAGTCAACAAGAGCTCAACAGTATTGTAGCCAATGGATCGAAGAGTGGTCACCAAGGTTTGGCGTGTGGTTGAATCCTTGAAGAAAATTCTATATCTGAATATACTCGACACATTCGGTGAACGTACCTCGAATCCTGCTACATTCTCAACAAGCAACCGACGTGGGTGGTCATCGCAAGAAGCCAATGCTGGTAGTACATTCTTCACTAGATGGATGAATGACTGTGCTCTTGGATCGTCTGCTCCTTTCGCGTTTGGATTCAAGACGGTGTATGGTTGACAAGCGGGGGAAAGCAACCAAAGGTCTGCTTTCAATCTGGACAGTTCTGTTGCAGTAAGTGTAGATATATCTACCTATTCAAACATTAGATCTAGTTAACGTTGTATCGATTTCAAAAAATAACGCACTTTTCTGGCGACATTGCCATGGTTTGCGCGGTAAACATTGCACGCGGTTTGGTCCCAGTCAAGAGCCTGAATAACCTTTGCATCGACGCTGCTTCTGGCGAGGGCAAGGTGAAGGCCACCTGTTATGTTATTCACGCGATTCTGATATTTAAAAAATGTATCGCTCACCTATACCACTATAAAATTCCAGTACCCCGACCGTCATCAAACAAAAGATTCAACCATATTGAAGAAGAAAAATATTTTCTTCATCAAAAGAAATTACACTGTAATATCTATATTTAGGTACTCTTTGCCTATATTTGTACAGGATTTTGTCCAAATTGCGACTCTTGAAGGCTCTCACCAAGACTCTCATGTTGCCATTTACAATATCCAATCAGCTTCGACACCGATAGCTGGTTCTATACTGTCCGCTTGAATTATTTCAACTTTCAACTTCTGAAGGCGTCATGGCTTCCGAACTAGCCCATGGTAACTTGAATAACTTCTCTGTTAACATTCAGATTTCATGCCACACAACTTGAAGCTTGAAGTATTGTCTGCCCATGTGCTGGTGCAGTCTTTCGTTGCTCAATCTCTCACCGCTAAAATTATGGAAAAGTCACTGGCGCCTCCGGTTCTATTTCATCAACTTCGACGATGTCTGCTATTTCCTATGGGCTAGAAATAGGTGATGCATATGAAGGCAATTGTTATCGACGTCCATGTACATATCCTCCAAACGGGAAGGAAATTTCTGACCGTAGTTTTTGGTAAAAAAACAACGATCTATTGGTCTATGATTTGGTGAGGCTTTGTCTTAACACCCGCTTTGCTTCTGGCTGATACCCTTTAGTTATGGCCTACTTATATGCCATCTCATTATTACACGGAGATGTCACTCAGGACGGACGTGAGAAGGCGCGCATTCATTCATTTTACAACACAATTATCGTGCAGCAATACCGCCAGCAAACCTTTTTGAAATAACACATGATGTATAAGAAGAGGTATAAATTGTGGCAAAGTCTCTCAGAACCTGGAAGGCGTGAAGACGAATGATGGCTTTCTACCTGCACAGATTCATTAACACCTGTCTTGTATTCTCTCTTCTCAATGCAATACCCGTTGCATCTATCCTGTTGACAATGCCGCTTCGGGTGGTAACAACAGTGTATGACTATGTAATTGTTGGAGGTATGTAGAAACAAATCAATTGTTCTTGGATAGAGCGCTATGATTGATTGATCGTCATATATCCATCAGGCGGAACTGCAGGGCTCGTTCTCGCGAGCCGTTTGACCGAAAATTCCTCAGTTACGGTGCTTGTACTTGAAGCTGGACTCAAGTAGGTTTGCTCTTTGTCAGTATAGTACAATTAATTAACAGAAAATTGGACAGTAACCAAGGAATAACTTCGCTTCAAGTGCCCTTCCTTGCCCCAACTTTAGCTCCTCGTACGTCAAGGAGTATATAAAAGCTTAAAAATTTGACACCAGCGTTTTCAACAGAGACCGCTTTTGACTGGAATACTTCCACCTCGATTCAACCAGGGCTGCTTGACAGAACTGTGCCGTATATTAGAGGCCGGGTTCTAGGAGGATCCAGCAGCATCAGTGAGTTACAAGTAAAGCAAAATTGAAATATTATTTAATGTCTTTTCATTAGATTTTTTGTTTCATCAGTATTGTACAAGCGACGATTGGAACAGATTTGGTAATGTCGGGGGTGATAAGGGATGGAGATGGGCTAACATGGCGCAGTATGTAACGAAGGTAGGCCAGTTTACAAGCGTACATTTCCATCTGTCTTAACTGACTATATAAATATATCAGCACGAAAAAATGGTTCCACCGGCTGATAATCACAATACTACTGGACAGTTTGATCCCACTGACCATGGGACAACTGGGGTGCTCCCTGTCAGCCTTCCCGGAAATAACCAATCAATTGACGCCCGGGTTTGGGCTACCACCCAACAACTACCCGAATTCTTTTTTAACGAAGATACCGCTGGTGGGAATCATGGACTTTTGGGTGTCGGATTTATCCAGTCAAGCGCGGGTGGTGGAATACGCAGCAGCTCCTCAAATACGTACCTGGCGAATGCAATCAATCGACCGAACTTATTCGTCCTTGTCAATGCGACGGTTCTATCACTTGTTCAAACTGGAAATTCGTCAACAGGGGCTCCCTCCTTTCGTGGTGTTCAATTCATGGCCTCTCCCATACCTCCAAATACTACAATAGGTTCCTATAATTTTGTTCATTGCCTGATACAATTGCAACTTAGCATTTCACATAGGGCCAACTCAGATGGTCACGGCGAGAAAAGACGTCATTCTTTCTGCTGGAACAGTCGGCACAACCCAACTTCTTCAACTCTCTGGGATTGGAAACAGTTCTGACTTGGGACGTATACGAATTAATACCATAATCGACAACCCTTCGGTTGGAGCTAACTTAAGTGATCACATACTCATCCCCAACGTTTTTGAAGTTAACGGGAACGGAACGGCCAATGCCCTTCTCAGAGATGCGAATGCCTCATCTGCTGCGCTGTCTCAATGGCTTAGCAAAAAGACGGGACCATTCGCGAACAGCGTTGCTAACAACTACGGTTTTCTGAGATTTCCTGCCAATTCGACTATATTCCAGACTACTCCTGACCCAACGCCTGGGCACAGTTCTCCGCATTGGGAAATCATTTTCAGCGTAAGCCTGCCTGAACGTGATATTAATTTAGGCTCACAGCGTCACTTTTTCTTAATATCAGAACCTGTTCTTTGAACCGGGCGTTTCTATCCCAGCGACACGAGATTTTCTTACTGTGGTCACTGCCCTCCTAAGTCCAACATCACGTAAGTCCTTGACGTTGCCATCTTGTATTTTTTATTGATCTTAGGCTGTGAGCACTCTAGGAGGGACAATCAGTCTTCGCAACAACGATCCATTCACACCACCGATAGTTGACCCACAGTACATGACTACGGATTTTGACGTTTTTGCCGTTCGCGAGTCTATCAAGGGTGCGCTACGGTTTGTGTCTGCACCTGCATGGTCAGACTATGTCGTCGGTCCTTTTGGAAGCGCATTTGCTGGGGCAACTACGGATCCACTTATTGAATCGTATGCGCGCGGCGTCGCTGGTAGTGCATTCCATGCAGTGGGCACGGCTTCCATGTCGCCGTTCAACGCAAATTGGGGTGTAGTTAATCCTGATCTAACCGTCAAAGGGGCGGACGGCCTGCGTATCGTTGATGCCTCTGTATTTGTGAGTGGCAATCTATCTCTGGTTGTGGACCAGTTACTTACGGGAAATTAGCCTTTCGTCCCAAGCTGCCACACTCAAGGGCCAGTATACCTTTTGGCAGAAAGAGCAGCTGACATCATCAAAGCTGCTGGATAGCCTGATACAAGATAGAAAAAATATTTTTTATTTTTTTGTACACCGAAAAACTTTCCAGATTCCTCTTTTTGCCTTTAATCCATCAGTACTCTTATATTGTTCTGACTGGTCGTTAGCGTGAGGCGCTTGCTATCAAATCGGCCTACTAGTCCAGCGAGGCAAGGTTGAACTGGAAGTCATTCGAGTAAAGTAGTGCCCAAATAATGGATCTACTTGATTCATATCAGCTCATAGGGATGCGTCGCATTTTAGCTCATAATATTGTATGAAGAATGTCTTGATAGATATTTAGATTGCAGAGGGAGCCTCCGGCTTTCATCCATGGACCTACTGTGAAACTCGGCCATCAAACTAGAAAGGCGGCAACTCAAGACGCGTCTTCCACGTGCTTTCCTTTTGAGGGACATGCTATGATCCCATTGGCCTTCATGGCATCTCTCTTATTTCTCCACTGTTGATAACTCTATTTCACCCTTTAATTTCTGTTGTTGGAATCGTTGGATGTATGGCCTCTTCCCAGAAACCAAAGCTCGATCCTATCGGTGCTGCCACTGACAATCTTCCTTCACCGTTGGTTCCCGATGAAACCCCAATTGCATCATTGGCAACACCCGATATCCCTCTATCCGCCAATCCATGGAACGATTCGCCTGCAGAGTCAAGTAGCGTTCCTAGTCCAAAGGAGAAGCCTGCTATTGCGCCCTTGGATCCATCACTTTTCGAGCAACCGATATTTGCTGGTCTCAACGATGGCGCTTCAACTCCGGAGCCCAAGCGCGAGGTGACCAAGGAAGTTTTGAGCGAATTCGACCCACTGGCTAGCCAGGAGGAGAAAGCAGCCAGAGAAGCATGGGAAACTTCAGAGAGTCACCCACCACCGCCTCCACAGCCACGCACACCAACGCCTCCTGTACCACCACTGAAAGATCTATATATTACGTCGCCTACATCACCAGGTCCTCCTACTGCTGACTCTTCCGGAGCAACTGCTATCACTTCTCCTTCTTCCTTTCCATCATTCGCCGCTTTTGCTAAATCGTTTTCAATACCTCTCCGCAACCGTCCACTGTCCCTTGACGCTTCAGCGAAAGCCGTACCGTCACCCTCTACCATTTCGTCATTTGCATCTCAGCAGGCTGCCCCGGCAACACAGAGACCGGATGGAAAGGCAGTTGCATCTGGATCTTCAACACCAAACCGAACTGGAAGTGGTTCAGCATCACCTGTACCCAAGGCAAGCGATGGGGGATTTGATTTCCAGAAGTTCTTGGATCAAATGAAGACCAAAAGCGCAGATCCAGTGTCCAAGTATCTACGATCGTGAGGCTGTTTTTAGTCATTCGACGCGTCATTTACCGTTTACTCATAACGCTCTAGATTTTTAAGCAACTTTGCCAAACGGACGTTTACTGTGAATGACCAAATGAAAATAATCAACGATTTCCTTGTCGTACGATATTTTCCTACCTTCAACGCGTATCCAGTCTGATCGTCTTCGAAGTTCATCGCTGCTCAAATGAGGGAGTGTGATGTTTGGAGGAATGCTACTGAAACTGAATTCGAGAACGCCATGGAAGGCATGGAGAAACTCGTCATGAACCGGTTATATGATTTGTCAGTGCGGTGCTATATGAACGATCTCCTGGCTTACATTGTTAAAGCACATTCACTCCGCAATTGGTTCATGCCAACCCTCCTCGACCAATAACAACTGATGATCTGGAACGCGATCGAGTGCTATCGCAACGTATAGCGCTTTTTGGCTGGCTAGAAGAAAAGCATCTAGATGTCCCAGAAGGGGAAGGCAGCAAAGGTTTCCTCATGTTTGCAGAGCAAGGTGCATCCTTCTTATAAAATGACTATTACTTCGGTGTTAAATATCATCGTAGAACTCCTGAAGATCAATCATTACAAGGCGCCTCGAGATAAATTGATTTGCATCTTGAACTGCTGCAAGGTAATCTTTGGTCAGTTATTTTCTTGACTCTTCAATCAATTCTTTTGATTTATACGTGTACAGGTTTGATCAGACATTTGCATAAGGAAGAAGGAGCAGATTCGTTCGTGCCGATTCTTATATTCGTGGTCTTGAAAGCAAACCCGGAACATCTGCTATCGAACGTCGAGTCAGTACCCTGTTCTAGTGTCATATACCTTCTGCCCATTCCGCATTCGTACCCATAGATTCATCAACCGCTTCCGGAATCCATCTAAACTACAAAGCGAAGCAGGATATTATCTCTCGAGTCTTGTAAGAATTTATGAGATTGCATTGATCCATTTTGCTTATTGTGTTGATTCCAGATGGGCGCAGTGTCGTTCATTGAGTCCATGGATCATACTTCATTGTCATGCATCACCCAAGAAGAGTTTGAAAAGTAAGCAATTCTTAAAAAATCTTCTTTCTCCCTAACGGTTACTTTTTGCAAGAAATGTCGAGGAAGCTATCCAAGCGTTGCCACCTTCTGAACCTCAATCACCCGAGGTGCCGTTTGCAGAGGCTAAAATGCGGGGCCTAAATACGCTACCAGCATCACCTCATGCAGGAGAAGAATCAGCGCAACCATTAGCCATTTCTACACCGACGCAAACCCTTTCCGAAGACGCCAAACGACTACTGCAAAAGACACAGGTGACAATTTCAAAGCCACTCAATGCCATTGGCCGTATCTTCACCGAAGCTTTGGACGGAGCAGAAAACAAGCTTTCTTACTTACCAGGTCCGTTCGCTCCATTTGAACTTGGTCGGGAGGGTCGTACGGATGGGCCGTCTGGGTCAGGGGCACCCCCTGTTCCACAGTGGTCGCATCCCAACTCATGGCAAGATGGCCCTCATTCAGCGCAGACACCACATACACCATATGGCGATGCGCCATATAGTGCAGCGATACAAACCCCTTATAAACCCAGAGTGAGAAGAATGCCATCTTCCCCCGGAAATTCGCCAGGGTATGGCCCGGAAGAAACACCGTCGAGGATGGGCCCGTATACGCACCACCAGCTGGCAATGGGCCCCTCACAGCCTGTGTATCAACAACAGGCTCTGCAAATACCGCGAGTACAGTCGTTAGCTGACGAGGGAGCGCATATCTCACGGACCCCGACGCCAGCGTTGGACTTTGCGGGTGTGCAGGCACAGATTGATACGGCGACCGAGAACGCGGCTGCTGCTTCTCGCGACACACTGCGGCAGATTTTCCCAGCTGTCGACGTAGAAGTAGTGGAGTGGGTGTTGGAGGCCAATGAAGGAGACCTTGGGAAGAGTATAGAACAACTCTTAGATATCGGTGGTGGGGCGTAATCATAGAGTTGTAGTATATGCATCTGAGGATATGGAATAATTTCAACAGGATAATCCGACCATCATCGCACGAGCACTGCAGTGATTCAACTTCGCCGAAATTGCAAATGGTATTGCAACCGTGACTCCATAAGTTACGTAACCTTTCAGGCCACTGAGTCAGAGCTCGCTCTCGTTTATCTTCAGAACGACAACGTTGAATATACATGGATCAACTTCAAATCAACTTATTATCCCTTCCCTCCTACTCCTTTCTCTGTCGACAAAGAAATATCAAGCTATGTGGGTTCAATCGATTTCTGAGCCAACCTTGTACCAAATCTACCCCATGATTCGGGATGAAGACAATATGTTTCAACTTGCTGGGCGTTAACCTTTTAACCACCATATCTCAGCCGATGAAAGAACAATGAAAAACTATTCTCATGGACAATTCACTAATCTGAAGTGTACATCCTCCCGCCGTGACAGGTCAGAATGCTATAAGAAGCCTTATGCGGCTCCTGGGGCTAGTGCCTTTACTTAAGGGTCCAGCTGCAAATTGTGCGGAATCATTTCCCTTTTCTTCACGACATTACAGAATACCACTCTCCTCTTTCTGACTCCGGTAACCATAAATGCACCTGAAGGATGAGGATGGGTTTCTTCACTTGCTCGTCACTGCAAAACACCCTCAACTATCTTACAGTCACCAAGCTCAGGGGCTCCTAGATTCTTCAAGAGCTATCCTGATCACCAATGGGCCTTTATCTACGTGGCAACATCCGTGAGCAAATGAAGAAAATGGTCATCTAGCACAAGTGGTCATTCCAATATCCCATGCCACGATCGAAGTCGTCATCTTATAAATAACCTCACTGCAAGAAATGTGAAATAAATACGAAGTAAATTCAGGTTAATATACGCTGAAGTGTTAGTCTCACATGCGTGGATTCCAGCGGTCAAGTATCGCACCCGCGGCTTGGGTATTCGGGGGTTCTATAAAAAGGCGCACATTGTGATTCATCGCACACTATTTCGAAGGTGGCCAACACTTTCAATGGAAGATTCTATGCCAAAATGCTTCTCAGGGTTTTTACCTCGTCATTGGGAATGGTGGAATGCGTACATTTATATGCCAATGCTAGAAGTATGTCCGTTCAACTAGCTATCTGAACCCTCATGACTTTGGATCTCAGCTTTGGCGTCACCCTCTCCCTCGATGGTAAGCAACAACCTCAGTCGGATCGTATTATTCTGAAGTTCTCCCCATAGTTGTGTTAACTGTCGTACATGTCATTGCTATCACTCTCACCGCTTTTCGAGTTTACTATCGAGCTGTGACCCAACGTTACTGGTGGGATGATTTCGTTGCTACCATGGCTTTGGTAGGAGACTGTGTGTATTTGTCTGCTTTGTGGTTTGAATACGCTAAACCCAGTAAGTAATATTGACTGTCCTATGTATTAGACTTGCATTACAAAATTCTTACAGATAGTGTATTGCAAGAGCACAAGGTATTGGTGGCTCGGTATTGGCTCGGTCTAATGCTGTTTTTACTGGTCGAATGGTGGGTTTTTCTCGCACACAAATTTCAATTCGACCCTATAACTTAAGGTGATCTAGGATGACCCGTATCAGCCTTGCGCTTGCAATCGCACGGATATTTCCACCACAACAACCAACAAGGCGTTTTGCTGTGGGTTTGGCGTTACTGTCGACTGCGTTCTGTCTTGCAATCCTAACCGAGGCGGCTGTCATTTGTGCACACCAACCTGCATTGGTTTCAGGGCCAGAGGCCGCATGTCAATGGCCTGATAGCTTGCGGACACTAATTGTCGTCGGTGCGTTAACATTTCTAATGCTCCTTCACACTATCTAACAGTTTTTATAGCCAACATCTCCTCAGATTCCTTGCTCATAGCCACTCCTCTGTACAAGCTGTGGCGCGTTAGATTACCGAGGAAACAGCGACGACTTATTCTTTGTGGATTTACAGCAAGCGCCCTTACTACATCTGCTACTGTCGCGTGTGCGGTGTTTCTATTTGCACCGGAAAGCTTAGAACCAGGAAAGACTATTTTGCGGGGTAAACTCAGTTATTTCGAGGTATTTTCTCGTTTTTGATCCACTTAATCAATTGATACAAAGCTTGTAGACTGGGATATCCCTCATTGCATGCAATCTGCTCGTGGTGATGGCATACTTTTACTCCGTTTTTCATCGAGGTGAAGATACTGAATTGTTGGAGTATACGTCGGAAACGTGCGAAACGCGTAGCGTTGGGACTATATCACACTCCAACCATATGCCATCCTCAGTTGCTACTCCCTATACGCTGACAGAAATTACAGATCAATCGACATTGGAAGATATAGGATGTACAGGGGGTAGTGTGTTAACCTCAGGAAGATCAACCTCCGAACATCGAACTGATTTCAGCCGTTCGACACATTAGCAAACTAACCAACATTACACCCCCTGTTCAATTTATCGTTTTCTTGTTTCGGGAAGTCGTGGAGCAGAGACAATGTATTCATAAACGAACTTTTAACTCCTGTTCTATTCTGGTCATCATCGAAAATCGTTTTTCCGCCTTGGCAAAAGGGGATCAGTATCAACTTTGGGGTACCCGACGTTATATATTCCTCGAACAATACTTGACGAAGTTGGCATTGCGGAACTCCCCATGCTATATATTATCGTCACCCTGGTTCTCGCGACTACAAAGCCGGACTTAATACGATCCATTCCGCGTTTCCGTGTCGGGGATCCAGCAGCAACTATGTTGTATGCACCTCTCATTCCAGGATAAATGATAGGTTGTACTATCTCGCGCTACAAGTATTCATATATTTAGACGTAGTGTTGCTATGGATCTTTTAGGACGTGGAATACGAAAAAGTATCCTACACCGTTTCATGCAGTTGCAAATCTGATTGATATACATTGATGTATAATTAATAACTGGAGAAAGCCAACGCCAACACTAAATCTAAACGTCCGGTTGATCACTTCATCCTCCATATTACAAAATAATAAATCCAATGAGAAAAGTTCCCTGGGTGCTGCGCTTGCGGCCTTCGTTAGACCACCTCGAAGAAAATAGCCAAGGGGTGAGACAATGGATTATATTCTGTTATAATCATAAGCAAAGCCGACTGGCTGGTACGGTTGCAGAATAAAATTAGAATAGATTATGCAACCTCAGCCTTTACGTTTGATGGAATAGATAAATCTTGGGGGTAGATTGCAGGGGGTAGGCGATACATTGATTAGAGTAATCAGTTTTTAGCCCAAAACTTGCTGAGTATCGCCAAGGAGGATATTATCGATCAAACGAGTCTTGTCGACGTTGAGTGCACCACTCAATATCACAAGATCCACATCCTTCTTTGATAATTGGTGGTCGAGAATGTCAAAGGTGTGCGCATTGTTCATCTCTAGATAGTCCAATTTCATGGTCACGTCCAGTCCTTCGGTTTGGGCTTGGGCTTTTCGGCTCTCGACGACAGCGATGGCAGCCTCGATGCATTTTTTCTTGGAATGTCCAGCATTCCAAGCAGCCTCCGCAGCCTGCAATGCCTGACGAAGAGTGGGAGCCACTTTGTAGCCATCGGTAGAGAGATAGGCATTCCTCGATGAAAGTGCCAATCCAGTTGTCGAGTCGCGTGTGGTGGGTATAATATGAAGGTTGGACGGCTCCGGGTGTGAAAGGAGTAGATCCCGAACTAGCCTTTTCAGAAGCAAAGCTTGCTGGATATCTTTTTGTCCAAAGTACGCATTCGTGGGCTTTTAGGGGCGAGAAATTGTAAAGGTTTGGTAAAAAATTATGTACAGTGGTCTGAACGGAAAAGACTGACCTGAACCACATTGAACAATTTTGTGACCACTGTAGCGACCCCTCGGAAAAAAGTAGGCCTGCTGACGCCTTCCATCTGGTGACCATATCCTTTAACTTCGATGAAGGTGCCCTTTTGCTCTGCAACATTTTGGACAATACCAGAGGGATACATCTCCGATACCGTTGGCACAAACACGGCAGAGGGTGTATGCACCTCTGAAGGAGAAGCAGCGCTTGGTACTTTTTCTGCTTCCAAGAGCTCTAGATCTCTGGGTAAAGTACGAGGATATGTTGCCAGATCTTCATGGGGAGCAAATTGTGCAGGGTTTACGAAGATCGACACAACAGTCAGATCGTTGTGGGCTAGAGACTCTCTCACTACATGATATGATTAATTTGATCAGAAAGAAGTATCCAGCTGAATTTCAGAATACGCACCAAGAGATAGATGGCCATCATGAAGTGCACCCATCGTGGGCACGAATCCGACCGTCTTTCCATCTGCAAATGCCTTGTTTCTCCATGCCCGATAGTCCGCTACCGTCGTAAAGATAGGGATGGATGATACAGGCAGAGATTCTGTCGCTTTCGATGTCATATTTTGCGCGGAGGTTAGGTAGCGGCTCGTTCCGATTCTGAGCAAACTTTTGCGTTGAGTCGGGGTCAAAAATGACGCGTCTGCCCGTCTGCAAATTGGAACAGAGCCAGAGCCAAATCTTCCTGGCGAACGGGACAAGACAGAAAGGATGGAGAAGAACATATCACGACATTAACCGGGTCCTCCAATGAAAAGCTGGCTTGGAGTTTGCTGTGGCATTCCAACGATTTACGAGGTATGGTTCCGAGTTCATCATGTCATACGATACGATGCATCCGGATCCGCTTTCATTTATAAGCGTGCGCAGAGACAAATAGGAGAAAATGAACCATGTGGCTTGTCATTTATTGCACTAAGCTTCAGACAATTTGGTATATACAGAGACAGCATAGGGGCATAGGAGCGTAGTACTACTTAGGAAAACATTTTTCGACAGCAACTCGGTTACTGGAACTTTCGGAGATAGCGATGCGAGAGTAAAGCATGGAGAGAAAAGCAAGACAGCAAAACTATACTAAAACTATTTGCGAGGAAGAGGAAGCATGGAACAAAGCAAAATAATATGCGAGGTGTGATGAGTGATGCAGTTTGTAAAAAGCAAGAGGAAAATGGGAAAGCAACCGAGAGACAAAAAAAAGTTCAACAGCAAGCGTCAGAACAAAATTAATAAAAATAATAAAGGAAGTTAGAAAGTTTCAAACCCATGCGGAGGAGACAGGTATAAATTGTGAATCAATCACGGAAACTGTAGGAGAAAGCGTTGTGCTCCGACATAGAAGGTGGACGGACAACAACATCAGGAAGAATCTCATTCTTGCGCAGAATCCCTCGCATCTTGCTTGTATCAGAGCGAGCGAGCGTCAATGCCTTGTGATTCTTATTGCGCGGAGCAGGTGCAGGTCCTGGAGCAGCATTCTCGTCTTGAGCGGCTGCGCGCATCTTCTGGCGTTTCCCGACCAATGTCAATGGCTTAATTTTAGCCGGTCCACTAGTACTGTCGCGGTCTTGTAGAAGAGTCAGCTTGCGCAAGCCTTCTTTAGGCGAGGATGCGTCCGACGGACTACGGGCCAGTTGATTAATTACTTTCGGCATTAGCGGTTGGACAGCGCGCGAAGACCATTGCGCAATAGAGGATATGGTAGAAGGTCCAGCATTTTCAATTTCTTCAATGACTTGCTCCGAGGATTGCACAGTAGGTTGATTTTGGTCGTTGTCGGACTTGATGTATCGGATGGCGGAACGACGTTTTTCGAGCAGCGAGGTTCTTTGTTGGCGCGGTGCAGACTTCTTCGTCAAAGTGCTCTGGTGAGGAGTACTCTCGCCCTGAGGCTCGGCCAACAATCCGGCCTCGAACTCTTCAAACAGTGTGACGGTTGAGGCAGCAGATGGAGGCATGTTGGAGATGCTAATAACTGATGAACGTGCGGTATCAGAATCCACGTTGTGAGGAACGTCTGCGCGAAGTCCGAGCGATCGAGTTGACATAGAACGTCCGAGATTGGCCTTTGAAAATTTCTCCTCCTCCTCTTCAACCACTTGCAGCTGCGAGAGGGCAGTTTCGACTCCTAAAACGGTGTTGCGGCGGTTGATATCGACGTTACTTGGAACTGCAGTGTATTGGCCGACTTTGCTTTCCAGAGCGTTCCGAATATCTGTGCTCCAGGCTGCCAGAGAATGCATATGATCCTTGCCAAGACTGAGGCTAGGGAGACTGAAGTGGTTCCTTTTATGTCCAGATTCCTTACGTCCTCGGGGGAGGCGAGTTCGCGCAGGGGTAGAGTGCACTTCAGGAGACGAAAAATCCTCTCCGAATTCCTTGAGTTTCTTTCCCGCCTTCCGACCCTTTCCCTTGCTATATGAGGCAGGCGGTGCGTAGTCACCATTCTTGATCTTGATATCATCACCAAGTGTAAGGCCAGGAATAAGGAGCGGGAGAACACCAGCAGTCAGAGCATCAATTTCGTTAATGTCATCGACGGCATTGAAGGAAAAGCTTTGTCCAGAGGAGAACGATTTCTTGTGCGCGAGCATAGCTAAACGTGTGGCCCTGACATTAGGAGGTGTAGGAGGAAGAGGGAATGACGGTGGTGGACTGATGTTAAATCGTTCTTGGCTAGTTGGTGTATCGGGTGCATTGGTCGAAGTTACGGATCGCGAGCGCAGATGAGACGATTGACTGGCACGTTTGTTGGTTGCCGCACCGGATGCAACGCTAACCAGTGTGTTTACCCCAATGGAATCCCGAGCACCACCAGAAACGCTATTTCCTGCTCCAGCTACGTGAAGAGTCTGAGCAAGAGCAGAGTAATGTCTCTGGGCAACCATAATACGACTTGCGAAAGCCATACTTTCATCCCCAGCGGAAAGGTGAGAGCTAGCCTTGGACTCTGGCCTGAATCTTCCGAACTGAACACTATTGTCAGATTGTGGTGTGCCATTGACGTGGACTGGACCAGAATCCTCTTTAAATGGAACTGGTGGCATGTCATACTCATCGTGAGGTTCTTCAAGAGGAAGCACAGAAAGTTTGGGCGTGGCCGTGAGCATACTGACTGCCCTTCCGATCTTTCCTTTGCCGTCAACGGCATCACCTTTGCTGAGCCAGACATCCCCGCTACGACGACCTTCAACAACTGTAACACTGCAGCTAGTGCTGCGCTTGTACTCATGTGAGAATTTGTTGGTAGGAAGGCTTCCTTGAACGAGAGCACGGTTGGGATCTGTTGGTAGGTTCTCGCGAACATCGAACAAACCGACAGGAATTGGGAGGTGGGCACCAAAGAGAAGGTTAAGGGCCAAAAGGGGCGATGACAAAGTTACAGATAATATGAATAAAATCTGCACCGCCATAGAAGGTGTGGAATTCTGTGCAAGGATAATAAAGTAAGGAAGAGGTAAAAACTGTAAATTCCAAATCAGTGAACCAATAATTTTTTGGAGGCTAAATTGTATACATACCAGAGGAGTGCAAATCATAACTGACCATCCATAGGCAGGCAACATTGAAATTTGAATCGTAGTGCCGGGGGGAGCTGCTAAAGAAGCAAGGCCTTTCTCGACCTCCATACCTCCAGGTGCGTATCCGTATCCACCCAAAACTTGAGCATCTGCCATAGCTGGCGTTGCTGTACGTGCCGTTTCCGGTCCTGGAGAATAGGCAGTGCGGAAATCTTGGGTACTGGGTCGCGGAGTTGTTCCTTCAAGATCGTGAATTGTTGTGGGGTAGGACCAAGAAGAGATTGTAGTGTGAGATCCTTGGGAAGACGTCAGCCATGAACTTTGTGATCCCATTCGGGGCTTTTGCTGGTTAGGAAGTGGAGGGAGAGACCTTCTGAATGGATCACACTCAGGGGTCACTGGAGACATTGGGCCATAAGGAGACGGGAGAGGGGGAACAGGCGGAACTTGAATGTCGTTTGCGGTCGTAGAACCAAACCAAAAAGAGGATTTTGCGGGAACAGATGGGTGCATCGCGCTCTGTGGGCGTCCTTGTCCGTGATTGGTCGTTGTAGCTGTTTGATGGGTTGTGAACGACCATGCCGACATGGAGGCTCTTCGCGAGCTGGCGTTGGAGGTAATCCAGGAGGCTCCATCACGAATAGCGTCGATCTCTTCAGTTGCAAATGAAGGTCTCGGTTTCTCTTCCATTTGCCTCACAGGTGGCCAGGATTCGGGTTCATTCATTGCCTCGAGGTTTTTCTTGATAATGAACAATGTGCGGATGAGGTAACCGAAGCATACACCAGTCAAGACACCAATGGTAATTGAATATGCAGTGAGACCGTAGAACAGCGTGTGGACTCCACTGCCGGAAAGAACACCGGCGACGGTGGTTGAAGTTATGACGAACAGGGCGGTCGGCGCCCACAACATCCAGTGACGACCTCCGAAGGAGACTGACTGTGCCATGCGAACATGGAGGAGAGTAACTGCAGCGATGAAGAGGAGGCATGTTTGGCGAATAGTGACTGCAATCCACAGTCGAACTGCTGATCCAGGGTTAAGGGCGAGGGCGATTCCACCGGTTGGCCCCGAGGTGGATTCAACAGCTACTTGCCAAACGAAAATGGCGAGGGCGACGATATCGAGACTTGCCAGCCAGATGTGACTCTTGTCGGCAGGTGAGAGAGAGCGGAAGGTGGGTAATCCGAATTCAGCCTACAATAGAATGAAGGAACAATGGAACGATGAGCCATGCAATTCATGACACCGCGTGCCAAGGGTTCAAGAACTCACAGGTGAAACACGCTTGCTGAGTGGATGCGGGGGTAGGATTGGAATAACAATGCGGAGTATAACAAAGGCTGAAGCTATAAAAGACACGAAAGCGAGGATGAGCGCGGGGATGAGAGGAACCATTTTGTCTGCGTTTCTATATATCGTTCGATTCTTTAGAGAGCGTGAATTGCGTAGGCGCGTTATGTGGGCAGAAGCCCTTCGTTAAACGTTGTTGACGCTAGCAACAGTGAGGTAGCTGCCGCAGATACGAGGAAGTGGAAGGAACCAAGAACGAACACGACAGTGGCAACAGTGAAAGAGCCAACTGCCTTTTTAGGTTGCTCATGGTTCGAATCAATCACGTAAATGGAGCGCGTTCGTGGGAACTTCTCATAGCAAATGTTTATCAGATAAGATACGTAAGACTGTTCCCAACTACTTTTAGTTTTGACATCTCAAGAAGTTATATTCAAGATGAACCCCAATACTCAAAGTTGATAACGGAATTCTGGGTGCAAATATCCCAACTGCTCAATTTCATGCTGACTCTTACCCTCCAACCGACCATCTCGTTCCCCTCGATCTCGTTTCCGGTTCTCCCAAAGAATATATACTCCTCCCAAGGCAGTGATAACGCAGGAGATTACACTTGTGATCAGGTTAAGCGTGTTTCCTTTGTGGAAGTCGGGTGCGTCTGTTGGAAGATACGTCCAGACACTGGTAGTTCGTTTATCAGCCATGTCACTACAAAATAAATTAGGATGCATACGCTATGACAGATCCTAGTTGACCGAAGCCTGAGAGAAGTGATTTAATATTATGAAACAGGACCTCCGACAACATGATTTTATACCTGGAATAACAGCAGTAGTGACTGCACGCATTGTATCGGGAGCTGAGTTATCAGTCGCCCAAGTTAGGTACTGACATACAAAATCAGCCAGACATCAGTGTTAAGACTTAGTCGGTAAAAATACCATCGGTCCACTGGGGGAACCACCAGCGACGGAGAGAAAGCATGCCGCGTATCTACGTAAAGTCACCAAGTGATTATAAAACCATTAGCGTCTAGAATCTATACCACACCCACCTTGCGTGAGGGTTCTTAGTCGAGATAGCAATGGAATATCCTATAACCATGAGTAAAACAGAGAGTATGATTGGAGCGCATCTCTGTTTGATTTTGTAGCCAAACCATGCACAGACTAACGCCCAGACCGCGCCTGCTAAGTATGGAGGCACCGTGCGTAACTGTGCTTCGACAGTAGCTGAAAAGCGTCAGATACTTACCCTTCTGCACAGAGAAACAGCGACGTACTATAATGACCCACTGAAGACGTATAAATACACCGTTTTGATATTTTGAACGGAATTCACGCACAAGTATTTATCACTGTTGGCAGAAACAGACTCAGGCCTTGGAAAGATATGTTTATCATTATATATGCAACAGTGCACAGAGTCGTCTTTGGAACACCATTCCCAAGGGAATTAACCAAGGCATAATGACAGTCATTAAAATTAACGACTTACGTTGAAATTGAAAGAACGCAAAACCAACTTCCATGTCGTTGGCTCTTTGCGTCCCCCTGTTTTAACCACCTGATCGGCGTCTAATCTGGCGATGGCTAATTCTCTTTCTTCATCGTTGAAAAGTCTGGTAACGGTTGGATCGGCTGGCATAAAAAAAATCAATAAGATCCCAAATCCAATTGTTATAATTCCTGTATTGTATTGAGTGGATATGATGTCTTATTTTCAAAAAATTTATACCCTCAATAAGAAATATCTGTAATATTTTTAAATCGATGCTGCGGAACAACATTGTAGTACAATACTGTTACTGACCTTGCGCCATCGTTGTACGTCCCCTATATCGGAGACTGAAAGAAGACCGGAGGCGAGAAGTCCTCCAACTTCATAAAAGCCATGAGCTCATAGTACAGTGTTTTGAAAACTACAGAATGCCGAAAGTGGACTTACAAGCTCCTGCAAGAGAAGGCGATAATCCAAAGAAAATGCCAACTCTTAGGACAAGCTCGTGACGACGATAGTACTGAGTCATACATGCGTTCAAATTCATTAACACTGTTTAATGCCGTATGAATGTACTTACTCTGGCTAGTATATATACAAGTCCAGACTTCAAGCATAGTGCATCAGCCGAAGTCACAAATTCGACGTGAGTGTGGAAGCCATCGCACTCACAAGCGTTCCGCCCTCTGCGAATCCAAGCAACACTCTCGTTACCAGCAGACTCCCAAAAGATTTGACAAACGCTGAGCCTATTGCCACGGCGCCAAAAGAAATGACCAGAAATGCAATCCAAATAGAGCCGAATCGCTTGAGTGCAAGATTCGACGGAATCTCGGAGACGATGTACTGCAAAAGGAAATAGGATTGCCAAAGTCAGTTAAATTATGAAAGGGTTAGGGGTTAGGGGTTCGGATGCAAACCGATATGTAGAAGGTCGTCAGTGCAATGTTGAAATCGAAGCCATGCATGTCGAGATCTTTTTCGAGTCCTGGATATGGGATAAAAATAGTGCATCTCTCTTCAGCAGAAATAACTACATACCTGCAATTCGAGCGTTTCCTTCAGTTATGGAAACAGGAATGATGTTATCATTGGCTCAGATAGAGGGATAGTAATAAATAGTACCTATGGCAGTCCTGAATTAAATCATAAAAGCACTGATTGGCGTCAAGAGAAGGATAGGGCAATAAAAGCATACCGGTCAATGAAGTTACAAGCATCTGAAGTAAAGGAGAGTCAGAGTTAGATGCTCCACTGACAGAGTTTACTAGCTCACAAATCAAAGTAAAAAGTGGTAACAGTACAAAGTCAAGCTTTCTGATGAGCTTCTGCTCTGCCTTCGGATCGATGCTGACATGATCACTGTCATCCCTAGAGAGATGCTTCGACGATGTTTCCTCAGAATTACTCGATGCATTCTGAGCGGTGTTGTCGACTTCCACTTTGTGCATAGCGAGATTCTTTTCGTCCATTCTGTCCTAACGATTGGGCAGAAAGGAAGAGGGAAAGATACACTCGTCAACCTAGAAGGCCTGTCTATTAGCGCTACTGCCGAGAACATGGGAAAAAGAAGAATCTCTGGGGACATATGTGAAAAAGTTTCGTTAGTCGTGGCCCAAAACCACCGCAATGAAGGGGATAGTGATCATGCGTTACAAGTGTCAATTGCAAATACGCGTGAACAGAGTCCAAGTTGAAGACTAAAAATAAGCGCCCCAGAGACCTCCAGAATTTACAGATTTCAATTGAAAGGTGATCGACTTGGAAAAATGAGAATGAGCAATAGAGACTGTAGACGGAAAGAGTGGTCAGACTGGTGATATTAGGAGAATGTTAACTCATCCTTGCGCATGGAAATTAACTTGCTAGCAATTACGGTTACTGACCCCGTTGGATATCCGACATGATTGAAAGGGACTCTCCTTTGAAATTTACTTCGATACGGTTTGAAAAATTGATCCGGCACAGCAGAATGCTTTGCCACAGCCTACAGGCCAAGACGATTTACCATGACTCAAAGTGACACGGGCAGGCAATAGTGGCGGTATATGCGTTTGCCTAGATTGATATTCTATCAAGAAAACCCTCGATGTTACATGCATAAGAATTCGGAGTTATGGAAAGATGAATAAGAAAAAGTGGATTCCGAACGGCTCGGTTGTTGAAGTAAAAGCTAAGCGCGAAGGGGCACGCTGCGTGGACGCGTCGTTTATTGGATTGTTCCCACGGTTGAGGCCGTACAGGCAGAAATAGAGTTGGCAGGCACGCTCTCTGTTGTGTTATGGCTATCCACTTGTTGTCGCTATAGAAGTTCACACACCTCCCCGTGCAGAGCGACAAAAATCTATCTCATTCATCATTACGACCTGCTCCAACGATACTGTCGACTTTCAAGTCCATTCAATCTCCCCTCCAGATCATTCCTGCGACGATCACCCAAATATACTACTTCGTCATTGAGTTCATAGCAGATCATGTCAGACACTTCCAGTGTTCGCAGCTCTATGCGCGCAAGCACAATGTTGAACCGCCCACAAATTGCCCCCATGGGTCCCAGGACACGCCAGGGCGGTATTGCAAGGGGGTCAGCGCTCCTGGAGAGCAGCACACAGTCACGTCTGAGCGCGCTTGACTTAACAGAGTTCGGGGGAAGATCAACCATGAATGGCAGCCCAACCCCAATGTCACCTTCCTCTTCTTCCTTGCAGTCCACCGCGCGCAAGTCGCTTCCACCCCTCTCAGAGGAGGCTACCTCGTCAGACCAGGCGCCTGCTTACGAACATGAATCCGAAGATCTTTCTGATGTCGCATCAAGTTCCCAAGTACCGTTATCACCCTTTGGAGTAGAGCCTGATTCCCCAAGCTCCATACCGTACTATCGCGATGAAGAATACAGCAGTCATGCTGAAGTTTCCTCAATATTACAACCTCCAACAAACTCCGAGGAACACGAATATTCTGTACCCCCATACGAGGATGAGGAGCGCTATATCTCTCAAACAGAGCCTGCACCTACTGTTCAATCTCTGGCAGCCGTGCAGCCGGAACATCAAGGCGTAGAATATGACGAGGAAAACATCTCCACCTCATTACCACATCCTCCTGACCCTCCCGTCGTAGAACCCCCAGTGTCTGAATTCTCGGATACTCCGCTACTTGAATTAGTGGTTCCACAAACACCCTCTCAATCAATGCAAGAAACCGAACCATCAGCACCTGAACTATTGACGGCAGAACCTCCAATATCTGAAGTTTCATCTGCAGCAGTTACCCCAACTCCAGGAACACCAGGGCGAGACACTGATACCCCAACCCCTTCATTTACAGAGCCTGCGGTTCAGGCACCGATGGCCACAGTCAAAGCTTCCGCTGCTTCATTGCCACCTCCGAGATTAATCCCACCCGCGCCGATCAAATTTGAGAGCACACCCGTTCCTTGGAAAGGATTGCCCCTGGATGCTGCCCTCTGTACGTCATTATCTGTTATTAAAACACGCATATATCTCATCCATTTTTGCAGGGACGGTGGATTCCGGAGAATTGCAGGATGTAGTTTCGCGGGCAATCCGTTCGTCGGCCTCCGAATCATTTGTTCGTTTATTGACGGCAGAAAATCTTGACAAGGTCTTACCAGCAGAGTTGGAGAGATTGGAGTCGTTGAAAATCGTGACACAATCGAAATACCGATTCCTTGTGCATCGACGGACGATGCTTTTTCAGGCATTGAATTCGACATCACTAGGCCAGCAAAAGGATGGAGAAGACGGGGTATCTGTTGTTAGTCGACTCGCTACGCAGCTTGCTGATACAATTGGAGAATGCGATAAGAATTTAGAAGAAGTTCTCAGAATCACTGACCAAATAGCACAAATCAACAAATTGATCGATACTCACTGGAGTAGCGCTCTAGCTATTGCATTGCGAAAGGTACAGCCTACATACTGTTGCTAATTAATTTTACTGATTTGACATTCATTTGCTAAAGCTCAATGGAAGTTATGCGCGTCGAACCGTTGATTTAACAGCTGCGAAGGACCGCATCGCGCAACTCGAGGCGGAACTGGGAGATGCATGGAAGGAGGCGGAGAGGGTGGCGCAAGAATTAGATGACTACGAAGCCGCGATTGAGGCAGATGATACCGTGGCCATCATCGGTACAGCCGAAGTCGTTGCCGTGCCTAAACCGACTCCACCGACACACGCACGAAGAGCGTCCATCCCAATGTCGCCTACGTTGGTGGCTTTCACACCGATGTCCCCTACAGGCTCGGGACCAAAGACACCTGCATTGCCCCCATCGCCTGGACCTTCGCAGTTTGTGTTCCCGGAGGTACACTTGAAGGCGAAGGAAACTGAGGCTGAAGATGTCCCTGATACAGTAAGCACGCGTAGTGCGAAGAGCTACAGGAGTGCATGGACGGCCGAATCCAACAGCCATGTCGCGGGCATTCAAGCGGCAAAGAAAAGAGGGCATCGTGCCTCTCAAAGTAGCTTGCGGCTGAATACCGGACACGTGAGGATGTACAGCGACCCACGTTCACGGACACCGTATGAGGACCATCCCCCTGTCCCCGAGCTACCTGTACAGTTTGCGCCGTTCAATGGCATAATGAGCGCGGGTTCCGCGAATGCGTCGTCTGCGTTGATTAACCACTTTGACACCCATCTCAGCCCACGTCTTCGTCGTCAAGTCAGTCTGGATTCTGTTCGTACTGGGGCCAGTCGGGCTGCACCCAGTTCATACCGAGGAAGAGCGGCAGCTGTAGATGACCTATATATTCGTTCACAGAATATGAACCGGCATCCATTGGCGTCATCTGAAGATACAGAGATTAACAATATACCCAGAACCTTTTCTATGGAAGATTATGGGTCCAATAGCAACAAAACTTCTGGCAGTCCTACAACCAGCCGACCTCCAGCCAAAGATACGTCAAAGGGCATTCCTTCAATGTGGATGAATGTGGACGCCGTCAAGCCCCACGCTACGCCCACGCGATCGAAATCACCCGAGGAGCCGCAGCCTCCGAAATCTCCTGTTCCGTCCTCGACGTCTCCCGTTTCATCGGGTGTGTCGCATCACACGCATTTAAGCAAGATGACGCACAATACACAGGCGTCGATGAAGAGCTCGACCTATGATAAAATCCGTGGTCTAACGAAACGGTATTCTGTTTCTTTGCCTCTGTTTAATTCTCAATCAAAAAGCTCTCTGCACCGTGGCGGTTGATCCGCTCCATTTACTGTCTTTTTTTTTTCTGCTGAAGGTCTGCCCTTGAGTGAAAATGAGGGGCTCTTTGTGTTTTTTAGAAAAATTTCCTTTTCATTTCTATCACCTGTCCGTTATGATTCACATCATTGCGTTTCTTATACCACCTATCATCACATACCTCGCATTGCATACCACCATTTTCGTCATATCATTCACCGTTCTGCAACTTGGATACCGTCTCCTGTTGCCGTCATTCATACAGATAACCCAACTTTGTTGATCAATTGACCTCTTACGCTTTGAAGGATCCAGGCGTAAATTATCATTGCCTTTCCAATACTGCTTCACGCACCATGTATCTATCCATCCACAGCATACATCATATGCACATACACATGCTTTCCTTCTGCGCCATTCAACATCTACACCACTCTGCCTATTTACTATACGTCGATCATTTATTGTTTGTTGTATTTTCACCTCGCTCGCTTTTTTACTCACTCTGACTGTCATTGCTCTGTATATTCCACCACCCCTTCCTTTTCTTATCAGAATTTAGCATGGACGACTGGCACTCGGTGCTTCTTTCTTTAACCCTACATCTCCAACAAAGTAGCCTACTTATATTACTTACTCTTAACTAGTATCGTGTACGAAGATTATCCCTAGCGATCCAAAGTCAATTGGTTGATTATAAATTCAAAACCTGAGCAAATTCAGTAAGAGATCGTAAATACATGAATAATTAGTGGGTGAGGGTGACGGCCGAATTTCAGAACGAAAAGAACAAATGAACGTTGCCGCTGAGCGATATTAATGAAGCGTTCTTTATTTTGTCAGCTCAGCTAGCTTGATAGCTCCAGCGTTGTTAATGACAGTGAACTTTGCGCCGTCCTTGCCCGCTTGTGCGGCGTGTACTGCGGGAGGAAGCGAGGCGGAACCAAGGCGACCTGCTTCAGCCATCGCCTTCCCGAGCGTGCGGATCTGAAATTGGCGCAACCATTAAATTGGCGCAATTGCAGGTAAACGGGAGAATAAACACATACGTTGATTTCCACCGCAGAAGTCACGTAAGATAAGACACCGGTGATTTTCCTGAGTAATGAAGGCAAAGGCATATTTGATTTAGAGGGAGAAGCGTGATTGTGTAAAACAACTTGGGAGACGCACCCGAAGACAGATTCCGCGAGTCTGTGGTCTGACCGGTTTGTACCTGCGAGGAAACCAGGCCGAAAGATAATTGTGTCGGAGTATCCCAGGCTTGCCAGACCTTCTTCAGTCAAGCCTTTGCTCCTATCCCATTATCAGTAAATTTGTTTACAGTAGACAAGAATGAGCTTGAAGTGTACTTGGGATAGAGGAAAGGGGAACTGGAATTAGCTCCACCGGACTACATGTGCAGGCAGTCCACGATTTCTATGGTAAGAATGTATGTTAACGACGGAGACGGCTAGAATCTCACAGAGAGGTAGACGAGTCGTTGGGATGCTGAGGGATCTGAGCTCCTAGCTTCTTTAGCAGCAGCGAGAACATATCTAAGCGCAGAGAAGCTGGCATCAGCATATCATTTTCACGAGGATAGACAAACTCCGGGAGCCCAGGTCGTTCAAACAACGTACTCCCTGTCAATCTTCTCAAAAGCCTCTGCGCTCCCTGCATTAGCCCTCGTCGTCCCAAGACTGCAAGTAGATTAGCATCAGTTTTAGAGCCTCAGAGCTGATTTGGAGGGAATACGCGTACGTGATGAACACCACATCCCAGTTTTTCTGCTTCAACCCTGACTCCGAGATCTTCTCAAAATCAATGGTCTTTTGCTCGAGCTTGTCTTTCCCAGTCGTTATCTCCTCTGTGGGAGTCACTCTGCGGCCATACTCGCCGACATGGCTGAAGTGCGGTGAGGCGAGCAGATTTTGAAGCAGGTGGCGACCTGTTTGGCCTGTGGCTCCGATAATGAGTGCAGTTTGAGATGCTATATGCAGTATAGTAATTTGAACAAGTTTGTTGAAAATATGCAAGGTTGAGGAGAGGTTTGAACTTGCCTGCCATTTTGTCGTCGTTCTGAAAAGTTGTAATGAAAGTATTGAAGAAGAGTAAGAGTATGTCCTATGACGTTTTCCGCATGTCGACCCCAAATGCGATCGCTTGGCGCATTCACAAGAAAAGGGGCGTGATTCTACACAAAGGTAAGAAGAAACATCGTTTACTCGAAGCAGTAGCTAAAATTTGAATTGAATGCACATAACAGTACATGATATCAATTTTTACCCCCGTGAACTGGGTTAATATACATATCATTCTACAGTAACAAGATACATTTCAATAGTCTAACATCATCTTCGAGCCATCTGTGGCGCCATAAAATCCTCATCCTCATCATCATCTCCCAGTACATGCGTCTGGGCGCCGTTTCCTCGCACAGGTACCCTACTGTACCATTTTGAGCGCCCACCCGGCGTAACCATCTCAATACTCGATTCGTCAACAGTATTCAGGGATACATTGGAGACGTTGCGGCCTGTCGTGGAATACATATTGACGAGGAAAACGATGAATGTGTAGAGCAGGAAAGCAAAGCTAATTAAAAAGGTGTCAGTTTAGAGGTATTATGTGAAGATGATGGGATGATTGACCTTATGACAATGAGGATGTATGTGACATGATCCATTTGATTATCATGTACGTAGTCGAGCTCTTCGTCTGTCGCAGACATGAACAGAAGCCTTTATTCGAAAGTCAATTCAGATTGGAAAAAACGATAAGATAATGAATTCATACCCAGCAGTAGTTAAAAGCTAAGAAATGATAGAAAATTTCAGAAAACATGTACAATTTGAAACATGCATGGGTAGGCAACTCACGAAAGGGGTGAGATACTGGAACGACCGAGCGGCGACTGTTCTACTCGTCGAAGATGTCCTCGTGTTAACACCGTCGGCCAAAGTATGTTCGCTGTGGGCATCATCCTCTGCACCCTCTCCTGCATAAGTAGGGACAAAGTAGCAAACTTCAACTATTCGCGTAACACCAGCAAGCATGAGAGCACTTCCAAACATAGCATGAACCTGCGAGGGTATAATTTAGAAAATTGTAGATTAGAGCCCGCATTATGGATATTACTTTGGTGGAAAGCATGAGTGCTTGTGCGTGCTCGGACATGGCCCAACCAGTCAAGAAGATACTGTTCAAAGTCAGCTGAAATCAAATGCAGGGCCACAAGAGCGTACATCACCGCTGGTACAACGTTGCGCTGCAAATACCCGAATTAGCTGATAGGAAGAATAAGAACTATTTGACACGAACTCGATTGTTTCTCGACAGGTAAATTCCAAGAATGCCGCCAGTCCACCCTGTACGACATACATATCCAATTATTAAAACCCTGAAACTATAGCATTGACGAAAAAGGAAGCATACACAGAACTCCAAGAATACTGTATAAATCAAATAAAACAAATAAGCGATGGCCAAGATATAATTGTGTATGACGTACGTGTGCTGCATGTCTTTGACTGACCAGGCTCCCCCATGATGTTCAGTGAATGTGTTGACTGGCGAGAAACATGAGCGTGCAGCGAAGTTTGTTTATATGGATCCTCACCAATTCCCTTTTGAAATATCGTTGATCAAAACTGTGTCCAGATGACTAAGGTTACACGTACCCATAGGGTAATGACAGAGGAATCAAAGAATTCCGGACTCCTTCCACTTCGACGAACCCATTGTTCACCAACAAGCATGATGATTGTCATGATGACAGCGTATGCAATGAACCCACTGCCCATAATGTAGTGCGCAAGGCATTGTCCTGTTGAAGGGAGTGATCAGTGTTACTGGTCCCGAAGACCAGTTCGAACTTGCCTAGCGCCCCTCCCCGACAATATCCTCGGTAAGTTACCACTCCAAACAGCATCTGTGTCCAGCCCAATATAGGATATGATTTTCCAAGAAAGCCATGAAGTTTAACGATGTAAGGTCGAATTGATTTTTCATGGATGTGTAACTTAAGATAGACGCCGATGATAAGTTGTGCAAGTATAGGTATGAAAAGGATCTTGGCAAATGTGCCATGCACAGAGGGCAGAAAAGCTCGACCTTTGTGTGAGTGGCCAAGGAGGTATCCTCCAGCTGTCAACACATATCCAGCAGACTATCGAGGAGTTTAGTCGTGTGCACGCTTTGTCGCAGATGGAACCGCAGCTGGGAAAGGACTTACTTGCAGCGGTACATGCCACCTGCTCCTTGTGATACCCAGAACCATACCGATAGGAAACATGATGCCCCATACAAATGCCTGCAGAAACATGTGTATCCATAAGATGTTATCGACCGGCGCGTTTGCTTCCTCCTCCGAGAGCTCATCGTGATGTTCGTGGGCAACAACATACGCCAAGAGGCATGAAGTGAATGCGATACGCAAAATATAGGACATTCTGAGGAAAAAGAAAGGACCCCCAGTCGGTAAAGGGACCCTTATGAGGGTATAGAAGGCGCAAGGCGATGGTTAACGATGTTGATGGTGACTAAACGTGAATGAGACTGAGACGGCCGCTTCGGACTGTGCACCAGAGCGGGCAACGGATGGCCGGGCCGGCGGCCGCAATAACCATGACTTGTCCAAATTTTGAGTGTGATGTCTTTGGAAGAGCACTCGTGCGCTCTGAAATAGGGCAAAGTGGCTAATCTCCGGGCAGTTTTCCGTCATCTTACAGGGAAATCTGGAATTTCCCTCATCCGTCGCTTCAGCAGGTTTCCTCGAGACCAGCCAGAACCTCGCCGCGACATGAACTGGTCTTCTTCTGTGCTCACTTCAGTCTCTTCTGACACCGAACCGTGTATCATCGTCACGTTTGATAATGCAAAGTACATATTCAATACTAGCGAAAATACGACCCGCGCCTTTCTCCAGACTGGTCGGAACTGGAAGCGGACGCGTGCGTTATTCTATACACAGGCTAGAATAGAGAAGGTGGGCGGATTTCCAGGTATGAAGAGTTTTGCTTCCTTCTTCGTGTGCTAACATATCGCAAGGTTTGCTTATGACCTTTGCCGATGCTACGATCGAGAACCTCAATGTGTTTGCACCACCCGGTTTCAACCATATATTGGCTAGTATGCGGTTCTATACCTACAGGCAAGTTCGGTGTAATCGTCTTTCTGTCATACTTTAACATCGACTAGAGACACCATCAACATCAAGTCTACTGAACTCCCCTGGGTACAAACGGCACCCTCTTCTTCTCCAAAGCCATGTTATACAGATGACAATCTGAAAGTTTACTCCATTCCTGTCCTTCCTGAAGACTCGGCGAGTTCATCTGAGAAAACTCGATCAGTGATCACTTCGGAATCCACAGACTTGATGGACTGTGAGACTTCCTCAGACGCGTCAGGAAAAAGGAAACGCGAACCGTCGCCTGACTTTCCTCACAAGAAACATCACGTTGAAGACACAAAGCGAAACGCGCCAGGAAAAATTCTGTACTCCGATGCTTTATGGAAGGCGATGCAAAAGGAAGGGTTCAAACCAGAATTTCTGACCGGAGAGCTGGCGGATGAATATCGTTCTGCAATCATTCGTAGCATGTTTCCCAATACGCGACCGAATTCACTAAAGACGGAGAAGAAACCCAAACCTCAGCAGGGCAAAAAGAAAGATTCAAAGGACGCCAATGGTACGTTGTATGACTTAATGCTTTACATGATACTTCATTCGCCTCTTTAGTTGTTAGTGTTTCGCCTCAGGAAGAGGAGAAGGTCGATGTAAGTCCCTTTTGGTTAAGAGGAAGCATCTGTAATAACATCGAATAGATAGATGATTACAAGCGGTCCACCAAGATTTCTCCGCCGCCTGGGTTCAGGTTACAACTTCCCAATCCTGAATCTAACTTACGATCATCTACTAACCCTCCTGCAATGTCCTATATACTTGTCGGCCCTCAATATCGTGGCAAATTCAACGCCCAACGGGCCTTGGAATTAGGCATTCCCAATGGGAAGCTAAGAAGTCAGCTAGCTCAGGGACAGACAGTTACGTTCGAAGTCAAGGAAGAAGAGGAAACTATTATCAAAACTGTGAGACCTGAAGAGGTTCTCGGTGTTGCAGAAAAAACAGCGGTATGTTGTGTTGTTCTTTGGTCAGCCGTCTTCAAATATCTGACTTGATTCGTAGGCGATAGTCATCCTGGATGTGCCTTCGGTCGCCCATATATCCTCTCTGATATCTTCTTTCCAGGAATCCGACTTCTACCAGAAATTTTGGGCCAAAGATCCAGCAGTGTTCGAGACAACAGAGAGGGAATATAACATGCGCGTGGTGTATCACATGTGTGGACCGGGTGTCCTTGAAGACAAGCGATATAAAGCTTTCATGCACGGTTTCGGACCAATAGCTCATGTATGCGAACTTTCGAAAGTCATTGTGTTTTCCTATCTGACACGATGCCACATAGCATATCATTGGTTCGAGGGAGCATTGCGCTGATCCAGTGACATTTACCAGTGCTGCCCACAGCCATTTACGTCTGAAAGCACTCGACGAAAAGATATTCCATATACCCAAATACAACTTGACCCCGAAAAAGCCACTCTCAGGTATGCATTGCACCTTGACGCCGGAGGTCATGCTTATAATTCGTTCATAGAGGTATCTGGCCTTCCGCCGAACGTGATTGAAATGAAATCTACCCTTAAAATCAACATGAGGCCATGGACACCTCCTGAGCCCGACCCCGAGGTCGTGAAAAGAGACAAGTTCCATCCTATAGTAACAGGCACCCTTCCACTAGAATTTTCGCTTGCTTTGAAGGAATCCATCAAAGAGGTGAAGCAAAGTATTGCCCAGGTTGAAGCGCAAAAGGACAAGAGTATGAGTGGAGAACCCGGTGCCAATGTGGGTGTCATTACGCTGGGCACAGGTGGGTCGTTGCCTAGTAAATACCGCAATGGTAAGTTTAGCATATCTTGTTGATGAGAATTGATAGATGTATGACCCATTTTGCAGTATTGTCAACTCTCATCACTGTACCTAAGTATGGAAACATTCTACTTGATGCTGGAGAAGGTACTTGGGGACAAATGGTTCGAAACTTCGGACTCGAGGACTCGACTTACAACGTCTGGCAAGCTCTGCGTGACCTCAAATGCATATTCATCAGCCACATGCACGCGGACCATCATATTGGTCTGGCGAACATCCTCGCGAAAAGAAAGCTTGTGAGTATTAAGATACATTTTTCCATCAATTACTCATTTTATATGTTTTCACAGCTTGATCCACCACCTGACCAGCCACTCTACGTTGTTACCATTCGTGGGGTACATATGTATCTTCGTGAAATGAACGCGGTACAAGACATCGGACTGGACGATCCATCCGGGAACGGCGTCGTTCCAGTATTGAGCGAAAGCGTGCACTACAACTCTCGAAATGGGTACACCGGGCAAGGGATATGGCATATTGGAGGCGACGAGCCATGGCTGGACTATACAACGTGAGTTTACATCTTTTATACCTATCCCATTTCATTAATATTGTTCGGTTAGGTCCGTGAAGAACGGAAAGAGAATGCGAGCCTCGCTTGGATTGGAATCCTTCCAAACGGTAGATGTGTTCCATCGGTGCAGATGTTTTGGCGTTGTCTTCCGCCACACAGATGGTTGGAGCATTGCGTGAGTATCAATGTTTTCATGAACACAAATGGACCTTTTTAATTTTGTCCATTGCAATTTCAGGTTTTCTGCTGATACTGCCCCTTCAGAAAGTTTATGTCGCCGTGCTCGCAAAGTGACTGTGTTGATTCACGAAGCAACAATGGCAGATGAAGAAGCTGAGTTGGCCAAGAAGAAAAACCACAGCACCATTGGACAAGCTATCGCGGAAGGGAAAAAGTAAGCCGTCATTCCCCTCTGATGTGATACATTGCTTTACTAAAGGCTCGATCTTAGGATGGATGCAAAAAACATTGTCTTAACCCACTTCTCCGCCCGATATCCCAAGATGCCACCGTATCTCACTAAAAATACACCGACGCCGTCAAACTTCGCCATGCAGAACGCAATTGTCCCTACCTTTGACCATGTCAACCTGACCATCGGTGATATGTGGAAAATGCAGTTTTATATGCCCTCTGTGAACCACAACTTCAGCGATACATTTGATCAGGATGAGGACGACGACGTCGCAACACCAACGGGAAATGTGTCTCTTGGTTAATTATAACATATAGTACGATCTAAAGACTCTAGAGAGGGGTATGGTATCGCCGTAATTTATTATACTTATATACAGGTACCTCGTAACGCGTCAAAGTATACAGATTGCTACAGTTATTTTACATATTGAAAACCTCTCAAAACCTCCCAAAAGAATATATACAAATAATGATGCAAAAATATACTAGTGTGAAAATGAAAACTCTACGCATACGAGTCTCGTGTTTTAGCCAAGAAAGCAACAACTTCTTTGACTGTGCTGTTGTTGGTGTCACTACCAAGTTTGCTGCTGACGGCGGTATAAAAGGCTGCAAAGTCTTTGGCTTGCTCTACGAGCCTGCTCATTTTTGCTCGCTTGACCATATTAACATTTTTAGAAGTGGTCAGAGTGGGAGTAGGAAGCGCGGCTAGGATTTTAGATTGATTTTCAGAGTTTTCCTTCATGAGCAAACCAAAGAGAACTGATAGATGCCCGCGTAGGAAGGAGGCGTCCGCCTCTGCCCTTGCTTCGGGAGATTCCTCATCCAGAGAGGTAGGTAAGGCTTCGGGCTTGATCTGAAAGGAGGAATATAAATGGGCGAGAACCTCGACACCTGAGACAGAGCGCGAGCAAACACATTTACGAATGCAAGCCCGTTTTTGAAGTGTACACGATGGATTCAAACCTAGTTCAATGCCAGACTTGAGTCAGTGGCTCAAGTTCGTTGAAAGATATAGATAAACACGTACGAATGTCGGAGACAATCTGTCTGGCCTCCTTTACCACCTGAACCAAGTTTGTGAGTAGTCCCAGGGCCAGACATAACGTGTCAAGAGCAGAGCTGGAAGTTGCCGAATCTGATAAGTTATCTGAGAGAAGATGATTTTCTTCTTCTGACTTGACACCGTCTTCAACCTTGACCTGCTGTTGATTGTGTTGGAGGTCTTGGCCGCATTTATGAATAAGGCGAAGAAGCCAACCCATCGTATATTCGCAATTGAGAACTCGGCGTGCCCATAGCTCATCAGCATGAGTGAGGCTCACAAGTATCCGCAGGGTGATGTCAAGGCAGCCTTGTGCTGTTTTTACGAGTTCAGTGATAGTACGTCAAAATCGAAGAATACTTACCAAACTCGGGACCGTTTGTTCCCTCAAGTTCGACACATATAGCCAATGAGATCAAATCCTCAGCGAGCCATGTATCACGAGCTTCTTCCATTATAGCTTCATGTGGTTGTCGTTGGCCATCTTCGGGTTGACTTCCTTCAGGAACAGAGTTGCCCCATTGATCCAGGAGATACGTGTCGAGTAATTGCAGATGGTAGTAGATGGTTTCGTAGGAGATTGATTCAGCGACATCCTTCCAATGAAGTGATAACGCAGACATTAAAGAAGTAGAGGTACCATAGGCCAGTGTTGCGCGAAATGAAGCCAGAAACGATGGAAAGAACGCGGTCGATATTAAAGCAGGCGGCAGATTAGAAAGCGTATAACTAATGAGAAGTGAGGTAGAAATCTAAATGACTAATGAGTATTGCTCATGAAATGAATGTTCAATTGTCAAGCCTTACCATCGTCTCTGCAGAAAACAAATCAGACTTGATAATCGTTTTGTATACAGATGCGAGCTAGATTACATGGTCAACTTTATTTAAAAACAGCTTAAAGGCAGCCCTTACAGTAGAATGGTCCTTTTTCATGATACCTGCTTTCTTATAATCAGAATCCTCCGTAGTGCTATTGGGCATGACCAGACGAAGAGGATCACAGTCCGAACAGGATCTCTCCAAAAGATGTAGAAGAACCCCGACAAACGAAGATGACTCTACACGATGTTGTTTAGGTGCCAATTGGGATGGAAATGGGGCAGAAGAAACATGTTGAGCTAAATCAGCAAGCAAAGAGGGATCGCGAGCCACTAGTGTCACAAAAAAAGCCAAAATTGTATCTAATAACTGACACAGTGAAATCAATAATTGCCACCTATCATTCTTGGGAAGTAGATACCTTGTCTCCACCTTGACCTGCTCCGGCACCACAAAATACATCCCAAGTTTTGGTAAAAAAGTCTGCAGCCTTTGCTTTACGAGTAAAATCTGGGTCACATAGTTTGGTCGTAATTTCAAGTGCGCTGAAAAGCAGTTAGCCATGATATAGTTGCTAAGAGATCGCAATCACCTTGCGCGTCGAAGCCCGATGCCACCAGTTTTATCCATACCCTCAAATAGATACCCAACTTCATCGAAAAAGCGTCTATTCTCCCCTTTATTACGTAGCTCTGAAATGCTTTTTAGATTCATCAAGTCAGGCATTGATATGGAGTGATTCTGGAAACTTGATACAGCTTTTCCTTTCCGTTTACCGTGCCGAGACGGAGATGTATCTGGAGTTGATAAATCGGATTTTAAAGATTTGGAGGGAGACGGAGACGCGTAGTGGTACGGGTCATCTTCCGAATTATCGACTCCCCATCGATTCCGTAGTGAGCTATATGACTCTCGAGCATCCAAGTCGTCCGCATCAATAACAGTGGAAAGAGGGTCGTGCGCCGTTGACGTAGCGGGGAAAGAAACAAGGAATGACCTGAATTTTCCTGCGTATGTTCGAGTCACCGGTGCATTAGAGGAAGGAGTGACTAATGGGAGAATCGCCGAGATTGACTTTGAAGTAGATGCTGCCGGCTCTTCTGTTTTCGAAGGTGAGGATAGGTTGGGAAGAGAAGGTGTACGTTCGACTTTTGTTTCTTGAAGTGATGATTGACCTTCTACTGATGACTCCGTCTTCGAGCGCGAAAGCATGCGTTTCGCAAGTTTCGAAGGGGAAGGCAATGTATTATTGACTGGTAGAATGTCTTCAAAGATAAGAGAAAGATCTCGGGCAGGTTTGGATGGAGAGTGTTGAACAACAGGTGTGGAAGCCGTTTGGCAAGGCGTTCCATATACTGTTTTTGGTGACGGCCGGGGTGGTGTGCTGTCCTTGCTAACTGCATCAGTTTCAGCAGGGGAGGGAGTTGTCTCCAGGTCCGGGGAACGTCTCCTCCGTTTAGCAGTGGCAGGGACATCATTTATGTCCCTGCGGTCAGTTGAATCGTTCGTTTGTTTTCGTTTAACGCCAGATCGTTTCCCGTACGTTTTGGAAATATGAGAGCTCAGTCCCATGGGAGATACCATGGTTTCGCTGAGAAAAATTGAATGTGGATATTCTGAGTTGTGGATGTAAGTTACTGAGACTTTTGCTTGATCTCACCAGCTTAAGGGGATGTGACAACATTTACCTGAAAACACGTCCCGTGACAATGCGCGTGACTAGGCGCGCCAACAGTTGTCACGTTGATCAGTGTCTTGCATTCAAACCAGCGATTACCACTCCCGACCAGTTCACCCCATGGACGCACTACAAGCTCGCGTAAACTCATTTAAGAAATCGAAACGTGTCAAGAATCCATCGAAACCGTCTTCCACAACAAATTTGAAATGGCCACATCCACTACATTTCAAAGCAAATCCAGAATCTTTAGCTGAGGCAGGATTCTACTATGACCCCAGCTTTGACGATCCCGACAATGTAACATGCTACGTGTGCGAGAAGGAGCTGGGAGGATGGGAGGAAGAAGACGATCCTTTTCTTATCCATTGGACCAAGTGCGGGCAAACGTGCTGTTGGGCGAGTGCTCGCTGTGGGCTAACATCAGATCTTGATGGCAAGGGAAGGTATGTTTCTTTGCTTTTTTACACTTTTCATGCAGCTAAGTTTAACAGATTTGTCTCTACTGACAAATCTCGAATACCCACTCATAAATCGATGGAAAAGGCCCGGCACGATACATACTCTACTGGAAAGGGATGGATTCATGATAAGACTCCAAACCATGGTGCCAACTCCAAGATGGTATGAACCATGTTCACTGCCCAATTATTAACTAACTGGCATGACATATTTGGGTAAAGATGGCACGCGCTGGATTCGTTTACACACCCCAGCACAACGGTGACGACCTTGCGACTTGTTTCTATTGCAATCTCTCTTTAAGCGGCTGGGATGAAGGAGACGATCCATTGTAGGTATCTCGATTACCACTCATTGGCCATTAATCTCTAAACGTTTACACCGTATATGATATACTCAGGGAAGAGCATCGAAAACGAGACAATAAAATGGGGTTCCCATGCGCCTTCTTTGCCGCAGCGTCGTCGGAGATGCTTCCCAGTACAAAACCGAATTCACGGGCGCAATCTTCAAAACCTCCGTCAAAATCTCAGGCGAAGCCTCCATCTCGATCAACTTCCCGGTCAAAACATCAAGACGTCATTCAGCCGACGAAAACTTTTGACGGTGAACTTGAAGACGAATCGGATGCTCCAACAACGAACACCGCTCCAATAACAAAAACGCCTGGAAAGGGACGCAGCAATTCTTCGGGCACTAGGAAATCTTCTGCCAAGACACCTGGGAATAAAATTAGGAGCTCCAGTCGATCAGGGCTGAAGAACGTTGTTGAAGAAGAAGTGGAGGAGGAAGAGGAGGATGCTCCACCAGTACCCCAACCCCCTACAACCAAGAAGAACCGGACACGTTCCAAATCAGTTGTCAGATCTGAAGCCGAGGATGCTGTCGTTCCCGACGATGCCGACTTGCCTGTGACTCGCAAACCATCTCGTTCGCGTAGCAAAAAGGCTATATCTGATGCTGAAGAGGAGATACCCCGAAAAACCTCACGGTCCAAATCTAAGTCATCGGTCGCACCTTCTGCAACGGAAACTAAACCTTCGCGTTCAAAGTCGAAGTCTAAAATACTAGATTCTGAACAGGAGGAGGTTCCTCCAGCCGCCACAAAAACAAAGCAAAAGGCTAAGGCAATAGAATCAGAACAAGAGGAGAATGGTCCTGGCGTAACAAAAACCAAGCATACAAGGACAACCTCACGAGCCAAAACAAAATCATCAGCAGAGGCCTCCGACATAGAACTTGAAACCGTCGCAGCTGAACCTGCCCCCAAGAAGAAAAACGCGACCAAATCGAAACCGCAAGCTCCTGCAGCTCAAAACCTTTTCGACGACGATGTTTTCACCGACCACTATGTTCCTCCACTCGCACCCTATCCACCTACGGAGGCGATTCAAGAATCCATAGCGCAACTCCAGCCTCTTTTCATTCCTAAACGTACTACGGGTACAAAATCTGAAATATCGACAGACAGTGCAGCCGATACCGTACATACAGAAAAACAAAAGAAGACAAAGCCCAAATTTGCATATTCACGACAAATGCAGTCGGAAGATGAAGATACGCAACGTCCTCCATCAATTGAAGAACACAAACCTCTTGCCCCCGTTTCTGCCAACCCGTCCCCTGTGCCAAATTTGAAGACTGGTGCAGGAAAACAGAAATTAAAGGTTGTTGAAATTTCGAGTGATGAGGAACCACAAGAGAAAGAAAAGATTCTAGTCAAACCTATCCAAAATCAGGACAAGGAAAATTCAGTTAATATGTCATTGCCACCCATCCAAGTTCCACCGCCACAGGTGCTTATTGCTCAACCTGATCCTCCAACAAATCCTGTTTCAGCTCAACCTAAGCGACAAAAGAAGTCGGTAATTGTCGAGACTGTTCAGCCCATCCAAGGGCCTCGGTCATCATCTCCGAAGCCGCAGTCCCCATTGGCGAACGGCGATGTCAGTATGGAAGACATCGATCCCGAGCACAGTGATAAAATGCAAGTTGTGCCGGTCACGCCTCCAAGAGCAATCCCGCAGCGTACATCTTCAGAGGAAGAGATTCAACAGGCAATTATCCCAGCTGAGGCAAATGTCGACTCAGCAGAAGCGCCGTTCATCCCCCCTCTTTCTAAGCTTCCGTTCACTCCATTACATGCCTTGAGCGAGCCCGAACTTGATATGACCGTTGAAGAGTGGATTCGATACCAAATGGACGTGGAGTTTGACAAATTCAAGAGAGACGGCGAACGCGAACTACAACGATTTAGGAAAAGGGCCGAAGAGGTACGAAAAGTGATTGAGGGACTCTGACATCAGACATCAACAGGACATTGACGCACGCAGACATAACGGTACCGCATCGTTTGTACATAATTTTTTTTACTTTGCATCTTTTTCCTCAGCTTATTATGCTGTTTTTTGCTCTTTGATCTATTCGGTCATGACTGGTCCGTTTTTATCGCTTATAAATTCTGTTATAATCTTACATCATTTCTGTGGAATGGCCTAACCTTTCCTACCTTTCTGTCATCAGCCACGTCTCGAGAATTTATATGCGAAACCCACGGCACACATTAGCCTGGCGGGATATCGCAAAACTCCGAGGTGCGAAATATGCGGCCTTGCTTTGACGACAGCAAAGGGTTTCCTACTTCAACAGTTGTCCCAACCCGAGCTCGTCAAACAGCCGGATAAGTTGTGTCGATCCCGCTTGAGATAGTCCTTTCGAAGTGTGAAATATCTCACCTCTTATCACGAGATATCTCGGCAATTTTAGGTCTCACTAGCCTCTAGCCGATCCATGATGTCCCTTCTGTAATCTCAAAAGCGACCTATTGAGAGTTTTGTTTTGCGGCGGTAGAGTCAGTTGCAGGATTGTATGCTAAACTTCGACATGAGCGTCCTCTGCGGGGTAACGGTAGGCCTAGGGTATCTATTTCAGACGCCCACGGGCGCCATTTCATGATTTTAGCATTAACAAATTGCTCGACATGTCGGAACCGGTGGTCACTGGCCCTGACTTACGAGGAAAGTTGTACGTATGGTATATCGGCCAGTCAAATGAGCCTTGCCGAGATGCTCAAGCAGGCTCAAGCACTGCTCAAGCACACGCTCAGTCGACTTTTGAGTATCTCATGGCTGTATGATATTTCAACAATGGGGGCACCAGATCGCGGATACATTCCAAAAATACTGTGGCGTTTTATCAGTCCTCGATTTGTTCTAAATTGCTAACTTTATCTCTACATCGCGCTATGCACGCCCGTACTTGGTAGCGTGTGATAATCTAGACCGAAAGGCAGCCGAAAGAAAGTATAGTATGAACAATGTAGTTTAGCTTTTTCATATAACATTCCAGAGATGACATGCGGGTTTGCAATGGTATCGATGTTTTATGACTTATTACTAAAAGGTCGAGATTGGGCTCAGAACTTCCATTATGAATCCAATTTTAAACCCCTGGTCACGGTTAAAGATGTAATTTCTTCCTGCGTGGCCTCCGAGTACTCGACTTGGCGCTGCGTTCGACGAAAAGTGCGATTGCATCGATAAAGTCAAGGACCGATGATTCGGCTCGTCCGTCATTTTCGTGTATGCATCTAAATTAGAAACGGAACGGATGTCGGAGGAGGTGAACGTATCAAGTGATGATACATAAGCGATTCCAACTTTGAGAACTCATATGTTTTTTTCCGTGAAGTTGCTTCCCTCTAACGCAATTTATAGTTTGTCTGAGAGAGAGCGAGGGACGCGGACCTATTCTGGTTGTTAGATGCGAAGCGATCCACAATAAGGTGGTGAAAGGTTGTAAAGGCTTTGTCAAACTTCTTGTCATGGTATTGAGTAACCGGCTATGTCTACGCCCGTGAACATTCTTGCCATGAGCGAGATCACCAGAAAAAAAGTATAAAAGCCAGGTTCGAATGTTCATGAGCAACTTTCAAATCCTGGACCATTGCCCCTCATTCCACATGTTGTAAAACGAACACCCGAACCTAGCATTTAAGCCGTTGAAGTGTTGTTATGACTGCGACACTACCGACAGATATATTTCGATTAATCCTCGGTCACTTGGAGGCTGATGACATTAGAGTGTGTCGATATGTACGTCATCGCCAGGCACTCCTATTTAGACGTGACTGACGGTGATTGGTAGGTCTGCAAAGAGTTCCTAGAATTGTCTAACCTGCGAAGCGTCTGGGATGCACTTCTTCAAAAAGCCATTCAAAGAAATATCCCGATTCCTGGTCTCAACCAAAAGTTAATCGAGTCACTGTCAGCCAAAGAGTTGGAAATTTCCTTGCATAAAGCTATCACCTTGAGAAATAATTGGACTTCTGCATCCCCGACGCTCAAACGAAGCATATCTTTAAATGCGCCCCCTCAACATCGAATTGTTTCGGTCCAGTTCGTGCCCGGCGACGACCATCGGTGGCTTATTTCTCTATCGATGTCGCAGCCTCGAAGTTTTGTTCTACATTGCTGGGATCTACAGACATCAACTTGTATCGCTAGACGAAGCATACGCCATTTTGCAGGGATGGCCTTGAACAAAACCAGCATTGAGGGAGGTATTGTTGCCATTATGAATCCACAGTAGGTACTCTTTTTAAAACTTATTAAACGATCAGCCTTATATGATACTTTCAGCATAGAAATTCTGGGTCTTGACCATGAAGCGACAGACCCAGATAACGGCTTTAAAACGTTAGCCACCTACCCAGAGGACTCACAAACTCATGGAATGCACCTATTTTCTGGCTCATCTTTGGTGACCAGAGATAACAATGGACGACTTACCCTCTGGGACATGAAGAATCATATGAAAATAGACATACGAAATCCTGAATTACCGTTGGTCAGAATTATACTTCGCACCGTGATTATTTCGAACTTACCTCGTTTCGTTATTAACTTACAGAGCACACCCCTCGTCGACATTCTCGTGACGAAAGATTTGATTTTAGCGTTGAGGCTTTCAACTCTGGAATTGTATGCGTTGCCGGACTTGTCGACTAGCGCATCGGTGCCCAACATGGTAATTAATCCAATATACGTCTATAAGTTTCCCTGGAGGGTGGACAATGGGGTCATGACAATTCGGCAGCGTCCTGGAACAAGGAGGTTCAATGACATCTGCGTAGTGTTACGCTACGGAAGTTATTATCCATGGGTTAGTTTCGCACGGGACAACAGTGACAAAATCTCAAGTATACTAACCAAGTCTCTTATGCAGGCGATAAATCTCCTCCACCACTATGAGATCCGGCCCAATCGCTTCTTCTTGAATGATGGACCCATAAACACGGGGAACCTGCCTTATCAATTTCCTCCTGTACTGCAGGAGACAATTGCCTCTCCTGTTCGGTTACATGCAATATCAGACTTGGCTGTTGGACCGTATGGCACAATCTTGTGGACGGATAGTCACACCGAAGATTATTTCAATCACGCAGATCGTGGTCAGAGATTGGCGGGGAGATTTTCAGGATTCGTTGAAGGCGACAATGACGAGATAGAGTTGTCTGATCAAATTGCAACTACGAGGGCTGAGTCGGTCTATGCCTATCAGGAAGAAGATAGCTGGGTTCGCATAGCGCTAGACGAAAGAGATGGGAAGATAGCTCTAGGTCGTGATGATGGAAAAATTTCTGTTTTAGAATTTATTTGAAGAAAGACCGCAGCAGCGTTAGGGATGTTGCGACTTGCTACTGTTGCAATAATCACATATGCGTTGGTGATGATGTTCTTTGAACGACCACTCAACTGGAGAGGATATTCATTTTTCAGATGGCTTCACATTGGTAATGAGCGTCTAATTTACAGGTTGTGGTACAGAAAGCAATTAGGGTGTTGCGATGAGCACCTATCAAAGCTGGGATAAGCGATGACTTGAGAAGACGTGATATGAAGTTAACACTAACAGCGGAAGGGGTAAGTCCAAGATCTTTCAGAGATTTTGAAAAATCTTCGCGTGAAAATGTTTTTCTGAGGGGCTGTTAAGAATGGGAAAGCACAGAGGGAACTAAATCGTACCTTGGGAAATGCTGAGCAAAAGTCACTGTCTCAACATTCACAGTCGCAAGTTGACCACCTAGGTATTCGGCGACCTCACGAAGTGCTACAACCAAACTAAACAACAGAAACGAGAAAGAATATACAGAACCCTTACGTGCATCACTGGATAATGTAGTAGTGTAAGGTTGCCCACCGGTTGACATACGAATCTGGAGTCTTGTTTCTTTGAAATCCTTTCCTGCTACTGTAGCTACAGGTGCAGCTGCCGGACGAGATGGGCCAGCTGAAGCAGATGAATCCAGGACTGGCTGGCCTTCGCGCAGGGCTTTCTCCCTAGCAGCCTTTTCTGCCCTCGCTTTCTTATCCGCCTCAATTTGTGCTTTGATAGCAGCCTTAGCTTTGGCGTCTTCGATCTTTTCTATTCGGAACATTCACGATGAGGAAATGATAGCTCAAAGGGTTTTGAACAAACGGACCTCGTCTCTTCGCCTCCGCTTCCTTGATAGCTTCTTTTGCCATCAGCTCTTCTCTGATCTTGTGCATATCCTAAGAATGTTTGGTAGATACTTCTTTGCCAATACATGATATAATGATGAAGCTAACCTTGCCGGCCTTCCGTCGAAGAGCCTCATTGGCTTTGTGCTCCTTAGCCTCTTCGACTGCTTTGTTGGCACGCTTTGCGGCCATTTTTTCTTTCAGTTCTTGCAGCTTCTGCTTCTTCTCCTCTTCGGTTAAAGGTTTGATCTACACAATTTTTGAGAATGAGCTCTACATAGTCAAAAAAAGGGTGCATCACCTCCTCAGTAGATTCTTCAAATTGGTCGTGCCCACTTTTTTCAGCGTGGAAGTTGGCCAATGCCGTGTTTTTGAATATCTTGCCACATTCAGAACATTTGATACTCTGACAATACAGATCAAGAAGAATGTGTAAGTCCAACGTAGAATCGTCGATAGAGAGAATGCAACCTTGGCTTCAACGGCCTCTCCTTTCAATGCACCCAGACTTTTCAATGCTTCAGCATCTTCATCGTCTTCATCAACATCCATAGGGGCTGATCTACTGCCTGTTTGTTCGCTAACAGCACCCAAGTCTGGGACGGCCTCTCCCTCGTGCTCAAGAATATGATCCATTGCAGGTTGTAATCCACGGTTTCCAGTAGCCTTTAAGGCCCCTAATGGGTCGAATATAGATAAATATCGTAAGAACGCTGTAAAGGACATCAATAATCAATAAATAGGCGAACATTCAACTCGAGCTGGGTCGAACCCCATGCCCAACAAAGTGTCTTTATCTCCAGCCATAGTCGTAGATATTGTTTGCTTAATAACAGGCGGTTGGGTATAGAGACGAATCCAAAGTTACTAGGTGGGACCTAGCTGACGCACGCGCGATGTGGACACGGGGTACTATTCCCACGGTGTTAACTGGCGAGCCATTCTCTTTCACCACTCGCTACTTGTCAAGTTGGGAATTGTGCCAATTGCAAATTTGCCCTCCGCAACCCTCATTCTGTATTTATTCTGTTTTTATTTTAATTTCATAGTTTTCAGCCTCGGCTTAGAATTCTACTGCTAAACATTAAATATCACCTAATATCACAGACCTCCAACTACTTTTTTCCAAGGCTATACCATTGTGTTGAGTTCGAATTTTAGTGACTCCGAGTACCCCAGAGCTCCAAACTTCATATTCACTCTCCTGAATTCTTGTCCCATATGATCCAACTCATCTGCCAAAATCCGACTGTCCTGCTCGAGGGCTAATGAACACAATTCAGGCTCTGCTAATTCAAACGCTTGTTGTATGAAATGTTAGTCGAGAATAGCCTTTTTGCAGGTCACTACTATTACTATTAGAGTCGCTTTTCATTTTCGTGCTACGGTAGTAGGCAGTTCAAACCATTGTATGCTTTAGCAATTACCCTTTCCAAGTTTTAACCTTATGAAAGTCTATCTTGAGATGTGATGCAGCTCCACTGTCTTTGTTTTGGAATCACGGTTGGTGCATAATCAAAATAAGGGGGCATTACCGGCGTTGATACAAAAATAGAGCAAGCCATCAGAGCTGCTTCCTGATCGGGACAAGTCATGAGGTTTGACAGAGAATGCGAGCTGGGCGTTGATGAGACCGCCAATGCTTTCTCCCATTCGACGACGACAACTGCTTTAGCCAATTGTCGTCTTCGTACCATCGCTGGGAATTCCACTAATTAGACCTCTATCCATTCATCCTCCAGGTCTGTTGTCCCGGATCATCTCGCATTTCCGGCTTTGGTTGCCACTTACATAGCACGGGTCTGAGCAATATGTCTCCTTCGTCTGGACATAATGCGAGGTCGGCATCACCGGTCGAAGAGGATCTCCAACGGCTCTATAATGAAGTTTGGGCTCAGTTCAGCGAAGAGACACCATCATCAGAGCGTGATTTGGAGAACATCTATAACGGATACGCAGATGATAACTACCCCTCACAATCCTCTTCGGCACCCAGCAACCCTCAGTTGAAGCCGCCTGCACGATACAGTACGTTATATTTATCATGAAATACCCTCACTACTCTGATATTCCGTTTCCAGCAGCTGGACTGCCCCCCAGTCCCCGTCCTGTCAATACGAAGTTTGAATCTTACACCTCTTCGCCCACATCAGCTACATCTCCAACAGGACGTCGGCGTTTACCCCCAACGCCAGGTAGTTCAACCAGTTCTACTTACTCTCCTGTGAAATCGTATCCAATGCCGGAACCTGTCCCATATCGCCCTTCAGGATCGTCCCAAGATACTTACAGCCCTATCTCAGCCGGTTCCCTCTCTGCTGGAGGGCCCTCTATTGATAATAGGAAGGCCGCTATCGCCAGCGATATCAACTTTACGGAGCGTGCTTTGCCTTCTGTCTCAGGATATTCCAATGATTATACTCAGGTTTTGGACGACGGGCAGAGAACACCGATTTCCTCAGATGATTACAGACCCCACGGGTCGTTGTCATCATATTCTACAGCACCTTCATTCACGACGCAGCTTGGATCGACAAGTAGCTCTGGAACTAGTCACACTCGACCTTCTGGGGCATCTCCTCCCGCGTTACCTCCCAAGCCATCCACCTATAACGACTCATCCACACGCCCCTCATATTCAGAGAATCCTTTTAACGCGTATGATCTAGATGACCGTGAGGTTGATTACAAGTACCAAACCGCACCAAATACACACTCGTCCCGCATTCAACATTCCTCCCATCCATCTGCTCCACCTCCACTACCGCCTAAAATCCCAACCAATGGGCACGAACAGTACTCTTCCTATCCTCAAACGACAACGTATGCTGCGTCACCCATTGCACTCTCACCCTGTATGGTTTATTTTGTTTAACTTTCCACACTCATTAATCATAACTGTGATTTCAGATGACGGATCGTCTGATTTCGCTCCGAAAAATGTTACGGGAAGCGCCACCAAAAACAATTTCTTCGACAACGGGGCCCAACTCATTTCTCCCCAAGCTGGTCAACAACCTGAAGCGGGACCTTCCAGAAGTTCTGATCGAAATTCCAGAGAGGAAGATAACTGGGACCCTGATTCCTATACCTACGACGACGATCAAGAAGTGGTTGATCCAAGTGGAGGGCCGAGTAATTTTGTAAGACGTCCTACCGACATGTTGAAGACCTTAGCCGACTATTCCGGTAATGCTCCGGTGGAGCTCCTTGATGATCCTGCGGACGATTATTGGGAAGACGAGGATGAAGAGGACGAAGCACGCTTTGTGAATTTTTCCTTACTTTCTCATATCGCCATGCAGTTGCGTGACAAGGTGCCGAGAGGTACACATGTCAAGGGTAGTATCCCTTATCCCCGTGCTTTTACAGGCAAAGACATTGTGGTATGAAGCTTTGACCTTTTAATGTTCTGAGGAGTATCGCTCACCTACATTTATTTTTTAGTCGACCATACAAACTCAAATCCAGCGGGAGCTTGCGATAAATCATGGAGTGTCTACTAATGATCGTCGTGTCGCTCTACATGTCGCTCGAAGCCTTCAAAGTCAGCTTTTCTTTTACGAAGTTGAATGGGGAGGCCATGTCTTGCAGGATGGAGTTGAAGATGTTTACATGTTTCTTGATGATGTGGATGGTGCTTCCGATGCGGTACCAGAACGCGAAGAATTACCAACGGGCGTCATTACCATGTTGACTAGGTGTTATTCTCCAAGCTGTGGAGACGGGATCCCTTGTTATTCTTATACGTGTCCTAGGAAGGTGTGTACTTTGATCTCCTCCCTTTTAATAGTTTAGTTAATTTGACCTCTTTTAAGGGAAATTATGCTTATGATATCCCTGCCGCCCAACCGGAAGTGCCTGTAGTTGTCAGAGAGGAAGAATGGTCTAAATCCATTGACCCTGCGGTGATTAAATCTTTGCCTGCAAGCGAAATCAGTCGCCAGAAGTATGTAGCTATCTGTTTTGATTTTCGAAGATATACCTGTCTCATTACTGCCTTTAGCATCATTCACAAGCTCATTGACAAGGAGAAACAATACATTCAGGATCTGGACCTTGTGGAATCCGTTTTCATCAAACCCTTACGCGCAGCAAACCCTCCAATATTTGCTCCCGATGTTTTGGAAGATGTCATCGACGATATCTTTGGCAACATTTTAGACCTGCGAGAATGCAATCGACGGTTACTTGAAGTTATGAACGTCCGTCAGAGAGAAGAGGGGCCAATTATCCTCCGAATAGGAGATATATTCCTACAAGCAGCGGCAGAGTTTAGGTTTGCATACCCGACATATATCGGTCACTATCCAATTTCGGAGAAGAGGTTGAAGGATGAAATGGACTCCAACTCTGAATTCAGACTGTTTTTAGAGGCAAGTACTCTCAGGCGTAATATTATGGCAATCTAAAATTTGATCCTCAGCAATGCTCTCGTCAACAATCATCGCGCTCTGGTGACTCGCCGCGTCTTGATCTCAAACATTTCCTCAACCGCCCAGCTGAGCACCTGCAGAAATACCCGGTTTTGCTTGAAGCTGTGCTCCACGAAACTGTTGCGGAGAATAGTGACGGCGAATTTTTAGTGGAAGCCATTGAAGCAATCAAGAATTTGCAATCTATATCTCAGTTGCGCACCTTCCAGGCTGCCATGGGCAAAGGAACTCCTGGGAAGTGGGAATGGCATGATATAGTATCTACTGAAATCAGGGAGCACTTGTCGAAAAAAGAGCAGAAGCGTCAAGCGTAAGTTTGATTATTCTGTTATTCGTTACTTTTTTAACATTTTAGACAGAATCATCTTTGAATTGATTAAAGGAGAGATGGCCTACGTGAAAGACTTGGAAAACATTTACAATGTCAGGCCATCACAACTTTCACTTTGGGACATGGCTCACTTTTGAATAGATATATATTGTTCCCTTACGATCGGCTGAGCCTCCAATCATAGCCCGTGATAGATTGGAACAGTTCATCCACGACGTCTTTCACAACTACGATGAGCTTTACGAACACCACAAAAAGCTAGTTGACAATCTCCACGAAATTCAGCGTGAACAGCATCCTCAGATTCGAACTATCACTGCCGCTTTGTTCGATGCAGCTCTCAACTTCCGAGAGGCGTACATGGAATATATCCCCAATTATCCGATTGCTGCATACCGAATTGATGATGAAATGGCCAACAATCTTCCTTTTAAAACGTTTGTTGATGTAAGTCTTTAAAAAAGGGATCGCGGAAACAGTATTGTGATTATAGTTCTATATTCGTAGCAATGTGTTCGCCACCCTGACGCACATCGCCTCGACATGAAAAATTTCATCAACAGACCTATACCTCGTCTACTTCGGTATGAACTCTTGCTGAAAGGCATCATGGAAGAAACGCCTGAGGGACACGATGACCATGAAGCTATTCCTCAGGTCATCGATGTCATCAAAGCCCTTGGAAAGGAGTCGGAACCTGGTGTGTTCTCGGCTAAGCAGAAGGTGGAAGTTTGGCGTTACAATGCCAATCTGGTTTTCAAACCGGGAGAAGCCATTGTGAGCATTAATGTGTAGGATGTAGTATGTCGGAGCTGATTTTTAAACAGGATATGGATCTTTTGGATCAAAACCGGTCTCTTATACACTCAGGAAAATTACTCCGGCAACCTGATAGTGGCCTTGAGTGGAACGGATGGAGTGAATTACATGTTCTTCTCTTCGATAATTATTGTAAGTTTTACATTTCTTTCCGTTATCGGTTGCTGATGTTGAGATAGTGGTGATGACCAAAACGAAGGAAAAGGATGGTGTTACCAAATATCAAGTCAATCGTAGAGTAAGTTCTATTCATGTCGTTTTTATCTCAGCTAACATCATTTTAGCCTATCCCACTAGACCTCCTGACCCTCGTCAACTTTACTGACCCCCCGACTCAAAGAAGTGCAGGCATTTTGAGGAATTTGAGAGGTGGAGAAAAGCACGATGGCGCAAGCATGAATCCTGGTCTTTCTCCGGAAAGCGCTACTGATTCACGTTCGGTATACCCCCTCACACTGCATCACAATGGAAGAACTGGTGGTCCCTACATCCTATATGCTGAATCGGCGCAGATACGAGCCGAGTGGAAAGCGAAGCTAGAAGATGCTCTTGGACTTCGCAAAGCTGTACAGGAGTCTAACAAAGTATTCGAGATCGAGTATCTCAGCAGAGATACGTTTATAATGCCATCCATTGCTGCCAATGCAACAGGCCCGGCATGGAACCAGGATAACCAATATACCGGGAAGGTGACCTGCTCTGTTCCATTCAGTGCGCTATTATGACTTTTCTATTAAGGTTGGATACTGATTTTCTTGTAGATACTCCGGATGGCCGTGCTCTTGTCGCTATTGGTTGTACAGAAGGAGTGTGGATTGGTTTCCGACACGATCCTAAATGTATGTGGCCTATCTTTTTTATCTGACTGCTCTCCACTAAAATATTATCAAGCCATTCGTCGTGTGTTGCACTTGAAGATGGTCACGCAATGTGCTATGCTGGAAGATTTTGGTATTTTCCTTGTTCTCGCTGACAAGGTTTGTAATTTTTCAACGAACCTCGGATTTTCACTCACAACGACTGTCTTAAGGCACTGTTTGCCTATCACATTGAGGCACTCGTACCGTCATCTCCACATGGAGCTCATACATCACAGGTCCCTCAGAAGCTCAGTGGAACGAAGGATGTTCATTTCTTCAGTGTTGGAACACTACAAGGGCGTACATTAATCATCTACATGAAGAAGAAATCGGTATGATGGTGCATATGTGTACTTTTGTCACACTGACGCGCCTGCTTTCACGTAGCTGAACAGCATCTTCCGAGTGCTTGAGCCCGTTGGTGATAAAATCAACGAAGGGGTGAAAGCTCCTGCTGGTTTTGGTTCTCGTCTTGGTTTCCGTTCTACCAAGTCTGAGTGGTTCAGGATATACAGGGACTTTTTCCTGCCTTCCGACTCTTTTGACGTCATCTTCCTCAAAGCTAGAATTGCCATCTTCTGCGCCAAAGGGTTTGAGATCATGAACCTGCACGAGTAAGCCTCTGAACTTTGTAATACGTCATGACGTCCTGACTCCTTTGCAAATAGCTTTGACAGTATTACAATTCCTCAACGAGAAGACCCCCGTCATGCTCAGCTTGCGAAACGTTGTGAGTCAGCAAGGCCTTTGGGAATGTTCCGGTCTACAGACGAAGAATTCCTGCTGTGTTACGATGGTGCGCCTCGACGTTTTATCTTTATGCAGATTTACCCAATATTGTTCCAACAGAGTTCGGTTTGTATGTGGACAAGCATGGAGACCCATGTCGATCTTTTGGAACGATTGAGTGGGAAGGCACAGCAGAACGTGTTGCATTCCACTCTCCTTACATTCTCCTGTTCGATTCACGGTTCATCGAAATTCGCCATGTTGAAACAGGTCGACTTGCCCAGATCATTTCAGGAAACGAAGTTCGTTGTACTTGGGATGGCAGAGGCGTGAGCCCACCGGTGACGAATACGGTAAACGATCTTGGCGACGACAGTGTCATTCAGGAGGCTCAGGTGCACTTTGTGATGAACAGTACGGATTCAACCTCTGGCCCTGGAGGAATGCGCACGAGAAATATAGTGCAACATGTATGCGAGCTAATACCGACGATTCCTCTGTATCCGTCTGGGACGCCTTCATCTGCAATATCTCCCGCCGGGTCATCTGGACAGCCAGGCAATGTCTACGGAACATATACTCCTGGACATGTGCCATCACATTCCTATGCTTCTTCTTTTTCTGCCGCGCACCATTATGCACCGTCACAAGCACCGTCCAGTGCCTCTACAGCACAGTATTACTCACCGACACATCCCCCTCATAAGCAAGCTTATGCACCAGTACCTCTTCCCTCGAATGGACCAGCTGGTAATGCGTATTACAGTCGAGATGGATATTTCGATAATACCTCACCGTCTAGTGGAACAATGCCAAGGAGATAGATCATTAAAATCAAAATATTTAGCGGGCGCTTTCTTTGTCTCGATTTTTCTTGCTTTCGACATGCTCTTCTGGACGAAGGGTTCTACACTATTGTGCTCTTTATTGTATTTCTACTATGAGCTATATGACCAAATAATAAGATGGTATACAAATGTGTCCCCCTTTCCTTTTGCTTGCTACTGACAGTAAAGGGAACGGCTCAATGGCAATAAGGTCTGACGATGAGATTTCTAGTTCTACCTTCCAGACTCGTGGATAAATTTATGGTGGCTTGAAGCATCCAAGGAAATTATCAGGTAGAACTCGAAAGGAGATATATGCGAGCACAAGGGGAGGCCGCACTGAGACTCCTGTGGATTTTAAAACTGAAGTACACCGTAAGATGACCATGTTAAAGGAACGGAGTGCCTCTCCAAGGCAATCTGAGATGCAGTTCGGAAGAAAAATCCCTCAGGTACTCGAACATGCGGGTGCTCCTGGCACGCATAGTCAAATGGAAAAGGAAAGCGGAGAGTATCCTTAACGGATGAAGAACGGAAGAGAATCAACGCCTACCAGTTGACTCAGGGCTTAAAATTCATTCCTGTCACTTACCTTCTTGTTTCAGAGTCCTCGTAGATTTATTGCGCACCTGAGGTTGGGGTCGTGCCTCTTTGTTCCTAGTATGTTGACAAGAGTTACCTGACTCGTCACTTGATAGAAGAGGGGCGGCGACAGGAAATAAGGCACCATTTGAATGGTAAGGTGCGAACCACAACCTGCGGGTGACCATATATTTCAGGTAATACCACCAGACAATAAATGATCAGACATGGATATCACGTCTGGAGATACGGATTCAACGAGCGAGACTGAGAAACAAAAGCCAATAACGAAGCCAAATATCAAAAGGGAGGCTCACCGCCCAAAAATTTATGTTTATATGTAGCAAATATGGGTCATCATAGGCAATGCGTTGGTATTTGCAAACACCTGGGGTCGGGTCGAGCAGAAAAGGGCATGAAAGCTAGTTGAGCGTTGTTGGACATTGCAGGAAATGAAGAAAGCCGTACTTATAGATGATCTCTTAGATATACAAACATCGATAACTAATATTTAGTAGGTAGATAGATTAGCGTAGAGAGGTGAGCATCACTCACCCGTGCGTCTTAGCACCTAGATTGCTTGTTGCACGATAATAAACAGATTCAAAAAGAAAAAAAAAATTGAAGAAAGCCAAAAAGGTGGTGTTGGAATTTACTTGTCGGTTCTGTAAAGTAAACTTTCAACGCATAATATGTGCCCCGTGGCTTAGTTGGTTACGGCGTCCGACTGTTAATCACAGCATGTGATTTATGATCACGTGATCCAACGATCGGAAGATCGAGAGTTCGAGTCTCTCCGGGGCAGACCTTTATTTGTTAATTTTTACTAAGTCCAAAATTCATCGGAAACTTGTTTTCCTACCCTCTCGACGAAAATTTCAATCAAGATTTTTTCAAAATCGAGCTTGAGTTGAGGGATCAGCGCTTTTGTACCATATAAGGAAAATGTTGCCATCAAACGATACTGATCTCTAACATGTACAAACACTGTTGATGGATCCAAACCGCCACTTCATGCCAATTTCCTCTTATTTTCTTTGCAAGCTCATTTGTTTGAATCCAGTAGTTAAATTATGTATCCCCCATGTTCTGTTTCGAACATATGCAAGAGAGCCAGTGCCTTGAGGAGTCGCACTGGCGATATCCCTTCAATACTTTATAACTTATCTTTAGTGTTATGTCCAAAAACTTCAAATTTGATTTTGTAATCGGTCATACGCCCGCAGAAAGAGCAAGGGTCAGCATGACAGCGTTGGTGAGTCAATGACCGGTCAACGTTTGATGGGTCAATGACTCGTGATGGGGTGATGACTAGTCATTGACTCTGAGGTGACTAGTCAATGACTTTGTAATCACGTGATGACTGGCAACGGTTTTGTGACTTGGTCATCTAAGGTGACCGTTATCTGATGACTGATTATGTAAAGAAATCAAGTCACGTTACAGTTGACCAGTCAATTGATGGGCATTGACCGAGTCATGACTATGGTGACTAGTCATGGGGTGTCATTGACTAGTCAATGACTTTACCATCGCTGCAGCATGACCATCAGCTTACGCGAGTTTACTTTATTTTGAATAGCCGGTTCTTGCTCTTGACCAGAGCATGGCTAATCTATACCCTCGTCTTTGAACTCACACATGGATACTTCAACACACAAACGTCCTCGTGCGTCCTCGTCTTCGTTTGCCACTTTTCCAGATGGCGGCGATCCTCCTCACAAATCGTCTCGAATCGCCATCTCTTCCAAAAATCCTCCTTTGTCGAGCTTTGAGGCGTCAACGATGGCAACAGAGGGCTCGGCTCTCGTTACTGGGCATCCACTCTACTGCAGTTTGCCACCCACTTGCCACCACAAGCCAACACCGATAGCCAACACGCAGGATCTTGAGAGACACTATGGCACCTATCACGCCCATGTATGTGAACTGGATAACTGCGGGTGTGTTTTCCCGGATGCTAGGCTTATGGAGCTCGTGAGCGCTACGCCTTTTCTTCTCTGCAGGCCCAAGCAAGCTCATTTAGATCGATAATGACGTAGCATCAAAACGAATGCCATGATCCCATCGCTGCATTACGGAGAGAGCGAGGAGAAAAAATAGTGAGTTGATCTAGTTTCTTCTATCCTGGTTTTCTTTTACATCTTCTAGTTTCAATGTCATATACCTGCTCCAGCCTGCGGTCGTAACTTTCTCACCCCGAAAGCACGCCGATTGCATCTTATTCAATCTCACGGATATCTAAAGGAATACTTTTTTGCTGTCACCAACAAAGGAATTGGAGGACTATTGAAGAAATGGGGAGAGGGCGCAACAATGATTCGCAAGGAGTGGAAACCGCGGGAGGGAAAGGGAGACTCTGATCAAATGGATGAAGATGATAGCGACGAGGAGCAACTTTCCCAAGACGACGAGGACAAAGTGTTGTACCAAAAAGACGACGACAGAACTGAAGATGAAGAAGAGGAACCCGCTGATCTTGAAGCTACCCCTCGTATGCTACCTCGGACAACAGGAATACATTCTCCACAATCCTCGATAGCATCCTCAAAGGGTAGCGATCGACGACAATCACGACAACGCAATCGACAGCATGCTGCTAACAACGATGCCACCGCCACCGTCGCTGGATTGACTGATTCTATGAACTCACTTTCCCTCGTACCTGATTCGATCAGGTTTGGTAGAGGCGGAAAAAGCGGGGCAATTATCCCCAATCCACGCGGGTTTCGTGGTCGTGGTAGAGGCCGTGGTGGGCACGGAGGAAGCCAAGCTGCAAATGCCAACGTTGGACCAACTGGGAGAGCAGGTGGAGGATTTGGTCCGTCTGCAACGGGTAACACAGTAGATGGGCCGCAGCCTGAATGGGTCTCGAGAGGGCGCGGACGCGGACGACCTATGCTAAGAGGTCGCGGTAGAGGAAGAGGCGATTGACAAAAGACTAGAAGGATTAGGATGGTGTATATATTGCTCGTTGAGTTCAAGTGACATATGCTTTGGTGCTTTCAGGGATCTATCAACAGGGGGACCTACTACTCTGGATTGTATGTTGCAAACTGCGTATTAGTACAGCTGGCTGCGTGTATGCTTGTACACGGCGGGCAAAAGTGCTGACTAGTCAGCCCTGGAGTTGGTCTGACCAGTTACATGACGGGTTTGTGACGGGTTCCGTGACGAATCAACTGACCAGTCCATTGACCAGTCAGAATATGTCACACAGACGTTGTCACACTGGTTAGTACTTATTGGTAAATGGGTTCTGGTTAGTATTGGTAAATGAGTTTATTGAAATAAGATTGAATGGTAACCTGCGCGAAATAAATCGTCCAGCGTGACAACGTCTTTGTGACCTCTTCTGACTAGTCAATGGATTGGTCAGTTGATTCGTCACGGAACTCGTCACGAACCCGTCACGTAACTGGTCAGACCAACACCTGGGCTGACTAGTCAGCACTTTTGCCCGCCGTGTCAACAGTAAAATCCGACCTAACACACCCAACCAATTCACCTTAACCTAACTTAACAACAACTTCTTTCAGGGATGCCCCATTCCAGTGTTCATGAGCTATGTAAGTGAATGCGAATACGTTTCTTCATGAAAAGACAAACTCGAACTACCGCAGTCGATGCCACAGATTCTGATATCACGATCATCTCGGGTGATAACGTCGCGTTCAAACTGCATCGGAAATATCTGGATGTCAACACTGGTGTGTTCCCTGGAGCGGAAATAGTGGACTCCAAAGAAGAGCCAATCCATTTGCAGGAGCCTGCCAGCGTTCTTGCTATTGTTTTTCAGTTCCTCTACCCAAGGAAACACCCTAAGCTGAATGATGAAAGCTTTGATACTGTTTTGGCAGTCTCTGAGGCGGTTGAAAAATATCAAGTCTTTTCGGCGATGAATACTTGCGAGACGCGTTTGATGTGAGTTCAATCGTTGATGCGAACTCGAACGCAAAATTCTGACTCTTCGTAGTAAATACCTACAAACTCCCGAACACGCAGCGGAGATCCTTGGCCATGCAATCAAACACGATTACCCTGATATCATCAACACTGCTGTACCTCATCTGGCTCGCGCACCCTTAATGCCCCTGCTCGAAAAACTACCTCAACACTGTGTTCTTCCATGGGTAAGAAGCTATGGCCTTTCTTAGAAGAACGTAGATTTTAATAGCCCTTTAGGTACGCTTCCAAGAGGAATGGAAAGCAGTGTTCCAAAAGGCGACGCAGGAAGTCAACTCAAAGCTATTGACGACGACAGCCTGCGAACATTCCAACCTTTGTATCAACTGCCGAACCTACTTGCTGGCACGGATATCAGAACTTGAGAGGCTGGAAACAACGGCTGGCCTCGAAGCTGCGCTCAAGAGTAATGTTACTCCCTACCCTGAACATCGAATTTGTACGATTTGCAAAGGCACATGCAAATATCTGCCAGAAATAGTCGAATCATGTCAACAAGGCATTGCTTCGATTCCTATCTTTACTCATTTTTTGTCGAAGGCTCGCTGACCTCACTCATGAGGTGACATCAGACAATACTGAAGTAATATAAATGCTCTGTACTTCGATGGGGTGCAATAATAATAAGTGTATCAAATCGGGCAAAACGCTAGTCTCGTTCCCATCCGTTATAGGGCACGATCTCCACTCCTGCGAGAGACCCGGGACTAATAAGCGGAGATCAAAGTCGGAGTCAAAAATTCTGCAAAATTTGATCGTAGAGATGTGCCCTATAACGTCTGGTGCAATTGCATCAGTAAAGATGCGGACATGTCACGCGGGTGCTCACACATCGACTCGACGCCATCTAAGTCAAGTTTTATGGTCAAAAGACAACAGGTTTCTTTGTTTAAAGATTTCATTTTACCATGTTTATAATCTCAAGTATGTAAAAGCGCCCTGTTGCCGGCAAAAATGTCAGAAAATTCCCGCTGGAAGACTTCTATGGCTCTAGCCTGTGTACAGGCAACTTGAAGCGTTAAGTGTGAAGATCTAGCATACTTGGGCAGAATGGGACAGTAGCATTGAGACAGAAAGCAAAGGTATGATGTTACAGCATTACCAGGGCGGGTATTCACTCTGCGAGTTCACAATGCACTCTCCTTGAATAATTGTCAGTTAGGGGTGGAGGCACCAAGATATCAAGATAAGGCTAGTATAATGGGTAAGGCTAGTATAATGGGATTGCTCTAAAACCAAATAATATTGTATTTATTGTCATCCAGTAATTCTAAAAGGGAGTATTGGTGAGTAAATTGTCCATTAACAAGGAGAACGGGAGTATGAGGAGCATTGATTGAGCGATGAAAACGGGAGGCGAGATGTGACTGATGTGACAACAGGGGCTGTCCGCATCTTTACTGATGCAATTGCACCAGATGTTATGGAGAGCGATTTGCAACGGTTTTCGTCAGAATTTTTGACTCCGCTTTCAATCTCCGCCGGAGCTCTCCCGAACATCTGGAGCCGAGATTAGCAAAACGCGTGAACTAGCCGAACAGACCGTGTGAATTATTTGATATTAATAAAATTTGCCGACGCATCGTCTGTACCTCGTCCGTCGACTTTCAACAGGGGCATCCATCTGAACATCGAAGGCTGGCTAGGGGCCTTATCGTCAGCAGCAGCGCTGAACCATGAAATATTTTACTTTCACTGCGGCATACGGTGGCGGTTTCCCGGGTGGCATGGGCGTCTTTGGAGATTATCGAGACCGATGACCGAACCCTTGGGGAGATCTTGACTCGGCCAATTCAGACAAACCAAACGCAGTGCACAACACCGATAGCATCCCCGAAAATCTGAGGAAGCTCCGTAAGAAGACGTTCTATTCTCTGTTATCATCATTGTGCATCGAGATTCGACGACGAGCACTCCATTCTCATTCCCTCCCCTCGATGTCGGATAAATGTTAGTTATCTTTCTCCTCTAGCAAGTGCGGACGATGCGCTAACCCCAGTCTTAGTCAATTGTAATAATGCAGATGTAACGTTCAAGTCGGCGGATGGCGTCGATTTTCATTTGCATCGGTCCCTGCTTGAAGCTCACACAGGAGCATTTCCTGGACCAAGCATCGATACTCGCGGAGAAGTGGTACAACTACAAGAGCCAGCAAAGGTTCTTGAAATCTTATTCGATTTTGTATATCCCAAACGACATTTGGATCTCGTGGATACGGATATCGAATTGTTGTTCGACGTGGCAGAGGCTGTTGAAAAGTATGAGGTATTTTCTGCGATGTTTGTGTGTAACGCACGCTTGAGGTACGTTTGTTCGATTTATTTCTGTATGCTCTTTTCAATGTCAAGGTTTTTGATCCCTCTTCTTTTACAGTGCACTTTTGCCCCGATATGCTGAAAGAATCCTAGCTCATGCGGTAAAACACAACTATCCAAAACTCATAGACGAAGCCACACCACATATTGCACGGTCGTCATCTGTCTCAGCCATGCAGAAATTGCCAGTATGCTACAGCCTTCCATGGGTACGTAAAGTGAAGCCTTCGTCACTATTGAATTCTAATCTTTGCCGTCATTAACAGTTTCGGTACCAGGAATCCTGGGCAAGTCTCTTCAGAGGAGCACGAAGATATACGAAAAATATGCCCCTTCTGCAGCTTGCAGACGGTAGAAAAGAACACAGGACCTGCCACTCAGCACCAGGAACAATATGTAACACATGCCAGAACTCCATGTTTCTTTGGATCGCGACATTGGAAGAGATCGAGACGATATCTGCATTAAACGAAGTCCTGGATCAATTCCCGACAGCCATATCCAATGCCAGCTGTTGCAAAGATTCTGGACCCGTCACGGCTACCGATTGGGCAGCAGCAAATATGATGACATATGGTTCTGGACGTCCGACATCTGGATCACCGCAATACAAGTGCAATCATCTCCTTAATCTGGCCAGATCGATGCAGTATCAAATAAAGGCAATCCCTCTCTTTAGCGATTTCGTGAATGGACAATATCTGGATAAAACAAAAAGGGTCAAGCAGGAAGAGTAGGGGTGTCAGTTGATGGTGATTTGCAGGTTGCAATTGTTTCGGAATGTTCGTATACCCAGGCTTTAGTGATTGATGAACCTACATTATGTAGTAGTGGCACTACATGACAGCTATGATTTTACTCTGTCCTCTTGGTATCTCTGTACCAAGTGAGACATCCACAGATCCAAACCGCCAATTGGCCGCTGTTAATTGCATGCAATTGCTAACGCGTCGGCCCCTATTTCTTCTGAATTGCCGTCTGGGTTTGAAAGTTGGCCGGACGTGTCAGACGACTATCATCATGCACATGCCTATGGCCACAGATTAACTCTCTCTCCCTTTGATATGTCCGCATTATGTTGGTAATTTTGTGTTTATACACGTCCTCACATCTAATGCCTTGACGGTTGACCAGTTGAAGCTTGTAATTCTGACATCAAAGTTCGCTCTTCGGACGGAGTCGAATTTGATCTACATCGCACCTTGCTTGGAGCGAACACAGGCGCTTTCCCCGGACCCGAGCTTGAAACCGACGGACAAGTCGTAGAGTTGAGCGAGCCCGCCAAGGTGCTGCAGATATGCTTCGACTTTATTTACCCAAAGAGACATCCCGACCTTGAAGACATCACCAGCTTTGAACTCCTGGCATCCGTCGCAGAAGCCGTAGGGAAATATGAAATCTTTGCAGCTATAAATACTTGCAACACGCGACTCAGGTGCGCATACCGCTCGTCCGAACGCTCGCAAATTGACGAGAAAACGTTACACTACCTTTGAATGAATGTGAAGATCGTTTATTCCACAATACGCGACCGAAATATTTGTCTATGCTATCAAGCATGATCATCCAAAGCTCATGAACGATGCTGTTCCTTATCTCGCCCGCTCTCCGTTTGTCCCGGTGCTCAAGCAAATTCCTCCCGCATACATGGTACCTTGGGTGCGCTATTATTTTATCGACGAACATCGTGTAGATTTTGATAAACCTTTGTCTAGTCCCGCTACCATGACGCTTGGCTCGCGGTGTTCAGGGAAGCAACAAAGCATATAAAAAAGATACTTCCCTCGTCAACAAACCAGTGTCATGTGGCGACTTCATCTAGTTTTTCATCCAGCTTTTCTATGTTGCCTGACCAAATCTGCAATGCATGCCGGTGCTCATTGTTCACCTGGGTTTCAAACTTGGAAGAGATCAACAATGTCACTGTTCTCAATACCGCCCTTCGAAATGCGTCAGAAAAGAATATTGGATTACCATGCTGTGCTGTTTCCGATGGGAGTCGTGGAATGCAATTAGGATCCCCTCAGCTCATATCTTTTGCACCTAGTAAACCGGACCACGCAAAGTGCACTCACATAGTCAAGCTGGCGAAAATCTGTCAAGACCTGATTCAAGCAATTCCTTCTTTCGACGCTTTCATCGGCCAAAATTGACATAGAAGATAGTACACTCACTTTATATGTATTACTGTTGCAGAAACTCACCGTGTATCACATGGTATTGTGAAGACTCCGTTGTTAATTTTAGACTGTTATCGCCAGTGTCTATCTGACTTCAAGTGTAAGTTCATCTTATCCATTTGTCGGAGCTTCAATGGACTATGAATAGAGTCGTTATCAACACTATGGCATACTTCGATTGATCGGACGTTGTTTCTTTCACCACCTCGCGACTTACCTTGCAAAATGACGCCGAGTCTGGGAAATAATGCTGGTCTGTCTAACACTATAATGTTGGTGTGATATGCGGTGAATTGATACACTTTTCTAGCACTATTTAACAATGAGAACCCGGATATCAAGGTTCAATCTGCAGATGGTGTCATCTTTGAGCTACACCGAGCGATGCTGTCTGCGCACACTGGCTCTTTTCCAGGATCTGAAATTGAAGTAGCTGGAGAACCTGTCAAGCTGACAGAATCTGCCGACGTGCTTCGCATCTGCTTCGACTTTATATATCCCAAGAGGCATCCAGATCTCGAGGATGTAGAAGATTTTGAGCTGCTTGCAGCTGTAGCAGAGGCCGTTGGAAAATACGAGATATTTTCTGCGGTGAACACTTGTAATACACGGCTCAGGTGCGTTTTCCTTGAATGTAGCCTCTTTGATACATATAAAAATGTGATGCTAGGGCATTTCTTCCATCTCACCCAATCGAGATTTTTGTCATTGCTGTCAAACACGATCATCCCAGGCTTATGAACGAAGCTGCGCATTGCCTTGCGCGCTCCTCGTTTACCTCAGTACTTAAACAGTTGCCCCATTCGTTTATGGTACAATGGGTAGCAGTCTCTTACCTCAGTCGTCATGTTTGGTTTGCTAATTTGACCTCGATGACTAATAGTCGATGTATCGCGACGCTTGGACAGCTGTTTTCAAGGACTCCGTCAAGCACATCACTCAAATAGAACATTGTTCCAAGACTTACTGCCATGAACACGAGAACAGAATTTTTGGCAGCCAGGGACCCACTGGATTGGAGGTCTCCAGAATATGCTCCACTTGCAGGTCGCTGTTATATGCGTGGATTGCGAAGCTGGAAGAAATCGATTCAGTGGATGTTCTTGATAAGACGATTGAGTCTGCTTGCGATAAAAATATCCGACTGCCTGGATGCTGTGCTGCCATAGAAAGGATGCACACTATCAAAGCCAGGCCCGATTTCAAATGCACTCATATCATAAACCTCGCCAAAATATGTCGGGCACGCATACTTGAAATTCGATCCTTTGACTCTTTTATTCCAAGTAGTCTCATTGATGCCTAGTAAATTTTCTATGAAAGCTTCATAATTTTGCATATGTACTCTTATGAACCCACTCGTATCTCATATAACACCATATACTAGCACTAACCTTCGGTGATTACAGTACCAAGACAAGTCAAACTTGGGTTGTATAGTAACAAGAGATGAAATTGGAACAAAAACTTTTAGGATGAAGTCTATTAAGATACACTACTGAATGAATCTACGGCTTAGTTCAATCTCGTTTGCACGCATTTGGAAGTCATTCTCAACGCTAAATCACGCTAAGCGCAGTGTGGCAGCGGTGTGGTGCCTGGGCGCCTGTTTTGATCTACCTAAAAGTATCCGGATCAATGGGCCGAACTGATCCGGAACAATATTGTATATCTGATAAAGAGTTCAAAGACGTCACGGTCGGGCGACTCAGATAATTGGATAGTGTAAATCCTTTCCACCACAATGTCGAGTGAAGACTGCGTAGAAACGCACTCTGACTGTAAGTCTATCTATTCTTTTTTCACATTTCAACGGACCCGTTTCAACAGGGGTCTTGGTTTATGTCTGCAAACTGAATTCACTTAGACTTATTAACATTTTGAACACTTAGTCGACTATCATGACTGCGACACCGTCACCTTCAGCTCATCCGATAACGTTCTCTTCAATTTGCATCGCACAAACTTGAGGATTACCGCAGGAATTTTCCCAGGACCCGAATTCGACGACAGTGGAGAGGTCATCCCTCTACAGGAATCGGGAGACGTCTTGTCCGCCGTGTTTCAATTCGTATACCCCGAACGACACCCGAAATTACAGATGTCTTTTGAGTTCGACTTCATCGCCGAAGTGGCCGAGGCTGCTGAGAAATATCAAATATTTACTGCTATAGATGCTTGTGAGGCACGTTTCGAGTGAGTTGGCTGTTATACTATCTACGCACTCCGGGATTTATCACAAAATCTTGCAAAGGCGTTTCCTCCCTGAATTTGCTATGTCTATTTTGACGCATGCACTCAAACACTATAGTACAGAATTGATAGATGCCTGCGCACGTTGCCTCTGCACCACCCCGATTAGCACGGTTTTGGGTGAAGGCTTTCCCTCCCATCTCGCCGCAAAATGGGCAAGTCCGAGACATATCTCAAGCTCCTCCTGCTGCCAATTGATCTCAATGCACTTTTTTTTCAGAGCAAATATCACGAGGACTGTCAAGAAGTGCTGTTCAAAGACACTGAAGACAACTTGTTACGCGCTACAAATAGAGGCTACCAGCCTTCATGCGCTTTAGCTGGAATTAACTGGATACATTCCACGTTGAAGTATTCCACGTTATCTGAACTCCAGGACTCGTACAGTGTGTTTTACAGGAAGAATATACGCGAATACAAAAAAATCTCTCCGTCGTGTTCATGTGGCCCAGACGAATTTGGTGTTCCTACTTGCCCGCTGCTCAGAGAAGTCACGAGGAACATGGAACTTGGAATATTCCAGGTCCAGCGGATTTCATTTTCAAAAACATATCTAAACCTAGGATCTTACACCTAACCACCAACACATGTCTCCGTGATAATTTAAACAGTACTTGCGAATATTGGTAGATAGACATCTTGATGTTGTATAAACTAGTCATGAGACAATAATCGATGTTACAAATCTTACCAGCCTGGCTAATCGTAATAGCTATCATATTGTCAAGAAGTGTATACTCTGCAAATAGGAGTCAAAATACAAGAGAATAAGTCTTTTTACAATCACCGCGTAAACCACTCGCAAGATTTAGAAAAACTAAGTCTGCCGTTTGCTTTAAGTAAAAATTAAGCCATGCAACTCCGTGTACATCTGCAGGTGTTACCTCGAGAAACTTTTCCAGAACCATCAACAGGCACGGGCGCTTATTTCAGCCAACACGCGATATTCGAGCATTATGATAGCGGCAACCGAGAATCAAAAACAAATGCCGACGAACACTCAAACATACATTGCAAGGCAAAGAAGAAAAAAAGCACGATTTTTGCGCTTTGCCAGATGTTACGTGTTGCATCTGCCACCCATAAAGTCTCTAAAGGCGGAAGCCATCCGGAAGCAAAATAAGCATACCAAAAACTGTATCTACGATCAATCTTTTTGTTTTTTTTTTTTTTTTGAAAAAATTAACTCCATACCTACCTAGGCAGGCCACGGAAGACACTCGCTCCTTCTAACCCAAACGCATGCAGACACAGACGCACAATGTCATCTGATGGAGCTGAAAGCCGTCCAACAACGCACGCCAATTGTGAGTATCATTTCTCCGCCCCCCTATCACCCCCAATGGGCCCGCTTCTGGTTTCATGAGACCCGAGTCTCAGTCACACCCCCTCAAACATGATCCCTAAAACCACTAAAGTGTAATATGTAACTTTAAAAACTGAAACTAAACCCTCACACATATTCCCTGAACCCACCTTCAAAACAAAACATTCACACACATCTAGTCGACCACAACAACACCAATGGGAGCGGCGACAGAGTGACATTCATCTCCTCCGACCGCGTCCTCTTCAACCTGCACCGCAAGAACCTCGACGTCACCGCCGGCGTCTTCCCCGGTCCCGAGTTTGTGTTCGCCTCCGCTCCACCTGCGCAAGAGTCCACAGCAATCCCTCTGCAAGAACCCGCATGCGTGCTGGAGATCCTCTTCCAGTTCGTGTACCCCGACCGTCGCGCGAAGCTCACCGAGTCGCTCGAGTTCGCCGTCCTCGCACAGGTCGCTGAGACCGCGGAGAAGTATCAAATCTACAGCGCCATCGATGCGTGTGAACAGGAGTTCGAGTGAGTGTTGTAGTGTTTTTATTGTTTTTGCGCTGTTTTTCTCCTGTCCCCATTTCCCGCCCTCGGTGACTGATAAGTTATTTAGAAGACGATGGCTTCCTCAATACGCGTTACCCATTCTGACGCATGCACTCAAACACGGGATTATAAAACTGATTGACGCAAGCGCCCTCTGCCTCTGCATCACCCCCATCAGCGAGGTCTTGAATCAAGGCCTTCCTCTTCAATACGCCGCGCGTTGGGTAAGTCGTCTGCCACAATACAACACCCGCTTCTCGCATCTAATTACTAAACACGACTTTCTGATAGAGTAAATACCACGAGGATTGTCGCAACTTGCTCTTCAAAGACGCAGAAGCGGAATTGGGGACTCTGTATCTCAGCATGGAGCTAGACAACACGCACCGCTCCTGTGTCGTAGCCGCCCTTGATTGGATGTACGATACATCCAGAAAGATAAGATCGCTCAACGACATTGAGCACTACACTTACAAGCCAGATAGGTACCGGCACGACGAGTTCTCCCCTAGATGTTCAATCGACCTCGATATGTCGGGTGAACAGTCTTGTTACGTCTTGGAACAAGCTCTGGTGAGCGTCAAGCGTCGAATAGTCGAAATCAAGGAGATCTCTTTCTGGGATTGTTATATAAAGCCAATCCCCGCTCCCAAGCCCATGCCTCAATAGTGGGTATTATAGTCAGATGGTTTAGTGCTAGGCAATTTGGTCAATAGATTTTCTTTGCAACAACATTAAGTGCGTCGGCGAGAATTCAAAACCAGAAGGAGCTGCTGCAAACAAAAACAAGAAGTTGAACATCGAACTCGAAAGCTGAACCGTTCTTGCCGTTTGTGGGGGGAGACAGCTGCTTGCTTCAAAACTCGAAGCGTAAGGCGTGATAGAGTACTGGTGGGCATATAATGGACTGTAGAGACTAGAAAGGAATAGGCCTGGCGTCCGTCTTTTTTGCACCTATAAATATGTAGGATGAGTCGAGGACTGGAGACTGTATCGCAGGAAGATGTTGTTAAGTTGACGCGTCTCGACACATCATTGAATGCCCATTTCGGACATCTCCGGAGTCAATTTTGCACGCACGAGCCATTATTGTTGGGGATCCGAGCAAGCGCGCGAAACTTCTTCAATCTTGACGGTGAGCAGTGACTGGCAGTGGTAAAGGTAAGGACAGAACAACTAGAGCTGCACGATATAACATTGCTAATTTTTGCTTGTTGATATAGCCATACCCTTTGTCACAAAGTTTTACCGTGTCATGGACTTGGACGCTACCACTAGCACGATTCTTTCCTTTGAGTCGGATGAATCAATGAGAGGGAGCGTCTCTCAAACTGTGGATCTCAATTTCCACACCCGCAGTCAGATGTCTGAACAACAGGTTAGATGCGCCCGAAGTATTTCAGCACAAGCTGAAGTCCTGGGAAACGAAGACCTTTTGGGTGTGATATTTGCTTCGGCACAACCTGTCTTAGTAAATGTGGAAGAGACTATGCCATCAAGTTGGGCAGCGCGAGATATCTTGCGGATAGCTTTGACGTGCAAGAATTTTTACGAGCCTGCCATCAGCGTCTTGTGGCGATCTATGATCTCATGGGCACCTTTGTTAAGACTGATTCCCTCAGTTGTACAGCGCGAGGGAATATTTGTAAGTCCGTTTGGCATATGTGAGACTCTACTCATCGTTTAAACTTCTTCTTAATATAGACCACCGACAGTCCCATTATGGTGGAAGACCTTTCACGCTTTAATTTTTATGCAAAACAAATCCAACACTTCAACCTAACACCCAAACACGCAAAAGGGAAGAATAGTCTCCCAGTCTCATCGCATCTAGGCGCTCTGCTTGCGCATCATCGGCGGCTCGAAAACATTTTATTTCCTGTGCTGCAAACACTGACTATCGATATGTCATCAATGCTGCCCGGCGGCATTCCAATCTTATTTCTTCTCCCGCCTGCAGCTCTTAAAGACATTCGACTCAAATGGACGAACCCTTTCGATAGGCATGTAGCATCATCCTTTATCAACGTTCTTTCTCAGCTGTCTCCCGCACTTTCTTGTCTGCATTTGGAGGGCTATTTGGCTGATGGCACGTTGGATGTGAGACGTGTGCATGACTTCAAACAGCTACGAGAGGTATCACTCAAGCTCAGTCCAGAGGGGCAAAATATGACTGCAATCCCTGATCTTTGGTCACAACTCACAAATCTGCAACACCTCACCACTCTTTGTTTAAGCCTTCCCGGCAGTGAATATCTAGGACAATTCTATGTACCATGCGTATTCAATTCTTTGGATACTTTCAACATCAAAGGGCCCATGGACTCGGTTGTCGTTATTCTTCGTCTGATCAAAGTGTCGCATCTGCTCAACTTCAACCTGACGCTCGACGAGGCCAGTCTTGCTGGATTGAGTCGCATGAAGACCCTGCTCCCAGCATCATTAGCCAGTCTCAGCATCCACAGCGTCTGTGTGGATGCTATCATCAACTTCTCTCCAGACATCCAATCGATCGATATTGTGTCGGTGTGCGCCGCCAGCATCATTCCCAACGCCTTTTTCGCGAAATTCTCGTCCATATCGCGTCTACGCAAACTTTCAATTTGTCTCGAAGTGATCAATTTCCTGTTCGTTGAATCGCTTCATTCAGCAAAGTGGAAGTGGCCAAACCTGTAAGATCTGCATTTCTATCCCAGGTTCACCTTTCCCAACTCTTTCAACTCCGCATTGTCTCTTGCAGCGGTTGTGTCCCTCGTAGGCTTGTTCCCTGATCTGAAATGTCTATCGGTTCCGACATTCTTCAATACACATCCAAAGAAGTTGGAGGTAATGGAGACTCGTATGCTTGATGCACGACATTACCATCTGCGGGAACTCCACCTCACATCTCTTGCTGTTCCCAGTGTTAACCCATCCCGCCCAAAGCCCACAAAATTTTGTCCAGACTATAGTGACTACAGTGCACTTCTGGTTATTACTCAATTCATCGATCACCAGTTTCCACAGCTAGATGTAATATCCGCAGAATCGTGGTACATTGACACCACATGGCTGAGCGCCCTGGAGAAAGGTGTTATGGCTTTTCAGAAGGCGGGGAGACGGGGGAGGGAAACGAATCGTACTTGTTGCAACGATTCGAATGGGCTAAACGACTCCAAGATTTCAAGCGCCAGTGTCACGGTGGGAGGAAGATAAACCGCTCTGCGATTGTGAGGCATATAATTAGATGGGTGTGGTGTGTTATACTAGGTAAATATATGCGCAATTTTTACCTCTTAGGTTGTCTACTATGATATGTTTGAACGGCGTGTCATGTAAATCGACAACTTCAGCGGGAGCCGAGTGCAAACTGCAGTGTTAAAACTTAAGCTAAAGGTCCCCTCGGAGTTTTAAACTGAACTTTAACATTCTCAAGTTGATTTTAAGCTTTGCAAGGCGTTCCATTACGTGTAACCTCAACATGTGTGGAAGCCGTGATACTCGCTGCACGTTGATGGCTTGTAAATAGCTTGAGATGCGTGATATCTATCGATGAAAACATGCCAAGTGGGCCTCGTGGTAAGCACAGGCCCACCTTTCTTTTGAGCGCTTACAACGCCATCTCAGAAAATTGCGAACCAACGCCGTGTTTTCATGGATAACACAGGGAATTTCTCAACGTTTGGCGATTCTCTCATTGAATCTGGACCGCCGGTACCGGACTTGCTGCATAATAGCAATTCGTCTGGGTGAGTGGCTAACAGAATTTTCTTTTTCACGTCTACTGACTGAGAGTCAATCGTGAGTAGGGATTCTGGCAAGCTTCCCGCACAACCCGTTTCTGCGCAGTCAGAAGTCTTACAGAATGAATATCTTCTGGATGTGATATTTAGATGGGTAGGCAACGAGCCGAACGATAACGATACCACCGGAGAATCCAACACTCGCAGTAGAAACCTCCTCTGGGTATCTCTAGTGTGCAAAAAGTTCTTCGATCCGGCCATGAATGTTCTTTGGCGATCTATGAAGTTGTGGGTGCCATTACTGAGAATGGTCCCCTCGGTAGTCAATGAAAACCTATTCTCGGAGTCATTTGTGAGCAACATCCCTGCCATCTAGAGTTTCGGAAGGTCCTTTATGTCATTCCAGATAATGAATGGAGTCTTGGTCTCCAAACATTTCGAACGGTTCAATTTTTACGCAAGGAGAATTGTAGAATTTGACTTCATGGCGACTCCATATTCGAATCAGGCAGAAATCGCCCCTCAAATTTGGTTGTTTCTTGAACAGCACCGGCAGCTCAACAATATTTCCTTCCCCAGACTGAGGAATCTGATGGTCAATCTGGTATCCCTGCCCACTGGTCATATCCCCATATTGTTTCTGCTGCCGACGTTGGCACTAGAAAATATTAGCTTAAAATGGGAGGCAGAGACCGAAGGGCTTGTCGTTTCATCGTTCCTTCACATCCTTTCCTCAAGATCCCCAAATCTGGTCGGTCTACATCTAGAGGGTCCTATATATAGCGACACTTTAGATTTACAGAATGCGCACTGCTTCCCCAAACTCCGTGATGTAACGCTCCACTTTCGAGGCTATAAAAACTCCTCAAGAGCGCCCGAGATTGATCACTATTGGTCCCAGCTGACGGCTTTGGAGAACTTGACCACACTCTCCATCATCTCTCCTAGCGTAACGGTTTGGCCAAGCCAACACAAGGGCAAAAAGCGCATTTCCGAACCACATAAAAAATGGACCTTTCCGAGTCTGCAAACACTCAACGTCAATTTAAGCAGTGGATCTGCTACCAATTTTTTCAGGGATTTTTGGGCCCCAAACTTGGTCGACACGAATATCATTTTCAATAAAGAAACGGATCGGAACGACCTGTCGCATGTGAAAATGGCTCAATCGATCAAAATCAGCACAGGTTCTCTAACATCGCTCAATATCGAAGCACAGTGCCGCGATTTAAAGCTGCTGATACCAAGCTCGTTGTTGCCTTCGCTTCTTTGGAGCTGGAGACTCTGCAAGCTTATGCTCTGCATTAATCTCAATGTCGTTGAGCTCATAAGTCATCTGGAACAGGATCGCACAGTAAGTAAGTGGCCTAATCTTAAGCTGCTCAAGCTGTATCCATCCCCGGAAACTCCCTTCGAGTCGCCTATACTGCTCACCTCGATGAAAGACATCGTACCCGCCTTCCCCAATTTACAAACTCTATCAGTGCCAACATCTTTCCAAATGACCGCAGAGACGATCGAGGCCATGAAAGAGCGGATCGGGATGCCACATCCCTACACGCACCCCTCTTTGGAGGTCCTCCATCTTGCACCCGTGTCGCAGCCCACTCCGCCGAGCAACAACTGGGACAGCACGAGCGTTGCACAGCGGAGGCGCGATGCGCATGCCACGGCGTATGGCCCTGGGAGCGCGAGCATCGAAAAGCTCATTGTTGCTGCGCAGTACATTGACAGCGTCTTTCCGAAGCTCAGGCGCGTTGAGGCGGAGTCGTGGTATGTGGACGCGGAGTGGCTTCGAGGTTTGGAAACGGCCGTCGTGACATTTCAAGAGACAAGGAAGAGGGCGACAAACGCGGCTCAGGCCCGTGCGGACGCGGACTTTGCTTCCTACTTAGAAAAGTGTGAGGCTTGGAAAAGGGATGGTCTCTTATAGTAGCCCTAAATAACGTCATACACTGGGCAGTTTGCCCAATGGACGGTGTTGGTGTTGGTGTTGGTGTTGGTAGTGGTAGTGGTGAAGTGGCACTAGACACCCCGTCTGTTGAGAAAGCATGATTTGGTGCACAGGCAGAGAGAGATGGACCTGCGAATTTCACACAGATGTTCTTCCGAGTTTTCATTTGAGTAATAGTAGGATGAATTTACAAATTTAATTATGAATGCATGACTCGACAATTTTTGCCCAATTTGCAAGCGGTCAGGTCACCTACTTTTATGGGAATTAAAGTTCCCGATTTGGAAGGACAATAGAGAGTATGTCAATGTATACCCGTGCATGTTTTCAATTACTGTATAAAAGGCGCTTATAAGGCTATTACCACAAGGAAAGACGTTATTATATAAGCTCTTTTAGGCTGAAGGTTGTCGCATGTCATGCTGACTCTGGAGGGTGGGTCAGTCTGAGGGGTGGTTCAGGTTGCCTCAGCAAAATCAACATAATCGTAGTCAACTAGTTACTCTTACAGGTCGTTTGATGCGAGTCTACTACAGATGCTTGTAATAATCAAAAGGCTAGATATAAGTTATATACAGATAAGTAGTGAATGACTTGGACTCTCCACGCCGATAGTAGAGTAGTGAACACGAACTTGAGCGATGATTAGTACTAGTAGTAAATGACTAGTGACTCTCCACGCCGATATCCCCGCCGTCTAATAGTAATAGTAATATAATGTCTAATCTTTTCTATAGCTAAAGCACTTTAAATAAGTTTATAATACGTGATAACATTAACAATGAACAATGCGTCATGATCCACGATCTGAATTACATTTGATCAGTCCGGTGCTAGTCTGTGATGTGGAGGTAATGTTAATGTGATGTGATATGATGCAATTAATGCAAAAAGGGTATTACGCGTTTAGTTCCAGATGATAGAAAGAAAATGTTAACAGTTGATGTTTATGAGATATATATGTCACTATATCACTATTAACTGTGGCTGAGCCTGAGCCTGAGCAACGATGAAATAAGAGTTTAATTAATCAGTTCAATCATTTTCATCTTTTCATCTTTTCATCTTGTCTTTTCATGGATGGAAAGCGTTGAACGTGAATGCGATGTTATATACATACATAAAGCCATCGACGCGCATTCGGGTGAACCGGAGCGCGCGGTGTATAGTCCTGAGTCCTGAGTCAAGGTTACTCCAGTGGTCAGAACAGAGCTGCGATCTGCGATCCGACTCACACTCAGCTTCAGGATTCAGGACCAAGAACGAGAACGAGAACGAGAACGAGAACGAGAATCAGAGCGAGAACACGAAGAGAGACAGGTTAATGAGATGGTTGTGTTGAGTTGGAGGATGATAAAGTAGTTGTCAGAGACACTATCAGAGACTCTGTCGCTGTCGCTGGTAGGTAACGGCAAAGCGATGACATAGGCGTTGATATTAATCATTGATATTGATAGTGATATAATGATAACGAACGTATTGGAGTTGGATGTGATGATGATCATGTCCATGTCTGTTTTTAATTTTTGACTGACGGGTGTGCTGACAGCTTTCAGAGTTCAGACGCTGCGTTCAGGGCTCAGCGTGGCGTGGCGTGATTGTATTTACGCATCAAGGGCCCTGGGCACGACATTGGCAAGGACTCGTAAGCTAGAAGCCGGAAGGCTAGAAGAGTGGATTTGGGGGTGTGTGAATGTACAGTGTAGTGTCACGGCGTAGCGCCCCGCGCTCCGGGTGCTCCCGGAGTCGAGAAGTACAACTACAAGTGAGCAGTGCCAGTGCAGGGTTGACTCTTAAGTGAGGTATGGCATAGTATGGACGTGAAGCGGTGACAGGATCTTGTTGAGAGTGTTAGGACCAGGCGGGGTGGTGACAGCGCGCTGGAATTAAAGGACAGGTTTCAGGCTCGAGACGAGAGATTTCGAAGACCAGTCTGTGGATGATCAGGGTTACAGGATATCCAGAGAGAAGAGAGATGGCGGTTATAAGAGGACGTAGTAGTGAGTCTGGACCGCAGATGGGACGAGAATATGTGTTGGGATGATTGTGATTGTCGGTGGAGAGAGGGTGGGATGTCGCGTGTGGTATGACGAGGCCCGATCACAAAAAAAGGGGGGAAATCTCGATAAGGATCTGACGATCGACGGTGGCATTTGCAATATGTAAAAGTAAAATTCAGTGTCCGTCGGGTTGTTCCCATCGCCTTGCGCTGCGTTTGTTTCCCCTTGCCTAAGCCTTGTCCTTTGCTACTGACTTACTTTGTCTAATCCAAAATACGCCGTTTCCATGAACGTCGCTGCGCTGCTCCAGGACTCGCCCTCTGACCGGAGAGCACCGCCGACCCAGCCATCCTCTGATAACAACACATCATCCACTTCCACCAACAATCCCAATCCGCCCCCGTCCCCGCAGTGGCAGCGCTCTTCCACCGGCACCCACCATCCACCTGCATGGAACCACCCACACTCGCACTCCTTTGCCCGCCCCGACCCACCCGCGCCCGCCGCCCCCGCAACTCCCACCACCGGCAGCGCAAGCCTCAGCGCCCTCGTCAACCCCAAAGAGCCGCCCCTCTGGTCCCCCTCCTCCTCAAGCACCAGCCGCATCCTCTCACCCAAACCGTATGCGTCCATCGACAGAGATCAACCCTCGTCGCGCAGCCGCGCCGGATCACACTCGTCCACCCAGATTCCGCCCGTATCCTCCTTCCACGCCCCGCCGCCGCCCTCGCCTCGTCCTATCCTATCCTCCAACTCTTCCAACAACACCACAATCACAAATAACAACACCAACACCAATAACACCAATAACACCCGTGGAAGCGGAATCCCACCGCTCACTCCAACACCCACACCGTCCTCTCTAAACCTAGCACCGATGCACTCGCCTCCAGGACGCGCCGCGATGCACGAGAGCAGCAGCATCCTCGCTTCGAGTTCTCCGGGGCGTGGCAGCGGCGGACCCGCGGGCTCACCAGCCGTATCCCCGCCCATATCCGGCAACAGCAACGCGCATATGGGGTCTTCTGTCTCTGCCTCGGGGCAGAGCGGTGTCTGGGGGGGTCACGTGGGAGGATGTCCAGGAGGAGTATCATCTGCGGCTGCGGCGGGGGTGACCAACAACGGCTCTTCTTTGATGGACCAGCGTCACACTCACACTCTTGCGCGCGCTGGTGGTCCCATGGATATGAGAGATATGCATAGGGAGAGGGAGAGGGAGAGGGATATGCAGAGACGCAGACTGTCAAATGCCTCGAGCCACTCTTCTTCGGCTCCCATCACTCAGCCTGCTCCGCTCGTAGGCCCTGGCTCAGGCCCATCTCCTTTCTTGATGAATGGTTTGTCTTTTTTTTTTTCTTCCTTCCTCTTCTCTCTTCTTTTGCCTTTTGCTCCCATCCATCACGACATATCTCAACTCCGTCTCAACGCCCTTTCTTTTGACTCGAGTCGTGTAAGACAAAAACCCATCTCATCTCCTTTTTCTTCCCTCTTCTTTTTTTTTTTCATATCACATCTATTCTTATTCTTGTTACAACTACGCCATCCGACATCATCCCGTTACTAACTGGCCTTTTACAGACGAAAAACAATCACTTCCCCCCCTCTCCACCTCCACCACCATCCCCGGCACAGCCAGCTCAGCAAGCATGCAGGCGCCCCCTCCGCGGCGCACGGACTCGGCCGCCACGCCTTCCTCTGCGCCCGGCCAATCACACACACCCACTCTCTCGCGGCGTTCCAGTGGCGCGGATAGAGATGCCGATGGCGGTATGCCCCGCGATAGAGAGCGCGAGATGCAGCGGGACCGGGACCGGGACCGCGATAGAGAGAGGGAGAGGGATATGCGTGAAAGAGAACTCCGGGACATGCGCGAGCGCGAACGGGAGCGGGACAGGGAGCGGGACATGCGTGAGCGAGAGCGCGAGAGAGATCTGCGGGATATGCGCGAGCGCGAGCGGGAGAGGGAGATGCGAGACCGTGAGCTCCGCGAGATGAGCATGCGCGACCGCGACCGTGATATCCGCGGTATCGGCGCTGGACCGGGTGGGCCCCCTCCTCCTCCACTACCACCACCGCCAACCGCACCTTCATCTGCGTCGTCGCAGCCTCAGTACGCACCGAGAGAGTACCGCGAGCGCGAGCGCAGCGACTCGCTCCTTCGTGCCCAGCAGCAACAGCAAGGCTCGCCGCTGCCACCACCCCCGTCCTCTACCTCCGCGCCGTCGTTGTTCCCGCAGCGTGAAAGGGAGCGCGATCTCCAGCGCGAGAGGGAGAGGAGTATGGTTCTGCCTGGGCCTGGGATCATTGGTCCGGGTATTGGCCCTGGCATGTCGAGCTCGAGTGCGGCCATGGATAGGGAGAGGGAGAGGGATCGCGGGCCGTTGGTCAGAGCTGGTACACCCTCGGGTATGAGAGAGAGAGATATGCGGGATGTGAGAGATAGGGATATCGGTATGAGGGATATTGGCATGCGGGATGTGAGGGAGATTAGGGATGTGAGAGATGTGGGGATGAGGGATGTGAGAGATATGAGGGAGAGGGATATGAGAGATAGGGATCTGCTAAGAGAGCGCGATATGCGCGATATGAGGGAGAGGGAGAGGGAACGAGACCGTGAGCGCGAGCGCGAGCGCGATATGCGAGAGAGGGATATGCGCGATAGAGAGCGCGAGCGCGAGAAGGAGCGGGATTGGATCGAGCGCGAGCGTATCATCCACCACCGTCCGTCATCCTCCGGCTCCTACCCGCCCCCGCCCGCCTCGTCGCAGATCCCACCGCCCGCCCCATCGTCGTCGCGCAAGGATCCAGGCGGACCTGCGCCGCCACCGCCGCCGATGTCCGCCTCAGGGGGCTCGTTGTCGTCGGCGAATGGCGGGGGCATGTCGAACCCGCACCCGTTCACGCATCCTCTAGGGCACGTCCAGCCGCACGCGCAGCAGCAGCAGCACCCCAGCCACTCGCACATCCACCCGTCGCAGGCGCATGTGCATCCCATGGGACATGCGCACAGTCATTCTTCGCACTCGCACTCGCATTCGCACTCGCATACGCATGGTCATAGTCATAGTCATGGGCATTCGCATGATGGTGGGCGACCGCACCAGACGCAGCAGCAGCAGCAGCAGCATATGATGGGTCCTGGAGGACATGCACATGGACACTCGCGCGACCATTCGCAGCCTCAATCGCGCCAGCCGTCCATCGGGCCCGGGCAGACTCAAGCGCAAACACAAGGCAGCGGCGCGCCTCCTCCGTCATCATCATCGTCGCAACTACCAGGCGCACAAACGACCTCGCCGCCTGGTACATCCTCCGGCCCCCCGCCGACCGTGTCGCCGTCTACATCAGGCCAGCTCGTGCCGGCGTCGTCGCTCCCCGCGAGCGCGGGCGGTGTGCCGCCGCAGCGCCAGTTCCAGTCGCAGTTCCACACGCAGTTTGTGTCGGGCTTGCAGCCGCCGCCGCCGCCGAGTCAGCAGCAGGTGATGCAGGGAGGAGGAGGAGGTGGTGGTGGTGGGGGGTCAAGGGTGAACTCGCCAGTGATGATGGGTGATAAGCGGGATCGCGAGCGTGAGCGTGAGCGGGAGAGGGAAAGAGAAAGAGAGAGGGAGAGGGAGGGGAAGAAGGTGAGTGGGCGGAGCAGTGTGTTGGGGATGGTGGGCAAGGACAGGGATGATAGGGAAAGGGAAAGGGAGCGAGAGAGGATAAAGGCCCGCGAGATGTACACTCCCTCTGGGCGACGCGGGGTCGGACCAGCAGACGATGGCTATCCTCCCCCTCCTTCTACCCAACAGGACTACCCCGCGCCCCCGCCTTCTTCTTCTTCCTCTCAACAACAACAGCAACAACAACAACGCCCAGGTGCATATCCCCCGCACTCACAGCAGCAGCAGTCTCTGGGCCATGGGCATTCAGGGCAGATGCACGACCGCGAGCGCGATTCGATGATGGTCGACGAGCCTCAGCAGCATCTCCAGATCCACGGGCCGGAAGGGCGCCATGTCTACAGCCACCCACGTGATCGTGACCGAGAGCGTGACCGCGACAGAGATCACGTCATGCGTGACAGGGACCGCGAACAACAACGCGACAGGGAGCGAGACAGAGACAGAGACAGTCATAGGGATCCTAGGGATAGGGACAGAGATAGGCTTGTAGCAGAGAGAGACCGCGATGTCGATATGATGGACGTGCGTGATTATCATGGACGTGTTGCCCCACAGCAGCAGCAGCAGCAGCAGCCACCCACCTCGCAGCCGATGTCGATGTCGATGTCGTCTGGTGGTGGTGCGGGCCCTGCGCCGGGTATGATGGTGGATGATGGGCAGTGGTATGATGCGCCGCCGCGTGGGCATGTTGTGCATTCTAGTGGCGAGTACGGGGCACCGCATGTGGGACGGCGCGAGAGGGAGCGCGAGAGGGAGAGGGAGAGGGATAGAGAAGGGCACAGGGATCGCGAGCGCGAGCGCGAGAAGGACAGAGATCGCGATCGTGAGCGCGAGAGGGCGCGGGAGCTCGAGATACATCATCAGCTGCAGCAGGCGCGCATCCGGCATCATGAACAACAACAACAGCAGCAGCAGCAACAGCGCCAGCAGCCGTATATGCCATCACAACAACAACAACAGCAACAGCAGCAACCGCAGCACGTCCACCGCCACAACGCGCCGCTACCGCCGCCTCAACAGCCGCAAGCCATGCAAGAGCCCAACTTCTACCACGACGCGGGGCTGGGCGGGTTCGAGGACCCGCGGCGCAGTAGGGACATTTACAATAGCGGTGTTGGCGTGAACGTCGGTGCGGGTGGGGAGTACGCCATCGACGCGCCGTTCAGCGACCCGCGACATCCACACGCGCACGTCCATCCGCATGGACACGGGCACGGTATACCCCTCCCGCCCTCCTCCATATCTGCCTCCGCGTCCGCCTCTGCCTCTGCCTCCGCAGCAGCCATCGCCGCTCAGGCTCAGGCACAAGCACAAGCACAAGCAGACGCCGAGGCGCTGGACGAGTGGGATGAATGGCGGGCAGAGGCCGAGGGCGAGAGCACGCGGGCCAAGGTGCGTGTTGATCTCGGGACGTGGGTGTACCCGCGCGTGCCGTTCCCGTATTTCTTTGAGCTGGGCGCGGGGCTGTTGGCTGCGAAGGAGCGGGAAGAGGCGGCGGCTGCGAGGCGGCGGGAGGAGGAGAGGGAGAGGAAGGTTAGGGAGGAAGAGGAGGAGAGGGTTAGGGTTGAGGAGGAGAAGGAGAGAAGGAGGAAAGAGGAAGAGGCAAAGGAAAAAGAAAAGGAGGAACAGGAGAAGGAACGGAAAGAAAAAGAAGAAAAGGACAGAGAGGCAGAGAAGACAACAGGCAAGACATCAGAGAAGATGGAAGAGGGCGAGATTGATGAAGAGGCAGAGATGAAGGTCGAGCAGGGCTTGGAGGAAGGCGAAGAGGCCGCGAAAGACCCAAAAAAGGAAGTTACTGTAAATCCTATGGACGTCGACGACGACAACTCCAAGTCTGCTCAACCTACCTCGACATCTAAACCTGACGAATCCACACAAAGCGACTTGGCGGGATCCACATCTCTCTCCCAAACTCGGATTCATGAAGACACTATCCCTGATCCACCCATCCAACAGCCCCTGCTCGACATGGAGACGCGCACCACCATCCTTATTCCCTCAGGGTACATACCCACCGAGAAACCACTCCGTCCGCGTCTCTGGGGCGGCGGCGGGTTCGATCCGCGCCCACGCCCACCGCTCCCTGTCCGCTCAAGGAGGAAAGGCGGCAGTCTGAATGGGAAACGCACCCGCCCGCCAACACGCCAGAACAGCCATCTCGCCAATAGCACGACCTCTGCCAACGGCGTGAACGGGAACGGGAACCTCGCCGTGTCTAGCAGCAGTAGCAGTGGAGGTGCGAACGGATTGGTGTCGTCCGCATCAGCTAGTGCGCGCCGCCTGCGCTCGCGACGCCCGCGTAGGGTGTACACCGACGACTCGGACATCTTCCTCTGCGCGATACACTCGGGCTGGCTCACGTGGAGCGGCGCGCGCAAGGCCAAGGCGAAAGGCCGCGATCTGCGCATTGAGGTCCGCGTGATACGCTGTGCGGGCGCGGGTGCGGGGAGCGTCTTTGCGCGGGGCGTGGGGATGGGCAGGGTGCCTGTGAATGCAAGTGGTGTGGCGGGCGTAGGAGCGGGTGCGCCAGTGATGAGCGTGTCCCCTGCTGCTGCTGCTGCGGCGGCGGCGGCTGGGGGTATGGACAATGGGCTTGTGAATGCCGAGCCTAGTTATGTGCGGGAGGAGATGGTTGGCAGATTCATAGGCGGGTATGGCGAGCGGTGCTTTAATCCCCTTGGGCGGAGCGGTAAAGTGGCGGGCGAGGAGGACGAAGAGGAGGATGATGACGGGGTGATCAGAGGCAGGAGGAAACGTAATGGGGATATTGGGTCGCTGCGGAGAGAGGAGGAAGAGGACGAGGACGAGGTGGTGTTTGATGACCCCGAGGATGATGGTAGGAGTCTTGTCAGTGCCGCGTGGGGGACCGGACACGACGGCAGTGCGATTGAGATTGTCGGTGTAGAGTTTGTCGAGGTTCGTAGTGATTTCTTGTCTTTTTATATCCGTATTGTATCTTTGGTGGCTGACTTTGTCATTATTTTTTTGTATTTTGTGTAGAGGGGCACTGCACATGATTCGCCTGGTGTCGGCCTGCGTAATCGCTCACAGCGCCTTCGCGAGTACGCCGAGCGCCGTGCGTCAGTGCTCGGTCTACCAACAAGCACAGCGCCTTTCAACCGTCTCGCCGGCAGAAAACGGCGGCGCGGATGGGGCGGCTGGCCAGTCGAGCCCCGCCGCCTGTTGCCTAATGCGACTGCACTGCACACGATACCCGAGGCGGCTGACGAAGAGGAGGAGGAGGAGGAGCCGAGCGAGTTCCTTTTACGCACGGCGGATGGGCGTCGGGTGGATAATGATGGTGGTGTGAATAATGTGGGTTTGAGCCAGCTGAGAGTTGAGAGGGAGGAGAAGCTTATGGATGTGCGCACGATGGTGTTTGGTATGGGTGCTGCTGGGGATCTGCGCGTTGGGTACGTCGTTGTCTTTTTTGTACAGTTTTTTTGGTTTGCATTATCTGACTTTTTGGTTTTGGTTTTGGTAGATACAAATATGTTCCTTCACTACTACAGGAGATCCTGTTCCCTTCACCTCGCTCATCAGAGCCGGAACCTCCTCGACCACGCAAGCGCAGACGCACACAGGAATCCGACGACGTTGACATGGCCGACGACAGTACCACACTCGACAGCACTACCACCACCATCACCACCAGCACGCACTCCAGCGCAGCGTTAATCGACAACGACCCGCTCCTCCGCCCGCTCATCCTCGAGACGGCGAAAGAGGCGTACCTCCTCTCGCCTAATATTATATCGCCCACTGCTCCGTCGCCTGTGGCTGGTGCTGGTGCTGCTGTGCTGCCAGCGGAGAGGGTGTATGATATTGCGCTGATTTTGGAGACGGAGGTTGTGGTGGAGGATGAGCCTGTCGCTGAGGCGGAGGTGGTGGAAGCTGCTCCTGGTGTTGTTGCTGGGGATGCTACTCCTGTTAATGCTGCTAATGAGCCTGCGGTGGATAGTAAAGATAAAGGCGCAGAACTCATTGAAGCAGAAGATACAAAGGAGGCTGGTGGTCAGACCTCCACGGAACACGTATCCGCTGAAGCTGCCGTCACTGCTGGTAGCGATCAACCATCTCCTGCTGCTGCTGAACCATCATCGTCGACAGCAGCCCCTACCAATGTCCAGCCTGAAACACCGTCCAAATCGAAAATGACCACGGCCGAGCCTGGCTCGTCGCCTCTTCCGCCATCTAGAGCGTCGCCTGTGCATTCTCCTGTACATTCGCCTGAACCTGAACCGGAGCATGATGGTCCTCCGTCTTCGCCTCTTCCCACTGACGACAACGATACATCTCTCCTCGACGACAAAGATAACGCCAAAGACACCACAAAACACACCAAACAAGGCAAAGGCAAACCCTCCTCCCTTCTCCTCCTCGACGACCCCGACCACGACGCAGACGTGGACACAGATGTAGATACCATCCCAAAACCGCAATTCTCCGTCCAAGTCCTCCAGCGCAACCTCACCAGGCACATGTTCCGCTTCGAGAAGGACAGCGTGTACGTCAAAGACCCGTCAGGTCCCGGTTCGGGTCCGGGGGGCCAAGCAGATGGGGACGGGGTTGGGGAGGGGGATGGGATGGAGGCGGAGTATGAGTGGGCGATTCAGGTTAAGAATTGGAAGTGGGCGCCGAAAGGCGCTAGGGAGAGGCTTGTGGATGCTGTTTGAGTCAGGTTCGAAGCTTCGAAGGGGGTTTTGGGTTTTTTTTTTTTACTTCAAATTTGCTGCTTTTGATTTGATTTATTTTTTTTTATATCTTTGCTTTTTCGTTTTTTTCGATGATACATACTCACTTGCATTTTTTTCGGTTTTTTGTGTTCACCGATGCATTCACGCTTCTCTTTTTCCTTCTTTTTCTTTATTATCTTTTTATCTTTTTTCTTTCGTTTTTTTTATTGTTGTTGTTGTGTTCTTAGAGGTTTTTTAAGCTTTATTCTCTGTAATGCTAATATAACAGCTTGTCTCGTTTCTGGTGCGTCGAGAGTTGAGCGCTGAGCCCTGTAATTTTAAATTAAATGGACAGGTAGGAAGTTTGAACTTTGACTTTGGGTGATGGGGAGGTTGAAGCTTGAACCGTTGAAGGCTAGGAAACCGCCAGCCGAAGCAAGAACATTGGCTTGCCATTAAATGGCGGTTGAAGTTAAAAACCCCGCCCGGCCGAGTTTAAAATAACATGGTCGTTGTGATACAAGAAGTGAGTAAGCGCCGTTAATTGAAAGCAAAGTAATCTGCTAGTGGGCCATTGATTGAAGTTGACCACAAAGGATAACATCTGTCATGGGCGACAGCCCGCTATGATATAAAACATGAAAGAAAAAAAGAAAAAAAAAGAGGTGGGAATACGATTCTACAAGATAAACGACCATCTTATTGCCTGCCTAGAGATGTGCGACTGGGCCCTTTTTACCGACGCAAGCAATCTGTCGAACCAAGCATCAGCTACATAGTCACACATTGCTGATACCTTTTCCACATGGGGAAAGCTTTGTGCGATACGCCTTGCTAAAAATTCAATTTCCTCTGCACCTTCCTCTGTGTCTAAAGCTTTTGACGGGCCGAACTCGCTGCGCCTGTCCTGATCGTCGGATTCGGTGGAGATCCATTGAAAATGTAGTTTACGAAGCTGGTGGTATGATGGCGTCCCTTCCACAGGTTCGATGGCGTTCGACGCCAGGAAGTTGAACGACACTGGTACCCAAAGTTCTTTCAGATTTGGAAAAAGGACGGTGAATGGGTGCAGCTCTGATGCCAATAACACGGACGCGTTGGGTGCCAATGGAAGCGACGGAAAGAACCTGAGCTGTTCTACAGCTGGCCAAACTTCTCCTCTTGAAAATAACGACGAGAGCATCCGGCCGTCAACGTCGAGAGGGAGTGATAGAAGTTTCAGATGCTTGCAACGTAAAATGTGATACAACGTAGTGTGGGATACCATGACTGCAATATCCAGGCATGTCATCTTGATGGTCCTTATGACTTGCGATATGCTGTTTATATCGCTTAACGATTGTTGGAGTAAGGCCGCCGTTTTTACAATGTCTGAGGGATAATACTTTGAGTAGTCGAGCTCGGCTATGGTGAAGAAGATATCAAGGTCAACCAACTTTTCTGCTTCAAGTGAATTGAGAAAGTGGTGCAGTCCGACTACTGTGGTGTAGAGACGTAGAGTTTTCAGTGATCGAAATTGCACTCGTTCCTGGATTGGTGGGACTGGAGATTTGGGTAAGATGAAGTATAACTCCAGCTCCTCTAGTTCCTCTAAACATGCAAGCTCCCTAACGAAATCGGTCCGCATTCGGGGGGCTACCCTTACGTTTTCCATCTCCAATTTTACCCGCCGAAGTTTCTTGAAACCCTGAATGATATCCATATTGAGACGACACATTTGGGAAACCTCTAGCACACGTAGATTGGTGGATCTAGGAGTAATTATGCGGAGTAGCGAATCTGCAAAGAGTTCGTAGTCGATTGCAAGGAGTCCTTTCAAGAAAATTTCGGACAATGCCTCTGAAGATAAAAGCTGGATGGAAGCAAGATGATCGGCATGCATCTGTTCGAAATTGATTGTTAGCTTTTGGAGATTAGGGAAACAATTTTCTGGGCGAAGCAGCTTGATGGACCAAATAATGTGCGGAGAAATACGATTGTCCTACGGATTATAAGCTGAGATGTTGAATTCTCTGATATGCCGGGCATAATAATCGAAGCTTCGAAGGTGCTCCTCCAGTATAGGTCCTTCGGGGCACTTTTGTATGTTTCTAAGCCTCGAAACATTGGAGAATATTTTGACCGTGACTTTACCACTTATGTCCATGATCAAATACGCAGGGGATTGTTTTGATGAGAGGTGTCCAGGAAAACATATATCGCCAAAGCTAATGTATAGCATGAGGGAAAAACTTCTTGCACACCAAAGATGCCCAAAGTAAATGAACTTTCTGCGTTTCCCAATGTGGACTGGAGGAAAATATTTGGTTGAGAAGATCATCGTTATTGAGGACTCTTTCCGTTGCAGACTCAAGCGTATGTATCTGGTTAGAAAGACTGTGAAAAACCATAGTAAGTGAACTCCATCTCCTCTTATAATTCTGAATGCTATCGCCTACTTCAATGCCAGGTTGTTACAATTATGGTCCTGCGTAGCGGTTATGCGTTGCATAGTAGGAGGGTAGGAGAGAGTAGAGAAAGAGGACCAAATGCTATCCACAGACTACCGACAAGCGATTGAGCCCCCTTATCGATCAATATTTCTATCTGAGGAACGACGTTAGGAAGTCGATCAGAAGCCATGGTTCAGAGTGCAGTTGTAACTAGGCATGATTTGCCCTGAGTCTCTCGAGACACTTTAGACGTCTTTAACAACTTGTCACTTCAAACAGGGTGACATTTGGAAAATCCTCGATGGCGTGGAACGTTCAATGCTGGCATGATGTTCACTGTTAATTCAACTGAGGACTAGTCATTACATTGAAGATATCCAAAGATATTCACCTTATACATGGTCTTGCTATACATGGCACTACTCCTGCTAATTTGACCCAGAGATCGTTGGAGTGTTTGGCAGTGATATGACGGCGGACGCCCCCTAAACCAATCAAGTTTTCATAGTTTTATTCCCAGATTCAATGTCCGACATACATAGTTTGTTGTCGCCCCTATGTTTCGCTTAAGAGTCCTGGAGAGGCACAGAAAGCAGAATATCGGACTAGTACACCGCTTAGAAGAGAACCTACATTGAAGTCTTGTGTTATATATATTCAGTCATATATTCGCAAAGCTGGAAACGGGAAAGCAGCACGATATAACGGATTTGCTGGCCATCGGATGGGAAGAGTGCCGACTCCCAGATACCATTCATGACAACATTCACAACAATTTTATGGATATTTGAGGGGCTCCAAAGGTATTACAATTAGAAACGTTTAATTCAGAATCCACTACTCACTGGATTTGTACTCGACCGAGAAATTATTTCGTCAGGTTGAAGTCGGTTTCGTCCCGCTCCTTCAGAATAACATTTCGATTGCTTCTAAAATGTACGTTAAGTGACAAATAGACCACAATTCTGACTAGGCTTCAACTCCATGCCCATTCAAAGCACACTGGTGAAGTTCAACATTACACACTATTGCCTTGAATTGGACATGATGGTTTTCGCCGATCATCAATGATTGGCGCCCAAGTCAGGAACTGCTCCCGAGGCCATGGTTGGAGCCACTTGCATCATTCTTCAATTCTATCTTATGGTCATATCAATAGTGGTAGGAGACCTAGGTAACAGGAAGAGACAAAAGATGTATTTCACCGAAAACGTCTATTTCACTTTAATGATTAAGTGGAACCTCCAAGTTGCTCCGCGGCAAAATGATCATCGAAGCAATAAACCTCAATAGAGCCCCGAGAACCCCATATTAGATGCTGAGCGTGCCAGCCTTATCAACCTGATATATCGACGTATAGACTCGCTATTTTTGCAAGGTTTTATCGTCCTCTTTCAATGAACGGCTAACGGCCTCCCAGCTTGACATACCAGTCAAATAGATTCTCACGATCGTATACTACTACGACACGTGTGGTAAATTATTGCTTGAGTAGGCGAAGTGATCTAGCAATAACATGGATAGTCAAAGTTCGGATAAATTGTACAATACGCCGAGTACAGGAACTCCAAAATTGATCACTGGAAAATGTTTTACGCTCCTCCAATATATTATTGTAACGACCCATATCGCTACATTGGAAGGTGCACGTTATGTATACTTAGTAGTGATGGACAGCGCGAGGTATCGATAAGCTAAAACACGCCTTGCCATGCTCAACTGTAGTTGAACCAGACTGACAATACCCAATTAAATACTGTAGTGGGAATTCGTCTCTACAGGCATCTTGAGTTACATGTACAAGAAGCTTATACTGTTGTTCGTTTGTGGTGGCTGGTAATGATCTCGGTGGGAAACCCGTCCGAGGTTCCTAACTGTCCAGATGCTTTGCGGTGTTTGGATGGGATTAGCACATAGACCCGGAGACACCCTTGAAAGATACCGGATATGACACTCCACAAGCACAATCTATAAGGAGCTACTATGATTCAGGACACTTAATCGGGTTGTCACCTGGAAGCTGGCTCGTGAGCAACATAAAAAAGTAAATCGAGCATAGCATCCAGTATAATGCCATTGAAATAGATTCAAATATGAGATATCAATCCTACTCGACTTTAATCTGAGCATAACATGGAGAATAGCAACGACGTGAAATGTTTGTTGTTTGATAGTCGCTTGTGCAAAGCTACATGGTTTGGTTACGGTGCTATTAATAGACTGCAATGAGCTTCAAGTTCAAAAGGGACCCTGTTCTGTGACTCTGTCTAGCAAACGTTCAGCGCAATAACTTCCGATACTGCATGTGGCAGATGCATTTATACACTAGGAATGGGCGATGCCCTGTACTACGGTACTACCGCCTTCGAGTGACCGGCAAGTTGAATCCAGGCTGGCAGAGTTCTCGATGCTTTCATTCTTATCATGGACCCTTAAAGCTTTACGATAGGCACGTAGGCACGGGTATTGTGCCATTCGATACAGTTGGTTGAAATGCATACTTCTACATATCAACCGTGTAATGCCCTGTCATCCTATCCGAGTCCATGTGTATATATGGGCTATTTTTAGCTATCGCAAGCAAATTTCACATTTTGCCCACGTTTAGAAATTTTTGTGACGCGGTGCCAGACGGAGTTCTAATTTAAATTCATATTCGACGTCATGCCTCCAGTGAACCGCATATCTGTACACTTACAGTCTTACAAGGCCATCCGATATCATTGTTGAGAGAAGTCAGGAGGCTCCAGATACTTCAACACAAGTTAGATTAGCATGGAAAGTGTTTTGATACGCGTCTAGAAGCTAGCTTTCTCTCTTTATTCACTCAATAAGGGAGCCGTAGAGTTTGAAAGTATTCACGGCATCTGCCCTAAATTGATGGGAAATACCATCAACGGACTTGCTTAGCATTCCTTGGCCCCCGAAAATAATCAGCTAAACGCATTCGGAAAGCTGTATCTGACGGACATCGTGAACTTATCCCACCGGATGAGGGTGCCACATGAACGAAATCCAGGTACCCACACCTACGTATATATGGGAGACGTTCTGACAGATGCGGTGCGTACCCTGAAGTCCGCCCCCACCTTCAACGACCATGGAGAAGAAGGAGCAGGAGAAAAGCAATCGCGATGGCAGAGAGAACGATAGCCTTGAGGATGGTGTAGTTCCTCCTCCCTATGGTGCTGTCAGGCAGACGAACAAAGCGTGCGCGTCCAATCACATATGCTGTCCTCATTGCTCTTTGCTTACCGCCCGCTCTTCCCTCGCATAGTTTCCACTTCGACGAACACGACCTCGATCGCGTCCAGCGCCGTCTGAAGCAAAGGCATGTTCAGATGTAAGTGATATCAAGAATTTGGGACGTGAATATCATGAATTTACGAGGTTATAGGATTGCTGTGAGTCCTGAAAGCGCGGAGTCAGCTGGATGGTCGCTCACCATTCTCCGCCTTGTTGACGATTTTAGATTGCTGGTACCATCGGTACTGGTCTATTCTTGGGCTCAGGTGGCGCTTTGGCAACAGCAGGCCCTCTTGGGGCTTTGATTGCATACGCTCTTGTCGGAACTGTGGCATACTCGTACGCGATTCACATTTTTAGGTCTCCATGATTGATGCTCACCTTGAAACGCTGTAGGTCGCTATGCGCTGTCGGAGAGATGTCTACTTGGGCACCAATATCCGGGACATTCCCACATTTTGGTGAGTTCCACATTCAGGCATCTGTATGTGTCTGCACGCTCAATCACTACGTTAGCTGCCCGTTGGGTTGACCCTGCTCTTGGGTTTGCGACAGGATGGGTCAGTACTCTAACTCATGCCATGATTTAAGCTTTCACTAACAAAGTACTTTTTAGAATTACTTCTACACCAATGCGTATGTTCAGTGTTTATATCGGAACTTGACTATGGACTGAGGTGTAATAGCATCTCCACACCGTCAGAGATTACAGCGGCAGTCATTTTGCTAACCTTCTGGGATCATAACGTATGTCAGAATCTTTACTTTGACGTTGGACACTCTATATTTACATCACATCTCTCAGACTGATCACATACCGGCCTACACTGCTGTTCTCTGCGTTTTAGTTTGCCTTATCAATATCTTTGGCGTACGGTAAGGGAATATCTAAACTATTATTCACCAGTCACTCTAACGCCAATTGCGACTACAGCTATTTTGGAGAATGTAAGCGTTATCGGCTTCATCAAATAGGGCGCTTTCCTAATAATACTAGCTGAATTCATATTCGCCTTGATCAAACGTATGTGCTTTAGTTCAGAGAATCCCGTATACGGCTCAACGTACAACGTGCTGTAGTTACCCTTATTATTGGACTTCTTCTCGTTGGTTTGGTTGTGGACCTAGGAGGTGGCCCCAAGGGAGATCGTATTGGATTCAGAGTGAGTTTTATTTATTTTTGATCATTTTCATTTCCAACATTGTTGGACAGTATTGGAAAAATCCTGGGGCCATCAATCGTGCTGGTTTAGTCAACAGTCATATTGGCATTGATCGCTTCCTCGCGATGCTGAGTGTTTTGGTCAACGCAGCGTTCTCTTTCCAAGGAATGGAGCTCGTGGTTATGTAAGTCTAATAACCTAGCTCAATGCTTTTCTTTGTCCAATAACTATTTTTTCCAGTGCCGCCTCAGAGACTGAGAGCCCCCGTCGTAACATTGCAAAGGCAGTTCGTCGAGTATTTTATCGCATCTTGATATTCTATGTACGTTTATTTTTTGATTTTTTTTGGCGTGAAACTGAACCAAGGTAGATTTTGGGTATCCTCATGATTGGTATGCTCGTGGCTTACAACGACGAAGATCTTTTGAGCTTGCAAGGTAAGTATGTCAGTTTGAATATCATAAAGCATTATCTCATTGCTATCTAGGCAACAACACTGCTTCATCATCTCCATTCGTTATTGCGATTAAACGCGCTGGTATCAACGGTGGGTATTTTTACTGATCTACATGAAATTTGAGACTGAATCTTGAACAGTGCTACCGCATATCGTCAATGGTTGTATCTTTACGAGCGCCTTCTCCGCCGGGAACAGCTTCCTGTTCTGCTCATCCCGTGTTCTTTACGGTCTTGCTTTACGTGGCCAGGCACCGAGGATTTTGACTTATTGCACAAAGAAGGGTCTTCCTCTGTATGCCGTTTTGGTAGCGGTATGTTGGACATTTTGTTGCGCAAATTGTTCTTATTTGACAAATGATTGTATAGTCATGTTTTTCATTTTTGTCGTTCATGAGTGTTTCTTCAGGCTCAAACAAAGTTTTCGTGTATGGTATCCTGTTGCATGGGTCTCCTGTTTCGTGTTGATTTTGTTTTTCGCAGCTGGTTCGTCAACTTGTCGACAACAGGAGGATTCACGAGTTGGTTTGTCATGAACATCACCTATATCTACTTCCGTACGTCACTATCATTCACTTTAGCAGATTAAGTACGTATAACATTCTTTATTTAGGTCGTGGAATGCTCGCTCAGGGATACGATCTAACGAAAAATTCATACCATAACAAGTGGCAACCATACGTATCCTACTGGGGTGCTGCGTGGACCTTGTTCTTCATTTTCGTAAACGGCTTTGCCGTGTTCTGGAATTTCGACGCCGCTGGTTTCCTGACAGCTTGTGAGTAGCTGCTTGCACAAATGTTTTGGTACTAAGCTGAGTATACTGCAGATATCAACATACCCATCTTCGTGGTTTTATACCTTGGATATAAAGTTTGGAAACGAACCCAAATTTGGGACCCCATGGAGATGGACTTTGTCACGGTTAGTGCCACTGTCGCGTTGATCTACTTACGCTTGTGTTCATGGCTGAATTGTGATTTTTAGGGCATACCTACACTTGAAGAAACCGAAGAACCGGAGATACCGCCCAAAAATATCGGAGAGAAAATTGCAGATATTATCTTCTAAATATGAGGAGCAAGCGCGATACCGTTATGATCTTTGTATATCTTTCTAATTGTTTTGTGTATTCTGTTACGTTTAATAAATGATTATATACCGACATGAGACAATAGTGTTCTCACAATCAGATTGTTCACTATAGTTTTCGGAATTTGCCCTGCATCCAGACGCGATACATTTTAATCTGGCGTTTCCTATTAACGATCAAACGCCTGTCCACGCCCAGTTGTTCTGCGGCGAAGAGGGGGTGTGGAGGACAATTGGAAAGAGGTGATAAAAGGTTAGGATGGATCACTGTCGGAGCGGGTATGGGAGGCGTGCACATGCTTCCTTCCGTTGACAATGACGACTCCGAGATGACGGAACATGAAGAAAGTGACGACAATCCTTGTTTTTCGGCATTTACTTCCGGGGAAGGTGTGTGTATATCGTTACCGTCTTCGTCCTGCGCAACTTCTGTTGTGCTGATGGTGGTTTCAAGTTTGTTCTCTGACAAGTTATTACCTGTAAAAAGCAAGGACAGTTCGTCTGGAACATCAGTTCATTGGTGTCAGTCGAAAAAAGATTCCAGAGTATCCATTGAGGCAAATCACCTAGTTCGAAGAAATAGACTCGTGTTTTGTCTCCTCGAATATAAAAATTTTCATCAAGCAATCGGCCTCCTTTGAAACGAAGCTGAGTTAAATCGTATCGGCCATAGTCACGGAACAGGACGACGCCGCCGGGTTTCAAGATCTTTTGATGGAGAAGTATCAGTCAGATCAAGAGGGGTAGGGGGGTTTACTACCTTGTGAACGTTGTTGATGGCTTGACCCCATTCATCGGGGTGAAGGGCGCTCATAACGAAGACCATGATCACAATGTCTGCAGACCCTGGAGCGAGGTCTGAAGGAAGACTGTTGGCAGAAGTCACGTCCCACACTGATGCTTGAATCTTCCCTGTCGGAGGATTTGTGTACAAGGGGTTGTTCTTGATTTAAGATTGGTGGGTTAGACTGTTCCGTTATTGATAGGCGTGAATGGCGATTTACCTGGACTAGCTTGACGGCATGCGATGAGTAATCATATGCACGAATATACAGTTCAGGATTTTGATTGGAGGCAAGTAGTGGAAAGACAGAATTCCCCGCACCTGTGAAGATTAGATGTTAGCTCTTCCAAAACCCATAGCAAAATGTATTGTTGCTCACCACAGCCAACTTCTGTAATAGAGACAGCACCTCCGTCGGCCTTGGTTGCATCCACGAGTTCTGGAAATTCGTTGTGAAGCCTACGCCACGATTACAAATGAGAATGATCGTATCAACGAGATGACTACCTTCCTACCACTTGCGATTCCGAAAGAAATTGTCGGCGTTCATTTTGTAAAAGTTATCCCTACATCTCGACATAGAATCAGTCAAGGTGATAAGGCATGGGTTTGGAGGCAAAGCATACCAATGCTTTGCAGGCTTTTCGTTAAGTTTGATCTTATCCTCAAGGGGCACAGGATTGAGTCGTTGTTTGGACAGTGATTTTTCAATTGTTTCTACTTGATCATCCGGGGGAGGGACATGATCCCAAGCATTTTGGCTCCAAACATCATCTTCTTCAGTGAGGAACCTACAGTAAAGAAGGTTTGCATCATCGAATAAACAATGTTGTGTTTCATCGCGCACCTAGATCCAAACGCGGGTTTGTTTTCAAGAACATCTTGGACAGACGACGCGACTTTTTTGTTTGATTCTGCCTCGGGCAGTGGCCTTGACATGCTGAAAGATGCAAAATGTATGCGATGATGATTTTCGCGGATCAAAGTCGATGATGATCAACAAGGAGGCCGGATTTACGGAGGAACGGAGAAGAGCACAGATGTAAAGCTCAGGCAAATCTGCAAAAGAGGGTTATGGTAGAGTGAGCGACAATGGATGTAGTAGTGCAAAGGAGACAGTGATGCGGCAGCGGCAGGACTGAGCCGGTGTCTGAATTGGTTGCAAGATTGTAAAGACACGGAAGAAATTGATGTTACCTACACTTGCAAACTTGTACATCGTCTCTCATCACCATCTACTATACCTCTCCCTCCTTCGTTCTTATGCAGCTACTAACGTCTCTCTCCTTCGTCTATACCATTCATCTGTGCTGAACTATTCCGCAAATCTCACTGATCCGTTTACACCATCATGTCCAGTGCCTTCGCTCTCGATACCAGTCATGTTACCCCAGGAGAAGATGCATTGAACGAGCTTTTCGATGCTGTTATTCGCCAGTTCTCGGACACCCCCATTTCTCCAGCAGGCTCCGAGTACCTGAACGATGTCTATGGAGATTCTGATATTGAGAGGCATAGATCTTTTGATGGCAGTGTGCATTCGATCCAGCATTCTTCGAGCTGTAAGTAGCCCCTCCAAGTATCTGTATAGCAACTGAAATGACCACACAGATACCCCCAGCCCATTATCTCAACACTCGTCTTCTCAGATACCATCTCGGCCATCTCCCTCACAGACCTCTTCATCTGGACAATCCCGTCCTTCAAGACCACTTCCACGGCCGCCAGGGGCATCGAGTGCCCCCACAATCCCCACAATCCCTACAACGAATACAAATATCCCCCAATCTTCATTCTCACAGTCAACTCCGTCTGCACCGTGAGTTCGATTCTGTTCGTACCATCATATGATTCTCTCATGCATATTCTCGCAGTCAAGTCATTGATGCCCCTACACCTTCGTCTGACAGAAAATCCCGCATTTATTCACGAGCACAGCCGAACTTGGAACCTATAGTGGACGCGCCAATCGACAATGCCGCTGGACCGTCTGGCTCGCAGCAGCCATGGAGTGGCGAAGCTGACAACATCCCCCCGACTTCGCCATCTACAGAATTTCCCGAGCATAACGCTTATCTGCCAGGATATGTCCGTTATGCGGCAGAAGACCCCAATGCAACTGCATCTTTAGGCCGTGCGCCGGAAGGTATTGATGCTTTTATACCGCACTATGAGGGCCCACCCTCATCAGAACCGTACGAGGAATCTGTGGTGTCGGGGGAGTCTGGGTATGACAGTCGCTACCAAAGCATCATGGATCCTCATTACCAAAGTATTGAATCTGGAGAATCAATAAGAGAGAGATGGGAGAGAGCCCCTGATGTTTCGACTTTTATCGGTACGTCCTCTGTCATTTTGTTTTGACGTGCTGCTGAGTTTCAATAGACGGGTACCTTCCTATACTCAATCCCCCAAATCCCTCCGTCTCTCGGATACCCCGTCCAGCAGACAGCATTCACGAAGAACCTGAGCCATATGAGCCATCGGTATCGGATTATACGATTCCAGAGGCGCTTAACGACAATGCACGTTCACAGACAAACGATTCTTATGAAACTAACCATAACGACTGGAACGACCCGGGCCCAAGCAATCTTATTAGAAACCCTACTCAGCTCATCCAGCAAATTGCTCGTTTTCAGTCAACACACCTGGAGTTACATGAAAAGGAAGGCGATCCTTTTGATGAAGATGACCGGAGATTTATCAATCCTGCCTTATTGTCGCACCTTGCAGTACAACTGCGCGATAAAGTCACCCGCGACACCCATGTAAAAGGAAGCATACCATATCCACGGTCATTCACTGGCAAAGATATTGTGGTATGTCATTATAGGAGTTACTGCCCATAGACGCATCGTAAACTAACACCGTCCCCAATAGTCAACTATCCATTGCATCATCCAAGAAAGAATGGGAAGGGAGCATAGTTATACCCCAGACCGCAAAGCAGCACTTCTCGTCGCTCGAAGCCTACAGACAATGCTCTTTTTCTACGAGGTAGAGTGGGGCGCGCAAGTACTACAAGACGGCGTAGAAGACGTATACATGTTTATGGATGACCAAGAGGGTGGCTCAGACGCGCCTATTGAGCGTGCAGAATTGCCGACGGGGGTAAATACGATTCTTACGAAATGTTATTCAGCGAGCTGTGATGGCGCAGGGTGTTATGCTTATGGTTGTCCTCGCAAGGTATGCTGCTGATTTTGTTGCAATGAATGGGTTTATTTAAAGCAATAATTATATAGGGTATGAAGCAATTGGCAAGCGCGATTGACGCACCCGAGCGGCTGATGCGGGAAGACTGGACCAAAAAGGTTCCAACAGAAGTCCTTACGCGGCTAAGCCAAAATGAAATCAACCGGCAGACGTGGGTCTATTGTTATCTGCATATTGGCACTTTGACAAACTCTGTACCATTAGGATCATACATAAGCTCATCAGCAAGGAGGTGCAATACATTCAAGATCTTGAAATCATTGAAAAGGTTTTCATCCAACCATTACGGACGGCGAGTCCACCCGTGATGACACCTCTTGTTTTGTCTGAATTCGTTGACGAGGTCTTTGGCAACATCCTCGAACTTCTTGAATGCAATCGCAGGTTGCTTGAGTTTTTGGAGGTTCGTCAGCGAGAACAATATCCAGTCATCCAGAGTATCGGGGATATTTTTCTAGAAATTGCAACGGAGTTTAGAATTGTCTATCCTACTTACGTAGGGCATCATCCTTTGGCTGAAAAACGCTTGAAGGAAGAGCTCGAGCACAATTTGGAATTTCGTCTCTTCATCGAGGTGAGTAAAGTGTTTAGCTGTTGACAGCGACGAAGTTGACTTCCAATTAATAGAAATGTTCTCGGCAACTCGCAGCCAGACCTGGATCAAGTCCCCGTCTGGATCTGAAACACTATCTCAGTCGACCAGCGGAACATCTACAGAAGTATCCTGTACTTTTGGACGCAGTGTATCGAGAGACAGATGAATCAAATCCTGATGGAGAATTTTTGTTGGAGGCTATCAACGCCATACAAAACTTGCAGAATGTTGCTCAGCTACGGACCTTCCAGTCAGCTATGGGTAAAGGCAGCACCGGCAAGTGGGAATGGCACAATTTGGTTTCGGAGGAAACAAAATCAAGTCTCACAAATGAGGAATGTCGAAGGCAATCGTGAGTCGAGAGCACCTACATTTTTTTTCTTTAAAATTGGTTGACTTGTTTTTTTCCGGTAGGGTAATCTTTGAGTTGATCAAAGGCGAAATGGCATATGTCAGAGATCTAGAGAACATCGAGACGGTCTGTAGCTTTTCACCTTTTCACTACAGCATTTTTAACTACTCCACCACAGATGTATGTGCGGCCGTTGCGTAATGCAGAACCTCCCATCATCCCTATAGAACGTTTGAACCAGTTCTTAACAGAAGTATTCCACAACTTCAACGAGCTACATGCTTATCATCGGAGACTAATGGATAAACTTCATGAGATTCAGCGTGAAGAGCACCCAGTAATCCGTAGTATCACTCCCGCAATCTTTGACGCTGCCTTGAACTTCCGGGAAGCCTACATGGAATATATCCCTAATTATCCTATCGCCGCCTATAGAATTGATGATGAGATGAACAATAATCCTGCTTTCAAGCAGTTTGTAAATGTGAGTAGATGTTGCATTTGCACGACTCAGATTTAACGCTAATCATTTCACTAGCATACTGTTCGGCACCCAGACGCGCATCGGCTAGATATGAAGAGCTTCATCAATAGACCAATACCTCGACTCTTACGCTATGAACTTCTTCTGCAGTCGATCCTTTCTGAAACACCCCCTTATCACGAGGACCGAAGCGAGATTCCAACCGTCATCGATTTGATCAAAACACTCGGTCGGGAAACAGAACCAGGTGTTATATCGTCCAAACAAAAAGTGGAGTTATGGAAATACAGCTCAAATCTAGTTTTCAAACCTGGAGAACATGTGGTAAGGAAGTCTGAAGTTGTCATATCTGTAAAGTTATGAATTCATTGGAGTTTAGGATATGGATCTGCTGAACGAACAACGTTCTTTGATTCATACGGGTAAACTCCTCCGTCTGGATAACGGGCAGGATCGCGACGAACTTTTCGTTATGCTCTTCGATAACTATTGTAAGTTCGCCTTTGGCATATTTGGGATGTCAATCCTGACACCAACCTATAGTTGTCATGACTCATCCAAGGGAAAAGGATGGTATCACCAAATATATTGTTTACCGCAGGGTACAGTAGCTCCACTTTCCTTTTTGAGGTGGCACTTATCATGCCGTTAGCCCATTCCCCTCGACCTGTTGTCATTGGTCAACTTCACAGATAATCCGGTTCAACGAAGCACTAGCATTCTTCGTAACCTTTGGAATAACGATAGACAACCCGAGACCGCTAGTGTATCTTCAAGATCAGCAGACAATGGAGATACTCGCCAAGTGTATCCTTTCACAATTCACCATAACGGACGGCTCGGTGGGCCCTATGTTTTCTATGCCGAATCGGCTGCATCCCGACTAGAGTGGAAGCAAAAACTAGACGAGTCGTTGGGTCTCAGAAAAGTTGTTCAGGAATCTAACAAAGTCTTTGAGATTGAAAGTCTTAGTGTCGACACCTTCATATTACCAGCATTGACCACCGGACCGAATTCTTCTGTTTGGCACGACGGTACTCTTTTCACTGGAAAAGTTACTTGTTCAGTTCCCTTCAGTATGTACCTTGGCTTCAAATTCTACTCCGAATGGCACATTGAATTATCATTGGTTAGATACTCCCGATGGCCGAGGACTTGTGGCGATCGGATGTGCAGAAGGCGTTTGGATTGGATATCGTCACGACTCCCGTTGTAAGTCAATATCCTCTTCCCTGTGGCGTTGTGTTGGATAGATCAATTATATCTTCAGCCCTGCGACGTGTTTTGCACCTGAAAATGGTTACACAATGTGCGATCCTTGAAGATTTTGGTTTGTTCCTCGTGCTGGCGGACAAGGTACGTGATTTATTGCGTCTCAGGTTAAAACAGTTTAGTCATCACAAACCAATAGGTCCTTTTTGCGTACCATCTTGAAGCCTTGGTGCCTACAACACCTGGTAGCATACATGCATCTCAAACGCCCCAAAAGATAAACGGAAAGGATGTTCATTTCTTCAGCGTCGGTGTTCTAGATGGGAGAACACTTGTGATATACATGAAGAAAAAAGGGGTCTGTTTGTATTCTTATTTTAGACTGCCCTTTGTTGATCTTTTTCTGCAGAACAACAGCGATAGTGTATTTCATGCTGTCGAGCCAGTCATTGGCAAAATCAACGAACGCCCCAAAGCCAGTGGCAGCAGAAGTTACCTGTTCAGGAAAACTCCCCCGGAATGGTTCCGCCCGTACAAAGAGTTTTCCTTTCCAGACGCTCACGACTTGATCTTCCTGAGGGCAAGAATTGCGGTTCTTTGTGCAAAGGGCTTCATGATCATGGATCTGAAGGAGTGCGTTGCTATCTAAGCTTCTATGATTAATACATATTTATAACCAATCTACAGCTATAAAAGTGTAACAATCCCGCAACGCGATGACCCAAAACATCCGTACCTTGCGAAACGTTGCGACTCATGTCATCCAATGGGGCTGTTTCGTTCTCGGGAAGACGAGTTTTTGTTGTGTTACAACGGTGAGCTGTAATTACGCATCTGCCCTCATGTATATCCTTAATGGGCGAATTTCCAGAGTTTGGTCTTTTCGTTGACAGACATGGCCATCCCAGTCGGTCGACGGGTATTATCGAATGGGAGGGGACAGCTGATCGCGTAGCTATGCACGCTCCCTATGTGCTTTTATTCGACACGCGATTTATAGAAATCCGGCACCTAGAAACAGGTCGACTCGTTCAAATTATTTCAGGCAACGACATTCGATGCGTTTGGGACGGTCGTAGCCTCGATAGCAATATGGCAGTTACGTCTGCAGACGGAGCTGAAGATCGCATGGAGCAAGAACCTCGAGTACACGCAGTGATGAACATGACAGATCTTCCTTTACAGCCAGGAGGTCGCACTGTTCATCGTGGTGTTATGCAGCATGTCTTCGAATTATTCCCCACCATACCTCTCTATCTCCCAGGCTCACTCTCCTCACCGACAACGGCTCCTTACTTCCCTCTATCCTTTTCACCACCACGCTCGCCACCTCTTCGACCACATCACATTTGACAGTCAGATCTAATAACTTATATCTACGTACTTTACAAGAACTCTACAGTTTTTTTTTGGGGGGAATGCGGACTTGGGAAATTGGAGCGCTTTCAGCGTTCTCAGAATTGCTGTGATGTCGGGGCCCATTGATCAAGGAAGCACGTGAGATTAATGTCGTTGTGACAGTTACGTACATTTGTCATCTCTTATGACAAATCTCGAGTCCAGACTGGTCTACGATGGCAGAGGTTATACGCCGAAGGGTTTCACCATGCCTAACCTTCGCCAATTAGAGTCGTCATCGAGGCTACTAAATTGAAGCCTATAGTCTGCGGTGACATCGTTACAGCAAGTGGTCTTACTAGTGATCATGCTTGAATGCAGACTGATTAGCTATTCAACTACTAACTTTCACCCTGAATACGAGTTGACTGGATCGTGGAAGTTGGGGACAAACTGACGAATGACTTTTTGGCGCATCTTAACCTGATTTCTATGAAGGGTCAAAGTGGGGTCTCCACGTTTGCCAATCACATTCGACGACTATTGCAACAGATGAATCGCGTTTCTGTCTCTTACTATTGGACAGAAATGGTGCCTGCGATATTATGGGTATAAGGGTTTGATTCTCTCCCTGAGCATGGAATAAAGCGTTAAATTCGTGGGGTTTGGTGACCCTGGGCACATTGATAACCGCAAGTTGCTCCTTTACAACAAGTAAATCTAGTAGTTTGGCCACCGGCATCCCGGGATTATGCGCCATATCGCGCCACTGAATGAAGGGATTTGACAGATGCAACTTCCCGCACCGCTGGATACATCGAGAGAAGCAAAGAAGGACTCTCATTAATCGTGGCTGTTAAGTAAGCACTTGCATTTGCCCCTATATTCACAGGGTTAAAGGACTAAACTTTTTTAAATGTATTAGGATTCAACATTGTTCGAATAGATTATCCACCGAAACACAGAGGTTGAGGGCTGTCTTTGTCTGTCACGAGAAGGTTATCGGCTAGTTCGTGGAAAACTACATACCCAGTCGTTTTTGACATTGACGATGTGCCAGTGCGTTGAATTGTAGATGTTCATATAGCCAAATGGTTGATAACGATAAAAGCCGACCGCCAACTCTCCCACCGTATGTCTCCATCGATCTGGCTGACGCGAGCTTCCCTATCGGAAATGACTTCTAGCATCCATGCAGGGCAAGTGCGTCAGGGTCTTAACTTGTGACTTGAGAGAGAGTACGTTCTGGTGACACTTCGTGGTCGTGTTTCACAATATAAAGCCTAGTGGTAATATAATTATATGCGTCCGAACTGACTTTTATTCTTTGCCCCGCTTTCCAAGGTCCGAAAACGAGAGCCACTGGCAGCTCGCCATGCTGAATCACCGGACAAGTCAAGAATCTACATTGCTAGGTGATGATCTAGTGGTCTGGAGAGGTTGGTAAAATCCTTCTTTCTGCAACGAACTGCAATTATAATGTTGACGCGCACGCAAAAGGCTCCCTGACAGCCGCTCATATTCTGGCAATTCTATCATGTATCTTTCGTCTTCACCGGCGCAAGATGACTGGGCAGTTTTGGTTAGATGATTGGTTTGCATTAGTGGCGTTTATCATGGAGTGTGTGTTTTTTCCGACGCTGTGGCTTCGCGGAGTGTCCTCAAGATGTACGTCAGGTCCTGCGCTTGCGACTTGTGTCCATTTTATTGAAGAACTATATCAGCTACTCTTATTGTCACTGCCTGGTTTGCCCAACTCTCGTTCATTCCTTTGATCTGGTATGCTCATGAACTACTGCAATCCGTTTAGTATTAATAACGGTAGTTAAAGGTCTTCTCGAATAAGTCTTGCATACTCAATTACTCGAGTCATTCCACCCCACCAAAAGGCTCGAAAAGCAAGCATATGGCTTGTCTACTTTTTTGGCATTGTCTGCTTGGTGTATCTTATCCAGACAGCAATTGAATGCCGTCAGGACTACGGAAGTTGGGCAAACAACTTTCCATACCAGTGCCCTTTATCTAGCACCGCAGCAATCTCCCGAATGATAAGTAAGTACTTCATGTGAGAGTGGCGTCCTTATGCTGATTGATCTTCCTTACACAGTGGACTGCATTGCGGACGGGCTATTAATTGCTATTCCGTTTTGCGCGTTCTGGCGCCAAATGAAACTTGCACAGACCTCAAGGCGTTTGATAAAAGCATGCTTTTGCGCCAGCGTGCTGACGACTCTTGTTAGTTTTCTCGCTTCAGGGATCCTGTTTTCCCATCATTATTCGAAGTCCGATACGGAACGGTCGGAAACAAGCTTCATGGCTTCAGTATTGGCGCACCTTGTGGTCTGTCATATTTAATACCCAGATGGTTTACTAAGTGACACTCACATTCAAAAAAAACTAGGCGGCGATATCCCTTCTCGTCTGCAATATGCTTATTATTGTAACGTCTTTTTATCGCTTCTTCAGAAGCACTGAGGTCGTAAAACAAAATAAACAACCTCAACAACAACCGCCTCCACAAAATTCTACAAGTCTTGTTACCGAAACTGGAAATTCGTCATCAAGTGGGGAACAATCTTCTCAAAACCAGGAGATCCACCAGATTCAAATCGGACCTTTGGTTGCCATTGAAGATACTTCCACTAGTTCAGCGAGCGAAGTCATTGTATTGACAGAACTTTTTGAATCCGATCTTATACACTCTCTACCACCTCAACAGAGTCAACAAATCAGCTCTCTTGAACAGAGTCAGATCTGTGATACAAATGGCACTGGTATAAACGAGCAACCTTGTTGACGTGTACTACTAAGGCTTGCCCTTTTCGTAGCATAAAATTAGACATCACTAGGACTCGCGATACATAAAAATGTCAATGTAACGCGTCGGCGTAAATTTTATCACAAGAGAAGAAGAACGTTACGCATGTTGATTTGCTTTCAACAACTTCAATAGGCAAGCGTCGGACATTCACCGGCTAACTAGCGACCAAATTGTTGCATTGTAGCATTTTAGCATCCAGGTTATCTACCCAAATTAGGCATCTTTGTTACCCTTTTGAGACATTATGATATGATATTGGTGATGAACAAGGCACTTGACATTGGCAATTGGGTGCAACTATTTTAAACCTCTCACGCTCCTGTAGTTGGTGAGCATTTCGTATACGCCGTCAAGCCACTGACTACCTTCGTTGTTGGGATGTTTCAATTCGATCAGCTGAACGTTCGACAGGCATCGATCCATATATTGTGATATTATAGCAGCTCCTTTTACGGCATTTGGTCCAGGATCGAATTCTTCACCTGGAGGCTTGCACACGGCAACACTGACATTTTCTAAGTGCTTTAATCCGGAAGCATCTGAATGCAGTTGAGTCTTCAAATTTTGGAGCGCAGTTGTCTCAGTATTGATGGTGAACGATAACTTCAATGACATAAGGGAAGGAGAATGCATTGCAATAATGCCCAGGGAAACTGGTGACAACGTGTCGAGGTCTGGCCGGGTAGCAAATCCCATGATTTCAAGATGCTGCAGCTTCAGCCATTTGCGATTACTAAAAAAGTTTAATATGTCATTATCTGTCATCATGAGGCCATCGATGTTGATCCGGATCGTTATGGGCTGAGATACTTTTGCTATGGGCATGAATGCATTCCATGACACGTATATATCCCCTAGAATATCGATTGACGACAGCTTGGAGCCAGTGTTTTGAACACACCGCTTGAGGCATGTAGAGACATGGAGATCATCCGGATTAGGTTGAGACTGTGTGCGAAGCAGAATTGAGTATGGCGGTGACCGGAGCCATGATATACAGATTCTGTAGCTTATGGAAGTGTGAAACGACGGACGAGTTGGTATAAACATGGTTCCGATCGAAAAATAGATACAGTATACGAAGAGTGTTGATCTTAGAGCATGGTTTTAAGACATCCAGCGGTCCCGAGTTTGATTGGATGTGAATGCGCAGGGTTGTGAGGGCTTTGAATGAAGAAATAATATGAAGTATATGATGTGTTATCCCAGCCAAGGATAAAGTTCGTAGCAACGGAGCTTCACGCGACGTTTCGCGCATCCAAGAAGCTACAAGTATTTCTCTGGTACAGTTTATACCATCAATCCTAATTGTGTCTAATTTGGAAGAAAGCAAGAGGAAATGACCGTTAAGATTTTCGACGGTTACTTCTGCGAGGGTAGGAATAGCTAGACTCTGCAATCCTGGAGTGAGATTCGGGTGGCACCAACGGGAGAGCATCGTGAACACATGGCTCGAAATGGGTTCATTGAATTTGGATAATCGCAAATGTCTTATGCAGCGACCATAGAGTTGAAGTCTCTCCAAATGTCCCGATTTGACAGGTTCTGTGAAGTTCTGACAATCAACAGATGTTGGGTTAGTTTAGGTTCTGCCAGCTTTTAGTTGGTATAAACATCACATACGTAGTACCATCTTGCATTTTCAAAACAGGTATGACGCGCAACAATTCCAGTAACGATGCTTCGTGCCACAATGCTCTCATCGCAGGAAGAAAAAAAGCTTGGCATACAAGGGAACCCCATAATAGATGTTGACTGAAAGCTTCTTCCCCAACGTTAGTTGCATAAAGGGTGGCAATGTCTGCGTGACCTCCGAACCCAGGGCGAATGTGTTGGAGTATAGTATCCAGAAGTTCTTGAGTCTTCAGCACTTGGGAACGCGCCTGCAAGAAGATCGTTGCACCAGACACCTCAGTACCACTATCAGCAGCTTTCGAAACGTTCGCAGTATTGATTATCACTCCAATGCTGCTGTTTTCAAGACCCGGTCAAAACAGTCAAGGCACAAGTCGCTGATGATGACTTACGCTGGGGCAGCCATGGTCAGTTAGCCAGGCCTGACCAAATATCCTGGAGAGGTTAACAAGGTGAAACAGTCTAAGACGTGGCAATAAATGATTGAGGGAAAAAGCCCTGGGGAATTGGAATTTGACGATTGAAACATAAATTACCACAACGCCAAGTTGCCCCTCGCTTGGCGGTTTTTAGGGCATAGTCGACCTTGGGTTGAAGCATGAACAGTGATGAACATGTCTGGCGTTGCTACGGAGAGACTTATGAAAGTTTATTATGGATTGCTTTAGAATTCAAGGTCGCGTGTCAAAGCTTCAAAAATGATTTTTTACCCACAGCTAGAACAGGGAAAAGAAAAGGAGGTTACTAGTAGTTGTGTTCGGAACTCGAAGTCCAATACTAGTTAGTGTTGTAGTGCTTCCATAGCTGCTCCCACTGACAAGACTAGTTGATCAGTACCCCACTGGCCAACGATGCTGATTCCAATAGGCCATCGTATTTCATTTTGAAGCTTTGTGTGTTCATCATTGTCTATATTGACGGGAATGGATAAGGCCGGTAAACCACTCAAAGAAGCGGGAACTGTAAGAACGTCTTGAAGATATGTGTCTAAGTTAGGCCCGGTCGTTTTAGCCTCGGAAAGGAGGGGAGCAGTGCGGATGGCTGAGGGGTGGATAAGAACGTCGACACATTGGCCATTAAGTTCTTGTTGTCGTTCAATCAGGTCAGAGAAATAGTTTGGGATGGCAAAGACGCCATTGAAATCATCGCAGATTAATTGACGTATTCTCTGTGCCTGCAAAAAGTAGTTGTCAAATGCACTTGCATCAAAACGGTCAGTATCTGCGTGGATTTTAATAGAATAGCTCACGTACTCAGCAGAAAGCGCATAAGTGCCAAGTAAGATACGTTTTTGGACCTCTTTCCCAAAATTGGTTGTTCGGGTATGTGCATATATTTTAGACGTTTTGGTGAGTTCTGTTCCTGGGGGAGGTTTGACGTATGATCCTAGAAAAAAAATTGAGTGGGTTGCCCTCAAAGTAAATCATTTCCGAATTACCATATTGAACACCATCATAGCGTGCCAGGTTGCTACTGGCTTCGGCGGTAGCTAGTACATAGTACGAGCTGAGGGCATAGGATGTCGATGGAAGTGATACTGATATCACTTCGGCGCCGTGTTCCTTCAACTTTGAGATCACTCGACGAACATGTTGGATGATTGAAGGTGACATTTCTGAAGGAAAATATTCCTTGAGCAGGCAATTTTCAAAATTGACGATAGTCGGTTGTGATTTTAAGACTTACTTGTGGTATACCAACCCGAAGCCCTTTCAAAATGCCAACTGCACCTTCCTTATGCACCGTTCTTTCTTCAATATGTTTGAATGCTTTTGCTCGAATTTCATTGGGTGCGGATGTTGGGTCTAGTTCATCGTATAACGCAATTTGATCTAAGCATAAAATAATTAGATATAAGCAATAATCGACGGTTTCATGACAGCATACCGAATACTTGTTTGGTAGTTTGAACATCGGTTGCCAAAACACCCACACAGTCAAGACTATCCGCATAAGAGATCACACCCCACCTGTGGAAAGATCAGCGACTATGGGATGATTTTAGGGCTACGCTGCACCTGCTGACGAGCCCGTAGGAAGGTTTGAGGCCAACAATGCCACAGTACGAAGCAGGGAGCCGAACGGATCCTCCAGTGTCAGTTCCTAAAGCTCTAAATTTTACGTTTAAAGATGATACAGTCATATGAGATATGATTTTTACTTACGCTTTACATATTCCTGCGGCGACTGCAGCGGCACTCCCTCCAGAACTTCCACCCGCAGACCTTTCTTCTACGAGACCGTTGACTTGGTAGAGACCCACAGGATTTTTTACTGGCCCATGAGTAGAGTGAATGTTGAGAGAGCTATCATAATATTAATAAAAACCAATCCATGTTATACTGGGTGATATTACCCCATTCCAAATTCGTCGCAATTAGTCTTTCCAATGATATCTGCGCCGCTGTCCTGAAGGATTTTGACAACAGTGGCATCAAAAGGTGATATAAAGTCTAAATGATAACTCTCAATCAGTAAAACAGACATGCAAAGCAAATCGATTCAACCTTTCAGCATTGAAGATGAGCAGGTAGTAGGCATTCCTGAAGTAGCAATATTGTCCTTCACGGCTATTGTAATACCGGACAAGGGAAGGCCTTCCCGTAGAGCTGAAGGAGGTTCGGACACATGAACAAGTGCATTGACATTTGCATTTTTATTGGCAATAGTTTGTCGGCATTGAATATGAGTCGAATATCGTGATATATGTGTTCGAAAATGCGCATTGGTCCATTTTGTGATTACATTGGTTTTCATTTCCCCGTCCTAGGTTATGACGGGTGCCACGTAGTGATGAAAATACGGTAGAAGTTACGGAACGCGCTCGAAAAAAGTTGGAAGAATGTCGTCAAAAACGTCGCGAGGAGCCGCGCGCGTCGACCGGGTCGCCGGAACCGTTATTTGTCAAACGCGTTCAGATCAAACTGACTTTTTGAAGGGCTATAGTTAGCTGCAAGTTCTTTCTCTGTATCATTGCTTTACACTCCCTCATTTCACCCTTTCTATAAAACTCGATGACAGTAAAACATAGTCAAAACAAAGGTGTCACTAGACCCGCGAAAAAGGCCAAAATTGAGGTCCCCAGCAAAACAAAAATCTCGCCCAGTCCGAAAAGAAATTCTTTGCCCCAGCAAGCACAATCGCGCAAAGTGACTACACCTCACGAAGATAACGGAGAAGAAATACACGGGATATCGGAGAAAGGAAAAGGAAAAGAAAAAGAAGTATCAACTGCTTCGAAACCTAAAGTAAAACGGAAAACACACGAAGAAAAGGCTCAGCTACCAAATTCTTTCAAGGTCGTTGCTGGATCGTATGAAAAACTTCTATATGGTCTCGAAGGCACTGTTACTGTGGACGAGGATCTAAAGTTAAAATATGAACTGAAACCCACTTTCATATTCCCTGCTCATGTGTCATGTATTAAAGCTGTCGCAGCATCTCCTCAAGGTGGCAAATGGCTCGCGACAGGTAGCGCGGATGAAATAATAAAAGTTTGGGACCTCAGAAGGCGGAAAGAAATTGGCGGTCTTATGCATCATGAGGGTACGCGTTTTCGTTATCTTCAATCCAATTTATCAGCAATAAATAACAAATCGACAAAATTGTAGGTTCTATTACGCATCTTACTTTTCCATCCAGATCGCATCTATTCTCAGCGTCTGAGGACGGAACACTGTGTCTTTTTCGTGCTCGTGATTGGGCTGTATTACGTTCATTAAAAGGACACAAAGGTCGTGTCAACTCTATGGCAGTACACCCTTCTGGAAAGGTTGCACTAAGCGTTGGAAAAGACCGGGCACTGCGGATGTGGGATCTCATGAGAGGCAAGGGTGTCGCAAGCACCAAACTTGGAAAAGGTATGGATTGAGATGCTCAAGGAATGAATTGGTTACTGACGGTTTATGCACAAGAGGGCGAAATTGTCAGATGGTCGATAGATGGTTCCAAATTCCTGGTACAGTCCGCTTCAACGATGGATGTTTACGCAGTGGTATGCTCAATAAACCAAATTTCTCTACAGCATTTCGCTGAGATCAATTATAACAGAACATGGACCTCCTCTATACAATAACCCATCCCTCTCGAATACATGACGCCAAATTCTGTAGTCGAGTTGATGGCGAGGGAGAGCTGCTCCTCGTTGCCGCCGAAGACCGCAAACTATCTATTTACGATGTTCCAAAAGACTCTAGCTCACCCAAAATTATTGCCCATTTGACAGGCCACACTAACCGGTGAGTTGCCTTGTAATTTTGATATATCCTCCCTCATTGAAACTCTGCTCAGTGTCAAAGCCGTGGACACCCTTAATATTGCTCTACCCGAGTCATCGGGACGGAAATCAACTACCATTCTCGTCACCGTTTCGTCGGACGGATTCATCAATTTGCACGATATAGCTGCAGTATCGAAGCTCTCGAACAAATCAGACACTGTGCAAGCCTTTGAACCCCTGACATCGTACGACTCGAAAGGTACTCGCCTTACCTGCGTCACCCTTGGTGATGGGGATATTGCAGGCGCATCTGCTCCTGTAGACGGTAAACGCAAGCGAGATGCTAGCGAGGAGCCTGACGATAGTGGTAGCGAAAATGATAATGATGATGAAGGAGATGCCGATGCTTTTGGTGCTGGCTGGGAAGAAGAGGAAGAAATACAAGAGGAAGATGAGGAAGAAGATGAGGAAGAAGGTGAAGAGGAGAGCGAATGAAGTTATCTTGGAATATAACTATTGCAAAATCTATGCCTATGCCCGTTCCTCACCATGGCTGCTCAGTCAGCAAAGTTGCAGCAAGAACTTGGTTGGTTGAATAAGTCATCATTTAAATGGTGAACTTGAAGCGCTGGTAAAATTACATGAAATCTATCGCACGCTTCCGACTTTTAGAACCTGCATCAGAGGCAAACGAAATAGAAACATCTGATGGTGCGACAATGGAAGGAGGGACAATCCCTGCAGTATCGGCTTCCCACATCGCTGTGTGTTCTTCTTTCTCTTCCGTTTCATTGGGCGTTTTCCGTTTCTTCTTCGGCCGATCTTTGGATTGCTTCACCTCTGAAGCGTCGTCTGCATCCTGATCCATTTCAAAAGAAACCAACACATTCTTTTTGTCTTTCTTTTTCTTTTCTTTTCTTTCTTTCTTCTCCTTCTTTTCCTTTGCATTGTTTTCGTTGTCGTTTTTCTTTGCCTTGCCTTCACGTGGAATGAATTTGGGCTTGAAAGTGTCGATATCGATGGGACCATCTTCAACAATACTTCTAGCCGACTTGAATCCAGTACCTGAGTTCGTCGGTGCCGCTGGTATATCTTGCTGATCATTGTCTTCCTCCGTATCAGAATCTTCGTCGTCACTGGCAAAAATCGCCTTGAAAACATCCATAGATGGTCGCTCATAGGTAGGCATCTCCTGTATAAGTGTTTCGTCATCCCCAACGGCTTCATCCTCTATACCCCCATCGCCTGGCTTAGCATAAGAAGCTTGAGAAGCGGGTGTTTGGCCTTGTCCTGGCACAGTGAACGATGCAGTGAATTTGCTCGAACTCGGAACGGGTCCTGTAGGCATCTCTGGTTCCGGATTAGGCTCTTTGACGCCGAAACGTTTGCACAGAAGTTTAGCAGGCAGCCATGGTTTTCTCTCGCGTGTAAGCTGTCCATACATATTAGCATGGGCAGCATGTACTTTGGGGCTGACTTTATCCTCTTCTTCTTTTCGTCTTTGAGCCTCTTTTGCTGCAATGTCTTCGTGGGACGGTGTATGAAGTCCTTCATGGATTTTGGGGCCCAGATCAATTACAGCAGCGCTGGTGAACCGGCCAGCCATAGCGCCAGAAATCGGTTTGAAGAGTGACGCTGCTTTAGCGTAGTCTTCGATTTCTTTCGTGAACTCTTCAGCATTTTGGCCCGGCATAGGTTTCAAGGAAGGACTCGATCCATCAGGGTTTGCTTGGGATTGCAAATAAGTGTTATACCGTGCTTGCTTTGCTGGGTTGGCGGTGAAAGGTTGGAATCCACGAAGGGCTGCTTGCGCGATATGTGGCTCAAGTTTTGAGCCAGAGGTTGGTGGGGGAAGGAAAGATCGATCGGGCTCAGTAGAAGCCCCTGCGGCCAGTGAAGAAGCAATAGATTTGATCCTTTCTCTGTCTTTTTGTGACATGTAGTCGAACACAGAACGAGGTACTGATGGGAGCGAGACTTCCCCGAGTATCTCTCCCCTCTTTTACTTCATAAATTTCGTTCCCAATCAGAGTAATTTTCAATGAACTCACTTGATTTGGTGTCCTTAATTTCCTTCCATGTGTATGAGGTTCACTTTCGGATGGTTTTAGATTTTCTTTCTCTGAATCCCACAACTTTCGCGGATTAGGAACCCAATCCGAGGGTACTTCAGGAACCGGAAACCTGGATAAATGAACCACCCCCGTGGTTAGATTGTCCGTGCAGACGAACTTAAACGACTCACCATCTGTCCTCGGCAACGGGCTCATCTGATAATACGAATCCAGCCAGAACCGGTCTACCGTCACGAAAGGAGTGAGAAGTAAATGATTGTTGCGTTGCCTGTTTTCAGAATATAGTTATTAGACCTTTGATTTCGTCTCTAACTACTCACCTCGGCAGGTCTCTTTTGTTTCTCTGACCGATGTCCAATAATGACGGTATCGTCGTCTTCACCCTCAGCATGATCGTAAGCAAGTTGCCGCCTTGAGTTATGGTTTGAAGTATCGTAGACGTCTAAATCATCTTCATCTGCATCGTTCAGTGCCCCTAGTCCGAATCCACCTGTGTATTGTAACATTAAACTGGCGAAGGAAGGCAAAACGACTGATTTAAACAGACCTGCCAACTTGGGACCTTTTCCACTATCTTCCGGCTTGTTACCCAAACTATCATTCAAGCTCAATCCAGGAGTATATCCTAAGCCGTGGTTGTTGTCCTTTCTCTTGACAGCCAATACCGGAGTATCACGCGGAGCGTAAGTGTGCTTGTTGGCTTCGTCGTCGTCATCTGCAATATTGAGGGTCGTTCCTTGATACCTGGAGCCAGTATTCGCATCAACAGCCAATGCATCTTGAGCTTTGCGCTGTTTGAGACTGATACGTGGTCCAATTCCCTGCCCAAGGCGCCATCCCATCTTTTTCAATATTTTAGAACCAACAGAATCCTTAGCCATCGGCAACATAGATGCTTGGAGTGCTCGTGTGATCGGGCTGAGAACAGACAGGGTCAGAGAGTAGGTAGAAGGGAGAATAGCTTGACGAACTCCTTGCTTGAATCATCCTCGTCCTCTTTTCCTAGAAGTTCAGCTCTGGTACCACCCAGGAAGTCCATCTCTTCAGTTGTATCGACAATATTTCGACTGTCTTTCAGATCCTGTAGATCTTCTTCATCCATGAAGTCTTCGGGCTTTGCCTCGGCTCTCTTTGCCCTGTCCCCACGGGACGACACAAAGGATTTTGGAGTCCATCCTGGAGTTATATTAAAATTGGCATTGGATGTGTTGAAGTAACTTTCACGCACCCTCCTTTGACCCGACAGTATTGAAGTATCCAGCAGAAAATCCACCTGTAAACGCACCGTGGAGTCTTCTTCGACCCTTCTCGTCGCGCACCTATTATTTCAGATTGAGAAACCCAAAGGCGAATGATACTAACAATGGACTCAGACTTCTTGTTTCCAGAGGGGGACGAACTCTCCAGTATCCTTCGACTTTGTTAAAGGTGGCAAAGGTGTTCCAATCTATCAAAAATAATTAACGTTTGAATAAGAACAGTGGGTTTGAACGGCCTAACCAGACAGAAATTCTCATTGGCTTTGGAACTTGAGGTATTGACCCCCAGCTCGTCGAGCTGGCGTTTTAGACGACTCGTCATAGAAAGTTTGTTTGCGGTGTGACGATATCCTTTGTTATAATCTCAGCGCAATATTGACCCGTTCGACGAATTCCCTTGGGAAGTAACAAAGATGTGGTTAATTAAAGTTGCGGATTCGTGGGCAACGAGTTGCGAGGTGCCTAGTGATAGTATGATATATATGCTTGTGTATTGGTTTCTCCTTGAACTAGGACCTATCGGTGAGTGAGGCGTCTTGACCTTTGAGTAGTTTGTAGTGGAGTCGCGTAAGAGTGAGAGATTGGATTTCCCAATACCAGCGAATCATGTGACCTTCGCGATTTACGCATCTGCCCTTTCCAAGCCTTTCTCCTGCCGATTCCCATACCAGTGATACCACAATTGTTTCTTGAATTCCACCAAGTGCAATATTAACGTACTGCACAACTACATCAAATTATCGCCCCTTATTTCAGAGCATAAATGCTACTTCATGCCATGACACACCGTTAATCATCTACCCTCCAACCCTTCGACGTGTAGGCAGCCTTCTCCTCCTGCTCGATGCCTCACCCCCTCCACTTCTTCACTACAAGGCGAGCATCACCGCTCATATTGTTTTTACTTGCCATTACTCCACTCTCACCGCCGGTACTCTCAAACGAAATGAGTCTCGTTCCCACAGCCGTTAACAACAGACGACAAGGTGGTGCTCGTATTGTTTCCTATCGTCGCCGCCGCCGCCATATCCACGTATGTATTCACCTGATCTGGCGGATTACAACCGCCTGTCTTTGAGCGCATTCCTGCTCTTATAAAGTTGGCCCTCATTCTATGCAATCTACAAGTATGTTGATTAGATTGTATCATGTATTGACCAAAAATTGGTCCGTTGAGTATGAAATATGACATTTTTCACATTATAACATGGTGCCTTCTCAGAACGTGCGGCCGCGACTGTTAGAAATCAACGTCGGACATTGGATATATGCAATCCATAAACTTTATCACCGTTCAATGTAAGTATTTGTTTGCTTCCATCTGCCTCGTGTTCTGATTAACTTACATTCGTTTTGCTATTCATCAGATTTAAACTATAGCGGACTTGAATTTATCGTAAGGGCAGGCCGTCTATTGCACCCTACTTAGCAATCGCCCTGCATCTGAATTTTTGCACCCTGCAATTGACCATTACAATGGCTTTCTCAAGCACTCACAACAGAAATCCCTTGGGGCGCAATCAGCATGGATATGTCTGTATGTCCTCTCGTTTTATCCCTGCTTTTCAATAGTATATTGTCAAGGCGCCATTTCTTACATTGGTATTGACATGGCAACTCACAGTAAAGGCTACCGACCCTGTTCTTCAAGAGGCATTGTACGAATATCATCGACAACTAATTACCAACGACAAGTTGATTTCGGAATTGCTCATGGCTGACCACAACATCAATATGAAGTCTGCTGTTTATTGTTTATTTTCGTCAAATCCTCGCTAACTATTCGCAACAGACCGCGAACAGTTCAAAAACGACGCATGGAACTAGGACTGCAGTCTAGTCGGAAAACCTTGAAGTTAATTGATTCTAATGAAGCCGAACAACTTGTCATTGACCAAATGGACCTCGATCCTGCCAAAAATATGGGTCCTCGTAAAATTCGTCACAAGATTTCGATGAAAACAGGAATACACCTCCCCCGTGATTATGTTGCTGACACCATGCGGATTCACGATAGCAAAGGCTTTGAAAAGCGCCACCCCAAAGCTAAACTTATCCATCGCGCAACCAAAGTCAACATTGGAAATGACATATTCGATAATCCTGGTCTTCCGGCTAGTAGCGCCTCTCAGTCATCGACAAATTACCACAACTCCACACCATTACCGACCTCAGAGTCTGTGCGTTCATCAGCACCTCGTCAACTAAGAAGTATGGCATTTCGGACACACCCGTGGTCTAGAAATGATGTTAAAATGGACAACTATAAATTCACCCGCTTCAACGCAGTTTATCAAGCAGACGGAAATGTTACTATTGACGCGGGCTTCACTGCAAACTTAGACACCATTGAAATAACAAACGACTGGGGTAGAGGTCAAACACTGTGGAAAAAATCCGACCCTCAGCATTTTAAATGTGGCTTCCTTGGGTGTGGGTCAACAAAACATGCAATTTATGTACGGTTTTGCCTTGATTTTACCGCCTCTGTATGTCAGAACTGAAATAAATTGCATTAAATCTATTTACAGGCACGGTATCAGGGAAAAGAATATGCCCTTGTCCAACCATATGACAACCAAATGGAGCCGTCAGAAGCCCGCCGAATTCTGAAAGCTGAATTGCAGCTTCTCGCGCAATGCGACGGGATCAAAAAAGTGTTCGACCAATATGTTGAAGAGTCCGAAAACGTCTGTAGAAGGTTCCGAGCAAGCATTGGTAGTACGTATTTGGCTCCACAATTTTCACTGGACACCATAGATCTAATGATTTAATACCGCATACACAGGCTTTTACTTCAATTTTGAAGGTTCTTTCTATGGCGAACTTGAACCTCTGTCTGCTTCGGGAAAGAAGAGCTTGCCGCATATTGCCTTTCTTGCAACCCCTATGCTTCCATCTGGACGATACGACGAACCAATTAAGAAATTTACTGGAAGCGACAAGATAGGGCCGGCATATGACATGATGACAAAAACAATTCACGCTTACGTCCATTTTGCATTCATTTATACACGAGGATCAATTCTCTTTTGCAATATGCAGGGTAAAAGGCATTTACCAGTGGTTACGAGCCATTAACAGAGACATATACTGATTCTTTTTGCACTGTTCTAGGCACTAAAGACCGCAATGGCCGCATGTGCTTGATTAACCCACATGCACACACGTACGTTTGAACAATTTCAAGTAACTTTAATCATCAAACTGAACGCGTTCATGATAATTGTAGTGCTGGTTCAGAAGATTTTGATGCAGTATATTGGGATGGAGGCGACAGGGAAATAGCGAATTGGAAAAAGCAACATCTTAGTGACGCAACATCAACGATGGCAACCACAGATCTCTGGAGTCTATGTGAACATAACAGTGTTTGCACCATTTTTGAATTGCGGCATCTCATTATAGAAGACCTCGAAGAAGATATAGACCACCGTGAAGGGGAGCCCTCAGAAAGCTGCTCTCTCCCCCGAGACAAAGAAAAAAGAAACAGCGTACCCTCGAGATATTCTTGAACAACAAAAATGAGGAGCCTTTCACTTGTACACGAGCCTGAGTGAGTCATGACTAGTGTTTTTATAGCGTGAACAACAACTAAACGTGGCAATTCACTTGTAACCTCTACACCGCAAAATCAAACTTGTTACCCAGCCTTAGCAATATGTGGCCATATTAGCAGCCTGGCATCTTTGAATTGAACATTGTAATGTTTACAAGTAGAGAATGTACATATTCCTAGCTTAGCTCTACCTAGTATAATAATGGAATAATCACTTTCTTGGTACTCGAACAACGGCCACGATCATTGGACATAATCTCATTAATGCTCAAAATGTCCAATATACTGAGAACCGGACTCAATGTGGTATTTCGACTTCCACTAGAGAGATTGATAGGTCCATAAACGAATGGGGATATTATGCGGCTTTGGCTATGCCATATATATACCCGGAAGCGCCCAATCTTTTGTGCGGAGCGAAGCATAGTGCTAAGATGACTATCAAAAATTATTCACAATAATCACGTCGGCCATCTCTGCTTAATAGTAAGGGCATTTTAAAAAAGCTGAATCTAAAAGTTGCTAGTCAGGGCTTGCGATTAACACACCAAATCGAAGCGTAATCCACTTGATTACTTGGATAAATTCCATCCAAACATATTGAAAATAAGTTAACAGCGCTGTAGCAATAGTATATACGTTGTAAATAGACACAGCAAATCTAGATGTGTGATACACCCGCAACAGATCCAAACAACAAAGCGTCCACTTTACCACCTGTCTTTTCGTCTAGCCACGTGTCAATGTTCTCAAACAGCTGCATGGCTACGCCTCCCTGTGCCTTTACAGCCTTTTTAGCAGGCCAAATCCCATTTTCTTGCATGCCGATGAAGTTCACGAGAATATCTTTATCATCCGGTGACGCACCGGGTTGAAGTTTTACGACCATGTCGAATGAATATGTGTCATGGCCATAGAAAGAGCCTTCCTTGATGTGATGGCGAGCGTATTCATCAGGAGGGTTGTTGTCCAAAGACCATTTGAGGACATGAGCATCAAAGGCGATAGCTAGATATCATATTCAATAAGTTTTGCATAACAGAACCTAGGAATTAATAGATACCTGTCCATATAAGACCGGGATGTGATACATGAACAGTGATATTTCTGGTTCCTGGTATCGAATTTTCATTGTGAATCACACTGGTAACAGTGAACTGTTTCTCATTAACCCAAGGAGAAACATAATCCGCATCAACCGTCAAGGGTAACTTGTATGGAGCCAAAAACTGGAGGATGGTCATGTTAACACCTGTCAGCCAGTAAGGTACAAATCACTTACAGCCGAGAAAGGGTATAAAGAATCCCAGTCACTGTTATAGTCATCCATAACCACAGGGACAGATTGAACCCCAGCCCCACCAAATTCCTTGGTGATAGCCTCTACAAGCGACTCAAAACCAGGAGCACCGTCCGCTGCAGCGATATGAAGATAATGTTCATGAGTCGTGATCTATGAAAAGCTTTCGATATATAATTGCTTGATCAATAACCATTGAGTGACGTACATTTTCAGAGCGTATAATGAAAAGCCTTTTTTGGTGCATCTCATCGAAGGGCTCCAAAGTCGCATAATACGCTATTGACAGTGTAGTTACCATGCTCATAAAGACAACTCCTTTATATAACGTTCGTTTTCCAAAGCGATGAGCAAAAGGTAACGTCAAAGGGAATGCGAGCGCTCCGAGAGATGAAACTATGATGGCAACAATATTGTCTGCAGGGGCATCTGCTCCCATACGGCCTGTCTATTTCGTCCAACGAGGAACACCATCAGAATTTGCTACTGAAATTTTTTAAAAATGACTCACTAAAGGAACAAACACTTCCACGACACCAAACATCAAGAGAGAACCAGTAAGAGCCGGGAGTAATTGACCAATTGCATAAGTCCATAGAGATATTCTCTTATTTGATCCCACAAACACAAGGTTTAATAGAAGAGCAACAAAGAATGGGAGAGCGATCAAGAAGAACATCGCAGCGGATCCAATGTTAACCATCTGAAGGGCAATGGCGAAAAAAGCTTGTATCAAAAGCATTGCCGTAAAAACGGATTGCTCATGGACTTCGCCGATCAGGTATTGGGAAGCCATAGCACCTATTGGATAGATTAGTACAACCGGATGTGATGCAGATATATAGGTGAAGGATCCCATACCCAGCAGCGCAGGTGGGCCATACAGCCCAATAGGAGCGAAGGGACTCTTAAACCAGCTCATACTCTTTTTTAAGGCAAATTTCATAATGATCGCAACTGCATTTGGTACAGCAATCGTCCCAACCATACCAACCAATACGGCCATCAAACCTTTGATTTGCTCCCTCCAAAAACCATGCCCTGTTTTGAGGGCTGGGGCCGGGTCGACAAAGGTCCATCGGACCAATATGACGGATGCCAGAAAAAGAACAGAGTACATGATCTTGGCAGTGGTGAACGAATACATGAAGAAAGTGGGCCCAACGTGTGCAAAAAAGACGGTTGTAGGGCGGGTGTATCCTTCGGTCAAAGCAGGGAGGGGAGAGCCATTAGAAGAGAGATGTCGAAGAAGAGCAAGAGTGTTTTCTCCCATGTGCTATTGGAATGGGATTTCAAAAAGTGTTTAGAAGAGCATCATGGTTTCAACTGACCTGAGCAACTCCTGGTTCGATATTCTCGACTAAATCCTGTTAAAAGGATTAAAGGGTAGGTATGAATATGCCAAGTTTACGCTTACTTTACGCATATGATACAAATAGCTGTTCCCAACCACGGCCATCTATAGCAAATGATGAGCAAAAGGAAAATAAAGACGAGAAGAGAATGGTGCACATCTAGACCTGTGACATTTAAATACAGTTCGAACTGGCGGAAGTCGGTGCTGACCAAGGTCAGTATGTCATGGGTAGGTAGGTGTCAAGATACATACTCGGACATGATAACTCCTGAGCTAAAGATGTCGTTGGCGAAGATGGTACCGTAAGGTCTGTGATTACATTTAGACATGTCCAAAGGCATGTAGGTAGAAAAGAAGCACCTTGGAACATGAGAATACGCTTCGATCATCTGTTCCGAGGTCGCCTGGAAGAGAATTTCCCTTCCAGTTGTACCAGCGGCTAAAATGCTCTGTTTAAGCTTTCGCTACAGATAAAATACCACATTCTCAAACCTTCAAGATTGATCACAGCTCGTACTCTGAAGGAAAAATAAGTATTGTATCTTGTGTATATACGAGTGACGCACGTCGAGGCGATAGGATGTTGAGTGGAAAACAAATGCGAACCGTCTTGCAAAGATTCTTCTGCGTGATTAAAGACTAAAACCTTTTGAGATGTGTGAAGCGCTACGACAGTTTACATGGACTCACGGAAGATAATCGCGTGTTTTGGAGACCATTTGGGTGTCTCTATGAGTACTCGCATACAGTCCAACATGATACCAACTGCCAACGCGTCGTCTGCAGCGCCTGGACTAGGTAGGGTGCTGTCGAGATGTGAATTGACGAGAACCGCATGTTCCATGCCTTCAGGCGTGCCGTCTGAAATTCGGACGATGATATTGGTGAGATTTACGTATGTCTTGTAAAGACGCTTTCCCATCATGTCGAATCTACTGACTATCAAAAAAATTCATTCGAAGGATAGAATTCGGCGTACCGGTGCCCCCCACTTCCCTCTTGATGCCAAACCTCACATTTTAGCTTTCTTCCGGTTTCAAGAACAATTTCTTCACATCGTTTTTTGACTTCCTCGGCAGCATCTACCATCCATGCATCTGCTAAAGCGTGTTCGTAAGTCCCGACGGTGCGAAAGCCGATGCCTTCCGAGAGATGCTGAGCGACTCCGAGAATTCGTTCTTCAGAAATTTGTGGTAGTTGAGTGTCCGGATTCGTTCTGCATTCGAGACATTAAACACGCAATAGTGTATGTGAATATCATAGACTGACAACGCGGATAGAGGTTTCGGAAGTTCTTGTTTTAAACAAAGTAAGTCAAATATGGCGACGGAAGCAAAGCTTGAAAATACTGACTGTAATGTTGCTGGTAGGCAAACCAAGGTGCCCCGACCAGGACAGGCGTTAACATGAATATTGAGCGCCATGCTCCCCAACGGATGCTAGACGGCATCAGTGACGAAGGGAAATTGAGAGCAAGAGCCCGAGGCCTCTAAATAGCTTTGTTGACGGTTTTGTCTCCTTTAGGACACGTTTGCTTACCTGTCAAATAGAGGATGTTCGCTGGTACTTGGACCAGTGATGGTCAATGAGGCTCTTGACAAGCCGACGTGGTGTTGTATGTCAGGTGAATGAGAGTGAGGTGAAATAAGAGCAGAGGGTTAACAAACTTTAACAAATGGGCCGCGGTGAATTTATTAGTGCCTCGATCAGGTACCGAAATGGCTGTTTAATTTTTCACGCGTCATGACGCGTTACTACTTTATTACATTGTCCTCTGTTTACTATATACTTATATCACAAGTCAGGCAACGCTTCGCTTTTTCCCGCCTTTTCGCATATTCAATTCACGCCAAAGGAAAAGTTAGTCTACCAAAGCCTTAACAGGTGCAGAAGGTCCAAGCTTCAGTGGGCGGACCTGTCGAAATTGCGGAGAACCAAATAGACGTCAACGAATTCAGACCATATCGTTAATATATAAGTAATCAGTCGCTACCATTATTCTGACGGACTCGAAATTTTCTTGACTCTCAGTGCGCTAATTAAACAATTGCAATTGCTGTCCATTATATTTTGAACTTTTCACCGATGTGCTCTACGAGCGTGCCAAGTCGACTGAGGCGACTACTTCCAGAGATCAGCCCACTGTCCAGCTGACTCCGACTTGCTTCAGAGCAAGCAGCGAAAGCACGACCAGAGGGTTTGAAGCTACACGTTCCGACTGGTGTGCTAATTTTTCGCCTTAGAATCTGGCAGGATGCCAAATTAGTGAGCGATATTCCGGAATTGTGGCCGGTCTATTTTTAGCCTGTGTTACAGAGGACTCCCTCGTTAATAAATAGATACAGCCGTTATACACAGGTCAAAAAACAATGTAAATGGCATCTTTACGGATGCTCATGGGAAGGTTTGTGGGGGAAGGGCGTCAAAGGCCGGGCAGAGCTTGTCCCATGCCACTAAAATGCGGTTAGCATCCATCTCACCCAAAATCTACATGACGTACTTGGATGCTTGCTTTTCGCTATGGTTGGAATATCTTCCGCAAAGACAACGGAGAGACCACTGTTATAACAGCGTCAGTGATCTCCATCGGATAACTTATGTAGCACATAAACTCACGCTTCGAGATGCCAGTCGACATGGCTGCATAGACATCAGCATCTTTGGTTAACGTTTAATTGTAAGAACGTACCAATGAAATATCCATGGTCCTGGGTTATCCGTCTTGAACCGAATCGTAACATTTCTATTAGGATCTGATCCTATGCTAACCACGTCGCGCCTGACAGGGTTTATGAAATTGAATCCTGTGCCATCTGCGCTTTCAATGACAGAAAATTTATGCTGTAAAAACTCAATTTGGATGATTTATTGGAGTATTTTCAAAAACACTCACTCCATGGAGATGCATTGGGTGCTGAATTAAAACAGATCAGTTCTCAATTCACTAAACAGAGATCTCAAAGCCTACCGGGCTCGCGAGTGACCCGCTGTTCATCGAAATTTCTATGACCTTGTTGGGAGGTAGGCCATACATAGAACCCGGATTGAGCAAGTCCTGCGCGCGGCTCTTGCCGCTGAGAATCTGCAGCAAGACTGGTATGGCAGGGGGGGAATATGACACATTGTTTACAGTGTATTTAAAGGCGGAAAAGTCAAATTGAATGTCCAAGTGAATCTTCACATCCGCCCCGCCGGGGAATGGAAGCCCAGGAGCAGCAGGGTTCACTAATGGGTGAAGATTGGTTTCAAGTAGAGGATTGTTTACAGTGCTATTGGTTTTTGGATCTTCCTTACGAGCACCAAGATATCTCAGAATCCCAGAGTTGATTCCATTATCGAATCCTTTTGTGCCGCTATTGGGATTGGCACGTATCCAATAACTTCCGATAGGTTGGTTGGCATTTAGGACAAACGAGTAACGCTGGCCCGCCAAAATATTAATTTCATCGACCACAAGAGGAGCAACATTAACTGAATCGACTTCGATGATGGTCTAAAACCATATAAGCAGGACAATCAATATGCAAAAGAATAATATATACTGACCAATGAGTGCCCGTCAATCGAGAATGTGAAGTCGGGGTCGCAAGAAATAGACACCAGTCGGAAGCGATACCTCAAGGCAGGCACGACGTTGATTACGGCCAGAGGAGAGTTTGGGCCGCCAGCATAGCGCCCCTTCCCATTAATAAGGGTAGCCATTGAAACAGGTGGAAAAGGTATAGTCGGAGCTGCCATGTGATACCTATTGAAAATTGCGCGCGTTGATTTTGAATGTTTCAAACTTTAAGCATTAGAAGAAAGGGCATACCAATCAGAAAGCGTGATAATAGTGGATTCTGGTGATCTCGGTCAGCGCCCAGGTGTAGACCCTGTTAATTGCTAATTTACATACCGTCATCGATATCATATCTAGAAATTAAATTATCGTTATGCGGATTTAAAACGCCTGACTTTACACGTACTCACTTTGACCTATGAGGATCTGCAGGGTCATAAACAACCAAAGGGCCTTTTAAACCATCGCAATATTGAGTGGCTAATACAAGTCAAATTGTTAACTGACCGCAATGCTAGCAGTCGCGGCGTAATTTCTTACAGTAATGTGAGTGGTACCAATAGGTGCCAGCTTGATTTTGAGTGCTGAACTGGTACATAAACGAGCTTCCAGGGACAATCGGACACTGCGTAACTTCTGCCGTTCCGTCCGCCCATTGTGTTGCTTGCTGAGAGAAACCGTGCCAATGCTATACAGTGTTGAAAGGCATACCCATCAGGAAAGGTGTAGGTACCGAAGTGTGCATGTATACTGACCACACTTGTGCTCATCAACATGGCCTTGTCTTTCAACTGGTTTACAACATTCAGACGAAGTGTTTCTCCCTGATTGACCCTAAAAGTCGGTATTTATCGAAATTTCCACACAAGCGAGAGTGTACCTTCACAGCGCGGATGGTTGGTCCAGGAAAAACGAGAGAATCCGGACGGGCTCCAGCCAACACAGCGCTGCAAGGACGCAAAAAGAATTAAATATTTGTCAAACACAAACAAGTTGAAGCATACGAGCGACTGAATCCATCGGGAGAAATAACTTTGTTCCCAATGTACAAGTTGGTAGAAGGTCCGATAAAAGCATAAGCGCCCACTAGACACGAAAGCCCGGCGAAACCATAGGAAAAAGTGAGCATATCTGCCTTTGGGTTATGGAATACAACCGTCAAACAGAAAAGAACAACACTTGAGGTTTCCACATTGCTGGTTTAAATACATATTTTTGCTTCTCCAATCTAAACCAAATGTGTCCGGTGTTTCGATCCCTGTGTGTGGATGATGTGTTAATCGAATTCTTCAAGTCCCGGCGGTCCATGTGTCCAGGGTTCTCGAGGCCTCGAGTTCGTTTTTCCTCGAGCGTGCCAAGAGAGCGCTTCTAAATATCATTGTTAGTTGTCGCGACGAGGGAGAAAAGAGGGCGGTCCCACGAAACAGAGCAGACTGATTTCTGACCTCGGTTTTTGATTCGGTGATTAGGTGTATGCGACGCCGGCATTCACGAATTAATCGAATGCCAGCGGTAAGGTTTCCTCCTCCGGGGTCCATATGCTTCTCGAAGGCTTGAAATGCATCCCGATGTTACAAATCGTCGCTAAATCATACCTTTCGCTATTTTTATGTCATTGTAAGTGACTCCAACCCGAACCGACAAGACGACGGACCGAAGGCTGGGGCATTATAAGAGGAAATGTATGTCACAGACAAATACGAAATTGTTTGATCAGAATTTGCGAAAGTGACCTATGAGGTGCGTTGGGCTGTGAGCAGATTGTTATTTTGTAACACTGCAAGTTCGAATCAAACGGCTATTTGGCCTAACTGGCGCGATATCAGATCAAAAAGAGAATAATTATCTGAACCGTGGCAAATGAATCATATACAATTCGATTTCCGAATGAAACATCGAGATCCTCATTAGGAATTTGTTGACGAGCGTCCTATGAAGATCGCTGATTAGGAATCTCCGAGACGTTGTGCGCAGGAATAATGTTGCTATATGGTGATCAGACGTTTTGCGATGAGGTTTCGGCGCTGATGGGAGGGGTACAATGGATGGCCTCGAAAGTCGTGCACAAGTCCGAAAAAATTTGCATCTGCAATTTGGACGAAGCTCGGCTTAGATTTGTTGCAGCACTCGAAACATTAAGCAGCAAAATCTTCAAACGGCGAACCGAAAAGGCGTAATGCCTTGACGGAAGGTCTATGATACATCACTTTTTTCTCCACCTAAACTGCGGAAGAATTCTGCATATGCATGATCCACGTCAAAGGCCAACTTTGCAATACCCGTCAGGCAAACAAAGAAAAAAAATGAGAATGGTGTCTCACCTGACGAGCCTGGTCTTCTGTCAAGACTTCAGAAGCTTTCATTCCGTTCAGCGTAATTAACCTAGAGGCGATAAGCGAAACATGGAGGGGATTTTCGACAGAATATTTACCAGGAGACCATGCGACTCCGCCCTTCCCAATCTTTGCTTCCTTTAAATCTAGCGTAACCAGTCACAAGCTCTTGTAAAAGTGGATGTAACTGATCTTTCGCCCGCATTCGTAGTTTCAGGCCATCCATAAAGGTAATAAAATCCTAAGTGCAAACTATGGCGTGGCGTCTGTTGTGAAAACGTGAGGTACTTACTTGCGTAGTCTTCGCTATCCATTTACCAGTCTCGGGCCCTGCTTCACTGGAGTGTTCGACAGTGGCAGGTACCCCAACTTTCAGTCTATGAAGGGCAGCTGGATGATCCATCTGCGTTGCAGTTCAAGATCGGTGCATTCTGATATTGAATGGAAAACCACAAACGCGATAACGCTTCATGAACTCTTCGACACTGGGTACGTCTGATCCAACCAATTTCAGCATAGTTTTATACTGCGACAGCAATCGGGTACATGCTGGCGAATATCTCTTTAGATACAGTGCTATTGCTCAGCACAATGTCAAGCTTTGAGATGAGAGATGTCACTCACTCTGCTGCTGTGATGGAATCTCGAACATAAGCGCGTTCCAGATAATCGAGGGCAGTGATAATGCCGAACAAGGTAGCCAACGTCGTATATTTCTCTCTCTCCGCGTTTGTGTTGTACAATCGCACTTCTTCATCAAGAGATATTGCGGGATTCATATCAGGTGTTAGGCGAATGACGTCTGAGGACTCAGGATTCAGGGATGTAATTGTTTGTATATATTTTGGTTTGACAGAAAACAGTATATCACTATTTTTCAGTTCAAAAATTTGAGCCCAAAAAAAACCATATGTAAAAAGACAATTATTGGCATTGGCAAAGATGAAATCAAACAACACACCTCTGCCAAAAGTTTCAAAATTATTGGCCAACGTGGGGGTCGAACCCAAGACCTTCGCGTATTACGTAAGCGGTATTAGCACGACGCTCTAACCAACTGAGCTAGTCGGCCTACGATAATGTACAAAATTAATAATATATAATCTTAATGTCACGTGAATTCGTAGGTACGGTTCACTGTTTTGCATAAACATCCTCTGTTCTTCTCGAAATAACCCCACCATGTTTTTCATAGTAAGTGTGGTAGCCCGCTACGTTGGCTCCTTGCTGTATCTGATTTCTTACAACGACAGAAAGAGCTAACACATACCATTCTTCTCCACCCATCATACTTTGGGCCACGAATGCTGAGCTTTCTAGAAAACAAGCTGTACTCAGATGTAGAAGGCACATGCTCAGGCCAGTTCGGATATATCATTGCTGTGGTCTCAGTTCTGGATATAGGGAAGGGTATGGTTCTCAGTGGGAGTGGGCAGGCAGAATTTATCACGAGATACCGAGCAATTGTCTTCAAACCTTTCAAAGGCGAAGTTGTCGATGGTGTCGTGAATAATGTCAACAAAGTGGGTCTTTTTCTGCTGCTTTGTAAATACAGTATTAATCTAGGGATCAGATGGGATTTTTTGCAGATGTTGGACCGCTCACGGTCTTTGTATCTCATCAAGTATACACCGTTGGCGTCCTTCGAGGTCTTTGCTTACAGCTCTCCTTTCCAGCTTATTCTTCCGGATATGAAATTTGATCCCAATTCAAATCCTCCTTCCTTTGCATCTGAGGATCAGGTACCTTTTACCATTGACTAGTTTTCGTTTTTAACTTATGTTACTCAGATCATTGAAAAGAACACAAAAATACGGCTAAAGATTGTTGGCACGCGTGTTGACGCGACGGAAATTGTACGTGATTCTTTTTTATTCACCAGAACGAATAAACAATGCATCCAAGTTTGCCATTGGAACGATAAAGGAGGATCATCTTGGGGTCATCGACTAATGGGTTCCCATGCTTGATTCGTTTTACTCATACTTCGTTAATGTTTATGGGCTGTTAGGTGTGTCAGCACCCTTCTGATGTCAATTTTTACAAACTGACTCATACATTGAAAGCCTTCTATACCAAGAGATTCTATGGGACATAAGCGCGCCTTAGTTCTTACGTGCATTTTGTCTTCGCATAATTGTACAACATTTATATCATTTTTAGCCTAGGTCGAAAATCGTGTCATAAGGTGAAGGTGTCACAAACTGTGTGCTGTCTGTGTATATTCCATCTACGGCACCGCACATTGCATACCGTTCTGCGTCAATCAGCTTTTCACATAAGTACACACCCCCAAGATCTGTCTTCCGCGTCTCGTCGTTGTTGTACTGCTCTCGCCCTAGCCAAAAGTTCTTCATTCTCCATTCGTTGACGTGTTATCCTCTGTTCGAATGCAATCCTATGCCGGCGAGCTTCTGCCTCTGCCAATTGTTGACGCCTGCGATTTTCCTCCTCAACCAATCTCCTGCGGTTTTCCTCGACTAATCTCATGCGTTCGTTTTGATCCAGTCTGTTGTGGACGTTCTGCAGTTGTGGTTGTGCTGGTCCAGCATGAGCAATATGGAAGCCAGCTGCATCATGATCCTGAAATCTCCATTGGCCTCTTGCTCCTTGTTGTGCAGCTATTCGCTCTCGTTCAATCCTAGCGAGTTCGTCCGCTTGTTCCGCTACAAACTGACGGTTTTGTACATCACCCAAATCAATGCCAACTGGGGCCTGATCGTAGATGTTTCCATGCACAGTATTCATATGAACATAAATCGTATTTCCGTTGAAAGGTCCTCTGTCATCAGAAACCGCCATACAACTCCAACAGATATGTGCTCCGCATTTGCATGTCATATGGTTGCAACCTTCCGTTTTTTCTATCAAGACATCGCATTGGGGACAGTTTTTATACCCGAATTCCTTCGCCAACTCCTCGGTCAATCGTTGTTGTTCAGCCGGATCTTTGAGAATCCTTCGTTCTTCGCAGGTCATCCCTTCGTGAGCTTCTTTATCACACGCCGGGCATATGGTTGAAAAACAAGAGGGGCACTGTAAGGCAGCCTGCATAGAACGCCGACGATATATTTGTTTGCAATCAGGTGTGGTGCAATATCTCCACTCTTGTGGGTGTTGATCGAGATGATGAACCAGGGCAGCCTCAACGAGGGCACGGAAAGTGCCCTCGGGCAGAAATCTTTGCATGAAAGGGATCGGAAAAGGGACGTTGCATGTGGCATTGTTGCCCATACACACAAGGGGGAATGTTTTGGCATCAATTGCAGAAGTTAGAAAGTGTTTCATACACCCAGCGCAGTACATGTGGCCGCACGCTAATTGCTCAGGATGGGTTACTTCATCTGTACAGATAGGACAAGCTTCCTTTCTTTCTTCGGCATTGGCAGTGCAGCTGAATGATCTGCCAGCCTTGTTACATTCGTCAAGCATCCTCTTGAGATGATGATATGCTTCCTCTCCTCCTTTGACTGTAATGCAACAAGGCCTTGATGCAAGATTCAAGACAACATTGTCTTCTCCCAAAAGCTCGACCAATTTTCCCAATCCCTCTCTAACGAAAAAACCGACAGAGGCACGGTTCAAAGACCTGGTGGTTTCTCGCTGGCTCAAACGGTCCACTTCTTCTTTGATCATTGGGCAGACTTCTGCGATTAGATGTGGCTCTCCATACACTCTAAGAGTCCGAGATTTGAAATCAGTGCGAATATACACCTTTTTATCATTGAAAACGCGACTGAAGAAGGGTCTTGCGCTGTGAGTCATCCACGAAGGATGCCAATATTCCGGTGGAAGCCTTTCTCCAGATACCATACTCTCCACTCTGACTTTGAGTTGTCCAACCGCTTTTTTATCCTGGCCCAGAACTCTTATGAAAACGTCCCCACGGTTTCCAAGTTTGACATGCACATACGCATCCCTTCCAACTTTGGCCGTCGATATTTCATCCCACTGCCTCTTCTACGCTTCATATTGCTGCGCAGGGATCTTGATTGTATATCGCAGAGGTTTGGGGGGCAACCATGGCTTAAAGGTGGGCTTATGCAGCCCACATTCTAACTCGCTAATTGTGGTGTGGGCATTTTTTGCATCTTCCCATTCCTCGAAATGCACTTTGACTTTGGCTTCGCCAGATGTGTCTGTGGTGCCAACGTTTATGACTTCATAGGAATGTTTTAGGACACCAGGTAATTCGCCAAGAAGCTCTTTGATTCTTGCGTGGGATTCCTCAATATTGAATGAGGATGACTTCAGTAATTTATGGTCCATTGTACCCGTGAATTGATGGAAATCGGGTGGGACAGACCCAGTAATCGGAAGGTTCATGAGTTTGACGGAAGCTGGATTAAAACTTCTCAACCCAGCGACCCCTTGTGGTCGCTCGTTCATCACAGCGCGAATCTGACGGCCTTTCCATGTCGTCATATTCAATTTTTGTGACATGGTCTGCGCTTGCTCCATGCTATGATACCCAGCAACTATCGTATCGGAAGGAATTTTCCATGAAACAATCACGAAAGGGGCACTGTGTGTCGTGGTATCCATGCTGGTGCCGATTGTATTGTTATCCAATGTGAACGACAAATATTCATTGCGGAATGGGATGCCCTCAAGACCCGGTGTAAGAGTAGTCCCATATTCTGAGCTGATCAGTACAGTCGCTTCCCGTTTGTCCAATTCGACCTTAACTTGCCGAACGAAGAAATCCGATTTTGATATTCCCTGTTGAAGAAAAATATCTTCAATTTCCTCCGTTCTGGCATCCATGGGAAGGTTTTTCACTCTCATGGTGCATAAGTCGAAGCCTGCAACGATTTTCAGAATGTTCAATCCAGCACCGAAGGATACCAGGCTGGAATCCAATATAGGGTATCGTTCGACGACTTTCGCATCCTGTTCTCTACGAATCTGTATCTCCTGAGCCTGATTTGCTGTCCGCTCGACATTCAAAGGATCTACATGGCTGAAACGACACCTCTCGCCTCTTGAGCATTTTCCACTTTTCCAGTCCCAACATAGTTTGGTGTCGACATTGGTGCTACGGGGTTGCGCATTCCGTATACCAGGAACAAACGACGGAAGATTTGAATTGCTACTTTGAATATGCTGAGGAGAATCGCGAGCGCTTCTGTCACGGACGTTCAAATCCTTGCTTAACGGCCCCCTACTGAAGGCTTGATGAGCTAAATCTTCCTTATCAAGGACCACTAACTGATTCAGGGGTAAATTTCCTGGTACCACTTTCCCTACATCTGCGATAGAGGCTTGGTTTGATGTCTTTCGTGTATAATTGTTAATTCTAGGACGTTGAATAGATATACACCCAAGTACCTTTTGTCTCCCCTTTTCCTCGAGACCATGGCGAAACTTGCAGGTCGATCCAAACCTGCATTTACCCTGTAACCAATGATGGCATACTTTGTCTTGAGTTCTGATATGACGAGTGTTCAAATTGTGGTCCGGTGTTCGACTCGGTGCTTGCATGGTGGTGTGTATACTGGAAGGAAAGAGGGGATGCTGCGGCAAAGGTTGCGGTTAAAGGGAGGCCTCAACACGAGGCCGGTGCCTACTAAGTCAGTAGGTGCTTCCTTTCACGCCATCCCCTTTGAGACTCGTAGAAAAATTGGTGCATATAAGTACCTTTGTGAAAAGACCAGCCCATTCAAGGCACACCAAAATTCTTGATGACGAGTTCTCTGTGAGTGAAAAAGAATGTGCAGAAACAAACAAAACATTATACAAGAGATAGTTAAGAAATACATAATATAAATTGAAAGCATAATCGTGATTATAGCCATCAAAGTTGCCATAAACAATTTGCATCTCTATTTCCCAGCATTACTCGTATCGCCGCTAGTCCCAGGTCGAGTTCTGCCATGATGAGCAGGATTTCCATCGTTGTCAATCGCTGCCAGAGCCATCCTGAAAATGAGTTAGAATGAGACTGGCTAAAGGCAGCATAGTACTGACTCATAAGCTTCTCGGCATTGTTGCTTCGAGGCCGAAGTCTTCCACTTCTGCTTGGCATTAGATGAGAGCATCTCTTCATCGATATCTAGACGAAATTGACAATTTCATAACCATTGATGCTGGCAGAGGTATATTGCTCACTTTTGTCTTCGCCCAAAAGCTGAAGCTTATCCCTGGGAACACTTTGCCTACAACGAATTCATTGTGACTGACCAAATTGAGGAGGAGCAAATGCTTACCATGACGCCTGTTTGTCATAATATTGTACTATGAACAGTTTTATCTTCCTTTTCATTCGCTTTTCCTTGTGAGCTTGCAAAATATTACCAGGGACTTCTGAATTAGTATCTGAGTGTACTACGGCAGGCCACCATGGGTAAGAGTCTAAATCCAACGCATCAGAGCCAGGTTTTGGTTAATCGAATTCTAAACATACCGGATTTGGCCCAAACTTTCGTGATAAAAATGTCAGATTGTGGCAAACTAAAGAACAACCGAAACTTACCGACAGTCCCGTCCTCGTATTGCTCCATTCGAGGGGCTTTCCTTGGCCGAGGTTTTCGTCCCTTGAAAACTGGTGGAGGAGGAACGTGTACTGGAGGCGGCGGCGGCGTAGGAGGAGGAGCATCCTCTCCATCAATAAATTCAGAGGCATCCGAGTCATCGCTCAATTCACTCAGTTCAGACTCGTCATCGTCTTCACCATTACGAACAATTTCTTTCGCAGAGTTAGCCTCGACGTCTTCCATGGAGGCGGGAGGTCGTAGAGAGAAATTACCAGAAGTGATTTCCTCTGGTTGATCTGCAGATGGCTTGATTCCAGAGATAGTACTACTTCCTGCAGAGATGGACGTTCCATCAGGGCCAAGGGCGGCTTGCCGCCTTTTTTCTGCCTTCCTACGCATGTTGCGCTCGCGACGAATAGCAGGTGTGTCAAGTTTCTCAATGATAACAACCCCGTTTGGTTGAGTAACGACATTGAGAGGTCCGTCCACCTCATTATCACCCAAATGTGATCCTGCCCGAGATATGCTAGATGGCTCAATGTTTCGATGAACGGATGGTCCTGCGCCCCTTTGCTCATCTATATCCATGATATCTACGGAATGATCAGGATGGTACTTGCTTTCAGGAGGGACAGAAGACGACGGCGCAGTGTTCGTGCTATTGGGATCATGGCCTTCTGAAGGTGCTGTGCTAACAATTGACAGCCTTAAACCTCCATGATCTACACAAAGGTAACATCAGCATCGGCATTATTGTAACTAGATCAACGCTTACCAGTTTTCTGCCGCTTCTTCGGGGGAGGTAGGGCTTGCCTCTCGGTAGGTACCCTACCACCACGTTTCTGGTCTGGAGGTAAGATCCAACCAGCGTTGAACATGTTGAAAGAATCCCTGTTGTCGACATGATCGACGAGCATTGGCGTGGAGGGCTGGCTGATTGAAACGATGGAAGATCGCTTCTTTAATCTCTCCGCTTTGCTATTCTCCGATAATGTCTCCTGTTCCGAAGGGTACAATGGTAGGACAGGCCCTGAAGCCGAGCTTGAACTATGAGCCTCAGCCTCAAATGCTGCCGCGATAGCCTTTGCATTTCTGGTACGCGGAGCGCGGAATCCAGCTGATGCATCTAAAACTGCATGGAGATCCTTTACTTCCTCTCTTGCCAGGCTTCTTCTCAAGCGCTCCTGTGCCTGTTTTTCCTGGTCCTCCTGCTTCTCGAACTCTGAGGCTGATGACCGATATCCCGCTACTCCCACCGCCTCTGCAGCCTCGCGAGCTTCCTTATTGGCCTTGGCCCGTTCCGCTTCAGCCTTCCTGTCGCGCTTAGCCTTTGTCTTACGAGGTCTGGCATGAGGAACTGGTGGAGGTGTAGGCGGATGAAGTGGAGGTGGTTTGACTCTCGCGAACTCATAGTTCAGTAGCGAAGTCACAGGATCGGTCTCCATTTCCATGTTTAGATCTTCTCGTATAGGATTTGAGGTCATAAGGAGTTCCAGAACATTGACCGGGGATTCAAGGTCGCCAATAGGTGGTACAGAGTTATTTTCTTCGCCTTCTTGCTTGAGCTCCGGGGGCATATGCGCCCAAGATGACGGATCGTGATGGTATCTAATGGACTCCAGGGAGTCCAGGACTGCTCTCGTCTTTTCCTTAGTCTTCTTAGCGGTGTTGTAAAAGTCAGTCTTGGGTTGGTTGTATAGTAGTGCATTGTCTGACACAAGTTCCAAATCATGCTACACTGAAGTTAGTCGAAGAAGTAGGCGTTGTGTAATTGAGGGAAAATGGAAACTCACACGAAATTCATCGAGGTTCCAATACTGGTGCTGGTCTAGCTTCGCGTCAATGATTGTCCAGCACATGGGGTGTTTAATGATTTCATAGTAATCCGGGACATCACTTTTCGAAACTGGATTTTTGAAGTAATCGTCTTTGTCGAGACTAGTAGAAGTAGTCAGCCAACAACCTATAATAACAGGGAAAAAAGCTTTACCCTTGTACAACTTCAAATGCATCCCGTATAGCCTGATGTGAAGGGAAAAGGGTCTGAGCTAGCACGTCATAGATAACCTCCATTTGCCTGTATTTGCGAATCTCCCTTTTGCGACAAAGATCTGTTAGACCTCGAACGTTGATCAAATCTTGTCGTAGACGTTTAAGTTGCTAGAATGCATTAATTAGATGAGTCTCAAAGAATAGACTGCGAAATCATACGTCGATACGCATTAGTCGTTCTTCCTGGGTGAGCACTTTCGTGGCTGCCGTCGAAGTCCAGGGTTCCAAATGTAATCTTTTCAATAAAGGAGCTCCTCTTCGAGCTTCGCGCTTTAAGCTCCAATATCGGCACATCTGTTGTAAGAACTCCTGCTTTTTTCTGATATTCAACCGCTTGATGTATATCAAGATGCGCTTTACGATAATTGCAGGCACCAATGGCGGCCCTGGTTTGTATGTCTTGGCGTACGCTCTAGCGGCCTTCGAAGTGTTTTGTCCCGCTCGATCTTGTTTTTCCTCACCCTCCAAAGCAGTTGCACGCACTTCTTGTTGTTCCGGCTGTGGATGCATGAGACAAATGCAAAATATAAAACATTAAAGACATACCGGCAAATGTTTGTCGCAAAAGCAGGTCAAAGACGCAGGCTCTGAGCCATGAGCGCTTTTCATTGGCATTAACAGCTTTTCCTTCCGCGCGCATGTGGCATGGAATGCCACGAAACATGAGGGTTTAGTGCATTGAATGCACGCGCCTTCTCTAACTTCACATATGCTGCACCTCTACAAACATTAGCAAGTGGAATGAAGCATGCCATAATGACTCACCAGCTTCCATCGTTGTTTAGAAATCCTTTCCACTCCAGTTACAGGCTCCATGAAGACTTCGTTCGCGACTCGGGTTTCCGGTATCCAGATTGCACACAACAAATGAACCCATTCACCATGCGTTGTTTGCTTAAATGCACCACCTTCGTTTGGACACAAGTAGCAACTCTGACGGTTTGCATTAAATTATTATTTTAAATAAAAAAGATCGCCATACACACCACAGGGTTTTCAGGCGAAACTGTACACTTCCTGCAAAGCCACTGTCCTTCGGGAATATAAGGTACTCCATAACAATCTAATTTATATTTTGCGTCAAGGCAGAGAGATAGATCCAGAAGTAAAACGTAACTCACCTTGATGCACAGCCAAATTACAGCCGTCACAGAATACAATAGCATTACTGTTTTCTCCCTCTGAATCGTCGCAAATGGCGCAAGTAGAGTCTTCGGATGGCATAGCAAACTCTGGTTTGGGAATGTTTTTTGTCTGTAGTGCACAGAAGTCAAAAAAGGGGCTGATTCGGAAGTAGGTGAGAGCTTACCAAGTCAAACCATTCTTTTTCCAATCGATCCATGATAATTTCGAAGTCCTCCAATGACACGGTACCGAAACCATTCTTCTTTCTCTCAGCATTTACAAGGTTCAACCAAGCTTCGTCTGATATAAGTAGTTAAACGGAGTCAACAACATGATGGTGGAGTGACGATATACCTTGTTCATCCATATCATATTCAACTGTCTTCGAAAGGTCACTTTCCAATGGGTCTGTGAAAATGTATCATTATGAAGTACTTTTATAGCAGTGGTATAGCTACCTGTATGCCTGATGTAGTGCTCCGGTTTGGTAAAGTATGCGTGGGTGTTAACTGTTGTATTCATGATTAGCATAATCCGGGGAGCTGGTGCACTAGGCCACTCACATCCAAAAGATATAGCCTGTTTGGAAAAACTGCCACTTGGTTGTTTAGATTTTTCATCGAGTATGATTTCGAATTCGACTTTAGGCAGAGCCACTGTCTCCGGTGTAGAAGGATGGTGTCCCCGAGCCATGATTCCAGTAATCCGTTCGAGATATGTGAGTTATCGACGGTTGCTCGATGGTCCAATCGTTGAAGACAATCTCGAACAATCTTATATCAAGTAAAATCTTCAACAAGGCCTTTTTCGTAAGATTAATCACCCATACGTTGAGGTGTATGGAGAAGCAGCGGAGAGGAAGTGTCGAACGCGATGATGACTAACCCTCATAGTAGAGTTGCGTCCAATGGAAATCAGGTTGACACTTGCGTGACAAAGACCACGTGGTGACTCTGAAACAGAGAGGACTGACGCGCCTATGAGACGCGTGTCACAAAGAAATCCTTCAGGCTCTCGACTCAGAGATAGAATATCAAATGAACTACGTATACGTTTTCCATGGTCAAACAAGAAGTGATAATAATGATATTGATTGTATATTCCACAGACCCAAGTCATAAAGCATGATATTAAGCTAAATTACAGTTCATCCCTGCTTGTCCCTGTGGCTTCAGCAGCTCGTTGTCCAAGAGGAACTTGATCGGCGTCTGACGGTGCCTTGACATCTGGGGTGGCTGTTGGAGGATGAGTTGTGATGGGAGCATCGCCAACAGAAATGCTGGGTGTTTCTGGTTTGTCGAGGGGCTCCTGGGGAACTTTCTTTTCTGCTTGTTTCTTCTTCATGTGTTCGGGGATGCCACCTATCATAGCGCCATATCCGTGGGTATCATGGTAATTGGCCCCGCCTTCCAACATTGCTTTTTCAAAGTCAATAAGATCTGTATATCCTCCATGCATAAGAGCAATCTTCTGTGCTTCCTGCTTTCTTTCGATCTCTAGCTCTTCAGGATCAGGAACGAATTCCTCTGCTTCGGCCTCCTCGATGATCTGGGTCAACTCGGCAGTACCATCCAAGACAGAGTCAAAGAACTTGATCAATGAATCATGTTTGAGGATACCTAGTTGGCGTGAACTAATTAGAAAGCTGGAAATGGCACAGACAATAACAAGTAAAACGGACCTGTATAACGTATAGGTGTGGTGGATCCAGCGGGGTATATAAGTACCTTGCCTTCCTTCGTATCCTCAAGACCCATTTTAATTGACGACTTGCCTTTGCGGTCACGATGTGACGCAAAGACAAGGTCAGTATGGGAATATTTGTTGGCAAGCACCTGCCATAAGAGCGGCACCTTCTTATCCTTTGTTAGAAGAAGGGTGCGGTGCTTCTTGACGTTCTGTAGGTGGAATTCATCAATATACATTTTAGCATTTAGATGGAAATAAAACGAACACTCGAAACCCATCCCGGAATATCATCTACTGAATAAAATTTCTCATAGGCTTTAGGAACTCGTCTGGTAGCAAAGTACCAAAAACCACTAGCAGTCCGTTCCGCATCATAGAGAATGGGGGCCTGTGTATTTCCCCTCGGGAATAGCTGTATTAAGTGTCAGTAACTGCTCCGGCTAAAGAAAAAAGACCATACCTTGACGGTGGGGAAGCCTTGAACGCCCTAGAGCTTCGGTCAGCACCTGTCCACTCCGAAATGGATATCACCCACCTGTTCTGCGCAAAGACGCTTATTTTTCTCAGCATGGCAATTAACGGCGTAGGTGGGAATAAGAGGATAGAGTCCAAGAGCTGCCTTGCTGTACTCCGGCACCATTTTCTGACAGTGCTACAAAGTTGGCCTTCAGTTTACGCTCTAATGTAAATGCATAAAAATACCTACCCCACACCAAGGAGCCACAAACGCGACCAAGCTCGTTTGCTAAAGGACGTGTCAGCTCTGCTTCAATCAACTCTAGGTAACAGACTTACGTTGGCCTTCATCGCTTGCTTGAATGTCTTCGCATCCAAAGGTTTCACAAGTGAATCTTTCGGGAACAAGCCCGCAGACACCAATGAAGGGGTCAGGGCAAGGGTGGTGAGAGCAATGAGCTGGGTGGCCAATATCATGGCTGTAGGGTCTATCTTCTCTCAAGGAGGACTGTGGAAAGAGATCTTGCGATATTGAACATGGTATTTATGGAGGATTCCACCGAATGCACTGACGTGTCCTGATGGCGGTCACCGTGTCACTTGTTACAAAAACACTTTCCCGACGTTATGTGGTTCTTGTGCCGGTCTTTCTTCAACCTCTTCATATACAAGGTCAATATCTGATCTCACATCCCCAAATGATAGAATATAAGCCAGATCATCAGGCTTAAACATGGCCCAAACGACATGATTTTTCTGAAAAACGCCAGGCAAAAGAACGCATTTTAAGTCGTATATATGCCAGTCTTCTTAATCCGGCGCAACTTTGTGCTGGTTCTCGCAACTACGGCAATATTTCTGACAATCTTTAGCCGGTTCCTTTGAGATGAAGCGGGATAACCAATGTACTGGCATTTTACCACGCATATACTCGTCCCTCAACTTATTCTCAACATTAGTCCCAGAAGGCAGCGGGTCCGAAGATATGGACATTCAATGGCTTAGGATCATTTCCTGTCAATCTTTGCCGCTCTTTCTCACCAAGGTCCGCACGTGGAAATAGACTCGACATTGTCTCGGGAGTCGGAAGGTACCTCGAAGATTATTACCGTCCTCCGGTTCGTCAAATTGCTTGTTACTCTGAGAGTAAATCTAAAATATATGTATATTCTTCCGAAATCCGGGCTCACTCCAAGGGTTCTATTAAAAGGACTTGTATTTATTCTCAAAAGCAAGATAATAATGGTAAAAATACATCCCGTGCGCAGGTAATAAGTCAATATTGATACAAAGCTAGTCATTGGCAAGCACCGTCCGTTCAGTATCTCTCTTCTCGTCTACACTCCGCGATGTCTTCTCCATCCAGAAAGCCAGACTGTGGAAGTGATGCAGAGGAGAGCTGTAAAAGCGTACCGTGGCAAGTGGTTGGGATGAATTGTGTTTGGATTTTCTGGCTTTCTAGCATTCCTCTCAAATTGAGCAGCATTCTTTGTCCGTCGAGTCAGTATCGATTCAATTTTTAGGACACCTCAACACACCGAGAACAAACAGCTGACTGAAGCGCCCTCCCAATTGCAAGACCATAGAAGAAATTTTCTGGTTCCAAAATATCGAGGATGAGATTTCCGACACACACGGCTGGTGTCTTTCATTAGCGACAAGTTTTGAAGGCAATATGCTTGCATTTCTCACCCATAAAAACTTAAAAATGAGGTGCGTCAGCAGCAAATCCACAATAGTGTTAGAAAGCTCACCGAAGTAGTACAATAGCTCTGCGACCCCAAAATGAATTAACACATATTATGACATATCTGAAATGATGGTGGGCACTTACCATCTCGCATAACCATCGCCAACACTGTTGAACGGCCGACCCCGAATCGAATACGAAGTTTCCACAATCCATTTTCGGTGCGTTCGAAACATGAAATAATGTCTTCAAAGAATTTTTTGACCGTCAGGGCCAGAATAACTACCGCAGAACAATGAGAATATATTAGACATCATGTCCCTGCGGCAGACCTACTTGTTTCAAAAGCAAAGAAAGGTATCCAAATCATAGAAATTGCCGTTGTGCATATTGAAGTGGTGCATTGGGCATAACAATGTGGGTAACCGATAGGTTTATCTTGCGTGACTGACAAAACGCAATACCAGGTTGGGTAAATCAATCGGATATGTGGAAAATAAACCTTACAATCCGTTTTTACAATTATCAACACAAAACATACGATGATGTGAGCTGTCGTGATCTGCGGCGATGACTGGTCAGTAATGCAAGCCCTTGTTTTTTTTGGAAGAGTCACTTACGGCGCATAATAATATTAGGGTAATAAATAGAATTTTACTCTTATACAAAGCAGTTGTCCGCAAGATGCAAACCCCTATCACATGCCCATTAGCTTGGTTAAACGAAATTGGGAATGAAATACAAAATCACATTCAATTGTGAGAACTGAAACTTGACTGAGAACGCCAAACGATACCAAGAAGCTACGACAGCTGTATAGTTTAGGATGTTTGTAAGCGGGGTATTTTGCAGGACTCAGCCAGAGATGCTTACAACTATAATAAATTAGAGCGTTATCCTTGTTGGAAAGAAAGAAATTACTCACATGATCGGATGGAGAGGCCATAAGCTCATCTATCGTTCTTTCATTAGCCATCATCGCATATCTCAACTACGACATGGACCTCACAAAGAAAGCTGTATAGTACAGTGACGAGGGTGCCATATCGATTCTAGTGCATTGTGAGTTCCGGCGCTTTGACATGCACCTATTAGATTCACCAAGAAGAATAAAGAGGTCCCAAAGGTCTTCTTCGCACGCCATACCCTCTCCACCTGTTATGCACTGTCAACGGATACCTCCAAAACTGTTTCCGTGCACTCAAACCTCAATATCCAGCGAGATAAGCATGTCCCATATTAGAATCGTGACGGCTACCACTGTCGGCCGAATGTCAATTTCTTCCCGTTACCCGAGGCAACGTCGAGGCATACGAACCAGACAAGTACTACTTTTCCGGTAAGAAAGCGTACGACGAAATATTACATCTGGCACCTACTTGAGTAGTTTTGAGTGACAACAATAGATCAATTGTTGTCGATTCGTAGTGTTGATACAAGTCTGCCATCTAGATTGTGTCCCCTGGCCAGTCAAGGGTGACTGTAGAAAACGGCAGACACTGGCGGGGAGTTGTGGGGAGTGGTTAACTTAGGGTGTCTCGAGGGGTATCATCAAACTCAACACTGAGGCCTTTAGTTTATAGCGTGAAGGCCGGGGTGACTGGCTGAGCTTACATCTGAAACCATTCGGAGAACACCAAATGACGAATAGATTATATCCGATGCGGCTAAGAGCAAGTGAGGAACTTCCCAATCCTGATTTAACGTTCATTAAGAAAGCACACGTGCATTTACTGATGTCTCTTGAATCAAACCAGCACATTCCCAAACCTATCCCTTTGCCAGTAGTACACGACCGTTAAGTGTTGCCATAAGTACAGACAAATCCATGGTACAAGAGAACTTTGTAGTCTTTGAATTATCTGTTATCTTTATCTTTCTTATCAATCAGTGAGTCGTTTTTCGTGCGTTTATCTTTATCAGTGTCCTTGTTGGTCGGAACCTGTCACGACTCGTCAAACAGGGTAGTGGTCTCAACCCGTGAAGTCTTTGAATACACAGCAGATTGTTGCACAAGAATATTACTTCTTACTAGATTTTTTCACTGGTGGAAATCATTGTTAGTAGTTTAGTAAGAATAATTAATGCGTGAAACCCGCTCGTTGGAGCCAAGCTCAAGGAAATGATGCCCATCATTATATATAGTGGATTAGGTGATCTAATGTAGAAATAAGATCAAAAGGTTGTTATGATGCTTTCGGCGTCCAAAGACAAGTAATCTCTAAAGGCGTCCAATGCGATAACTATGCTTAAGTTTTAGCGTAGTAGTGTGAGACGTTACTTAGTTTTGAAGGCCTGAATATAGCCTCCAATCCTGTCATGGCATAAATATACACCGATAATCATCTGCGGTAAGCGAGGTAAATAGTACACTGAAGCATGTCAAACAATATGTTGTATTTACAATCAAGTGCTCGTTTGCACCAGATACTCATAAAGATACAAAAAGCGAGGGGTAGCACCGTTTATTTTTTCATGTATATCTGCCCACTGAATACCTGCCTTCTGGGCCTGTAGTCGCGGAAATATTCGTTCTGGAAAGTGGATCTGCAAACGCGTCGATGGTGTTCCCAGTTATGTGTGGTCCCATATCATTCAGGCTGATAAACGAATTGGGATAGTCTAATTGGGACATATTTGAGGCCTTAGTTTCAAGTATTCCTCGTAGGTTGAGTAGTATCCTGGGTCAATGTTTTTATACATGGTGGATTCTTAGAGACTGCCATGTTGTAAACTCACCTTGAACAAATCGTAGCTTGTAGACTTTTCAGCAAGCCTACAGCGAGATATGATGCGAAAGGATCAAAAATCCATATCAAGAAATTGCATATGGATATAGCTGCAAGGAGGCAATCGTAGTAACATAAGTGCTCCTCAAGAAAATTGCACTTCTTTGGAAGTACTGACATATAATGACTGAACAGAGATATTATCATCACACCGACAATTCATCAGTCTATATGGTAGAGTCGTATGAAACAAAAAGGTATACGGACCAATATAATACAAAATTCCTAAATAAATAAAATTAGTTGATAGAGTCAAATCATGTTATGGCTGTAAAAACCGACCATCTCGTGCAAGAATTTTGATGATATTTGCAGATCCTGTAACCTTCAGGTATTGGACTGTCAAACCGCCACGTTAGAAGCTATATATACTTTGTATCATGATTCATAGTACGACAAACAGGATTGATATGATTTCCAAACAGTAAGCACAAATACCACTATCAATAAAATCAGATGACGAAGTTCGGACTTAAAGATAGACAGACAACTCACTGGTCTCAAAGCAAAAGAAAGGGATCCAGAATGCGATTAACAATGGTTGACACAATGAACTGGTGCAACCTGACAAGCAGCCTCTGAACCCAATAGCGCTTGCGGGTATAACTAATGGGTGTCATATCGTGCCATTAGCAGAAGGAAGATACCAATCTTACATGTTTCGCGTTTGAATACGATTAAAAAGCAAGTTAACATGATGGCCATTGAACACTTGCAGAGATTGAGATGATTAAAATTTTCAGTTCAATCTAATATTGAGGCTTACTATGCACAGGCAAACGAGCACACTCAGAATAAGTTTGTTCTGATATAACGCATGTGTTCGCATTATAAGAACACCTTGAATCGTATGTAAATGAGAGCTCGAATGTCCGAATAACAAAATATTAACGACTCACACTCAATGACCGCTATGGATACCAGATCCAATATTGTCGACGATAATTCATAGTTTTTGCAACTATATTAAGATCAGGACAGGACGTAAGAATGGCCAAGGATACTGAATATCGTACAACTGGATCGAACTTCAGAGAGGCAAACTTCCGGATGTTATAACTTAACGAACCTTGACACTCGGCGAAAGCATAAATTGAGCTTGTTGAAAATGAAAGAATTAAGATTTAGTCATATCAGCGGAAACGAATTTCGCACCAGAGAGATCGAAACCGAATAGAAGAGGTGGAATATATCGGTTCTACAGAATAGTATCAGTGACTGGCAATCATTGGTTTAAGAACCATTTCTCACAAGAAAGAATAGAGTTGTCCCAAGCGTCTTCCTCGCCATCCACACTCTGGCCACCTAGAAAGCGCACAGGGAAAATGAGATATTATGCATACACATATTCGAGCCGCACCTCTGCGTCCAGCGTTAGAGCCATATCGTACAATAAGAAGGAAACCGAGGCCACTATGATGAGAAACAAGGTTGTCGTCATTGACAAAGAAAATGGGATACGATATGGCAACATAACCAACCAGTTGCGTACTTGGTCAAATGTCATTAATGAACTATGAATGAGCTCAAGAACAACAACAAAAAATACCTTCGTTGCAGATATGCTAGTGAGGAGACCAGGCATGGATGGAATGCCATTGTCCATCGGGACACTGAGCGCGTTCTCTAGATGTCGATCAAATTGTTTTGTTTGGAGGGCTTCACGAGGAAAAAAGCAGGGAGGCGAAAGGGGCGGTCGTTAAAAGCCCAGTTGGTCGCACGACTACTTGATGCCGAGTCAAAACGATGTAAAAATATTTTCACCAACAATGGATTGGCGTTTCACAAGTTCAGTGAGAACGATCATCTAGAACGTATATTGCCCCCGTATGGTTTACTTTAGTGCGGAGTGCAAAATTCCATTTCAGGTCGAATCGACGGGTTTTGTTCGGGGTTGAGGCTACTATGAAAATGATTTTGCGTGTGACTCTGCAACTGGGTAGAATAAGGCGCATGCAATAGAAGCATGTGCACATGTCGACCATTATTGGACAACTGTAGGTATTCGAAGAAAGATTGAGGCTCCATTCGACCTTTTTTGTCGTGAGATTATGGGTTAATGTGCACTTTCTGGAAACGCATTCAGTGGGGATCTTCCGAGCAGCTCCCTGTGACATATGTACGCTTGAATTATCCATCTGGAAGATCATCACTATCTGTTCGTCTCCTTCCTGCCCGTCCTTCGATCTGTCGCAAGTGTCAGAGCTATGCCACGGCGTAGCAGTCCCAAGTGTCAACAATCTGCAGCAGAATAAAGGGCGGCATCAGAGTGGCTGTTGATAAGAGTGACACTGACAAAAAGTGACATCTCAGGGCCTTTTAATATCTTCTCACTAGGGGCAGGTGTACCAGCGTGGGAGCCACCTTCAGGGCTCGGCCTTTTCTTCCTCAAAGAGGTGTCTTGCTGATACAACAAGAAAATTAGCGCCGTCAAAAAATTCATGGCTGGAAATAAGCGGTGCTGGAAGACCGAGTGTTATGTTTGGATTCGTTTTGCACCAGTCAAAGCGAACTTGGCGGATCCATACACTGGCACTCTTTGTATATGTTCAGTGCTCACGGAGTTGGGTGATCGGAGATGGTCCTTTAGAGGAATGATTAAAGATGTTGTTCATCAGCTATGTGATCCCAAGATATCTCCAATATTGACGTACATTTTTAATACTTAAAAGTAGGTGGGTAAAAGTGAGCAGAATGATCAGGACATAAATACAGGACAACATAAAAGCGTCAACATAAGCACACGAAGTAAAGTTTTGTTACAACGTCACAGATCCGTTCGATTAATCTGTAGGAACTGTTTGTTACTCTGATGATATATGAAAAGAAAAATTCGGCACACCTCCTGCGCAAGGGATATCCATTCAGTTATTGAGCGGTAATATTCGTCATTGCCCTTGTCCACAGGTCGATCAGCATGCCATAGAGTGAAGGAGGAAAATTGAGCCTGAGGAGTAATGTGGCGGACAGGAAGAGTGTCTTGTGCCTCGACGATCTTCTGTTCTTCTAGTTCACTGTTGACGTCGGGAACATTCTGGGTAGCATCTGTTGGCATGTTCTCGCCCTCGTTTTCGTCCTCAATCGTCATTGCGGTAGGTTTTGAAGCAGCACTGCGAGTTAACCGTCCACGAGGCCTTTTAGTTGGTTTTTGAGCCTCGGCCACCATTACTTTCTCGCCGGTGTTTGTTTTGTGGCCTTGGTTGTTATTGCTATCCGTAGCTTTGTTGTTCTGTTCGTTTTCGTGACTTTGCCGACTTGGGTTTGATGCTTCGCCGCGTAAGACCAGGCCAGAGTATCCTGAAGGTAGATCGATTGTAAGGCCATGTATAGTTCTTCCTCTGAAAGTTGAAATGAATCGCTTGTCCGCGTCGTCCATTACGGGAGGAGTAGGTGATATTCGAGTAGTAGTTGATGAGACAGACGTTTGCGATTCGATTGCAATGGTAACCTCCGACGTCGTTTCGCTGTGAGTTTCGTTACAGGGCGTTGATGTTCCTGTCAGATTTGTGGACGATGCATCTAATTCCATCCTGTCTTCTACTACGACTGGTTCTCCTTCAACTAAGCACGATATAGTGTCAGGTTGTCTGTCGATCTGATCCATTATATTCGTACCCATTTCTTTCAGTGGTTGCGTTTTCTCCACGTGCATGTATGCAGATATGGACGCAGGGCCGTTATAGTCTATGTGAAATGGCATTAGGTTCGGTACGCATGTCGAAAGAGGTGTTTTGATGGGAGATATGACTGTCGTCGTGGAGGAAGTCATTGAAATTTGATACTTGAATTGAAGTCGTATATAAAAAATGTATTGTTGTAGGGAGCGTGGCCAGAGAGGTGGAAATATAGCTAAAGCTGAACAAGCAACATTGAACTTCGCGTATACTCTCGAAATCACGTTCAATCACACTGCACGTGATGTGACCTTCTCTGGCAATATCCGACATGAAAGTTGGACGCGTTCCTTGAGCTTGCCATGACCATCAAATGACCATGAACTAGTAGTTTGATATTCTAAACTATGTACAAAAAATGCGCTGATACCTGTACATCCCATTGGAGAAAGTTAAAAAATTAGAGCCTTGTTTTGCAACTAATACACTTTATCCTGGCTTCAAGGGAAGTAATCGTAGGCCTTTATCGCACATGTGTAACTTATTGTCCTTTTCCATACGAATATAAGTTGTACATTTGTGGGTATTATTGTTAAAGGCAATGTGATAGAATGGATTAATCTAGTCGTTGGTAAATCTGTGAGGGAGTAGTGACTGCCGAAACAATTTTGAAGTTGGCGAATTTCTACTCCCAATGAGGCTGACCTCCAATGAGGCTTCGTCACCTTGCCCCAGGCGATTAGTGAATATGTATGTTGAATTTCCAAATCGCTTCGTGAGCTAAGATGGAAATGGCTGACGCCTGATCCGTGTCCCGACTCTCCAGAAACACGCAATACGTCCATATAATTGAAGATTTGGCGCATTTATCCTAGGTCAGGAAGTGGACGACAGCTTCAAACATGGCGAATGTGACCATATTGACTGGGATGGCGCTGACACATCAATGACCAAATTAGTATCAAGGGCTACATGGAAAACAAATAACCAACCGAATCAACGTTGGCGAAAGACCTCGGAAAAATACTCCGATTCCTTCTTCGCGGTATGAATGGATGATGGTAGAAAGTGTCGATCGATAAGGATTCACGTCGACCATGGTGTCCTTAGCAAGTAAGGGCATAACGAGAGTCGAGGATGCTCCAGTAGTAATAGGAGTGCTGACGGCGGGTGAATAGATAGGCTGACTGCTTTGAACACGAGTTTTGACAACGTCAAGTGGAAATGTTGCGAGCCATCCGACTGAATTGTAAAATAAATAAGTTTGACCTACGATGAAGCTGAGCTCGCTTACATACCCACACCAGCGATTCCTCCTGCTAATAGAAGCGCAGGCCAGGATACCTTTTGCGCTCCGGCCCCGTTCTCGCTATAAATAGTTGAGGATGCAGACCCTGTTGTGATTGGAGTGGAGAAATATCGGCAGGTAATTTCGTACTAAAAAGAAATGTTAAAACCTTCAAGGTATAAAAATAGAACTGTCGAAGATATACGGCTGCAAAATATGCCCCATAACCACAATCTCGCAAAGCGGTGGCCGTTACACCACGGTACAGCGCAGAAAGTCCTCCTTCTTTGAATATTTGGAGGCCCACTTGCCGTGCAGTTGATTGAGTGAGAAGCGACTGCTGGCGAATTTTAATGAGCTCCGTTGGTGTAGTCACGATCCTACAGCGCACATTGCACAGTTTGAAGGTCACACTCGCTTCTGTTATGAAATATAATCCGGACATACGAAGAAACGATGCCGCTTCCTGCACCGGCGAGTGCAATCTGCGAGATGGTCGGTATCGAGTCTGGATGGACCATTTGCAACTTCAGGAAGAATCGGTAGGAAGCAAAAACCAAGCCATTCATCAGCGCAGTGGTTGCCTATGGAGTAATTAGATGCCTAATGCTTTTCTGTCAACAAAATAGCCCCATACTAACCAATGGCGAAGTAATGCCTTTATACAGTCCTATGAATTTCTCCTCTTTAATAATAGTGGCAATAGCAGGGAATGTTGAGTGATATCTGCTTGTAAATGCAGGATTTTGAAAGCGAACTTTAACTAACGAAGTTGGAGGATATTCCGTAAGAAACACTAAAGTCTGGTTGATTGAAACAATATCCACACCTGTATCAAAAGGAAACCCGACGACAAGACCAGTCATTCCCTGCCATAAGTGATATTAACAGGAATTCATTCCAAGAGTTCTCCGTCTTCCAAACGCACTGCTATTGTTCCAGCAACAAAATCCACTGTTGGATTAAGTCCAACTTGATCCACCACTACGATAAATAAACCCATTAATCAACACTTCAAGTACGATAGGAGGTCTGGATCTTTCACCTTCACCGTCATTGGGACCCATATCTGCAAGCTATTACAATGATGACTAGAAAGCCCTAATCAGGACGAGAAGCACAGAAAGTTGCTATCAGGGTTCGCAATCGGGAGGATCTTGTACGAGAACCCTGATAGGGAAAGATCGTCTCGTTTGCGGGGGAAGCCGAATTGAAAAAGACTAACAGAATGTCTGCGATAAGGCGGATCAAATGAAAGTGCATCATACACTGGTCCGAGGGCCTCTCAGTTCTCAAGTCTCAAGTCCACTCAAAAATTACGAAACCCACCACCACTACTCGCCAGCTATTTTGGCTGCCATCGAGCTATACGTATTCCTCCAAGTGGCGCCAATGCATTCTCCTGATATCAACGGTCCATGGAGTGATATGTCATGTTCCGAGCCTTCTAGTTGTGAAAGAATTGGCATTCCCGTGTACACGACCCATCGAGCACAGAACACCCAGTAAAAATACCCCATTGTTCCGACTGACAGGACAAATATAGCATCCGAAGGCCGAAGTTAGCTAGTTTGACACCTACGAAGAAAGACTATGAATGTTCGATAGACAGTCATCCTCAAACCTTTCCATGTCGCCAAGGCGCTGTGACCGACATCTATTTCAAGAATTGCAAAGCTGTCGCCTTTCAGCCTCGTTCTTCAATGCAAGCCCAGCCAATAATCCAGCGGACCATCCATAAACTGGCACTTTCCCTCCGTTATCATGTCAGATGGACACGTGTTGCTACAGCTTTACCATTTCTATACAATCGGTCCGAAATTAAGGCAACGCGTGTTCACAGCGAGGCGAAGCATCGTGGAGGAAGGCGGACAAATAAGGGCCTTTATATGCTTTCTTTCCTTCAAGACCATATTTGATCCCCATATCCTTCGACGGCGCCCTCCAACGACTGCAAGACGATACTATTTGTGCACGATAAGTTGTGGTCAGTTTGCTATTCTCAAAGCTATAGTGCTTTTCATCATTTGAACGATGATTAAAACGAACAATTGCAGGATTAATAGGCCTTCAACCACCGTTAAACGCCTTCGTTTGAAGCATTAAGCAATATTCTATTTCAAGCCAACGATGTTTCCCGTCAGCGATTTCAATTTTGTTGTAGCCGGAATTGCTACCTTCGCCGCCACAGTCGGTTACGCATGCTCTCGCCGACTCAACGCCAGCTCGTTCGTCTAACACCATACTGTGGGATCTGGGAGATGCTTAAACTGTAATGCAGATCTTTTAACACACCCTCTGAGGAGGTACCGCAGCATAGCTTTGCTGGAGACAGAAGGGTTGAGGAGAAAGAATCGACAATCCCTTCTCCGCACCGTTCTCTTGATGAACCGCAGATGGAGGTCGAACTGAAGCAAAACAGTGATTTATCAGAAATGGAGGTTGCTGTGCCCTCTTCTACTACCTCAAGTCCGGCTAGAAGAGACTCGTTGAAGAGAAAGATTCCTCACGATGGATTCGACGAGCCAGAGAAGGCATGTACCATTTCTGATACCATTACTCTATAATGTTGACTGTGCGACAGGAGGTTATTCTCGGGTATCCTCATGTAAGTTCTCTTAGTCTCTGTCCGCAGCCACCTTTGATTATCGATGCTTCGAACCAGAATCTAGCAAATATTTACCCTAACAAAAGATGTAGAACACCATCATCAGACTCTGGGGAGGTTTGTATGATTTCTTCGAATACCCCACGGCATCGATTAACATGCATCACAGCTCTCTGCACCCGATGTTGCTCCGCCTGTAGCTGCGGATTCAATAGCACCCCTTGAATCTACTCCGGAGGCAGAAAGAGTAGGTGTCCTTGAATTATTTCAAAATGATACCATGCCTAATGTTGTTCAGATTCCTGAAATGCCGGCTACCCTACAAGATTCTGTTTCGATCCCAACTCCAGCTACCGAGCCTCCTCAATCGCCCTCACCAGCTCCTGAACAGCCGGAGCAACCAACGAGACGACCTTCTCCAGTAAGTTCGGCAGTAAATTACCATAAGGATTACTCTAATCTGATTATATTCGCACATTACAACCAGACTCCAATTTCTGCATTCCCTCTATCCATGTCGGTGCCAACACCGCAACCAATTTTTGCCCTAGAGATAACTCCGCGACCCGCCACTCCCAAAGCCTTCGTATGTATTTTTCTCAAGTGGGCAAAGACCTATCTTTCCTCACCTTTTTGTGATCTAGTCAAACACATCTGGTGGGTTCGCGGCCTTCGCAGGGTCGAGTTCTCCTTTCGCTGCTGTGAATAAACCCAAGACATCGGCATTTAAGCCAGCGAAGTCTATCTGGAACACCAGCGATTTGACACCTCGCCAGAATGGGGAAGAAACAGTGAAAATCCCATCGGCGTTCACACCAGAAACAGAAGACCATGCAATTGCTGAAGCTAAAGCCAGCCCCTTGCATCCAACGGAGAAGTATACGCGTCAGTATACGTGTACATTTATGAGAACGTTTTTGCTAATTTCGATGTGTTAACTTAGCTATGACTGGAGAAGAGGACGAGGATGTAGAATTGGAACAGAAGGGAGTTAAGCTGTACACCAAACGCGGAGACAAGCCCTTCTCAGAGGGCGTCCTCGGTCATGTCAAATTACTATCGAATCGATTAACATTAGAAGAGCGAATCCGTGAGTGGTCACACATGATAATGTGCTTAATGTGATGCTCATCTTCGTACAGTCTTCCGTCGCGATCCTCTGTGGAAGGTATCGATGAACATTCGCGTTAGACCCTCTGTCCGATGCACCTATGTGCCAGAGGAGAATGTACTCAGGTTGATCCTAAAGGAAACTGTGGAAAAGACGGACCCTAAGGGTGAGGAAAAGCAAGAAGTTGTCATCTATGCGATTAAGGTAGGTTTTATTGCCATTAATACTCTTCAACTATCTTTTCTCAATATGCGACCTAAGCCTGGAAGAACTTGCTCTAAGCAGGATTTCAAAGACTTTGCCCAGGCCTTGATGAAGAGCTCGCATTTCAAAGAAATTTCATCGTAGACGAGCAAGCAACCACTGGGCAACTTTTTTCCTTTACTTTTGGGCGATGCGTATGCAGGCCCTTTGTACATTATTTTTCGACCACCGCTGATGTGTGGATATTCGCTCTCTCATGGTTGTGATCACTGGCTTAGTTGGCAGATGATCTTTTGCGCCGCTTGTGGATCGTCCTACGTCAGCAAATTGGCTGTGCCTGTACATTCACGATGAAGACGCAGGTCGTCTTTACTGCCTTGTGCTACTTAATGAATAGTGTATGATACTCACCATCGCTGTTTTCTTTATTATATTGTTTATCTTGTACATAGTTTTGTGTAGGATATGTAAAGTATGTAGTCTCAGAATCACATGTAGAAACTCGTTACAATCTTTGCGTCTTCGCACACAGTTTACTTGGAGAACGGAGTATCTTTGCCGTGCGTTTTTCTGCTTGAAAAGATTTTCACACCCGCCATATTATTCATCCCCTTTATAAATGCAACCATCATGGTGGCTCATGGTGGTTTCGGCGCCAAATAGCCTGACGACCAATTTTACAGCCATCACCTCTGGTGTCTTTGCCCCAGTACTTACTCTTCAATTGATAAGACGCTTTTTGAATGTAATCTTGGTGGCCAAAGGACTTTTAACTTTTCAAGATGTTCAGCTTTTAATCTGCCATTCTTCAATGTACGTAAATATCAGCGGAGAGCGCCCGGTGTTAGGATTAAAGACAGCCTGAGAGAAAGAAGGCGGAGACCACACAGGGGCAGACCGTGACCGTCAGGGGCAAAAATAAACAAGCAATCATGATGTGACATATGGCTACATATGTGTGACGGTAACACCGCGCACCATCCATTGCCACCAACGGTAACCATCATCCTCTCTGCCCCGCAAAAGACCTCAAAGGTCCTTCGACGAACAAACCTGTTCAATTCTCTCTTTTGCTAGCACATTCCTTACTGCAAAATTCAAATCGTTTTTTTTCTTAACAGTCAGCTCATTTTCTCAGGATCCAAATTTTGCATACATAACTGACGGCCCACTTTTTTGTTGAATGTTGTCCAGCCCAGTTCTAACACTTAATCCCCTTCTAACCACTCAAACGCATCAAATATGTTCGCCGCTTCTACCTTTGCCGCTCTTATTGCTGTTGCCGCACCTTTGCTCGTGCGTGCAGATGTGACGCCTAGCGAGCCCGGCCCTGGTGATGTCTTCAACATTGGTTCCCCTTGCATCATCAAGTGGACTGGCGACGCCGATTCTACCACTGCATGGAAGAACATGAACATTGAGCTTATGACTGGAAGTGATCTTGGACAAATTCATATCACCAGTAAGTTGATTTTTGGTCTCTATTTGTTTGATGACCGAACTATTGTACTAATTCTGTCGCTCCCCAGCTGTTGCTCAGAATCAAGATGGAACTGAAGATGGCACCTTCTCATATACTTGCCCTGAAGTTACTCCAACTTCAGCTATCTACTTCTACCAATTCACTTCCCCTGACACCTCATCAGTGACATGGACAACCCGCTTCACTATTGCATCTTCCACAGGTCAAACCACCCCTCCCCCTAATGCCACTCAACCCGGCACGGACAAGGCCATTCCTTGGGGTATTGGTGCTCTTGTTGACCCTTCAAAGGCTGTCCCACCTCCTACCCGCGGAACTTCTAACCCAGGAAGCACCAATTCTACAACCACTGGCACCACCGGCACGACTGGCACTACTGGTACAACTGGAAATACCCCTGCTTCCTCCTCATCCAGCCCAGCCGTCAAGAGCCCCCCTAACGATCAATCATTGGCCGCGTCTGCTACCACCGATCCTTCTGGCTCTTCAGCATCTCCTAAGCCCACAAGCGCTGCCTCAACCATTGGCTTTGACAACCGGGTATGGCTAAGCGTTGGTGCCTTCGTTTTTGCTACCCTTGTCTGGTAATTCCACATAGCAAAGTTGTTTCTGCTTTCTTTTAGTTATTTTGGGGCGCTTTTAGTCGCGGACATTAATGCTTTTTCATCATATATCACTCTTGGGTGTGGAGGTACTTACAGATACCATTGGTCGTGGACAGGTTATTTTCCACGCAAATCTGCTCTTTTTTGTTTATACCATCATGCTCTGTTCACTCCTGTTGGCGCGCCATCCGTTGACGAACTGTCTTTAAGCAACACTCTAAATTGCTCTCCGATTTTTTTCACTTTCATGGGCGTGGTTTATTGCATTGATCGTACTTTAATGGCGTTGATGATCTCTATATTGTTGTGCTTGCATGTTTACGTTCATCTAATGTGACGCACTCTGGACATCTGCATCTTTTCATTACCACAGGCATCCGTAGTACATAGTAATTACAATCATCGGCATTCTCTCGTTAGCAAAATCCTACTAAACTTGATCATTCTTTCGACATTGCAGGCTGCTAGTAGGTTTTTTGAGTATATTCGACTGACGTTTTCTGACTCTCCTGTAGTGATGCCATATATGTGGTCAAATCACGTGAACGGAAGTAACGGACTCATGCCTAATTTGTACAAGATCGCGAACAGCGCTCTGAGCCAGTGCCAGCGACAGGCGCAAACTGTAAATATTTGAATGCCAGCAGTGCCACTGATGGAGTCCCTTCAAGGCAGCCTCTGAGCGCCATTCGCAACCTTAAAGTCATCTAAGCTATAGTAAGTATTCACTGCGTGTATCAATTATGTACATGCGTGAACTCGAACCACTATTCATTGCATTAGGTGACGGTAACTGGGCACTTGCATTGTCGTCGAACGCACACAAAACCCAAACGCCAGGCCACGGGGTACCCAGAAGTCCGGCTTGGCTGGTTGGTGTTACGAAAGTGGACGAAGTCAGACATTCATATTCGGAATCCCACATATTATGATCGCTAAATTTCACTCTGCACCTGGACACTCAATGGAAACTACACTCAGATTCAACCTACCACCCAAACAAGAAATTCGGATGATCAAGGAGAAGGAGAGAGCTCGTGAGGGTGCTCAGACCGACAAGGAGGCGAAGGCTGAGGAGAGAAGGGAGAAAAGGCAACGCAAAAAAGAAGAGCAGGAACGGGCGAAACTTCACGAAGCGGACTTGGAGAGACAGGGGGAGAATGACCACAGGGAGAGCCATGTGAAAGAACACGCAAGTTCCAGGGTATGTGTTGGTATCGCTATCTTTCTATTGCTATATACCTGACGGTAAATGTAGGCATACACTGAGCGGTCTGGTTCATACAAGGACAAGTACGTCGTATTGGATTCTTGAGACCTCATGCAACAACGTGTTGATGTTGCTTATCATTCATAGATTTCAGAGGATGCGAGAGCGATACGACAAGGTCACCGCTGTATGCTCCTCTCACTATTACTCTTAAAAGCCTGGTGAATGACTTTGTTTTTCTAGGCGCACGAGGCTTGTCAGAGAGACCTTGAGCTTTTGAACGCCAAAATCAAGAAGCTTCAGTCTGAAAACGAGTAATTTACATTCATTATTGATTTCCAGATACTTTGATTAAGTCTCTGTCCTTCCATAGTCTCCTCCTTGATGCCATGTTGGCCTCAGAAACGGACCTGTACGAGAGATACTTCGAAAGATCTGCATCAGGCTCGCCTGAACCAAACTCAACCCATCCAACTCAAGTGCCTCGAAACCAACCGCAGGCCCCAACGCCGCGCTCGACACATTACAGGGAACCCCCGCCACCATTTCCAGGTACCCCCGCGTCCACAGCAGGGTCAATGGCGCCGCCATTTTCCACTCCAACAGGAGGAGGGTCAGGATCAGGGGGGTTGCGACCAATGCCACCCCCACCGCCATTTTCCCCGAGTCATCCTTCGGCCAACAGTAATGGGGCGACAAATTTAAGCAATGGAGTAAACACCATGCCCCCACCTGGCATGACTAGTATCAACGGGATGGTCGATGCCCCCCGCCCTGGGTGGTCTCTGCACGCTTCACCGTTTATGTCAGGCACCCCGAGATCTAGGAGAAGGAGCTCTGGAGCTGACCGTAATAATGTTCCTCTGGCGCCGGAAGAGGTTACAAGTAATGGCGACGCACCGCGACCTGATCTTCGTACGCCAGTTCCTGTTGCGTTGGATACTCAGCAAGAAGGGAGTGGGTCTGCAAGGCCTCCTAGGATAAATGGCAATAGCAGTCCAGCAGTCAATGGAAATGGCGCAAATATAAGAACACATGTTACAGTATGTATCTAGATTTTGTATATACTTTTTCGCACCGGCTCATCTCCTATCGCCTAGATTTCCCGTGAAACGACCCCTGTTCGTGACCCGATACACCAAGAGCAGGATGCCAGTGCTGGAGAAGGTCAAATTATGGAACTGGACGTTGATGATGATGTGGGTCCCGCTTCGCCTGGTCCAGAAGCTGGCGCCGGAGTTCATTCTCCTATCGATGATGAAGAGTCAGATGAGGACAATCAAGTTATGGATGTTGATGATGAACCAAGATCGCCTAGTGACCTGTCGCGTCGAGGGGCGGCTTTTGGCAGTTTGATGCGCGGAGGAAGAGCTTGAACCCCTCTCAAAGTAAAACAGAGCTGTCCGTGATTCACGTGAGGCTCATGTGCGAGAGGTAGCCTAAGCATGTTGTATTGGTGTGTTCGATTTTGTATGATTGATATTGCAACTGTTACTGTACATTTTATATCAGGTGTTCATATTGATTCCATAAACTTGCTTTCAAAATCCCTCATGGCTGTTGGATCTCATTTTATTTCTTGCATTTGTCTTGTTTGCGTTTAAGTGTGTCTGAATGGTGCCTTGTGCTAAATGGGCATTTTCACGTCTTTAAATCAGTAGAACCAAAAGCGAGAAGCCTACCATCGTATGGGCTGTCCGTGTCAGCCATCGCGGCTGGTACGGCTACGCGGCAGACTGATTCACACATTTGGATATGGACTTGATTTTGGCGTTGTGGCTGACATTTTGCCGATTAGAAGCATTCGAAGGCATTTTCGAGGCGTATCGTTTGCCGTTTTTCTGTCAGCCTCTCATCATTCAGGTGCTTTGGGTCACAGAGCAAACACAGGCTGGTCTGACCGCGGTAACTACTCGAACAGGTATAAAATGCCTGCATTAGCGGGGCTATATCTCTCATCCCCCCTCTGTTTTCCTTCTTCACCAGGTCGATACTCCTCAGCCTTACACATTCCGCACTCGCAGTCCCTACGTGTTTTAATATGTTCAAGATCATCACTTCTTTTATCGCACTGGCACTTTTCCTTGAAGGCGCCTGTGCTGCCCCGATTTTGAACGTCGTGCCAAATACCTCGGCAGCTGGTGTGCAGACTGACGACACCGCAGTTGGAACGACGCGAACTGCCAACATCCTGCTGAACGAGTACTTCCCAAGTGGGTTAATGCTGTTTGTAACGTGACTGACTATGCGACTGAGCACATCTATGATTTTATAGGTGAGTTTGGCCTCACTAGCAGGGAGGACGATGTTGTAGACGTGGAAGCTGGAGACAGCACCACGCCCGCTGGCTTTGGTGTCTCAAACGACGTTATAAACGGTCTGCCAGTCATTGGTGGGAGTGGAACTAGTGGAACTTCCGACACTGGTCTTGGTGGATTCTCTGGTATCCTAGGAGGTTTGACCGGTGGATTGGGACTCAGTAGTGTAACGTCCGGCCTCGGTTCTATGGGGTTACCATTGGGTGGCTCGCTTCCAGGAGTTAGTGGCGTAACTGGTGAGTCATATCTATTGCAACTGCAAAACGAAGCCAGAGAATTCAACAAACAATCTCCAGGAGCACTTGGTGGTGTTACCAGCGGATTGCCAGCCATGGGAAGCCTATCTGACCTTCCTGGATTGGTAAAGTCTGAGGACGCCAGTATTGCTTGAAGAGCGAACAACAACATTGCTGGTGAGCGCAATCTACTTCACGTACTTGATACATCTGAGTAAATGCTTCCCGGCCAATTGTCCAGAATCGTTCCAAATCATTCTTTGTTCACGCATACACTTCAGTCATTCTTTATCCTGATTCTTATTCCATTTTACTTTCGTTCCAATATGTCTCTCGTTTAGTTCTGCGTTTGTAATAATTTTCTATCAAACGTTAATGTCTATATATATTATCTATTCTGAAAACCAATTCACATTTTTAGCTTCACACTCAATTTGTTTTGTCACTCGCAGTAAATCTCTGAAGATAAAAATCAGTAGTAGCATCTTCTGCTAGAACATTTCTCGATTGTAAGTACAGCACACTAGTACCAACAGAACACAATGCGCAGTTGAATTATCATGTTCATTTGGTCAACATGTAGTGGGATAACACATATCGTAATGGTATGGGACTGATATAGAGACTCAGAGTGATTTTGGGACTATGATGGATCTGTTAAGTTGTATATATGTAGCTATTGAAAACGGGAAACCTTCCTACCTGGGTTAGGTAGGACGTCTTGACCTGTATTATAAATTTGATAAATAGGACGGATGTGTTGCAAGACTGGGTAGATTTTCGATTAGCCAGATGTACTATGGATCGCCACGATCATCGTCTTGGACTCGGTAGTTGAAACGTTCATGGGCCTCTTGAAACCAGAATTATTAATACATGGGATACGAGGCGCCATAAAGTATATCATATGCATACCGGAAATTTGAAGGGAAATGCGCTGGCAGGTTTAAAGGTTGGTTTGAGGCTGTCATCGGACCTTTAAATAATAGTCGGCTATTATTAACGGACTTCAAACTGATCAAACAATCGACTTCAAAAACACAAAGTGTGTTTCTGCTAAAGACCGTATAGTACCGCCCCGTTTGTTGGATGAGCTTTCGACGGATTCTCAGTTGTTCTTAACCACGAAACATTAAATCAATTCTTCAAATTTAAAATCTTTCCGGCGTTGTCAGAATTTTTTCAAGTTCTCAAGAGCATCGTATAGTATAATCTTTTTGTCCCAATGGGTATGAAAGTTAACGTTAGGATCCAATCAGGATCAACAGATTATTTATAGTCTTCCATCACGTGAATGGAGGCGCCTAATTTGATACCACAAATCTACCTTTCCTGTTCTAGTTGTTACACTTCAGTTGAACTTGGTCACCATCAACAGCTCACTTATAGGAAATTGAGGTATCTCCGAAGGATTTTGCTATCCAGAACTTCTGACGGGCTTCTCAGATATATTTCCCAGGCTATTTTTTCTCAGGGTTCAGTTCATGAACGGAGGTGAAGAAGCTGGCATTTTGTTATCCAAGGTCACCTCGACGTTTTACGGTCTACATGATGGATGTAAAACAATTACCACATACTTCAAACGCACTCGTCAAGTCATTAGGTTCTTTGGCTATTGAACCAATAAAGCCTGCTCATGGTATCATTCTGCCTCAAGAAGTTCTGGATCTTATCATCGATGAGATAGGAACGCCTCCTGAGGACCGGGACACTTTTCTAGAGCACCAAAGGACCTTACGATCCTTCCTTTTTGTTTCCAGTGCCTTCAGAACCCGTTCTCTCTCGATACTCTTCAGACGGCTGGCAGTCACCGCACATAACCAACTCTCACTGGATCGCATTCGAGCACTCACAGAAATTCTTAAATCACCATTTGGACCTGCCTTCGATAGCGCGGGCCGCCATCTGCAGGAAATCACAGTATCCTTCCTGCCGGGATTTGAGCATGACGATGATTCCTACCGCGTATTGGGCAGGGAGACGCCGATCAGAGACGTAATGGGACATCAGTGGGTGATTGACCTTTTCCGCACGCTTTACACAAACGCGCCAAACCTGTGTGCTTTTTTCTTGCATATCAAACCAGACGATTCGGTGGATTGGACAACGCTAGACGCCGGGTTTCAACAGGCGCTACGGAACCTCGTTCGATCACGGTCATTAATCCATCTTCAAATTGCACATATATCTCGTCTCCCATCCACTTTTATCAAAGGTGCACAAATTAAAGTTCTCCAGGTCTATCAGTTGCTTGATGATTCTGATGCCTCTGATTTTTCCGCTCCCAACCTGGGCGACATAAATCTCCCCGACCCACCTCTGGAGATTTTTATAACAGATCACACATATCCGTTTGGTACAGATGGGGAGCACTTACAGAGTACTTCATTATTTGCACGCCTCAGAATCTTGGTCACATTCATAGGCTCTCAAGATGACTCTCAAAGGACATGGAAGATAATAGCAGCCTCACCCTTCTTGGCTAACCTTCAACTTGATCAAATGGGTAAGAAGATCAGTTTTGTTTTCTTGTCATACCCTTCAACCTTCTGATAGGTCATATTGAGGGACCCCCACCTGACTTCAACTTAGGCAAATTGAATCATCTCAAGGGTTTTGTGTTAACTCACAATCGCACTTCATTTACGCCTTATGTTCCCGGCACGGATCGAAGCTTGATAGGACTCTATGACCTTCTCAATGTACCTGTGCCAATGGAAACATTCGAACACCTTGAAATTGAATTCAAATTCCAGGAATACAACGTCCCAACCAATTTCTTTTTTCCCGATGAAAAGTCGGATAATCGGCAATGGGACGAACTCGACAAACTGCTGTCAGGACCAAAATACCCCTCTCTGAAGCAGGTGTCCTTGGGATTTCGTGTAACCATCCGTGTCCATCCAGCTTTCAAGGACTTTGATAATCAGGCATTTCTGGAATTTACCGCCAGGAGATTGAAGGACGAATTTCCTCGCTTGAATGACTCGAAGACAGTGGACTTCTCCATTACGGTGGAATCTATGGTGTTAGTAGCTGTGTCAATTTTTGACGAACAATAGGCATCATTTCCACAATTGATTCTGGAGTGTGGCAAATCCAAAGGCTCGGCACTTGAACAATGACGTTAACAAACCTCTGGTCAGGGTTCACTGCAAGAGGGCACAATTAGGTATGCCTTGAAGTTCTAATCAACTTTCGAGTTCCTCAATCATTGCAATAGGTCTAAGTGTGCACTATACATGGGAGACGTCGAAAAAATTAGATAGCCTTGCTCTTGACGAGTTCTGTTCCATAAAAGATAGAATTAGCGTGAAAAACAAACGGCAATATTCGAGCCACGTACGCTCAATCTCAGCGACAGCGCTGGCCAAAATATCCTTTTGAGTCTTCTCATCCTTGAGGGCAGCAACAACCTTGTCGATGACGGTCTTAGTGAGGTCAGCCTGCTCGCTCTCTTTCAATTGCTGCTCGTAGCGGACCCAGCTGTCGAGAACAGACTTGAGTTCGGCGGCCATGGTTATCTTTTGGTGTTGAACAAAGTTCTCAGCCTCAAGCTTAGCAGTCTCCTACAGATAGAAGTGTCCATATAATATGAGAAGGAATACCCCGAGTAAGACGCGTAGAGCGTACCTTGGAGAGAGCGAAGAGAGCCTCGGTGACAGAGACGACATCCTTCATTTGTCCAACGGAATCAATGCGCTCCTTAACGGCACCAGTGTGCTCGGCACGAGCGTCGTTGAGAATCTTCTTGATGCGCTGGACGTGACCGTCGGCCCACTCGGTGTATGGCTCACGAATGACCTACACAAGCCCACCAAGCAGTCATGAATTGACATCATTTCCCTACAATTTCCGGAAAACGCACCTTAGCGATGTAGGTGAACACGATGGCGGAGGCAACGAGAATGATTGTCTCTTCGTTGACGACGTAGAGTTCCGAAGAAATGGCCGCGGCAGCAGCACCGACACCGAGAAGAGCAGTGCCGGTTTTGGTGATCAGGTTGGGGGATGAAGGAAGCTTCTCGATGAGTTCCGACGCGCGTTCCGAGGGAGGGGGATTGGTGGCCATCGACCGACTTTTGTCAGAAAAGATGCAAGAAACAGGGTCAGCCGGTGGTCACAACCCATGACACGGAGACGGTCTTACGCGCTATAGCTCTGAGGCAGAGCAACGAAGGCTCTGGGGCGAGCTGAGGGATAATCAGCGGTATACTCGTCAGAAAATCAAAAGCGCACTGACCAGCTGCTCTCAGAGCGCTGATAGCAATTCTGGACACCATTCTAATGCAGAGTTTTGCAGAGGAGGAGGAGGACTGTCGGTGAGCTGGTTGGAAGGAAATATGCGTGGGAACTTTAGTCCGATTTTCCACGATGCACGTCACTGAGGTTAGGGTCACCTCTTTCCTTCTCTTGCCATCATTTGCTATTTTGAAACACTACGGCGACCACAATCTGACCAGCGAGTTGACCTCAAAAACCATGTTTATTGTCACTTTGCCTTGGGCACTAATACTATACGACCTCTACAGAAGCTCCCACATCGACTTTGAAGACTGTTTTGTCTCTCGTAGATAACTGGACGAAGCAGCGCTCCAACTCCAAAGTCGCCAAATCGGTGAAAATATTCACGTCAAAATCATCCGAGATCGATTCCAGGATAATTTCAACAAAGATCTTGACAAAAAGATATTGTAAAGCTGGATATTGAGGCCCAGAAAATACATGATCAAAGTGCCGCCATTGAGCGACCGTTTCGGCATCGAACGACGGATCCGGAACGCCCGCTACATGACATTGGAGTTCGAGATCGATGCGTTCAAGGTGTTTCATCGGTGCTTTTGTTATTAGGAACTGGGAAAGTTTTCCGATATTCTGGTCATAGTTTTCTGGCGTAAACCATGGGATATGGCGTTGAGAGTATGATAGGTAGGTTAAATTCACAAGACGATCCAGGGTAAGTGCCATAGGAGGGACAGAAAATTTCCCTGGATTAGATTGGAAGGTCAGTGATTATCTGATCACGTAACAGACAAAACGTCGAGCTTTGATCAACTGACCATAATTTTCAATCGAGACGGCTTCGAGGGACTGTGCACCTGAGTTGATGACGTCCCATGTCAGGCTTAGCTGTTCGGGCCCATTGCTGAGTGACGCATATGTCTTCAGGTTTTGGAAGGGACTATTAGACGGCCGGTTGGATCGATGTGAGCCCGAATGACTGTTAAAGCAAACCTCTAATATGGGGTAGGGTAGCTCCTGCGCCGAGTGGGAGAACAAGGACATATGCTGCCCGAGAATAGACTGGTGATGACGAAGATATTCAACGTGTGATTTATCGAGGAGTGTGAGAGGAATGTGGTGGATGTCGGATATCCAAAGGTAATTTAAATGAGGTGACTGAATCAGGTCCCAGAGAGCGAGGCGAAACTGTCGGTCGAGCTCATCCCATCTCAGTCCACAGGAGCCCCTGCCAGCACGCGTTATAAGAAGAGACAGTTCCAGCTCCTTGATACCATATCCGTCTCCGTGTAGGCGCCGGATTATGTAAATCAAGTCCTGATCCCCTAGGAACTTCTTTATCCGATTATAATGTTCCAAAGGCGACGAAAAAATCGAGACTTTGTGGTGTGTCCGGAAGGCTATGGATACTCTCTCAATATATTGCCCAATGCCTTCGAGTTGTATGTTTGAAGGCGGCGAAATCAACCCGCGCAAAAGGCCCACACGGTGGCATCCTAGTTCTGTAGAACCATTGGTAATGTGGACGTGCCGAAAGAGTATACGGAGAGCTCGATGTCTGAAGGATTTGGAAACAAAGAGGCATGATCGTAGTGCCCGATTCAAGGACGAGTCTCTCCTGTATGATTTGTTGCCTCGAGAATTGACTTTTAGTTCATCAAAGAGCCTGTCTAAGAGCTCTGGAGGAAGACCGCGGTATGGTGAGAGAGACATTGAGAACCAGAGACACCCAGGGAAGAGAACCACAGTCAATGGCACAACTTGGTATTAAATAGTGAAGTTGTATCTATAAAAATGGGCCAGTTGTTGGGTCAGTTGTCGAATGATGGATGTTCCCCGACTATTGACTCCGTTTGTAACAAGGCTGAGAAAGTGTCTTGAGTCGGGCGAAGCATCCGGGAGTTGAGTACCCGGAAAAGGTGAATTGTTTAGGTTAAATTAACCAACAGTCCACAGCCAGAAATAATTAGAGTCAAGATAGAATTGTGCTCGTGATCTCACAACTCCCTGTGTTATTCCTGACGCCAATGAATACGCGCTCACCGTGAGATTCGGTGGCGTTATCCAGTACTTGTGGAAGGTTTCGCAGTTGTGATAACACCTCGATATAAAAATACGCAGAGTCCATTAGAATAAGTTCAACGGAAGGCGCATAACAGTGTGCTTCACCTGTTCAGAAACCAAAAAAATAGTCTCTCGAATATGTCAAGATGCAATTTGTTGCGCGAGTAGTGAGAATTCAATCCTTAGCTCAGAAAAGATATTTTTCTCTTGATTATGGAGGTTGAGCCTGCACTCCTATTTCTTGAGAGTATATATAGGAATCAAATAGAACGAATAATAAAATTGATGATCAGAGGTTTCAGAAGTTAAACATGACTTTAGGAGCATACCAGTATAGATTTATACGTGCACAAGATTGGGCGAAGGAATTAATGAATGGTGTGTTTGCTAGTCTCGGCCAGAATCGTTGTGGTTGAAGTCAACTTGATAAAATTGTTGGGTGTCCCCAATCAGCTCCGCGAGAATTGATGCACGTGACGGAAAGGACACCGCGACGCGTCTAACCTAAGACGCGTCTTGCAAAGATTCACGATATTTGATAACAATGTGTAAGCACTCGAAGAAATATGAAGATCAAGACTGCACTAAAAAAAAGAGAACAATTCATGACAGAAGATTCAAACCCGAAACTTAAACTCAAACAAACTTCTTGGTGGAGATCGGAATGCCTTCTAAGAACTATACAGAGAATAGGACATTTTTAATGAATATTGAGGGATAGAAGTACAAGATCTAAAAACCTATCTAAATTATGTTTAGAAGATTCAAATCCTTCAAAAGATTACATGATTTTACCCTGGTAAAACAGATATGTAAATATATTAGTTAGCAATTTTCTATTTCTAGTCCACTGTTGCACTCTCGCCTAGTAAAGAATGCGTGGAACAAAGTCAGTGTTAATATTATACTCATGTATGCTCATCCCGGGTAAATGAACAGACAATTAGGATGGTTAATGGAACAAGCACCACTAGATCTAGCAAACTTGGGTAGCTCAAGTGAAACGACGTCAACGATACAAAAGCTGCATATTTGCACTGAGTACAGTGCTATACTTGAGCACGAGTTCATTGACATGACTCAAACTTATAAGATTTTACCACGTACATGTGCAAAAAATTGTAGGGCGTGAGCTGCTCTCTCTGTTACATATCTGCAGTGTTTACCATTCCAGCATAATGTCATACTGAATGCCGCTATGTTTACTACCAGATGTTGTCGTGATAAGATGAATGGGTTTCACTACCTTCAACATCCCAAGAATCCGGAAATTTGACAAATTGAGAGACTCACAAGTGATCTGAGATGAACTTTCATCGGCTTTCGCTGGATTTCCTGCGGTGTTAATGGGTCTTTGAATTGCAAAGACTCTTCCAGGACTTAACGAAAATGATCGCCGGCTTGGCAAATAACGTGGCTGCAGAGTCTATTTTGTCCATCAAGATGAATTCTCGCAGTCCATTTGCCTCTTTTGGTCTGTATGGTTAATCGATAATGAATACCTTCTTAAACAATGAAAGCAGAATAGACCGACATCCCCGGTTTTTTTTTTTGGTCCGGAACCGCGGAATGAGCAAACCTTTGACCCACACTCCACCGCTTAGAGCTTTCCAGGCTTGCTCAGTATCAGAATCCACATGGTATACTTAAGTCTGTCCACCTCAAATAAGAAATATCCCACATTTCAAGTCCCCTTCTCTATGGGGTGAGTGGGGTGAGATAAAAACCTCTACTGATACCCCGCCCCGTTAATAACTACTATCACAGGTTCTAACTTGTCTGGTACAGGGGCTTGTGTCCGCTCACGAGACTGGCCACAAGATTAGCCAAGGTCTACAGTATATCGGCTTTATATCTAGCACGATCAATTATTTCGCCTCAGCTCATTACACCATGTGCATGTGGCAAATGCGCCAGCACCTTGTGAGGTCATATATCTTTTCAGGATGCTCGATTATTTGCTTCAAGCGCGCTGAGGTCACAGTCGACAACTCTCCCAAGTGAATTGCCGTGATAGTTATTGACAGACAGACATGCTATTGTTTATCCTATCACTTGCCCACCAGTGACTGTGATAAAATCCAGACTATGCTGAAGTTTAAACATATTCAGATACGACAAACTGTGATAAGAAAGTATCACCGACGGCCGAAACCTATGTCTGTTTTACAGCATTACAGGGGTACAAAACTTACGCGTACGATTACTCTGGGAGAGCTTGCACAGCGTAAAAATCAGCACTCGTTCCATAGTTCTGGGTCCAGAGAAAGGTCTCCATTTTACAGTTTTATGTCCACAATGCCGATGTCATGGCATCAGTGAATACGCCTCGAGATACGTACTATGTTGAAAGCAAAGTTATTTTAATAACGGACTTTTGGATCCCATATGCTCTAAGATTCTCCAATTCAGGCGTTCGATGGTTTTATTTGCTGTCAATCTTGTCGCCTCATACTTAATTAGAGTCCCAGTCCGTATTTATCCGTCGGCGGCCAGTTGCTCGCTGACGTTCGTAACTCCGCGAAAAATCAAGCGCATGTTTTTCAATTCTACCTAATTAGCACTGTTCGATTGAGGCCGAGGACATTAGTAAAAGTCCAAATTTTATTCTATGCTTAACATATGAGTGATATTAGATATTACGCTCTGTGAATTCCTCTACTTGACCTACCAGAGCCTAGCAGATAATAGCCTGACCAAAAATTATTCAACGCCAAGATCTCAGAGTGATATTGTAGAATATGCCTGAGAAGTAGACTCGAACCCAGTCTCTATAGGTGATAGCTAGCTTACACATGTGGCCTCCGAGTATTAGTCAGTTGAAATTATGTGATGAAATTTATCTGGATATACTAGGAGGGACGGGCGCCAGCTATTTCACCTATATAGACTGGTACGGTTTAGCCGTGAGCGAGTACATGAGAATGATTCTTGGCACTTTTTCGATAAAAATGGTAATAAAAGTCTCACGTGAGATTTACCATGTGATACCAAGCCTGCGCGTATCGCCCGTCGCGTCCGTGTTGAATGACGCATGACTGATTGAAAGACTCTCCTCAACTATGTCATACACAACTCGCACACCTCGCAAATGTACAAACGACGAAAACAAAACACCGTTACGGCGCCCTGCTTCCACGATTGTCTTTCGCCAGCCAAAACTGACACCCAGTCAAACCACGCCGTCAAGAGAGCCTCTCACGCCTTTCAAATCCAATTCAACACCCATTTCTTTTGTTGACGGCCTTACTCCCCAAACCAAAAAGCGAAAAGCGCAGTCGGATATACAGGAGCAGAAGGAGAGACGTAGAAAGGAGAAAGAGGTGAAGGTTCTATCACAACAACAGCAAGAAAACGAGGACATTGACCATTACCTGGGGTTACTCAATGACGGCGGGTACACCCTTCACTCCTTTATGTCCGCGCTTCTCAGAACCACACACCCAGTTCGCTCATCGCAGGTTTCACGCATGCTTGTGAACCATGGCAAATCACTCTTGGACAACATAATGGCCCGTGAGCGAGTTGTAGCCACTGACTGGGCACTGTCAACAACCCGACAGCTTGCTGCAATGGAGGCCGATGCTCTGGCTGCGGAATTCACGCCATCCCGCGGCCAGTCAATGTTTGAAACTCTTGCCCACTTTTCTCTATCGGGTTTCTTGCAGGATGCCGAACGAATTGCACCTACTTTGTACAACCATTTCCGTGTCGTTGCCTTTCCACCCTCGTCGGAGAAGTACAAACACAAACAACATGACCTGGTGTGTTGACTTTATGTTCCAACATATGTTTGTTGCTTACAATTTACCAGATTTTGGCTACAGTTTTTTGTATGCTTGCCAAGTCTCGGAGCGAGCATGCAACCGACTTTCAGACTTCAATGTGCCTATATCTATTGGCCTGCGGCACCTCGAAGTCGCTTTTTAATGTTCTGAATCACGCTGGACTCACACTTTCGTATTCACAAGCTGTTGAAAAGCTGAAAAAGCTGAGCGACGAGTTGCTTGAGGAAACACGGACTATTGCCCACCTGGTTACATTTATGATCATTTGGGATAACATCAATTTCGCCTTCCGTGTCAGTCAACAACGCCACGATGCAAAGGATCATTTCGATAATGGTACAACTGCCACTCTTGTCCCGCTGTTTGGAGTAGAGGTTGGGTCTCTTCCAACGTCCCTCAAACCGCCGCGTGTGGTACGCCCTCAAGTCTTAGAGTTTGATGGTCTCGATTTGCTGCCAAGTTGCGAGGAGGCTTTCCGTGTGCAAAATGGGCAACTTTGGCACATCGAGGACATTCTGTATAACGCATTTCCAGATCTACGCAGTAAATTATTCGCACACATTCTTCCTGCACCAACAGTGCATCAAATTCCAGTGCATCAAACACGTCAGTACCCATTACCGGCAATGCATATCGATGAGTCGAGTCTGGACGGAACACTCAATGTTCTTTCTACAATCTTGCAAACGACACTTCAAATGTCCGAGGAAGATGTCAAACGACATGGTATTATTATTTGTGCTGGAGATCAACTGAGCTTGTCGCTATTGGACAAGGTAAGCCAGTTTATATAGTAATATTACATCTCGCTAATGTTGCACTTTGGAAGGCATCGGCTATTCGGCGTGACGACACAAACTTTCTTGACAACATTGGCCGCTTTACAGAGGGTCAGGAGGGTCTTCTTCACCTCAAATTCTCACACGCTCGTATGATTGCAAATGAATTTTGGGGAAAACCAAATGCACGATCGCCGTGGTCATTATGGAAAGTCAATACTTTGCTTGCTCGGAAACCAATCTCTGCAGGATGGAAAGTAAAGTCGCCAGCCCCTTTCCGTCCGGTTTACGAGCTTATTCTTGATTTAACACTGCCGGCCAACATACTCGATGCTTTCCGAATTCACTGTGGCTACGAAAGCCTAGAAACCTGGATTAAGACCGGTGTTACGAGTGTTGATGATGTCCGTAGGGTTTCTCAGCTGGTTTTGGACAAAAACTGCTCCGGACGCCGTGTGCAATCACTTCGGGCCACCAAAATGCGAGATATTCCTCTCGAAAACATCATTCTTTTCAATCGTGATGCGCTTTATCTTCGCCAGCTCAAATATGCGATCAAAAAGGGTGATGTTGGTGTTGTATTAGATCTTTGCACACATTTAATGTTGGCCTTTCGTGGGACGGGGAAAACGCCAAAATACGCAGATGCATTGTTTGGCATTGTTATGCGTCTAAAAAAGATGAATTCGACACTTCGGTAAGTTGTTGTTGTGATTTTCAATATCGCCTCGCTAACTGTGTTTTTGTCAGAGACGCATGGCTCAACAACTGGCTTGCAAATCTCAGTGGCAAAGTGGATGGGTTCAAAGAAATGGATCTATTGCAGGAGCATCAAAACTTCTGGCTAAAAGTGAGTCGGTTGTCAGTCAGTCAATAGTATTCTGTGTATCATGGGCTGATTTTTGTTATGAGATTATTTATAGTGCCAAAGGGTCAAACCGCAGTTGGCAGTGGCTTTCAATGGTCTCCGTTTGCATTTTTGCATTACGCGATGTGATGCGGCGCATGCACAAGGAGTACTCCACTCCTTTTAATAGCATTAGCCACACCACTCCGACAACAGCAACAGACATTGCCACCTTGCGTACCCATTTGGAAGCTCAATCATTGCAAACCTATACACCAAAACGTGAAAATAATGACGACTGTGTTGAAGCGCGTGACCTTCTTCAAGCCGGCTCGGAATATGCAAACAAACCGTCAGCATATCATAACTTCAAGTATGCAAAGATTAAGACTACGCATCGAGGGACTAAATCATCAAATTTATCAGAAGAGTCGGTATACGAAAATGCGAATGACAAAGGTGTGTTTGAGGACGGAAATGATATTGATATTGGTTCAGATCTTTGTATGAGTATAGAGGATTTGTTGATGGACAACGAAGAGTTTCCTATAGGTGCAGATGGTGATTATTATGTATCAATTGTACAGGGCATCGCAAACGAGTTAAGTATATACAACTAATCACAAAAGTTTTCTGGTGTCAATATATCTGCAAATGATATCGAAGCATACGGTGCAGGCACACTTGTTGAGTCCTTCGACTTCTCCTTTTCTGAACTTTCTACTCGCCTGTTCTCAAGAGCATTGTTGATATTCTCTAGTTCCTCCATAAGCATTAAGCCCCACTTGTTAGGTCCATCAATGCTTGAATCATGGCCAAATCCCCATCGCACAATTTGACGGAGGTGAGAATAATCTCTGATTAGCTCGCCACAGCTTGCAATCTTATTAATTACCTCATCGGAGATAATCATACTACTTGAAAAGCTTGATAGGTTGCTGTAAACCGCGTCCATCAGATTATGCTCTCGGAACTTGAAGAGTTTATTTCGAATATAGTTCTGTTCTTCTTCTGGCATTTTTTTCTTGCGTCCACGCTTTAAGCTGGTGAGTTGATGTCGCACTATATTGTCCAATGGAAATAAATGAGGCTGACAGTTGTCACAGCACCGTGAAGTATGTGTAGTGGGGTTATACGTTGTCGTTTCCTGATATATAAGCTGAACTAATGTTCAGGTAAGTACTATACAATATTAGAATAAAAGAAACTTGACACTCACGTTTGCTTGCATTATTAAAGAATGCATCCCAGATCTTTCGGCGGCACTCTTTTGTGATCACAAAATTTAGCAAGGCCCGAGTTTCTTGCAGGTGAGTGTTTGTTTTTGTTTGCACTTTCCGTTTGCCTTTGGAGTGCCGTACAGAAGGTGTCATCGCAAACGTAGCATCAGCGTCTTCGTTATCTGACTCAGCTGCATTTGCAATTCGGACTCCTTCTTCATCTAGTGCTTCGACAGAGCGATCCAGTTCTTGTTCACTAATAGGCCGATTTAATGCCTCGCCTTCAGCAGCCGCCATGACAATAGTATCGTTAAATGCATCCTCAGTAATTTCACCCTTTGCTATTCCTGGATTAACAATTAGTATTGCCTCAGCATCTGTATTGAGGTCTCTTCCTGCACGACCAATTCTCTGTACAAGAGAACAGAAGGTTTCAGGCAACCCCCATAGGACAACTCGAGCAATATTGCGGAGGTCGCATCCCTGAGGTATGTTATTAGATTTGGTAAAATTAAATCATACAGACGCACCATTCCTAATGCCTCTGTACAGATGACAATCCGGATTTTATTATCAGAAAGCAGCTGTTCAATTTCGCGTTTACGGTCATTTCCAACGCAAGAATGGTAGAAAGCAATGGTATTGCGAGGTATGCTTTGCTCTTCTGCCCAATCTCGAAGTCGATCAGCACAGTCCTCTGTTGTTGCACGCTGATTGCAATATACAAGAGTAACAGGTATGTCGTCCGAGTTATTTGCGTTTTGTGGAATTAAAAACCGCAAATCAGCCTTTGACGCATTGTCAAACTCCATGGTACGGACAGATAATGCAATGTTTGGTCGAGCGTTACTAACCCTGACCATTTTTGGATTTGCCAAACGTAGCTTTCCTAAGACATCGCTGAGAACATGGTCTGGTAATGTTGCCGATGCCGCTAAAATGGGTACATTGACAGGAATTCGACCTCGCAAGATGCCCAAGTTGCCATAATCTGGCCGAAAGCTACCACCCCACATGGTAATACAGTGGGCTTCATCAATGTTTACAGACCGAAGATGGTCTGTGATTTCTGGCTTCGACCAGACAAATTTGTGAAACTCAGGTGAAGCTGCAATCTCTGGCGAGACCATAATGTGTTGAAACACCCCTCTAAGAATGTCGGAATACAGCTGATCTTTTCCGACTTGAGAAACTGTCTGTGCACAAACAGCTACAGTGTTTAACACAGCGCTTGATGTCTAGTAGGTGTCCAATGAATTATTAATAACATATTAATTCTCCTATTACAAAATTTGATACGTACTTGGTCAATCATCAGAGCAGTCAATGGTGATACGGTGATTGACATATCAGATTTACATAGCATCAGTGGCAGCAAGAAGCACAGTGATTTCCCGCAACCCGTGCCAACATCAAGAACCACATCTTTTCCTTGCAAAATTGCCTCGGCAGCTATTAATTGCCATCGGAAAGGTCTTTTGCAAAGTATTTTCCATGAGAGATCGCTAAGAATGTTCAAAAGGGCTTCGTCTCCTTTGTACTGTTGAACCTTTGAAGAAATAGGCATTTCGAAGATGGAGTAAGAAAAATTGAGATTTGAAACATAGCTACACCAATGTTTTCGTACACATATTGGCTGACCAGTCTCAATTCAAATCATCCGACCTGGTAAAAATACTGCATAGATTACTTTTCCAAAGCCATTCTGCTCTGTACATCTCAATACTATTAAACAGATTAGGGGTGCTAATTAACGACGCGTCGACGCCAAGGTAGTATAAATGATGGTGTTTGGCCAAGGCCTTGCACGTGCACCTTTTATTCCCTATTTCAGCCAAAATGTGCCAAGGCTCGCTCTCATGTACTGCCTTACGGTTAAACCCCACCAGACTATCTACGGAGTATACCGTGTGAAACCTGGTATATCCGGATTGTCTGGAGTCGAGACTACCTGAGAAGCTGATCGAGGTCATTGCCGCCCATGTGCGTTTATTTCCTCGCGCACGCGACAATAACGTGGCGTTATCACCCCTCGACCCTGTCCCAGAGAACGAGTACGCGCCGGGTTCACCACGCGCCACTTACAGGCTCCGTGTAATTATGATCCATGGACACTGATCATATGAACTGATGTTGACCGATGTAGGCTTTCTGTCGTGTAACATTCACTGGTCTTCTCCTTTTACACCGTTTGTACTCGTTTGTAGTGCCTATGATTAACGCCTGATAGCCTACATTTGATAACAAACGTGGGGTCTGGAGAAGCCGCGGCGCTTATAGGTAACATGTTGACTGGCGTTTCAGATTTTTAAATTTCCAGGGACCATTGCATCCGCGCTCTTACTGCTGCAAGCCGCTTCATCGCACTTGTTGGAGCACACAATCCCACAGAATCATACCGCACGGCGACACTCCGGAACCATAAAGGTTTGCCAGATCTCTGGGCTATGTCAACTGGTCAATCTCATCCTTTGCCAATCCTGGATTTTATATCAGTCTTTAGGCGGCCGAATGAGGCTCGCAATTTTAACTCAGTTCGCATTGGTTTGACTTGAACAAAGTACCTCAAAGTGAGCCAGGTCCAAGAACCAACCCCAACTTTTAAACGTCTTTACCCCAGATGGCATCCCACTGTTGTCCGTGTTCGAAGTTCGAATCTAACTCAATCCTTGATTGTGTTCTGCTGCTTGCTTTCAAAGCTCGTTTATCTTCATGAAGGTGAGTCTACGGCATCTCGGCACATGTGGCGAGGGACATGATCTAAAACGGGAATGTGCCACCCCTAACTTGTCTATCTACTTACTATAACAAGATCTAAGACGAACAGGCTTGCAAATAAATAGGTACTATTACAGCATTTATCTGTAGTACATTCCTCGTACATTTCCACTCTAGAAAATGAGTGTCAATGATGTCCTACTATTGACGGTGCTTCTTGGCGGTCTTCTTTTAAGCAGTTTCTTCAAGCGGCTGGTGGTTCTCCCGAGAAACCCATATGCACATTTATCATACTTCTTCCAGTTGTAGTTCTAAAGGAACCATTGTACATTGATCTGCATTTTGACTCAACGTCAATTAATGCCTCGTTTTCTAATATACACCTGGGACCAGAAATTTCAATGCAATAACCTCTGGGAATGGCCACGTTTGTTGAGCCTCTCCTTATCAGTGAGCTCGATGAGAGAGCACACATTCACTAGAAGGCTTAGTCTAGCTCGTAGTGTAATTTTTCGTATTTTTTAACTCACAAATCGTTTTTACAATACTTACTTGTCGACTCACTGTCGTTGTTCCCAGCCTCGTGGGGCTCCGTGGCGGGGCGTTGATAATTAATGCTGATCTTGAAGGGATCACCAGCGTCGATACACAATTCATAAGGTATGGCAGAAAGAAGTTGTTCAGACTTCTTTCCATTCTCTAGTGCAAATCCAAGAAAATCCTGAAGGAAAGCCATTAACAGCATGAGGACCGTCCCGGTCCGGAGACTGCTATGCACCATAATACCTTCAATGACTGTATGCGGTCTAGGTTGTCTGCTGGTGAGGGCAGCGGGCTACTATAGATGTAGGACCAAGCTTTCTGAAAAGAATGGTGATGGTAATGAAAAAATTGCATGATCTTATATTTGCTAATGGTGTTCCTCAAAATACGGCACGTATAGGATGCCTATAGCTCGAGTCTCAGTAAATGTACGTGTAATCAGGTTTCTGTATATCAGCTCAGAGCAGATGGTGGAGCCCTCTGTAGAATGGGCGCACAGCCAAAACGAACCTCCATATCAAATGATGGGGCCACTTCAGCCCCCAAAAAGATGAAAGAGTCCCAGAGTAACTTTGAATATGCGGAGGCTCTGCGTGGTAGCTTACAGCGCTGTGTATCAAAGATTCAGATGTGCTAGTTTATGCATAAACTTAGCCTTGAAACAAATACGAACTTTTTCTGACAAACTGCACAAAGTGTAAAGAAACAACGCTTATTCTATTTTTAGAATCAGGGGCCGGCACGTACGGATGTCCAGTCGAGTCGTGTCGTCCTTGTTATGCATCATGCCACAGGAAGCCAATTACCATATGTATATGGGAATACCGCGAGCTATACATCGAAGAGGCACCATTATTGTTCATTAGCTGAAATGCAAGTAGGGGTTTTTATCTGGTAACTACAAGTACTAGTACTACCACTACTCGAGTCGGACAATATAAGCGTACATATCATTAGAAAAATACACAGAAGTTTTGACAAGGCATTTCATTATAGTTGTAATCTTCGGTACTCAATGCCAATAGATGTTTGACACTGAAAACTTGTCGTGCCTATCATGGTCACTGCCAGTGTCGACAACTGTCTAGGTATGTCATGTACTAGCAATAAAAAAACGACTCGAGTGCCAACTTGCTTTTTCGAGGCTTATTTTAACGCTATATCACATTCAACTTCGTGATCTTGCAAAGTTGATTGCAATAAATATAGAGTGGGAAAGCACACGGCTGTTTCGATCGATGTGCCTCTGTGTGTACATAAGTGGATTCCACTCCTTAATCAACCCTGCTCGGATTTATCTTCAAAACCCACCTTCCGACACATTGACGTCGCTGTTAGATGTCGCCTGCGCAGATCATTGAGGGGCTCCCCGACATGTAGCCAGTCAGTTGGATTCTATGCCAACTTCTTTGACTGTTATTCAGCAACTTGATTTGAAAAGCATAGTATGGTGTCGGCGTACACCTGTGGTCGTTTCTCCGGACAGACTCCTCAGAGTCTGTATCATTATTGAGCTATCGAAAGTCTAATGTAACATCAATAATTAATAAAGGACACTTCAACTCTATCCAGCAACATGATCCAACCTACCTACCTATCTACATAATACCATACATACTCACCCACCCACCCATAAGCAGGATAACCGGACATTGATGTGGATGGGTTTACAAACGCAGTCCGCAGGATTACCAACACCCTAAAATCCGACCTTGTAATAGCTGTATGTACAATGCGCACAAGTGTGTCATCCGCCGAGAGTCCCACTGATTTCATTCCCATCGGACGAGGTGATACATTACCAATGATGCCCGTCAAAAGCCATCCATCCAAACCAACTGCTCCATCGCACGCTCGCAAAAAAAAAAAACGCGCGCAAAGCGGCAAACGTGAACGTGTGCCGTAAATGTAATGGTAACTCGTAGCGTACAGTTCACCAGTCGGTTTCCATGGTCAACTGGATACCAGTTGTACCAGTACACGTACGGGTGGGCTCCGAGTGTAGTATACTGCGGGCGCCTGTCAGAGATCACAGTGTGGTATGTACTTACTTAGCAGCACGTCGCTGTGTAACATGACCGCACCGCGTGGCGCGGGTGGGTTGAAACGTAACGCCTCTGCAAAGTCAGTGGCACTAGGCAGAGACAGAGCCGGTTCGATTCCATGAGAGCCTGGTTGCCCACTCAACGAGCGGAGTGGGCAGACCGCAGTGGGTAACAGCAGCCAACACCCAACACCCAACGAAGGGGTCGAGGGCGGAGTACTGATGTCAATCACTCTGAGCCCGAGCGAGACGGTGAAGGTTACCACTCACTTACCTGCGAAGCTTTTCAAGTAGAATGAACTGAAGACGGAGTCTCCGTGGCTCAATCGACCTAGTAGTTAAACGAGACCATGGGCTTTGTTCATCAGTTCAAGGCCAATCAAAGCCAAAGCATAGACAGGAAAACTTCGTGTAGTACAAAGCCATCCTGAATGTCCGCCTCGGGTGGAATGTTATAACTTAGCCTCGCGTGTGTATGTATAACTCAAAACCTCAAAGGTTCGCGGGCCCCCGGGATCTATAAATAAAGGCGCCCGATCGAGTTAATACAATATGCCCAGCGTCAAAAAAAAATTTAGAGTTGGCCGTAGCCTCTTCTGGCCATGAGGCTCCAAGTGCTGAAAGCGTTTAACCAAACCTTAACCCGGGCCTGTTGGGGAACTAGGGAAACGCATCAGCATGGGTGGCTAGTGGTGGTAAGAGTCAATTTGGACAGACCCGTGGGTGGTGGATGCAAGTAAATACTTCTTCGAGCTTTGGGTTTTGACTTTTTTTTTGATCGCAGTGTACTGGATGATGATGCTTTCGGCTACAATCTTTGCTTTCCGGCCAAAGTCCAAAGCTCATAGTTTCAAAGCTCAAAGCTGATTGATGCGTGTATACTTATACACTCCAGCGCAGTCTCGGTCGGACGAGTCACCATGAACCTAGGCAAAGCCTCGCTTCGGAAATGGGGTCGGAATGAGCATTGGGTTTTTCGACCCTCGGGCAGCAGGCCTGCGCTCAGATTGATTCAGAGAGCACGATGGCAGGCCGCTGAGCTGCTGAGCTGCTGATCATCAGGCCTACAGGGGTGGGAAGAGGTTCTGGTAGCTTACCGGGGTCGAGGAGATTAATAGCTACTGGCCGACCCAGTGGAACAGAGGGTTGGACGGGGCGCTGGTCGGACGGCAAAAATTGTTACTGTATATTTATTGTCAGTGGTATTGCCCGTAATGTTCCTCTGAGGTCGCTGTTCGCGGCTTTGCTAAGGGCGTAAGGATATATCTTGGATATTTCGGTCGATTTAAGTTGCATGATATCAGGATGGTCATGATGTCTTTATAAGTAAGGTTTTATGATCTAGGTAGCCAGACATTGCAAACTACACTTTGCGTTTTTTACCTATTGGTGTATCACCCAGCACATCCTCGTTCCATCAGTGGATTGATCGGCTCGGACTCGGAGGTATGATACTTGCGTCTGCATCACACTCTTGTTGGTTTTTTGCCATTGATACTTGAGCAAGTCCGCGTCGAGCTCGTCGATTGACAAGAACGGATGATGGCATCGAGGTTTTGATGGTATTTAATAAATAAGTGCCTCCGATGGTCCTTGATGTCGACAGAAACTGCTGGAAGGCTGTGTTTTCAACAAACCATCTCCAAAGCTATACTGTTGAACTACCCAGAGGTTGTGCAGATTGCTAAAAATTGGCATTGGTTTCCCGAAGAGTGCAGTACCCAAAATTGGGGTGTGTTTCTGGTATTTGGACCCGAACCCCAAGGCGGCCTCCGAGCTCGTTTAGTTACTTATTTACAAGTCGATATCTTCCCGGTGATGTCGATATATCGCCTCCTTCTTCTCGCCCGAACGGCGGCCTATAAGATGGCTTGGCTTGGCGGTACGGTATGGGTCATCGTCTGGTTTCCTGATAAAGGTGGCATCAAGTTTAAGTATGATGTCCTAGAACCCAGTCTATTCGGGCAGAGTTCGACTTGCTAAGCAAAGAGGAATGAAAATAAGCCTGCTATTCGGATTCGTCAGGATTTTTAGTCTCTGGTACTTGCGGTCTCATTATGGATCCATCCATAATTGTGGGTTTATAACTTTTATCCCCATGTATGCAAGTTTGGCGTGAAATTTGCGTGTCGGCTTGACCTTAATTGGACACTGCAGATTGTCCCTGCAAAGCGCAATAGAATTGTCAAGATAGCGGGTCAAAATGCGCATATATCTACCTGATGGCGCACCTTGTGTCCTTTTGCACTGCAGGACACCAATACGCGCCAGGTACGCGTACCTAGAGCAAAAGAGGGTCCTTTCTCGAACTTGAAGGTCATCTGAGCAAGGTGTGATAAGTATGCTATGTTTTGATATGATATGGGTACGTTTACTGATGTGGTCGTCGGCCGGAAATGACTGGCGACGCCCTACGTACGTGCGTACGTACGTATATGCGCGTCACCGGCAGGAGGTTTAGATTTCTTGACATTGGACAAAGGCAGCAACAAACAGAAGGTGAATTTAGAGGGATGTGGGAACTGGTTTGAATTGACACGGGCACCTCGAGACTGCTGCGAAGCAGAGAAGGAAGAGGAAGCGAAGACAGGATCGAGGATCGCGTAAGGAGTGCCGCCGCTTGAATGATAGTTAAAAAATGAGATTTACGCTAGCGTCGAAGTGGTTCATGAGATTTGCAAAGAGAGCTATGTATTGGTACTATGTGCTATAGGCGACGCATATAGATATTGGACAGGATATGTGGGATTCTGAGAACGAGTGGATGGATTGTGGGCTTTGGTTTGCAGGTGGTTTGGTTGAGAGACGGAGGCAGCCGGGGGGTGGTTTGGGTTGGGTTGACTGTGGGATTTACGTCTATTGAATATTATTGATCTCAGATCGGGTATTACCTTCGCTCCGAATTACACGCCCTTTTTTGTAAAATCGTATTTTCCGCCTGCCTCTTTCTTGCTTTCTACGGAGGATCCTCTGCTGCATGGCGCACAGGTAAAAGCCACACAAGCTCGCTCTATTCCCCACAATGGCACACATGGACAGCTACTCTACAGACTACTCTCAGCGCCAGCACTGGCCCAGCCATCTCCTGCCCCCGCATCCCCAGTCCTCCTTCCCCTCACCGCCAGGCAGCGACCACGGCCACCACTATCCCCCATTCTTCCAGACACAGGCTCAGGCCCATGTCGCCCAGCAGCAGCAACAGCAGCAACAGCAGCAGCAACAGCCAGACAGGGCCCAGGGCGCTGACCCCATGAACAGAGCCACGTCCTCCCTCTCCCTCAATCTCTCTTCCCTCAGTGTGGCGTCCCCCACCAATCTCTCCCCCATCAACGGCCCTTCTGCAGTGGCGGCGGCGGCGCTCTCCCCAGCGACCCCCATCAGTCCGTCCACCAACCCTTTCGCAGGCTCCCAGCAGCAGCATCACCATCTCCACGGCGTCCACGCCCACAGCCACCCCCATCATATCCAGACCTCGCCCTTCTCCTATGATCCCAGCCAGGGCGCATCTGGCCAGCAGAGTCCCCACCACTACGACGACCAGGCCCCACCTCCAGGCTCATCAGCAGGCTACGACACACGCCGCACTCCTGCACCCTCGCGGTCCTCTTCCTCGGGCGCATCTGCCTCCCAGCTCCCTCGCAAACGCAGCTTCTCTGCAAACCCAAACGGTGCCAACAGCAGTGCAGTCAAGAACAGTAACGGTGGTCCTCCCAGTGCAGCCGCTGGTCAGTCAGGTGGTCTCAGCATCAACGTGAACGTCAACCCACCGCTCGTCGAAGAGGGCATGTACGATGACGAGGCGCGGGACTCGGCCATGGAGCTGGCATCCGCAGCGTCTTACGACGATCTGGACGTGCGCAACGGGTATGAGGGATGCGCGCGGCCCGGTCCTGGCGCAGGAGGCAGTGGCGGCAGCCCTGTTGACGGCAGTGGGAGCACAAGCGGGGCAGAGGAGTCCTTTGGCATTATCGGCAGTGGAGGCGGGGGCGTTGGAGGGACGATGAACATCCTAGGCAAGCCAATCGCGACAAACAATTTTGTCACCAAGCTCTATCAGTACGTTTATCTCTCTCTCTTTGTCTTTCTGCGTACTTTTTCCTGTTCTATTTCTTCCTTTCTCTTTTTTTTTCTCCGTTCATTTTCGTTTTTTCTGTTCCGTCTCTTTTTATGGACCCCGTTTATTCCTTTTCGACCTTTTTTTGATTTGCTTCCGCACTGGTGTTTATATGCGTACCCGCGCGGATTTAAATTGTACCCTCCGGGGATGGATGGCTTCGTTTATTTTTACGGACCCTGCCTTCCGTTGTTGGTTGTCGATTATGATCGAACCACGACCACGAGCCTCGCTTCGTGTGGTGCATAGTATACCTACCCGCCCAGACATGCGCATGCCTTTTTTTTCTGGCCCTGGTTTCTTTTTTGCGCCCGTCCTGCGAACGTGGTGGATGTATGCGTATGCGCCATGCACTATATAGGGGCTTGTCGGACAAATGGAGGTTTAGTGGTTATGTGCGAGGACCCTGATCAAACGTTGAGGGGCCGCGATGCAGATTGGATTGGGAAAGAATCTTCCCGTCTATGGATGTATTCGTGCGCTTTGGCTCCGCCTTAACCGTGGCTGTTGCTTGCTCTTTTCATGCACATTTTTTTTCGTTCTGTTCGGCGATGGACTGGTTTTAGCCCACTTTCATACCACCGCGCCGCATCGTATCGCGTTCAATTAGGGAGAGGCTATCTGCGTCTTCACTCGCAACCGCTGGTGAGGCGAACCGGCGGACCAAACTAGCACCAGACATACGTCATCACATCCATCAATGCCTCGCGTTCTAGCCTGCTTGCGGCGTCGATTTCGGACTCTCGTCGACGCTGCATCCACGCGTGCTGAAAAAGGCGAAAGCCGGGCCACATGCGAACGAGGACCTGCGAGGGTAGTATTGGGGAAGGCTTCTTAGGGGCTGCGTCGTGGACGATATCACAAGGCTTCAAAAATTCACGGATTATGGATGCAAGCTATAGGCGTAACACGGGATGAAAATTTCAGAACATGCGCTCACCTTTTATACTTCACACCACACCCACATTAGTATCCCTCGGAAACGGACGACAGAGTCGTTGTTTATTTGACAGGCAGGGCAGGGAAAAGTTGCTTCGGTTTCTGACCAACTCATCAATACACGCCCCCTCGGGCCCGGCATCATTGAACATGACGACAACGAAATTGCATGCAAGTATACGCACGACACCGAAAAACAAGCGAGCGAGTGACAATCAGTTGTCGTGGAGCGCAATTCAATAGCTAGCGCCCTGTGTCCGTGCGCCCGCTCGCTCGCTCGTGATGTGGGGTATGGGGTACGAACGCGGGGTAATATAGGAGGCTGGGGTGGTGGCGATGTAAATCACCTCCTTTCTTCCCCCTGGATGCCATGTTGTCCTTTTCAATGGTTGAGGCTCCTTTTCCCCGTTCCTTCAAGCATTTTTGTCCGTATCCATCTGCATCTTCCATGTCTATACCTGGTCTGGTCTCATCCTGCTTTGGTCGTCTCGGTCGCCTGCTGCCTTTCTCGCCATACATCCATCCATTCATTTGTCGGTCCTTCCCTTTCCGAGGGTCTTCCTTTTTGCCCACAGTTATAAGCACGACACTGTGTTTACGGATGCCTTTTTTGGGCTGACAATGTGTTGCATTGTGTTTCGTATTGTCCATGGGACGTATCCGTTCGGGTGTTTTTGCTGGCCTTCACGCGAGAAGATATGAAGACAGAAGGAAGAGAGGTCGACTCTGACTTTGGCCAAAGGTGCGGCCTTTTGGATGCGACCCACGCACACCTCCAGCTACATCTCCATGGGTTAGATACCAATGTATCCAAGAGAAGGAAGGGAAGGGAAGGAAGGACATCCGTATTCACGGACGGACCGCCCCTCCTCTCAAAGACAGGTCGAAATAGGATACACTTGACATCAAAGATACCCTCTCCCCTTACCACTCGCCCCCGAAGTTTGCCACTTGCGTCTCATCCCTTGATGGTTGGAAGAGGGAAAAATGTTGCGTTTGACGCGTGCTTGTTTTCCTTTTCTTGTCTTTCCTGATTACCTTTCCTTTCCTCGCGGACGGTGGCCGTCTATATCTGTATCTGTACCCGTCCGTATCTATCTATCAGGAAACGGTCGCACACCCATCGTCTTACTAGCCAACCAGTCAACGGGGCCATCCGCCAACAGCGTAACATGAAATCAAGGTTTTGATTAATTGCGGGGAAGAGGATCCAGAACACTCGGACAGTGGACTTTCTTCTTTCGCCCTTCTTTTTCGGCTCGGGTGCTTTTGTTTCGAAACAGTGTGGAAAAGTGGGTAAAATATGGCGAATCTAATCTCGTGCTCTTCGTGCTCGTGGTCTTTGCGGTTCTCGGTACTTTGTTGGGATGAGGTGGGGTATATGGGGGTTGGTGTCACTGGATGATGAGGATCTGGTCTTGTGACGCGCTGCTACGACCTCTGCCTACGCGCTGATCTTCTGCGATGACTCCAAGACACCATCTACTTACCTTTTCGACAAGGACAAGACAAGGACGTTTTGTTAATGTTAAACTTTTTGCTTGCTTGCTTCTCGCTTGCTCATAGCTTATTGTCCATTCCTTTTTATAATGAAGTGGAGATCCGTCATGCGTCCGCTGGCTCAAAACCGAAACCGAAACGAACGATTAAAAAGCCTCCGAAAAAAGTCAATGTATATACACTGTACATCCCAATCCGTCGTCGTCAACATACGTATGCCCCACCTACACCCATTTTCATTCCTTTCCACCCACCCCCCTTCTCGCTCTCTTGCCTGTCTCCGACTCCCCGGACCAATCCAAGTGTGCATATAGGCCTATTCTTTCCGTGTATTGCAACGGACCGATAATTCGCATCTTTTTGCATCTGTCGAATAGCCGTCCCTTTTTCCGTCTTTGGAGGGCACAGGAAACGTCTGCGTTGGGATTGGAGGGGTCAGGTGCACCCCTCTGTGTGTGTGCGTGTGTACGCTGAGCGGGTACCCATGCTCCGTTCGTCGTGGTCCACGCCGGTGACGGATGAAGAGGTTGAAAGGGTGTGGTTATTCGTGCATAATTTTTCTTTTTGCCCTCGACTGCCGGTGGGGAGAAGGAGCGTTATGTTATGGTCATGCTTTTTCTGGACGGAGAGATAGAGCTCACGAATCATTCGTCCCATCCACATCCGTCCATCCATCCATCTATCATCATCATCCCGGGGCGGTTTCCATGGAGATGGGCAGATCTTTTTTGGCGAGGCGAGAAAAAGTATTTTTCTCTGCGTCGTCGGCGTTGCATGGAAATTGGAATGCGTGCTCGAAGAACTTTTCTTTCGTTCGTATGTGTGACGGCTGCTTCTGCGATGTCGCTGTGGCGCGATGAAGGGATGGATGGGTCCTTTCTTGGAATTTGATTTTTTTTTCTGCTCTTCTTTCGCTTTTTTTGGTTTATGCTTTTCGCCTTTTTTTCTTTCTGTTTTTCTGTTTGTTTCTTTCTAATTTCCTACCTTGCTGTGCCTTCATGATGCGCTAGCTACAATGGTTAAGGTGACCTCGATGCTAACCCATGTCTTACCCCTCTCTATAGGATGATCAGCGATCCCAAATCTGCACAGTTCATCGCATGGACTGAACTTGGAACGTCCTTTGTTGTGTCCAATGTTGGAGAGTTTAGCAGGAGCATCTTGGGCTCCCATTTCAAGCACAATAACGTACGCTTTGTTTCTTTTCATGCGCTGTGCTTGTTCTTTAATGAACCTTTGACTGATGCATTTTTTTGTACGCAGTTTTCGAGTTTTGTGCGGCAACTCAATATGTATGGGTTCCATAAAATCAACAGGGTAGGCTTTCCTGCCACCTTTTACCTGACCTCATTTTTTTGACCGCTTATTTTCATTCGTTAGACACCTCGAGCCCAAAGGACATCGACGGACGCACAGACGTGGGAGTTTTCGCACAGCAAATTCCTTCGTGGACGTCAGGATCTCTTGGACGAGATCAAGCGCAAGGCACTCGAACCTGATCCGGGTATGAAGCATCGCGTTGAGCTGCCAGGAGAAGTGAGTGTTTTATGGTTTTCTTGTTATTGGTTTGGGATTGGGGATCCGTTGGATACTTACTGATGATTTTTTTTTCTTTTTTTCTCTTCTTCGATTCACACCAACTGGTTCAGGTTGCGGCGCAACTTAACTCGATGAGAGAGGATAACATCAGAATGTGGGATCAGCTTGCTGCTGAGCGGCGTAAGGTCGAGAAGTTGGTCAACGTTGTTGGTCGGCTTTGGGAAGTTGTGAAGAATAACTATCCTGGCGGCCAAGTCTGTTAGTGGTTTTTACATTTGTACAATGTTCATTATTTTCTTACCTCCCTGAATAGTGTTGCCACAATTCCCATCGGAACTTTTGGACTCGGATAGTCCGAACATCTACATCACCTCGCCGACGTCGACATCGCGGTATCCACCACCCCTTTCCATGAACATGCACACGATGCACACGCTCAACAGTCCAAACTCAAGTCCGACTGCTGCAGATTTCCCATCGCATATGCATCATGGACATGCACTGTCGCGGCAACATAGCTTCCAACACGTCAATGGCTTCCGTGGGGACAGCACATCCTCGACGCCATTGCCGTCATCGCCTGGGTCGATATCCATGGAACTGTTTGACGATGGCTCGTCGGACAATATACCCTCTGGGCGTGGCAGCACCAAGCGGCAGAGGCTTGATGAAAATGGTACCGCAAATGGTATTAACAACTCGTCAGACTCGATATCGCTGATGTCGTCCGTGTCGTCGCCTGGATCTGGCACAGGGCCCGGTATCTCGAGCTTAACTGTGCCGAAGAAGTCCAGTCGAGCGCGGAGCGATAGTGCACCGCTGGGGTATGGTGCTGCGTTGTGGCAGCAGGGCGGGCTCTCGTCGGGCGGCGGGGGTCCTGGGCAGCAGGGCGGTGTCGGCAGGCCGAGGAGTGGGAGCGGGTTGGTCCCTAGAGGTATCCCGAACATTGGGACAATGACCAGGAACAATAACGCGAGCACACCGCTGCTTTCGATTACCACTGCTGATGGCGATTTGAACGGACGGTGATGATGAATCCCCCGTTTATAACCTTGGGCCAAGCCAATGGATTCTTCTCCCTCTTTCTTGTTCGTCGTCCTGGCGCGCAGGAAGATACATGATGGGCCGCACATTTTTTGCTTTTACACTTTGAAGGCGGCCACTACTATGCCAAAAAAACATATGCCCATATGCTCAAAACAAACTTTGGAACCGATAAACATATTCTCTCGTCGTCCTCTTGCTTTTTTTTCTTCTCTTTTAGCTTCATTCTGCTCTGTTGTTTACACCGCCTCGGACTGCATCTTTGCTTTTTTCTCTCTCACACACACATATACACTTTTTGGGACATTTACACGGCCAGTTTCATTGCCATCGTTCGCTTTTCGTCCTCGGTCTTTACTCGTCTTTTCTTTCCTCTCGTTGGAAATGATCCCCCCCTCCTCCTCTAAAGCATAAAAAAATCCGATGGGGCGGTGTATCCTATATCCCTATCCGTTTTCTCTCTCTCTCTCTATTTCTCTCTCGTCGTCACTCAACCAACCATGTGTTATCAAACTGCTTGTTTCTCTACATCACCTCCATAGACAAAGAACTATATATAAAACCACAAGAACTCTGTTCTTCCTTTTTTTTTGTTTTTGTTTGGCAGCTTCCACATCGTCGTTAGTTGGATACCTTGGCAGAAAAATGATTCCCTGACCAACACTCAACCTCACCTCTGCCTACCTCTACCTGTATGCGTAACCGAGATGATTCCCATGTGTTCTGTTTCGTTTCGATTATACCCTCCGATTCTTTCTTTTTTCTTTTCCTTTCTTTTTTTCCCTTTTATGTTTGGTTGTTGTCCACTTCTGGCTTCGGTGTCTTTCCTCGGCAGTCTATCATCAACGCATCCGTCCATACATACCACAATCCAATACCATCATCATCGTCATCGTCAACGTCATCTCATCCATTCTCTCCAGACCAACATTGCCATTCAACAATCTCCTCCACCCTTTGATGATACATACTCGTATTCTTTCATCTGGGACCTCGCCATTCTACTTCTGTAGAAGTCGTTCGAAATTGGACAATTATCCATATATTCCCCGCCTTCTGTAGTAGGAATCTGGCATGGAGATGGGTGGCGGGTCTCGAGTCCACGCCCAGGACTGCACTCTCGTCACGGCCACTGCAGCTCGTTTTCTTTTTGTCTTCTTCTTTTCTCTTTTTTGTTATAGGCTACATAGAGAACAAAACCCAGCCGCTCTGTATATTATTTATAAATGATACCCCAAATAGCTACCTTGCCACAGGTATTGCGCAGTTTTGTGTGGTGAATTTCAAGTGGAGTTTAATGTTTGCACATCGATGATCGTCCAGCGTCGAAGGGATGCATACGGTCATGTGATTTTCTAAATTGACGCGTTGAACTTCTTAGGGGTTTCGTTCAGGATAGTCTCTCCTGGAAGAACTTTAACATGGCGTGACGCGATTAAAATACGTCCAGGGTGCGTCTCAGCTGTATAATGTCGCGCTTTAAATCGAAAAAAATCACAGTTCCTTTACAAAAATCATAGTTCAAGCCACTAAGACTCCTCCCTCCTTCCTGAAGGATCAATGGAATCAATAAACTGATTCTATGTCGCAATCAAAATCAATATCGAAGGCGATTTGATTGTTTTCAACGAATTGGGAAAATTGCGCGTCCAGATATTTTTTAGGATACTTGGAGGATAGCAGGTAGCTGATGGTACCCCATGCCGGATTGTTTATGGGTCCGTGATTGCTCACTGCAACGGAAAGATATAATCGGATCTCCGCGAGTTGGGTCATTTCTTTTTCCACGTCGAGAAGTTCAGCCAAACTTTCGAGGTCAAAATGCGGAATGCCGTTGATTGAAGAAGACATCGGACCTTTCTGATGTAGGATAAATAGTTGGAGATTTGGGGTTGCGCTTAATCGCACATTCCTAAAGTCAAGTAAACCTTGGGCATAAAAAGGATAAGTCGAAGCAATATCTATGTAACATGACTCTAACTCACCGAAGTTGAAGCTTACTTCTAGTAGCCTGATTGATAACCCGCAGATGGGAACAATCTTTTTGAAGATGCTGACAGGATTGCCATCATAATGTTCGCTAACTGCAAGTCCTTTCAACCCAAGGGGGTGCCGGGGTTCAAAAAAAAAACACGACCTCATATTTTTTATGTCGCGGTAATTTGGGCAACCTACCTACCTCGTGACCATTACATAATGATCAAAAATCGCCTAAAATGGGAATTGCCAAGGGCCAAGACATTGAAAAGTTCGGGTTCTGGGGTTACAGAGGGGCGGCTGGCTCGGAACATTGTCGGTTGTTGTGGTCTCGCAAAGTGGAGTGTCTTTGGGTAGGATTACTGGAAGAGTTGTTGTAGTAGGTACACGGACTAATGCTGGTCCTCGTTTCATAAAAAAACCTTTGAGTGACGAGTCCTTCAACTTGGGCTTTGTGGATAGCTTTGCTGCTGCAGCTTTACATTTGGCTGTTCCTCGATGGCGTAGATTTAGGTTCTTTGATCCTCCAGGACCACACTTAATAGCCTTTTGGCAAGTCAGGGCAGATTGCGTACCCATCCGCCAGATTGAGCAGTCGTCCAGATGGTAAATCAATGATCTCAGTCAAAATCAGGTCAAATATCTGTGTTGCTTGAAGCCCGGCCACCTATCATGAAGATTTTAACCTGAATTTCAACGAGATTGGTATTGTGTTTGTTTAAAAAACATAATTTGTCTATGAAATACAGTCCAAAATGCTCTAAACTTGATCACAGACAACTTTGGACCGTGAAATTCCTCAAAAATTAAACAAAAAAATATGGTACATTTTTTTTTTTCGGGGCTGATCGGCCAACCTACCTACCTAGGTGGTGTCCGAATTTTGAACACCGGCACCCCCTTGTTTCAACCCTTCTATGGACTTATGAGCGGGATTTTCAGGTAGCGTGTGCAAGCAATTTGTATCAAGGTATTCGATATCCGGGTAGGGCAAATAACTTGAAGAAGCTGAAAATGGAGACCAATCTACCGGATCCCGAGGGTGGCTCCGCAGTATATTATCATCCAGGTTCCAACTCAAAACTTTTACTTTTGTTCCACGAAGAATCTCATAAGGAAGGTCCAAGATATTTCTGACGCCCAGATATGTCAGACATGGAGATTCAATAGCATGTCGGTGAAGAAAACTAATGACACGGTAAGCCTCAGTCGAAGGGAAGAAAGACTATATTGTTAACCTAATGACACGGTAAGCCTGTAGACTACGTTAGCTACTCTGTACGAACAATGGAAAAGTAAATGTACCTCAGTCGAAGGGAAGAAAGACTGAGGTACTAAGAACAGAACTGGTCCGTATATGTGAGCCTCTCGTAGCTACAGAAGTTGATGAGGGATATGGAAGGTGATGCGTTGAACGCAATAGGAAGGAGGACTACTGGATTCATGAATGAACAGGGGCTTTCGGGCCCAATGTCCCGAATGTCGAATGAGGAAAGTTATGGTATAAAAATGGAAAGGAAAAGAAAGGTGGAAATAAAAGAGTGAGTGAATGTCAAGTCCGTATTCCAACACGCCCCCTCAACGCATCGCCTCCTTAACCGCTTTAGGATCAATAAGTCCAAGTCTGGTGACACCTTCGAGAAACTTGACTCGTTGAAGAGATTTGGTGAGTATGTCTGCCGGATTTTCTTTTCCTGGGATGTGAAGGATGCTGAAAGATTTTGATTCAATGTGGGATCGAATGAAGTGATATCTGATGTCGATATGTTTTGCTTTCGAATGGGATGAATCGTTTTCGCACAGAGATTTGGCTCCCTCGTTGTTGGTGGCGACCACTAGCGGATTTGGGCAATCGATGCGAAGACACAAAAGCGAGGATGATAACCACAACCCTTCCTGTACAGTTCGCGTTAGCGCAATGTATTCAGATTCCGTGGAGCTTGTGGCTATGCAGGTCTGAGTTTTAGAAGACCAGCTCAGCGGCCCTCCAGCAATCATCCATACAAAACCTGAAATGGATGCACGCGAGTCCTTATTGCCAGCCCAGTCAGCATCAGAGTAACCCTGTAAGCGGTGCGATGCCATTTTTCCACCGTAGTATAAGCGATAATTGCGAGTACCACTCAAGTATCAAAGTACACGTTTGGCTGTAGCGAAGTGCTTTGGTTGGGGATTTGATGCGTGTTGAGACAAAAGCAGGACGGCTATCAAAATGTCAGGGCGGGGAGTGTCGTTGAATAAAAAGGAGAGAGCCGATGAGACGCTGGAAGGTGATTTTAATGTCTGGAATCTCTGGGAAGACGTCGTCGTCACGGCCAAATACGTTGTTGGCATCGAGTGGTGTTGAAACGGGACTACAATTGAGGAGACCGTATTCATCGAGGACGCTCTCAATGTAGGGAGTTTGATGAATCCAGAGTTCACGAGTATCCATGTTCCGCTCGTACTGCACTCCTAGGTAAGATCGCAATGGACCAAGATCCTTGATGCCAAAACGCTTGTTGACTTCGGATTTGGTGTGATCAAGAAACATCTTGGAATTGGACGCCCCTAAACCGTCATCGACATGAATACATAGCCAGCACTTGACCTGTTCCCCATTCCATACTCCTTCAAAAATAAAGGTGGCGTGATCCTTTTCCGACCGTTTGAAGCCAATGTTCTGCAGCGTTGAACGGATGAGGACATACCACACATTACTTGCCTGTTTCAACCCATACAGTGACTTCTTTAGTCTCCAGACACCCTTCGGGAATGGTGAAGAATACCCCGAAGGACATTTCATGTAAATCACCTCCGTTAAATCCCCCCACAGGAAGGCTCTCGTGGCGTCAAAGCATTCGATATGCCATCCGTTCAGTGTTGCATGTACCACTATGGCGCGGGTGCTGACAGATTTTGACACAGGTGCGAAAGTTTCGTGATAATCGATGAGATACTTTTGAGAAAAGCCCTGCGCAACAAGTCTGGCTTTGTATATCAGTTGTCCATTATCGTCGATTTTAAACTCAAAGACCCAACGACACCCAATCGTATGTTCGCCTAGTGGAAGTTCTTCGTCAACGTATACATTCATTGATTTGAACATGTCGAGTTCTTTCTGGATGACATTTCTCCATTGATCTGCATCTGGACGTTGCATTGCCTCGACATAATTTGCAGGTGGGATTTTGAGATCGTAATTTGGAGAATTGGGGTTTCGTCTGTGCTCGCTCCTGACTGAGAGTAGAAGGGCTTCAAAAAAGGCTTCTTTGTCCCTTGCAAGATAATCTTCAACATCGAGGGACACGAACGAGGTATCCGAGCTGATGTCATATGAGGGAGATGAAGAATTGAGCAATCCAACGGAGCAGAGAGATGTAAACGGATTTGACTCGCCCCCTTGCTCGTTGGATGGTGGAACCGTCGCGGACCGTTCAGCACTTGTGGCCCTGCGAGATGCAATAATAGAATCGCTTTTTGCCTTTTCAGTCTCTCGAAGCTGATTGTAAAGCAGTCCGCGAGATGATGGATGACGTTCTCTGGAGGAAGAGCGAGGCGGTGGTAAGACACAACGAGGGGCAGGGGTTTGGGGAATATTTTGAGAGGATGACTGGACAGGAGTTGTGGGAGGAACGACTTCAATATCTACAGAAGAAATAGAGGAAGAGGAAGGGTAAGAAGAAGAGCGAAGTAGCTCGGGTGCATCTAGGTCGGAAGGGGTAGAAACAAGATTTGGAACTGAATTTGAAACAAAATTCGGAACAGAAGAAGAAGAGGTAGAATCAGAAGAATGCAAAATTTCAGAATAAAAGGGTAAGGATGAATAATCTATTGGAGAAGAAGCATTATTAACAGCAGAAACGGACGGCATGTTCTCATCGAACATAGCGTTTGAGGAGTCAAAAAAATGTCCACTTTCAAGATGACGAAACCTGTAGCCTTTTCCGCCTGGAGGATAACCCATGAACCGGCATTGAACAGATTTCGCGCCCAACTTTGATTGCTACTCTTCCGGGACATGAACAAATGCCCGACATCCCCACACACGAAGATGCAACAAATTGGGCGGCCTGTGGTACATATTTTCGAAGGGAGTGATGCCGTGTTCGTCGGTGGATGTGATGTTGAGAAGATACGAGGCAGTCAACGCGGCTTCACCCCAGTAAGTCAAAGGTAGTTGAGCAGTTGTTAACATGGCTAGCATTCGACCTTGGACTGTACGCATGAAGCGTTCTATTTCCCCGTTCATCCAATGTTCACGTGCCGGCGTGACCTCTTGTTCGATACCTTGCTCCAGTAGGTAAGCTGCAAAAGATCCTTTCCACTCTGGTCCACCATCACATCGAAACCTCTGAATTTTGAACCCAGTGCGTGTCTCCCAGCGGGCCTGAACAATCTTAAAGGCTTCCAGCATTGTATCGGCCGTTTTGTCTGCAGTAAGTTGTATGTTATTAACTTTCATACCAGAACAACGGAAAGCAACAAAGAATTCTTTGTGATGAGGCGTTTGCACAGGGAAAGGACCGCAGGTATCGGCCACAATAAGTTCAAGTGGTTGATAAGCGCGCTGGCCAAGTGATCTTGGCGGATGTGGAGTAGCCGTATGCTTGGCAATAATGCAAGGCTCACATTTGATGTTCTCGTCCTTAACTTGGATTTTCATGACTCTCTGGACAAGCATACGCGTCGCCTGTTCACCAGGGTGCCCCAACCGAAGATGTTGAAGGTGAAGTGTCTCCGGTACTTTCACATACATTGCACGCTCAGCAGCAAAATCATTGTTTGTAGGAACAAATGTAGTATGGTCCATTGCAAATAGGCCATTGATTAGCGAGGCGGAAGCAAACGCGACACCCTTTTTAGAAAGGTGAATGCCCGTTTCGGGTTGAAAGTTGCAACCAATGCCCGCGATGAAAAGACGACTGACGGAGAGCAGATTGACTGCGGCGGAGGGAGCATGAAGGCAGTTGTTTAGCCTGAGTTTGATGGACTTTCCCCTGTAAGTGACATTAAGTATGCACGTCCCTCCTCCTTGAGTTCTCAAAGTCCCAAGGTTCGCTGTTGTGACATTTCGAGCATCACTCTCGGAATATGTGTGGAATAATGAACGCGATTTGATTATATGGGATGTTGCACCAGAGTCCAACAGGATTGACGTCGACAGAAAGGATCTTGTGTTTGCGGATGCCGCAATAGGTGATTGTACGTCGTCATCAACAAATTCTTCAATAAGTGCACAAGAGATTTCTCCACTTTCCAGGGAACCAGCTTCAATTGCAACAGACGCCGACTCTGTCTTTTTAGCTGCAAGCGCCGCCCGATAAGCTGGGCCTTGACCTTCCATCCCACCACCTTTTGCCCAACAATGATCTTTATCGTGAGAGCGATTACGACAGTTTGTGCATCTCACGCCATTTGGATTATTGACATGTTTAGCAATGGGACGATTGTCGTTTGAAAAGTTGGAGTACTCGGATCCTGGTGGATGTCGCTTTGACCCGGCCTCTGCCTCAAGACGTTGACATTCGATGGTAAGTCGTGCTGTGATCCTTTCTAAAGCGGTATTTGGTGCTGATGGATTGCGCCCTTCATCCGTTGCTGCTTTGTCGCGGTCCAGTGTGTCCTGGTAGAGTTGGATCATAAGCTGCTTGAAGTTTGGCCAGGCGCCCGACGATGGTAAGCCCCGGATGATATGATGAATAATGTCCCCTTCAGGGTATTCAACACCCATATCCTTAAGTCGTTCTCTGCCACTGCGAAATTCGCCAAGGTACTTCTCGATCTCGGTATAATCCTTGAGCTTGATTGACGCTAACCTCTCTTTAATGGCGAACTGAGCGTTGATGTCTACACGCGCGTATCTGGTCATTATCTGGTTCCATACCATTCGCGCGGTTACATCTTCTCCTGCATTCAAGTTCGATTTAACAAGTGCCGACACCTTTCTGGTTATCAGTGTTTTCGCACTGTCATCATCGCTCCACCATTTCCGATAGGCTGCAATCACATCGTCTGAAGCGTCGTCTGCGGGTTCTGTGGGTTTTGGCGAGACTGGATATCGCGCAGTCCTCTTCTCGGATCCCTCTATATGCCCATAGACTCCACAATCTTTCAAAATATTCCGCATGTCGTCTCTCCAAGCAATAAAGTTTGATGTTCCTTCAAGATTGACAATATGATCGACTTTTGCATTTGCCGGGGTGATTTTTGTGCTCATCGTGATGTTATTGATGGTCGTATGGGCAGTATTTGGGACATCCCCTGCCATGGCCGACATTTTAAGAAATAAGAGTGAGTCTGGGTTTGATGCTAGAGAGAATTGAGATCTCTTGAAAATATGCTAGGTGAGTCTGATAACTGAGTCCGATGGTGTCTTGTTTGATTCAGGCGCGTTCGGGGCCCATAACCTGAAGAAAACTAATGACACGGTAAGCCTCAGTCGAAGGGAAGAAAGACTATATTGTTAACCTAATGACACGGTAAGCCTGTAGACTACGTTAGCTACTCTGTACGAACAATGGAAAAGTAAATGTACCTCAGTCGAAGGGAAGAAAGACTGAGGTACTAAGAACAGAACTGGTCCGTATATGTGAGCCTCTCGTAGCTACAGAAGTTGATGAGGGATATGGAAGGTGATGCGTTGAACGCAATAGGAAGGAGGACTACTGGATTCATGAATGAACAGGGGCTTTCGGGCCCAATGTCCCGAATGTCGAATGAGGAAAGTTATGGTATAAAAATGGAAAGGAAAAGAAAGGTGGAAATAAAAGAGTGAGTGAATGTCAAGTCCGTATTCCAACAGTCGGAAGGCTGTTTGAAATCTGGCGGATAGAGTTGACCAGTGTATCCCCTTCTTTCTGGGAAAGAACCCTTGAGTCTCCTTAGAATGAACGACTAATGAGAGGTTTTCAACTCCGTATACTGGCCCATGTAATCGGGTGAGGAAGTCGGAAACGATTTCGTCATTCATCAAGTGTTCAACTGGTGAGCACTCCATTAGCCCAAGTAAGGCCCCCTGTACTGGTCGAATTGATGATTCAAAAACCAACTCGACGTCTTTGATGTGCCGTGCAATATCTCCCATTCCCAAGGAAAGCGAAGTGTTCATAAGCTCACACAATTCTGTGAGGCGATTCCTACACCCCCCATAGCCAGTGAGCGTTATTGAGACACGCTTAAGGATATGTGCCATGGATTGGCGATGACATTCTACTGATGTGGCATGAAATGATAGGAGTGTTTGCCAGTATGCTTGAGCTTCGTGGGATGTACTCGAGGTCAAAACTTGTTCCCCGACTGCGTCGATGATTGTGTCCATGATATCAATAGGCAGCGCCCGCTGCATCTTTTCGTTTATTAATGTCATAGGTTGTATATGGGAGTCGAAGAAGAAATATTGGTCACTTGTTTTTGCTGACTTGGAAACTCCTCGACTATGTTGCGGTTGACTAGATTGATCATCCTTCGGGATGACATATTATCACGCAAGCCGAAGCAATGAACTTCATCGCTCTCATTAAATTCAACATCAATTAGTGACCAGAGCTTGTTCAGACTAGCTGGAGGCAACAAAAAGGGAATGATGCATCAAAATCAACTTATCCGCATTTACAAAGCACATTTTGTCCACTTTAATTACAAGTAGCAGAGCCCATTGTGACTACATCGTATGGCCCTATAGATAATTTTGTGAAGACATGCTCTATAAAATTTGTTAAACTGAGTTTACCGTCATGATCTCCGATTTTACCCTCGAATACGTTTGAGACGTCGCCAGTGCTACATCTGCTGTCAGTGTTGTCCTCTCCTGGGCAAGCCACCCATGAGAGGTCGTTTTGAATGTGCTTTTCTCCCTGGGGATGATGGAAACCAAGGAACCGACCAGGAATCGTGGGAACCAAATCCTGTCTGTAGAAAACAGTTTAGCTATTTATCATGTATGTGGCTAGTCGCTTACTTGTTGTTTACGTGGTCGAGATCGACGTTGTTGTCGATGTAGGTAGCAAATGCTTGATTGCCCACCTGTCAAAAGAAAAATATAATATGCGTCATATTAGCAATGTTACAGTTTGCATATATCTTTCTGCTCACTCTAGGCATTCCGTACCCGATAGTCTTGAAAGTGGCATCGGGGATGAACAAGGGCAAGTAGACACTCTCAAGGAGGGCAAGCGCAGCACCTGCCGTAAAATTAGATAGGCGCCAAATAATGAAAGATACATTTTTTCGTACCTAGTGAATGTCCAACCATAGTGACTTTGTTGATTCCACTTTGTTGAATGGCGGTTTGTACCGCAGCAAGGACAGAATCCGCTGTTCTATAAATGGCTTTAACCATGCCCATGAGGGAGAAAAACCATCCTGAACTTACTTGGCATGTTCGTCTGCGAAGCCGTTATGGACTTGTATAGAGGGATCAATTCCTGGGAACAACGTGGAGTTCAAGTTTTTCAGGAAGAAGTCGGCGTCCGTCAGCAACGGTACACTAAGACTTTTGGTTAGCAAATCCTAAATTCTGATATATTGCTAGTAAAAACCTACATTTTTGATGGATCAGTGCCCTGGTGTCCCACGATGACTGTCTACAAAAAGTTGATTGATGTTGCACGGAAAGAGGGAAAAGCATAATGATTTACCTCGAGAGTCGGGTCGACACCAACATACCAAAACTGTACATCTACACCATCCCCTCCTGATGCAATAGGCTGGAATGTCGGGTTTGCATCGCAATTTTCTATTTCCAGGCTGAGGGCGAGATTCCAAGAAGGGTCATAAAAGACTTACGGCCACAAGACAAATCTAGAATCTGTGATGGCTGACAGTAGGCCATGGCAGCGTAGAAACTGAAAGGCTTGAAACTGGAGATTTGAGAAGCAGAAAGAGTGCTAAAGGAGGTGGTACTGCTGCGACGCAATGGCATAGCATTTCCAAGGCCGAGAATTGCTGCCCCCGTGAGGCCCAAGTTGAAAAACTGCGTGAAACGAGACATCGTAATTTCGGATGGAGGGAATGCAAGATTCGAAGTCTCCTGGACGTAAAATAACTTATAAAAGTAGGGCTAGCCTACAAGCAAAGGCGAAGAAAAAGGAAAGGAAAGGGAAAACGAAGGGAAAGTACAGGAAGGCAGGCAGGAACACCGATCAAACCAGCGAAACCATGTCCATGTCTATATGTGTTGCAGGACGAGACAGCTATTCAACCATCAACTGCCATGTGCGGGATCATCGTCAAATTTTGATGATGAGAGTTGTAGTGAAGAGACTTTTCATGAACAGCCCTCTCTGTTCTATAAATACAAATTGCCTGTACTAACAACAATCTCAATGACGCACCATTAGCATAGCATTGGTCGATGCCGACAATATGCATGCGAAGATCAAAGAGTTGCGACAAATCAAGAAACTGTTTGGAAGTCACCAGTTTTGTTGTAGGTAGACAGCAAGTCACAGAAAACTTGCAGAAAACAGATTAAACTGACAGTTGTAGGTTCAGACAGGACCTTCACTTGATTATGATGCACCTAGTATTCAAGTTATTTGTATGGGCGGCTCATCCACTACATCAAGCAGTTTTCTGGAACTCGTAGGGTTCCTCAAATAATCGTAGATGAGATGATTTGTGGTCGTGGTGAAAGTATGGACGCATGTGAGGTATTGTCGTGTCTTGTCTCGTGTCCACTGTCCCGGCAAGGTCCGTGTTTTTAAGAATGCCAGCGTCACTAGGCGTCACTTTGAAGTATCCAATGACTGTGCTCGTGCTCATAACCGGGCAGTCTAACTCCCTTGATCATGATGATTTGAATGAATTTGATAATTAGGTATTGTTCTTTTCATTTACAACAACTTTGAACAGCTTGCTGAAATTCAGATTTACAGTTTAAGACGCAGATGACAATGCATTTCACAACCCAATGTCTCCAATATCTAATGATGATAATTATTGCTATTCTGCGTTTAATTCCGCTCTAAACTCTTCAGCTCCTCCTCGTGATACTTCCTTAAGTTCCAGGGTGGTACGAACAAGGCCCGGCATTGTTTATCGAAGCACCTTTGGGGCCATCCAGACATCTCTCCCTATATGCGCCGGAACGTCACTTAAAGAACCGACTTCTCTGAAATGATCAGCAGACTCTTGTGAGTGAAATGGCATGGCATGGTCGCGTCCAGCAAGCACTGAGGAAGTGTGGGTGCAAGCCACCATCTCCAAATGGTATGGTCAGCTTTATCGGGATCTACGGCATTGCCAGCAGAGCATTACTTCGTGATTAAGAAATCCTTTTCTGATCACTCTCTTACCTTCACTTATATACAGCTGACCTGTGCTGTCGAAGAACTTGGAGAATCCAAGCTCGTCGCAATGCATACCACTATCTTTTATTCCTTATCTTTTCTAGCGTTGGGCGTTCTCGCTGCTTTGCCTGGACTTCCGGACAAAATCTATGGCGTTAACTTAGGTTCATGGTAAGCCTCCACGCCTTTATTTGTATTCTGGAGACTGACATCAGAAATCGCTTTTAATGAATAGGCTTGTTCTTGAACCATGGATGCTTCCGGCGGGTACAATAAACATGACTACTTTGAGGACTAATAGTTGAAACATCTTCTAGAATGGATCGCCATGGGTGGACAGCAGTGTGACGACTGTTCTCAATGCATCGCCTCGGAATTGTACGCCTTCGAACTTTTCAATATTTCATACAAGTGCACAATTGAATTTTCAGCGCCTTTGCCGAAGCATACCCTGATACCGTAGATACCATTTTCGATGGACATTGGTGAGCGTTTGAATATCTTGTTGCCGAAGCTCTCTAGATCCTAACAGAAATTTCAGGGAGAGCTGGTTCAATCAGCCTGACGTCGATCAACTTGTGGACGCGGGGATCAACACTGTCAGGATTCCTGTAAGCCAAATGACGCTGGTTTACCCGCATATAAGGACTTCCTTATCAAACATCCCGTTAGCTTGGATATTGGATTGTAGAGCCTCTCGTTAACAGGACATCTGAATTTTATCCCAAAGGAGGTATACTTCAACTGGTATGCTACTTTATATGCTTTTTCTTTGATCAGTGACATATTTGTTGTATTAGAAACGTGGGCTGAAGCAACTGAAAGCGTCAGGGATTGCTGCCATTCTTGACCATCATGCTCTACCAGGAGTTGCATCCCCAGGACAGATGTTTGCCGGAAGGTATATCCTACTTTCGTCGCAGGAACGTGTGTTCTTATAAATAAAATAACGCAGGTGTACCAATGATGTGGAGTTCTACGTATGAGTTTTCCTATTGTTTGTGTATAGAGTGTAACCTTTTTATGTTTTTAGACGCCATATAACTATCATCGTGCGCTAATTTGGACAGCGGTAATGACGGTCCTTTCCCACATCGACCCAGACTTCGGTACAGTGGCTGGCATTGAGGCCATGAATGAACCCATCATGGATGCCAACCAAACTCCCGGACTAGGTGGCTGTGAGTCACAGTTCTACGTATCACACAAATAATCAGTATTCATATAACTTCTAGTTCAAACAAACTTCGTTCAAGTCGTTCGGGCTGTCGAATTGGCTCTGGGTATTCCTGTACAGGGAATTCCGCCCTTTTCAGGCTTCAGCTCCGCTGTTAATGTCGCATCATCTTTGTCAAGTGTTGCCAAATTATCATCAATCTTCAACAGCGAAGTTCAACAAGTTCTACGTGATGCTGCTCCCATCCTGGTACAAGTTTCAACACAACTCAGATTAGATATTACCCTTGCCACCCTGAGCTCCCTATTGTCAAAGAGGAGGTCCCTGGTCACCTCGTTCGTCCATATTCTCTATCATAACATCAGACCTTTCTCAAGACATTACCAATAGTTTTATGGATATTAACTGGCAACATAATACTCCAGCTAACCCCGCTGACGCAGCAATAGGTCCTCAAGGATATGACAATCATCTATACTATTCGTAAGATTAAATTATCAGATCGTATGTCAATTTGCCACTAACTTGATGTCTTTACTAACTTTGGAGTAAGTCTTCACGTATCAGATGCATTGCAAACTTGTTCACGAACCAGGACATCTAGGGGGTCGCTGACGCAAATGAAGATGCATATCTCACTAGTGTGTGCAGTAAGGTTTCGTCCTCGTCCTATGCTTTTATCATGTGCAAGCCATCTTCGCCTTTCTTCAGATCTTGAACGCATCCAAGCCGATGCTGCACTCGGGAATACTCCCCTTTGGTTTGGAGGTTAAATATCAAAATTATATGATCGTTTGTCTGCTGACAATTTTTTATTCAGAATGGGCCTTGTCGACTCAGTTTAGCGCTTCAGATACATTCTTGAGAAAATGGGCTGATGCTCAGAAATTTTCCTACGGCAAGGGTGCAGGCTGGATTGTGAGTATTCTGTTTTTAGGAGAATACCTTAAAACATCGACTGCTCATATAAATTTCTATAGTTCTGGAACTTTAAGATCGAGAAGTCGGATTTAGCTGGCGATACTGCTCGCCAATGGTAACTTTTATATCTCCCTCTTGGCGACTTTATCTTACCGATATCGTCTAGGTCCTACATGGAAGGCCTTCGACTTGGTTATCTTACCCAAGATCCATCCAAGTTCAATGATCCACACGTTTGCGATCCATACTTAAATGTGACATCTGTATAGCACTTAGGTGGATAAACATACCTCGGTCTCAGGTCCTTGGATACAATCCTGCAATCTTACCAACTACCGCATGCCTTTTTCTGATCATTTTTGTCGGATACTTCCACTCTTTTGAACTATTGCGTAATTTCTATCCTACTTCCAAATGATATGCGCACACAGATTCCCAAGTTTCTGCTACGCGAGCAACCCACGTTACTCTTTCTGCCGGTCCGTGAGCTCCATCTGCCAGAACGAATCACACGACTCCTCAGCTTAGTTGTGTGCAAACATGCGTCCTGCCGACATTTTAATCCCTATTCATGTCAGTTTAACAATCGCCTGCGACTCAAGATGTCCTTATCCATCGTCAGTCCTTAGGCAGCCTGCTTTACACGTTGCTTAACTGAAGCTCTTGATAGTTTACATGCGGGTATGTTCATGAGACCTGGAATGGTAGGCCTTCATAGATTGCTCTTTTGACAGCCGCCTTGGGCAACAGTTTACCTTCAAGTTGGATACTCTTTTGTATATGAATGGATATAAACCTGCTGTGGGTCTATTCTGGAGTTCATTTTCCTCCACTTCAATTCACCCACGCTCGAGTACTCGATTCCACGACCATGCTATCACAGAATCTGAAAGCTTTGCCCGCGAGTGCGCCATTTCGTTGGGGAAACCACGATCTCTGTCATTGGAGGCTTGTCGCACATGTGATTGGTTTAGGTGGGAGTTAATTGAATCAAAGATTCCCCAAAGTATTAAGCTCGCCAATGGTCATCAATATCCATCAGGCCAATGGTGTTTTTATACGTTCGCACCTGTTCACATTTTAGGCATTCTCACAAGGTCAAACATGTGGATCACTTCCTTATCCAGCCTGAATCGTCATCGCGACATGCAAAATTGCAAGGCACGTGGGCATCCCCCACAAGAAGCGCTGGCTTCTATGTGATTTGAGCATTTGATCATTTGTTATGTTTGCACAACGCTCATTGCTCGCTATTATCCCCAGTCTACAGCCAATTTACTCGAAATTCTGGCACATTGAGGCGCAAGTAGCATCTTCCGACAGAATCCGTCGCTCCGACGATAAGACCGAACGTTTAAACACATTTGAGTCTTGACTTCTGACAACAGTTTACTATAGAACGCGATTATTCAGAATTCTCCACTTCAGAAATCACAGTACCAGGTCATGTCACCTGGGAGCGTTCTTTTGTATGATCATCGGTTGGAACTCCGTAGGCCTTTCCTCTTCCCCCTATTCGGAACTTTATCGTACTCACGAGTCGAAAAACGGGAACAGTAGGTGATGAACTCCAGGAACAACCAAATTCTGGGACGATACCATGCTGCATTGGCAGAATATGGTATCTCTGTCGGTCCTTGTCTATATTGACACAGGTGGTACGCCTACCCCAAGTGGTTATCCAATAAATTACATGGTCCAGTCAGCAACGCGTTCTCTCCGTCCTCAAATGCTTGGCTGATGGCTTCTACCCCGATGATCAAGTTGGCCGTAGTGGCGGGTAAATTGACAGTACCAGTCGTTGTTTAAAACGCGAAGTCCAGGAGCTAAGAAAGTTAAGGATTCACCCCCTTTCATCGCCTTCCCAGTTCCCCAAATCGATCAGCAATAATGGTCTACACCGCCGGAATCACACTTGCTCTTCTTTTTGGGTTGGCCAACGCCGCTGCATTGCCCGTTGAATTGGAGGCTCGTGCAACATCGGTCCTTTCCGCTGCCACTATCGCGTCCTACAAGCCATATACGTATTACGCCAGTGCGGCGTATTGCAAGCCTGCTTCGACTTTGGCATGGAATTGTGGCAGTAAGCTATTTTTTGATCCTTTGTTTTTCTTAGATCTCCACCTAATACCTGTTTGTTTACGTTCATCTTAGCCAATTGCGCTAAGAACCCCACCTTCAAGCCTATTGCATCTGGAGGAAACGGAGCAGCAATTCAGTACTGGTACGTTGGGTACGATGCAACATTGAAGGTTAGTTCTGCATGCCGTTTATGTTCAATTTAATCCTCTGACATGTACAATCATATCTAGACCATTATTGTTGCATACCAGGTATATAATATATTGCTGGTCCTTGCCGATATATACTAATAATTGTTCTTTTCCTCTAGGGAACTGATGGATCTAAGATGTATGAACTCATAATGTGCATGATTACTGGAATACTTACGTTATTCTTCGTTTCAGCATTCCTATCGTCACTAATGCCGACTTTTTCCTTGACGGTCTGGAGAGTTCTTACTTCCCTGGTGTCAGCTCCTCCGTCAAGACACACAACGGATTTGGAGAGGCTCATAAAAGGTATGCAGTTTCCCTTGAAGTAACCCTCCTTGATGCATTACCTTATACATTTCTATCAGATCAGCATCCGCTGTTCTGGCTGCCGTTAGGCAGGGAATGGCTACCTATGCTACCAACAAAGTCACGGTCGTTGGCCATTCCTTAGGTGAAGTATATCTTAATATTTTGGTCGTCTTTATTGCTTATATCTTTTGGATTTAAAAGGTGGGGCTTTGGCTATCATCGGCAGCGCGCACATAGCTGTCAACATTCCCTCTGCCAACGTTAAGACTGTCTCCTACGCTGCGCCCCGGGTATGTTTTTTGGGTTTCATTATATCTTAAACACGATCATTAACATTATACCTACAGGTCGGAAACGCAGCCTTTGCCGATTACGTCAATGCCAAAGCTGATATGGTCCGAATCAACAACAAGTACGTATCAAATATTGTATACCATGTACCAAACCAAGGCTGAACAACAATTGTAGGAAGGACATTGTTCCCATTGTCCCTGGACGCTTCGTAGGTTTCGCCCACACCGAGGGAGAGATCCACATTACCAGCTCTGGCACCTGGCTCTCCTGCCCTGGTACGTCTAAGTTCTGAGTAATACTATACGAACATATTTTGACGCGCTACTTGCAGGACAAGACAGCACCGATGCCGGCTGCACTATTGATGCTGTGCCCAATATCCTTGCTGGTGATGTCGATGATCACAGCGGTGAGTGTTTCTGTCCTGGTGTAGACTATCGAGACGCAGATGATTTATACGATGACTCTAGGCCCTTTCGATGGTGTTATGATTGGATGCTAAAGCGATCATCTACGAGAGGTGTATGATAAATTAGTGGGATAAAATATCGATCTGCATAGATTAAAGTTCGGCGGGCTTTGAGATGCTGGTTGAACGATATTTATGATCAGGATGACCATTGATGTATTTATGACCCTACTGTTGTACTATTGTTATGTATTGTGTTAAATAAACCATCACGTATCGCAAATTGTGGAAAGTTCATTGGCCTCAGCTTTAGTTTAATCAACTATCAATTTTTCTCCTCAAGCGCTCAGATCTTTGGATCGGGCTAGCACTCAGGGGTCTGCTGATCAGGGGTAAGTATAGAAGGATCAACATCTGCACCTGAGATAAGATAAGATTAAGTTCATGTTTGCGGAACACAACTTTTGAACCATAACATTATCATCCTTTAAGCTTTACCACTGATCAGTACTTTCATACCCTTAGACATGGTCGTCAATGTCTTTGTGATCTCTGCTGATACTCACTCGGAGAGACGTATTGATCCTCATATCAGTGTTGAGCAGTTGAAGGTGAGTCGCTAACATCTACGACTTCTCAGACTTTGTTCATTACACCAAGATGTTCATAGGGCAAGCTCGAGCTGATCACTGGAGTCCCAGTAGCAAACCAAGCTATCTCGATACTTGCGTCAGAATCTGACCCAAGGGTTCTCGCGGAGCTAAATGACGACTCAAAACCGTTGGGTTTCTATGGGCTGGCAGACTGGCAGGTCATCAAAGTGAGTTTGCTCTTTAGACAGTCCTTCTCTGAGGTTTCGACAATTTACATTAGGTTGTGGATACCAATCCCGCCTCCAGTCTAACGGGACAATTGACCGATGTGACCCAAGTCGACAAGTTTGAACTTTCGGACGCAGAATATGCTCAAAGACAAGGTATTATTCATACAATTTTTCTTCATCGTTTTATTATAATATATTGATGATATCTTTCCTTCACGTAGACACTGTTCTGGCGTATAAACAACGTAACAAGATTGGTCGTTTTGCACCTCAGAATTCCACGCCCGAGCCCGAACGACCAAGTGTTAACGTCCCCATCGGTTCTCGCTGCGAGGTTGAGTCGGCAGAGGCAGGTCTCAGCAAACGAGGAACTGTGCGGTTCTGCGGGCCAACCAAATTCAGTCAAGGAACATGGGTGGGGGTCGAGTACGATGAACCCTTTGGAAAGAACGATGGATCGTGAGCATTTATTCTACTGTTCCTATTTTCGATATGACGTTTGACCTCGTTCCGTGCAGGGTGCAAGGGGAAAGATATTTCTCATGTCGGCCGAATTATGGAGTATTTGTGAAGCCCGAGAAGGTAAAAGTTGGTGATTATCCAGTGGAGGAACTTGAGTTTGAAGACGAGGAAATGTAACGGAAATGTATACCCCGGTCTCCGAGCAATTAAATCATCATACTTTGTAGGTTTTGAAGGCGCGTATTAAATGCAAGTTAGCACAAAAAACGGACGGAATATCATCGTTTGAGCCGTGAGTAAGCCATGGAGCTGTAAGTCGAGCTTCATAGCGACCAAGCAGCAACTCTAAACGAGGAAAATAAATTGGGAGTTTAGTCAGAACAAGGGCCAAAATGAAGAGTCGGACGGTAGAAAGTTGTCGAAGGACGTAGACGGTAGACATACGTGACAAACCACGTGTGTAAATGAGTTTGGCTGTGTTGGTCATTGATCTCCCCACACGGGGGACGCGCGTCCTTTCCTTCTTCCTTTATATTCAAGAGCCACAAGCTCATCCTCTCCTCTAATCTTTCAATCCCCTATACACATACAACATGGCAGACCCCAGCGGTGCGGCTCCTCAGCCAGGCCCCGATGACATCTCAACCGCGATTCTGCGGCCAAAGAAATCGTAAGTCTTGCTTCAATACGGGTCGGAAGTTGAGTATCTGATTTTTTGGGCGTCTCTATACAGTCCAAATCGTCTTATTGTCGATGAGGCAACAGCAGACGACAACTCAGGTAAAGTATCTTTAAGTAGCATTCTCTGCTCTTACCCTAATCGTTTCTTTATGCAGTCGCCACTCTCAACCCCGCCACGATGGAGCTTCTATCTCTATTCCGTGGCGATACCATCATTGTTCGGTCAGTTAGTTGTTCTGATACCGAAGTACTCTGGCTTACAAACAGCGTCAACTTATAGCGGGAAGAAGAGACGCGATACCGTCCTCATTTGTTTGAGTTCTGACGACGTTGAAGAAGGCCGCATTCAGATGAACAAAGTGGCCCGCAATAATTTGCGAGTCAAGTTGGGCGATCTGGTTAACGTTCACCAATGCCTAGACATTAAATATGGCAAGCGTATTCACGTTCTTCCCTTCGATGACTCAATCGAAGGCCTCAGTGGTAACATCTTTGATGTTTACCTAAAACCTTATTTCCTTGAAGGTGAGCAATTCTTGGTTGATGTTGCATTTCGTCCAATCTAATATTTCTGATCTAGCCTACCGACCTGTTCGCAAGGGCGATACTTTCCTAGTTCGTGGAGGAATGCGAACAGTAGAATTTAAGGTCATCGAGACCGATCCATCGGAGTTCTGTATCGTTGCTCAAGACACTGTTATCCACACCGGTAAATCTTAGTTGATCCATATTTTTTAAAGCCCATCTCATTTACAATTCACAGAGGGCGACCCTGTCAAGCGCGAAGACGAAGAATCTAACCTCAATGACGTTGGCTACGATGACATCGGTGGATGCAGAAAACAGATGGCCCAAATTCGCGAACTTGTTGAACTTCCCCTCCGTCACCCACAGTTGTTCAAATCCATTGGTATCAAACCCCCTCGTGGTATTCTGATGTTCGGCCCCCCTGGTACCGGAAAAACATTGATGGCGCGTGCTGTGGCGAACGAGACTGGTGCTTTCTTCTTCCTGATCAACGGTCCTGAGATCATGAGTAAAATGGCCGGAGAAAGTGAGAGTAATCTGAGAAAGGCGTTCGAAGAGGCTGAGAAGAACTCTCCGGCCATCATCTTCATTGATGAAATCGATTCCATTGCCCCTAAACGTGAAAAGGTGTGGTATCCATGGTTCTGCATACAATCGATTCTGACTACCTCCTAGACAAATGGTGAAGTCGAACGTCGCGTTGTATCACAGCTCCTCACCCTCATGGACGGTCTGAAGGCCCGTTCAAATGTTGTTGTGATGGCCGCCACCAACAGGCCTAACTCTATCGACCCTGCCCTAAGACGTTTCGGTCGCTTTGACCGTGAAGTTGATATTGGCATTCCTGATCCTACTGGTCGTCTCGAAATTCTACGTATCCACACCAAGAATATGAAGCTTGCTGATGATGTTGATCTTGAACAAGTAATTAATTCATTTTCATTTGTCAAATGCCAATCTAACCCTTTTCGAAGATTGCCGCTGATACTCATGGATACGTCGGTTCCGATGTTGCTTCTCTTTGCTCAGAAGCAGCAATGCAACAAATTCGCGAGAAAATGGACTTGATCGACCTCGACGAAGATACCATTGATGCTGAGGTTCTCGACTCTCTGGGCGTCACAATGGACAACTTCCGGTTTGCCCTTGGAACCTCGAATCCATCTGCACTTCGTGAGACCGTTGTCGAGGTGCCGACTGTTACATGGGACGACGTCGGTGGTCTCGAGAAGGTCAAACAAGAGTTGCAGGAGACTGTTCAATACCCTGTCGAGCATCCCGAAAAATTCCTCAAGTATGGTATGTCTCCATCAAAGGGTGTTTTGTTCTACGGACCCCCCGGTACTGGTAAAACCATGCTTGCGAAGGCCATCGCCAACGAATGTAACGCCAACTTTATTTCCATCAAGGTAACAATAATTTATCTCACTGTTAGATAATTTTTAACACTATTTAATATTTAGGGTCCTGAACTACTCACGATGTGGTTCGGTGAGTCAGAAGCCAACGTTCGTGATGTCTTCGACAAGGCCCGTGCCGCTGCACCTTGCGTGATGTTCTTCGATGAGTTGGATTCCATTGCCAAGGCCCGCGGTGGCTCTGGTGCTGGTGGGGATGGAGGAGGTGCTGGCGATCGTGTGCTTAACCAGATTCTGACTGAAATGGATGGCATGAACGCCAAGAAGAACGTTTTCATTATTGGTGCCACCAACAGGCCCGACCAGATTGATTCTGCTCTTCTCCGTCCTGGTCGCCTCGATCAGCTCATTTACATTCCCCTTCCCGATGAACCTTCACGGTTATCCATTCTTAAGGCTGCCCTCAAGAAGTCACCTGTTTCTCCTGATGTTGATCTTGCCTTCCTGGCCAAGAGCACGCATGGCTTCTCTGGTGCTGATTTGACCGAAATTTGCCAGAGAGCTGCCAAACTTGCTATCCGTGCGTCTATTGACGCTGATATCAGGGCCGCCCGTGAGAGAAAGGAACGTGAAGACGCTGCTGAGGACAACATGGAGGAGGATGCGGAAGAGGCTGAGGACCCTGTTCCCCAAATCACAAGGTTTGCCCTACATCTTAATTATGTAAAAATTGCCTAACATACATTTCGCAGAGAACACTTCGAGGAGGCCATGAAGTTTGCTCGTCGTTCCGTGTCAGACCAGGATATCAGACGTTACGAGATGTTTGCCCAGGTATGTTGTAAATGCGTTTTTCACTACATATCGTGTCCTGATCTGTTGCCTAAGAACTTGCAACAATCGCGTGGCTTTGGAAACAACTTCAAGTTCCCAGAAAGCGAGGGCCAGGTTGCTGGTGCTGAGACTGCTGGTGGCAATGCTGGTTTCGCTGACGATACCGCCGACGACGATCTGTATGCCTAAAGAAGTTGAATCGTTTATCTGGAGGGGCTGTTGCTTTCTTTTTCATTGTTCATACGTAGTACTTGTGTCATAAATTTCATTTAGATTCCGTTTTGTCAGGAACTGTCTGTCCGACTCTGACATGAGCTATTATAACGTAAAACTTGAGGTGCATACGCGCAACGCGCAATGCGCATACATCATTGAGGTCACTTCCTTTCTCAGTTTCACGTGGTTATGAATGATATCAAGCCTTGGCAAGATTTACCTCTTGTTTATACCACCACCATCTCAGTCTTGCACTCTCTTTTCATAAACAAACTCGTTCATTTACTCGTCCTAAGTATTCGGGAAGCGCATTTGACGTTTATTAGGATTACCACCACCGTCTGCCACCAAGAAAATACAACTGAACATGTCCAAAACGGAATCAAGCACGTTGAGGCCCGGGGGCGGTCTATCGACAAGTCAGCGAACATTGTCTGCCGGAACACTAAAGGAAAGGTTGTCGAAGCTAGCCGCGACACCTCTGAGCGTCCCTAATCCCGTTGCTGCTCTCCAGGCGAACATCGAGTACGTTTTTATGTATGCGTGCATCTGGAGGTCGACTAAACAAGGTTTTGTTCCTTTTTGTTTGCGATGTGAATGTATAGATTTGTGCCGGCGAAGATACCCAGGAAGAGGAGGCTTCAGATGCTTGCCGTCGCTGTATGGTCGTGCATGATTGTGATTACCACATGCGCGTGGTTATTGCTTTGGTGTGTGCCGTTCTTCCTCCATTCTTTTTGCGGCTTCTGTATGACGTCTTTCATGGCGGATATCCCGCGAAATCTTTTTCATATGCACGTTGATTGACAGGCGATAACTGATTTTATTTTGTTCATCTCTCCAGGTCTATCCCTCCTCTGTGGCCCGTCTTGACCGTGTATTTTGTATGGGCGCGTTTCATTGATCAGGCTCCGGAAAGAGGTGGACGTAGCTGGCATTGGTGGAGATCGTCACGATTCTGGAGATACTTTGCGGACTATTACCCAGCCTCGTACGTCGCGACCCTAAATCTCTTCTTCTCGGTCGCTCACCTGTAAACAGATTCTTGAAGGTACCTATTTGCCAAGATGTAGTGTTAAAATGGAAGTTAACCTTTCACCGGCACCGTAGGAAGCCGAGTTGCCTGCAGATAGGCCGTATGTGTTTGGCTACCATCCTCACGGTTCGCATCTATATACTAATTCTTTGATTATTCCGAGCTAAATTCATCGTAATGCTTCAGGTATTATTGGAATGTACGTGTGACTCAATGCGTTCAAATTTCTGTTTGTTTAATTTATGACAGGGGTGCCCTGGCAACTTTCGCCACAGAAGGTATTTGAATCTTATTTTTCTTCTTAACGAAGCACACACACTCATTCTATTGATGCAGCCACTGGGTTTTCAGCGGCCTTCCCAGGCATCAAGCCGCATTTGTTGACTTTAACCACGAATTTCCAAATGCCGTTCTATCGAGACATCCTTCTTGCTCTAGGGGTTTGCAGCGTGAGCAGGCAATCATGCTCAAACATTCTGAAAGCAGGAGCAGGCTCCGCTATTACGATTGTAGTCGGCGGCGCTGCTGAAAGTCTGAGTGCTCATCCTGGCACTGCGGACCTTACTTTGAGAAGACGGTGCATACTTTACCTTTTTTTTCGTCAGGTGTAGAGTTACTCATGTTTTTGTTCGGTTATAGGCTAGGCTTCATCAAGCTTGCCATTCAGCATGGGTTAGTCAATGCTGTAATGGCTTTATCCAGGACGTGTTTATTCATCGTTCCTTTTTTGTCTTTCTTAGAGCTGACCTTGTTCCCGTGTTCTCTTTTGGAGAGAATGATGTTCGTTATTTGTTTTATTTTTTGTTCGCACTATTTTTTTTCATTAACCTAAATCGCCTCCAGATATACCAACAAATGCCCAATGAGAAGGGAACCACAGTATACGCGTTACAACGGAAGTTCCAGTCAATGTTTGGATTCACTCTTCCTCTCTTCCATGGAAGAGGCCTCTTGAATTGTACGTTGTTGTCGTATTTCAGAAGTTTGAAAATTTGGAGAAACTTCTTAAAATTGTTGTTCTGACTTCTTTTCACGGAACTATAGACAACCTTGGTCTAATGCCGTACAGGCGGCAAATCGTCGCAGTTAGTAAGTCGGAACCGCCAATATTTACTCTTATTATGTCCAACACATTTGCTGACGCACCTCTTTGCCCTTGTAGTTGGAAAACCCATTCGTATTCAACAATGTGATAAACCAAGTCAGGAAGAAATCGTGCGCGTGCAAGAAAAGTATATCGAAGAATTACTACGGTGCGCATTTACGATGTAAAGCCCTTTTATCGCCAACTCATCAAAGCCCCTGTTTTTGTAGCATTTGGAATACCTACAAAGATACATTCGCAAAAGCGCGTCTACGAGAACTCAATATCATTGACTGAATGATTGGTCTAGAAACACATTGGACTTGAGATTTGACATACTGGTCGTACACACATACGTTAAATACGTTAATTAGTTACTCTATTATCCTGCTATACCGCTCATCCTTGAATGCGAGTAGAGCAGACATCACCTGGAAGGTCGAGCTAACCTTCGAGGCTTATTATCTGCTGGATAGTTAGTTGTGGGCATCCAAGAGATAAGTGGTATAGTAATCTAGATTCTACTGTGAAATCCTTGGTGGACCCGCCCGGTTACAAAAGTGAAATTGATGGTTGTCCGTGAACGAAAGCAATGCAGATAAATCAGAGGGGAAATGCAAATGTGAGTGTCAGAAATTGGCTCAATGCTGAGGTGTCTCTGCCCCGAAAGATAGGTGCACTCTCTTCAGCTGGTTGAGCGTAGATGGTTCGAAGCATACAGGGCAGTATTTTCTTCTTGATAGCGATCGAGAAATGCAACTAAATCCATCCTCAGTGGCCGTAATCGGGGTTTTCAGAACGTCGAACAAGGCTCACCTGTGACAGAAGAGATGCCCACATCCACTAACTGCGCTGTCTTTGGGAAAACGCCGGCATATGGGGCATGTCAGGAATGCAGGTTTTACAGCCCCTGCATTTGAATCCGCTGCGTCCTCCAGCCTCTTCGCTGGCCAGCCGTAGTACGCTACACCGGCGTCGGCGACGTCCCCGGACGTAAGAAGAGTGTGCTCGCAGAGCATACTGCTGTCCTCCATCGAGGCCCCGGATAGTAGCCGCGAGCCCGACCGCATAGCACACCTTGATGACAGGGTGTTAGAAGACCAGAAGGAAAATTTAAAGATCCGAAGAAAAAGCCTCACTGGTTTCCGATCTTGAGTCTATTCAGTGCGAAATTTCCTCGAGAATTGATATGCGCCACGACAGAACAGTCATCCAAATTTACCTCATCGCCAAGCTGACAAAGTGACAGTGTTAACAGATAGTCCGTCGTCGACATGTAGATGTATTAAGGATCGCTTACCTCGACGAGGTCGGGCTCTGTCATTAGACCTGGGCGTCCGCCAGCCCAAATTGCACAATTGTCGCCAATTACGGCACCTAATGCCCGGAAATACCATACAATGTAGGCAGAACCCGCTAGAGGCGCAAGGACACCACCATAGCCATATCCTTTGTACATGAGGCGAGAAACGACCAAGTGAAGTTGCCATCGTTGGCAGTAGCTGCTTTGATCCCAATCGTACCTTCCAGGGCGACGTCTCCCGATGATGAGCCACTTGGCTACAATAACCCATATGATAGAGAATAACCCCTGAACCGTGAGAATGACAATAAAACAGACAGAAATGACTCCATAGATGACCCCGAACAAGTACCAGCGAGGTCGGAAGACGTGGAAACGATGAATTCGAGCATCCTTGAGCACTTGCGCTGCCCCTACGGCGCTGATGGACCAGTACGCTGCTGACACGGCGGTCATAATGACACTTATAGCAAGAATCATCGTATATGGGAAAACGAAGTAATTTGCCTTTTTCTGGTAGAATGCCCGTCCAAAAGGTGTGGAAGTGTCCCCACTGCCTGCTTCTTTGGAGCCTTTGACGAGACATACAGCTTCGCCCTTGTCTATTGTACCTTCAGCATTAGCGATATATATCTCAATAAAGCTTGACAACTAACCATTGCCCATCCACGTTGAACCAGGGAGGTATTCCGCGTTGCGCTTTCCTAGAGAACCGGAGCCCATCACTGCCCGACGCCCTAGTTTCGTTCCGGGCAATAAAACTACTCGGTCGGCTACCATTGCTAGAAAAGGCGGATGCAATCAGAAGTGGACATAAAATTAAAAATAGGCGGGCACGAATATATACCTCCACTTTCGATCACAATTTTCCCAGATCCAAGACGATCCGTCGTTACGAGCGCAGATCGTGAACCAAAAACAACATCATCACCAATTTCCAGCAATTCCGGGTCCATGCATGCAATGCCTGAGCCAGGCCAATAAATGCGTTTCCCGATTTTGGCACCCATTGCTCTGTATACCATCTATGAAAAGCGAAAGGTGGCGGTCAGAAAATGATTACTTAAGAATTTGAATATTCTTACAGAAACCACTTCGTAATGCGTGCCAACAATTGAAAATGCGTCCTTGAGCTCCGATTGGGACAATAAAATGGAGTTTATATATCGCCTTAGAAGCACCAACTGAGAATCGCGGGAGGATGTAGTCTCGGAGTTAAGGCCTAACAAGCGTTTAACCATTATACCAAGTGCAACCCTGATAATGGGTCTCAGGAGGGCTCGAACAATCCGGGACAAGGCATGGAATAACACTCGTTTAGGAGTTGCAAACCAATAAATGACTGATTCCAAGTCGTTCAGGCCTGCACGAGTGATATGCGTTTGGTTGACCATTACAAAAATAGCAGCCATCCAGGGTACATCTATACCAAAATAAGTTGCATGACGTTGATCGAAAGATTGGATGGCTTACATGACAGGAATACAACGATCAGAATTATGGGCCACGCGATAAGCATCTGCAAGATTAGCGATGGCTTGGCCAACAGAGTGCCGTTATAAGCGGCATAAGATCTGGGAGAGGGGTCGTCGTATGAAGAAGCGTGAGGCCCGTATACCGAGCCATCATCAATAAGAGAGCCTGGCGCAATGTGTGTGTACTGGTTAACAAAAGCTTTGCGTCCGATCGTGACAGGTGCAAGGGTGAAGTAACCATTTCTCTCAACAGCAAAGCCGCGTATGGTGGATGTCTGAAGGCGGCAGCCGTCTCGAAGATCAAGGAGATCGCACTCGAATAATTTAGTGTCTTCGTCAATATGAACATCCTTTCCAATCTTCGCGCCTAGCAGACGATAGTACAATGTTGTCAATGATGGATGTAGAGCGAAAATTCCCCTTCCAGATATTCTAGAGATTCAAAGCATATAAATAACGTATACCACTTATTATGAATGGGATAAATTATTCACCTGATGCTTTGGTTGACAATCCACCACCGGAGGTAGTAGGTCGACCAACTAGAAAACATTTAGCATTGTCTACGCATTCAAAGAAACAGCGACCTTACGTCTGATAGGTTCCAGGTTTGTACCGACCGATGACAATCCACTTGAAAAGGATGGAAGTAAGAGGACAGACGATACGTGCTGTAACTCTCGCAACCAGGATTGAAGTCAACAATGCCACCATTCGTTCCCAATATGTCCCGTTAATCAACGGTGCCAAATAGGACAACATAAAAATTAGCATAGACCCTACAAAAAATTGAGAACACGGCATAAACCAGAAGTCAATAACGGCAGACTTACAGGTCCAGGCTGTCTTCAGTGGATAGAAAAAGACAAAAGGAATGGCTTGAACAATGAGGCATAGAGGATGGTCCTGACTTCGTGACCTTTTAGTTTCAGCATATTCAGCATCTTGTTCGAAATCGTAATCATCTCCAAAGGCTGTGGTGGACGAATTACGAGTGTTAGGGTCCTTGACTTTCTCCTGGTCACCATGTGCCTTTGTTTCCGTATCCGTATCCGCGTTTGCGGCCTCCCGTTCTTCCAACAATGCAGCAATGCCATGAATAGTGCTTTCGCTAAAGAGCTCAGTAATTCCAATATTAATTCCAGACTGGCGCCTGACACTGTGTGATAGTTTTCCGAGGAGAAGTGAGTTGCCACCAAGAAGGAAAAAGTCGGAGCCAGTATGGATATGGGTAGGGTCGATGTTGAGGAGCTCTGCTACAATATCCCGCACAAGCATCTGCCGCTTCGTCATCTGGATATTTGCAGATTTCGCTGCTTGCCTTTCCATTGCCCTGAAGTCATGAGAACCAGAGCCATCTCGAAGAAGAGGACCGTTGACGATGTGAATTTGGTTTGGAATCGAGTAACCGGGCAAACGAGGAGTGACTAACTGTTTCACCTCATTCGCCGAGAATGACCAGGTCGGCTCAACAGAAATATACGCATCTAGTGAGCCGTCGGAATGGTGCTCCACGGCGAAGTCGACAACCTTAGGGATGTTTCGGAAAGCACTGTCGACAACACTAGGATCAACTGAGACTGTGGAGCATGGGATTGGACTATGGATTGACTGCGTAATCGGCGGTGCAACGGCTTCGAAATGTCGACTGAGAATAGAGTGGTCGTCAGTCAGTTGACCGATCCCCAAACGTTTCGATAACCCTATGCGGAGAGGCTTCCCAGCACTAAAAAAGACATTGTAAGTGTAATCCAAGTTTAAATCGTTAAAGCATCGAGGCACCTATTTTTGGGCACATCGTCCATGAATACTATGGCAAAAGGCCACTTTGAAGGATGTAGATGACCTCTTCTTGCCGTTAGCACGGCTCTCCACAGTGGAAGGAAAGGGATATAATTACTTGAGCATATCATGCAACTGGCGTAAACCCACGCGCGGTTGACTCTGATCGGGCACAATAACCACTCCAATAGTCTCCTGCAAGACATCGTGGTCGACAGAAAACGCTAAGGCGGTCTATGTTGGAAGGTCCATGAGATTTTGGGGCATGAATGAATCTAAAACACCAGACAAACCTTCACATAATCTTTGGCTGCTGTCACAATGGCTTCTTCAACCTCGAACGGAGAGACGACCTCCCCTCCCTTGTTGATAATTTCCTTGGACCGTCCCGTGATGTATAGATACCTGCTCTGCTTATCAGAATGGAATATACTTTCTTAAGGCCGAGACATACCCGTCTTCATCCATGTATCCCACATCTCCTGAGTCAAACCACCCTTCGCTAGAGAAGGTCGACGTGTCAAGGGGTATTTGAATGTCTGGTGAAATCTCATAGCCATCGAATGTCGGAAGTCCGCGAACACAAACAGCCCCTGTTTTCCCCGGACCAACTTCACGTTCGAGATCATTGGGCAATCGAATAGAGAGGTATGGACCACATGCAATGCCAGAACAACCTGGGCGATCCAATTTATAATTCGTCAAAGGGGTGGCGATGGGCATACATCTGAATAAACTGTTAATAAATTTTTCCCAACAGGGGATTGAGGGGCCCTCGGCTTACTCTGTCATCCCATATGAAGGCAATACAGTAGCATCAAAGGTATCTTTCAACTCTGACGCAAGAGACGGCAATAGGCCACCTGCGGCATTACATATGAGCCGTATGCGCAGATCCTTTGATGGAACCATTGTATCTGGCTTCGATGCAAGAATTGCATGGTGGACGGTCGGGGCAGCGTAATACCTTAAAGAGACATGAAAATACTAGATTAGGTAGATGTTAGGCCTACGGATATGAACTGCACGCACCAGGTAGCTCTGAGTTCCAAGGCATATTGCCAGAACGCGTTGGGGTCAAACCCCGCACACATGATCGCGCTTCCTCCAGAGAGCACCGGGGCAAGCAAGTTCCGCACTATCCCCCCGACATGGAAGAGCGGCATCATATTCACTTAAGTTAACTTTAGCGCATAAACCAACCGAAAGAAGGGATCGATCACATACAATTGATGTCATTTGGAAGTAGGTTCCAAGAATGTACCACACACCAAGTTCCAACCAACAACGTTCGGAGAGAATACCGCACAACCTTTTTTTTGCCACTGGTACCGGATGTGTGAAGAATGAGTGATATGTCGTCGAGACCATGGACCTCGGAAGGATGTGGAGGAGTGATAGCAGAGTGGTGGCCACCTGCAATAGAAAGGTCGAACAACCCCGCGGGACCTGTCGAGCGTGCGTGGAGAAGAATAACCTCACAATCGAGTTCATCCTGGATCAACTTCGTGTCGAGGTGCTTCGCGATGTCAGGTGTGGTGATAATTGCCTTGGCTCCAAGTCGGCGCATATCGTCCATCAATTCCTGTCTGGTGCAGCTCGCGTTAACTGGGGCGCACGAATGATAATTACTCAATGCCAATAGCGCCAATGCATTCTCTGGACCCGAGGGCAAAACCACCATGATTCGATCATTTCTGCCGAGAGCACGACGACCTCCATAACGAGCAGCAGATGGTAGCGCGAAATTAGCCACAAAATTACGTAGGTCCGAGTGCAGTAAAGGAGGTCTGTGAATGTCGGGAGAAAAAATGGCAGGGGTCTCCCCAGATGCGAGACAGTCAAGTAAGGAATGAACAGGGGACTTGGAAATGAGGTTGCTAAAATGTTCTCCGAGAGAAAGACCTTTTGGCAAGGTTGCTACGTCTAGAAAGGCGAGCGGGACGGTCATCGTCGGGCAGGAGGACGATGTATCCGTTGTAAGTTGATCTTGCCTTTTATAAGTGTATAGTGTCGTGGTTGAAACGACAGTCCCGATTATGACTTGACGCAAAAGATTGTTTGGCGAGCAGAAGAACTAGAACCGAAGGACAGGTATGGTAATTGGTCGGACGATTCAAGAATGGGAACTGCGATCGATCTTGAGAAGCTGGCTCGCATGGATTGACGATGTAAACTTTCGCAGGCATTATTTGGTTATTAACATCTTGCCTTCCTAAAGTATATGTCATCAGGGCAAAGGGGCAGGCGGAGGGAACTCTGCGCTGACGCCAGATGGCTCAAAATTTTCCGCAAGGGAAAGAAGCAGATCCATGAGATGGGTTGTGATACGTCGGGGTTTCACGTTTTCAAGTCCACAAAACAGTATCTGTGCCCGAACGGCGGGGGTCTTGCGTGTCGTAAAAATTCGTCAATAAGATCAAAAGAAATGTCCGTTTCGAAGGCCTTTACGTGTCAGCATGTGGGAGTCCACACTAGCGTGATGGTCCTTTGGCTAGAGTTCTATAAGCACATCCGACGACGGTTATTTAGGCGGTAATCACAGTGTATGCACTATGCTCCTATTTAACCAGGAGATGGTCAGAACAAGCTGCAGTACCAAGATGTGAGTTTTATTATTCGAAAATCTTTCATGCGCGCACAATTCGAGACCAACAGGTAGAAACTCTGGATGTCTGGTCAAGTTGGTACTAGTTTAAGTTGTAAAATCATCATTTGCGACAACCCGACATGTAGACCTTTTGGACCAAACAACAATCAACTGCACCTGAAATGTAATCTTTTTCCACGGTCATTATGCGTTTGCTGAAGCCGCCGTTTTTCGCCGGTCTTTGTTTGGTCAAACTTAGTCAGCGATTGATCCTATTGACCAAGGCGCCTTTCCTTTTCTGTAGCTCGTCGCGTCGGGCACGAAAATTTGCGAGTTTCCTCAATCAAATCGCTATTCTCCCCTGGCATCAAAGCGAACGTCATATACAGTTTCCCTCTTTGAGGTTATAGGATGTAATCCTTTCGTCGGCGGATCTGAATCCTAGGGAATGGTCGCGCTCATATTTTGCCCGTTAATTTCAACACCTTTTGGCAGCTGCCTCCTCACAATTTTTACTTCTTTTCCCAAGTCATCTCACCGTGACTTCTTACTCAGTGCAGAATAATGGAGGGCACACATCGCATCTCATTGACCAGATAATTTTACCCTCGTTGATGTAACTCTGACCGATCTTACGAGAACTCTTGCTGAGAACCCGTGCGGCGCCGTTGCCTGATGGGTAAATTCTCTAGATATCTTTTTTTCACAGCGCTTCCCGTTAAATGCCAAGAGAATTTCATGCTGATCTTTGTCTTATCGTAATGAGCATGGTTTCTCAATATTCGGTTACAGCGCTGTGTGCACTCCACCCAGCCATTCATATTACTCTGAAATAAAATTCTAGCACGCTCTGGGCGGCGTTCTTCATGTATAAACAAAAAGCGGCATAGACCGCTGGTCTTCTAACCAGACGGCAAGCTTATCAGATTATTAGGCTCTATCTTTCGGTTGAATTTTGTCCAAAGTAGAAAACAACAAACGGTTCATCGAGCCGTAATAGCGACACTCGACAGGAAAGTTATGGCCGAAGTTTTCCAGACCTAACGCCAACGTGCGCCGGATTCCTGACCTTGCTCACCCGTTAGCGATTGGGATTCGGATTGTGTTATTTGCGGTTTCGATTATAAATAATCGAACGAACACCTGCACCAACGCTAAACTGCATCTAATTTACGGTAGATTAGACCCAAGAATACGAACAAGAGGTATTTCTCATGTCGGGCTCCACGTTATTCATAACATATCGCTTCCAGTTCAGTTCCAATGTATTTTTAAACAAAGAAGGTGAACATTTCTTATCCTAGCGCGCCAAAACACGCTGTTCCATCTGTGAAATCCGAGTTAACAATAAGAGGTACATGGAAACTTGGACGAACCTAGTTTTTAGTCATTCGACCTCTCAGAACATTTATGGCCCTCTCCCCTGGATCACACTTCTTGAGAATGTCATAATCATACCACACGAGTGCTTCCTTTGAGTGAGCCACGTATGCTCCCTGAGCAACAGAATATGCAGATGCAGTCACATGGAATGTAGATGGATCCTCCCCACTGGACAATGACAAGGGACGGTACCCGATCAAAAGCTTCAAAACGAACGATAAGAAAACAGATAGGAAGTTCGGAGCGGGGAGCGAACTTGACTTACACTGTCGGGATAGGTCACTGGCCGCCTAAATTTCACTTCGATGGATTTGAGTATTAATGAAATCCCTTGGCCATTGATCATTGCTTTGGCCTTTTCAGGTCCTCCAATTTCTTTACCAAGGGACATTAGCCACTGTATACGGGCCTTGCAGAGATCACATGTCAGCTCCGGAAGCACAAAGAATTTTCCTTGAGAATCAAAGACACTCACTGACTCGAAGAAACGGACTATATTGTGGAGAATGGATTAATCTTAACAGATCAATCGTAGCCCAGGTATACCTGACAAGCTCACCATATCGTACGTTGTTTACATGCCTATTACAAAACATTAGAGCAGAAAGAATTTGCTAGAAAGTATCGACTGACTGGAATGAATCATGGTCACCCCAAACAATCCGTTGTTCCCAAAATGATTCTGGATCGAAGCCCCCGCGGCGGAGTTTTTCGTATCCTTCTGTGAGCAGATCAGGATAATCACTTTTAGATTCCGAAGATGCCAGAGTGGTCAAACGGGCTTGAGTTGGTGGCGAGTCGGGAGACTCGGGACCTGTAGAACCAGGCGGTATGTGAAATGGAGATGACGGGTCGCGGAACGCTGCTTGAAGTGCCTAAAAATACGAACTTCAGCTTGGCTTTTGATCTTCTCAGGCAATAACGACAGATACGACAGACACTGATCGAGCTGGAGGAATTGCGAACACGGCTAATCGAAAGGCATGGAATCCGACCTCGGGGCCTGGTTCTCCAGACTGCATGAGTAAGCAGCGCCTTGATCGTTCGTGGACTGAGAAGAGATTCCATCTGATGCTCACAGGGTCCAATATACCTTTAATACGTCCAAAGAACGCGCCTCGGAAAAAAAAAGCAGCGTAAACAGGGGGGATTTGTGGAAGTGGGTCGTGGTGGTGTAAAGAAGAGTGGATCGGTCCCTGGCAGACATGAACGAACCATCTTCACACGGCATTCCGGCATATGTCATTTACCGGATATGGTGGTAAAGTTGGTCGGATAAATGCGAACCATTGGCTTGGCATTGTCGAACACAGAGAAATAAGGTTGCGAAGTCTTTTGGACCATTGGAAAACCTTGAAACGATAACGGTGGCAGCTTTAAATGATATTTTATAAAATATATACGCTGTAAATATATTCTTTAATATAATCACAGTGCGAATTTTATTGATCAGCAATTAATCACTGCCAACTTTGGCATGGAGTGCTTTGTCGATGAAACACCGGGAAGTACAGGTAATCTTAGTTGATAATTTTTTAAGTCTTTAAAATGAAGTTTATCAGTGCTAATAGATATGATTCAATATGATGACCCCTTAAGGCCTTAGGTCTTAACAGTGACACTCCGACAGGATTATTGTCAATCAGGTAAGTGAATGCCCCAAAAAGGCAACCTCCACCCTCTGAGGCTGACATTTGGCTGACCAGTGATCGATTGACGGGGAAAGGAGAAAACAGACCAGCCTGAACACGGGCCAGACGTCTATAAGTATGTCTCCCAGTCGAATTTGTGCCCAACCTTTCTTGCTTTACCCTTCTTCAGATCCAGGCGATCTTTTTCTTTATACCTTAATATCCAATACTCCTAAACTTATATCACACATATACTTCTGTCAACGCCAGGACGCGCTTATTTTTACCGCGACAGGCTTCGCCAATTGACGTCAACACAACATTCTAGTGCCACACACTCCCTTGGTTAACTGAAAAAAGCCCAACTTCAATCACCCAGTATCATGCTCTCTGTCGATGCTCGATTTGCTTTGTTTACTGTCGTCTGTTGCATCTCAACTCTTTGCATACTACCCTCTACTTCCGTTAATGCGGCTGTCATATCGCGCAATCCTGCATCATCCTCAAGTCTTCCAAATGAGGCACGGTCGATTGATGATTCAACAGCGCATTCCAATCAACTGCCTTGGTCTTCGCAAAGCATTGAGAGTAAAGGAGTTCATAAGGTGGTTAGTTCTTTATACATGACGATTATTCCTAATTGTTGCTGATAATATGGGCATTTGATAGAGAACAACAAATCCAATCAAAGGGTTGGCTGACGCATTTATGTCTCGGATCAAGCATCCCAGAAGCAATCGCAAGCGCTCGCACAAGAGTATTATCATCCCAACAGATCATGGAAAGAACTATCTTTTGTCGCATGCACGCCGTGCGGACACCGCTCTGCCACAATGGATATCTGGCCACAAAAACACGACCAATGCTGGGAATACAACAACCGCTCAAAGCGAAGAATCAGGAACTCCTGGAGCTGTCCGCATTCAGGTACAATTTTGACTCATTAATTTTTTGTCGGTAACTTATCTATATTACAGAGCCAGTCGAGAGACTCAACTCAGGGACACCGAAATCTAGGCTCGTTGTACTTGACAAGTTCCAGTGGTGTTTACACTCTCAATGCATCTGAGAATAACGAAACGCGGCTCTACATGGTCAACGCTCCTCCTTCGACCACTAGGAGCTCATTCGACTCTAGCGCAGACGATAGCACTCCAGTATATCTGATGATACCGCGACTACAGGACTCCAACGATTATTGTGCCACATACAACGACAGTCCAAACAAACCAGAGCCTATGACGATGCAACTGTGCAACAACTACACGGCGCCCGACGGTTCTTCTACATCCCAGACGTTTATGTACAATCCGAAGTCGAATGAGCTTCGCCCGACCTGGGTGGACAATACGAATACCACCGCTCAGGCAGCTTCACTCTCAAATTCTACATCGACAGGCTCAGCGGGCGGTTCTCAGCCAACATCGACAGGACTGGCCTCGAGGGACGATTCGACTGTCAACACTCAAAACGTCACTCTTGTATGGGACCCTGCTTCAAGTAAGGTAAACGCGGCCGATATTAGCAACTCCCCTAGTGTATCGCAGGGGAGTCCCAGTTCATCTGCTGTGACGATGACTCGTACGGTTACGGTATACCAATCTGGGTCATCCACCATGACTTCAGGATCTCCTTCAGCAACTGGTCTCAACGTAGAGGTCGTAGGCAGTTCATCTTATTCAACAAGCGCATTTGCGGCTTCTTCAATGTCGATGATGGATTTCTCTGGTTCCTCGGCGTCTTCGGTTGCTCCATCGCCCTCGATGAACGCGGCCGCAATAGCAGCAAGCATTGCATCTTCCATGTCTTCATCGATGTCTAGTGCATCGACTTCCAGCACTTTTTCAATGGCTTCAGCGGCCGATTTTTCTGCGAGCGCCAGCGCGACGTCTTCAGCTGATCCTTCCTCAGGCACTTTCGTTGCTGCAGTTATGCAAAGATCCCCATGGAAGAAGGCCGATTCAAGACTCTGAGCGCCCAGCAGATCCAGTAGCATATAATATGACATGAGAACATTTTCGTCGTTTCTGTATAATATTTAGCATGAAATATACATGGGATTGAACGTTGTAAATTTTGCAAGCGCCAGGCAGAGAATAGAGGCGAAGTCAATGTTTGCATGCATGGATCCGGGCCAAATCCGGGATTCCTGTCAGGATCGTGTGAGTTGAAGAGCTGAACGCCTAAAGATATTCCGGGCACAGGGTCCTCTCTGTTTATTGTACGAGTCTTCTCACTCGATACAAAGCCTGTAGAAGCTCGGAGGTGTTGACTTCTATGTTATCCTGTTTCGAATAATTTTTTCAGAACCATGAACTATCCGACTATTTATCGAGTCTGTTCGGGGCACATAGCTGACTTACCTTGTTTACCAACTTTTATCTCATCGTCGGTTGGAAATATGTTACTCATTCTATGTGGACTCTACTCGAGGTTGCAATCTTCAATTTACTATTAATGGAATGCCAAGCTTGTCCTTGAACGCGAGAATGTATGTACTACCAGACATCATCATATTGATCTGTCTCATACACCGAGACACGTTTTTGTAAGCCCATTTCGCATGCAGGTATTCTTCTGTCAAAAACCGATGCCATCTTACGAATGAGATAGCAACAAATGATGCGTTTACAGTTTTGTTATTCTTATGGGGCTAACATTCACCATGCAACCATCGGTCATCGACAAGAACCCAGTCGTTTGGAGAGAGATTAGAAAGTTCTTTTTAGTTCTGGACTCATTCTGTCTTCATTCTGGTAATCCTTTAATGTGTGATTGAGAAACAATAGTTCGGCATCAATATCAGACCACAATGCTTCCACCATCTGCATGGAAAACTGGGTCAAATGGAATGTTTAATTTCATCCCTTCAATGTGTTAGCCGTTAGTTTTTAGTGAGTTCATTTAAGGATGAACAGGTACTGAGAACTTACTCACACCGTCAGCTTTAGGAGTCCTCCGATTAAGCGCTTAAAATAAAATCCTAGAAAACAAAGACAAATTTCCCACGCCAAGCCCAGGAGGAATATTGACTATATCGGACTTTTCTGCTCTTTACCAGATCTCTGAAATGGCGGAAATTGTAAGTTATCCTGCTCTTTAGACTGAAGTACTGAAGTATCCCGATTTTCCCGCGTTTATCGCTACATCATAAAGAACCCTCAAAAATCCAAGATAATTTCTAAGAATATCTTTTTCGCACACCATTATGGCTTACCTTGAAGCGACGCGCATGCTTTTACACGACGGGTGGCCTACATTAAACGTGTTAAACGCCTTGTGCGTCGGGGAGCATACTGTTGGATTTGATTGATATCAACCTAGCTCTCTCGTAATGCTAACAGATAGTAAGATTCCATTTGCCAACAAGCAATCAACCATCCATGTAGGGTCGGGCTAAAAATATACTTGTCGAGCACTTCTCAGATAAAGTTTGCCGACTTGTTGCCTTGATCTCTAGATATTGATAGAAGACATGACAGGTTTCAGCGACGGCACAGTGTTATGCCTGGCTCCATGGTCGACTTCGTCAGTATGCCTCCGATGATGATTCATGTACAACACTTGGCACTTTTGGGGCATTGATGGCTTAGGTACCCACACCCGCACCGCGGCTTTGGAACTACTTCGCTAAGCAACGTTTTTCTATGATTCTTGAAGGCGTCATAAGTTGTTGACAGCGTTATCGCAGTTCATGCAGTAACCTCGTAGGAAAACCATGGCCGAACAGGAATGCCATCTTAGATCTGAAAGGATTAAACCATCCCAAGTAAAATGGCTATCACCGAAAGACTCATTTCTCGTAAATCAACCGCGTGTGTGTGTCAGATAAGGTACATGATAAAGGTTTTGTTCAACTGAATTATGGATCGTCTTCATCGTTTACAGTAATACTAGGGGGAATAGTACGTAGCTTTCCGAAATTTTTTGACGTTCCAGGGGTTGACGAGGAAGTCGGAAACCGGCCCTCAGTCTATCTCACGCTGCTGAGAGCCTTTGAAATTTTACCTGGCGGGAGAAGCATTGTCTGGTCTTTCTCCCGTTGGTGAACTCATACCACATGGCTCGGTCAATCGATTGCTACGCTTTACTAAGGAACTGTGAATAACTGCCCTTATGTAGAGCGTACGAATGGCTATGGAAGCTGCCAAAAGGGATACAGAAGTACGGAGTGAAGGTTGGTCATTGTGCCTGCGAATTTCTCATATGTGCTACAATTGATCCATAGTTACCTCAAACTGTATACAATAGCAATCTTCTTCCGTGTACATCTCCGAATCGTTGCCGGCGGGTTTTCTGAAGCTCACGCATTCTTCGTGTGGTACTTCCATTAGCTTCAAAATTTAGGCGCCGATGGCCGTGTCACCCCGTGATGCAAGCCTGCCCTTAGAGTTAGGAACCCTAAGATAAAATATTGCTCGATGAAAGGGCGTATGAATTTATGCTTCGACATAACCCCGAGTGCTATGTTTCTAAGTGCTAACGGGACCTGATAGATAAGCCTTTCATGTAACTGACTAGCTCGGAATGGGGCCAAATTTAGTGAGGTACTCTATGATTGCCCTTTGTGCTATCGCAGTCGTTAAACCCCTATTACCTACTGTTATATTTACCAATCCATATGTATAGAGTATTCCGCTTTCCCATCCGCCATCCACCTGCTGTAAATCGAGGAGCCTTTTAAAATCGGTACTAGCATCAAGACCACAGCGCGTGCAACAATGCAAACGCATGGCCAGTGCTAAAGGGTCTGCAGGGGTTCCGATACGCTGACGGCAGCATTCCTTGAATAAATCTCCCATACGACGTTCAAGAAGAGGAGACGTCTCCAATAAACGAGAGACAAAGCTTATGATTTATCAGCAAGATATCACAATACGTGGTACGATAAGACTTACTACAGAAATATTTCTGGAGACCTGTAGTATCTTGATCCCTCTAGATAAGCACCAGACTGGAGGAGTGAATAAACATAGTCGGTTGCCCGTGTGAGCTCATGGCCTCGTCCGTTTGCGTAGAATAGAGTGAGGACGTTTACGCAGACTCCGTGGTCTCTTCTGGCACGATTTCTATCGAAATAGGTGAATGGAATACCATCGTTATCCAAAAAGTCCGCAACCATTCTATCCATTACTCTGTGCTTGATAGCATCTGTTGTAATGTCGGGAATGACCGTCCACGCCATGGATGTAGTATCAAGGTCGGCTGGAAATACTGCGTCTGTAAACTGTCCGCTTAACTCTTGGAAAAAGTCCCACTCCGCCTCGTAAGTAAGATAATCCACCAGAGAAGGGTCCTGGGTGGCCTCTAGTATCATCAGTTGACAGAAGTTTTCGTGAATGATATCGCCAGTGGAAGCGTAAGACTGGTGCTTTTTTGAATTGTTGACAAGGAATGCTCTAGCTCGGGAAACGGGATCGCCACACAAATTCCTTAAGGTTCTTTCGACGCTGGGAAAATTATCGTAAAGGACGGGTCTGATTCCAAAGATACGGGCTGTCGCCAAGTTTTCCAAGGTATCATCGACGAAGATAGTGTGCGAAGGTTTGGCGCCTGTTTTTTGAAGAACATGTTTATAGAATGGCGTCTCGGGCTTACGACATCCAACCGAACCAGATATGAAGACATCATCAAAAATCTCCCATTGCTTAGCTCCTGCGTTTCTTACTATGTTCCACGAATGTTCAGACATGTTTGACATGGCATAAATTTTGCGCCCAGCTTTGAGGGATCGAATCAGGTCGAACATTTCTTGTCGAGGTGAGAGTGTCCCTATCGTGCTGATCATGGCCGAACGGACATCCTCTTTGCTTACTTTAAACTCTTTAGCCAGAGTTGCATAAGCTTCATCGTTTGTAAGTTTTCCCGTTTCGTGATCCCCCCATATCTGAGAGCTGACCATCCTGCGAAAAATCTTGGAGTCGACGGCGTTATTGAGCCCTTTGGATGACCATGTGAAAAGAACATTCCCGACGTCGACGATAATTGTCTCGTATAGGTGGGCAAGGCTGCGAGCAGGCATCTGGTGTGGCGAAGGACAGTGAGAAAGTTGCAAAGATGAATATGTGCCGTTCTCAACTTTTAGCTGATTTTTTTATCGTCAGGGAAGGGTGGGTTTCACGCCGACTTATTTGATGCAACTTCCAAGTCGCAGCAAACGGAAGTATACGCCCGACAAGAATTTTTGCGCAGTGATTTCCGCGTTGTCTTTCTACAGAAGGGGGTGATTGATATTATCTTTGTGGGTATAGTCAAATGTCTCCCCGCGGAACCCGCCGGTTGCGACCCAATTTTTCTATCTGTAGTACTCAGCTTCAATGATTTTGTAAGTGTTGTAAAAACAAGAGCAAATCTTTCTGGACGTTTCCTATTGCTCAGCAAGCCATTCCGCATAGAATCTCTCTCAGTTATGTGTATACTGGAAGTCATTTTACTGTTCATTCAGGACATTTGATACGATAAAATTTGATCTTGGTTGGAGTTAACACTGATACAAAACAAGAGAAGATCGGCGGATATAGTTAACCGCCCTTGCCAATAATGATCATACATAAAAATTGTGTTCTGCACAGGATTAACCTTAGCTTTGACGCACTATTTGAATAAATCGTTGTTTCAAGTCATTCTTCTCCAATGATTTTATTGCTAACAATGGCTGCCCTCTTTGCCTTTTTCCAATCTCAACTTCATGACAGTGAAGGTGAACCGAACGATCTGCATACCTCTTGGCTTGTTACAAGAAGCGGCCCCGGATAAACATGGCTAATATTTACTACTCAGTAAGTAATACCATAAGAATAAGCTAAGAGCCGGACTTACTTCCGAGTCATGTAGCAAGAGTCATCAGTCAGTACGCTTTTGAGGACTCAGGCTTGTTGGAAGGAAAGATCATAGGCACTAATCGAGGCTTCATTAATGTGTGGTTGGATAAAGCTGAGAGTCAGATCATCATAAACATAGCGATAGGTATCGAAATGATAAAAGAAGGCAAAAAGAACGCCAAGAATCAACATCGCGCAGTGTAAGTTACATCTGCTTGATTGGCATGTCAAGCTGGCCCTGAACTATCGGCATAAGCCGGGAAGCTAAGGTTTTGCATTCTAGGCAAGTGGAATCATCGTCTTGCGTAGCCCATTCTTATTTCATCTGCGTCCATCGATGTCATCGACATAACTTCTGCACTCACCGTCTACTTGGTCTGCTTAATGTCGCATCCTTTTTCATAAAGGCGAATTGGGTATCTGGACGTTCACAATGAAACCTGGGCAAGTTCCAACACTTCGTTACAGGCCTTACGGCACTTTCTTGGAATCTAGGTTAGATTTCTTTGAACATTGCCCAAAACTCACTTCGGGCATACCACACTGTGATCATCGCTCTGTATCACTACAGCTGATGGAGTAAGAGTGTAGGTTTGAAAAACATTGGAGTCGTTCTTTTTCTCAACTTGGATACTGTTTTCATTATTGGGGAGCTTTAACAACCGGCGCCTGACGTCTCCTGGACGTTGATCAATCATACAAATTGGTGTTAAGCGAGTGCAAACATCCGACACAACCTCCGTGTTTAACGCACAGGCTGGGAACACAAGTCACACAACGTCTTTGAGCGTTCGCAGCATCGGAGGAATCTTTATTTTGAAGATGTCTCATTGAACCTTGTAAGCTTTTGACTCGTCAAATCCAGTGTAAACACCTTAATCCGTTCCATGCATGAACGCTCCACAAACTCTCACAAACCACTCATGATACAGTGCACCCGACGATAATGCCAAGCCCAACCTAGAACAAATTGGCGACCAGGGGAGTCATGATGGGAACGTCGCATGAAATCTAACGTTAATTTCGGTCAGTGCGGCGACGCCTCTCCAGCGTCTGCATTGCTTGTTCCTTCTCTCTCCAGGTCTTCCTCGCCCGTGAGGAAAGACTTCTTTTATACCCGTTACATTGACACGAATGGCTCGACTGGTGGTTGTGGATGATACTGATAGTAATTTTCGGTATTCCGGAGACTGGTCTCTGATTGATGGCGCCGACTATGCGAGGCAAGGGAATTTTGGAGCACCGTATCGAAGTAGTCTGCATCGCACGACAGCAGGCGAGGCGAGTTTCTCATACTCCTTCGACGGTATGTGATGGCTTAGCTTCCCTGCTCCATTGCTGAATTTTTATCTTTTCGAATATTCTTCAGGATCCGCTGGCAAAATTTATGGCACTATCAATGTCAAGACAACGAACGGGGTGACAGATCCAACTTGGGAATGCAAGGTGGACAATACTATCATTTCATTGGAGACCCCGTTCAAATACACCGAAAACAACTGGGTTTTGTGCAAGTGGGACGAGAGTACAGTGCCTGCGGGTAGGCATACAATCACTGTGACGGCGAAGAGCAACGGTCAGGCCTTCTTGTTTGATTATTTCCTCTACACGCCTTCTCCTGGAGCAAATGTTCAGAACGCCGAGATACTTGTTCCCTTTAACAATCCTGATATACAATATGGCAGTGGATGGGTGAAGCTAGGGACAGATGCTACTATGGCTCCGGACGGAGGTGCAGTGATGACATTTCCTTTCTATGGTGCGAATTCAACCTACTCCGTATCTCCGTGTTTGGTATTCAATTGATATTATACAGGAACTGGAATTACTTGGGTCGGTACTATTCCAAGGGAACTTCCCCAGGGCTCTACTTCAGCGGAGTATTCGATCGATGGACAGACAACAACTTTCCAACTCATTGGCAACCCGGGCTCAACGACACAGTACTTCCAGAAATATTTCCAAGTGTCTGGTCTTCCGCTACGCACGCACACATTGCAGGTTACTAGCCGGGGGAGAACGTCTTTGACACCCTTGGTCTTGCAAAATGTCATTATCCAAGGCGGCTCGCTGCAGGAGCCCAAGGATACCGACGGGACCGATAATGCAGGGGGAAATTCAGGTAATAATGGAAACACCGGAAGTTCTGGAGGCTCTACAAATGTCTCGGGAGGCACAACTCAATCATCTACCACCAGATCGGCCACCACGTCTGGGACTTCAAGCAGGACCAGTACCCCGGTTGGCGTTATTGTGACAACAGACTCAACAGGAAGCACTATCACTAGCTCTCCTACAGCCTCTGCCACCAGTGGTCTCGGACAGGCTGTCGACTCTGATGCTGATTCTGTAAACCCTACTGATAGCTCCAACAGCGTTTCCTCCATTGGACCCATCATTGGTGGGGTTGTGGGAGGAATATCAGTGGTCATTTTCATCATAATTGCTCTCCTGCTTTATCGACGACGGCGCGCAAGGCGGTCAGCTAGTATTCAAGAATATTTGGGAGAAAGTCAAAGTCCGGCTGGCTTTGGATATACACGGCAGGCGCAACCATTCTATACCGACGCTACAGGGGGGTCTGTGGTGTCGTACTCTCAAGCGGGAGCTACGGGTCGCTCAGAAGCTGTAGCCAATGGCGCAGTCGCAGACCGCGTAGCTGTTGAAAGTCAACACCAGATGAGGCAGATGCACGGCAATGGCGCAAGTTATACTTATGCTCCTGCTGGCAACAGCAAGCGCGCTCGAATGTTGTCAGAATCTACCTCTGATCCCTTCAGCGATACGGATGCGAACTACAATCGTACCTTCAACCCGTCCTCCTCATCCGGACTGCCGCTTGGTCAAAGCCAAGCGAATTACAACGACAGTCAGAGACTCAGTTCTTCAGTCAGTGCGTACACAAGTAGCGCCAGCGTTGCAGCAAGCAGTGACCAACTTCTCCCACTGCGGGGTCCATCCAAATTCCATGAGGCATTTGGATACACTGAGGCTTCTCAGCAACAACAACAACCATTTGACGGACCTTCTCAGACGCGCCGTGCAAATGTGGTGATCAACCACGAGGACAGCGGGTACAGAATGCCGCAGCCTTCACCTCCGACGACAGAAATCATTGAATATCCACCAATGTACACGCCGTCGTAGTCTCCCCGTCTAAGTTTTAGACTCTCTTACTTTTACCCTGGGGAATTGAAATCCCTCGGAGAATCGCAAAAAAAATCCTGTATGTGTGCCAACTGTGTTCTGAGAAACCCCTCCTTCACCCACATTCGTTAATTACGTCGTTAGCCCTTCTTTCCTTTTGTTTTTTTTGGTAGATCATGTAGTCGTTAAAAGATTCAAACTTCCTGGCTATTGATTTAAAAAGATGGACATTTTTCTATATGGCATCTTAGTCGTTCTTTACTATTCGCCTTAGTGTACCTTACATATTTGTTTGTAGACCATTGACACATTGCCTTTCATCGAGGCTTTGTAACAGACTTTTCTCCGTTACTATTACAAGCGGTTGTCCTCTCTCCGACTCGGGATTGAATTTGCGTATCGCACGGCAAACTGAGATTCAGTCATTAAGAAGAAGACGCCGCCACATCCCGCCTGTTCACTGCACGTATGTAGTATGTAGTATTCGTAAGTATGCGCATTGGGCGGATTTTTGTTGCTAAAAAGAGCGCAAAGGTGATCATTAACTTGCCGACTGATGAGGTGAACACATGGCCGCGCAGCGTGAAGAGGTACGTACAGTGTGCGTACGCCATATGAACTCATCGAAATCGTTAGATAAAAATCAAGATAAAATGAAATGGAAGGATGTTGAGAGATTTCGTTAAGGGCTTGGCATTTTAATACCGCGAGCGCTGAGCTGAGCGCTAGTGGTAAGCGATTTATTTATGTGGAGATTTTGAAATTTGGACCCTTCAGTACTTCGATTTACCTTGCCGCGAAGTGGGTTCTAGTACAGCCATCTGTGTTCTAGTGACGTCGGTCTTTTCTTCTAATTATCTTCCGTCACCCATGTATTCATGCTTGGCATACACACTTTGTCCTGAAGTCAGAAGAATCGAGAGTGTCGAGATCAGTGGAGTATCACGTCAGTCCGCCGCGGTATGCAGGAGTCTGTTGAGTCGTCCACTAGGGGGAAGACACGTACATACACTCTGTTAATTGCGTCACAACGCACACTGCAGCATACATAAGCCGCGCGAGAAGTTGTCGTCCGTTCCGGACGCCGGAGCTTTGTATCTTTAATTAGTACTAGTGAACCTTTGTATTGTGTTTTTGACTGAATTGTATTTGGAGAAAACGATAACGAATCATAGAGTCGTGGATAACGGTGAATAAAATATTAGCTTTCAACCAGATTCAACCTTTTCTTTTCGAGACGCTGCCTACCTCAATTAGGGCAAACTTACGTCTTCAATTCACCTGGACGCATCCGACATTCCGACTTGCTTGGAGTGAGGGAGTGGGGGTCCTTCGATTGTTGGGTAGCGACACCGTCAGTCGTCCACAGTTCCGTGGTCAACGCATAGCTTGAGATTTATCCATATTCAACGTCCACATCCACTTTCACAGCAACATCTACATCTACACCCACATCGCTCCATGTTTACCATTACAGGCGCCGGCGCCGCTGTGGGCCCGCTGCAGCCCGAATGAAGATGCAGCTGATGATTTACATCCGCTCTGGGCCTGATCGGGCCCGTCTCAGCGACAGACAGGCGCCTCCGGGCCCCCATCTCCTGATAAGCATGTGCAATGGATGCGCTCCGGGAAATTAACTCGATACCACTGTCAGTGCCACATCCTCACCTTGATCAAAAGACAGGCATCGCGCTCACAGATGATGCACACCGCCGCCTGGGAGAAGGGGTAAAACCCCAGAGCGACCTTGAAATGACTAGTTTAGTATGTGAGTGAGTACGAGTAATACATCTCGAAGGAGATCATACGCTATGTCCGTATACACGATCAGAGTTAATACTGTCGCAATGTCGGATATGTGTCAAGCGGATGGAACTTGATAGCCTTTGGACGTATTGAATTGTGTCCTGCTCCCTACTATAGGTGGAGTCCCCATTGGCCATTACTGTGACACGTACGCACTATGCACTCAACAGGCCCGAGCACTAGTAGCCGTCCCGGTAAAAGTGAATTGTGGTCGAAGAATTGCCGCAATAATGCCCTCCGAAGCGCCATTGCACGACATTGTGGCTGGCATAGGGGACACCTTCGCCCGGGAAGCAGCTCTCATCGATGATCATGAGTGGGTGCGGATGGAGAGCTTAAGGGTATTTTTGCCGTCCCGGAAGCTTGCTTTCGCATTGAGTGCTATCATGGGCCAAGTGTGTACAGGGTCCGGGTTCTCCGGGTGGCATATCCTCGAGGATAACCCGGCTCGACTGGACTACGTCAATAAGAAATAGACCTTGCAAAGTAGGTATTGAGTTTTGTTATTAATATGCAACGGTATTTTGAGTTGTCGTGGATGAGAAAATTCACCCATCTTGGTGCTGCTGCTAAGAGCGGTAGGATACATGGAATGGGAGAGGGAGAGGTAATGGACTCCGACTCCCTTGTCCGTCCGTGCATTCGTAGATAAGGTGTTGGGAAACAAGGTAAGACATTGTTGTCAAGTGGTGAAATACCCAAAAACTCGGTCCAGTCCAGACTCCACAGTCAATCATGCTTGAGACCCATACAAGCATAACTTTTAAGGATCTCATTCGTAAGTGATAAGAAACCAGCACCGAACACCTACGCGGCACAGCTTGATATACAGAAGATAAGAGGATCAGTGGCAAAAGATTAGATTCCGTAAGAAATGAAGGGATCCATCAGTTAATGCTTGGGAATATACCCATCGGTGAGAGTCAGAAATTCCAGACAAGCCGAGAGATAACACGTAGCTAGAGTGTCTTGATATGGTGCATTCCAAAGGGATTTTTTTCTGTCTTTAGAAGCCGGGCTTGGGATTTAATAGAGGAAACGATGGTGACGACGACACATGCAGATGGACAGATGATGATGACTCTGTAGTACGCGGCATATGATCCCGGGAAGAGACAAGAAAATTACTCATGTGAGGAAGACGAAAAGTACTGGTTAGCGAGGATCACCGTGACGATCAGAGAAGGGCATAGAGAGAAAGTTGGGGAATGAATAATAATAAGCTTGCTAGAAAGGTGCAGGTGATGGAGTGATAATGATATGAGACTCTCAAGGAGAGGCAGCGCACAGAGGGAGCGTGCATGTACATTGGAGATAGTAGAGACTGTGGAGAAATAATAACAAGAGAGGCATGCATGGCAGGATAACAGTCGGGAGGAATGCGGTTCAAGTTCGCAAGGGAAGCAGGTCATGCCTGGTGGGTGACGGGAAATGCCGAGGCCAGTTTGTCTTATTTACACTGGTTAGCGGAGTGACTTCCCCTTGGTGACCACGTTCGCTCCTATTCTCTCTTTGCTCCCAACTCTCGACTGCTCTTAATTGCACTCAGTCGACGTCGGCAAAGATGATGCTCGTCCAACTCCCAGCAATGGACGCTGTCTCTGTCTCCGTCCCCGCCTTCCCGTCCCTGCCCTCCTTCAACCTCGGCGTCGCCCACACCCTCCTCAAGCCCACCACCTGGATTGTTGTTCTCGCTACCCTTGTCGTCCTTTCTAGTATACGAGCCGCCCTCCTCTATGTACGCCCCCCAACATGGACAGAAGGCCGCAAGAGGGTGTCTTTTGTCGCTATCGCAAAACAGGAGTCCGGCTCCACATCAGTGGGAGCGTCCTCACCGGCATCGGAATCTCGGTCTCAGCCAGGGCGCGAAAAGCCCTCTTCCAAGGCCTCAGAACCAGCACAGACAGACAGCAAGAAGACAAGCTCATGGCTTTGGGGCCTCGTGAAATGGGACAGCCTCCCAGCTGCTCCCCCGCGATCAGAGCGTGGAGGTTGGCAAGCACCGTCGACGCCGCAGATGCAGCAGACAAGACGGCCAGGGCCTGCATTCGACCATCCTCGTTCGTCCTGCGCTTTCCTCGTGTCGTGTGCACTGATCTTATCTCTTGTTTCATACAGTACCAGCTCTCTATGATACCCAAGTACCCGCGTCCATGGCCAAGATGATCATGTCTCGACATACATTCCGCCGACCAGCATCTCGTCCACCACCTGTGCGCGCCACCAATGTGCCTCAGTATCAGCGGAGAACACCGAGTATGGTTTAGAGCCCTCATGCTTTGTCCCTATCAAGACAAGAAATAAACGACTTTTTTGACATTACATTACTCCTATTCCGACAACGAACTTTTCGACGACCTTCGAACGCATGAACCACTCATGATAACAAATTTTTAAATTCAAGAACACCCAATTCCACCCTTGCTCTTCACCCCGTATCTTTCCTCATCGCCTCCCTCCGTGAACACAGCCATGCCAAACACAAAAGAATTCCGAACCAGGCTATCTATTCTCCGCGAGTGCGGCTTAGAACCTAGATGATTCTTTTCTTCCTCTTGATGATTTACTCTTTGGCCATCTTCAGTTCTTGAAGCTCTGTTTCAAGCGTTTCGTTTGTGTCCTCACCCTTCTCCATCTTCTCCTGGCCCCTGGGTTTTAAATTTACAGCCTGGTCCGCCATTTCGTGACTGTCACACGATCACACAAGCCGATCACGTTGTGTTATGTTACCCATTCGATCACGTCACTTCTGGTCACTTCGCCGTCTTCTTTTCCCCGATCTGTCGTATTCAATGGATCCAGACTGTGCGGTCCTTATGGTGCAATCCTTCCTTGTCGCAACACCTGGTGGTCATTGGGAAACAGTCCATTTCGCCTGAATCTATGCCTCATGATACAGCGCGGCGCTCAAAATTGGACCTACCTGACATATGCACGCCTTGGCCTCTTTCTCTTCCCTTCTGCTGGCCCCCATCGATATCATTATTTTATCCTATCCTATCCCAACATCGTGTCTTACTCTCGGTCCTGTGTGCGCCTTTTTATTCCCATCACATCATCTCAGTGATTCCCCCATCATCGATCATCATCATTTTCACCAAGGTTGCTTGCGTGGTATCATTATTTCTTCTGTTCTTCTGCCAGTTTACCCCCTCCCAAATCCATTACCCAGCTTGCCAAAATTTTTATTATGTTTGTTTTACCCCTCCCCTTATCCCAACTCCAACCTCCCTCGCGCTTATTTACTTTTCCCCCGGACGCTTTTTTTTATTCCCTTTTCTATTCCAGAATAGAGTGAACCTAAAAAAAGTGCAAATGTCTCTTCTTCGTTTTGTTGATTCCACGGTTTCTATTATTTATTCCTCCCTCTTGTTTTGTATGTAGTCTGCATTGATTCCATCCATCCATCATCATCAATTGTCATCGTCATTATTAGCTTTTTATCTCTCTTTTTTTATCATTACATATCATACTTCTTGTTTGGACACTCTCTGCATGCTCCCTTTTCACCGGTTTGCGTTCGTGTTGCGATACACACGGCGTTCGCTATTTGCGGTGAGCGGATGCTTTTAAAATTTTAAAATCTTTGGTTTGCTGGCTTTCCCTTTTTTTTTCTTTTTTTGGTTTGTCGTATTGCTTGTTTGTTTGTTTTGAGCTTCGTTTCGATCATACGCTATCTTTACTTTCGCATTCCTCTTTTTCGTTTTCATGGCATCTTAATAGTCGGTTTCGTTTCGTTTTTTCTTACTTTTCATATTTCCTTGGACTTGGATTTGGTTTAGTTATGGGGTTGGGTGTTGATGCGTGATGGTGACGGTGATTGATGATGATGATGATGATGATTTTCTATACCATGGATTATTGGGGATACAACTCGACTGGACCTTTTGTTTCTGATTGTTGGGAAATAGGAATGGGAAGCTCATGGTGATGGTGGTAACGATGATGATATGGTCCGTGGGGCGTACACGCACGCAGAGCAGGGTCGCGGACGGCCTGCCAATTCACACACACAACTTCAAACTTTCAAGGTCTCTCAAGTCCAAGCCGCAGCCGCAGCCCGCAGTACAACGTACAACGTACTTGCGTCGCGTACACTACTTGCGACGCGCGCACGATTTTACACAATTTATCCGAATTGCGATGGTGTTTACGTTCCCCTTGGTCGATATCTTTACGGTATCCGCTGCTGCGCCTCGCAACTAGCATGGACGATGACATCAAGCGCAGCGCAGCGATTCCGGGCTTGTGCGTGCCAAGACAGAGGAGGTGGGTAGGAAGATGCATGTGATGATTGATTGGCTGGGAGGTTGGGAGCTAGGGGATGGATGGCGATGCGCAACGGGCGGCTAGTGCTGTACGATCACATGTCACTCAGATGGCTTTTGGGCGCTATCCATACCGTATTATATCATATCTCACAAATCGCCAGTTCTATTCGACCTCTTCATTTGGCGTTTTTGTTAGTTTTTGGCACTAGCGAGGCCGAGTTTGCATGTTTCTTTCGCTCTCCTTGTTTTTGTTTTTGTTTTGATGATGGCGAATGGGTATGGGCGATGGGTATGGGCGATGGGATGTTACGAAGGTTTATTCTATGTTGCATAACATAACATAAACATACCTTATTGCACTGCATCTCCGGATTCATTATTAGACGACATTTGATGTTTCTTTTTGCTTTTTGCTTTCTGGCATATATAAGAATCAAGTTTAACAAAGTTTTTTGTAATTGTGGGTGTGACTCTGAGTTGTGGGTTATGGATTTGTTCGAGGTAGACTCTGATGGGGAATGATGATCCAAAGGTGGGGTGGAGTGGAGGCCGTAACCCACATTTGAAAATTTGATTGTTGCTATGATTGTAGGTCCTTAGGGTCACTGCGCCCATACCCCGAATATCCAAAGTGTGGGGGAATTAAACCAGTAATAAGCAAAGGAAGGCCTCTTGAAACGCACCTATACAATCCTCGTTTTGCCATCTCCAAAGCCGGTACGATTGAACAATGAAAGTGACTCTGATTAGACGAATTTGGTACACCGAGTGCGAGGTGGGGAGAAGGATGAACACAGAAAAAATATAACCAATGTCTTTTCAAGACGCAGAGGTAAGAGAAGGGATGGGTTATGGGTGGGGAGTTAAATGGAAGAGAAGTGAAAGAGTAGTAGTAGTCCAGCCTAAGGCGAATATACGAAGCCTTGCGGGTAAGTCAAGTCGTGTATTATTTTGTATGGCCAGTGAAATTGTGCACTGCAGCTTGGATGACTATGTAGCTCGCTGCTCTCCCAGAGTACAAAAAAGCCTGTCTTTTTTTACTTTTTACTTTTCCCAAGATTTTTGTTGGGGAGTAGGTAATACTGGTATTTTCGGAAGGCTGCCTGATAGTTCCCATTAGGTTTTGACGATTTGCAAATTGCCAGCCCGTGCATTGAACAAACAAGTTGAAAGGAGAGCAAGTATCCTGAACAGGCTTTTGATAAATCCGTCAGGTCAAACCGAAAAGAACCTCCAGGCAAATATGAACGTGAACGTGAACGCGAACCCGACAAAAGGACAAAAGTCAAAGTCCGCGGCCTCTAGCAAGCTGCAACACGCAGACGTAGGTAACGGAGTTCTTGGCTTCAACATTATATGCAGAAGCCCGTTCATACCATAGGTTCAAGTTGCTGGCTTCTTTGTTAAAAGATTATCGATACCTTCTGCTATCCCGCCGACGTGTGCGTATTTGATGACCGTGAACGTCGTGTCCCGATGATGTGCCAACCTTGACCCCATGCACGATATTAACCTCCTGAGTCCGAAAGCAAGTGGGGTCCCTGTAGGCTGTGAGTGCATCCATGCTGCTTACCTTCAGGCTTCTCCATACCGCAGAAACTTGATGGCGATGAAGCTGGTGATGAATGTGGTGTGAACACAGGAAATCGTTGTGCCATGACAATGATGATGATGGTTCATATTATGATTCCTTAAAATACTCCTGGACACGTCAAGCTTCAACTTTCAAGCTATACTTGAGTGAACACTGAGTACTGAGTTCGAAAATTCCGAGTCGGGGCCTCGGCAGAAGACCAATGCATTGAATTACACCTGAGCATGTCACCCGCATCCAATTTCACATACTGTCTATATTGCTGGGTGGAATGTTACGCTACAATGTAAGTACCTACGTACCTTGTTTTTTCTCCGTAAAGCTGACTCGGCACGCTGAATCTTGTTTCAGAGAGTGTATAAAATATGTGAACATTCTGTTAATGGCATGACCCTGCTACACGTTCGATTCCAATTCAGAATGAATCCCTTGTATTCGTACATGGAACAACGCAACGCAACGCACTGTGCTTCATGACGGCCTTCTCGCTGCGCTGTAAGAAAGATGACAGCTCCGTATACGTAGGCATCTCATCTTCGCCAATATAAATCACCGACCCCATGTTCGATTCGTTAATACGGATCAGAAAGAAAAATAACGATGATAGATTCATCATGGACTTTGAGTGTAATTTTAGTCCATTCCTCCGGGATGTTCCAGGACCCAGAGTGTCAAATGAGTGAGGTGCTGGCTCAGAACTAGGAGGAGATGGATCAGCGTTTAGGAGAGATACATACGTCCACTAATTAAAGTACGCTAGACGCACTCCACTCCATGAACAAGCCTGCAGTCATCAATACACAGGATGACACTCCATTGCGACGATAATGCATAATAGTACATATGTCGCAATAATTCATACTACACGGATGAATTAAGCCGTCAAGTAGTGGTATTTGGGATGCTGCAGGCTGGATCAAAGAAGCTCTTCACCAAGTGACGACATGTTCGACAATGCCCAGGGACACCTCCCCTTCGCACGTCGCACGCTTATAAGACGCGTGAAAGTGAACTTTAATTCAGGTCCCCTGTGACGACGCCAGTCACCAGTGCGCTGAGAATAGGTTACGGAAGATAAGGTACCCATGATCTGTCTGAGCAAGCTAAAGTAAAGGCACCTTGAAGCCCCTCTATACGCCGTTATAGCCGCGCGCCATATATACGCCGCGCCAATTGCTTTTTGCGCGATTCATAGCCGCAACATCGCCTAACGTCATTATATGCGCTACGTCAGATTATATTCAGCTTGCAAGTAGCACTGCTGGGAAAGACTAAGTAGGACACATACATATACAAGTGGCAACTGATAATGCAGCGCAGCCTTGTAACAAGGTTTCATAGCTCACAATGCGATTGTGTCTGGCCAAGGTGTGCATTCGAAACACTCCATATGCCCCACGTACTCGGAAAGTTGTAGTCATTCATTGCCCTTGGATATGTGTCACAAATATAAGATATGGGTGGGAGCAAAAAAAAATTTCGTGCACGTATGACGCCTATGCAGCCCGCACTTTATCCTCATCAATGCGGCTATCCAAGGCCATTGCGCATGCAGAGCTGCCTTTTGTACACTGGCGTACATCTGCCAGCTATTGGTTCCGGCCAAAATGATCTACGCGCGCGCAGATAGCATGCCAATTGAGACTGTTGCCTGGACCAGAGTCTAAATATGCCTGCACTTGACGTGGAATTCACCAGCAAATGGATGGCACCACAGCGAGTCTGCACAAAGGCTTGGACATGTCGCGGACGTGCGGGTGACAAGGCAAGTAAAGACGTCCTTAGGAGGCGTATCTGTATCGCAGGCGTGCCATTGTGACAAGGCGTCGGAGATTGGGTTACATACCTACCTAGCTTGACGAGTGGGATGCATTTCGCGCAGAGTCTAGTCCCAGCTGCACTTCCATGTCGAGTTTGAACCAAAGTAAGTATGTCGCAATGCGGAGCAGCTTTCACTCTAGATAACGGTCGCCTAGATATGATAACCCAAACGAAGCAGAAGCCGGTGTACAAGGCCAAAAGGAGGGCGATAGACCGCGGGGCGAGGAAATGCCCCAGAGCGGGACGAGTATGGCTAGGTAAAGGCTATTGGAAGTTAAACCAGCGTCGTTGCAGCGTTCTAGAATGGATGGAATTTGCCGGAGTGCCGAGGGGTAGACGGAGTTGTGCGACTTTTTTTTCACGGCGACGGAGAGTCATAATGCACACCTCGCTTTTGCGAATCCCGCAGAACAGATAGGCCTAGTCCGGAGGAGGAGCCTCTTTGAGGTTATTCGCCTGGGTGAGCGGTTGTTGGTGAGATTAGAACATATGCCGTTGTTTTGTCAAGAGCATGTGTCGAGTTTAACCCGATTTGAAGTGGAGGTCGTTTGTTGAGGACAGCCTCAAGGCCAAAAAGAAGGGGATTACATAATGTCATTAAAGTCAAAAATGGAACAAGGCCGACTTTGGCTGTCGAACAATCACGGCAAGTGACAGGCTTTTGAACAGTCTCTCTTCTTTATGGCGAGCAGCGAGATCTCAAATGGCTGCCTTTTATCCAATACCATCACTCTTTCCCTCCGCCCCCCCTTTCCCCCTCCATGCGAGCCATTCCCCATGAAATATGGCTCCACATCGCCCACTTTCTCCCCGCCCTCGTCCTCCAGGATCTCCTCACCGTCAACAGCGCCTTCTTCCAGCTCGCCATGGACTGTCGCTATCGTCAGATGAGCTTTGCCTACCTCGACAACAGGATGCTCAGGAGATTGGCGCGTCTCAAGTACTCCCCTTTCACTCTCATCTCCTCCTTGACACCCTCTAATCTGCCTGTCCAGGGATCCGCTCGTGGCGAAGCGCGTCCGCATACTCCACGTCTATCCTGGCTTTCTGAAGGAGGCTCTTGACAAAGAAAGACACGACCCCGAGCCAATTCTCCGGCGTTCGTTGCGGGACAAACTCGTCGACATCGCCAATCTGGTTCTCGAACCAAAGCGGCCAACAAAGCACCCCCGCATACGGCTTCTGCGGACACTAAAGCGGGCGGAGGATGTCGTCCAACTTATGCTCGAAGTCCTCAGCGGGCTGCCAAACGTAACCGACTATTACGTGACATGGTGCGGGATGCCTTCCATCAGCGCGACCGCTGTCCCCTTCCTATCCACCGTCTTCCAGGGAAATCTTCGGAAACTCTCTCTGGACCTATCCCTGGAGAATATGCGGAACCTCTTGACCCCGTCCTTCAAAGTCGACAACCTGCAAGAGCTGCAGCTGACCATCCATTCCGAAAATATTGATTCCGTCTGGGAACGAAACGAGATATTGACCGCACACCTCGCTCCAGCAATAAGCCGCCTTCGCTCAACTTTGAGAATACTTATGATTCAATCATGGGAACCAGCAGACCTATCTCCCTTGCTTTGCGCCGTTAAGCGACTACCAGCCTTGGAGCAGCTAGTCATCGCCGTCCCTGTCGAATCGACTCACCTAGGAGACCCCAGGGGCCTCGCACAATTCTTATCTGTCCACCGACTTTCTCTTCGAACACTATGTCTGCGCGCCACCCAAATCGGAGGGCGTGGGCTGACCCCGGATCTTGTGTCATTCGATACCTGGATCAGGTCTGCAATTAATGGTGTCAATCTACCCAAACTGCGTGTCCTCGATATCAGCTCAAATCTCTTCCCCGTATACACTTCGTTATCATGCCTTTCCCAATTTGCGTCGACTATCACCTCTTTGTCTCTGACAGGCTGCTATCGGACTTTTGATGATGTGGAGGAGGTCGTTAGCATGCTCTCAGGCCGGAAGCAGGGTTTGAGCCGTCTACGCATCGGTCTCGTTTCACTGTCGCCTCAGCTCATCGATATAATTTCAACCAAGCTTTCTCAACTTCACCGACTGGAACTAGTCGTCAAATACATTCTGCCTCACGCATGGGATTGCCCAGAGTTCACTTCAGTCGTTACGGGTGCCGGCCAGCAGGCGGAACAGATCGTATGTACTATGATTTGCTCTTTGCGTCGTATATTGAAAAAGTAAAGACTAATATCAACCCTTTTCAGGATTTATTCTTATCCGAAATGAGTACCAGGCAATACTCACATTGGAACCTTGAACACATGTCTGTCTTGGCGGATTTCCTGCCGTACAGGCCTCATTATGAGTCACTTCTTGAACAGGTTTTCATGCGCTGCATACCGTCCATCAGAACCTTTACCTAGTAGGATAGTCAGTTGCTTTATACTATCCATCTGGCGCCGCAGAGTCTGCAGCCCAGCCACCCCAGTGACCCCACCCACTCGCGAGTCATTCGTGAGACCCCTACACGCCAACGCATTTTTTCTATGCCTACCAGATACTGATGTCCATCCAACAAATCAGTCGTATATACAAGCATGGAATAGCGATGGCATTTTTTTTAATGACGACAACAACCACCACCGCCGGTCACAGACAAAATTATCTAACTTGGTGGACATGGTTTATTTTTGCTTCGATTCATTTGTAATTAATAAATAGTCGACGCGGAAAAAATGCCTAGAACGTATTCGTCATCCGTCAATGCGTTGCGTTGTTATGTTTTTCGTCGTTTTCAATTTCGAGGTTAATGAAAGGCTTTCCCAGGTAGGACTTATTGACATCAAATATGACTCCTTTCGTTCGCGGTGCGTGGACCAGGTCCCGCACTGACACTTTTAATAGCGCTGTTCCGGTTCTGGGAAACGACTTTGCGAATATGTCATTCCAGAACAGTGTATGCGGATTCAGCGGACTAGACCATTTGCGGATTTTTGGTCAGTAAGCAAACCCTATCAAACTCAATGGACTGTAGTAGGCAGATCTTACTGTGTGGATCTTGCGCCTGCTTTTTTGGGCTGCGTGGTGCTGGTGTTCTCTGTGCGAACGATACACTTTTTAAACGCGTGTTTAGATTTGGCTACAGCCTCAGCCTGCCGGCGAGCAAGCTTTGGGTGATGGAAATAGACGTGTTTTGCTCCAGATTCAAGTACAGGCACACCGCCTGATTCCTCCGCAAGGATATCTGACTTGGAGTGCTTCTGCGGTGCAGACGGCGACGCGACTAAAATTGGTTCATCGACATCGGATATACGGACGGGTTCATCATCATGCGCGTCCCTTTTGATTTTGACCTTTTTCGTTGGGCGTTCAACTTCAAGTACGTGTACGTCATGTGCATGTTGAGCTAGGAGACTATCCTCGTTTCCGAGACGTCTCTTTCGTTGATTAGCAGGTGCTGCTGGTGCCACAGCAGAGTCGCAGTCACGGGCCAGCGGCAGCAGCGGTGACTTGAGTGGCGAGCCTTTTCGTGCTGTCTCACGCTGTGCGCGGACGGATTTGTGGGCCTCTGGGACGATACTAATACTAATAGGAGGTTCCAATATGCGTATTCTAGCTTCGTCGAATCCTGCTGTAAGACATATAAACCATTGATATATGCGCCCAAATGTTCTCGCGCATATACACACACCGTCAAGCGTGTATTCCGCGATAGGCATAATGAAATCCTCGATAACGCAAAGGGTGACCCAACAGGCGTGGCGCACCTGCCAACGAAAGAGCAAAAAAAAAGTGGCTAACGATTAGGGGCGGCGTTGCTGGCATCGTGATAGGTTGTGTGAATTGATTGACATACTATTAAGGACCGGGAGAGGAGTCTAGCGTCCCGCAGGAGATTAGAAATAAATTATCAGCACACACACACACGTAGGATGACTTGATGGAGAGGAGAGCTGCTCAACTCATTGAGCCATGGATCATCCATCCCGTAACAGAAGAAGAACTGCGCCTTTCGAAAATCTGCCTCTGTATGCGTTAGCGCCCCTCCATTGTTGACTTTTGGAGGAGAATAGCGTTAGAGATATAAGGACGCAAGGAAAAACCATAGACTCACCCCACAGCTGTCGAATTGAACGAGGGACCAGTGGACTGAAGCACGCTTAATGATTCATGATAAGAATGTCAGCTGGATGGCAGCGAAGTCTGAAAGATGCTCCAAGGTTCACCCAAGCCTGAGAATAACATAAAGGTAAATATATTCCAAGCTTCTGACAGAGTGAAGGAGCACAAGAAGGTTCAGTTGGTTTCTGAAGGGCAAATCTTGTTCGTAACAGTTTACGTTCGAATTATGGATGGGGCATCTTGGACCAACTGACAACGGTGACTATTTGGGACCAACAACTTCTAAATTCCGAATGGGGAAATGCCTGCTTTGATGTATTGAACAAAGGACCTAAAACCAAGCAAAGACGACCTAAAAAGTGAGATGCAAGGTCCATACACCGTTGGAAAAAAAGAAAGGGAATTTGAAAGCAAGAAAACGATATAGAAAGAAATCTATTTGAATTATGTTTAATCAATCCTCTCCTTGAACCTCCACGTAGTTCGCTATTAATCAAATCGAGTGAGAAAAAAGCCTATCCAGACCAGGAGAGATAACACACCAGGGAAGAGGCCGATTTCGCCACGAGGATTTTTGCCTTGCCACCAATCTTCTGAGGCAGGTGCAATCTCAGTGATCGTTTCTCCTTCACGGAACGTTATCTCGTTGTCTTCAGCAGCATCATAACTAAAGAAGGAGTCAGTGTATGCATTCTATCAAACGACGAATATACAAACTCGTAGAGTGCTATAGCAGTGATTCCAACATCAGCAGGAGGGGGTGTTGGCGCACGAGGGGGTGCGGGAGGAGCAGCGGGAGCAGCCTAAAGAGATCTCAGCATTGCGCATGCACTGTTGCACAGTTTGATAACGTACGGGTGGAGGAGGTGGTGGTGGAGGAGGAGGCGGCGCTGGCGGCGCTGCTTCTTCCTCTGGAGCATGTTCCACGATTTCGACGTAATTGGCTAATGAAATCAAATGAGCAATGTGGCGACATAAATTGCATTGAATATGGGTGTACCTGGGAACAAGCCCGACTTTCCTCCTGGACCAACACCTGACCACCAACCTTCATCAATCTCTTCAATTTGTTCAATGTATTCTCCCTCCACTAGATTCATTTCATTATCTTCTGTTGCCTAAATGTCATCGTAGCTCAGTAAGTGGTATTAATTGCCAACGTAATGAATGTTACCTCATATTCATAAAGGACGACTGCAACTATGCCTTGACCAGACTGTGGTACATGGACCGGTTCTGGTTCTGGTTCTGGTTCCGGTTCCGGAGCCACAGATAGAGCGGCCATCTGTATTACCGTAAATGGTCAAAGATGGTAAGTGTATGTTTAATCAAGCTTACCTGGGCAACTGGAGGCGCGGGCGGAGGCGGCGGAGGAGGCGGAGGCGGGGGTGGTGGTGGCGGTGGTGGGGCCTCGTACTCCGGTTCCACTTGCGCGACTGGAGCGGGAGCAGGCGGTGGTGGTGGTGGTGGTGGCGGAGGAGGAGGAGGAGGAGGAGGCGGTGGTGGTGGGGCCTCATACTCTGGCTCTGCCACCTCAGCCTCAGCAGCGCGTGCTGGGGGAGGCGGTGGCGGCGGAGGTGGAGGCGGAGGTGGTGGTGGTGGCTAATTAAAAGTTGTTTTGCTGAGGATATAAACTTTAGATAACTTAGAGAGGTACTTACAGCCTCATATTCCGGCTCAGGCTCTGGTTCCGGTTCTTCTGCAGCATCTTCGGCACCCCAAGCTGCTTCTTGAACAGCTTCACGGGCAGAGACATAGCTGGTAGGAGCAGAAGGAGGAGGGGGTGGCGGTTGACTAGATTGAGCTGCGTATGCAATTCCGGCAGCGGCACCAACCCCGACACCAGCACCAGCGGCCGCACCAACACTGCCAAAGTTTCTCGGTGTACTCTGGGGGACTGAAGCTTTGCCGAAAGCTGGAGCACTCGATTTAAAGACAGGCTTAGCAACAGGGGAGGCAGCTGGAGCTATAAATGCAGCACTGCGGCTTCTGGCTTCTTCCTCCTCTGCTTGCTTTTTCGCGAGTGCTTGCCTCTCTGCCCACGACAACTTTTTGGTACCGCCAGCTGGGGAGTTAGAACCTTGAGCCGCGCTTTGTTGCTCCATCGCAGCAAACGGATTCTTGAGTTTCTTCGGTGTCGGCAAACTGACAGGTGTATAGGCGCTTTTGGCAGGCTCAATCCGGTCCTCTTCAGACGGCTTTGTCGGAACATTGGCGGAAGCTACAGGTGCAGCCGCAGAAGCTGGAGAGGGGCGCACTGCTGAAAAGGCGGGGGTAGGCTGCTGTTTGGGAACCTTGATGATACATAAATAAAGTATTTATAAGTGATTAAAGGTACTGACTGATGCGCTGAAAGCTGGTGACGCGCTGAAGGCAGGTGACGCGCTGAAAGCAGGTGACGCGCTGAAAGCAGGTGACGCGCTGAAAGCAGGTCGATTACTGGTTGGGATGGTCGGTGGGCGGGATGATGCTGGAGGAGGCGGGGGAGGTGTCGACACTGGTGCAACCTCTTCTTCGGGCCATGAGTCTGCGGGAGCGGAACCACCGGGAATGGTCTTTCCGTACAGAGATCCTGCGGATGGCGTCGATGTCTTAGGTGCGCTAAATGCCGGCCTAGACGACGAAGGTGCTGCGGGTTTGGAAGCAGGCGGTGGTGCTTTTTTCAACGCCGCAATATCTACCTTTCCGACGGGAGTATAACTGGATCCAACGGGAGCGATGGGCTCGAATTTTCGCGGTGTTTCCTTCTGATTTGAGTACTTGGCCCCTGACGCCGCCTCAACCCGCGACATGATGAGGGAAGGGGTGACATCATTCTACAAGAGCATGATTTAGGGAATTAATCTTGAACCATGATTGAAGGCGCACCTCGTTTCGAGCAGTAATAACTACATGTGTGCCCCGTAGAAATCGAGAAACAGCGCTGGAATGAGTGTGGAAAAGCCCCTTTTTAGCTTCTGGTACACCATCACCGCACCAATTGACCTGAACGAATTTTGGTAGTTGACTCTACAAGGTGCGTTAGATCGATAAGGCACTATAAGAGAATTCGCAATTACATTAGGATCTACCACTTTAACAAAAGCATATTGGATCCTTCACAAAACTCAGTTTGTAGCAAGTGTGATATCAGATAAACCTTAAACGTACCTTCCATCCGAGAACTCCTCTTCCAGCTCATCTAATCCTCCATTTCCAGTTGCTTGCACCTTTAGATCATTTGTTCCGCCTTGGTAGGTAAATATCGCCCAATCTATTCCATTGCCATCGATAACGTCTTGGTACGCCTTCGCAATCTCTGTGCTAGAGAGATTGATTTGGAGAGACATCTCCCAGGTTCTCTATGGTGCGTGATAAGGAAGACAATAAGGCAAAGCAAGTTACAAGACGTACTTGTGCTAAACACGATCCTTATGAGCGATAAGTAAAAAATGTAGAAACGCGCAGTAAAAGATGTTGTTACGTTCAAGGATCATGCCGTTTCAATGGCGAGAATGCGTGGAATTCCGACATCACGTGATGAGTGTTGCAACTTGCATCTGAAATGTCTCAATGTCAATAACCTAGTCAACGTGCGTTTAATGCCCATCCCAAAAAATTTCTGGTAGCTGGGTTTTTTTCTGTGGATGTGCCTGTCTCTTGGACTCATTTTGCGAAAACCTTTTCTGCCTCGGAGTGTCCTTTTTTCATCTCCCGATTCAGCCCCAACCGGGAGTCTCCCCCATTCAAAGCTTCGTTACTCAATCATTAATTTCCTGTTCGCCCTCGCCATTACGTCTCTCTCCAGAGACGTCTTACACTCAAGAGTACGACGACCATACTTCGGACTGTCCTCTGAGAATAGAGGAGGGGAGGGCATAACCCGCTGTTCGAAGCCAAAGAAGTTCAAGCCGCCGCATCGAAAAGCAAAACATTGTTCTTCGGACTTCCCATTTTCTTCACTTTGAACTCTGACATTCAACTGCTTTTCGCAGGTAGACCAGTTCTAAATGCTGCCATTAGGAAGTTTCTGCTAGACTTGTACTAGGAGGATGGGATGGTGAAACCCTTCTGTCGAGGGTTTCGATCTCATACAAGGACCTGCCAAAGAACTATTTTTCTTTGTCTCTTAGCTTACCTCGGGCCCCGCCTTTGTGAGCTTGCTCCCCTTCGCGGATATAAAATTCTCTTTTTCACATCCGTCGCGTCTGCCATTACTGCTTCTGTTTCTCGTTCATCCAGTTCATCCGACGCGTACTCAGGCTGCTGTTTGATCTTCAAATTGGTATTCTCTTAAGGAGCATCAGCATTACCACAATACCCCATGTCGTGCCTGTGACACTCGAAATCGATCTACTTACTTTCAATGTCACACTGTCCGACTGTCCTCTACCTGATACTTCGTCCTCAATCATAGTTTAGAACCAACTACGACGAGGTTCTACAAGAGTTCTACAATCTTGTTTAAAGCTTAAAGGAACCTTTTTTCCTTTAAAAAGAATTAACACCCTCTTTTTGCACAGAAATGGCGTACAGAACTACTTCTCGAGCCAAGCAATCTTTTTCAACACTTTTAACTACAAGCAAACCTAGGACAATGCTGACCAACTATTCATAGAACTCAGCGCTACAGATTATAGGGCGCAACCCCAAATTTCCCCTTTCTCGACTCCAAGATTGGCTCCAATTTCATTAAATCCTCCCATTTCTCGTCAGTCGTCCAACCTATACTTTTGTCTTCCTTCAGTGTCAGCATGAGGCGGCTATTGTGGCAAGATTCTCCTGCGTTCATCCCCTCCACTTCCTTTGAAACATTTTCTATCCATTCCTTGGCGACATCGACTTCTACTGGCTCTAAACTTGGGATTCGCAAGGCCCACAGAAGCCGATCGCATCCATGTGTCACGTACCCTAATAATCGGTGAAAATTGGTATATGGGTAAAAGACGTGCACAAACCTAATGGTCGATACTTCTCCGGTGTCCAACGAATCTCATACCTCATAATCGGATACCCTTGTGCTTCCAAATCTTTAGCAAGCAAACGCGCAGGAAGGTGCACCTGAGTACAACTCAATATATCTCCATATAATTTCGCGCTATCCTTTGCTCCGGCATCCGGTGGAAGCTTGGGGAATACTTCAAGCAATTTCTGTGCAAGATCGGTTGGCATATACCGTTCCAAGTTGGGCAATATATCTTCAGGATGCTTGATTGGATGAGCGATGGAGTAGAGATACCATTCTTCGATGAGATCTCCGACGACGATGCTGCTCACCCCCCGAGTCCGGAGGCCCCGGGAGAGCCCCCCACACCTTTGCCATTCCATAGGTCCTGGATTGACTGATATCCAATCCTCCGACAGACATCCTCGAAATGTACCAAAGTGTCCTATAGCATCGGTTTCAATTACCTTCGTGATTGATTGCCATGAAATTTTGCTTGGGTCCTTCAAGGTGTTTAGAACGTCGGGGGCTTCTGGATCTAAACCAAGAGCTTCACATAGGGCAATGAATTGCGGACGTAGCTCCTCGGGTGTCTTTGGATCGGTTCTGGCGGGACCCAACGTCGTATATGCTTCACAAAAATTCATATGCCGACGGACACTTACAGCATTGCATTTGACTGAAGAACAGCCGAATTAAATGGTGCTTTTTTTCCCTCCGGAAGCAAGGACGCATGGTGCAATAGCTGATGCACAGAATGTGCGCCTAAAACGCGCATATGTCAATATCTGCAATAAACTTTCCAGCCGTGTGATCCACCTGCAGATAGCCCGGTTATTTGAATATCATTTGGATTACCTGAAGTCGGTCAGAGATCATGTCCTATGGACCTATACCCAGGGACAAACAACACACCTCCGAAAGCCTCGATGTTTGCTTTGATCCATTCTAGCGCCACCCATTGATCTTTAAAGCCATAATTTCCGGTGAGCTTTGGCTTGTCACAGGCTATAAAGCCAAACGCCGAAAGCCTGTATCCCACATTCACCCAGATCTCCGAACGCTCTGCTGCGATGTATTGAGCTTGAGATCCGAGTGTGTGAGGTGATCCAAATTGCAGGAAACTAAGGTTTATCGATTACAAAGGGCTGAAAACACGGTTGACGATAAAGTTACCCTCCATGTATGTATACCCTCACCGGAAATCTCCTGACTTCTGGGAAAGTAGGAGGTATGGCGATGTTCAAGAAGAGTCTATGACCGACAGTCAGTATAAATGCTTGAGAGATGCGAGGGGACCTTACGGATTTTCTGAAGGCTCTCCATATCCAACTTTGTCTTTAAAAGGCATATCTAGAAGGGGGTTTAGATAGTCACTATGTTGTACGAGCATCTGGACTACCTGCCGCTTGGCCGTCGTTTAGTGGTTGGACACCATCTAAATTCGAAAGGTTTTAGGGGCTTCACGTATCCTCAAGAATGCGTACTAACATGTAGTCTCCCTTATATATTCTCTGTCTTTGTCGTAACGATAATTTGAAGGGAGTGCGACAGGGTCTTCAAATCTCCCTGGAGGCAACGCGTAGGGGATTTCTGAGGCATAACTGTCAATAACCATTTTTCTGTCTTGAGTGATAGTAACATCGTACCCAAAAAAATGGCGGAACCATTCTGTGCCCGGCCTCCTATTACAGGCCCAAATGCTGTCTCGACAGTAACTCTCTCTGGATTATTCGCCAGCTCGTCGTGCAGATGTGGTGCTCCAGACATATTGAATGTACCCTCGTTCAGTTATCCTCGTTCAAGTCTGATGAAAAGTGTCTCTCAGATGGAGGTAGAAAGCAAGATGGGGAGGAGGTTAAAGAAGCGAGAACTCTGATCTGCATCGGCATTCGGATAAGCGGAATGCATCATCCATAAATAATTTACTCAGTCAGCTGGAGACTGAAGTATGCAGCGAAGGTTAGATGGCGCCAGATAGGGGTCTCGAACGTGATATTTCCTATTTCCTGACTAATGATGTACAAATTCCTTCCCAACGTTCTTTCATCGAAAAATAAAGACCATGTTAGATTTCCTGCTTCAGACCAACAGGCATCTTTGCGTTAGGAGCAGGCGAGTTCTTCTTCCTGAAATCTCGTGCCATTTCTATCATTGGAACCCAATGGACGTTTTCATGCGTGTTTACCCATTCGATGAAGCGCTCCTGCGAGATGCATTGGTCATTCGCTAAGCATACTTTTAACCCAGACATCTTCTCACCAGCATAAGGAGGACATGGGGACGACTAGTAATGGTCATATACTGAGGGGGATTACAGAGAGGAGCCAAACATCACTTACCCGCTGACATCAGGATGAATCGTAATAGGAAAAATGAATTCTTCTTCCTCCCTTGATCCAATGTTTATTAATGAATCCTTTGCCAATAATACTAAGCACTGTAGCATACCTATAGCAATAAGTGAACGTGTCTTTCCATAGCTGTTCAACGTCCCTGGAATTGACCTATTCTCGGACAATAAATTGTGCTCTGTAGTCACATTAATGGATAGCTTACCCATCCATGGGAGTTCGGGCTTGATTTAATGAACCTACAGAAGTTATATCGTTAGCTTTGAACGCTGCGGTATCAATTAAATATAAATGCTGGATAACCAACATCATGGGAGGTAAATCGTCGAGATACCTATAATCGTTAATAACTGAATCATTTTATCCAAATGAAAGTACTAAAAATCCACACCAGTTGGCTGGAATGCAGACAAGTCCCGTTTCATTGCCTTTTTTAAGCGGCTGCATCCATGTCGCGGCATTTGCGGTATAATCTATCTTGGTCCAGGAATCTGCGTCCCTCATGTAGTAGGCCTGTGAGCTAAAAAAAATTGAATCGATATTTGCAAAACAAGCACGGTAGTGGTAAGCGCACTCGTGAGCCATACTCGAGTGATCTGTTTGTGAAATGAATGTGAAGTATTATATCCATCGATACAATTGAAGAACCGCACCATATTCTATTCCCTTGTCAAGAAGAATATCGGTACCCTCCTTACTTGTTTCCCACCAGGGTGCAACACTTCCCTTTTATACAGGTCATTACCAATGTGAATGTTTAATTAACAAATCCGTTAGCGTACCTTGGGTGGAATGCCGTTGTTGAATTCCGTCAGCAAATTGTAGGTATGGTCCAAGATGTCTTTTTGTTGCTGGAGAGTCATAGCGACTGGGTTCTTAAGCAAATATTTGTCAAAAAATAAGTTTTTCCATGGCACTTTGGACCGACTTCATGCGAGTAGCCGTGGAGACCCCTATCAGATGTATTATAATTAACGATTCGAGCGCGATTTGACAATTAGGTACTTACAGTTCATGACCCGCGTCTCGCACTGCTTTCATCTGCTCAGGGAAAGTTTCAAGACTGTGGCCTGGTAGGATTATTATTCAGTAGTTTATATGCCGAGTTTTCAAGGGAGGTTTTGACTCACCAGGGATGAACCAGGTCGTCTTGATTCCATATTTGCTGAACAACTTGAGCAAACGAGGAGTTCCCACCTCTCCTGCATACATTCCCTAGATACATGGGGTTGGTGGTGTACTTTAAAGTGTACATCTATAGGTGCATACTCTCGAGATATCGAGTGGAGAATCCTCTCCTCCATAAGATCCAAGCCTGAGTAGTCGAGAAAGAGTTTTAATGAGCTCTGGGCGTCATTAAATTCGCTAATTTTGGATCATACCATCCGGCGACAGCGTCAACATCGACACCGAACCCGATTAGCACTCGTTTAGCCGGCATTTCTTCAATTCAACACTCTGGGTGGAGATAGGTCGATTGAGCTGACAGGGAATACCCTAGTGCGCTGAAGGTGATACAGAATCAAAGGGAAGGGCGTTCGTTTCACACGCACGACTAAGCCCTTTCGGTAACATCCGGCCTTTTCAATTTACAACTGAAGCTGGAGCTGAGACTTTTTAAAGAACGGCAAGTCCTTATCTCTTGATGGCATTGCGTGTTCTCCAAGTTAAGTTCGGTATAATAGACTCAGCCAAGTTGAATGTCAGAGCGTCGGTTGATTTGGTAGTCTATTCCTCTCTTACACCCTGTCTTAATTGTAATGAAGTCCATCTTTGTGGATCGACAGATATTATTAGGCACTAAAACAATTAGAATACCGTTGAACGATGAAGACATAGTAGTAGTACATTGCCCTGCAGTGCATTGCATCAAAATTTAAATCAATACATGTTAATTTAGGAGCTTCATTAGCTGCGGAAAGTGTATAACTGTATGTATTGCCAGAGAAAAAGGCCGTACATCACGTATATCGACACCCATACCCACAAGGTGAGGTGATATTGAAAGAGGAAAATAATCACATCTATTCTAAAAATAGAATTCATTCCCACCCTCAGTCACGATTTAATCACGTGGAGGAATTGTTGTGCCAAAAATTGTGGTTCAGGCATGTTCTTCCACCCCTATCAACCAATGAAGTGCCTTGCTGACCCGCGGAACCCCTGCATCCTATTTCCTACTCCAATAGGGCACAGATGTCAAGGATGAAAGCCTGGAACTTGACATGTCAAGGTGATATCGGTGTGGAAATATATTCTCAGCCGGTACCAGCATGCAGACGCTGATTGTTGCTTCTTTTATACTTACAAGTACTACGACGCTTGGCCATTCACGGCAGACATTCGAACCATGGACATCAAGTCTGAAAAAGGCGACGCTCAAGTGCTCACAGTTGATCATACGGACACTAACTCCATCATACGTGCCGATGACCTGAAGCTTGCCGAATTGGGGTACAGGAGCGAGTTTCGTCGAGAATTCTCTGTGAGTTGACCGAAGTTATCGATGCAACCCTTTGGCTGAGGTTTGCTCTATAGCGTCTGGAAACAGTATGTTTTGCCTTCTCAATTATGGGAGTGATTGCGAGCGTCTCTTCGACTCTTTCTTTTGGCATTTTTAATGGTATGTGGCAGCATTCAAGAATCTGATGCTCTGCATTTCAGGGAGATCAGGGTGACTGAGTGAATTCTCCAGGTGGTCATGTAGGCATGGTTTTTGGGTGGCTCATACCTTCCTGCTTTGTTATGTTCGTTGCGCTCTCCATGGCAGAATTAGCCTCTTCCATGCCGTAAGTTGGGGCTAAATAGTACAAAAACCCATTGTTGACCAATGTGGCCCAGAACGAGCGCTGGACTGTATTACTTCTCCGCGAAGTTAGCACCTCCAAAATATGCCCCTCTTGCAAGCTGGATAACCGGGTGGGCAAATGTTACTGGGCAAGTGACGCTAGTCTGTGGCATAGACTTCACTTGCGCCCAGATGATTACGACTGCGATCGCTGTAAATAGCGACGGCGCTATAATTCTATCTTCTGGCGCGACATTCGGCATTTTATTAGCCATTTTGTTCTCCCATGGAATAGTTTGTTCTTCAGCAACCAGCGTGCTTGCTCGATTGAATCTATTTTACGTTCTAGTCAATGGTAAGTCACTGTTTGTTTCATTTCGATACATCACCGTTCGCTTACCCCATTTTACAGTCGGAACAAGTATAGCTGCTATTGTAGCTCTCCTTGTCCTTTCAGACGGAAAAAGGGCGTCTACATCGGATGCCTTTACTCTTTTTGAAAACAATTCGGGTTGGAACAGTGGTATATTTTTTTTTCCTTTCATGGTAGTCGCATGCCCCAATTAAGAAATCTAGATGGATGGGCGTTTATGCTAGCATTCACTGCACCTATGTGGACTTTGACAGGATGTATGTCCCCGTTTCATGGGCGCTTGAACAATTCTGACTTTGCCACATCTCAGACGATTCTGCTGCCCACATCTCCGAAGAGACTGCCAACGCAGCGAAAGCGGCGCCTCTTGCTATCATAGTGTCGGTTATTGGAACGGCGAGCCTTGGATGGTTATTGTTGATAGCTACCTCATTTGCCGTTCCATCGGTCTCAGATATTCTGACAACAGACCTTCCTCTTCCAATGGGGCAGGTGTTCCTGAATGTTCTGGGGAAACGTGGCATGCTTACTATCTGGTCCTTGATTATCGTTGTCCAGGTAGGTGATCACCTCGAATATTTTCTCCCTATACTAACCATATGCACAAGTACGTAACTGGGGCGGCGCAGGCGGTCGACGCCTCTCGTGTGGTTTTTGCCTTTGCACGGGACAATGCCCTTCCAGGTTCCCGACTTTGGAAGAGAATGAACAAGTATACACAAACCCCAGTGAACGCTGTGTGGTTCGTCATCGGTGTAGCAGCACTCTGTGGGGTATTGGGATTCTCTGAGACTGCATTAACGTCACTCGCTGGGTACGTACATTTCTTGTCGACATTTGCAAGCTGAAATTGATTTGGTTATTTATTGTACAGCTCCTCTGTGATTGGGTTGTACACGTCATATGCTGCGCCAATATTCCTACGCATTACTTCTGGACGCAATAAACTCATCCCCGGTCCTTTCAGCTTGGGTAAATGGGCCACGCCCATCGGTGCAGTCGCTGTTTCATGGGTAACTTTTGTTGTGTTGATGCTATTTTTCCCACCTCATCAAGTAACCTCGGCGCAAGATATGAGTGAGTGCAAAACTTCCATGCCTACAGTTAATTTCGTCTTAAATGTGATTCTAGACTACTCGGTGGTGATCATTATGGGTGTGTTCATCTTCGCGTCCTTATCTTGGGTAATTTCTGCCCGTAAATGGTTTACTGGGCCCGTTCGGAACATTGACGAGAGCCCCACTATGTCCATCAAACAATCATAAGTATCCTTTGACCATCTGCGCTTTATTCTGGTAGGGCGACTTTCTGTATTCTTAGATGAATCCAATCAAGATATTTGAAAAATTGTAGTTTTGCTGCTCTTGGTTTGAATCGAAGACTTCAAGACTCAGGGAATGCAGCGAGTTATATACACTAAAGAATTATGCGGGTTAAATTCCTACATCACGATAAAGACAAAAGATCTTTATTGGTTGCTACAAGGGTGAAATAAAATCATGCCACTTGGTAAAAGATAAAAGGAGAAGAAATTTCTAACGAGGAAAAGGCAAACCGGATAAACCCTACTACAGTACTCAAATGGCAGACAGAACTTTGTGCCTCGTGTACGAAGAAATCCGGAAAATGGAGGAATGTATTACTTCCCAGCAACTTTACCTAAAGGGGTCTTTGCCATAACGCTCAGTACTTCGAACAGGACCTGACGTGAAAAATGCGTCAAATGAGCGAACTGCTGCCAAATTTACTATGAGGACTTACATCTGCGGCGGCCTTTTATGTGCGTTTGTTTTGTCAGGTGGATTGATCCCGGACATTAAAAAGTGTACGCCACATACCATAGTTGTTAATTCGGCATTTGTGTCGTAGGCCGGTGCGACTTCTACGATGTCAGCCGAAACTATTTGAAGCCCATCAAGGCCTCTTAAGATGGTGCGAAGTTCGCGGGTAGACCATCCGCCTGTTTCTGGGGTTCCAGTGGCAGGGGCAAATGCCGGGTCTATAGAGTCAATCTATCCAAATATAACACTCAACTATTAGTATACTTGTTGATAGCATCCCGTGAAAGAAAAGTACTGACATCGATTGACAAATAAACTGGACCGTTTCCTACGGTGTCGCGTATCTTTTTGATAATACCATCAGTTCCTAACGGGCATTTTAAAAATTTAGAGATTCCGTGAAGGAAATAATTAAATACCAATGGTGTCGATCTCACGGGCCTCGATACGTTTGAATCCGGCGTCGTCGTCGTTGGTGTAATCTTCAGGACCCGATAAAGTCGTCCTAATGGCACCGTGCTGTGAAAGGCAATAAACTAGGATCAAAGCAAATCGAGAGAGAGAGAAAGGAGAGGATCAAGTGGATAACAATGAAACGAAACACTTGCAATTGATGTTCCATTATTAATGAGTCCTTCCTGACTAGCCCAGTAGAAATAAGTGCCATGGTTGATTGCCGCTTGTTCAGAGGGCGCTCCCCCGAACACGGATGGCTTCCAAGTATCTACAAGGATGGACGTCACGGTAAATTTCAGCCTTCGCATTAATAAAGGCCAACTCTCACCGAGATGAGAATCGAAATGGATGACAGATATCGGACCATATGCGGAGTAGATTGACCTTAGTAGAGGTAACACAATAGTGTGGTCCCCTCCAAGAGTAATGATTCGTGGATGGTTCTTTCCGTCGGTTGAGATGGGTGTGAGTTTCTGGCCTGTAATCGAATCGTTCCCCAACGGCGAGTATGCCTCACGCTGAAGCAATGACTTGTGGCCATCTTCAATTTGTTGAATTGCATACTTGTTATCATACGGCCTACAAAGTGTGTTGGATATATACGGCCATGAGTTGGGGGACAAAACGTACTTACGTTACCGGTATATCTCCGCAATCGACGATCCTTAACCCGGAATTAAATGGATTAACGTCGAGAGGGACATTGTATCCGCCATAAAGAGTCAAGCGTCGAGATCCAGCTCTTATGCCAGCTGGAAATGTGCGACGTTGTCAGAATAATCTTCCAGACGAATGCAATCAAGGTTGCATTCACCTGGTCCAAACCGAGCTCCAGGGCGGTAACTGGTGCCGGTGTCCTGAAAGTCGTCACTCAGGAAGAGTAATTGCCAATTTAACTCGGATGAGCTTACAAAAGGGGCACCGATGAAGGCAATGTCGAATGGAATATGGCGCTCTCTGGTAAGACATTGAACCCAAGGGAGTTTGGCGAATGTAGTAATGCCAGAGAATATAGCGTCGGCAGTGACTTCATCGAGAGGCAGTGTCATGTTAGTATACAGAAACTGCGAGTAGGATAATAGCTATACACCGACCTTCTCCATTGCTTGTTCGGTAGATTGGTTGGGGAAACCTTACATAGTCGAGGGGGGTCTGTTCGCCGTGGTTGTGGCCCTCATGGGCGAGGGTGGTCACGAAAAAACAAAAACCAAGGAGTACGGAGAATTTCATGAGTAAATGCGATCGATAAAATGAGGGCGTCCGGTGACTGTTTTTCTAAATAGTTTTACTCGCCTTTTATGACAATCTGAGGACGTGTCTCGGGAAAAAAATCTCTAGAAACATGTAAATTGTGACGCATGTTTTGCCCTCATGACCATTGATCACCCTCTGTGGGTAACGGCATGAAAGACAGCGGGAACAGAGTGCAAAGATTAGGATTTTTTGGAGGCGTGTTTTGCCTTGAGGTGATGGACTCCACAAGGTTGGGCCATATTTGAACGAGCATCTGAGATGGACTTCAAAAATCAGCAAGAAGCCAAGTAACGAGGTACCCCCGGTCCCCAGTAAAATAAAAATACAGATCGATCCATTAACTTGGATGGATAGGGATAGAGGACTGTGAGTTAAAGGACCGGAAACCGAGTCCATTCTTGGCCGGTGCGGAGGATAAAAAGCAGGACAAATATGAAGGACCATAAGAAGACGGACGAAAAATTTCAGCGCCGGCTTAATCTCTTCTAATTGCCATCACGCCATGTCCGATTCCCCCTTCCTCCCGACTGAGAATACACCCTTGCTTGTTGACAATAATGCTACTGCGTCTAGTTCTATACCAACTGGACAGTCCTCATCGTCGTCTTTAACAGCTATCTCAAATTTTCCGGATGTGGAAACTGTTACCCAAGACTCTGGCGCCATTAAGTTGGACTTTAAGCTTTTTAAGTCCCTGTTGTGGGACTCTATCCCAGGTATCTCCAACGCCAGTGCACATCGCTTAACTAGCCTCATCTCTTGACAGTAATTCTTTCCTACATCTTGCAAAATTCCATTCAAACCGCATCTATTGTGATCGTGGGTCGCCTGGGGCCAAATGAATTATCGGTCGCGGCATTTTCCTTGATGCTCGCCTTTGTCACTGGCGAGTAGATTACCATGTCTGCCATAAGGATGATCCCACGTTTTGATTTTCAGGTTGGTGTGTGGCACTCGGTGGGACTACGGCACTCGATACTCTTGGCTCCCAGTCGTTTACAGGCGGTAGCAACAAAACCGATCTATCGATACATTTCCAAAGATGTGTTATCATCCTCTGGATCTTGCTTATTCCTGTTTGTTTCTTATGGGCGTTTATCGAGCCTGTATTAGTCGCATTTGGACAGCCGGATCATCTCTGTCGAGATGTCCAGCAATTTTTGCGCATTCTGATGCTCGGGGCACCTGGGTACATAGGATTTGAGAGTTTGAAAAAATACCTCCAATGTCAAGGTAAGACCCAAAATACTCGATCATTCATGTTGCTGACAATTCGTTACAGGTATTATGGGGGCCTCTACGACTGTTTTGCTGCTAGTTTCTCCGGTTAATGTCGCTCTAAACATCATTTTAGTGCATTATACATCACTTGGACTCTGGGGTTCTCCTGTGGCGGTGTCTATCACTTATTGGCTTTGTTTCATTGTTCTTGGTGTGTGGACGAGCTTTTCCACCGCCCACAAAGAAAATGGGACCTGGGGTGGAGTCAATTTACTGGTTGTTCTCGAGCTTAAAAGTTGCATCGAGTTTCTGAAGTTAGCACTTCCCGGAATCCTTATGGTCGGTACAGAGTGGTAAGCATGTAACTCATTGTTTACTTCAACATCAATCTCATTTCATTGATAATATAGGGCGGCCTTTGAGATAGTCGCCCTAGCTGCTGGGAGACTTGGTGAAATTCCACTTGCTGCGCAGTCGATCATCATGACTACAGACCAAAGTAGGTCAAATATGCTTAATAACTTAGCTGTAAACTCACGAATTGTAGTTCTTAATACCCTTCCATTTGGAATAGGTGTTGCTGCTTCTACAAGAGTTGGCAACCTCATTGGTGCTCGATCTCCTACCGGGGCAAAAATTGCGGCGCATGCTGCGGCGCTTCTCAGTGTCATCGTAGGAACTTTTGTGATGATTGCCATGATGGCTTCCAAAGATGTACGTCGAGCATTCATATATTCCAGACCACTTTATCATCTCACGAAATACTACATGCTAGGTATATGGGCTTCTTTTTAGCGACGATATAGACGTTGTGAAACTTGTGAGCAAGGTAATGCCGCTTGTGGCCTCTTTCCAAGTGGCAGATGGTCTAGCAGGTTCATGTGGCGGCGTCCTTCGAGGTCAAGGTGCGATTTTGTATGCATCAAGAGACTTTGATATCAAAATCTGACGTTCTGATAAGGTCGCCAGCATTTGGGGGCTTTTTTTAACATTGTAGCTTACTACGTTCTTGCCCTTCCAATGGGAATAACTATGGCATTCCACCCAAAAATCAATCTAGGTTTAGAGGGATTATGGATCGGTACGAAAATTTTCTGAATCCATTTTTTCATAACTCTGACTTAATTATTTTGTCTTCAGGTCAGGTAGTCGCACTCTTCTTAGTTGGACTTGGAGAGTACAGCGTCGTCTGGCTTGGTACTGATTGGGACCTTGAAGTAGCGAAAGGAATAGAGAGAAATCGAGAGGAAGCTAAAAGGCAGAGGCTAGCTTCAGCCGGAAGCGATACCTCAATCTGACCTCGAATTCGGATATAAAATCAAATGATTTACCCATTTTTTTCTTTGTAGTGTAACGTCGTATTGACTCGTACATGTTTTTCTAACAATCTATGTGCAATCTTATATTCATTTTCTTATCTCTTGGCATAACCTTGGCATTTCGAATTCGGTGCTTCCAACTGAGGAGAAAACTTCCATATTTGGTGCACGCGTTTGCTGAGTCAGCAGGCACGCGTAGCGAAACATCGACACGTCGACGTTACTCACGAATACTGTCGTGTAAATCTCAAATCCCTTTCTCTCTATACCACACCGTCGTTTTTTCCGGAATACCACTTAATTGAGGAGACCGCACTATTCACTGGCCATGTCTACGGCCTATCCAATCCCTTCGGACATCTCACCGGTGACGGTCAAAAACACAGCGTCATTGCTCCGCATTGTTGCTCTTGCATTGATTTCTGGAGCCGCAATCGCCTCTCGTTTATTTGCTGTTATCAACTTTGAAAGTATTATTCACGAATTGTAAGTTACATGCAGCGGTTATCACCAGGCACCTGTTCTCATGACCTTCTGAACAGTGATCCATGGTTCAACTAGTGAGTATAACCTGGCTTCTGCAGTTAGCACCGACTTAGTTGTTTTTGGAGTCGCGCAACCAGGGTGCTGGCCGCCAAAGGGTTCTATGTAGGCCTTATGTTACACTGGGCGTGGGATCACTACTTACACCTTGACAGGAATTCTGGAATTGGTTTGATCCTACGGCATGGTACCCATTGGGTCGTGTTGTGGGTGGTACCGTTTACCCAGGATTAATGGTAACCAGTGGGGTCATATACAATATTCTGCACGCCTTGAACCTTCCAGTCGATATCCGGAACGTATGTGTATTGTTGGCCCCAGGTTTTAGTGCGTTGACGGCTTGGGCTACATATATGTGAGCATTGGCACTTGAGTCGTGTATCTGAACGAAGATTAACGTGGCGACACGAAAGGTTCACCAAAGAGATGAAGGATGAAAGCGCTGGATTACTCGCTGCCGCATTCATCGGTATTGTCCCTGGATACATCTCCCGTTCTGTGGCAGGTTCCTACGATAACGAAGCAATTGCCATCTTCCTCCTTATGTTTACTTTCTACTGCTGGATCAAGGCATTGAAACAAGGAAGCGCTCTTTTTGGAACTATTGCCGCGGTTTTCTATTTCTACATGGTTGCTGCCTGGGGTTCGTACTCTGGGAATTGTCTAACCACATGCGTCCTAATGACCTATTACATACAGGTGGATATGTCTTCATCACGAACATGATTCCCTTGCATGCCCTGGTGTTAGTTTTGATGGGTCGTTACTCCGATAGGCTATATGTTGCATATTCATCGTGGTACGCGATCGGTACACTTTCGAGTATGCAGGTCCCATTTGTCGGATTCCAGCCTGTCAGCACAAGCGAACATATGGGAGCACTTGGTAAGAAAAACTGCTTTTTTGTCATATTCTTTGATTAACGGGTTTGCACCAAAAGGCGTTTTCGGACTGTTGCAGATTGTGGCTTTTGCCCAACTTGTGAGAACCCATGTATCCTCCCAACAATTCCAAAAGCTCCTCTTTGGTTCTGTCGTTGCCACTGGAATCCTCGGGGCCTTTGCCTTCATCTTCTTGACCTACAAGGGGAAGATCGCTCCCTGGACCGGTCGATTCTACTCACTTTGGGATACCGGTTACGCCAAAAAGTGACATTTCCTTTGTTGCTTACAGGATGTCGTTCTGATTGTTTCATGTAGATATATCCCAATTATCGCTTCAGTTTCGGAGCATCAACCGACTGCATGGCCTTCCTTCTTCATGGACTTGCAATTTTTGATTTTCTTGTTCCCAGCTGGTGTCATTCTGTGCTTCCGCGAACTTCGAGATGAACATCTATTTGTGATCATTTACGCCGTCATGGCGAGCTATTTTGCTGGTGTCATGGTTCGCCTGATGTTGACACTCACCCCTGTGGTGTGTGTCGCTTCGGCCATCGCCCTTTCGTCGTTACTTGACACGTATATCGACCCCACCGAGCCTCCAGTAACAGAGGCAGTAGATGACGCAGCCTCAGTTGGCACTAATGGAAGTTCTCCAGCAGTTGCAGCCAAAAAGAACAAGAAACCTGCAAATGCTGCACCACTTCAGGGCATCGCTTTGGGTGATATTTTATCTGCCTCTACTCCTGCTGCCAAAGGAAACGTAGCTAAGCCCAAGGGGATTTTCGGAATCGATGCTCGTCTTGTTGTCATCCTCAACACGATGATGATGTTGTTCTTCTTCGTCTTCCACTCTACATGGGTCACATCTAATGCTTATTCATCGCCATCTGTGGTATTGGCCTCTCAAAATCCTGATGGGTCACAGCACATTATCGACGATTTCCGAGAAGCTTATTATTGGCTGCGACAGAATACCCCTCAGGATTCTGTTATCATGAGCTGGTGGGATTACGGTTATCAAATTGCTGGTATGGCAGATCGACCCACTTTGGTAGATAACAATACCTGGAACAACAGTAAGTCATTCCGGACCTTATCTTCCATTGCTTTCTTTCTCATGGAAACTGACATGAATTTTAATTTTTTCCCCCTTGATAGCCCATATCGCTACTGTTGGAAAGGCCATGTCAAGTTCAGAAGAAGTCGCTTATCCTATTCTCAGGAAACATGATGTTGACTATGTTCTCGTCATCTTCGGCGGTCTCATTGGATACTCCGGTGATGATATCAACAAGTTCTTATGGATGGTTCGTATCGCTCAAGGTGTCTGGCCGGATGAGATCCAAGAACCCAACTACTTCACGCCCCAAGGAGAGTACAGAATCGACGACAGGGCGTCTACGGCCATGAAAGAGAGTTTGATGTATAAGATGTCGTACTATCGGTGGGTTCTTTGTTGGATCGGCTTTCATGATTTTCTCAAACTGACGGGATTTTATGCGATTTTAGATTCAATGAACTATTTGGAGGCAACCAGGGCACAGACCGTGTCCGTCAACAACAAATCCCTAAAGTAGGACCCACGTTAGACTATCTTGGTGCGCATCTCTATCAGATTTTGAATATGTAAACGTGGAAAGCTAAAGGAGTGTTGAATACCATAGATGAGGCGTTCACATCAGAAAATTGGATCGTAAGTTTTGCGTTCTGGCTTCTATCTCCTTTCCGCATGCATTCTGGAAAATATACTGTCCTGCTGACTTTCTTTTCTCCAGGTTCGTATTTATCAAGTGAAAAAGGAAGACTCCCTCGGACGAGACCTGAAGAGCGCGAACCAATTTTCGCAAGGAAAAAAGAGAAAACGTAGCAAGCCTGCACCTAGGCGGCGAGCTATTGTATAATTTTATGTGTTTTCAATTTCCAGGTATTAGAAGAGACAATTGTTATGCTTCTTCCCAATCGCTCAAAAGCTTTGCTGTATTGCATTAAATTATTCGTCGATCCCATTATTGCGACCGAGGTACCTGTACATTCGGACATGTTGTGGAAGATTCATGTGTTTGAGGTCTTGCGACACCCTGCTATTTCATAGCTCGGGGAAAATAATTACCAGTGAAACGTGTTCAACTTCAATGTCGTTATTGGATAGTTGGCATAGGCGTCGTGGGTTGAGAATTGGGCAACGGGGATACCGATGCCTCGAGGTGGACATTCTCGAACTTGGTTCGTTGGATAAGATGCTTTCGAAAAATGGCCGATGATTCCATGATTGATTCCATTAAATAAGAAGTAGGGATAAACCTCTACAGATGTAGCGATCACTAGTTTGTAACTGCCAATGTAGTGAGCTTGATGACAAGAAAACAGAGCAAAATCGTCTTACATGTATTATTGAAATTTGACCGAAGGCCAGCTGAGGTTATATCTGAAAGGAAAGGAAAACATTCAAAAAAACAGTCCTGATTGAAACTGACCATAATTAGCTGATATGGGGCATCTGCTGTACGCCATTCGTCGGCATGGTGGATCAAAGTTGTGGCACTTCGTAGATAGATGTTCACTTTGCCAATTTCTGAGATAAAATAGTTAAATATCAAGTGGTGGGATTGAAAGGTAGAATCGAATTCTGTGATGAACAATGAGACTCTTCACCGCACTGGGATGGTCAAGCTTACCAGCGTCGGTTAAGCGATGGAGGACAAGAAAAGAACAGCACAGCCACATAAATACTCCAGTGACGACGCGAACTTTTAAAGACAACAAAGACAAACAAGTTTGCCGAAGGAAATCCGTAACGTCGACTTGTCCCTTGGATCTTGCTTTGGCAACGCGTATTTCTCTTATTTCTTGTGGACTCTGGCCAGGTGCTTTTTGGCTCTTTACTACTACCTTATATCCCACTCCCCATAGTCCAATATGGATCATGATTTAATTCGCCTCGTGAACAAGCTGCAGGACACGTTCAGCAATCTCGGTGCGCAATTTGTTTTCTAAATTTCTTGGGTTGTTCATTGACCGGTTGCTTGTAAAAGGCGGAGAGTTGGACATGCCCCAGCTGGTTGTGGTATGTTTTTCTTGTGCATGAATCCGTTGCTTGACATGGCGTGGGCTGATTTGCTATGAAAGGTTGGTAGTCAATCCTCGGGAAAGTCCAGTGTCCTAGAAACGTCAGTTGTCACCGCTACATTCTGCTCATGATACCGGATTAAATTTGCTGTGACAGAATTGTTGGACGAGATTTTCTTCCTCGAGGACAAGGCATTGTTACTCGAAGGCCACTTGTTTTGCAGCTCATCAACACTCCTGAACCTACCGACACTTCGTCTTCCGTCTACAGAGAATGGGGCCAATTCCTGCACATTGACAAGAAGTTCACCGACTTTGCGGAAATACGGAAGGAAATCGAACAGGAAACGTTCCGAGTAGCGGGGCAGAACAAGGGCGTTAGCAAGCTGCCTATTTCATTACGGATATACAGCCCAGATGTACTGGACTTGACACTTGTGGATCTACCTGGGCTTACGAAAGTGCGTAGCTGTTGCCCTCTTTTTAGTAAATAATTTTTACATTGCTCTTCAGATCCCTGTAGGAGACCAGCCGAGTGACATCGAGCGCCAAATCCGCAACCTCGTGCTTGATTATATCTCAAAACCCAATAGGTACGAAAGCAATTGTTTTCGCGTCACTTGATCTCATTATTTTCAGCGTCATCTTGGCCGTGTCCCCTGCTAATGTCGATCTCGCCAACTCCGAGTCATTGAAGTTGGCCCGTTCCGTCGATTCCCAAGGACGTCGTACCATTGGTGTTCTAACAAAGCTCGACCTTATGGACGCGGGCACAAATGCGCTTGACATTCTTACCGGACGCGTCTATCCATTGAAGTTAGGTTTCATTGGTATCGTCAACCGTAGCCAGCAAGATATCAATTCCGAGAAGAGCATGGCCGATGCTTTGGAGAGTGAAACTGAGTTCTTCCGGAATCATCCCGCCTACCGAAATATCGCTCACAAAAATGGTACAAAATATCTCGCCAAGACCCTCAACCAGGTAGGTCATTCATTGTCAATGAATTTAGGTACAATGCTCATGCCAATAAACCCACCTATCTGCTATCTAGGTTTTGATAAACCACATCAGAGAAAAGTTGCCTGACATGAAAGCCCGACTGAACACGTTGATGGGGCAGGCCCAACAGGAACTCAACTCATTCGGTGACTCAGCTATCTTTGGAGACAAAAACCAAGTATATTTTTTGAATGTTACAATATAGTCTATGCGCTGATGGTCGCGTAACAGCAAGGGGCGCTTATCCTGCGCTTGATGACACAATTCGCCCGCGATTTTGTGTCATCTATTGAGGGGACCAAAGTCGATATATCAACAAAGGAGCTGTCCGGAGGTGCTAGAATTTACTATATTTTCAACGACATCTTCGGCCGTGCTTTGGCTTCGATCGATGCTACCCATAACTTGGATAACCAGGACATCCGTACGGCTATTCGTAATTCTACTGGACCGCGGCCAAGCCTCTTTGTACCTGAGATGGCATTCGATCTCTTGGTGAAGCCTCAGATAAAGCTGCTCGAAGCCCCTAGTTTAAGATGTGTTGAGCTGGTTTACGAGGAATTGGTCAAAATTTGCCATAACTGTACCAGCACCGTAAGTTTATTTTACTACGGAACTTCTCCTTACTCACGACGTTCTTGTAGGAGCTAGCACGCTTCCCGAGGCTTCATTCTCAGTTGATTGAGGTTGTCTCTGAACTTCTTCGAGAACGGCTAGGCCCAACTTCGGAATATGCTCAGAGCTTAATTGAGATCCAGGCGGCGTATATTAACACCAATCATCCCGCCTTCATATCAGGTTCTGCCACAGCCGCTGAGCAATCCTACCAGCCCTCAAGACCCCAGATTACGCAAAGGGTCAGTCATTGTTCACAGTATCAACCAAGAACGGTGTATTGAACTTTCTTTCTAGCCACAGTCCACTGAGCCAATCAACGGCCACGCAGGATCTCCTGAAGACGACGAGGAGGACGTTTCCGACGACCCAATTAATGGTCCAAATGGTATCTTCCCTCCTAGAGATGGGCGTTCTGTATCTTCCACCCTTCACGATCGCTCACGGACAACTATATCAGCGAATGGCTCGTCTATTGTAGGTGGAAGCCAGGGCATCGCCAAGCGCTCATCGTCAAAAACACGGACAGGGCGCTCGTCTCATGGCGGACACCAACAGCACCAGAATCAGCAAATCAGCAGCAGCAGTAGACCATCGTCGGCGTTTGGAGGACACAACGTCGGTATGAACGGAGGCTCGTCACCGCCATCTGGGTCAGCGAGGGAGACATTCCTGAACTACTTCTTTGGACAAAATGGGCCAGGGCCACTTGCTGGATCAAGTGTGGATCGTGTGTCGCATGGCCAGGGTCAGGGACACCATGGTCATGGTATTACAGAGCCTGCGCCTTTTGTGCCTATTGGGCGGGATGTCTCTGGTACGGAGCCTTCTATGTCAAGTGGGCTCATGGCTGGAAAGCGTGGTATTGATGGGAATAGTGCGGCCTACGACATGAAGAGCCTCGGTAGACATATTGAAGCTGTGAGTTTTTTGCCTCATGAATTCTTTTCTCCGTATACCTGGGGATTTGAAGTATTGATTTTTGGGGAATTCTCCCCTCCATAACCGTTTGTTTCCATGACATTCGCTGACGCTCGACGTTTACAGGTCCCAGCCGACGGAACTCAGTTGACCGTACGAGAAGAGATGGAGACTCAACTGATTCGATCTCTTATCACTTCATACTTCAACATCGTGCGGCAAAGCATTCAGGATATCATTCCAAAAGCTATTATGCACTTCCTTGTCAATCACACGGCGCAGCAGGTCCAGAACCGTCTCGTTGCATCGTTGTACAAGCCTGAATTGTTCGCCGAGATGCTCAACGAAGACGAGGCGTTGGTGGCGGAGAGGACGAGGGTCAAGGCCTTATTGGATGCTTATAAGGAGGCATTCAAAACGCTTTCAGACGTTGGCTTGAAGTCGACATAGATTTTGAAAGAGGCTGTTAGTGGTGTGCATTAGAATCAAAAAAGAAAATTATGTATGGACATGCAATGTTATCTTTCATCCTCTTCCTGTTATTCTCACTCTAATATGTCTAATAGTTACCTTTTTCACGACCATCGCACTTTTACCTTTCATACTGGTTTAATCATCATGAATAATCATCTAAGAATCATTCGATCATCTTTCTCGAAAACACTACTACACGAGCTTGTATGTAATGGTAAAGAAAGGACGGACGGGCACGCTCTGCGGGTAAAGGTCAAGAGTAGGATGAGTCAATATCCCAACTCGGTGACGAGACCTTCAAACCCCCAGAACAACCCAATCCTCCATGTATTCTTAACATAATGCTAGAAATATGAGAAGACAGTCACGAACACTGAACACGCTAGAACCCAGCAAGAGGCAGAGACGAGAAGACAGAGAGCACACGATAAACCAGTGAGGGAGCGGCGCGTTTGTGTGGAAGAAATAAAAAGCTAAGACAATCCCAGCCCAACCTCGCGATATAAAACTCGAGTCTGGAAGTGAGTTTTCACGGGGCGGCATCGGTAGCAGGTGCAGGCGTCGCGGGGGTCGAGGTAGAAGAGGAGGGTTTGACAGCTACCCATTTCTCTTTCTTTGAATCCTCCTCCGTTGTCGACTTCTCGCCCTCGTCCTCCTCCGATGTGACGCTTTCTTCAGTATCGGCATCGACGCCGGTTGTCGTCTCCGATTCAGAACTGGAGGAAGATGACGTAGCTTCAGATGCGGCCTCCCCAGTGGTAGTGGCTGTTGGAGCGGTTTGTTCAGTAGATGAAGTCGAGGTGGCTTGAGAAGAATCACTCTTCGTGGCTTCGCGGGCCTTTTTCGCCTTTGCCCGCTCTTTCCTTTCAAGTTTCTAAAAGCGCGGAGGTCAGTGTCGGGCATATCGGTATTTAATTGGTAGGATTGCGCACCTCTTTGGTCTCCTTCTCTTCTTTCTGATTGTCCGTGAAAAGAAAGAAGTCAGTCAAAGCATTCCAAAATTTGGGGTATCACTGTGTGGTCACCTCTTTAGCCTCTTTCTCTTCCTTCTGCAGAAGACCACGGTATCAGTCGTATGCGGTTGGTTATGGAGAATCTTTACAGTACCTCTTTTTTGGCTGCCTCCTCGGCTTCTTTCTTCTCCTTTGCCTCGCGCTATTTAGAATGGCGTGGAGTCAGTAACAGTAAGTACAAAAAGAGATTCCCACACCAACCTCGGCCTTCTCCTTCTTCAGCTTCTCGCGAGTCTCCCTCTCTTGAATAACCCATTCGCCAACTTCATCTACACATTCCCTTGGGCGAGTCTTGTTTTTCAGCAGGTAACCTTGAAGACCGGCGACCTGAGCATCAAGTTATTATTAATTTGTTTGGATATTAAAATAGGAACAAAAATAGCCATACGCTGAGTTCATCTTCAGGGATGGCTTCGGCAAAACGTTTAGCAAGTTCAGAAATTTCTTCTTCGGTTAGGAGAGGAATAGCATGCTTGAATGCCTTGCGCTTGGGCAGGGGTAGATTCTGCTGAGAGGGATCCTTAGGAGTGCTAGAATCCTGTGACGTAGCGGTAGCGGGCGTAGAGGGTTTATAAGGGAAGAAACATTTGAAAATTCCCTCTGCTTGCCACTTTGTGGCATGAGTGAAGTTAACCCAAACGTCCATACGTCCGGGACGGCTGAGCGCAGGGTCCAAACGCTCTATGTGATTTGTGGTGGCAAAAAGCAGCCTAGAATGGGAAACATCAGATATGCGGATTTAATTTTGGAAGCGTGGAGCGACCCACCGTCCCTCAGCCGCTGCCACACCGTCTAAACTGTTGAGAAGACCACTCAAGCTCAGCGTAGATCCATCCGTGGTTTCGGCAGCCTCTTTCGCCTCTTTCGATGTGGCTGCAGTGGGTGCACCGGTAGAGTTAGAGTCACGGGAGACTGAGCGAGTGAAAGCGGCGTCCAAATCTTCCAAAAGGAGAATACATCTATGGTCCAGATTGGCATAAATATACACGTTGTTACTTGGGAACGATAAATTGCATACGGACCTGGAAGGTACATTTCCCATCAGAGTTGTCAAAGTATTGTCGCTCATTCTATTGAGCACGGTGTTAGCCTATAGATGAGTAGTAGTGACCATAATCTTACCCCTTGGACGATAATGAGACGACATAAATGTCCAAGCCAAGTTCACCGGCCAGCGAGTGGATGAGCGATGTCTTGCCACTACATGGGAATATATGAGGTCACAGGCGCCATGGACCGGAAAGTAACTTACCTTCCCGGTACCCCGTGCAAGAGATAACCTCTCCTGAAAGGAATACCTTGACATAGCCATCAGAATGTTATGATCAATTAGACTTGAAGAGGCATACCTCTCTCCGCATACCTGGGGCAATGAACAGGCGACAGTGAGATATATCATTATTAGACAGAGCCGGCGATAACTTACCATTCCTCTGAACACAGGAAATCCTTGCAGTCCGCGAGAAGCATATCCTTGACTCCTGGCTGGAGGACAATTGAGCTCATTGGCCTTTTTTGCCTAGCCCCATTCCAGCGCCAGCATCCATAAGTCCTTCATTAACGAACAGTGTTAATTTGGAGCTAACAATAGCACTTAAGATTTATGACCACTTACGTATCAGCCATGAAAATATGAACACGGTGTTCGGCGTCTTTCTCGTACTCGCGCTTAGCCTCCAAAACCAACTTCTTGAGGATATCGTTATTTCGAGCGACGACGCTTTGGAATCAACTGAATTAATATGTATTTCACCACACGAATGAAAGCACAGATACCTTATTTTCAAGGCATAACCATGGCTGTAATCTTGAAAATTCTTTGTTCGGGTTATCTAGCACACCGAAGGAGTTAGCTTTGCTTAGTACAAGAATACTAAATGTCAACAAATCAACTTACCCTAAGCCAGTGGCCACGGTAATAGATAGTATGCGTAGTATCTTATGAAAGCATCAATCGTTAGCGCCGCACCGCTTTGACTATGAGTCATTTAGAGTCAATTCACTTACCAAGGCTAGGCATGAACGCAACCTTCCGTTTTCGTCGGCCATGGACAAGAGTCGTATCATCTTCCTCCTCTTCCTCTTCCTCCAAATCTCCCGATGTCGACTGTGACATGCCATTACGGTTGACGGAGCGAGTGGTGATATCAAATTCGCGACTTCGGCCCCATGACGGTTGCTGAAAGTAGGGTCAATACGTTTAATATCAAACAGAAGTGTTAATTGAAACCTTGGCAAGCCAATGCATTAACCTGAGTAAAGGATTAGTGACTATGTACGACGTTGAACGAAAGTACTGACCAGTCGTAAGGGTAGTCGTCTTGACTGAAATGAGCAGTGAGGAAGAATGCTAAAGTGTGATTAGTTGAACAATGAGGGCGACAATGAAATAGGGATGCTCACAGTCTACGAAACCGTTCCAAGCTGACACCGACGCTCTGCGGGCAGTCTCAACGGTGCCACCAATCACTACGAGTTTCTGCCAGATACACAGTCCATTTGGGAAACAGGAGACAATGTAAGGACTATACGTACAAGGGTGTCCTGGATAGCACCAGTACTCATTCCCAAGGGGGACAACATGCTCTTAATAGCGTCCATAGTTGTAGAAAGCAAGAGAGGGAAAAGAGAACGCGAACAAGAATAATAGGCTCAGCCCTTATATGGATTCGTGATGTGTATATGCCTCGTTGCATGGAAGGGTAACGCCTTCAAGGGTTTTGACCGCGGCCCCTACTTTTCGACCCTTTCCCGATGCGAAATATATTTGACCGTGCGACCTCTCCTCTGTCAATCTTGAGATCAGCACATCCCGCCTACTGTATAAGAGTCACACAAACAGCCACCTTATAATAATATCCTTCATAGCCACTTCTCGCTGGATAACTACATTACTTGTAGCCCGTCCAGATGTCCGCCGGATTTACGTTTCCCAGCCAATTTCGTAGGCGGACTGGAGTGGCGTTGAAATGAGGCGTTATTTGCCCCAGCCGTAACTTACCCAAGAATGAGACCCTGAGCGAATCGGTTTCTAAACGGGGTTCAAACCATCAAGACGTCGCAGTATGCGAAGGACCCAATGCCATTTTTGCGGAAACGGAGTCATACAGAGTCGACCAGGCTACAAATAAGTCAGAGTACCAGGCTGAGCGCAACCGTGAGCAGTATTTGTGACTGTGCATTACCCGTTTCTAGAATGGAGGATATACGCGGTCGTAGTCTGACCTTGACCAATTACTTCGGCGTTGAAAATCGTGGTCACGAAATTAACATCAAGAATACTTATGTCACAATTGCAAAAACACGATTATACGGTGATTGGAAGGGCGGTACCCCATATGTAAAATAAGCCTATTGTAAGGAAAGAATGAGGCCACATGTTCGCGTGTGTTCATATATCAATGATTCACCTAGAGAAGCAAATATACACTTATATCCACCTTATCAAGAATCCGTACAATCACTCCTGTCTAGGACTGGATAACTAGTTATCGTTCATACTGAAATGGAAGAGCTGAAAGCAGACGCCAATAGATGCCGCACGTCCGGGAGTGTTCTCATTGACAAGAGGACGTTCGGAAGATCATAGGATTTACGCCAAACGGGTGTTAGCGGATCTTTAGCAGGGTGAAATGAGGCGAGATGGGCCCATGTTACAAGACAGAGAATATCTTGAATGCTGACTCTGCTATATAACTTAGCGACAACTCATGCTCGATATGCAATATGGGCGAAGCTTTCATGGGGCGGGTCGGCCGATGGGGAACGAGCAAAGGACGTAATTGTCGGCCAGAGCATGATTCCAATCCCCATCGAGGACCACGACCCCGGGAAAGACTCAAGTTTGGCGCCTCAATGTTCGCCTCGCATAGCAATAACGTCGCAAGTTATCTCACGACGGCCCGAGAATGCCCGATGCTGGCACTACTATGAAAAACGTCATCACCACAAGACACCATTATAGGGGTATGTGGTTGGTGAAATTGGCATACCCATAGCTGTGGAAATGATGAGAAGTCACAGCAAAAGATTCAAATTCCATCTCGCAGTCTTTCCATTTGATCAGATTTGACACGAAGAATATCATCAGCCATGGAAGTTGGACAAGAAAATCATACAAACGCACTAACCTGCGCATATATATTGGAAAGCTCGGATGTTGACAAATCCACTACATCCACTCCATGAAGAAACAGACCCCGATGAGAAAGTACAGGAAAGCAAGATTCCGCTTCAATCCCGGCATCCTCGCTTTGAAGGTTCATTGAATAAGCCATCCATCAGCCAAATCAATCAGGGGGACAGAATGAGATGGGCGATTTGACTGTGCTGGCGTTATGGCGATAAAGCGATATACCAGAATAGTCAAGTTGTGTACACATCGTCGGTTCGGGTCTCAATCCTCCAAAGGTAATGTGTAGACTAGACCTGACCCGAAGAAGCTGTGCACGGTACATAAATAACGGATTTGGGTCGTTTTGAGAAAACGGTAATGGGCTTCGTCATCGATAACTAATGGTTTCCGCAGCCATCTCGGCCAGCAATCGGTAATCCGTAAAATGGGATACAGATTCAGTGATTCATGAGACACCCCATCCCTCTTTTGATCGACAAAGAGCCTTGAAATGGGGAGACTAGACCGAAGAGTGTCGCCTGACCCTACAACATGTTTTTCCCCGAGTCAATGGTATGAACCGGAGTCACAATGAAAACAGTATATCCGGTTGTCGGAATTAAGTAACCACATGTCCGTGCCGCCAGGGAAGTCGAAGTAAGCAGAGGTCAAGGAACAGATTGGCGCCCACCGCGCCCACTGGCATATAGGCGCTAAATGTCAGATAAATAGCTGCTCATCGTGGGCAGTCATTAGCGCCGGCAATAAATACTCTAAAAGTTATTGGCAGCATGGTCAGTAATATGTTTCCCCAGTGCAGGTTTCATACCAACTGAACTGCGCTAACCGAGATTTTATTTTCCAGCCTTCCATCTCTCAAGATACAATCGACAAAGATTAATTGAAGGAATCTTTTATGAATTTGTGATTTACCAGGGCTAAACCGTGTATGCACAGTTGTAGATGGTGTTTCTTGGAGAAACTGTTATTATGATTTATTACTTCCCAGCGAATAAAGTTCAGTCTATGTGGCGGGAGCTGAGAAGACGGGCATGGAAAAATACGGGTATTTTAGTGAGCAGATGCCGACAGAAATCTGATGAGCGCCATCGGAGTTGATTTTCGTGAAAGAACAATGAGCAACTGACTCACAGTGTAGGGTGTAAATGGCGGAAATAACGCGGTCAAAGTAGCGTGTGAGAAAAACATATTCAGATAGAATGATCTGGGAAAATTGTTTTTCTTTCTAAGAGACGAATAAGAATCCAAATCCCAATGTTGATCAAATGCGTACTCACGTTCTATGTGTTTTAGGAGCCTCAACTGGATTAATGAATGTGGCAGAAATGTTGCCAACGACCCCAGAAAGTGGTGCATACCACATGTCCAATTTCTTGAGATAAAAAATTGCTCTGAACAGCTTAGATTTAACTAGAGGCAAAAAGACTGCTACATTTTTCATTCACCTTTAGCACTATTCGGCACAAGTGCACAGAGTAGTGTGCATTGAAGCGATCTTCGTAGGGTGTCTAGTTGAATGACCTAGCAGAATTGGCGTGCGACGTGTCAAAAAGAATGCTAAAATGACGATTCGAAATTGGCAAGTTAGGATCGTGAAAACGAATCACGTCATAACTTGAACAACCCGAAGTCTGTGCGTTACTCTCCATTAGAGCCTTTCAACTTCGGAAGAGTAGTATGACAGACTAAACCTTCTCTTTCGACCGAGTTTCGTATTTAGTTGCACGTTCGCAACCGTTATTGAATGAAGTGTCAAAAATACAAGCCCGCTGAATGATTGTCCACGAGATTGGTGTGTGCGTGAATCATTATAAAAATGAGGAAGTTCCTGCCAGATAGGCATTCAGAAACCAGAGACATTCCTTGAATCTACGCAACGGCTAAAGCCAACAGAGGACTGGGGTCCTGTATTTTGAGATCGATCTCCCCTTCTGCACAAGGGCGGTATACTGAAGGTTTGATAAACGGGGATCAAAGCCAAAGTCTCAACAAGACAAAGATTATTGAAAGATATGTGAAAAAGCACCCTACTATATAGTATAAACCAGTGAAGAACAGCCTAGTAAACAGAACACTTTATTACAACATACCTTCACATGAAGCCAAAGACCCTTTGTTTTACGATGCAGACATCCGGACGTAACTCGCCTTTGATCGATTAAGATAATGTAGATCTCAGTGGAATGATTTAGCAGGTATTCCAGTGGCCAGAGAATATGACAAGGTAGGATTGGTTCTTGATCTTAACGCGCAGTTTGGTTGGTCGAAAACGCATATATGAAGGCTGTCCTCCTTGATTGAAATCGATGGTAGTGGTCAAAAGAAAACAAAGGGATCGGTTACATAATCGCTCCTCATTGCAATTTCGGTCACGCCATTGCAGTATTATAGGAGAATCACAGAGAATCACTCGCAAAGCAACTGCATCAACATACAGCATATAATCGTTCGAAATATCCCTTGGAAGTAAGGTTTAGATATGTGACAGCATTGATTCCTTCGATTTCAAAGCCCCTTCAAGTGGTTGATAGATATTGTAATGAAGTGATTCTCACTACTGCATAATATCAGCAAGGCTTCATTCCGGTAGTCAGGTTTGATTGTCCAAGGGTGCTCGAGGCACTGTGCTTGCGGCCAACATGCAAGGGCGATGCGACGGGTATACGTATATATTTATTTGAAGTCGTCAACAAGTGATTAGTTCGTACCTAACAATACATGGTGTGTGATAGTCGATCTGTTTACTATATGTTCGTCAAAGAAAAAAGGGATTCCAAATGAAGTGAAACTTGCCTAAGATAATCATCATCATTAAAATTTCCTGGAATTCAATCTATCCTGGGTAATAGGCCGCCCATTTCCATTTCTTCCACCTGAATATCTTCAGGTCGAATCGGTGCCACGTTCAAACCTTCTGCCATCTCTCGTTTCACACAAAGTTGTTCAGCTACTATGATAGTAAGAACTGCCCCGCCAAGAAGCACAAGCCAGAAAAAGAGTGATGTTGGTAGCGCCGCCGAATAGTAAGTCGTGAGGACAAGATGGTTGAATACAAGAGTTAATGCAAAGTCAAGGATAAGTCGTGGCCGGCGAACAAGCTTGTACAGGTAATAAATGCTGCGTCCGGTTGGCGTCCGGCGGAAATTAGCATGAAAGAAATAAAGAACTTAAAAGTCGACGTACTCGGCGGAACAAGCCACTATCCAGCAGATAGCAATTATCCACCCGCGCATAGGGTCCATTTTTCCATCCCATTGATCTTCTCTCCATCCATATCCGATTTTACGACCTCCGCTCCACGCCCACCACTTCTCTCCTATGGGCATACCAATGACAGTGGGTCTCCCTGCCATTTGCCGCCAGTCCATAATCATTCCTACTCAAACGATTTAACAATGGCCATAACAGCATGTCCAATTCCAACTCACCCACACTGGCCGCCCCTCCTTCATAGTTCAATGATGCTGTATCGGCAAAGGTGGCTAATAGTGGAGGTACAATTATTGATAATGTCAAATAGTGTAGTGCTTGCATGGAGAAAATCTGTGATTCAAATGGAATATTCAATTTCATAGTTAAATCAAGTCCTGGACACGACTCACTTGAGACAGAAGTAATACAGGGTCCCAGTTCGACAAAGTAGTCTTAGCAGGTGCCATTACGTTTAATTCTTGCGACTGCAGCACCCAGCACCTGCAGAATTTCCATACGGTATGGTAGGAGGTGAGAATACCGCGACAAGGAGTTTCCAAACGAGTTACAAGGGGCACAATCAACAAACCGCGTGGCTGTGACCACTTTAGGGTTAGGTGTTATTTAGCACTGGCCGCATAATTAACTGCCTACCAACTTGTTGCTCGGGCCACGACCATCTTTTTATTCCTTTCTCCCATAACTCGGGAAATGCGACTTTCTGGCGAGGAAGGCACGCCTCTCGACCACTCCGGTCCCTCGAATGGACCAGAAATGCGCCAGACCGGCTCAGGACTGGTCGACCCTCTCATCGTTAGACCACAAACTTACTATGGAGAAGGACCCTTTGACCCCCCAAGTTCTGACGACGAGGACGACATAATTGTGAGACGCGGCTCCCAAGAAGATGACGCAGAGAGCCTGTCATTGCTTCCCGTCAATAAATCGGTACCAACTTCTCCAGGAAGGGCAGAGAGGGGAGATGTAAGTCCACGTCGAAGTGCGACTTATGAGAAGGTCTGTTCGTGAAGTACTCTGTGACTTGAGACTGGAAAGTATAACTTTCTTTGGTTTCAGAGCCGCTCTTCCGTCCGACTCCTTGCTATTATTCTCGTCACTTTGGTCTCTTTGGCTGCCTTGATTGGTGTACTTGCTGGATTTGCATACAGCGGCAAATCCTACTTCACACCCGGCCGTCGAAGGATCACAATGGATCACATATTCAACGGAACCTTCTGGGCCCGTCAGCCGGACTTGAATTGGGTTGCAGAAGGTGCGCTACACATATATAGCAGTTATCAAGAACGCTCATAGTTTGTCCGAAATAGCTGGAGATGGCGTCTTTTCTCTGTCAGAAGGTGGATACATAAAGCTTGTGGATCTTAAATCCAATACCACAACGAATCTCGTCAGAAATTCAGATGTTCAAGATGTACCTTTCGTCTCTTTTTACTCCTTGAAGGAATCTCTCACTTTGATGTTTCACAGGAACATGGAAACCCTTTATGGATTTCAAACTGGAAATTGTCTGACGACATGAAGTATCTACTTGTGAAAGCAGATTATCGAAAGGTATTGAGGTTTTGTGCTTTTGTTGCTAACTACTGATATTCTTTTGGTAGCAATGGCGTTGGTCTAGCTTTGGAAATTACTACGTACACGACATTGCACAGAAGACAACACATCCTATTATACCCCCTTCCAACCCTTCTAAGACTGCATACGCTACCTGGGCACCTACCGGAAATGCTATTGCGTTCGTGACGGACAACGATCTCTATATTCTCCCGTCTGCGGAGTACGTGGCTTTGACCTTGTTCAGTGTATTGTCCATCTCATTATTGTTCATCTAGTCCAAAAGCTACCCCCATTCGTGTAACAACCACCGGCAACGCTTCCCTGTTCCACGGTGTCCCAGACTGGGTTTATGAAGAAGAAATCTTTTCCGCTGATTATGCCTTGTGGTGGTCGCCAGACTCCAAGAAGGTTGCTTTCCTTGCCCTTGATGAAACAGCGGTGCCGGAATTCACGTTCCCGATATACAATCCGACTGAAGATGCCAATGCTGTAATTCCATACACAGAGGAAGTCGTCATGAAGTATCCTAAACCAGGATACCCTAACCCACTCGTCTCTGTGCACATATTCGACCTCGAAAAGTACCTGGAAATCGACGCGGGCTCTGGCATTGATGCTAAATACGAGATACTCACTCTTGATTGGGATCAACGACATCCCATTACGAACAGCATCATCTCGGAAGTCACTTGGGTGGGAAATTCTTCATTGATGCTGAAAGAAGTAAATAGAAATGCAGATGATGGCAACGTTGTGTTATTTGAGCTGGAAGGCGACTCTTTGGCTCGAGCACGAGGCACTGTTGTCAGAAAACTTGGAAAAAACGGCGAACAAGGAGATAGCGGATGGATTGACCATGTTGGTCTTTTGTTTTCTTTCCCTCTATAAATCAATGCTTACTAACACCCCTCGATTGTTATGGACAGGATCAAAGCATATACCCAGTTCCCGTAGCGTTGTCGGCATTTGCAGGCACTAATGCTTACTTGGACATTGTGCCAACACCTGATGGCTACAACCACATTGCATTATTCAATCCCGCCAACTCCAAAACTCCACAATTCCTTACGAGCGGAGAATGGGAAGTTGCAGGCAATATTAGAGGCGTGGATGCGAAGAAAGGTTTGGTGTGAGTAGTGCATTGTTTGGCTCCATCTAAAATCCATTTGACACAACACCTGAACCACAGATACTTCGTTGCTGCTAAACCATCGACAGAGAGACACCTCTTCTCCGTGCCAATACCTACTTCAAGCTCTCAGAAGGCGGTGGAACCTCAACCCCTGACGGATGTTACGAAACCGAGCTACTACAACGCTAAGTTCTCGCCAGAGGCGGGCTTTTACGTGTTAGGCTATCTTGGACCGGGAACACCTTGGACCAAGGTCGTTGACGCCAATAAGACTGGTAAGTTTTGTATTTTTTAATTTTCTATTGACTAGCCGGTCTGCCACACTGGTTTCGCGCCGATTAAACCGAATGCTGGTTACTTAATTTTACGGCTGCGTACACCTGCATTATTCTATACATTTGTACGTTTTTTTGGACCTCGAATACTAATATCCGTATCATTCCAGACTTCGAATTTGTTTTGGAATCCAACAACGATTTGAACAACGCGACCCAGGAGTATGAAGCAGCGAATATCGTACATTCCACGATCATCATTGACGGAAATGGTACCCTTGTTTCTTCCCCATTATATATACCGCCTTACCTTTTTCACAGAATTAAATGTAAAGGAGCTTCGGCCACCTCGAATGGATGACTCAGGGCGGACAAAGTATCCTGTACTATTCCGTGTGTAAGTCGCTGTTTAAACCGGTATCTTTTGATGTAGTTGCTTTTGCTGACCATGTCACGTTAACCTCTTTTCATCTTCTTGTCCTCTAATGTCCTGCACACTGGCCTGTCTCGTGGTCCTGTTTCTGTGTTTCAATGTATCTTATGGAACACTCATCATACTGGCGATCTTGTCGGACGAATCGACAACTATCTGGATTCTTGATTTGACCACAATCTTCCGAATGACAAACCAACGGTCGCCTTGTGCCTCCTACCAACTCGACCCGGCTCGCCATCAATCATCCACCTGGTTGTGACCACCGACCTGTCCTATCTACCTCGGCGAATGACTTGGTCAACACATGCCTATAATGTCATGACATACACTTTGTATCATGTTGGGCGGTCGTCTTCTCTTCTTTTGGTTCTCTCTTCACATCACCGACATGTGCTTGTTTGGCTATTTGTCTGGGCGTGTCTGGATCAACTCAATTTATGCTGCCTCAATGAATGACCTCTGTGCGCGACTTTTAATATCGCTAACCCAACCACAAACGCATTTGTACGCCTCGGCGTTCCATCTGGGCCGCCATCTACCCCCATCTTCATAATCGTCATAATCCATCGCGCCATCTTGTTCTTGGAAATTTCTCTACGCGATCGATTGTTTCTGTCACTTTGCCGCGGCTTGGGCCACAAAACATACGAATGCTGCTAATCAATCCTCTAATTTCTGTATTCTTTCCTTGGTCTCCCCCATTCTTCTTTACTTCTTACACCTGACTTCTTCCTTGCTCTTCTTTAATCGGGCGCATGCATATTTTTCTCACTTCTCCCCCGCCTCGTTTGCGCAATTGAATGGGCACTACTACTCATGGGTGTGTAACCTTTTCCCTTTCCCTTTTATCTATCTTTGGTCATGCACACACGCCCGCTGTCATTTTGCTCTGGGTCTTCCTTGTCTGATGATCGGGGGTCTCGACTCGCAACCCCCAACGTCTTTCATCATCATCGTCGCTCTAACCCCCTATTTTCACCCGCCGGCCTCAATTCTCAATGCGTCATCTATAATCGACCGGATTGTATCGTCATCGGATGCGACCCATGGGCCCTCGGAATCCGGTACGACGTGGGACGTGGCATCACCATCGCACCCGCATTGATGATTCTATTCCCAAATCGAAAAAAATACCAAAAAATTGTGATGCGTTTCGCGAATTGAAACGAACCTTCTATATTTTTTTTTTGTGCGAACCCTTGCATTTGACGCACTTGACGCACCTTGCAGGTACGGAGGCCCGGTAAGCCAGCTCGTGGATCAGAGGTTCAGTCGGGACTGGCACGAGTATCTTGCGTGCGGGCTGCAGTATATCACTGTCACGGTCGACGGACGCGGTACGGGGTTCAAAGGGCGTAAATTGCGTAATCCGGTCAAAGGAAACCTTGGATTTTGGGAGACGAGGGATCAGATTGAAGCTGCGAAGTGAGTGTTTTTTGTTTCTCGTTTTTGTTCTTGATCTTGTTTTTTTTCGGTTTTTTTCGTTTAATTTTTTTTTTTTCGATTTTTGGTACTTGGGATATTTGAGGATTTGTGATTTGGTTGGTTGGTTGGTTGGTTGTTCTTTTTTGAGATTTGCTTTTGCGTTTTTTGCGTTTTGGTTTTTCGACTCCTTTTTTGCATTTTTTCTTCATATCCGTTGCTCTCTTTCTTTATCTTTATCTCTTCATTTTCAATTCGCCGCCCTGCCCCTGCCTACGATTGTGCCTTGCCTTGCCTTTTCATTCTCATTCGCTATTTGCTGCTTTGAGGGCCGCCACCATATCGGTATCGGTATCGGTCTGCCCCTCAAAATATGTTATATGTTATATGTTTTACCCCGCTTTATATTTCCAAAAAACACCATCACATCACATTACATTACAGTGCGTTCTGGGTCTGTCTGGATCCCGAATGCGCTGTATCTGTAACTGTAATTGGTCAATGGACAACGGACAACAGACAACGGAGCCTCGTGGTCTAGTGTCCAATGATCACTGCCCCCCCTCCGCCCGTGTGTGTGTGTTTGTTGGTGTGTTGGTGTACCTTGCCATACCTTGCCAATGCCAATGCAATGGCTACTTTTATCTTTTTGTCGGTTGTCGGTTGTCGTTTGTCTTGTTTGGTTCGGTTATGCGGTGCGGTGCGGGTGGTTTGGGTTTGGGTTTGGAGGTGGTGTGATGGGCGAATAGGAGGGCCAGGGCAAGTGGTTCGTTTTCGTTCATTTTCGTTTTCTTTCTTTCTTTTTTTGTTCTGTTCTGTTCGGCCTGGAGCGTTGCTCGAGACTCTCTCTCTCTTTCTCTCTCGCTCTCTCGCTCGCTCTTTTGTGCCGATTTCTTTTTTTGGGTTGCTGTGGGCTCGTTCAGCTACTGTTACTGTTACTGTTATAGTTACAGTTACAGTTATAGTTTTACTCGGTTGGTTATTTGGTCTTTGGTGGTTGGTCTTTGGCGTTTGGTGGTTGGCGTTGGCGCGCTTTGAAGGAAAGGGAAAGAGAAGTTACTCGTCTCAACGAGCGTTCTTTTCTGCGTTTTCTTGTTTTTTTTTTTTTTTTTTTTTTTTCTTTTTTTTTTCTTCACTTTGTTTTGCGCTCCTGTTTCTGTTCAATCTCTTCTTTTATTGCGCTTTTGCACCCGACACACGCACCCGACACCCGACATGTACCCTATATGTCATGGTCATGTCAAAGAAAAACGAAGTCCAAATTTGACTTTGACTTTGACTTTACCTTTGTTGCTGTGTTGTTGTGGTCGTAGTCGTGGTCATTTGACATGGACCGACGACGGTCGAGGTCGTGTTCGAGGTTCTGGAGTGTCCCAGTGTCCCCGTGTCTCCGTGTCCACAGCTGAGCGCATTTTCTCCCTTGGGTTTGGGTTCGGGGAGGATGCTTTGTGGACGGGTGCGGGGAGAGGGGAGGGTGATCATCATGGACCATGGAGCATGTTTTGATCCATGGATATCGTTGTGCATTGGGATTTATGCTTTTTGGGTGTTTTTACACCCCCTTGGGGCCATTCGGCGACTGTTTTTTTGTTTTTTTGGAAGGGGTCGAGACTCTGTGATTTTGATTTTAGTCTTTCTTTTTTACTTTTTACTTTTTACTTTTGTCAGTTTGGTTTTTGGTTTCGGTTTTGGTGGGCCTGGATGTCGTGCGCAACATTGTTACTGGCAATTTTGGCAGCTTTGGAATGATGTGACCGGTCTTGCTGTGCTGCTAGAGTGGTTTGTCTCCGAAGACCAGGTGGATTGTTTGAATGCATGGATGGAAGAATTAAAGTCGCTTATGAAGAGACTCTATAATCTCTCTAGTGCAACTTTCATTCCCTTTCAAATCTTTACATGTGTTCATTTCATCTCTTTACGTTTCTTTCCATTTATTCCCCCCTTCGTGTTTTTTTTGGACGTGTGTAATACGTTTTTAGACATGTTCTGGCTAGACCTGGAACTTGTGTGGCGTTTTTCGGCGTGTTTCTTTTTTGTCTTCTCTCTCTCATTTTCACTTTCTTACGATGGGAGTGATGACTCAAATTTCCCCGGGTGTAACGTGTGTGTGCTGATAAGGAACCTTTTATTTTTTTTTGGTAGAGCATGGGCTAAAAAACCGTATGTTGACCCGAAGAGGATAGGGATTTGGGGATGGGTGAGTGGGCTTGTGTTTTATTATTTATTTATTTTTGGACCCTTCTTTGTCGGATTGTACGTTACGTACGGAGGTCGGTCGGTCGGTTGCGCGTGTAAGGGCATCCAATCGAAATTGACACTGTACTCCGTACTGGTCCTCGGAGTCGAGTTTTTTTTGTGTGGGTGGTTACTGACGATTTACGCCTATGTTTTGATTTGGATTTATCCTATTCGTGCGCCTGTGCTCGGCTATGTAACGACTAATTTACGGATACGCGATGGGATGCGGGGATCGATGGATGACGACAGTCGTACGGAGGATTCATGAGCTCCAAGGTGGTAGAGGCGGATGCAAAGATACACTCATTGGCTATGGCGGTCGCGGTGTGTTCTAGAATTTCGGAAAGAGCTGTGAGTGATGAGACTGATGATTATTTATAACACGCAGCCTGTGACGAGCTGGAGGCTGTATGACTCTATCTATACGGAGCGGTACATGAACGTGCCCGAGCTGAACGCGGGGGGGTATGTGAATGCGTCGATCTCGAATGTGGAGGGGTTTAAAAAGGTGGATTATTTGCTTGCGCACGGGAGCGGGGACGACAATGTGCACTATGCGAATAGCGCGCACTTGCTGGACATGTTTACGCGGGAGCAGGTACGGGGGTTCCGATTCAGGATGTTTACTGACAGGTGAGTGGATGGAGTGGTGTGGGAAGAAACGGGCTGATGTGATTGGCTGTAGTGACCATAGCATCAACCGGAGGGGAGGACAGAGAGAGGTGTACGAGTATTTGACGGGGTTCCTTGTGGAGAAATGGGGAAAGGGGGCGCGGAAAAGGGAGTAGAGTATGTGTGTATATAAAGACAAAGTCTAGACTGCGTTCCAGGCTTGTTGATCGAATCGTTACCATGCACCCAACCAGCGCATCCGAACCAGCTCATTGGCTCGGAAAGGAAGGAATCTGGACCCCAAGTACTAGAGCGACCTCCTACTCGCCCAACAAAAATCATGAAAAATAATATGTGTTGAAACAACTCCCAGCGAATATAATATACCGCCAGCTATCTCTCTCCATTCTTTTCCCTCTCACTCAATGCCTGCGTCCTGTTGTCATTCCGCCAGCTCCGTCTCTTCTGCGACCCCCGCCGCCTCCTCCTCCTCCTCCTCCTCCCCCTACGCGCGCACCACCGTCCTCAATGCCATGAGTATCGACTTTCCCCAGCAGCCCCCGCCCCCGCCACCACATCCAGCACCCGCCAGGACGCAGTCTGCAAAGATCGCCCGGCCCAGGGGTCTGTGGAAGGCCCGTGGGACACTTGCCTCCAAGTTGGGTCACGCCTCCGATTATAGCACTCCTCCGACTCCCCCCACCACATCCTTCCCCGGAAAGCGCTACTCCCACCCCGACCCCCACCCAGACGCCCACAGCGACCGCTGGCTCTCCCCCGACCCCTTTTCCGAGTGCGAGTACGACTCGGATTCCTCCGGTGCCTCCTTATCGCTCCATCAGCAGCATCTCGACCTTTATCACGACGGCCACACGTTCCTGCGCGACCCCCCCACCCTTTCCAAGCGCCGCCGCCGAGACACCGATTCGCCCCCGACTTCGCTCGACGAGAGGGACACGGAGGAGGTGATATATTGGGATTACTCGAGAAAGTGCACGCCGAATTTGGATATTGAGAAAGATTGGACGAGGAGCAAGCTTATGGATACATCTCCGATTACGATGTCGTCTATGGCCCCCGCTACACCTGGCGCGATGGAGGCTGCTGCTGCTGCCCAGCGCGCCACGACCGATCTGGAGGATTGGGAGGATCTCAAAGAGTTGTTTGCAAAAGCCGCAGAGATGTACGAATGTATGCCTTTTTTTCCTTTTTCTCTTTATCTGTTCAGGTTTGGCTCATTTTTCTACTAGCTCAATCTCCTTCAGAGACTCTCCCACTTCTTCGTGGCGTTATCCATGAATGCCATCGGTTTCTCCAGATGTACCACGATCCGTCTGTTATCTATACCTCTCCGCCCTCGAACAACGGCACTCCACCTGCTGTCGACAAGAAAATCATCAACGACTGGCTTCTAGCCGAGCGACTCCATGCCCAGCACCAGGCGAAATCGCAATCTGTGGCAACGGATGCTTCCACTGTAGCTCCCTCTACCACCACCACTACCACCACCGCGGAGAAAAAATGGTACGATACGATTACATATTTATAATTATCAATTTTTTTGACGATTTTTTTTTCTTTTTTACTTTACGAAAAAAAGCAAATGCAAAGATCTACCGACAGCATTCTATACCATCCTAGGCACCACACTCTTCTTTTTCGGAAACATCGTCGATGCCTCGCCTTCGCTGTGCATGCCCGGCGAGCCTGCAAATCCAGTCGTGTACTGGCTCTGCGCCCTGGACGCCTTTGAGATCGGCGAGAATCTTCCAGCACGCACCAGTGGCCGCGTCAACAACGTGAAAGGGGACTACTTTTCGAGCGGGGGCAGTACGGGGGTCGTCAGCAGGAGCGCGTACGCTGCCCGTGCGGCTGGTGTGACGCCACCGCCGGAGGATTGGCGTATGGCGGTCGTCTGGGGACGCACATTGGTGTGCATCGCGGAAGAGGTTGTGAGGAGACAACACGAACGCTCAAAGCAGGGTCTGCCTCCACTTTCACACACTTCCCCGCAGCTCGGCTTCGCGCTTGCGCCTGGCATGCAGCTGTCGAACTATGCGGACGTCGTCCCGTTGGCACCGACGATGCCTGCATCGCCTTCGGCGTTTCCGTTACCGCAGCAACGTCTGGCGGAGGCGCAGAAAGATGCGGCGGCGGCAGGTTCCAATTTGGACTCGCCTGTGTGGCCGCCGAATTCGCCGTTTGCGACGATCATCTCGAGGCGCCCCGCGCTGCCTCCACGGCTGACGCTCGATAGCGGAGTGAGCCCCCACGAGCTGTTGTTGCTTGCGCAGGACCAGTTTTCAAGAGGGATACTCCATATGCCACATCCTCAGCATTTGGTGCATACTAGACTACCGCGTGTGGACCATACGAACTCGACTGTGCCTGATTCTTTCCTTTTCACGCCTGCTCTTGGCCCGTCGACGACGTATGACAAGAAGAACGCGCGGAGCGCCTCGTCGATTTCGACTGTGTCGTCGCAGCAAACTGCCTCGACTTCGACTTCACCTCCGACGACGACGACATCATCGTCCTCCGTGTCCATCTCGCCGCCGGCGCATTCGCCCGCTGCATCGACCGAGACGTTTTCCCGCGCCAAAGAGCTGTACACGATCGCATATGAGGTGCTGTTGCTGGCGGAGAAGCTGGACTCGGCGTCGGAAAGGCAGACGTGGGCGCAGTGGGCGGATAGTGTGTTCAGCCAGATGAAGATGGAGGCGGACACGGATGCGTGGAGGGGCCATATTACTGCTGCGCGGGGGAGGTGTTGTGTGGTTATTGGGTCGGCGCTGGCGGAGGGTGTTGAGGAGCGGTTGGAAAAGGCTGGTGGGGGTGTGGATGATGATATGACGGGCGGTGGTGGTGGGAAGAGGAAGAGGGAGGATGAGAGTGGGGTGCCGAGGGAGACGGAGGAGCAGGTGTTGGCTAGTGAGGAGGCGAGGGAGGCGAGGGAGGTGTTGAGTGAGGCTATTGGCTATTTGGAGCGCGCGAAGGAGGTGTTTGAGGCGAGGATGCAGGAGGAGAAGGAGCAGGCTGCTCGTGGGGGTGCTGCTTCCGCGCAGCAGGCTCAAGACGAGGAAGAGGAAGAGGAAGATGAAGAGGGGATGATTGTTATTGAAGACGCGGATGAAGAGGATGAGAGTGAAGATAGCGATGAGATTGTGGCGGATGACTCGTCGGCGACGCCTACGCCTGCTACGACGCGCGGTGCGGCTGTGTCGTCGCCCATCTCTCATCTTCGTATGCCTGGATCCAGGTCTTTGGGGAAGGTTACGGCTGCTACGCAGACTGTCTCGGAGGAGGACGCTTCGAAAACTGCTTCTACTCTCCCTTCCTCTTCTTCGACGTCAAAGTCAGCCTCGGCGTCTTCATCATCAGCTCTATCCCCACCCGCCTCCTCAAACCCCAACCCGAGCAGTGGGAATACAGCTGAAGACGAAGTGGAAGAGCTCAAGACGCTGCTTGCGGAGGCGCTGTTGAGTTTGGCGAATTTGACGGTGGATGGGGCGGAGAGGGAGAGGTTGTATGCGCGTGCGCAGGTGGAGGGGGGTGATAAGTTTGAGCTTGATGAGTGGGATGAGGAGGATCGGATGGATGAGGATTGAGCTTTACCCCTGCTTCCACTTTCCTGCTTCCACATTCCGCCCCTTGACCTTGCCCTTGCCTATCTGCTCTGGATCTGAGCACCCTAGTCTCAGTCAACACCGACTTGCAAAAAAAGCTGGATATTTCCTTTGGATTTATATCTCATGTTATTTTTTCTTTTCTCTTTCTCTCTCTCTCTCTTTCGTTCTATCTCATCCATCCATTTTTACTTTTTTTTGCATTTTTTTTTCTCTTCATCCATCACTGATCGTCTCTCATCCACATACACATGTATATCGAGTTCTTGACCCTTGTAGCCTGCCCCCTCACATCCCATATCCATATCCATATCACGATGTTCATCACTTACGACCACGTTACACATTCCACGTTACACATTCCACATTCCACGTTACACATTCCACATTCATATCATCATCATCATCATCATTTTCATCCATTGTCATCATCGTCAATATCACCGTTATCATCATTATCACCATTATCATATCATTTACGCACACGTTTATCGTCCGTCCGTTCGTCTGTCCGTCTGTCAATCCATCCATCCATGAGATATCTAAAACATTAATCATCTCTTTTTTGTGGGTTTATGGTTATGACATGTTGCTTGCGTTCTCCTCTCTCGCTGTCTGTCTATTTCTACAATATTCAGTGTTGTCTTGAACCGACTCGATTCTTGATTCTTGATTTTTTGATTCTTGATTTTTTGATTTTTGATTCTATCACATCATATCATATCATATCCATTTGTACAGCTAGCTAGGAATTTACATGCATGACTGATTGATTGCTTTGGGACTTTTTTTTTTTGCTTCTTTTGTTCTTTCTTGAATTTTGGATTTTGGATTTTGGATTTCTTGGATTTCTTGAAACATTTCGAATCTTCGATGACTCGTTACGAGATTCGGATTCGATGGAGGATTTAGAATTTTTGTTTAGGGAAATGTCATTTGTGTATTTTAGAAAGAACGCAAATTGGATCTTGGAACGCATTCTCTTAGATGAATGGCTAATTGGCTTTTAAACTCTGAACAAATCTTGTTTATGAAGCAATTATTTAAGCGCTGAATGTTATAATTTTATATTGAGCGCTTAAGTTAATGAGTGCATGAGGTATGATGCTCCACAGCTCCATAGCACGAGTTGTCCATCGTATGTACTGATTTAGATTCTAGAATTTTGGTTATATATATTGTAGATGCACATCGAGTTTCCGAACGGTACACCGTGACGGTACGGTCATCTTTCCCATCTTTTTCCGAAAAGAAAAGCGCTCTAATATAAAACTTGAAACTTATAAGTCTGCTTTATCGATCGGTGAGTCGGTTCGGTTCTATTTTCTTGTTTTCCTCTTTCTGTTTTCTGTTCTTTTCTGATACTGATTAATGAATGAACGAATGAATGAATGTGTACATTTGGAGGAAATGGACGAGGACGATTCGAGGCCGTCAGCCTGGAACGAGCGTCGAGCAGCAGGCGCAGGTTCGGAATGATGATTGATGATGGATCGGGAGGATTTAAGGATTTAGCTAGAGCCTATAGCCTATAACCTATAGTATAGGCGTCTGAGGTCGTGATTTGTGAAATGCACATTGCACATTGCACATTGCACATTGCAATTGTAGAGATTGTGGTATTTGTATTTGTATTATCGCTTTTGTATATATCTATGTATGTATTTAATCGTAATCGATAAAGAAATGTGCACATGGTGAGGTCAGGTCAGGTCATTATTTACTTGCGGATCCGATCCCGAGAGTCGAGAGTCGAGATTCGAGAGTTGAGAGTTGAGAGTCGAGATTGAGAGTCGAGAAAAACGGGAACGGAGCTGTGTCTAAGAAAGGCAGTTAGAGGCCGTTAGTAAGCTGGACCAACCCCGCCACGTGGCCCGGAAGGCGAGTCACCAGTGCCACTGCCAGTGGCAGCCAATGGGAAACCTCGGAACCTCGGAACCTCTCCACAAAGAGGGCATCTTCTGCCGGCGGCTGGACCAGTAAAAACGCGCCGCGCCCGCGCCGGGCCCTCCGGTACCTGAACTTCGGCATCGGTCGGGTGGCGCGATTCCAGGCCTGTGGTTGGTCGACCTAGACCGCTTTTTGTTGGACAGTTTTACGCGTAACGGGTGACGGGTGACGGGTGACGGTAAGGACATTTTCCCTCCAATCGCTGTTCAGTGTTGTGGGCTTGGGCAAGGCCCCAGAGGTCCAACCCACCAGCCAATGAACGGGGTGATGCCTCGCTGGCCATCCGCTGAATCGGCAGCGCGGGAACGGGCTCTTGTGAAGCGCCATTCCAAGCAGTTCCAACGACATGGCGGGGTATACGTATGTACGTCCTCACCTCACCTCGCTGACTTTCTGGAATTAATAGTCATTTATCAATTTGATCAGTGGAGGTTCTGGCCAGAGCACAGAACACCCGAGCACCCGACCGAGCACCCCCTCGCGAGTCGAGTCGCGACTCGCGAGGCGTAATCAGTGAGGATCAAACTCCGAAAGAGCCCATTTAGTCTTTAGAGCGTTCAACGCGCAACACGCGTTCTTTTTTGTGGGCTTGATGAAATGCAATGTGGTGATATTTATCTTATAGCGGCAATAAAAACCGAGGGGGAGGGGGAGGGGGAAGGGTGATGCTGGTCACAGGTGCATTTTCTTGCGCTTTGGCGAATGGGCGTTGTAGGCCCCCTCGCTACGGCTACGCGCAGGGCTGAGGGCGGCCGCGCGCGTGCTTTTCAGGCTTGGGTGTTGCGCATTGCGCAAAGCGACGCACGCCTCATGGATATCGTCCATGGATGTATTAACTCGTCCGTTCTGGAACTCTGGGTAGTTTCCTGCTGCGTATGTGGCGTAGAGCGTGCACGCAGCACTGCAGCACAAACGCCCCCCCACCCCCGTGGCCGCGAGCCGCGCACTAATGTCGAAGACTCGTTATCAACGACGGGGGGGACAAATCAAGTTCTGAAATATGTGAAGTTTTGATATGATCAGATGGTATGACACAAATAGCCTCCTAGAGAACCCGCTGATGATAAACCTAAAACGAGCCGTGTGTACACTTGCGGCTTCGACGTCCATTAATCTGCCAGCGAAGACCCCATCCATGTCTGTCTATGCGAGTCGACACATCGAACTGGTTTGCATCAACCCAGCCAGCCTATAAGCGTCCGTTTATGCATAATTGGTATTGTACGACCCGATGCGGTACAGCCTCGCACCGAGACAAACGGGTGTGGTCCTGAATCCTGATTGAACAAAAAAGCAAACTGCAAACACGTCTAGCCATTGATTTGTAGCAGTGCCCATTTTCGAAGGGTAGGCACTGGCACCTCAACGTCAAGCCTGTCCACGATATGATAGTGATACTCCACCCTATAGAATACGATTCGTGGAATAGCTTGACAGGACAGGACATGCCGACATGTTCTGGGCTCATTGGACCGCCGCCGCTCTCATTCAGAATTCTTCCTGTCAAATGACCACCCGAGCTGTCGATTGGGTGCTCTGAGTCTTCGTGCTGGGATTGGACCTGGCCCTGGCGGATCACGGCTCGCACAAGTGGATATACTGTTAGACGATCTGATTGAGTCTCCTGTCTTTTACCTTTTACCAAGCAAAAAAAAAAAAAAAAAAAACATGACAGGTTTTCCGAGGGCGGAATTATCGAATAAGCGCCGTCCTAAAAATAACAATTTTCATTGTCAAGTAATTGAAATCATTTTAGCCGTCAATCTTCCAGCCAGTAGACCTCTAGAGCCAGTCCGCTCTTTTTCGCATCCTGCGTCGTCGTCGGTCAAGGAATATCACTGAATTATCACCTGAGTGTTCGGAACGAAAATGAGATTATGTTGGTAGATTTATCCATCATTGATCCATCTCGAAACACATCCTGGGATTATCCGATATGCATCCCTTGACGGTTGACCTAAGTACCTACCTTTCGCAACAAGCAAAAGTGGAAACCTGGCCCGATCACACTGAGTGTCCTATGTGGGTACGCTTCAACATGAAGCTCGTATACTGAGCATCCCCATTATAGACTAGCGCAAGTAGATAACATTGGTCGGAGGGATTCACAGCCCCTTATCAATCAATGAATAAGTGAATACATTGTGGCACTGTGGTCTAGACAAGAAGCCAGCATATGGAATACGTGACATACAACGAATCTTCCTGATTAATCAAGAAACGTCAAGGTACACACAAGAAGTACTCTTTCTCTATACGATTGGTGGACCGTGACATTATATCGAATCATGTAGTATAGGTTCTTAGAACTCTCTCTTGATATTCTCAAAGTCGTTGCTAATTCGAGTTCACTTATGATAATGATAACAACGAACGTTCAAAGATACAGTGTGAAACTGCTCCGACTATTTTCTCATATCGAGCCAGCAAGTGATCTACTGTGGGATATGATCTGCTGCCTTCTTGCACCCGCCGTTGTCTAGGTATCCAATTCTGAAAGAAAAAAAAAACGCCAGTGACAATACGTGTGAACCATCTGCACACTTGAAATGAGACTGGTTCGTGATGGTCGAGTCCAGACCAATCCTCTCAGATACACAGCTAGCCTTCGGTAGGCATCCATGATTCAATCATTCGTGAGATATCGAGAAAGAGATGATATAGTTACATACTAGACATCCTTCCATTCTCTGTTCACTGAAATGACTCGGTTAGATTGTGAGTATGTGGCATTCAAAAAATTATTCTAAGTGGAGGTATACAAGCCATGTATCAAGATACTACACACTCAAGAATCAAGATCGGTGTCGTTCAGAACATCCTGCACAAAAGAGTTGATACAGTGACGCATCCATCAAGCAAAAATGCCTTTGAAATATCTCTCAATACCAGACACTCCGCGTACACGCGCACCAATGACGCCGTCTGGGCGGACAATAACAACGGTGGGTCCCTCGATGTGGTATCCGGAAAAAGCGAATCCGTCTCTATCTGCGACGGTCTTGTCGAATAAAGCCGTTGTGTCGGTATCAGACAATGATGTTCCCTTCGATAAAATCAGGACACCAAGAACAGTGCCATTTCGGAATTTTTGGATTGTTTTGGACAAGGAAAGGTAATCGAAGGAAGGGTCGGAAAATATCAAAATTGTGTGTCGAGAGACGGCGAATAGGTCGTATATTTCGTACGTTTGGATGTTTCCTGCAGTATCGACCAAGCCGGGAGCGCCAGGTGCTCTGTCACCGGGTCGAGCAGCCGTCTCGCTTTCGGCGCTGTATCCCGTCGTTTTTGCTGTGGGTATTTCAACGTCGTCTTCATACACAATGGAGCTGCCGCGGTAATTAACACCCAGTTGCTTCAGAAGACTGTCGCGAGGCATGTCAGATATACCGTGACCCCGTGAAATAGTGTGATTGTGAAGCTCGGTCGTCTTTCCTAGCATTTCCGCGATGATGGGGATGCGCTCTTCTTCATATGTATCGAGAAGCGATGCGGGAGCGTATCCCTTGTACACCAGCGCTAATTTCCACCCTAGGTTAAACTAGTTGGCCATAAGTACATTATTACCTCCAATCGCTCATATCGATTAGAAATGACACATACGGAGTCTTGGATACTCGAGTTCAATCCCTTTCCAAAAAGTAAGCTTCAAAATAAATAATGGTTTATAGAGCAACGTACCTGACCGCCAGCAGGACTATGGCAATGAGCAGCATCTGTAAGCAAACAGGAAATCGATTACGATCAATGCCAATCCTAATTGAATCGGGTAGACACTACACACCTCCGCCAATAAACACTCGGTGAGACCTAAGTTGTTTGGCCATCCTGATATTTGGCCTATATGAATCATGAATGAAAATTTCTTCCAGTGTTTATACGGACCATTAACCGACCTATACTTCGCGACGCTGATCAATTCCTGGAATTCTATGTCTCTCCTCCCGGTTATGGTGTAAAATTCTTCAAACAGGTTCTCGCTGCTCGCCATAACTTTGGAGCAGTCGACATCACGACCTGCGATTATAAACTGAGCAACGTTGTCTTTTTGTCCAGAGGGACGCAAAGTTGCCCTGTAACATCTTCTTCAGTATTAAATCTACTTTAAAGCAAATAGTGCCCACATTCTGGAAGCAGGAGAACCCCAATTATCCCATGTCTGTGGAAACGATGCTTAAATAGATAGAAAAAAGAGAATTTTTCTTGCACTAACCTCTCGTATTGCGCCTTTGACTTTGAGGTCACCAACGATTATTTCTTCTGAGTAACGAGTCTCTCCGAGAAACTCAAGGCCGAGCGTCTTGCGAACAACGCTATGAGCCCCATCGGTACCGACCATCCACACTGCCTTCACTTCTTCAATTACGTCCTTTCCATCAACAACACGGACAATTTGCGCTAGGACGTGATCTTCAGTCTGCGTAAATGTGCGCAATTCCGAGCCGAATTCAACAGTCACTCCAATTTTGGCCAAGTGATCGCGTAGAATGCGCTCTTGATAATGCTGGCCTAGCATGACCGGGTTGATCTGTGAGATTGTAATTAGCTTATGGATATCTAATTCGCTGTGCGCGCGCCAGAAATTTACCAATGGAAGCTGCGGAGTAGCCTCTGTTTGGGGTACTAAAATCGTTGTCTTTATAACCTTAGTTCCATCGGCTGGGTCGTACACCGTCATCATAGGCAAATCAGTTCCGGCATTCAAAATGTCGGGCAAGGTGCCTAAGATTTTGTGCAGCTCGAGGGAGCGAGGCTGTAAAGGAATGTCAGCGTGAATTGAAAAATAATGTTATTCTTAATATTCTCCGACCTGTAATCCCGGTCCGCGCTCCGCACGTCGGGGGGATGGCTCCTTCTCCATAATGCGAACAGGGATTCCGTTTTTACCCAAGGTCAAGGCCAAGACAAGACCAGAAGGACCGGCGCCAATCTAAGATAAGATTAGCCTTGTTAACATTTGTGTCAATGTAGAGCAAAGCATACAATAAGAACGGGGTCTGAAGCCATCATCGGTACAGTGCTTGAGTACGACTACGATAGGATATCAAGAGAAGTGGTTGCTGTCGCCTTTCAAGCTATGGCCTCTTATACTAGGCCAGGGACTATGCAGGTATAAATCAGCGTACCCAATGCCGATGATCAACGCGTATAGCCAGTGACTGTTCTAACACGGCATATTTGAGCCGAAACAATCCGACTAAGTGTCCAACGGATGTGCTGCTTTCTCTTCCGGAATCCATTGTACTTGATGATCATGTCTTTGAAAATCTTCAGTTACCATGGATGCACAAATGCAGTAGCGCCGAATCTTTCAGTCATCACAGTCCTACCGGCATCTTGTACAACTCGATGAGTTCGTTCGTTGATTGCGTACGCAGCCTCTCGGCATGTCACTGGTCAGTAGTAGCGACTGGGTGCTCCCATAGAATCCCAGGCTATTATAAGAGAAGGTAAAGATAGCATGGGTAGCTTGAGGGATAGCGTAATAGCAATGATGTTGTGGTCATTGACGGTACCAGTCAAGTGAGCTTCGAGGTTTGTTGAGGACTGTTGAGGAACTACCGGAAATAGCCGGGTATGCAAATTGACGGGCATAATCGGCCAAAGAAGGCAATGGGCAGGCGTGTCCATTCGTTATCTCAAGAAAAAGCGGTAGTGTGTAAAGCCCACATAGTTTTACTTGAAGGCTTGAGATGTTGTGGTATATGCGGCAGGATGTATGCATGTGAAGTTTTCTATTGTACAATGAATGTTGAAACGAGGGTGGTTGTATAGTACTACTAGTAGAGTCTATACTCATACAGTGGTAATATTTTGCGGTCGTATTGTCCATGAATCTGACTTCGACACACCAAGAGCATTTCTGACCAATTGAGAATGTCTCCGAGAAATCTCTGTATCCGAAGGATTGACTTGCGCCCGAAGTTGCAGAATACTATCAATCAGAATAAATTAGGCGACAAGATGACCTGGATATAGGTGCGATTACTCACAGTCTACATGCCTTCAGAAAGAGAACATGTTAATGTTCAAGCATACGAAAACTTAAGCTGCTATACTTACAACAAGATTTGACAGGGCCAAAATGAGCGGTAAACCTACACCGTCGTGATAGCGAGGAGGTCTAGTTGTGAAGGCGTGTCAGCATAGACTTCTGCTTGACTGTGTTGGGACGGACCGAAAATATGTGATAGCAGTCGCGATATTCACGATCATTACGGATCCGAATGCAGTCAGTCCTGTGAAGTTGGGATCAGAATCAACCGCTTGAGCGCAACGGTTTGAGTGCGTGTCAGGAAATATCACTCACCTTGGCTTACGAAGTAACGAGCAAGGGAGACATCTCTTTCCCATCTGGATCTTATGCAATGCTTCAAGGCATATCAGAAAGTGGAGTTGCTTCTTGTTTGAACAAAGACTTACCACAAGTACAACAATCAGCGAGACTAAGTCCATCGAAATGGCAGCAATCTATAAGCCATGTAAGGTTATATTTCTCCCTGACAGAAAGCGATCGATGTCGTACCATCGAATACTTTATTAATAAATCGTCAGCTGGCGAAGCAAAAAATTCAAGTTTAAATGCACTGACACCCAATCGGAAAGCCATAACGTCTGAGCCATAATTCGGAAAACAGCCTGTACCGTGGAGGACCGTGTAGAATATCGGTGGCGGGATCACAACATTTGTGCAGAAAACCCAAATATCAATACCGACAAGACCGAAGTAGCACGTCCCCAACATGGCCAGTATCCATTTATTTCTACCCGAGAACGCATATGCGCGCATCATCATCACAGCTTTTTTTAAAGTTCATCAGAAGTCTTAACGATGATTGGGCAAGGGGTTTTCTATAAAATTAGGTACCTTGTGAGAAACATTGCTACAGCCATTGGGAACGATGAACATCAATAGTCATGTCATATATTTGAGGCTACGTACGCATGGAGTCAAACACCCGTGAACTGCTGCTGTGATACGAATGCACGTTTCCGAGTCATGGTCTCCGACATATGCCCACATCAGCAAAACCCATAAGAATAACGGATAGTATCGACACAGGAGATACAATGTTTTCATGCTGGTCCAAGATGCTTTGTGAATCTGAAACCAATCAATGATTTAGTACCTGAACGGGCATTGACATATATTCTGAACTTGCCAGTCTGAATTCGTCCTGTATTCTAATAGCGATATTAATTATTAGTAAAGTACGTTTTCTCGACCGAGATAGGACACACCCTGCTATCCACTCGCAGATCTGTAAAGTGAACATAGCCGCTATGGCATATCGTGCCTCATTAATGTCCCGTTTTGAGGAATAAAGATCCTGCAAGCCATATTTTGTGAGGTCATACGACATGGCTTCCCACCACAGAACCGTTGGCGCCGACGATATCAGGCTGGATGATGACTAGACCGATTTCTTATGGATGCAGGCCAGCAAATCAACAAGGCATTGGATTTGCAATAAAGGCCTAGCGCAGGCAAAAGCGGAGAGGACTTTCAGAGAGAAATATGCAGTGGTTAGAAAGAAAGCGGGGAAAGTGGGGACTATTTTTCTCTGGTCAATCATTTGAAGATATGTAAAGCCAAGAATCCTTCAACCGTCGCTATTTATAAGCTGTCAATGAACTGGCACTTAGTTGCTCCATCCGATTGCGCCACCACAAATATAAAGGAGCGCAGTTTCTGAACATGTCAAAACTTACCTGGGCATTACCTAAGTAAGTTGGAAAGAAACTTATTTAGAGCAGTGTTTTAACGTACACTCCTCGCACTCCACAGTCGGAGCCGCGAAACCAAGCAATGCATCCATACGGTTATCGAAAGTTTGATTTCATTCCTCCGAGAACAGGCCAGGGCTGAGTGCTGATGGTGAACCGTATTATTTAAACGACTCCCAGTTATGTTGCTCCTGATGAAACCCATTTTGACCAGAAGACTGACCAACCTGTAATCACTTCAACCCTCTCTCGACAACAAGATGCTGAGGCACTGGTCATTTGTTCTGTTTGCCGCGTATTTTTGTTGCACCTATTCGGTTGAAGTCAACTCTTCGACAATTTAATGCCGCCGACTGTCATTGACATGCACTTTTTACTGCCACCGATGTCCTATTTCTCCGAAGGTGATACAAACAGTAGTGAGATCCATGAATTAAGCAGCTCATCCGTAACATAGTCAGGGATAAAGAGCCTTCTTGGGACAGAAATTAAGCAATTGTTATGAGTTTAGTATGATGAAACACCGTTTGTCGAAGCCTCTGATGTCCGAACCAGCGATTGGACCTTGGTTTAGATGCAGTCCTTGGGAAACGGCATTCGACAAGAATGTAAAGTACGTATGTCACCAATCAAATTGCCCTCTAAGTGCCAAGGTCTTCGTCTGAAGGCGTTTTGAAAACAAGACAGCAATCCTCCATGCAGATCTCGTAATCAAAGAGAAAGCAACATAACATGATGTTTCTGTTACTCTCAGCTCTAACTGGAATCAACCAAGAGTGAATAGAGGTCCAAAAAAGATTCATTAGGAAAACTTACAGTGATTGAGGAAACTCAATGAGAAGTAGTTGAGGTTGGCTAACTGCAAAAGTGGCAGGCTAATCAAATTGAGCGAACTCGCAGGCTGTCGTTTAATGACTTCGGATAAGGGTAGATGCCATTCGGTCATTTCTTCCTCACCAGTTGTATGGGAATTGTAGAAGAAATGATGTCTATATGAGGAAAACGTAGAATGATGGCTGCGACTCGAACGCCGTTTCTTTCGTGCATCGTATGGTTGGCTGATTCACTTGTAGTCCTCGACAACGTCTTAGGAATGAGCGAATCCTATTCTTATTGGCGACAATAACATCATTGAGTCTTCAAGGCTTCAGCGCGCATTCGTCACGGACCTGCAATGATTCCGTATCAGATTAAATGAAGTTCGCGCCCACATTTACTTACAGTGACTGTCAAGGGAACAAGGAGCATAAAAGCAAGACATGATATATAGTCGTTTGAAGTGATTATAGTCTGAAGCATGGTCTGTATTCACATTCGAAGAAAGATCAAGCTGAAGGAAAAGAATACCTGGATTCACCATTGAAGTTTGACGGTAGGAGATTCTTCATTCCATACTTCAACACCCTTCAATGTCCTCGAAACACCTGGTAAATAGCTAAATGGTCGGGTTTCTGAGTACAGAAAAACGCGATTGGGGGAAAGAAAGAAGAGTATCAAGTTAGCATCAAGGCAACAGCAAGGCAACAGTGAGGGTGAACGGTCACGTGCAAATATTTTCATAAATGACTAAGATTGGGCTCATCAGAAACCAGCACCCTTACGTAATCAATGGGCTTGGCGCCAAGAGCGGCCAAAATCCAGCTCGAAAAAAAAATCAAAAGTTATGTTGACGGAAAATGGTTTCAGACAAAAAGTTTAAAAAAAAAAAATTCATAAATGTGCATATACAATCCTTACTACTAGCCTTTATGCCCACAATAATAGAATTACACCTCAGAGGTCAAATTGTAGTCTCTGGAAGTCCATAATGAGTCTGAGAGGTATTACTTAGGCGTGACTTATTGTCACGTGTGGTCACGTGTACCATTATATAAGCGGCCAAAAGAACATTGTCAAATTTTCGAAAATCTCCCAAACTCGAGAAAACACCATTTCTGACGTGTTAGACTAAAAAAAAAGGAAAAAAATTAAAATCTTTATAACTTCTTGAGATCAAAATTTTTTTGAAAAAAAAAACCACAGATGTGTTCAAAGAAGCATAACCTACATATCTGTGGTTCAAAAATGTAGAATAGTGTGAGTGCAGAAGGGTTGAAAAGGTTCGGAGGTAAGCCAACTTTTGCTTACCTAAGGGGGTGCTGGTTCCTGATGAGCCCAATCTTAATCCGACACGACAATGATGATGGAAAACCTGCCACTCGAACACAACCTCATACATTTTACTTGCTAGCAGACCTTAGAATAACAGTAATAAACCTATCCAGGCTCTAGCGAAAATTTCAATTACGACGCAGATTGCGTTGGAGTAAACCTACCGGAACCCATAATTAAGCCGCAAAGTTTGAACACCGAGGTAGAGCAAAGCGTTAGCGAAGAACGTAATTCCTGTCTTTAGCTACCCGGAAACACTTCTTCTGTCAAAAGGGATGCATAGGGAGGTGGAGGGGCAAGGGGGAGCTCTTCATCTGCATAATGATCCTCGCAGCGCCTTGACTCAGTGGTACTTCCTCGGTCGATTTGTACGACGGGATTGACGACAGCTTCAGATGCCGTACCTTTTCCTGGTTTACTGCGAAAACGAGGGATTAAGGACTTCCGTTTTTTTGTCTGCTTTACATTGCGAGCCAATGGTTTGATATCAGGAAAGTCCTTGTTCTTTTCACTTGTGACCCCAAATTCGTCTCTTTGCGGATTTTGATCGAATTGGTGTGCACTGTTATCGTGTGGATGTCTAGTGCAACGCTGCTTTATTTCATGTCGATGCTGAATGGCTTCGTAAATCCCCACTCCAATGAGAATGCTAAGGCCGACGCCCATTGCTCGAAATCAAATGGTGTGTGATGTAACTAATTAACTTGTCAGAGCGAACTTGTGAGGTAAACCAGCATAATATTCACCTCCAATTTGCAGTGGACAGAATTTTACAGTTTTCAGTCAGACGGTAAGGAAAAAATTCAAGCTGATGTGCATTGGTTGAGAAAATAAATATTAGACGAAGTTGACCTTTAAATGTTTGGTCGACGAAGCGGATGTTTCACAAGATTACGACGTCATCACAATGCACACCAGGTAGCCGAATGCACAGAACAAACCTATTCTGTGGTATCTGATAATAAGAATAAGAGACAGGTGTAACAAGTGTGATGTGTGTGGGTAAAGCTAAAATGTAAAGGTATAACATGGCAGTATTAAGACAAGTTGTAGTAACGACCGGACAAGAATGCGTTCTAATAGTAATATGTGCGGGGGTATGCTTAAACGAATGGTGGCATAAAAGGTATAATGTTAAAATTAATAAAAACCTGCAGAAAAAACGCGCCGATATTCCTGTTCCAGAATGTGTCCACGATAATTCGAAGGACTGGAATCGCCAAGCTGACGATTCAGTGGGGTCCTCACACCGAAAGAAGGAAAATGGGTCGACATGATAGGGTAGGGATTTACAGGCTCTCGAGGATTTCCATGGGCGTGGCTGCAGGTGGCGACAAAGTTGCTTCTGGATTGGCCGCCAACTTCCGCTTCCTCTCTCCAACCTTCCATATCACATCCTTCAGTTCCTGGACGACCTCACTCCCATGACCACACAACTCCTTGGTCATCTTCTCTCCTCCTTCCTCTCCATTTATGTGTTGGCCCCCGCCAATAGCGAGTCCCATCCCACTTTCTCTCCGCGCCTTTGCAAGCTTGATCCGTTCCTCCCTCGACATTTTGGTCCTTTCCCTAGTGAACCCAACTTTGCCACCCGTATCAGCCTCAAAAACCTCTTCGATGCCTGGCATAGGTAGATGCTTAGTTGATGTTGCTAGCAGTAGATGCGATGTAGCATCATCCGCTTCTGTAGGATCCTCGCCAGCTGCTACAACCGTTGGGTGTTGAAACCGTGCTGCATTTGTCTGCAAGTCATCCTCATCCCCTGAAGATGGAGAGTTTGCATCAGGTTTATCCGAGTCGTCGCTCCCATCATGTCCTAGTCCAGGAAGATCATCAAACTCTTCCTCATCTTCGTCGTCGCTTTGGGTGACAGGATTAACAAGTTCCAGAAGACGTTCCCGCCCCCGTTCGCACTCCCGTAAAGCCATCCCAAGCTCGCGCCGTAGTCGCTCGTATGCCTGTAGAGCAGGTGGATCTTTTGACTCTGCGTCTTGGTCCTCGTCTGTCGGTAACGATGCCATCGCCGATGGTGACCGCGAGTGTCGTGGACTTTTTGATGGTCCTGGCACAGGCCCCGCTTTCAGTGCATCTACGCATTGCTCCAAATTTTCACGTGCATCGTCGAGCGCGGCACTGATCGCCGCGACATGGGTCGCAAAACGCGATATGTGGCTAGGCATCGGCGCGAATGATATTCTGCTCTGATGCTTTCGTCGTTTTATTTCGCCGTTCAAGTCAACCGCCTGCGAAAATTTGATGTCCGAGGGTTCCGAGAGGTTGAACGTCGTCGTGCTCGTGTCTGGCGTTGGATTCTGCTCCGCAAGGTTTCTTTGTTCGACTTCTTCAAGAGCGGCAGAGAGTCTGGAATATCCATCCGTAAGAGAGCTGGTTAGAAGGCCGATGACGCTTCTGACATCTTCCCAATATCCTTCGTCTTCATCATCTTCAAACCGCAGGGCGAGCAAATGCGAACAAGTATATCGCTTCGCGGAAAGAGCCCCTTGAAGGGTGTACGTCAAAGCAGAGTAGGAAAGGGGATGACGTGCACTCTGAGGATTAGTGAACTTTGATGATGAAGATATGGTTGATGGGAACATGTTGCTTCGGGTACTGCGGGGACTTTTGACATCTGGCAGAAAATAGGCCGCAGGAGGTTCTCCAAATGCTTCAATTCCTCCACTTCTTCGTCTCCGCTGAAGATCTAATGCAGCAGAACCAAAGTTGGAGGAAGGAGAAGGCGAGAAATAGGATGTACTTGACGAAGGGAGACCTTCCAGGGGAGAATGCTCCGGAACTTGGGTCAGATTATTGGGAGGTGTTGGGGGAAGAGGAGTGGAAGGAGCACTACTTGAGCCAGCCTGGAATACATCGGAGAGGTTTAACTTGTGCCTATCCCGCCTTCGGGTAACAAGGCTTGTAGGGCTGGCGGTGTAACCTAGACTGGCGTATGAACCATTCCATGTTGATCTTTTATTGTACGGGGTGGTTGGCTCTCGCGATGAGATAGACTGCCGATTGGGGGATGGGAAAACAAAGGAGCGCGCGTTGTCGAGATTAAAAGCCGACTTAGTGGGAGAAGGTGGGGCATACATTTCGGAAATTTGTGAAAGGTTCGTGGGAGATGTCAAAGCAGAAAAAAGTTGGCGAATATTGTCGCATTGGGAGTGAGTTGTTTGCAGGCAGGAGTGAAGGGCGACGCGAAGTGGAGAAGGTGAAGATGGACCGCTTATTCCTTGAATATATCTGGTGAAAATATAAGATGGTGTCCACAATAGAAAGTTGACGATGCGGCTTACGTTCGCTCCTCCTTCTCTAGAAATGCGACTGCATCTTGAACTACTGATTCCCACACATCATTGGCTGCTACAAGTTCGTCCAGGGAATTGAAAGACTGGATTTTGGAGTGAGAAAATGAAACAGATTCCAATGAATACAACTCACAAGTGTCATGTCGTGTTTGGGTGTTTCGGCGGTGTGGGTCAAGTGGTACAATAAAAACAATGCTACCATGGCAAATATCAAGGCGAGAAAGGAGTATCCAATACTCATTGCAATTGAAAACAAGCCTACTGCAACAGTGATAGGGCCATATGATAAATCTTGACTATTAATAGGAGGGGGAGAGAGAGAAGGAGATATTGGGCGGTCAAAGTCCTCACTCGGAGTCGCACTATGGTGCAACTTCCCTGGGATAGAGAAGTTTCGTGAAGACCGCCGGCCATGAGATGCAGGAAGGGATGGCGCGAGTAGAGTAGACGATATGACGTTGTATTTGAATTTCTCAACGAATGAATTTGACGATTTGGGCAACTGGGCTGAGTTCAAGGTGGCTTGAAGCAGCTGAAAAAAGCGACAATAATTAGCACCCTTGGAAAGAGCGGGGTATTAACATCACTCTCGGTCTTTCTAGTGATTTTACTAGTCGACGTCGAAGACATTCCTGCAACCCGTACCTCAAGAAACTCAGTTATATACTGAGGCAGCCAATCTGGTATAGTATCGGACGATGTATCGTCCGATGTATCGTCGTCGAAATCTGAATAGTTGGGATCCAATTCACGCTCTAACTCGGATGAAGATCCAGGAATTGTAAAAGGTGATTCTCCCGCATCTATTGCATCGATAAGTAAGTGCGACGACGCGTTTTGAATTTATGGTATACGTGCCTCGTAGATATTCCTCCAGTGGACCTTCATCAAATAAAGCTTGAGCCATAGAATGTGGGGTTGTCCGTCCTATACGGTTGTGATAGTCTGGCCGCTAATGGGCGATATGTCGTAAATAATCGTTAAAGTTAAGACTTTTGAAGTCTAACGGGCTAGGAAGAAGGAAATAGTGAGGGGCGGGGGAGGAGGCGAGTGGCAAAGCTCAAGAGAATGGTTGTCACTCGTGTACCCTGCAGAATATGGCCGGGCTCTATTCAGCACATGCCCCATTGTATCACGTCAGCATCATTGTTTGGCCTTCCACTGTCCTGTGTTTGTACACTGCCATCAAAATATTTTCCTCTCCAGGTTACCGTCACTCGCTTTGGCTTCCGACTCATTTATCGCTGCTCTAAGGCTCCTCAGATCGAGCTTGGCTCCGCTGGTTGCTCTGGAGGGGCTGGAATTTACAATGATATCAGCACTCGCAGCTAGCTTGCAGTATGACGCTTGACCTCACTTAATTTAGATGGTCTGAGAGCTGGCAACCAGCTCGGATATGAACGAAGGCGGCCACTTTCGCATTGACAGTTAGACGTATCCCCCAGGTCGCACGCTTGCTGTTGTCAGATATTTCTGGCTGGCTTGTAAAAAGGAAACTCTGACTGAACCTTTTGCCCACTTCGCCGTGTGCCTCTTATTCATATATCATTATATGCTCCATTATTTGCCTCACTGGTTGACGGTCGACATTCAAACATGGGAAACAGTTGATTGGCCGGACACCTCGACTGGCATTCTTTGCGAAGGAGATACTTGCATTATCCGATGCAAAACTGGGACTAGTTCGAGGCGATAAGATAGGACCCGAGCAGTACTGCTGGCTGATTTTTGCACGTCGATATCGCTTCGGTGAGTAATCTTACCGCTCTTTAATCCACATACCGAAACTTACCTCACTCGTGTGTAAGTATGTTCCGTATCTCAGTGACTAGAAAATGACAGGTAATCAAGTGACTAACTCGCTGAGTTGCATAAGGAGAAGAAAAAATGTTTTGTATGTTCTTTTATATTTCCCAAACAACAGATAAAATTTCTACGACAGATAAGATAGATGCATCATCCGTTCAATGGCTGAGGGCAATGCTGATTTAGGCTGGCCTAATTATCCTATTCACTACCTGACTGCGTATGATTCTGTCAAGCAACAATTACTGATTACCGGACCGTCACATGGCAAGTACTACTGTGCGATAGTGGTGCACACGTTTTTGAGTATGGCCGGATGGGTTTCCCGTTATGACATTGGTGTAATGGCCGATGCGGGAAATCAATCTACTTCGTCTGCAGCGCTACATTTCGCATACACCGTTGTACGTTGGGTTCCGGAACGTTCGGAACTCAAACCCTGTTTATGAGATTGAATCGTTCTCTTTTAATAGCCCGTTCCCTGGCTCTGTGGACATTCAATTTCTGCATTGTATTCAAGGATGAGCTCTCCGACTTCATTTTTTTTGGTACGGGGTACATGTTCATTGGAGTTCTCAATATCAAAAATATAGGGGTATACACGATAGTTTTGTGAGCATGATCTATATTACTCTTAATGCATATCTAGCAGGCTCTCTAGCGAAATTGTACGCCGGTGAAGTCAAATTATACCAGTATCACCACCGGGTACGTGTTGTACATGTACTTTGCAACGCTAGCCCATATTAGTAAAATTCTAAAACCAACTAGCCCCGTCATCAGAGGGAGGTGATTTCAAGTTGTATACATGAGCAAGGTCGCTTTATGCCTTGACGGAAAATGAGACTTTATCTAACAGTGGGACTCCATCAAAGATGATATTGACAGGAAACAGCAACCCAGACCAATGGCTTCCTGGATGTTCCTGCAGGACCAAATGTAAGGCCGACGTTTCGTTACCAACCAATCCCTGGATCCTCAATTTTGCGTCCCTTTCCTTGATTACTAAACAGCTTAACATGAATTAGTGATCTACAAAATGGGTTCCTCTTTCTATCCATTTGAAGATGTGGGCGAGATCGTGGCCATTCCGAAGGGTCATCTGGTCAAAACTCCCTATCTTTTGGATCATGGACAGATCTGTACCTCCCTCTTTGTAGTGCAATTATCGCACCCTCTACGCACCCTGCTTACAGCCTTCGCCCAATTTTGGATTTCGATCCGCGGCAAGTGTTTGCAGGGACAAATTACATAATGGCAGTACATAGCGTTATCTGTCTGAGGTTCTATATCGTTACACAGGTTATCAACGATATGACAACTGGGAAAAATTATAGTCGATATGTAATTTATGAAGGCTGAGTTCTTCAACCTCTGCAGCAACTATTTAAGTTTTCCTGATGCATTCTTTGTCAATACATGAGCCTCCAAAAGGATGAAGCTATAAATAGATAGATAGCAATACGCGCAGCAAAATTGCAAGCGCCCTGAGACCCGTTGGGATTAGAGGCAAATACAGACATTTAATGTGTATATAAGGAGTATTATCAAGTAAGCGAAAGCAAAGGCGGCCAGGATCATGCCTATTAGATAGACAGACAACACAATATCTTAGCGTGATAGATCTTACCTCCGAACGTCTAACGGGGGTCGGAGGGGAATGTGCTTCTCCCGACCAGCTTGTTATGATATATTTGCTGTGGTGTACTTAGCTTGCCGGTGGGCATGGATATGTACTCAGGGTCGGTCATGAGAAAAGTGAGCATTTGCGGGTTATTCAGACGATGAAGGAAAGGCTTAGAAACAAATTATCTTTTTGCGTATCCACAAGGTACATGGCAGTTCACAGTTACGAAATCGTTCCTAAGAGAGTATGAGCTTGTGATTCAACTGGTGCGCCAGATAGATTTCCACATTCTAGTCTTCGGGCGATGTGCTTAGCATCTGTCAAACCACAATGTCCTATGGGACATTTCTTCATGGAGTTTCCTGCTACAACTGTATCGGAAAAGAACAATTACTCCACTGGTTAGCGGCTCGGTGTTATGTCCTTCACTATATGGATCTGTAGCACCGAAATCCTCAAATACTTCGCGTCTAGGTATTTCATCTCTCTTACTTGCCTACTCTCATTCCCCCTTTCCACCTTCAGTCCAGATTCTATGTTCACTTTACATATCAATATACTCTCTGATGTTGCATTTGTTGCGCTAGTTGCGCTCACTGCTTATTATGCAATTAAGCGCCTCCATTACCACCCTTTATCGAAGTATCCTGGTCCCGTCCTGGCCGCCCTAACTTCGTGGTACCGAGCCTACTATGACATTGTGAAGGACGGTGGATGGTCTGAGCACCTAGAATACCTTCACAGCAAGTATGGTAAGTATTCGCATTCCTTATACTTGAACCTCTACCGAGATCGTACATCAGGAAAGATAATCAGAATCGGACCAAACGAGGTTCGTTCTATATCTGACATCGTCTGATCACCGGCGCTTATTTTTATCCTAAGCTTCATTTCAGCCATCCTCGAGCATATAATGAGATATATGGTATAGGCACCCGCCATATTAAGCAACCCGAAATGTATAGCTGCTTCTCCACCGACAAATCGGTTTTCGCTATGGTTGACCATCACGAGGTCATGCAGCGAAGGAACCTAATCGGCCCCTTCTTCTCGAGGCGAGCGATTCTAAATTTAGAGAAAACAGTGCAAGAAAAAGTACGTCCTTGCTTCATTGACGCTATCTTTTAATAGATTATATTGATGATGTATAGATCGATTTGCTGGTGTCGCGCCTTCTCGAATACACCCCACGCAAACAATCCGCCAACCTTGATCTAGCTTTTCGAGCCACAAGCTTGGAAGTCATCACATCATATTGCTTCGCCCGATCTTCCAATGCTTTGGATTCCAGAAACTTCCAAAACGAAATATTATCTGCTATCGACCAGACTCTTCCAATGATATGGGTCTTCAAACATTTCCCCTTAGTGAAACGCATCTTATTAGGTGTTCCGGAGTGCTTTGCTTCTGTCCTCAAGCCAAGTACAACAGGAATACTTGAGCAGAGGCGGCAAATGGGATCACAAATTGACCAGATTTTGAAGGACCCAACGTCTCTTCACAGTGCTGATCATGAAACTATTTATCACCATTTCATTACTCCGCAACCCGACAACGAGCGTATGCCACCGGTTCATCGAGACTGGCTTTTGGACGAGGGGCTCTACCTACGATTTGCGGGGAGTGACACCGTCGGTAACACATGTACGGTTGCCGCATATTACATACTCAGCAGTCCTCACGTCCATCGGAAACTCTTCCAGAGTCTCCTGGAAGCATGGCCTGACAAGGAGATGCCGGCCAGCTATGAGACCCTGGAGCGATTACCATATCTTGTATGTCATTTTTTTTTGTGCCTGCTCCAAGTAAGCACCGATGTACCGTGCTAATCTCTCTTCTGACAGACCGCTGTCATAAAAGAATCATTGAGAATGGCCCATGGCGTTGTTTCTCCCCTTCCTCGTATTGTCGGACCGGCGGATGCTGTTATATCTGGCGAAGTTATTCCCGCGGGGGTGAGTGCCTTATTATGTGCTAAACGTTTTGCTGATTGCGACGCTCTGGACTCTGCGATAGACGGTTGTATCGATGGCAGCGCCAATTTTGCACAGGAATGCGGAAATCTTTCCAAATCCTCTCACGTTTATCCCAGAAAGGTGGCTTAAAGATGAATCCGCCGAGCTTGAGAAATATCTTGTCGCCTTTTCCAAGGGTCCTAGAAGCTGCCTGGGGATAAAGTACGTCATTTAATAATCTGTTATGCTCATTTATCTAATACACTTGGACACCAGCCTTGCGTGGTGTGAGCTTTATCTCATCATTGGCACCGTTTTCAGAAAACTAGACCTTACTCCGGATAGTCCCTCGTGAGTACATTGACACAATAAGATACTACCCGTCGTATTGTTCTGATAGTAATGGTCTAGAATCGACAACATCAGCTTTCGCGAGTATTTTGTTCCCATTCATCGTGGAAGACACTTCCATGCATTTGTAGCTCCAACTAAACGGTGAAGACGCCGTTTATGAGATCTATACCTCTCATACAAGCATTGGAGGACTTTACTATATGAACTTTGTTTACAACTAAAGGGTGAAGTAATTTCATTCGTGAAATGAGTATTGTACTCCCATACTCCTGTAATTATTAAGCTACTATTACCAGGAAAATCTTCCTGATCCAGTGTACTATCAATATCCGAAATGGATCGCCTTGTACTAGCATTAATGGAATCGAATATCTAATTGTCAGAGCGATCGAGGGGTGATACTAGACATAAGAGCTGATAATTATAATTGGCCTCCTTTTAAACATTGGAACGATTGCGTTGGATATTCGCTACACACTTCTGACTTAGAGTCAACAGCATTGAAAAAATTGAAGTTCGAGTAGTTGCCGAAATGCCGCTATGCTCAGATATAACTCCGATTAATAATGGCGTAGCCAAAGCAAGACACACAGCATCATAGGGACAGGCGCGGGTGGGCCTCGATAATACGCTCTACTGCTACTCCTGAACTTTTGTTTTGACCGCCTATAGGATTTCCCCAATGGATTCAGATCTCCCTTTGGTGGTGGATAACGGTACCGGTGTAAGTTTCTGCTTATGGTTGCTATACATGTACACTTCGATCTGATAATGCACCCCTCATTCTCGACGCGCAGTTCGTGAAAGTTGGCTACGCTGGATCCAACTTCCCTGAACATGGTGCGCATTCTCTTTGGGTGCGCCATGATTTATGTCAGTATCTTGATATAAATGTTGCCAGTCTTCCCTTCGGTCGTTGGGCGTCCCATATTGCGCGCGGAGGAGCGAGTTGGATCTGCGATCATTAAGGACATCATGGTTGGAGACGAGGCTGCGGATAACCGCAACTATCTGCAAGTGACACAGCCCATGGAACATGGAATTGTCAAGAACTGGGAAGATATGAAGCATCTTTGGGACTATACTTTCGATGAAAAGCTCAAGATTAATCCAAATGGCAAGAAGGTTCTGTTGACGGAGCCCCCGATGAACCCTAAGGTCAACAGGCAGAGGATGTGCCAGGTCATGTTCGAAGAGTATGGGTTCCAAGGGGTATATGTTGCTATTCAGGCCGTGTTGACACTGTATGCACAAGGTGAGTTCTATGACCACCATCTTTTCTGTTCTACCAAGATGAATCTCGCGAAGGTCTCACCACGGGAGTCGTTGTCGATTCTGGAGACGGTGTAACACATATTGTGCCCGTGTATGATGGCTTCGCTTTGCCTCATCTTACTCGTCGACTCGACATCGCCGGCCGAGATGTAACGCGATACCTGATCAAGTTGCTGTTGATGAGGGGATACGCATTCAACCGTACAGCCGATTTCGAGACAGTGCGAGAGATCAAGGAGAAGTTGTGCTACGTTAGGTATGGATTTCGTGCAACTACATGGATGAGGTCACTTAATCATGCCCTGCAACAGTTATGACCTTGAACTCGACAAAAGACTAGCTGAAGAGACCACAGTCCTTGTTGAGAGTTATACTGTAAGATTCAGATGATTCCAATTTGCCCGCGGAACCTCGTTCAACACCTTCTCAGCTTCCTGACGGCCGAACAATCAAAGTCGGCTCGGAGCGTTACGAAGCTCCAGAATGTATGTTCCAACCACATCTCGTTGATGTCGAACAACCAGGAGTAGCAGGTAAGTCATTGTGGTCTATGGTCCGGAGAAATCGCTCTGATTTTGTATCTACGCTTCTAGAGATGCTCTTCCAAACTATTCAAGCAGCGGCTGTTGATATCCGTGCCGATTTGTATAAACATATTGTTCTGTCTGGAGGATCAAGTATGTATCCTGGTTTGCCCAGTAGACTGGAAAAGGAGATCAAGCAGCTGCACTTGACACGACTTCTGAATGGCGATCCATCTCGTCTAAACGTACGTATCTCCCTGTCTTGATAAATGATTTCTGTTACTCACATTCTTGTTTTTTCCATCCAGAAATTCAAGATCAAAATCGAAGATCCACCACGCCGAAAGCACATGGTGTTCCTAGGTGGTGCTGTGCTTGCGGATATCATGAAAAATCGTGAAGATTTCTGGATTTCGAGAGAAGAGTGGTTTGAACAGGGAATCAGGTCTCTGGACAAGCTTGGACGCGGTGAAAGTTAAACGGATTTTGTCGGTGGACTTTGTACAATCGGGCTATCCACTTTTAATATCTGGAAATACATACCACTCTTGGATTATGAATGGGAGGTTCTTTTCATATCAAAATGAAGTATTGTTTCCGTGTAAGTACAAATTGTCTGTATGATTCTAAGATATCATATGTTGTAGATTAGCAGATATAAAACTGGTATTCTAAGTCTACCTCCATGCGACGAATTGATATTATGCCACTCTAAGATGATGCACCGTCCCAGAAACCGTCCCATAGCATCATCTCGCGCACATGGGATATTCCACTGCCTCTGATTAAGTCTTGTCCTTTCACCAAAGCGAGCTCGCGTCCACGCATCCGCCGTGTTTTCCTCAGTGGATCTTCTTTATCCAGTTCGTCATCAGTGGGTTGTCTTTCCTCTTCAGGCAGGCCCTCTGATTGACCCTGGGTCATCAGGAGAATAGCATGAGTCTTCGTCAGTGCCTGAGACACAGCTTCGGAAAGACAGGTTGCGTTGAGATTCTCTGGTGTGTTGTCTGGGTGGAAATGGGCGAGCAGGAGTGCAGAGAAGAGATCGCCGACCCCAGAGAAGTAACCAGGGATGAGAGGCACGCATTGGGCGTGTACAGTGGATCGTGGTGAGGCGGAGGTATGAAGGATATGTGTATCCGCGGCCGAGGGAATGTGTAATGAAGATGATATACAAAGGAGATGTGACGATGATGTGGAAGAGGGTGGAAGGATTGTTGACGGAAGGGCAGCAGCTAGCCAGGACTTCAGGGGTATCGAGCTTATCACAACGTTTGGGACGTGGTAATCTTTGTGAAGAATGTCTAGCGCGCGGTGTAAGGATGGCATATCTTTCAGTTCCACTCCAGTAAGTAACCTGTATGTGGCTGAATTAAAATATCTGGGTGATAATAAATCTCTAGACGTACTCGACTTCAAACCAGTTAGGGGTGATTATCGTTGCTAGTGGTAGCATTTCCTGGTATACTGGGATGACATCAGCAGCAACGTACAGACGACCTGCGTCACCCATTACGGCTGCCACAAGGTATCAACATCTGTTTGGTTATCGAATGGAAGTTGGACATACGATCTAGAAGGTATATAAGGCTGGGTTTGGAATGCTTAAGCTTTTTAGCCAGTTTCTCCACAGCTGAAAGAGCTTCAGCACCGGGTATATAACCTTGGATAGAGAAAAGGTCAGATTTCAAGACCATTGCTTGTATACAATTACGTTACCTGTCAAAAGGCGTGTGGGCCTGAGCAATTCATTATGCTCCATGATCTCAAACATAGAGTTCAGTTCAGCTGCTGTGGTTTTCGTTCCTCCGGAACGACCATAGCCTGTAGATAAACTGATAAGAATGAAAATCAGGATAAGTGAATGGATAACGCACCTGAATGATTCGAGAAGTTTACAGTGTTCACTACCTTGAACCCATATAGCTCAGTTGCAATTTCAATTACAAAAGATAGGAAAGCGTACATCAACATCATATCCTAAACACTGCAGAGGGAATACAGCTGCCTTTCCTCCGACATATCCAAAGACGACATGGGACTGTATGCTGAGTACTCTCTCCAGGTTATTGGCCATTGAAGTTCGTAAACGGTAAGGGGTAGCGCAGTGGGAATCTGCGATGCAGCTTCAAGCGAAGAGATGGGGTATTTATGACGAGCTCGATCAAGAGCTATTGGTGGCCTGATACTGTAATTCGGACGTGCTTGAGAAGAGATGAGAAGTCAGAGCTTGAGGATTGGTAAAATTGATTTCATTTAGACAGCCGGCCCGGTCATTGAGTCATACTTCCCGAAATGGTATGTTTTGGACCAGACATCACGCCGCCTCGTGACCCCAGAAACGCGCCTCTCGGGTCATGGCCTTAGCCCCAAAGTTCTGCGCTTTCTCCACGTCCTTGGTTTTCTAGTAACTTGGCCTACGGTCAGTATGTCAGATGGCTCACGGTAAGGTTCTGTCTAAATCTATAAAATCTCTTATTTATTTATTTGTTAGTTTGAGGCAGTCGTGGTATTCAGCACTGAATGATGCGGAGGCGCAGTTTCGCCAGCTACTGACATCTCCTCCAACCGAATGGAAGCGACTTACGCATTCCACAGATTCATCTCCCGCGAAACAAAAGGGAAAGGCGAGGGCAACATCTATTCCCGAGCTTGGAGATGTTGTGGTGCATCGAAACTCAACGAAGTCTGGGGAGGATGTCTATAGGATGGTGCTGGATGTTCCCACTGGCGAGGAGCATGTATCCCTAGAACCTTGGAAGGCTGTTCTCACGACACCGGAACTTAGGCAGGAATGGGACCCAGCTGTGGAAGAGGCTCACTTGATAGAGCTATTCGACCGCAGCACTCGAATATCCAAGACAAACTATACTCTCGGTTGGCCTGCGAAGTGCGTTGCTTGTTCATACTGATTATGCATATCTGATTTCTTGTATTCAGCCCACGCGACTCTGTGACAATCTCCCGCGCTTTCTATGACGCCACTACTCTAATTGATATATCCACATCCCTTCCACGATCCCCAGATGAGCCCGCCTACCTCCGCCCATCCCCTCCTTATGTTAGATCCAATGTCCAACGTGCGTAGCTTATCCTCTTAACATCTAACTTCGAATTTAAACTTGTGCTAGTATTCTCCTGGTGTATACAACATATCCAACCTATACCTCCCACCTCTCCAAACGATAAGAAATCAGGTTCACCAGGAAGAATACGATTGACGTGTTTTTGGCAACATGATCTCAAAGCTCTCTGGGGTTTTGGTACATCAACGGCGGCGCTGACTCAACAGTTGGCAACGATGACTCTCAGTCTGTTGAAGACTGTGATGAAACGTGGAGGCCGCGTTCCCAATCTAGTAGGATACGGGAATGGTGTTTCGGTCGAACGTGTGCGGTATCAAAACGACCGAGAAGCTCTGACGATTGACTATGCCATCATTCCCGACGACGAGGAGCATCATGAACTTGGTCTGCAAGGAATGGACGAAGTGCATGCATTACGAGAGCATCGCAGATTGACGAGGTCCATTGAGTGTGTACTCCCTTCGTTGGCAGGATGGGATGTCCAGGTGACAATGAAAGGTTCCTCGGAAGAAGTGGAACGGCTGCCATGGTCGGCTCATGCGACGCGCAGCAGCTCCAACCCACTCACATCTTCAACGCCAGATCAAGTCATCCTACGCCTCACACATGGAGCCTTGACAGATGATGATGCCGTCCTCAAAGTGAAAGTTGTTATCGAAGTCTCAGGAGGAACACGTGGGTTGAGATTGAACGGTCTGGCGACAAAAATACATGACCTCGAGGAGCGTGATCCAACATCGTATACCATACCCCAGAAGATGCTCCAGGACGTCGCCAGCGCAGTTGATCTCAGTATACAGACATCATCATCATTTGGAACCGTCAGCAGCGGCGCATCGTCGTCAAATGGGCAACCCATGCGGCCCCACCCCGAACGCACACCAGCTGCTGAGAAATCAATACTGTCTAAAGTTAGGAGAAATTACATCTATTTCTCATCTTTGTTGCAGGAACCCGAGGCTAAATGGAAACGCAGTATGTATTTATCCTTTTCTAACTGTGGGTATATGAAAGTTGATTTCCAAAAGCTACTGAGGCTAGAGGTGTTTCGATTACCCAGTTGGATTCCATTGATCCTACATTGGTTGTGTATCGAGCCGAGGCGACATTTGTTGGTGTGGGTTTATGGGATCTTTATGGCGCTGTTGTTTCACCTGGAGCACGAATATACTGGGACAAGCAACACGAAGATGGCAGATTGCTAGAAGACGTTAATGAGCTCACAGAACTCTGGCATTTCAAGACAAAGCCAGCATGGCCCGTGAAGTACGTTGTCGTTTTAACTTTAAAAGAAAAATCTATCAGATCACTGGAAATAACATGAAATCATTTTATATATAGTGGACGAGACGCAGTCGTTCTTAAGACGGTTTACAAATCTCCTTCCACCATCCACGTCTTTTCATTCTCAGCCGACGACCCGCAGCTCTTCCCGCACATCCCGCCCGTTGAACCAAATGTCATCCGCACCCAAGTGGACCTTCAGGGTTGGGCTATTGAAGCGCTGTCACCCACAACCACCCTTCTCACCCTGCTTGAGCAGTCCGACCCGAAAGGGTGGACAAACAAAACCTCAATACCCACGCAGATGATCAACACACTCGCAGGCATAGGCGAATTTGCAATCAAGTGCGGCGGACCGCCGTTTGTGACTCGCCTCGCAGGGTCGAAGGCCAATGAGATCCGGTATGACCACGAGCGGGGCATGTTCAAGGTGGAATACGAGCCTTCTGCCAGCAGAAGGTCCACGAGCTCTGCAGCAGCTGCTCCGCAGAATGGCACAAGTGGACAAGACGAGGGCGGGTTTCCGGCGATCGAGTGCGAGATTCGATGCGATATTGACACTTGGGGTGCCTCGCTTGATATTGTGGTCGACCCCCCTCCTCAGAATATTACGTGTCTTCGACGGCATCGGTTAAGCGCGGAAGGAGGTGGCCTGTGGCTGACGCTGACGCATGATTCCATATTTGTGGACGATGAGAGGCTGTTGGCGCTTGTGCGGAGAGCGCCAGGGAAGGAGAAGGGCCTGGTGATGGTGAATGGCAGCAGGATCCAGGTTGACGTGGAAGAGCTGCCGGAGCACGAGATCAAGTCACTGACGAGACAGAAACGCGTCAAGCCGCCACGGATACCGTTAGATCAGCCACCGGTGATGAGCGTGGTCAGGAGGCGAAAGGCAGAGTGGACTGGCGCGGAGACTGAGACGAAAGCGGAGGAGAACACTGCGTCGACGAGCTCATGGGCGTCTGCGCCGAAAATCTCGAGTCCGCTTGCAAGGTTCTTCACGTACTACGTCGACCAGGCGACAGCCACGACGCAGCAAGCCGTCGCGGCCATCTCGCCGGCGAACGCTGCTGGCGGCCCGTCAACGCTCGATCCTGCAAAGCCGCCTATGCAGTACGCTCTCGAAGCCTTGGCGTGGACGCAGCAGTTCCACTCGCAGCCGCAGCTGCCGGACGGATGGACGCTCGTGAGCGACAAGGGCATGATCGTGCAGAAGAAGCTGATGCCCGAGATCTCGCCCTTCATCCCCGTGCACAAAGGGTTCAAGGTCATCGAGGGTGTGTCGGCCGAAGAGCTCGCGGCGGTTATCACTGAGCTGGACAGCAGGAAGGCGTGGGACGAGCGGCACGACTCGGCGCGCGTGCTCGAGTCGTACGGCGCGAACGCGCGCACTGCGTTCGTCGTTGCGAAGGGCTGGTTCCCGTTCCGCGATCGCGGGTTCTACCTCGCAAGTGTGATGGCGCGCGAGCACGGCGCGTCGTACACGTCCTTGTCCGCGTCTTCGTCTTCTTCGTCTTCGTCTGCATCGTCCGCGTCCGCGTCCGCTCCGGGTGTACGACGCACCGCGTCAGCGGACGTCGCGGACCAGTCGCCCAGCACAGCGCGCAACGCGATCTTCTGCGTCTCCGCCTCATACAGCCCCGAACGCATCTCCTCCTCCTCCTCCTCCTTCTCCACGGCAAAATACAACCCCCACACACTCCCCCTCGGACGCGCATACATCGACGCATGGGTGCTCGAGACGCTCGATCCATACACAAGGGAGAAATACGCGATCCCGTCCGCGCGGTGCACGCGGCTTGTCGCGGTGGACTTTGCGGGGTCGGTTCCGGCTGCGGTGAATGCGATGATCAATGCGGCGATGGCGCGCGGGGTGGGGGCGCTTGAGGCGTATGTGAGGAGGGATGCGGCGCGCGCGAGTGTGCCGGTTATGAGGGTGCCGGCGTCCGGCGTGGTGGTGAGTGATAGGCATGGTGTTGGTGTTGGTGGGGCAAGCGCGTCGGAGACGGCTGGGGGTGGGGAGGATGCGGGGGGCGTTGGTACCAGTATATCCTCGGGTGGAGGAGGAGGGTGGAAGCTGCGGAGGCGCGATGAGAACCGGGTACTGATCGAGGCGCGTTTCGACGCGGAGAAGAGGGTGTATATGAGTAGCGTGTTGGTGGTTTTCCCACCGCCTCGGCAGGCGCGCGGTGGGTCTGCACGCCCGAATGCGAGGAGAGAGGCGTCGAATTCGACGGTTGTTGGTGTTGGTGGTGTGGGTGTTTCTGCGCGTGATGGTGATGATGCTGATAGTGGTGGTGATGCGCATACACATGGACATGGACAGGGACGACATATCACACCCCGTCCTAGCCGACTCGCGCTCAATGATAAAAGCAGTCTCAGTCTCAGTCTCAAGCGGTCTCAACAGTCTTTGTCCGCTACCGCTCATCACGATGATGATGATGATGATGATGCGAGAGCGGGCCAGGTTATGCCTGGCTCGATGGTCGTTACACCCGCCCCAGCCCCCGCGCCTGCGCCTGCTATAGGTGGGGGTACAGGTGCAGGTGCAGATGCGACGCCATTCCCATCTGCTTCCTCTTCTCCCCCTACTTCTTCCTCGGCATCGGCAAGAGCAAGAGCGCTCTCGCCATCCCCAGCACGAAATATGCAGGTGCAGGTGCATGTGCGTGCGCATACGACGTCTTCGTCGTCTTCTTCTGCTGTCGGTTCTTCTTCTGGTACGGGGTCGGGGTCGGGCTTACAGGCGGGGTTACAGGCGGGCTTACACGCGCGATCGCTTGGAAGGCAGAGCGTGTTTGATATGGATAGAGATAGAGAGAGTGCGCGGTCGCGGTATAATACGCACAGCAACATCGACGCGGTGTCGCCCCCAATAGCGTCACCCCCGCGGACGATGACGATGACGATGACGACGCCGGTGCGGATGAGACAGCGCGCGGCGTCGTCTGGGGCGGGTGTGAGTGTGAGTTATCGGAATGTGCATGCTGGGGTTGGGGTGGGTGGTGGTTTTGGATCTGGGTTTGGTGCTGGATCTGGTGCTGGTGGGTTGGGTGCGTCGTCGTCGGCGTCGTCGTCGGCGTATGCGCTTTCGAATTCGAATTCGAATTGGGCGGGTGGTGGAGCGCAGCAGCAGCAGCAGCAGCAGCAGAGGGGACGGACGATTAGTTCGGGTGCTGGTGCTGGTGTGTCTTTGGGTGTGGGGAAAGGGAAGAGTAAGGAGAGGGAAACGTTTGTGGATTTGGATGCGGATGTGGCCAGGATGAAGATGAAGGAGAGCAATGGTATCAGCAAGGCCGGCGAGAAAGAGAAGGTCAGCGACAAGGACAAGGCCGGCGAGAAAGAGAAAGAGAACTATAAGGAAACGGAGAAGGAGAGCAAGAGCAGGAAAAGGAAGAGCAAGAAGAGGAGGATGGTTGTATTGGAAGTTGTACTGGACTCGAGGATGGTGGGTAGAAATGGGTTTAGATGTTTTGTTGGTGCGCGCCGCAGGGGGGTTGGTGCTGCTGTTGGTGGGGGTGGGGGTGGTGGAGGTGGGAAGGCGGTTGCGTTGGGTGTTGGACCTCTTACTCTTCCTGGGCAGAATTCGAGTGCGAATGCGAATGCGAACGCCTCTTCAGGTTCGAACGCAGATCAAACCCTCGGAACACTCGCAACCACAAACCAATCCCTCGCAACCACAAACCAATCCCTCGCAACCACAAACCAACTCCAAAGCCAAAGCCAAACCCAAATCAACGTCCCGTTTGTAACGACGGTGTATACACTCCCACCTGCACCCCTCCATTCGTCGAGTTTGGTAGATGGTGGTGGTGCGGGTGCGGGTGCGGGTGGGGGAGAGAGGGCGGTTAGGTTTTTGGTGAGGGTTGAGGTTGAGGTTGATGTTGATGAGGGTGGTGAAGAGGGTGGTTTGTTGGGTGTTGAGGGTGAGGAGAGGAGTAGGAGTGAGAAGGAGAATGGGAAGGAGAGTAGGAGTAGGAGTAGAGAGAGGGATGACCCGTTGATGGGTAGTGGTGTGAGAGGACGGAAGGAGGGTAAGGTTGTGCGTGGAGGAGAGTCTCGCGCGGACAGGAAGGACGATGAGAAGGAAATGCCACATGAAGAAGAACAGGAGGAGGAGGATGGAGAACACCAACGAGAACACCGAGGAGAACACCAAGGAGGAGAGGGAAGAGAGGGAAGAGAGGGGGGAAGAGGAGATATGAGACCTCTTTGGCTTCGCGCTTTGCGATCTGAAGGACTTGTGGTTGATTTTATCGTTGAGGGCTCTTCGTCTCCCTCTGTTGCTGCTGCTGCGAGCACGAGTGGTAAAACCACTAGTAGTAGGGCGCACAAGCACGCAAAGGAGAAAGAGAAAGAGAAGGAGAAGGTGTGGGTGAATGGTGTACCGCAGAGCGTGTTTGGTGAGAAGGAGAGTTTGGGTATGATTGTGAGGGATGAGGTTGGGGTTGGGGGTATTGGAGGGTTTGGAGGGTTCGGAGAGGATGTGCTTGTTAGGTGGGTGGTTTGGTTCAAAATCTTTGGATTTCACTTTTATTCTTGCTCTTTACTATGCTTTGAACTTTTTTATTCATTTGTTATTTTTAATAACTGGTTTACATTTACAGGATCCCAAACGAGTACGAGGCGATGTTACCCGAAGAGCTGCGCGTGCCTGTGGGCATTGCGCGGGATTTGCTCGTTAGTCCTACACAACCTGCGCCGCCTTTGATCGCTGGTCAGTCGTCGTCCTCGTCGGCGGAGTTGTTGGCGAATGTGTTGGCGACGAGTGGGAGTGGGAGTGGTGGTGGCGTTGAGGGAGGGGTGTTGGGAGAGGAGAGAGGGAAAGCGGGTGGAAAGGACTCGGAGGTTGGGAAGGGGAAAGGCGGGGATGAGGTGGGTTTTTGCTTTTCTTGGGTTATTGGAGAGTGACTGACGTGGGTATGGTTGTGAATATTACAGACAAAGTCAGAGCTCGGGCAAGGGCGCGCTGGAGAGGTGTCGGCGGTGCAGCAGGCGAGTGGTGGTGGAGATGGGAGTGTGCTGGGCACGGGTGGGTTCTTGGGGTTCTGGAATCCGCTTGTTATGCGGTTTGGAGTGTCGGCGGGGATGGGGCGGGTGCCGGTGCTTCCTGGGACGGATGTGAAGATGCCGGTGGTGCCTGAAGCCGCGGGTGAGGAGAAGAAGAAAGAGGAGGAGGAGGGGAAGAAGAAGAAGGAGATGGAGACGCTGGAAGGCGGTAGTGCAGCGACAAATGCAGAGGTAGAGACCAACGCGGGTGGGTCGGCGACTGCGTTGGCGACGATGGGAGGTGCCGGTGAAGAGCAGAGGAGTAGTAGGGTGTATACGCTGTCTACGCTGGTGTTTGTGGGTCTGATTGCGTTCTTGATGGGATCGCTGTTGCGCTCGCTGCTGTCGCCGGCGGATTTTATCTATGTGGTGACGGACCTAGGGGCGGCGGAGGAGGCTGCTGTGGGCACGGAGGGGGAGGGGGGGCTTGTGGGGTGGCGGGAGATCAGGCGGTTGCTGGAGATCAAGTATTTGGTGGGAGGATGGGATTTCCAGGTAGCTGTAGTTAGGAGGCATTGAGATTTGTGCTGTGCTATTTGCTGTGTATAACGTACTATAACTACTTTTATTAATAAATAGTTTGGATGTATTGATTTGTTTGGTGCAAGTGAGAGAGTTTGTCGAGCTGTTCACTCGTCCCCACTGCTGACTTGCTGTACAACCAAACAACAACCCCTACTCCCCCCACACTTATCTCTCTTCGCCCTCCATAACACATCTCTCGTCGGCAGGTGCAGGAGCAGGGTGCGCTTTACCTTGACACGTGCGTCCTGACAGACTGTGTACCACGTAGTGCGTTTCCATTATCCCGACCCGCCGCTTTCGGACCTAGCCACGCCCCCTTTCTCTCTCTCTCTCCTGCGCTAGGGTTGATAGTCCGGGATCTAGAACTTCTTCGCCGCAGCAGTCACCAGCTAGCCAGCAGGCAGGCAGGACTCCACTCACCTACCACAGCCAGCAAGGCTAGCCAGCAGGCCAGCCAGCCAGCAAACAGCAAACAGAATTCACCCGGAGACACCCAAATTTCCCACCCGACCTTGTCTCCTCGGATTTTCCACCCTTCTCTGCATTGAGCAGTCACTCACACCACCACACCACATCCTCGGTTTTTTCTTTTTCTTTTCTTTCTCTTTCTCCCTCGATATCATACCACACACGTCCCGTTTTCCCTATCTGGGCTCTCGGCATTGGCGTTGACATTGTGGTTTCCCTTCCCCCTGTGGTCTGTGGTCTGTGCGTCTTTTTTTGTTTAAGCTTGTCACATATCCACTATCCACTTCTTTCATCGCTATCCGGAATCTGTTCTGTAATCCGTAGTTCGTAGTTCGTATCTTGCACTACCTCTGTGCACTACGTCTACTCTACTCTGCACTACTCTACTCTGCACACTGTGCATTGTGCGCTGTACACTGTACACTGTTTACGATATAGTGCGCTCTTGCACTTGCACTTCCAATCTGAAATCTGGACCTTGACCTTGACCTGACCTGACCGGGACTTGACAGGTGTCTGTTGGGATTCCAATTTCCGATATCAGTTCTACGTCTACTTCTACTTCCACCTCTGCTACTTCCACCGCTACCTCTACCTCTACTTCCACCGCTACCTCTACCGCCCGCTACTACGACTACTCATCTCGCTCTCGCTCTCGTCGGACGGTCACACCCCGAACCACCCGAATCACCCGAGTGCCGCCACACCAGCCTTTTCGATCGGGCACATCGACTCCGACATCGTTTGTGATATCGGTCGTTGGGTCGACCTAGTACGTCGTCGTCGTCGTCGTCAACACCAACACCAATACGAACATCACCAACACCAACAACACACACTTATAATACACCACAACACCACAACACATTTAGCAGCTTAGTGCAGAACACGAACAAGCACACGAACACGAACAAGAACAAGGATAAGGATAAACATGGCGTCACATCCACCACCACCGCTTGCGCATCCTTCATCAGGGCCTGGCGTCGGTTCAGGGCCGGGCGTTGGGTCGGGGCCTGGGATGGGTATGGGCGTTGGCGCGGGGCCGGGGTCGAGTATGGGTATGGGCGTTGGCTCAGGGCCGGGGTCGAGTATGGGTATGGGCGTAGGACAGGGTATGGGTGTAGGCGCGCCGCAGCCTTCGCCGATGCAGACGGATTCACAAGCTGGGTCGGGGCCAGGGACAGGGAATGGGAGTGGGACAGGTGCAGGGAATGGGAGCGGGACGGGTGCGGGTGCGGGAAGTGGGAGTGGGAGTGGGACGGGGACGCAGCTTTCTTGGGAGGGGGATAAGATGTGCGTTGTTTTTTTGGTTTTTTTTTTTCTTTTTTTTTTTGGTTTTGGTTTTTTTTTTTTTGTTGGGTTTTGTTCGTCTGGCCGTTCGGTTGGGTCTTTTGTTGGGTCTTATTGGGTATATCCTAACTTGCAACTTTCGACTTTCAATTTCAACTTTCGACTTTCAACTTCAACTTGCAACTTGCAACTTGCAACTTTCCAACCCAACTCAACCATGCGCCGCTATTCAACTACAATTGCAACTTCAATTCCAATTGCAATTCCAACATGACCTTTTGACTCCTTACTTGACTGAGTTACTTTTACCTTTTCCTTTTCCTTTTCCTTTGCCTTTACCTTTACCTTTGCTTTTTCCTTTACGCCTTATCCGAAAACGAAACCGAAACTGACTATTTCTCTCTCTTTCTCTCTCGCCTCTCTTTCTCGCCTTGTTACATCCCGACTCGACACTTATTCCGACACTGATTTCGACACTGAACACTGGACAATGGCACCCTACACTGATTTTGACACCCGACACTGGACATTGACACCATTCCACCCACCACCCACACCACCCACACAACCCACACATCCACTTGAAAAAACACACAACCACTCGAAAACCACCCACACAACCATTTGAAAACACCACAAACCACTCAAAAACACAACCACTTGAAAACCACAACCACAAACCACCCACCCACCACACAACCAACCACACACCCACACCCACAAACAAAAAAACCCACACACAGGTTCAACATCTACATCTGGGACTACTGCTACAAACGCGGGTTCCGCAACACCGCCAAAGAGCTCATGGCTGAAGCGGAGATTGTACCTGACCCGACACCGCCGATTAATGCGCGGCAGGGGTTGTTGTTTGAGTGCGTTTTTGCTTTTTGTTTTTTAATGTTTTATATTATTATTATTTGGGTTTATGCGATACCACCACCACCACCACCACTAGCTGGTGTTGGTGCTGTTGGTGCTGCTGCTGTTGGTGTTGGTGTTGGTGTTGCTCCATCTCAGTTGGCACTAGTGTACCCCCTCCCCCTAAATTATATTCTTCATTCCATTTCCGTTGGATTACACCCCGTCCCGTTTTTTTTTTTGCCCCGTACTCCGTATTCTTCGCTCACCTTTGTTGTGATGACTTTCTTTTCTTTTTTCTTTTTTTTTTTTATATATCAATATCCGTGTTATACCGGACGAAAGCAACAACAATACTGACTAGGTGTTTGTTTTTTTTTTTTTTTGATTAGATGGTGGAGCGTCTTTTGGGTGCTCTTTCAGGCGAAATCGAATGGTGGTGGTAGTGATGATGGGTTGGTTTATATTACTGTGAGTTGTCGTGTTTTTTTTTCTTGGTTTTTTTTTGCATCCTTGTATCCTTGCATCCTTGTCTTTCCATCCTTGTCGTTGCATCCTTGTCGTTGCATCTTTGTCGATATCCTTGTGCGAATCGTTGTCCATATCCTTGTGCAAATTCTTGTCCTTGTACATATCCTATCCTCCTTCTGTCCTTTTTTGCTTTGTGTTTTTGGTTTTGGTTTTTTGGGTTCGTTAACTGATCGTCTTGTTTTTGTTTTTGTTTTTTTTTTTTTTTTTTCGTTTCGTCTCTCAATCTCGTCTCGTTGCATCGACATCAATATCGACATCGTAAACAACATCGACATCATCATCATCAACATCGACAATCAACATGGATATCAAATCGACATTTACATCGTAATCGACACGGTACCTTTGTTCTTTGTTCTTCGCAACTCGCAACTCGCAACTCGTCGTCGATGACTGCGCCTCGTAATGCAACGTCGATCTTTTTTTTTTTTTTTATTTGGATGTCAACTATCAATATCTGCATCAACGTCGACCATCGACCATCGACTATCAATAATCGACGTTGGACATCGACAATCCCATCGACATCAACAATCGATCATCGATTTTTTTGACGTCAACAATCGACCATCGACCATCGACATCGACATCGACAATCGACAATATCACGTCAACGTTTCATCCATGAACATGAACATGAATATGAACATGATCTACCTAACTCTAAATCAAAAATACTACGCTTTCCTCACACACGCACACGCATGCTCACAATGATGCGCAAAAACCAGCATCAGGCGCTTCAGCAACAACAACAAGCCGCACAGCGCGCGAACGCCAATGCGCGCGGCGGTGGGCCTCCGGGTCCACCTGGCCCACCCGGCGTCGGGGTTGGAGTTGGGCAGCCTTCGGCGCTGCAGATGAATATGGGCGGTGGGCCGCAGGGTATGCAGGGTATGCAGCATGGTCCGCCACAGCCACAGCAGCAGCAGCAGCAACAACAGCAGCCTGGAGGGCCAGGGCAGGGGCATCAGCAGGGGCAGCCTGGTCAGCAGGGACATCCGGGTGGTATGCCTGGAGGGCCGCCTGGGATGGGTCCTGGGCCTGGGCCTAGCCAACAACAACAACAACAACAGCAGCAGCAGATGAGGATGGTGAATGGGATGGTACCTGGGATGGCGCAGCGTCCGCCGTCGGCTGCGACGGGCGGGCCGGGGCCGGGGCCTGGGGGGTATATGACGAATGGAGCGGGGGGCGGGGGCGGGATGCCGAATGGGATGCCCCCGCAGCAACAGCAGCAGCAGCAGGGGCCGGGCCAGATGAGCTTTGGTGGGATGGGCGGGCATGGGCATGGTGGGCCGCCGCCGCCGCCGCCTGGGATGGGGCCTGGGCAGCAGGGTCAGGGTCAGCAGCAGGCGAATGGGATTGGAGGGCCGCAGCATGGTCCTGGTGGTCCTGGACAGGGTCAGGGACAAGGACAGGGCGGGCCGATGCAGTTTGGTGTGTTGCAGGGACAGGGCGGGAGGCAGCCTGTCATGAACGGGCTCGGTGCGCAACAGCAGCAGCAACAACAGCAGCGGCCGGGTCCGGGTCCAGGGCAGAATCCGAATGGACCGCCTAATGGTGGTGGTGCGGGAGGAGGAGGAGGAGGAGGGGGTGCGGGACCTGGAGGCCCGTTCCAGAGCCCGACGATGGCGCATTCGCCTGGGCAGGGTCCGCCGCCTGGAGGACCGGGACAAGGGGGCCCGATGGGTCCGCAGGGGCAGGCGCCGATGGCGCAGCTGGGAGGACCTGGTCCGGGGCCGTCGCCGCATATGCCGCCGATGGGTATGAGACCTGGTCCGCAGGGTATGCCTCCGCCTTCGGGGGGTGTCAACGGTGGTGGCGTCGGTGGTGGTGGTCCTCAGCAACAGCAACAAGGAGGTCAACAAGGAGGACCGGGAGGTGGGCCGCCGACGCCTGGGTATGCGCCAGGGCAGACGCCCGGTCCGCCTGGTAGCCAGCAGCAGCAGCAGCAGCAGCAGGGACAAGGGCAAGGTCAGCAGCAGCCAGGACAGGGCGGTCGTCCGCCGAGCCGCACGAACACGCCGCGCGGGAGCGCGGGTGGTCCTGGTGGTGGGATGATGCCGCACGCCAGCCCGTCGCTCGCAGCAAGGCAGACGCCCGGCGTTGGACCGATGGTAGGTGTTGTACCCGGTATGGGCGTCGGGCTCGGGGGGATGGGCGGGCCGCCTGGGATGATGGTTGGCGGTGGACTGCCACCTGCACCGCCGCCTCCTGGGGGTATGCCGATGAGCATGGGTATGGGCGGGATGGGTGGTGGGGGAGGTAATAGTGCGAGTGCACAGGATAACCAGATTAATGCGGAGATTATGGGTATCCAGACGCATACGCTCAATGCGCTCAAAGCTGAGTTGGGAATTGGGGATAAGGATTTGACGAATCTTTCGATGTTGGAGAAGGTGTGTGTTTTTGATTTTTTTGCTTTGATTTTTTAGTTGTTTTTTTTTTCTTGATTTTTTTTGGCGGCATGGATGTGTCTGTGTTTGGGGTTGGCTGATGGCTGATGCTGATGTTGGTGCCTTTTTTTTGTGATAGAATCGGATTTTGGCGATGTGGAAGACGAGGAATGGGAAGAGTGGGCCGATGCAGGGTATGGGTGGACCGCCGCAGGGACAGAGGCCAGGTCAGCCTGGGCAGCAACAGCAGCAGCAGCAGCAGCGTACGAAGCGTAACAGCACGTCGCCGGGCGAAGAGGTGCGCTTTTAATCACTTTTCATTTGTTTTATATGGTTTTTTATACCTTTCTTTTAATGTAGCACGAAACGCTGCCACGTACCGAGTCCTCGCCGCCTGAGCGCAAGCGGGTGAAGCGCTCGCCGGCGGATACACCGTTGATGGGGTATGCGCAGCATCCTGGTCAACAACAACAGCCAGGTCAACCTGGGCAACAAGGACCTGGCGGCAGTGGTGGGCCACCTGGAAGTCTCCAGCAGCAACAACAGCAGCAACAGCAACAGCCAGGTCAGGGTCCACCGGGCCCAGGACAGCAGCACCAGATGATGATGCTGATGGCGACGCGCTCGCAGCCGCATCACCCGATGGGTAATGCTGGGTTAGGTGGTGGTGGTGGTGGTGGTGGGCCGGGAGGTCCGCCGCCGGGTGCGCCTGGGGGTCCTCCTGGGCCGATGGGCGGGCAGCCTGGGCAGCAGGGAGCTGGGATGATGGGCATGCATCCGCCCGGTCCTGGGGGTATGATGCAGGCGCCGCAGCAGGCGCAGATGCATGTGAGTGGTTTTTTTAAGTATGGGGTTGTGTTTTGTTTTCTTTTTACTGATGTTCTTTTTTTTCTTTTTTTTTGAAGATGTATCATATGAAACAGGAGCAGCCGTTTAACCCTGGACCGCCGCCGCCTGGGCCAGGTGCGCTGGGCCAGTTCTCAGCGGGCCCGCTGAATAGGATGGGCGCGAAGCCGCCGATGGTGGGCATGATGCCGCCGCCGTCGCCTGCACAGGGCGGGCCGCCCAAGACGATCAAGCAGGAGGGCGCAGGCGCGGGTGGTAGCGGCGCTGGTGGGAATGTGAACTCGCAAGGACCGAATGGGCAGGGACAGGGGCAGCAGGGGCAGCAGATGAACCCGGATGGGTCGCCGAGGAATGGGCCGCCTGGAGCGGGGGGTGCGTCGGGAGGAGGGACGGCGCCGCCGACGCCTGTGCCGGGTAATAGGCCAAATCCTCAGCAGGGGCAACCTGGAGGACCACAGCAACAGAACCCTCCTCCGCCTCAGCAACAGCAACAACAGCCGCAGCAGTCGCAACAGTCGCAACAGCAGCAGCAGCAGCAGCAACCGCAGAATCAGAATCAGAATCCGATGAGCGGGATGATGGCGTCCTCGTCGCCCCTTCTGAATCTGCCGCCGACAGGCGGGATGGGTGGGCTGGGTGCTGACATGTTCACGTTTGACAACATGGTGGATGATTTCGAGAGCAACTTTTTGGTTAACAATACGACGGGGGATATCAATTTCGAGCGGGACTTTGGGCAGTGGTTTAATCACCCGGATGATCTCGGCTCGGGGCTGGATATGAAGTGACAATGAAAGAGTATGGGAGTGCTGAGAAGGAAGGAAAGGAAGGAAGGGAGGAAGGGGTATGCGGGCTGGCTTTTGGGTTTGTCCGAAAGTCTTTTTTGTGTACCTTTTCTTTTTCTTTTTTTTTCTTTCTTTTTTTTTTTTTGGCGCTCTCTATCTGGCATTGTGGCCCTCTGCATAACACACCTACTGCAGCTAGCCTTGCGTATCATGCATACGCTGACCCCTTCCCCTCCCACTCTCACTCTCGTCGTCATTGTTGTCGCTTTTTTTTTTTGTCTCTCGTCTGTTTGATCTCATATCCGCATCATCTATTCCCCCCTCATCCTCATCTTTGCATTGCATTGCTTTTTTTTTCTTCGTATAATATTTGTACTACTCTCACCCACACCCCTGCCGTACTTGCTCTTCTATGCAGCATGCACCGATTCCGGACCCAGATATCGACTTCGACATCGACGTCGGTGTTGATTATGGTATAACCCAACGCCAATCCCCCCGATACCTCTGCATTCTATATCCTGTCCTACACACACACACACGCACACGTGCACACGCAACACCCGCGCAAAAAAAGGCTGCATACGTGTAGTCACACCCTCATCGCACAAGCACAAAGTCAAACACCAACACCGACACTACCCGTAACCCATAACCCGCAACCCGTAACCCCGCCCACTCACTGCCTGGGCATTTACCCCACGTCTCATTTTTGGAGGTTATTTTTGATCATTTTTTCACTTTGGAACAAGCATCATCTATCCCCCCTCTGCCTTCATCCTTCATCCATCATCCATCCTCTCATACCGTGTATACCGTTACTCCTCCCCTCTATAACTCTGCTACTCCTCTACTCCAAGTCATTGGTTTTACGCCTATCATCACCACCACCACCACCACTACCTCATCCTCCATCGTCTCCTTCCATTATATCTACCCTTTTTCTTGGTCTTAGATCTGCTTCCATCTCTCTCTTTTTATCCTTTGATTCGTCTTCTTTTGTTTGCTTTTGCTTTTCCATACATGTCTTCTTTTTCTATTTTTCTATATTCCAAAACTTTCATCTTCATCTTCCATCTACTTTACTTCGCATCTACAAAAATGCCCTCTCCCTTAACATTGCTTTTTTTTTCAAGTTTGCTGTTTTGTTGTTTTTTTACGCCTTTCGATTTGTTGTTTTAGGTACTGTTTATCTTACTTATCTTATCGTGCGACGCGACTCGATGCGATACACCCAACTCCTCCGACTCTGAGTGTTCGTTGTCGTTGTCGTTATCGTTGGTTTTTATCAAAGTTCTAACACGTTCCGACATCATTCCTCGATTTCTTTTTTTCATCATCGATTTCTTCGCTATATCGCTGCTCTCTTGGTCATTTCACATTCGCCTTTTTTTCTTCTTTATCTGATTTATCTTTTGCAGCCCCCCTCCCCTTTCTTTACTCATAATTTCTCTTTGTGCTGCATCCTTCTCTCTCTCTGTGTCTCTCTCTGTCTCTCTGTGTCTCTCTGTTTCTTTTGTCTGTCTCTTATCTCTGTTTCTCTGTCTTCTTCTCTCTATCTCAATCTCTATCTCTGGTCTTTTATCTCTCAGCTACCTCTCATACTCTCTACCTCTCGACTAGCTGAATGTTCGATCGATCGATCGATCGATTGGTTGGTTGGTTTGATCGATTGAATACAACATTTTTTTGTCTATTCTCATGTTATCATCTCAGCTCAACTCAACCTCATCGAGTCGAGTCGAGTCGTCTTTTTGGATGGAAGTGACAGCTGAGCGCTGAGCGCTGCGCTTCGTTGGGTAAGGTTGATGTGTCGTTGGTAAGGGATCTGCGATTATGCCAAAAAAAAAGCATCAAAAAAGTCGAAATAAAAAATAAAAAATCAAAAATAAGATCAAGCGGGAGCGGACCCCCAGGGCCCCAAGCTCCAAGTCTAGTACATCTACGTCGAGTATAGTTGAGATACGAACTCTTTTGGCGGATGCCACTTCGAGTCCCTTCCGAAGCTCTGGAGATGCTGATGCTGATGATGATGCTGATGATGAACATGAGAAATGCACACACTCCATTCCGTCCGTCTCTCCGCTGCTGTCTCCTCTCAACGTGGCCACTGACTTGGCCATGGCCGCCATTGGGAAAATGTGAGCTAACTACGTACGGGTTGCTCAGATAAAGGGCCAAAAAACTATTACTGTACTATGTACACCGTCAATACTAGTAATATCCCGTGCCCACCGCCAGGTCCCTAGCACCCTGAACTTTAAACCCGTAAATGGGTTTGAATCTCCATGATTATTATACTTAGTGAAATGCCAAAACAATGGCTGGCAGCTGATCAGTCTAGTCTAGTCTACACCTGAACGACGGACGACCAAAAAGATCAACAACGAGCATTCTTGCAGAAGTTTGCTGCGTGGTCCGGAATTCAAAAAAGAAATTTTTTTCTAAAATTGAACGTGCTAAGCTTTACTTTAGTGTGTATCTGTGTATGGCTGGACTGCGTGAATGAACGAAGGGTGATATAAAAGATGGTTGTGTTGATGATGTTGATGATGGAGGGTATCGAAATGAGTGGTTGCGGGGTGTGTGCAACAGCGCTGGTATACTACAACTAGAATGGAAGAAAAAGACGCAAAAGATAGAGATATATATATACATCAGGGGATACAACGAAAACGAAGGTCGGATAGAAAGAGAGTAAAGTTAATGTTCAATATACATACATACATACATTCTAACGTCCAGGATATGGCGGAAGTGGCTCAGGGGGGCGACTGTGGCTTTGAACCACCCTGTTGGTTCCAGGCCTGTAACCCATGACCACCGTCTGGTCATCGTCGTCCGGCAAAGCCACAAAAGGCCGCTTCGGCGACGGCAGAAGCGTAAGGGAGCTCGACGTCGTCCACCGCGAAGTCTCGCTAAAACGGCTGAACCGGAAAAAACGAGCAACGTTCGGACGGTTGGTTCTCGGAGTGTCGGGCTCGCTCTTCGTCGGCAACGCGCTGAGCGGGGCGACTTGGAAGAGGGTGTTGGCTGCCGTCGATGATGAAGATACCGTCAGACGCTTTTTCGAGGCGTTGACTTGGCGTTGGTTGCTGCGAAGTTGCGCTGGAGATTGCCGTGCGAATGGGTATTCGTGTGAGAATATCGCAGGCAGGGTGGTGGTTGCCTGATGACCTCGTTTCGAGACTTTGGGCATTCCTGTATTTTTTTCTTCGCACTTGCATCCGTTCATCCGGTTGCGTCGCCGTCGCCGTCGACAGAACAAGTAGGTGTACAATGCAAGGAAAAAAAGTGACAGACCTCCTACAACAAACCCTATCACCATTTTCTCTTTGAATGACATTTGGCTAGAGTGATGATCGTGATCCTGTTTTTTGTGTTTATGGTCTGAGGTCTCTGATGGGGTGGAAGACGGGAGGGTGTTGTCTGATGAAGTTGAAGATGGGAGGGGTGATGAGAGAATACCGCTAGTGCTGGCTTGTATTTCGGAATTGAGCAGCACTAGATGCGAAAGCGTTAAATTTGAAAATCCTTTAGTGAAAATTGTAATGTTATGCTGGCCGGATCCAAGATCTGGAATTTTGAAGAATGACCTTCGAGGTGACTTATCACCGTCGTTGGAGTCTCGATCCACTGGCCGGAATGTTTGGCTAGAATCGAGAGAAAATTGAATGGATTGGTTAAGCGAATTGTTCGTAGTGGAAGGTGTATCACAGAACCACTGAAGACTGCTTCCTATGGCGTAATGTAACCAAATGCGTCGTCATTTGTGAGATCTAATTCACAACTCACCAATAAAAGAAAAAGATATGTTTGCTTGCCCATTTGTTGCGATGTGACTACCATTGACTTGCTTCCAGTCACCTTCGTAGCGTATTGCAGGATCTGAATGGGGCACATAAATCGTAACGTCATTCAAAGGTATAGTGGGATCCGGTCGATAAAGTATACGCTCGAAGCGAAGACTGTCTCCGCCATTGTCAGTAAAGTTCAACATCACTGTATGAGAGCCGGCTTGTGCATCGGAGTGCCACTCGCAGAGACGGTCATCATCATTCGTTGCATGATTTGTGTTGTTAGAGTTAAATTGCTGCCCATCTAGAGCGCAAACCAAGGTCGGACTGACACTTCGGTTGTCTTGGTTGATTTTTCCATATATCTGGACCTTGGAACCTTTTCACGCAAATAAACATTATCATCGAGGATAGTATACGTGTAATAGCGATCACTGACCAAAAAATGTATAGGACAGGCTAGCTTTCCCTGTTGTGCTATTCCCTCCATGATGGGTGGTCTTCCAACCTGTGGAACTGAATTGGATATCGTTGTTCTTGGCGATGACCTCCCGACTGGGCTGAGGATGAGGATGATTGCGAGCGGGCATCACATAGGACCAATGCTAAACACCACAGGTAATATGGTCTATAAGAGAGGGTCAAAGTGTTTGCTCAGCGGTGCCCTGCACCGCCCAAGCGCAGCGATATCAGACTGACAAAGTGTGATAGCTGGCAAAGCGCCGCGAGCGTTGATGGAGTGTCTTGATTAAAGGGTGACCCACGACCATTTTGGACACGGCTGACTGATATGACAAAGAGCTCTGGGTCTTATCACTTGATGTGACAAATGAATGTTCTCGTTTCTGCAAATATGAAAGTTCCGTGTATACATGGCAGTGATGGGCAGGAGTTGCAACCAAGTTGCAACCAGGAAACCAGCGAAAGTGTGACATCATTGTTCCCACGTGATGCTTGCCGCAAAGGGAAAATCAATGAACAAGAGTAGAATGCTTGCCAGCATTATCTCTTAGCACATATACTGGGTCAATGGTATATCATAGATGTGAATGTCAGTACAGAGTTCTAGTTGTCGAGCCCTTTGTCACATCAAATCAACAAGGATTGACATCACAATGATCATGATCATGACCAGTACTCCGTGTATCTAATTTCAGATTCAACTGTCAAATTTTACAAGCATAAACGGTACATGTTTTTTTAATATTTTCTCCATTGATGTACATATGACCTACAGCTTTTCGACGAAGTACTTGAGCTCATTCAAGGTATTTGCCTACCCCATTCAAATTAAAAACTTTTAAACATTCAAGGCCCCCTCATTAGCGCCTCCACTGAACATGTTGGCACCCGCACCTAGGATTTGACTTCCAGTTGCGATAGCTCCATCTCGGAAATTGGCTCCGGCTTGCATTGCTCCATGTGAAAACAAACGCGCTGTATTTTGGATATCATTTGTGGCTAAAACAATTGAGTTGAAAAATGAATATTTGAGAAAGACATGATCATGTACCGTTGGTAGAAGAAAGACTCACATTTTTTAGCTGTCTTAGCTGGCGGCATAATTGTCTTACTGTAGTCCTTTGAAGCAGTTAATTCAGTGTTCCCTCCTGGAACATTCCCAGCGTCTCTTTTGAGATTTTTCTGCGTGGCTAATTGCAATAGTGAGCGAGATGGCATATATCATTGTCACTATTGATGAGCACCTTCTGCCAAAGCCGCTTCATGGGTTGTAGTTGCCTGTACCGTAGGTGTCGGGCGCACGGCTCTACTAGTGTTATGGTGGTGGTGATGATGATGATGATGGATAACGCTTGGTTGAACAATCGGGCTAGCAAGGGTGCCGTAGTTTGAAACAGCAAGCACAGCGAGAGCTACAATGTACGTAGACTTAAACATTCTGAGAGAGAATTGATAATTGAAGCTGTAGGATTTGCTGTAACTGGTGGGGTGCTAGGTAGTTACATGGAACTTGCGTTATATACTTTTGCTTCTCCATATTTCATGGTCTGGCAAGTTTGCTTACTGTCACAAAGAAGCCTCATCTATCATCTTTAGCATTGACGCAAACTCTAAGCGAGCATACATGGACGTAGCGTTTGACCTCGTCAATGTAGATTCTACCTTATGCCGAAAGTCTCCATTTTCATTTTTACATGTAGCCCGTAAAATGTCTCTGGCTTAAATTCTTTGCATTCCTGGTCTAGTTGTGGACACTTTCTTACTCTCTAATGACCATATACTTGTTATTCTCTTTAAAATCGTCTATCTAAAATCGTCTATGTATGAACTATAAAATACATGTCTTCATAAGTTGGACCGTCAGAACGTGGTTTAAGCACCCCCGGAAGATACATGATTTGAACTGATATGTGACGTACTAACTTGATATAGTGGTGATTGTCGTTTGCCAATTTTCGTCCAATGTTAACCTAACGGTATGCGGCTTTATGCAGTCAGTGCCACTATATGACTATGCTGATAGCCGATCATAATTTTGAGGTGCGATGATAGCGCAAATCTACAGCGATTACGCTTAGTGATCCCATTCCTGGCTTTCTTTGTGGCCTTATACTCCCTTCATGTCTCTACTAGTCTCTGCCAATGTGTATGATACCGCACTAGTGTGCTTCCAAGCATTTCATATGCTGCGGTAAACGTGGTTTCAAGAGGCCGATAAACTTCTGCTTGAAAAGAATCAGATTGCATAGATCTATCATTTCTCCAAGCCTCTAAATGACGGGTCACCTCAGGAAATTCAAGACAATCACTTTTGCCAAATTGTGTTTCGAAATGTTTCGAAGTGTTTTCAATGGTCGTTATTTGCCGCGTCTGAGTTCTGTCTGAGCTTGAAATATTTGTTCAGTGCGCGATAGAATCAACCAGAGATTTGCCAACTTCCGCAGCCAGGCGCTTCCTTCCCTCGTCAATGCGATGTGCCAATGTGCCTATCGATATTAAATCATGAGGTCACAAGGTTTCTATTGGCTGACCGCAGTTCTGAGGCTATTTACAGTTCTTGCCACCTTCTGCTGTGCTCGCGCATCGCCACTGGCACGCGCACTGCTCCTAAGGCGATTCTTCGACTTGTCTACAACCCTAGGCTTCTACATTTTGAAACTCATGTACTAACTCAACTATCACCCCTCAGCTGTAAAACGTATGTCTTTCTTCAACAATGCAAGTAACGTCGTGGTCAATGGAGGCAACTTTACCGCATCACATCAACCACTGGCCAATCCTCCACAGGACAACAGAACGGCAGTGCACAGTAAATACAATGCACCGGCAGGGAAAATACACCGTGATGGTGAGCGTGCACATAAAGCATCAATTCTGTGTTTGTAATTTCCTTTAGACGTAGTGGCCGTTCTTCACAATCACAGTGCTCTGGCGGGTCTTCTCGACGCCGAGGAACGATTTGATGCGCCCAAATGCGACCCATCTACACGACTTGCGATCATCGAAAGGCTAACAAAGTGGGTCAAATCCGAGAGGAAATCATTGTCGTCTTCTCTGTTGTGGCTCCATGGTCCTGCAGGGGTAGGGAAATCAGCCTTAATGCAACAATTGGGACTCCTCATGCAGGAAAAAAACGAACACGCTGCGAGCTTTTTCTTTTCTCGGACCTCCACGGGACGCAATAATGGAAACTCTTTAATCGTCACTTTGGCCTACCAACTGGCTATGAACTTTCCACCCATCCGCTCTCACATTGCAAAGAACCTGAAGCGCAATCCGGGTATCTTTTCATTGACCAACAAAAAGAAATTGCAGTTATTGATTATTGACCCAATCAATAAATTGCGCGGCAAGAAAAAAATATTTCGACATCTTTTTTCGACGAAAACCTCAAAGCCACCACGTCTGATAATAATCGATGGCTTGGATGAATGCGACAACAAAGATATTCAATGTGACATTCTATTACTTATTGCGCACGCCATTAACGAACTTCATCTCCCACTTCGTATCATCATTGCAAGTCGTCCAGAGGCGCACCTGATATCTTCATTCAACAATTCGATATTTGACAAGATACCGTATACACACATTAATCTAGGGGCAGACGTGGATGCCGAACGTGACGTTCTTCTTTTTCTAACCAAGGAATTCAAGGAACTTCGATCAACTCATCCTCTAGGCAAGCATCTCCCCAATCCTTGGCCAACATCTGCTCAAATTGATACGCTCGTGATGAAGTCATCAGGAGGGTTCATTTATCCTACAACGGTGTTGAAGTACATAAAGTCTCCTTATCTTAGACCAGACGAGTGTCTCAAGGTGATCCTTGGCTTATGCTCTATCCCCACTAGTGACCGTCCCTATGCTCAGTTGGATGATCTATACTCTTATATCTTCAACTCCGCTCACGATGCTCACAAAGAGTCTATAAAACTACTCTTCAGTATCCTTGTAATTCCTCGGACAGAATATGACAATTTAGGAAACTTCGCAACACCTGCTCTTCTTGACAAACTCCTCTTTTTTCCTTTGGGCCACGTCGAGCAAGTGCTAGGAAATTTTCTGTGTCTAGTCAGCCTACAAGGCGCCCAACGCCCCATCAAACTACTTCATGCATCCCTTTCTGATTTTCTTCTCGATATAAAACGCTCCGGGGAATTTTGCGCTGACTTGGGACTTGCTCATAAGGCTCTAGCGCGTGGATACAGTACCCTGGGATTGCAATGTATGCAAGACGGACAGAGTGGTGGTATACAAGTCGAACAATCAATAATGCCATTGGGACCTCACCATTGCTACGATCTTGCCGCAGAACATAGTGAGTTTGCATTCAAAAACGGTATCCCCTTCTACGAAGCCTATGCTCAGTTGGATAAGTTACACGGCCTCGTTATACCGTTCGCTCCCTTTTTATTCAAATGCATAGACTCCCCCAAAGTTCAGCTGCAATGGGAGTTAAATCGCCATAATATCACAGATTTCCGTAGCATTTTATGTCTTTTCGACGAATTTCGGGAAGAAGCCAACGTCAGAGTGGTCTGCACTGCAAAGCCACCGTTATACAAATTCCTCATGGACCAATCGCGCTCTGGCTTGCAGATACTCACCGGAGAGCTTCCCCAGGATTGCCGCGCTATACCTTTTCAAGCAATACCCGTTGACCTATAACATCTTGGACATTTGTTGACACATTTTAGCTGTCTATGCTGATACTGTATACTCGGCCTGTACTCACATCCCGCCTGAGTATGAAATCATTGATACGAGGCGTTATCCCAATGAAATGACATTACAATTGCAAAAAGGTAAATAATATTACTCCAAGTTCTAGCCGCAAGCGTGTTCCCCCTGCCAGGGCCGATGACAAAAAGGCGGGTGTTCCTCCCCCCTCTCTTGAATGAGTATATAAACCGGTTGAAATCTAACCTTTCATAAAATGCCATATATCCTCGTCTTTGTCGAGGGGCTCCAGTTTCAATCCCGAGCGTGAGTAGTCCATGAGGAAGTCGGATAATGGAGGGCGTGCGTTGCAGATTGACCACTCAGGTTGGGTCCTCCTATATTCGTCAAAAAGAATAGGAACCAGATGTGAATCTACGCTAAAGATAATGTCGAGCTTAAAGGAATATGCATCCAGAAAGATGCCCGGCAGGTTCTTATATACCGATAAATAAGGGGTCCAAGATAAAACCTTACGATGGACTTTATCCAAAGGCGCATATGCCTCATGGAGGGGCATATTGGTTTCAGAGGCGCGCTGACAGTGGTTCAACGCCATGTCATATAGGAATCTTAACTCTTCCGAGCCCACAAAAGAACCGTGTGATGGAAAGGAGCCAGAAAGTAGTTGTGGAAGACATCCATCTGCCAGAGATTTATGAACAAGTCTGAAGTCCGCGCAAAATTCTCCAGACCTTTTTGGATCGATAAGAAAATCGGACAGAGAAGCGTGATGCAATTTTATGGGATCGTGTTCCCCTCGCAGATCAACCAAAGAAAGGAAATTTTGCAACACTTGTTCAACGTGGCCGGGAGAAAACGAAAGATTATGTGTTTAGGAGAGCAGGTGAGATGATTGTCTTTGAATATTGTTGTGTGCTGGGAACTGCAAGAACACTAAAGATAAGTTTGACGGATGTTTTGTGGGCTTCGTGGGCAGAATTGAATATATGGGAATAAAGATCATCCAGCTGTGCATATGGACAATCACTAGAAGGGGTGGAGGATAGGCCAAGGATCACCTTGAGACATTCGTCTGGTCGAAGGTATGGAGACTTTATGTACTTCAGCACCGTCGCAGGATATACGAATCCTCCTGAAGATTTCATTACAAGTGTGCTTATTTGTGCAGTCGTTGGCCAAGGGTCAGGAAGGTGCCTGCCTAAGGGATGGTTTAATCGAATTTCCTTGAATTCTTTAGCTAAAAAAAGAAAGATGTTTAACATCACCATCGGCTCCTAGATTAAGCCTATAGAGTATCTTGTCAAATATCGAGTTGTTGAATGAAGATAATAGGTGTGCCTCAGGACGACTTGCGATGATGAAACGAAGTGGGAGACGAAGCTTGGAAATGGCATGGGCAACGAGTAACAGAATGTCGGATTGAATATCCTGATTGTCGCATTCGTCTAAACCGTCTACTATGACAAGTCTTGGAATCTGCAATCTCGAGAAATGCTCGCGAATGAAAGGCTTCCAGAAACTAGTCGCGCACAATTTATCGATTGGATCGACAACAAGCAATTGCATCTTCACTTTGTTCGACAATGAAAAGATACCCGGGTTTTTATTCAGGTTACTGGCAATGTGCGCACGAATGGGTGGAAAGTTCATAGCGAGCTGGTATGCCAAAGTGACGATCAGAGAATTTCCATCGCTTCGTCCAACGGCGGTGCGTGAAAAGAAGAAACTCGCAGCGTGGTTGCCTTTTTCTTGCATGATGAGCCCCAATTGCTGCATTAATGCCGATTTCCCTACTCCTGCTGGACCGTGCAGCCACAACAGAGAAGATGGCAATGATTGACTCTCGGATTCAACCCAATTTGTGAGCTTTTTGATAATTCCGATTCGCGTAGATGGATCACATTTGGGTGCGTCGAACCGTTCCTTGGCGTCGAGTAGACCAGCTAAAGCACTGTGGTTGTGAAGGATAGCCAGTACGTCTAAAGAAATTGTATAAAAGGTGGTTTACGCGATTTCTATCGTTGACACTTACCATCTTTACCAATTTTTCCTGGCGGAATATAGTTGTTCTGTAGCGCACTGCTGCCTAAGTGAGTATGTAGTTGTTTGGACACTGCGCTGAAGCTGCCTCCATTGACCACGACGTTGCTTGCATGATTGAAGAATGTCGTTTCTGCTTGCATAGTTGAGATGGGATGGATTTGAAAGGTAGGATAGATTGAGAAGCTACAACTGGGTTACAGCCATGTATTCTGAGGCCTTAGGGGATGCAGTGCAATCATGGCATGACTGAACTATAAACACATAGCCTTAGTGTTTGATGAGTCGGGAGACTTCTGGGTAATATTTTTATCAACACCTAATGGCTGCGCTGATACGTATAATAAAGCTATAGCTCTTCAAGCAATGCTACCCTTGACCCATAACATCCTGGACACTCATTGGCGGCACTCATCCAGCCCTCATTCTAGTATCTCGTTTTTTGCATTGTTGAAGTTGAGTCGTTCGTAGAACTTTGTACAAATTGCGTGCAACAAATAGGTGTGGTAAAACGGGTTTTTTGAGAGAGTGGGTTGACGATCTCTCAACACCACCAATATAATTACCGACATGGAAATCCTTCGATACAAAAGGGCCGAAGACGCAAAGGGGTAGTGTCACTTTTCATTTGTTGAATGGGTATCTAAATCGGTTGAAATTTAACCTTTTACAAAATGCCATGTATCGTCGTCTTTGTCGAGGGGCTCCAGTTTCAATCCCGAGCGTGAGTAGTCCATGAGGAAGTCGACTAATGAAGGGCGCGCCTTGCAGGTCCGCTGCCCGGATCGGGGCTTCACATGGTCTTCAAAAAGGATAGGAACTAAATATAAATATCGTTGAAAGTTTTCATGTGGCCTAAAGGAAGATACATCCAGGCCGATTTTGAGCGGATTTTTATATACCGTTAGTAAGTGGGCCCAAGGTATAATACTGTGATGGGCTTTATCCAAAGGCGCATATGCCTCATGGAAGGGCATACCGTTTTCAAATGCGCGCTGACAGTGGTTCAATGCCATATCATACAGTAATCTTAACTCTGCAGAGCCCACAAAAGATTCGTGTGCTGGAATACAGGCAAAGGAGCCAGAAAGTAGTCGTGGAACATATCCATCTGCCAGAGCTTTATGAACAAGTCCAAAGTCCACGCAGAATTCTCCAGACCTTTTTGGATCGAGAAGAAAATCCGACAGAGAAGCGTGATGCAATTTCACAGGATCGTCTTCCCCTTGCAGGTCAACCAAACAAAGGAAATTTTGTAACACTTGTTCAACGTGGCCGGGAGAAAAGGAAAGATATTTGTTCAGGAGAGAAGGTGAGATGGTCGTTTTTGAATAATGTTCTGTGCTGGGAATTGCAAGGACACTAAAAATAAGTCTGACGGATGTCTTGTGAGCTTCGTGGGCGGAATTGAATATGTGGGAATAAAGATCATCCAGCTGTGCATATGGACGATCACTAGAAGGGATGGAGGATAGTCCAAGGATCACCTTGAGACACTCGTCTGGTCTAAGGTATGGAGATTTTATGTATTTCAGCACCGTCGCAGGATATATAAATCCTCCTGAAGATTCATTACGAGCGTATCCATTTGAGCAGGCGTTGGCCAAGGGTCAGGAAGGAGCCTGCCTAAGGGATGGTTTAATCGAATTTCCTTGAATTCTTTGGTTAAAAAAAGAAAGATGTCATGTTCAGCGTCCCCGTCTTCTCCTAGATTAATGTGCGTATAGGATATCTTGTCAAATATCGAATTGTTGAATGAAGATAACAGGTGTGCCTCTGGACGACTTGCGATGATGAAACGAAGTGGGAGACGAAGCTGGGAAATGGCATGGGCAACGAGTAACAGAATGTCGGATTGGATATCCTGATTGTCGCATTCGTCCAAACCGTCTACTATGACAAGTCTTGGAATCTGCATCGTGGACCGCAATCTCAAGAAACGCTCGCGAAAGAAACGCTTCCAGAAACTAGTCGCGCACAATTTATCGATTGGATCGACAACAAGCAATTGCATCTTCACTTTGTTCGACAATGAAAAGATACCCGGATTTTTATTCAGGTTACTGGCAATGTGCGCACGAATGGGTGGAAAGTTCATAGCGAGCTGGTATGCCAAAGTGACGATCAGAGAATTTCCATCGCTTCGTCCAACGGCGGTGCGTGAAAAGAAGTAACTCGCAGCGTGGTTGCCTTTTTCTTGCATGATGAGCCCCAATTGCTGCATTAATGCCGATTTCCCTACTCCTGCTGGACCGTGCAGCCACAACAGAGAAGATGGCAATGATTGACTCTCGGATTCAACCCAATTTGTGAGCTTTTTGATAATTCCGATTCGCGTAGATGGATCACATTTGGGTGCGTCGAACCGTTCCTTGGCGTCGAGTAGACCAGCTAAAGCACTGTGGTTGTGAAGGATAGCCAGTACGTCTAAAGGAAATTTGTATACAAGGGGGTTTACACGAGTTCTATCGTCGACACATACCATCTTTACCAATTTTTCCTGGAGGAATATAGTTGTTCTGTAGCGCACTTTTGCCTGAGTTAGCATGTGGTGGTTTGGACACTGCAGTGAAGCTGCCTCCATTGACCACGACGTTGCTTGCATGATTGAAGAATGTCGTTTCTGCTTGCATAGTTAAGATGAGATGTATTTGAAAGGTAGGATGGATTGAAAAACTACGACTGGGTTAAATCCATGTGTTCTGAGGCCTGGGGGGATGCAGTGCAACTTCATGGCATGACTGAACTGTAAACACAGCTTTTATTGTTTGATTCGGGAGACTTCCGAGTGATATTTTTATAAACACCTACTCGACGACTTTCTGCTTCCTAGTAGTAAGATACTTGCCAATGAGTAGGACTCGCTACTTGCATATCTTTCTGAACAAAGCAATGATCTGCAAAGTCTGCTGAACACGCAGGCGATAACGATGAAAAGAAGACGACTGATTGGGGATAGTATGATGTTACGTTCTGAACCTGAGCTAACCCTTGACCCTCACATATCATTGCGTCATGAAAAGACTGAGCAAAGGGTCGAGCGCAGTGTCCGGAGACAGAAATGACAGGCAAATAGAAAATGAAGCCAAGCGGAAAAAAACAAATGGCATGTTCGCAGCAGGTGCTTACATAAGGGATGGATTGGGAGTTGTAGAGAGCTGATTCACATCGTGTTAACTTGCTACTCCTGGCAGACTATCTTATTGACTAGACCATAGACTCCGCCATTCAGTCCTATCTATTCGTTCGCCACAGACCACTTCATGCCCGGGGTTGCCCTCCTCCCCAACAACCCGCCCTCTGCCCCCTCCCACAGTAAGTGGATGTCACACAACGGCCACCACAAGTCTTCATCCGTCTCTTCATCCGTCTCTGTCTCTTCAGCTCCCACTTCATCTACTGCAAACGGCCAAAGGCTTCCCAACAGCAGCACCAGCGGTGGTCCAGGCTATGCGGACAGTCCCATCTCCGTTGCGGACATCAAGAACAAGGCAAAGGAGGGCGTCCACAAGGAGGCGCGCGGTTTCTCCGCCGTGACCCTCATCCGGAGCTCGCGCACCCAGGTTCTGCTTGCAAAGGACTACGAGGCCAAGGGCGACCTGCGGGCGGCGCTGGGATCATACATCAAAGCTGCGACCCTCGCCAAGATGGCCATGGATTCGCCAGAGTACATCCAGGAGTCCAAGGGCAAGAACAGCACGATCAGGAGGGAGCTAAACGACCTGCTTGCGGTGCGTACCGTTCGCTTGTATTCTATGTACATTCTGAGATCCGCTTATGTGTATGGTGACGATGACAGAACGATGCCCGTGATATCAGTGCCCGCACGAATGCTGTCGAGGAAAAGCTGAAAGCCATCGAAAAAGCTCAGGCTGCGTGCGTGTCCACTCTCGTCCCATGCTTTCTATTTCGTTTATCATGATATATTCAATGCAGTGAGGCAAAGGAGCAACCGGTAGGCGCATCCATCGCGGATCGCCTGCGCGCACTACAGGACAACGGGCTCTCGCTCGGCCCAACCAAGTTACGCGATCGGGACAGCTACACCAGCTCCAGCAACCACAGCAGCACCAACCATAGTCACAATAATAGCATCAACCTACCAACGCCCCCCGCTGCGTCTCCGCACTTCCCGTCAGTTCCGCAGTCTCCATATGCCAGCAGCTTTAGCGGGAGCAATTCCGCTGCCAACGCAAGCTCAAGTAGCAGCAGCAGTAACTATTACACTAACGCTAACGCTAACGCACCTCCGCTTTCCCCTTCCATCTCAGCATCTACATCAACGTCTTCACAGTCCATCCATGCCCTCGTTAACCCCAATTCATTCGGCCCGCCATCCCCGCTATCTACACCCAGCTCGTCGCCCACAACCTCGTCCGTGCTCAAAAGCAGTTATCCGAGTACCAGTGCCAGCAGTAGCATCGGTCGGAGCTACAGTAGTAGTAGCACCGGTGGTGGTAGCGGGAGCAGTAGCTATGGCAGCTACAATTACGACAAGGAGATCTCGGGATTCAATCAGGCATTCCCGTCAATCGACGAGCTGGATGAGGATCCGGCATTTAACAGTGCGCTAGCGACGCTGCCCTCTGTTCCAAGCGGGCTGCCTGGTGCTGGAGCGTCCGGGTCTCCCAAATCTAATACCTCAACATCGACGTCGACATCAGCCTATGCCAACCTCCCCGCCGTCCCGTCGCTACCTAGCAAACCCTCCAAGGAATTCCGCAACAGCAGCAGCAACGAACCAACCTCGCCTTCACCCCTCGCTGCGTTCCGCAACTTTACTGTGCCGATCGAGCGTCCGTCGAGCACGCCCATCTCGCCGACCGCGGTGTTCGCCATGTCGAGTCGGCCGCCGTCACCTTCGGGTGGAGGTGGGAGTGGTGGTGGAGGTGGAGGGGGGTACCCGATGGTGAATAACAGGTCGACAGCACCGCATCGCCCGTCTGGGCTGTCGAACGGGATCAGCAGCACCAGCACGAACGGAACGCCAACTACGAACGCCAGTGGAAGCGGGAGCGGGAAACCGCGGACCCCTATACCTGTGCGCAACACGGCGTTCCCACGCGAGCTGCAGATGTATTTGCAGGACCATAATGTGCTGGTGGTGGATGTGAGGACGAGGGAGGAGTTTGACCGTGAGCATATCAGGGCGAATGCGGTGGTATGTGTGGAACCTAGTGTGTTGATGCGCGATGGGTGAGTGACTTTCTTCCTTTCTTTTTTGTTTTTATTTTTGTTTCTTGGTGTGGTTCTGTGGATTGCGGTATGCCTTGTTGTTTGCTCTGGGAATTAGCGTGATTGGATTGGTTGATTTGAAATGTACCCCTATCTATTTTCTTTTTGCTTATTAAAAATATCCTGAGCGTACATTCTTTTACTGATTACTGACCAAATTTCTACGTCCTCGTCATTGATGCAGTGTCGACGCAGAAGCGCTTGAGCAATCCATGGTCATCGGCCCGAAACAGGAGCTCTCCCTCTTCGCGAACCGCGACAAATTCGATCTCGTCGCCGTGTACGATGCATCCTCCACGTCCTTCGCCTCCTCATCCTCATCGCATGACTCGCCGCTGGGCATCCTCGTGCGCGTGATCTTCGAGCGCGCGTTTAGGAAGGTGCTAAAGCGTATGCCGATGATGCTTGTTGGTGGGCTCGAGGCGTGGAAGCGCGAGATTGGCGAGGTTGGTCTGATTAGGGGCAGTGGGAGTACTCCTCCGGGTGCAGGAGGGGTTGGTATGGATATTCAGAAGCCGGTTCCAACGAAGCCTGTGGGTGTGGCGCAGAGCTATTCAAGTGGAGGTGTTGCGGTGAATATGACGGGCCAGCAGCAGCATGAAGTGTGGACGCCGCCGCAACAGCAGCAGCAGCAACATCGCGTGTCAATGTCGGTAGATCAGTCGGGGCACACACGGTTCGTACTTCTTTTGCGAAAAATAAAATACACGGAAGGTTAAAAGAGAGCTAACTGACAAATGGTAAACAGAGCACCTGCTGACACGGGATACAATGGTGCTAGTGGGTCAGACCGAGGGGACAAAAATCTGCAGAGACGCCCAGCGATGCTCCGCCCGAGTTCGGGCTCCATCTCGTTCTCGAGGAGCTTGAACGATGGCCCCTCCTCCTCTGCGAGCGGGATGGGTACCACGGTTCCTGGGTCGGTGTCCGTATCCGCTTCAACATCGACGTCGACATCAACGATCTCGTACCCCCAGTTCGCGAGACACATTTCATCGCCGCCTGTATCTGCATCGGGCGGGTACTCACCCTCGCCGGTCACGGTCTCGAGTGCTGGTGTGGTGACGAGCGCGAATATCACGTCCACGAACCCGTTCATCTCGCCTCCGCCAACGTCCGTGCCGTCGCCGTCGCCTTACGCGTACCCGTCACAGTACCAGTATGACATTGCGTCGCCGCCGCAGGCGTCTATTAACCCATCGCTGTCGCGCCGGCGGAGTGACTACATCGACCAGTCGCAGGAGGCTCTGTCGTTTTCGACTGGCGGTGGGAGCAGCAATGCGAGAGCGCCGATGCAGATCGATTACCCGGATTTGAGTGCGGGTATGGGTGGAATGAGTATCAGCGGCATGGGCAGTGCTGGGTTGACTGGTATGGGCATGGGCCGCATGGGGCTCGCGTCACCGCCGCCGAACGTGACCATCCCGCGCCCGCCTCCCGTTGCCGCGCCGCCGTCGGAGCGGCAGGACAACCGGCCGCGGGTACAGCAGATCACGGGGTCGAGCCTCAGCGGTTCTGGCACTGGTGGTCTGTATGCGAATGGGAGTGTCAACGGCAGCACGAGCGCACTGGTGCTGGGCGGGCCGAAGCCGCCGCGCATCGCGTCAGACTATCCGGTTGCCTACTGGCCCGAAGTGAATGTGGGCACGTCTGGTTTGAAGAATTTGGGTAATACGTGTTATATGAATGCCCCGATTCAATGTTTGAATGCGACGGTACCGTTCTCGAGGTTTTTCACTGGTGCGTAATTTTTGATTTGTGAGTGTTTTTGAAAAAAAGCTTTTTGGCTAATGAGTTTTTTTTTGCCTTTTTGCTTTTGCGTTTGATGATGATGATGATGATAGAGGGCCGATGGAAGAGCGCGGTTAATTATACCAACCCGTTGGGCACCAAAGGCAAACTGACGGGCGTGTTCGCCAAGCTGCTGCATGAGATGTGGGGTGGTGATTCGTCGTACATTGTGCCGACTGATTTCCGGGTTCGTTCTATCTCTTGCCTGACTCTCCTTTCCCCCACGTGCTTACATCCCGTATTCATCATCCAGCAATCAATATGTCAGCTCAAGTCGCAGTATAAAGGTTCTGAGCAGCACGACTCGCAAGAGTTCCTGAGCTTCCTCATCGACGGCATCCATGAGGATCTGAACCGCATCATCGCCAAGCCGACGTATACCCCGTCGCCGGAGGAGGAGGCAGAGCTCGAGCGGCTCCCGCCGCAGATCGCAAGCGACCGCGAGTGGAGGGCGTGGCGCTCCCGTAACGATAGTCTCATCGTGGACTTTTTCCAGGGACAGTTTAGGAATAGGCTGGAGTGTTTGACGTGTCATACGGTATGTTCTTTATTTTGTTCAATTTTGAATGATTGGAAGAAGGATGTCTGATCGATGGTGATGGTGGGTTGCATGTAGACATCTACTACTTATAATGTGTTTTCGATTTTGCAACTCCCTATACCCCACGCCAGGAGCGGCAAGGTGCCAATTGAAAAATGTCTGGATGCCTTCTTCAACGAGGAGGTGTTGGAGAAGGATGACGCTTGGTATGTCAAATTGGATGCCTCTTACATGGCATTATTGTTTACTTACATGACCCAAGGGACTGCCCGAAATGCAAAACCAAACGACGCGCCTCGAAAAAACTCTCGCTCGCCCGTCTGCCGCCGATACTGATGATCCATCTGAAGCGCTTTGAGGCGAACGGCCGGTTCTCCGACAAAGTCGACACGTTTGTTGATTTCCCGATGAAGAGCTTGGATTTGACGAATTATATGCCGCCACCGCTTGCGCCTGATGCGGATCGGTCGCAGTTGAATGGCGGGCAGCCATTGTCGCTGGACGACCCCCGGACGCAGCTACCACCGTATCGGTATGACTTGTACGGTGTGACGAATCATTATGGTTTCCTTAGTAGTGGGCATTGTATGTCTCTTTCCTGTTTATCTTTGGGTTATTTTTGGGTTTGACTTAAGGCTTGCGCTGCGAATAGATACCGCTTTCATTGCCTCACGAGGAGGATGGATGTACTGCGACGACAGTAGCGTCAAACCAGTGGATCCCAAACAAGTAGTGGTACGTCGTATCAAAATAATAAAATAATAATTTCACCGAATCTAATACAACCCGTTTATTCTATGTAGAACCAAAAGGCATATGTCCTGTTTTACAAACGCGTTCGACCCTAGAGTACAACTAGTTTATTCTCATATTTTCCCCCTTTCTATCTCTCTATTTCTCTCATTCTGCCCACTTCGTATTTACCCATACCTGCCCTCCTGACTCTGACCCAACCTGCAACGTCGATGTAGCTGTTTTATCCCCAAGCCATTTGTATACTACCCTTCGCATAACCCCTCTTTTTTCACAGTAGGAACCCACTCAAGGATATGTACTTTATAGCTAATCATTCGCCACACAGTACACGTATCGAAGCATTGACATGTTATGTCGCGTCGTGTCCGTCCATGCCATACAAAATACACATGCAACATCACATCACCATAGGTGATGGTGCTGATACCACAGGCGCCGCCGCCGGGGAAGCAGCCGCCGTATTCAAGCTCTCGCTCCACGTGAATTTGCACTGATGGCACATCCAGTCGCCCTCGAAGCCCTCCAGCCCAGGCAGTGCGTTCTCGCCCTTGGCCGCTGCGCTGGGGATGCGGTAAAACGCGGGCGAGAACTGGGAGTGGCACCGTCTACATACGGGTTCGGGTTCAGTGGGGATGATCATCGGAAGGTGGTGGTAGTACGTGGTGCTGCCGCCGAATTGGACGTCGTTGCGGAGGCTGAGGATGGTGTCGAGTCTGCGGGCCTTGCGCAGCAAAGCGTGTGCTTGTCCGACTGGCGCCTGCTTGTACGACCGGCAGTACACTTGCAGTGCAGTCTGTAGAGGAAGAATGAGGAAAAATAAGATGTTTTTTTAGCAAAGAACTGGGATAAACAAGCACATTGTGAACATACCTCGCCGCCTTCGTTGGTCTCGCAGATGTCATAGATGTCGCGTTTGCTATGATCGTGATCTTTGCATGAAACGATAGCGTTCATGCATCCTGTTTCGCCTTTGAAATTGACAGTGATTGTCGTATCTCGCCGACTACTCTTCACCTGAAAAAAACGAAAAAGAAATCGGCCAGTTAGTAGTGTAGACTTTGAGGCTTAGAAATGTTGATAACGCACCGGTTGGATCTCAAACCCAAACTTATGCCCCTGCTTCCACGCACAGGACGGATGGAATTCTTTGATGCAGTCGCTGCAGCGAATGGCGGCACCTTCCGTTTCTCCACACAAGCAGCATCTCTGGTTAAAATCGGTATTCATTTCTAGATAGTACAGGGATGGAAGAAGACAACTTACGGTAGTCCATTTGTGGCGGACAACGGTGTTGACCCCCTCGACCAGCCGCAGCCGAGATGGGTCCGTGAAAGAGAGTTCAGGCGTGAAAACAGCGCATAGAACGTGCACCCATCCTTGACTCTCCGTTGGTTTGCAGGCGCGTAGAAAGTTGTCCGCTGGCGGCCACGGCTTCTTTCGTCTGTCTTCGGGCGCAGAACGCGGGCAGAGCAAGCAGTCGGGATTCTGGGAGTAGATATGATTAGAGGTAAGTAAAATGGGATTAAGCTGGTGCTTACTATCGAAGCTTCCAGAGTTTCCTCGTTCTCGCAGAGTTCGCATACCCAAGCATCTGTCGTTGAATCGAGGACCGCGCCGCATGATCCTTTTTGAAAAATGAAGTCATAATTAATGATAGTTGACGACAAATGTATTGTAAAAAACAAAATCTTACCCGCATGTACACGGAATTGACATTGTTTGCATTTGAGCACTTTTCCTGGCGGACCCGTTCTTTGGCACCCAAGGCATCGGTTCTGAGGCGCGATTGTGATAACAGGCGGTGGTGTCGATTGCGCAGATATGCTTGTCTGGAAAGCAACAGGTGAAAACCACAGAAACTGTATAACATGGTACTGAAACGTACTCGAGGCCGTTTCGTCGATGGCCCAGCCAACGGCGTACCCTCCCTCTTCTCGCGCGTCTTCGTCGTAGGCACCGACTCCTCACGCAACGGCCGCACATTCAAATCCGCATATTTCCTCCAGTTCGTGCCGCAATTATCACACAGAATGTTCGTTGGAAGGCCTTTGGGGGCCTTCCACCACATCTTACTCTCGCGCGTCCGGCACGCGCCACAGCTCGGCGTCTTGGACGGCTGCGCGATGATCGACGACTCGTCGTCCGCGTGCCCGACGCGCTGCCCGTCGTTCGCCTCCGCAGGCGTCTTGTACTGCAATCGCACAGGTTTGGCAGGCGGGCCGGCAGCCTTACGTCTGCGGGTTTCTTCGCCCAGTTTCTCGGCTTTCCAGTGTCCGTAGAAGCGCACGACTTCGGGCATGCTGCGTGAGACGACTTCGTCGCGCACGGCGCGTAGCTCGGCACCGTGTTGTTGGATGGCATCTTCGAAGGCGACGACTTCTTCCCGGTTCCATTCTTTGTCGGTAACGGGGGTTTCGTACTTCTTCCACTACAGCAATGTGAGATTGAGTGATGTAAGAAAAAGTGCAGTGTGTTGTTGAGTATGAGAAACGTACCTTTTCTTGATGCATCGGAGTCAATTTGACGCTGCTCATGGTTCCCTCCATGATCGCCTCAGATAATTTCTTGACCACTTCTGTAAGCCAGTCCACGCTGGAGCGGATCTTTGGGTCTTTTGTAAGACGATCTTTGATCTCCTCCGCTGCATTACTCGCGTTAGTTGAGAACTCAACAAAACCCAGAGGTAAGAGGTTAAAAGGCTAACCTTCGGCCACTAAAAAAAGGAGTGGGGTAATTTAGTTATTACGTAATACGTTTTAAATAGCCGAACACGCACATTCGGACTCGGTAAGGTTGCTGAAAATACCCAAAACCTCGACTGTATTATCCAACCCTCGCTCTTCCATGTCTGTAAAGTATGTTAATAACTACAAATAAAGCGGCAAAAAAACCTCTTTACCTGGTGGAGGATTGAAGGGTTGTGGGTCCAAGGGAACATTGGCTTGGTATTTGGGGCCAACACGAGATGCAGTTCGGGGAAAGATGAGATCTTCGGGGTCTAATTAAGAAAGAGCGCCTTCAACTCTGCCCGATATGCCGCCCATCGTATCATACGCACCTAGAGTATCCTCTGCGACTGTATGTTGTCTATTGGAAAATGGCACTGTCAGTACCGAAGGGGATGCATATGCACTGAAGTGGAACACACCCGAAATATCTGAAAGGCCACATATTGAAATGCTTCACGGGAAGGTTTTCCTCTTTCTCGGCAAGAGATTTGTCCTTGCGTGGTCGGCCTCGTCCTCTAGCTGCTGGAGCGTTGGATTTGATCTTTACTTGGACGGGGGTAGCATGTCGGAGCTCATGGCTGTCGACCTGTTCCTCATGCTTCCGCGAGCAAGGGGCACAGGTCCAGCCATATCCACGAGATGGTTTGGCGATGAGCGGAGGTTGGACACATTTCATATGGAAATATTTCTTGCATCGGTCGCAGCGGACAGAGTCGGCGCTAGCAATGGAGTAGAGGTCGCGATTAAGCTTTATGTACGGTTGCGAAGGGGTCTGTAAGCTGGGATTTACCTTGGACACCATACCTGGCATGTATCACACAGTCGGATAGTGTCTGTGAGGTCTGGAATGACCTCTTTTTCTGCAACAACATATTCGTAGCGCGAGATGAGGACGTCCCGTATATGGTCAGGGACTGGAGGAGTGTGGGTGGATCGGGATTATTCATGATTAGGTAATTAATGGCACAAATTGGAAAGAAAGAAATTGGCAAAAAGGGTGCTTACGGTTGCGGACGTCATGGGAAGGAATGACCTCAAACTCTTTCTTTATGTATGGGTCAAAGAGGCGATTAAAGTAGAATCTGTCTGGTCGTTTCTTCCAGCCAGACAAGTCGGAAATTTTGTCTCTGTGGACCACGTGGCACTTGGCGCGTAGTTGATTGATGTCGCACACTTCCGAATATATGGCTGCGAGTAGCAGACGAGGGTCCGCCACTGGGCGGTCGCTCACATCGCTGGGACGATAATACCAGGCGAGACGGACTCGGGTGTACAAATAATTCATGCCTTCTAGACCTTTTGGTGCGTCCTCAGGGGGCAAGAATTGCATTATTCTCGCAACAGAGTAGGGGGTCCCGTCGCGGGAATCCCAACTAGGCGAACAGTATACATGGTCTTGGAAAAATAGGTTAGTGGTTGGAATGCATTTGTTGAAGCAGCAGAAGCACGAATTTACCATTGACTTTGACCAAATCTCCGTTTTTGAGATAAACGGGGTGGGACATGAGTGGCAATTGAGCGTCGCTGAGCTTCAAATACCCAGCGGAGACAGGAAAAATAGGGAGAGTATCGGTATTGTGGCAAATATGCAGGAATCAAAATTTAGATGAGGCGTAATATTATGTGGGAGGAAGGGAGAATACAAGGATGATGGAAGAGATTGATCTGGAGAGGAAGGTGGAGGAGGGGAAACAAGAGAGATTCATACTCCGACAGTGCCCATCAACGCAAACCTCGTCTCAACACTGCACCGCTATATGGCCTGCTTTCGATCAAAGTCGGGTCTGTCATGACTCTATGTCCTCTATGTATTTTATTTAGTGCGCGGAATCCATGTCATACACTAGATCCCATCATCGCAACGTGCACTGAATTTTGGCAAGAAATCGGCCACTTTAATCAGATTACAGGCAAAGTGGGGATTGGGCACAGTAGTACACTTCCACCAAGAATAGACATGTGCCACAGGGCCAATACCCTGCTGATGATAAATCCCACCAGACAGGATACCAACAGTGTGTATGGGGCATACTGCTAATAATGGAGGTGCTTCTATCTCAAAAGGTTTCGCCTCGACAATGGGAACGAGACCGGTTATACAGACAGCAACGGAACGGCAAATCCATGACCGTATCTGAAGAGCTGTTTGTGGAAGGTTTATTGCTTTTCGGGCCCCTCAAGCGCCTACGTGTTCGGGCACAATGATTGGCGAGGCAGCAGATGGCAGAAGAAAAGGGCATAGTGTGTCTGGTATGCTTTCAGACGGCTAGCTAAATGAAGGTGATCCCATTCGAATCGAACTCTGTGGCGAGCATTGAGTTTTATGAACGTCTCGAGTCCGGGGTCAATGAGGGCTCGGCATATTGGAGACAGGCACAAGCCAATGAGCTGCCGCTTAGTCAGGATTTGCCGGGCGGCGGAGACCCTGATCGGTCATGGATATTCCTTGGCGAGCACATTCACAAGGGGTGTCTCGTCAACTTGTACGACATCCACAACGCCGCTCTGGGGTCAAGCACTCTGCTACCCTCGATGCTAAAGTGGTTTGCCCAATTTCTCTCATCGAATACCCCTCCTCAATGGACTGAGGATCACTATACCAAGTCCTCCCTCGAACTCAGTGCCGAGAAGAATACCCAGGCCTCTCCAGTCCCTTCGATGAATACCCCAACCACCTCTACTGCAATAGATACCCTTCCTCCACCTGCAGTACAGAGCCTCTCTTCTTCCAACTCCAAGGCTCGTCGAAAAAACAAAAAGACTGCCCGTGTCAAGGGACTTAGCGTTCACTGGGCGAGCTTCAAAAAACGCATCGGCACCGGTACTGCGCCCGACAGCAGTTCGCTCTTCGGCGAGAGTGCTGTTGAGAGCAACTTTACTCGGAGGTTGGAAAGTGCTGAAACCTCCGACTATGTGGATGAGGTCGTGGTCGATCGTAACTGGTCAGAGGAAATCAAGAGTTCAATATCCCATTCCGAGCATGGAGGAAGTCCGGAGAAGACAACCAGCCACCCTCCAGACCGAGGGAACAGTGATCATGAGAGTATCGCAGACGACAAGTTCTGGAGTCTCTCCATGCCTATCACTTTCATGCGATATCGCGCTTGGCCATTGTTTATGGAGATATTTAGTTCGCGCTTTCTCGACGATAAAGCAGAGCAGCATTATGCCCAGGTGCGTTGATTCCTCCGCCGTTAGTTTGTAAACGTTGGTCTCATTTTCCGATATGACAATGTAGGAAAGCTGGTTCCTCAAGAAATCTTTGGCACTCTGGGCATCTCTGTGGCTCATCTGCAACTGGGTACTGGGATGCATCTTCATTCCTCATAACCCCATAGCAAAGCTCGATAAAGTGTTTTACTTTGGCGTACGTCCATCTTTCTCAACGGTGAAATCAACACTGATTGTACTTCTCCCAGGTGGCACCGTTCCTGAGCTTGCCCATTGTGTGAGTATTCTGCTAAATTTACACACGTACTGTTTTGCTCATATTCTACTAGGTTTATGGTGATGTATGACTGGCCGCGAGATCGGCCTTATTTTTACCAAATATTCCTAGTTGTTTCAATATGGTGTTGGTTCGTACACCCGCAAACTTCTTTGTGCTAATCCTAACCAGAATTCTAGGTCGTTTTATCAAGTCATTTTTATGTATGTTTTTGGGAGATTCTCTTCTTTTTCCCTGGCTTATCTTCGCCAAGTATCGTCTGTGGATTCTATACCGCACACCCCAATTGCCAGAACCGGGACTTCATGGCTACATTTTATTATACTTCGGTCCGTAATTTCACCCTCTAGCCACGTTCTGTGGAGCTGATTGTGTTTTATCCAGGCGTTGCAAACCATTGCACTCTTTGGGCTTAAGCTCAATCGATTTCCAGCGGCTTTGGGTGCACTTATCTTCATGCTGTTGTGAGTCACATTTTTCCTTCTGTCCCACATGCCTTTTCAAATGGGATCTGAAAACCGATGCTATTCATAGCGCGTCGATAGCTATTATACCGCACCGAAATACATGGGGCCGAAGTATGCATTTATCAAAATCTTTCGTATATACGCTTACGAGTTCCCTTAGGCATGATCAACTTTTTCTTCTTTCAGACATGTAAGTCGACATCCTGTGCTCCTGCCGTACTTCATTCCAGCTGACAAGTGACGCAGTTTTAATTTACGTACATTACGTTCGGGAAAGCGTGAGTTTTGTTCCGTTGGGGTTTGGTCATTGGGTCTTCTTAACAATTCAAATGGCCTCTAGTCTGAAAGACGGCTATATACGCTTCGGGATCAGCTAAAAATCCAGTTTAAGGTATACTCTTTTTAGAGTGCTGAACTCACTTGTGCAACCCTGCTGACATTGATGTATTTTTAGGCTACTCAGAAGGCTCAGATCAACGAACGAAAGGCATCGGATTCGAAACGGCGCCTCACTTCGTAAGTCAATGAACGTTTTCCCTGTGACAGTCAACACGTACATTGAAATGCTGATTGTAAATTATGATGCAGTTATGTGTTTCATGATAAGTTTATTTGACATCGGCCTGTCAGGCTTTTTTTTGCTTTTTTCTAATTTTGCTTGGGATAATTACAGGTGCGAGTACCATTGAACACAGCGCGTGAGTTATTATTTTTTTCTATGTGAGGTATCTATTTTTTGCGTTGCTAAACTTATGGATTCTGTAGTCCTTGCGGTTCAGAACATGGAGGCGTCGGGATGCGTTGCTAAAGACCAGGAAATTGAGTTCCACGCGCTTTGCGGCAGTTTGAGCATGATGTCTAAAGGTACGTCATATTATTCACAGGGTCATGTCCGAAGTACTTCCTTGCTAACCAAATGATTTTATTTTCTTGTCTTCGCGACTTTTAGTTTTGAACGATGTTCTGGACTTGTAAGTCCTTTTTTGTTATCGCGAGGTGAAAGAGGGGGTATATGATGTAATGACTACCTCTTTCGGTTTTAGCAATCGGATGGATAGTGGCAAGTTTGAGTCCGCTTCACGGGTATGTGGATCTTGCACTCGCTTTTATTTTTGGCGTGGTGGGTTTGAGCTGACCTGTGACATTGTCGTGGTCTTTTTTCCTTGGTGTGCGCAGCCGTATGGATTCCACCAGGTCATGCGATCGCTTTTTGTGCCCTTGCGGCTTGCGACCGATGCAAGAGGGCTGAAATTCGAAACGGAGCTTGACCCTAATATTGATTTGGTTGGTTTCTCCATTTGTCTACATTCGGCTAAAAGGTTGACTTATCGTGTAACTTGTGAAGGTTGCAAGGAAGGCAGCGTACAAGGCGATGGGCGAGTCCAATGAGGCAATTCGGAAACACATTGAGGAAACACCAAATGTGGACGGGGTGGTCACAGGCGACGAGACACGGCTGCGGCAGATTATAACCAACCTTGCTAGGTATGTCAATGGATTCTTCATTGTTAATTCGGAGTATTGTTGTTAAGTATCTGTTAAAACAGCAATGCATGCAAGTTTACGCCCTCTGGCGGGAAGCTATCTATCAAAACGCAGCTTATCGTGCCCAATATACCACCAGACGCGGATCCACTCGCGGACCCGCGCGAGGACCTGCTGAATGTTGCAGCAGCAGCAGCCGCTGATGCTACTAATAGCCAGCGGCCCCTTTCAACAGATTATCTAACCCAGCATAATATTCAGCATGGGAAGCCTCCAGCACCGCTAGAGATGATTGTAGTTAGAATTGAGGTGTCGGATACGGGCTATGGGATCAAAGCGCAAGATATGGCCCAGAGCAAACTGTTTTGTGAGTACTATTCTATGTTTAGGTTCTTGGCTTGGGTATTGAGTTTGGTTTGTTTGTTTTTGAATAGCTGCGTTCAATCAAACTGAGCAAGGAAGACAACAAGGTTTGTACACGGTTAAATTTTATTACACTTCGATTACCGGGACACTTATTTATGGATACTTTTTACTTTAGGCGGCAAAGGAACAGGTCTCGGTTTGGCGCTTGTTCGACAAATTGTCAAATTAAGCGGAGGAAGATTAGGTGTGCGGTCGAAAACCGGTGAAGGCTCGACGTTCTGGGTTGAGCTGCCTCTTGGAGTCGGCACGAAAACGTTCATAACAGGACCGCCTGAACTGCCTGATGGATCGAGTTCATCCGACTTGGACACTCTGCAACGTACCGGCGCGAGAATGAACCATCTGTCGGATTCCGCGGACGGTGTGGCGATGGCGGTCGATGCTGCTGCACGCAAAGCATCAAGGTCCAGAAAAATATCAAGGACATCCCGGTCGAACGCTGCTATGCAGGGAATTATGGAGCAGGGTATGTCTTTCCTGTCGCCTGTTGATCATTGAAACCATGCTTATTTTCTCATGACATTTGTGTTATTGTAGGCGGCCGTGTAGAACTCGTGTTGCGGGAGCGTGCCTATAGCCGTGGGACCAGCCCGACAATCGCGTCTCGGCCGAAAGATAGTGTAATAGCGGTGGACGCTTCGCAAGCGAGTGCTTCTAGCAGTGCAGCCATACCTGAGGATGTACCGACTAAACCGCCAGAAGAGTTGTCTGATTGCGTTACACCGAAGCAACGGCCCTTGTCTCCGGAGGGTTCGTCTGAACGGCCTAATCTTACAATACCCATTCCTTCGAGTTCAGAAGGCGGCGGGGGCGGGAGGATCCAGCCAATACGGAGACCGACATATGTCCAGCTGCCATCTCCCAAGAAGTTTACGATGGATGAGGAGAATGACGGGCAGCAACCACTACCGACCGAATCTGCGGGTTCGAGCTATTCTCAGCATTCGAGCGACTCAAAGTCATTCAACAATTTGAAAATGTTTGACAGCAACTTTATGCGCGGCAGTCCGTCAGCTTCATTTACTGCTCTCAACATCGAGCCAGGAATGCCTGTGCTAGTGGTGGACGATGACCAGCTGACGCGGACACTGATGAAGCGCATCCTGACGCGTCTAGGTTGCACGGTGTCGTGTGCAGAGAATGGCGAGGTTGCACTAGAGATGATTCTGGGGCAGAAAATTGCGTTGGGCTCGACGCCGTCGAGCGATGCGTCGGGCAATGCAGGCCCGATTCTAGAACAGCAGCAGGAACAGCCTGTGTTTGATGAGGGAAAATATGCGGTTGTGTTTTTAGATAATCAGATGCCTGTTATGTCTGGGCTGAAGGTGGTGGAGAAGATGAGGGAGTTGGGGAGGACTGATTTTATCGTTGGGGTTACAGGTCAGTTTTTTGGCTTTGATTCTGGCGAGGGTCTTGTGCTCATACCTTGTGATCGTTCCTGTTGCAGGAAATGCGCTACTTTCTGGTGCGTCAATTTCGCATGAATGTTGCGATAGCTTATCTTTGAACGTGAATGCTCATGTATACTTCTTTATTTATATAGATCAGGAGGAGTATTTGGAGGCTGGTGTTGATCGGTATGCCTTTCCATCTCATTTCTGATGTTTTATGACAGCTGACCGGGATGTGTAGTGTACTAACGAAACCAGTTCTGGAACGGAGTCTCAGAGACATATTAGTTCTTGCTGATGAAAAACGAAGAGGTGTTCAAGAGGGAAAAACGCCATAATCTTGGCATGGACTCATGGGGCTCTCTTCTATCTGATGCTATACGAAAATTACGGGGTTTATGTGGTTAGCAAACGAAATAACGCTCGTCTGGTCATCTCATCCATGGGTAAACGTCTTTTTTTGCTCCCTCCTGATCCTTTTTTTATTTTAATGGGAGGGTATCTGATGATACAACTTCGTACACATTCGCTTTTCACACTACAGGCAAATTATATACATATTTTAGATAGTTATTTATCATGGCATCTTCATCTTGTGCATTTTTTCTTCTCTGTCTGCTTTTCGTTTTCTTACATAGGCTTTCTGTACATTTTACTTACACACGGGATTCCAAAATGTATACTATTCAATGGTCGCGACTATTGTTTATGCGTTAAAGGAAGCAATATAAAGAGTGCCGTTGAAGGGACTCATTGTCGGATTTAGCCGAGTGCGAGGGTAAATGGTTGGGAGTGCCCCTTGACTTTATCCCAAACTCTTCCATCATCATGTCAGACTTGCCAGAGGGCGACATCCCCCAGACCACCACCCCACCTAACAACACACTCACCCCTCCAAGGTCTCCACCGTCGGCGGACGCGATAGAGTCAGGTCTGTCTTACTTATTCGTCTACTTTATCAGGGTTTCCGCTCAACTCTCGTTCTATCTACCCTTTATCTGCATCGTTGGTAGAGCTCAAGCTGTCGAGAAAGCGAGAGAGGGAAGTGTCTGTTGAACCGGTGACAACACCGTCAGCGACGAATGTGAGTGGCCTCATGTTGCAGTTTATGCTGTGTTCGAGTTGAACGCCTGACCTGATTAATTCTCGCAGGATACCGATCCTCTGCTCCGCGGAAGAAAAGACACAGCCATCCCTCTAAAGAAGAACAGGCGACATTTGGATCCCACTGAAGAGGAGGAAGACGGTGGCTCCGGCTCTGGATCTGGATCACCCCCCACACCCGCTGCACTCGCATCGCCGCGTCAAGAGATGAAGCGCAAGGTCCGACAAATATCCCGGGGCGTTGAGGATATCAACTGGAAAAACAAAAAGCTCAATGCGTCGGAGAAGGATGTCGAGCTCGACGCCGATATCGATGTGGTTGCGCCCAAGCTGTCGAGCCGGCAGGAACATGCGGCCCAGGTTGCTAGTCAGCAATCCATTGATCAGGATATTGAAATTGCGGAAGAGGACTCGCCACCGAAGACTCCTGAAGACTCGGCGCTGTCACAGTCAGTCCAGGATGTGAAGAGCCAGGATGCGACAATGGCCACCGAGGCCCCGTCTTCCCAGGAGTCTAATCACCTCAGCGCAGGCTCCACCGAGAATAACGACAAGGGGCTGAAGCGCAAATTCCTCGAGCGCGGTACCAGTCATGGGCCCCCAGAAAATGGAGAAAGCACAAATCATGTCTCCGAACCTCTGAAACGTCCTAGGGACGAATCTGACAAGGATGATAACCCTAGGGAGAGTAAGCGCCCCACTCCCCCTCCATCACCTCCCAGGCCGTCGCCACCGTCTCCCAAAGTACCCAAGAAGGTCAGTGCTGTGTACATGAATCTTTTTTTAGAATCTTCTGACTCTTTTGACTCTATCTGACTTTTCTATGCTATACAGAGTGGTTTTATGGCATACGCGTCTACAAGCTCTCCTTTTGCGTCTGTGAAAGGGCAGAATCTGTTTGTGTCTGGGAAAGGCACGAACACACCCCCAGCTTCTAGTAGCCCGGCAACATCAACAATGTCGACACCGGCTATTGAATCCACCTCCACTTTCGGACAAACTTCTTCCTCGGCTGTCGCCTCCGCTGTGCCATCCCTATCAGCTGTATCTACAGCCACACCAGCTAAACGCACGGGCTTCGAGGCCTTTGCCTCTTCGTCATCGCCATTCGCGAGTGCCGCTGCGCGCTCCCATTCGCCTGTTCTCGGCTCCGTGTCCAAGTTAGGCGCCAATGCCCTCTCAACGCCTCATAAAACCTCATCGGCGCTGAATTCAAATCCTAATCCGTTTGCGTCTTATGCGGGTCCGAGCCATGGATTTGGGCTGCCTTTGCAGAAGAAGGCACGGGCGGGCTCGCCGGATGGGTCTGGGCGGAGCTCGTTGGAGAGGACCGGTTCTGCTGGTATCTTCGGTGGCAGCGGAGATTCTGGAAAGGGATCAGATGATGGGGATGAGGAAGAGCAGGAAGATGGCGGTGCTACTACCTTTGGAGAGAGGTTGCGCGCCAGCAAAAATGGCGCTGAAGAGGGAAAGTGGGATGAAGATAATAAAGTTCAACTGGAAGAGCAAGACGGTTTGTTTTCTCCCTGTCTTTGTTATGAATTCTTGAACTCATGGCAATTCTTATATAGTTATGACTGGAGAAGAGGAAGAAGAGACTCTGCATCAAGTTCGCGGTAAATTATTCTCTTTGCATGAAAACTCGTGGAAGGAAAGAGGCACTGGCCTTTTAAAATTAAATGTCAAAGTTGTTGACGGAACGGGAGCTCGCTTGAGTGAGTGTTTCTTTTATAGTTGCCTTTCAGACCTTGTTGATATGGATTTTGCCAGTCATGAGAAAAGATGCAGTGCACACTTTGCTATTGAATATCACCCTATTCCCCGGAATGCGCTGCAGTCTTGCGCAGGATCCTAGATATATTCGTTTCAGCGCTATCGAAAACGGAAACGCAACTACATACAATCTAAAGGTGCGATTTTGGTTGCTTATTCAGTGGTTTGTATGCTCAATATTTCATTTTGGCAGGTTTCGAATGCTAAAATTGCTGCCGACCTCCTCGAAGAAATCAACGCCAACATCCCCTCCTGATTATTTGCTGCTACAGCCGAGGGATTCACAGTGGCGCGTGAACGTTTGCAGAGTATTTACTGACTTGCGTGAGGTCTATAAGTCTCTACTACTAGTGGTATAACATATAGGTCCTTTATTGTTTTCCCTCTGCCCTCCCTTTCATGTTTCCTTTTGCTCTCAGTATTTTGTCGGTGCTATCCTCGACTCACTGTTCTGTATTATGTGCAACCCAGATACTACTTAGCTCTTACTCACTTTCATACTGTGCTATCCTTTTCGAAGGCGCGTTCATCACGAATATTCACGACGTTTACAGTGCTTCATTGTCATGTTTTTATATCCGGTGTATGGAGTCCGGAAACTTAACCACGTATTTCATTGCAATAAATTCGCACGGCTGTGCTTAACCACACAATATTAGACACATGCCGTCGTGTCAGGCTTACAGCCCTCTCACTCCTCGCCGTCTCCCACTCTGCGGTGTAAGATAGATACCCACCGTTCTAGTCGCTCTTTTGTATATGCTATAACTACCAGAGTTGGCCACTCGTCTCTCGCGATCACTCTCTCTGCAGCGCGTTGGTACTTTGTAGTTTAGCCCAGGAAGTGCCGTTATGGATCAGTCGTCTCTGGTCTACGGCGCGGTCATCCTCCTCTCGGGAGGCATAGCGTCGGTGAGTTTCACTGAGAATACGCGTTTGAATGATGACAACCCTTCATCCTTGTTCTTCGAGTTGCGGGTCGCCCCCTTTACGAGGGTTGTACGCCATGACCAGGACGACAAACTTGGGTCGGGGTATACATACCCTGGACTGAACAATCATTCTCTTACTTTTGCTACACGTAACTTGATTGGATTGACTTATCTCTATCTACCAGCTGTATACACTTCTTGTCCTTTGGTCGCCACCACCGATAATCACCCACGACTCGGAGAAAAAATACCTTTCGAATGCATCTCCCAAGAAGCCTCTTCCGCTGACCCGCCTCGCCGATCCGAGCACAGTCGACTTGACCATTGTCGTGCCCGCATTCAACGAGACCGAGCGTCTGCCCGCGATGATGCAGGACACGATACAGCATCTTGCCTCCGTTTCAGCTGGTCTGGAGCACAAACGGACATATGAAATCCTTGTGGTCGACGACGGGTCGAGCGACGGGACCTCGGTGACCGCGTTAGAGCTCGCGAAGAAGTATCCGCAAGCAAATATCAAGGTGGTCACTCTGGAAAAGAACATCGGCAAGGGCGGCGCGGTGAGGCACGGGATGCTATATGCTGGCGGAGAGCGCTTGTTGATGGCGGATGCGGATGGTGCGAGCCGGATTCAGGATTTGGAAGAGCTGTGGAAGGCGATGGATAAAATTGCGCCGGATAACGGCCCTGGTGTTGTCGTTGGTAGCAGGGCGCATCTCGTCAAATCAGAAGCCGTTGTAAAAGTGGGTGGCTTTATGCTTTACAATCTTTTTGATTTGGGGGGCATGCTTTCTGACTTTTTTCCCCGCCAAATAGCGTTCCCTGCTTCGTAACATTCTCATGTACGGACTGCATACAATCCTCCGAATAGTCGGCGTTGGCCATATCCGCGACACGCAGTGTGGTTTCAAGTTGTTCTCCCGTTCAGCAGCGCAGCAGATATTTCCGGCTCAGCACCTTCCGACTTGGATCTTCGACGTCGAGCTCTTGCTTCTGGCCAAGCAGCTCCGTATACCAGTCGCCGAAGTTCCTATTGAGTGGCACGAAGTTGCTGGGAGCAAGCTGAACGTCGTCACCGCTTCAGTGCAGATGCTGCGTGACTTGCTCATCGTCAGAGCGAACCATCTACTTGGGCGATGGACTGCATACCCTGCAAAACAAAAATCGGAATAAATTATTATTTTAATACCAGGTCTTTTTTGTACGTAGCTTCATACCTTTTTTATAGAATTTCCTAGGGACTTCTCAGGTTAACCGTTTAGAGGGCTCGAAGCTTCCTTTTCTTGAACTTGAAGCAGTGTTGCAGCTTACGGCTGCTGTCAATTAAATGGACTCCCTATCTCAGTCTGCTGACGTTATGGTTTCTTTCATTCAGCTCGGTCGTGTTTTCAAGCGACGATCCTGCGTGATTCCATGTCGTCATCGACTTCTCTGCTCGACGTGCTATTCTCTCACTATTAGGTCCCATACAATGGGACGTCAAAAATCCTATGACAAATTTGCCTTGGCCACCTCACCTTTAACATTGAATTCTCTGTATCATATGGCCTCTACAGCAGCGGATCACAAGTTGACTTGACCCTTGTCCACTTTCTCAGCTTTTGAAATCTCCTTGAAGAAAACACTTCTCACGAGGAGCGGAAGATGTAACGAAACCAGTTTAATGAATTTATTGAAATGCGTATGTCGTGTTCATTCGCTATGATGCACAATGGGAATTATTAACGATTTACGCTCACATGCACTTCCAAGCCGTCTCTTTTGCGTCAAACACACCCCACCTAATTGATGTACCCGAGGCTTGGTTTCCCATGTTAATATACACCTCCGCGTATAAGTATCCCGACACTTCACTGTTATGGGTCAAGGGACTTTTACAAGTTCTTCCCCTGTGGTCAGTAAAGACGAAGAGACTGTCGCCTTACAGAGCATCATGCGCGTCTTTGTTCCTCTAGTCTCCCTCACTTCTCTGGTACTGTCAGCCGTTGCCAGTCCTCTCAACGGCGAAAACTTTATTGCGAGGCGCGATATTAGCCAAGGTGTGCATTGGAGTTATTTTCTGTCATGATGCTTGTTCTAAAAGCTGTTGGACGATACAGACCTGTTCAATGATCTTGCGTTTTACTTCCAATGTTCGTCCCTCCGTTCCTCTCACATGCCAATGTATAGAACTCATATGTTTATTGCTATGCGCAGATGCCGCCTCAGCGTACGCAGATTCCTGCCCTAAACCCAACGGCAACTCGTTGGTCCTGCAGTTCAGCCAAAAAGTAACCGACACACAAGGGTTCGTTGCCCGAGACGACAATAGGAAAGAAATTGTTGTTTCTCTTCGGGGAAGGTGCGTCAAGAACCACAATTTTTATGTACATATTTTATGTTAATACATGGCATAGTGAATCGTTTACCGACGCTTTAACGGACATTAATATTTTATTGTCACCATTTTTGTCGCCTGGTGTGGATGCTCCGTGTACGTACCCTAATATTAAGAAACGCTCCAGAAAAGCCTCGTTGACCGCTTAACTCCTTTTCTGCACCACAGTGGGTTCCCTTGCTCACAGTGGTTTCTTGATAGCGTAAGTCTTTCGCATACATGCCTTTGATCAAAGACGCCGACATATGTCTTCCTTTCTCTCTCTATTGTTTTCCGACGCCAGATGGAACTCTGTGGCGCACCTAGTTATCTCGACAGTCCAAGCTGAGCTTTCTGCCCATCCAGGGTACTCCCTCGTTTCTACCGGCCATTCTCTCGGAGGAGCGTTATCCAGTTTAGCCGGGATATCCCTACAACAAAACTTCCCTAACAGGCGAGGCTCCTTCCTTTCGTTCTAACAAACAGTCATTTGCTGATTTTATCTCATTGACTAGCAATGTAAGGATGTTCACGTATGGCCAAGTATGTTCAACAGGTTCCCTTAACTGGATCTATTTTCTGAACTTCGAGCTATTAGCCCCGAACTTTTAACCCCATCGGGGCTGCCTTCATTAATTCGCAGTTCGGAGACCAGGCATTCCGATGTACGTTGGTCCGACAAGTGGCAATTCATGATACTGATACTCTTCTTCATGCAGCTGTTCATACTACCGATGGGTATGTAACTACATGTATCTGCAAGTCTAATTAATGAACGAATGAACGGCTACAGAGTTCCGACCTTGATTCCCCGGATCCTCGGCTACCGACACCATGGTACGCTCAACGGAATTGCATCTTATTTTAAACCGAAGAAATTACTGACTGTTATCTGCGTACATACTTGTAGGTATCGAATACTTCCAGTCTCCTGACCCTGCATCTCCAGCGACGACAAAGAAATGTGCGGCAGACGGCGAAGACCCCACCTGCTCGGACTCTATCCCCTCGCAAGGGCTCGATGACGCTCATGGCACCGTACGTTTTCCTATTCGATTGTGATGATGCCGTCCGCAGCTGACTTTTTCGTGATCTTTTTTAACGACAGTACTACAACATCTCATCTTCATCCCGATTTTGTTCGTAAAAAGGGTAGTGTAAGGGTTGGTACTGGAATTTGTTGGGAAATGTGTACCGCATTAACGACCGATAATCCAAAACTCCAGCTCAAGGATGTTGATGATCTACTTAAATAAGATATTCAGATTGCAAGCATCGTCCGTCCCAAAGCACTCGTTGAATATGAATCATGACACTTTATGTGTTGTGTAGACGCTTCTGGGGTATGATTACTCAGTTTTTGATGGTGGTGTTTTTTAATGGCGACTGGTCAGCATATGTCAAGAAGCCCTCCTTCGCTGTGACACTCGCCTATATATATTTCTCTGTCAGATGCAGGCTCTGTGATTAGGAAAGAACGGAAGACGCCGAAAGGAAAGAGCCCACTGCCAATATTGCATGAAGGACGGATTCCTATGCCATACAGACAGAATTACAGACAGAGCACCGTTGCACGAAGAGGTGAAAACGTATCGTTTCTTGTGTAAATTAGTACAGAAATATTCTTGATAAGGTATGTGTAGTGATTCCAGATTTTTTGAAAACCATTGTAAAAGCCGACATGAGGTGAATGGAAATTGTTACGGAAACCTGCGAGGCCGTTCGCCTGTCCAGCCAGAGCGTGCGTCTTGCATAGATACCGCGTCGTGCTGACGCCGACGTCGCCGCCAGTAATAGAATGCCATGACAGCAACGGCCGTAAGGCCCAGACCCAAGCCTACTGTCAAACCTACAGCTTGAGCAATCATCTTTTTATTCGAGTGCGCCGTAAAAGTTGACGTCGTTGGGCTTGCTGACGCGGATGTACTGCTTGCTGTGGTGCTGAATGTCGGCAAAGCTATCGAAGGTGGTAATGATTGAGATGGCAGGAAAGATGTGATTACACTTGATTGTGAACAAAATTAATCAGTTTTAAAATAAGTTTTGCTTGAAGTAAAAATGGGAATACGAACGCGTCTGCTGGGACTGCTATGACGAGAGATTGCAGATCGAACCGTGTAGGCGTCGAAGAGGGAATGAAATTAATGGTGAATTGAGAAATACTGTTATCCGGGAGATTTATGACCGCAAGGGAACCCAATGACGAGTTGAAAAGTGAGGACACAACGATGCCATTTGATGACATGGTTACGTTTACAGTTGCGTTAGATGAAGGGAGTGTTGTAATGCCGAGTGAGAAGGCTGGCAAAAAAGACTATTCAATACCAACGTCGTCACCCCGATGAACGAAATAGTTTATACCGCTGAATTGAAAAAATAGTTGAGGTATTATGTTGGAAGATACACTTGCTGGCCCAAATGTAGAGACCACAGTGGAAGCGGGATCTGTAGAATTAGAAAGTTGCCTGAAATTTGAAGTAAGTAAAACGTGTAGTAGCATGATGCAGAGTCCCAAAATATTTACCATGCCCCAGCGCATCCCTGCGGGTTATTAGACACGGTAGTCGCATTGCAGAGAAAAGGGGTATAGATGATTTGTGGCGATGTAAGTGGTATAGAGAGGTTTTGCAGTTCTTGAGATAACGCAGGCCGTGCAACGTTCAGAACCAGCAGGAGAAGAAGAAATCGAGGAAAGACATTCCATGTCGCCAGGATAGGGTCAGAGATGCGCCCTGAATGCCCAAAGGTCAGCATCCAGGGAATGATGTCAATCGGCGCGCCAGAATGAAGTCTCCTGACCAGGCGATGAGGAGGGAGAAAATAGGAAAGAGGCAAGTGTAATGTTGTGGGGAAAAAGACACAACAAGGTGCTGTAAGAGAACCAAGGAAAGGAATAGAATTAACTAGGGAGCCTGTAATCTATTGCCTTGGAGAGAGGATGGTCGTCGTCAACTGTCTCGTGAGCACAAGAGACAAGCCCAAGCGACGGAAGTCGTTATCCTGTGCGACCGGAGTTATAAGGACTCGGGATGTGCTCGAAGCTTGATCACCTCATGACCGTCCTTTCCCCATGCACATGCCTTCATATTCATTATGAGGAAGTCCCTGTGTGCCAATCAGTGACATATCTTACCACTTCATGACACTATATGGTTGGATACGTGGGCCAAAGGTGAAACACGGTGCAGATAGGTGCCAGTCCTGTATGTGGTGCTTATTTTAGATGGACATTCGACGTTGAGAACAATGTCAGTGTCAATCGGCCCGCAAAGTGGTAACCATTTCATCAAATTGGCATCCAGAATAGACACACGAGCCATTATTCGTGATCCACGCCACTGATTCGGTAATACTGATGAACGGGAGTGCAAAGCTCTGAAAAGCAATGAAAAGGCGTAAGAAATGAGTATGAGCAAGTTTGGCAGAGGACATGATAACATGGGTACTTTGGATCGTTCTAAACGCATATGGCCAGGCTTCAAAGGGTTCAAGAAGGATTTTTGACTTTCCAAGCTTGGTTTAAAGGAAAGGATTCGAAAGAAAAATGAAAAACAGAATCGTGATTGGTGAGGGTCATGATCAAACGCACACGCTATGTAATATCCCACCACTTAGATCAGATATCACTTAATGATTGTTACTCTTTAATAGTTAGGGCGTCTCTATATTAAAGCAGGTTATCGATGGATCTGGACTCCCAAGTTATGCCCCTCCCAAGCACCTGTACCACATTAGGGGGATCGTCTTGCGGTGTCTTGTGGTTGTAATTACGCCTCGGCTAGTATGTAGATCGCCTCCACAAAAAAAATGATACCTTTCAAGTACGAGCTCAACACTTTTCTGGATTGAGCCAAAATTGTCCTACCTGACAACGAAAGTACTTCTTCACAAATCTGTCTCCTTCTCCTATCATTCGAACGATGGGATAAATGGCCTATACAAGACTATATAACTAAAGTAGCTAGTTCGACATCACAACGTTATTCTTATTCTTGATAGATCTCACTGCGGAATAAGACACGCTTTGAATATAGCAGCCTGAGTGTTAAGCTCGAGCAAGATCGAAGAAGAGCTGAGAATGCTTAAACGATTGTATACGCACCAACGTTCCCAGGGTTTTGGTAGGGTTTGGTCTGATCGTAGTAAATCCTGGAGTCTCCAAGAGTTGGAATTGAAGAAATTGCAAATGATTGTAAGCCAATAGGTCCTGGCTATCTAAAATAAATTTGATGATGTGGATTTATTTTACTTACGATTATCAATTCGAAAAATTTTCATCGGTATACGCGATTTGAGGTTCCACCAGAATCAACCAAAATCAACATGTTGGTCTAATCTTTTGATCTGAGGTAGAAGACATCCATGAGGTTTGTCCAAGTTTCTGGGTCGACCTATAGCATAAATGTTATAAATACGATGTCATGCTGCGAAAAAGATTAGAGTTGACGATGGGCCAGATGGGCCATAGTAGATGGTGACCATGTTGAACGTCAGGTAAATGTCGTTCGTAGGTTCGAATCAGGTTTGTCGACAAATGCAGTGTGCTCTTTCAAGAAGCCTATGGGCCTCTTAAATTCGGAATCACCGCAGAGCGGTAACTTTCATATGGATCCTAGTGAAGACTGGAAACATGAAGGGAGAAAAAGGGTCAAGGAAGGCTTACTAAGAGGCTCAAGCGTGATTTCGGGTCATCATCGGACCTTGAAATCACAGTCGGCTATCATGGCCAAATGACTGATCATTCAAACCTTGTTCAAACCAACTTCAAACCAAACTTTTAGGCTAAGTATCAAGAAGGCTGAAGGCAGGATAAAGACGATGGTATTTTGCCCTTCATATTTGTGCCCCTTGATTCGGGTATTGTCTTTTCGACCTGCATGTTCAAGTCGCAAAAGGCGACGTTCAAGGTGTATTGAAATATGGGACTTGAACATATTTCTCTCCACACCTAACCACACTTATGGATGACCTCAAAGATGACCTCAATACGCAAATAATAAACAACGGCTCTTTGACCACGAGAGTTCGTTACCGCCCAGCATTTCGAATGGAATGCCTTCATCTTTCTCTTGAAATTTTAATTGTATTGAGCTCATTGAGTTGAGGTTGATTTAACCAGGTAAGCAAACTGCTGCTTATCTTGGGCCGAGATTTAGAAACTCGCCATGTCGTTGGACGAGCAATCTCGGAACATCCAGTATTTGGTTGCAGTAGTTGTGAGCTTGTGTGGGGTATAGGGGTTACATATACCAATTGGGGCGATCAACGATCACTTCCGCGATCACTGTTTGTACTAAAACGGAACCTTGTCGCGACTCACGCGTCAAAGCCAAACGATCCTTCGAACTATTATGACAACGAGGAAGGATACCAATGGGATACCAGGATTCCAACGGATCTCCAAGAACCTCTTGCGTGCTCTCTCACCAAACGGCAAACAGTCATCGAATATGGATTCAAACAGATCACTGGCCCGCCTGCGGTAGCCTAGTCGCACAGTACTAGTATATTTTCTGCCCTCCAGCCCTGATGCAGGTGACAAGAAGTGACCATGAAGGTTGAAGCTACAGACGAAGGAGCAAAAAATGTCCAAAACAACTCAAATATTACACACATAACTCCCCCGGGAACATGAAAAATAAGACGTCGAAGATCAGCGAGAAACGAAGCACTAACTGAGGCTAACCAAGGAAGCGGAGGCTGAGGCGGGACGGTATGTCGCCTGTATATCGCCATACACGTGTCCGAGACAATATGGTGCGCGACTCGCGAGTGCTTGGCTATTCCGCGAGTGATTCCAGACTCCCTCCAGAGGTAGATGGACACGTTTCTGTCACGTATGAGTCCTATGAAGGCCTCGAAACTCAAGCAATCTGCGGTGCCGTCGAATGCGATACAGGTGCATCTTCCTCGACTTTAACCAATATAGGCGCTTCCACGCCAAATCTCTTTCCCAAGCGGTCTTATAACGCCAACGTTGGGATAGTTCACAGGGGTTTCTCCCGATATTATTCTATGAGGTGATTAGATCGCGAATTTTGTTAATATATGCGTGTTTGTCGCTGACTTATTAGGTGTTTCTCTCGCACATATCCTATTTGCTATCTACCGATCGCCAGCACCAGATAGAATGATGGGGAGGATTTAGGAAATACCTTGCCAGTGATTGGTTCAGAAATACGTCATCCGTGAGTTTTAGGTGTTGGTTTTCATCGCATTATAATTTTCGTAAAAATAACCTCTTCATTATAGCGTCTCCCGTTCCTGTTTTATGCACACTCTGGATGTTCAAGATAGTTTTGATACGTTGGATTATTGAATATGTGAGTTTTTTGTTGCATCGGTATCATGGAGTACACTCTTCTCATGGTGTTCATCGGACTTCTACGACTGCAGCCTGGAAAATGCCTTAGGAAGTTCAAACCTTAATTCAAAGGTTAACTCTTCAATCAAACCCACTTTCAAAGCAGGCTGGAACAGCGTGAGCGACATTTTCCCAAGTTTGGCCATGTTACATATTCCCAAGCCACGAGGGCCGCCATCACCATTTAGAAGCAAAAGAGCTATCTCATAATATTCCCATGCGCTTACTCGCGGTTCCATACACAATGCATTTCCCTTGACAGTCTCACGTTTTGCCTGCCTATACATGGCATTCTTTACATTTTCGAAGACCGGCTAAATGGATGCCGTGGGCGACACTCTCCCGCGTTTGGTCGATCAGTTGGGTAAATGTGCGTGATCCTGGTTAATTACTTTCTGTGAAAGGACTGGGGCTTATATATCGACGTGATATCGCGCAGGGTATCAACTTCCAAGGCGGAAAGTGTTATCTTAATGGGTATCTGCCAGAGTGTGCGGTGTTCTTGATGACTATCGGACGGAAAGCCGTGCATGATATAAAGAATCAGAGGTGTCTAGTGTGGAAGACCCAGAAACTTCTCCCATCGACCTGCAAACGTTTCTCTAGCTCTAGACAGCCTTTTCTTTTCACATCGCGGGCACGACTGGTTGACGATATCCATACGCGTGAAGATATAGATATTTACCGACTGACATGGCTGCCAACCCTATCGTAAAGGAAAGCAAAGTGGACGTGCTTATTGTCGGGGCCGGTCCAGCGGGTGTTATGGCATGTAATGCTCTTGCTAGGAGTGGAGTCAATGTTCGCATCATCGACCAGAGGTCAGTGACATCTGTATCCTGCTTTTAACATTGAAGTCAAGGTTATTGACTGACTATCCTCGCATGGCAATTTGTATGGATAGACCGGACAAGGTCGCTGCTGGCCAAGCGGATGGTATTCAGCCTAGGACTATCGAGGTTTTCCAGGTCAGCCAATGACGTTATTGATATCGTCGCGTGAACTAATGTCAACGTGCGGTTGTTGTGTCGTGCTCTGGATATTTTAGAGTTATGGATTGGCAGAGAGACTGTTAAAGGAGGGAAATCAGATGCACATGGCTGTAAGTCTTTCGTTTTGCCCTCATGATTGGGTCAGTTGAGATTCTTATCATGAATTCATTCGCTCGATAGGCTTTTTATAATCCAAGCGCGGATGGCGGGATAGAGGTTCGCATTTCCGCGTAAAAAGCAAATAAATTATTTATGATTCTGACTTCGATCCTTAAAGCTTACGGACCGCGTCCCAGACGTCACCGCGACGTCTGCAAGGTATCCATTTGAGGTAATCAAACACCGATTTTGTGCTTCAGTATAAACTGACTTCAACTTTTTACAGGTCACACTCCACCAAGGTGCAATCGAGAGTATATTCCTGGACTCCATGCGTGAACACGGCGTGGAGATCAGCAGACCGGTGATTCCTACATCTTTGACGCTCTCAGAGGATGAAACGCTGTTGAACGATCCGCAAGCCTATCCGGTCCGCGTCGAGTTGCAGAAAATACTAGAGAATGGTGAAGCAGGAGAGACGGAAGTTGTGCACGCGAAATTCGTCATTGGCGCTGATGGTCAGTATAATTTGAAAGGTCGAATTGGTTTTGTTTTGCAACTAAGCCTACTTTCAACTTTTTTTTGATAGGTGCACATTCATGGGTACGAAGGACACTCTCTATTTCAATGGACGGCGAGCAGACAGACTACATCTGGGGCGTTGTTGACCTCAATCCAGACACCGACTTTCCCGATATCCGCAACAAGACAGCAATCCACTCCAACAACGGTTCTTGCATGATCATCCCACGAGAGGACGATAAAGTGCGGATATACATCCAGCTGGACGATAAAACTGCACATGTTACGCAGGATGGGAGGGTGGATCGGAGTAAACTACGGCCTGGGTTATTGCTTGAGGTATCTACTGTCTATATGGTTTCGTGGTTTTGGATGTTGATTGTGGTACGGGGTATCAGCAAGTTCAAAAAACACTGCATCCATACTATATACGTACACCTGAAAAATATGACTGGTGGACAATTTATATCAGTACGTTCTGTTCAAGTCGCTTTTCATGTCAAGTAATTTCTGACGTTATTCTAGTCGGCCAGAGAGTAGCCTCAAAATTCTCTGTCAAAGAACGCGTTTTCATCGTCGGAGACGCTTGCCATACGCATTCGCCCAAGGCTGGTGAGGCTTCTTCGTTTATGTGACTGGATTTCACGCTTATAGTCTATTCATATCTCAGGCCAAGGTATGAACGCGAGCATGAACGACAGTCACAACTTAGGTAAGAGGATTGCTTTCATTATTCTAGGTTTCAACTGAATGCTGACATTAACCTACCAGCATGGAAATTGGTCCATGTGCTGAATGGATGGGCTCAGATGAACCTGTTAAAGACAGTACGTTGCTTGGCTTTTGCAGGATTCCTTTTCTAACATGACGTTGATAAATAGTATGAATACGAGCGTCGCAAATATGCACAGGATCTCATTGACTTTGACCGGCAATTCGCCAAACTCTTCTCAGGAAAACCGAGGACGAAAGAAACAGAAGATGGGGTGTCCCATGAAGACTTTCTCAAGTGAGTGCTCTACACACCCAGAACCATTTTTTCCAAGTTTTCTGATTTTCTTCATCCAGGGCTTTCCAGACTTTTGGAGGGTTCACAAGCGGTATCGGTATCTGCTACCTACCATCTGCCATCACAGACACAACATATCAGTCTCTTGCCTCAAAGCTGACTGTCGGACAACGCGTCCTGCCACAAATTTTCCTACGCGCGGCCGATTCGCGACCCATCGAAATCCAGGACCTGTTGCCATCCGATGCTCGGTTCAAGCTGCTTGTCTTCACAGGAGATTCCTCAAACCCAGTCCAATTGGAGGAGATAAGAGCAATCTCAAACAAGTTGGAAGTTGCGCTGGCATCGTTGACGGGAGGGCGAAGCGTAGGCGATGCATATGGTATTGTCCCCATCAGCTCGGCAACAAAGGCCAATGTGCGATATAATGACCTTCCCAAGTTCCTTTGGTCCCATTGGTCAAGGTCGGTTCGCTCATCTGGTCATTATAATTTACCCCAAGTGCTAATGTGGTTGATGGTACAGGGTCTTGATCGACGACGTGGATGTCAAAGGGACACTGGGAGGAAATGGATATGACAGTTATGGTATTGACCCCACGCACGGTGCAATTGTGGTCGTGCGTCCAGATGGATACGTTGGAACGATCTGCCCTTTACAAGAAATGGACTTCTTGGTGACGTATCTCGGCGGATTCGTGGGCAGGGGTTAGGAACAACAGAGTAGAATATATAAGTACAGAAAGGAAGAGATGGAAAACGGTTATATTTTACAAGAGGAAATAATGTAATCGTGAACAACAAAACATGACAATGAAAGGAAAGAAAAGGTAGTTGTGGGCAATTTCCAAAGATAAAAAAAAAAAAACGAACGCGAGAAGAGAAAACCGACCAAGGGTAATGTAAAAATCATTGAGAAACGAAAAAAAAGAAAACTACCCTTTCCAGCCTTTTCCAATCGGAGGAGCGTCCGCGCTGTTAATGGGCACGCGTCTTGGACCTGTTCCAGCAGTTGGAGGTCCAGGCGGTTTAGTCGTTATCTTGGGTCGATTCATAGTGACAGACGATGCTGTCGTCGTCGTCGTCGTTGAGGCTTTGACCACCGCCTTGATGGACGTTTTCACCGTTGGCCCGCCTGTAGGCGAGACTTTCCGAGCTGTTGAGGTGGTACCGGGCGGTGGTGGTGGTGGTGGTAGAGGAGATATTTTCCCTGATTTCGCCCCTCCTCCTCCAACGCCAACACCTCCGCCTCCTCCGCTTCCTGGGGCCGAGCTAGCTTTCTCTCGTCGTGAATTAGCGTTCTCTTTCTCGCCTACAGCTGAACTGCGAGTGCCACGCGATCCAGCGGGAGGATGATCAGCGTCAGCTTTAGCCTTAGCGTTAGCTTTTGCGTTGGCTTTCGCCTTAGATTTCCCCTTCTCAGCACCGGTGTACCCGCCCCTCTTCCCATTCCCATTCCCATTCCCATTCCCATTCGGATCAGGGAATGGGAAGAAAACCCTTTCCCTCGTTTGTACAGGTGCTAGAGCAGGGGGCTCAGGCACGTTGCGCTCTTGAAGCGGTGTGTCGGGTGGAGATTCGACGCCTAGTTCTGCGGCTAATGATATCTGCTTTTCCTGCTTCTCGTGCGTCGTCGAAGGTGGAGGTGGGAAGAGCACGTTATTTCCATGTCTATATCCATGATCTTCCGCTCCTTCAGCTTCAGCTTCAGCTACAGTGTCGAGAGGTGCAGAACCCGAACCCGAACCCGAACCCGAACCTAACCCCGAACCGGCTGTGGGCGAAGCCAACTCATCCAAGCTCATAGCAGGTGCGTGTGCAGGTGCAGGTGTAAGCGGCGAATCGCCAAGCATAAGAATCCGACTTAGCGGGCTCGGTTTGGCGGGTGAGTATGCGTGGATCATGCGTAGTGCGAAGGGTTTGGCGACGGGGAAGGGGTGGTGCGGTGTTGCTGGGATTTGTAGATTCGACGAGGAGGAGGAGGATTGGGGTAGCGGGGGTGGTGGTGGTGGTGAGGAGGAGTTATTGGAGTCGTCGCTTCCGGGCGGGGTTGTGCTTCGGTGTTGAGGTGGTAATGAGGACGAGTGGTCGCTGTCGGGTGTTGTACTTTCTGGCGGCGAGTTGGCAGAGGAGGAGGCGGTGGTGGTGGGGAGAGGCAGAGCGGGATTGGTAGGTAAAGATGCGCGAGGAGACGGAGGAGGGAGCACGAATGACGTAGGGAGAAGCGAGCTCGTTAGCGGGGGCGCTATGGGGCCCATCGGCGGCAGCGACAGCGCAGGGAGAGGCGGCATATACTCCGTCTCATATCTAACCGCGCCCGCAACTGCATTGGGCGACGCTGAAGGCCTTCGAGACACCCGATGCGCTTTGCGCCCACTACCTGCCTTGCCAACCGGCACCTTTCTCGCCGGCGATTTTCTAGGCGACTTGAACGACGCCGCTTTGTGGGCCGGCGATTTTTTGGGTGAGAAGCAGGTCGGAGCCTTTGTTTTGGTGGGATGGTTGGTGGGAGAGGGAGAGTGGGTGGGGTGGGTGGGGAGGGGGGTGGGTGGTAGTTCTGCGAGCATCTGTGCGACTTGCCAGGAGCGTTTTTCTTCGTGGAATTTGAACCTCTCAGCCTAAAAAAGCAAAAAAAATGTAAATTGAATGGGTCAACAATCCAACAGTCAGAACGAGCATAGAAATAGAAGCGTGGTCAATCCGTACCTCAAGCGCAGCCTTCTCCTTCCCAAACTTAACAGCCGCATCCGTAAACCTCCTCCTCTCCTCATCCAGCTCCTTCCTCAGCGCATCGAGTCTTTCCTTCGCCTCATCTTGCAGAGGCGCGGACATCAGTTCTATGCTCATCTCCCCTATCTCACCACTGACGACCCGGTGGTCCTGGGCGAATTTATCGAACATCGCTTGTGTGGCGGATGGTTGGGCTGTTGAGTGTTTTTTGGTGAGAGCTGGGAAGGTGGAAGGAAATATCATGGAAGGAAATATCAAATGAGTCGAATTTTTTGATTTTTTGATATATAAGATGTAATGAGTGAAATGAGACGAACCTAGTTCATCTTTGAGCGCAGTGATAATTCCCTGAAGGCGCTCTACTTCGCCCACGGGAATCTGAGCGGTGATTTCAGGAGCTTTGGTCGATATTTCAGCGATTGAAGAGATACTCTCGCGTAGCTGTTTGAAGATCGCGTTGAGGCGGTCGTTAACGGCGTGGGGGGGAGCAACAGGAAAGACTGCGGTCATAGTGAGAGGGGTAGGCTGTCCAATACGGTCAATCAAAAGCCAAATATACGATAGGAGCAAGGAGGAGAACGAACGTACTTCTTCTAGGTTGTGGTGATCTCCTGCAATTAGACATCTTGCGTGGTGGATGATGGACTGCAGCTCATTGACCGCCCTCACAAGAACCTTTCTCAAAAACAAGTTGTCGTCGCTGAGACTCGATCGAGCCTGTTCAGCTTGCTCCAATGCTATCTCAAGGTATCCCTGTCCTTTCCCAAAAACCTCACTTCCTTCGACAACAGCAGCGTTCAAACACCGCACAATCCCACTTGGCGCAGCGGTGAGCTTTGCCTGGGCGTCGGAGATCTTCTGCCACTTGTCGAGGATCCTCTCGACCTCCTTTTCCTTCTTCTTCAACTCTGCAACGTGCGTCGCGCGTACGCCCTGCAGCACCGTCCGTGTACGCTGCAGTTCCGCGGAAGTTTGCTTGTGTGCTGTTTCGGTTGATTGTAGAGTTTTGAGTGTTGCACTACGAAAGCAAGCAAGCAAGCAAAAAAGCAAGCAAAGAAAAAGAAACCAGTCATATTTGTTTGTTTTTCAGCTTTTCAGAGTCGGTGGGTGGGCTGGAATGGATGTGGACGTACGTTAACCGCGATTTGTGCATGTTCATCTCTCTCTCGGCGTTCGCACTCTCTTCCTTCGCTTTGCGATGCATAGATACCATCCGCTCGTAATCGTACGTGACCGTACGCACTTTCGCAGTCAGCTCTTCCGTGCGCGACATATCCTCCTACACAGGCATAAACCATTAGCCAACCCAACAAAAAATAGCCCAGTATACCAGTGGCCCAAGACCCAAGACCCAAGGACGAAGACGCACCATACGTTGACTGAGCAGCGCCAACAAACACTTAACAACCCTATCGCAGCTCTCATTCGATATCCCCTCCAGCGACAGTCCGGGGGAGGGTACATATCCATGAGCGACGAGCTGCGAGTTTATGAATTCTAGACTGGATGTTGAGTCTACGGACGAAGCACTGGTATTGGTTGTGTTGAAGAAAGGCGAATTCAGGTTCGACAGAGAGGGGGAGGCGAACTGCCAGTGTACAAATTTCTTGGGGGTCTCTGTCATAGCCGAAAGAGAGGGACGGCTGAGAAGGGAGAAGAGGGAGGAGTTTGGTCTCTTTGAGGAGGAGTCAACTTGAGATCGTCTGCATGTTCGTTCGTGTTTGGCGTCGCGTGTATCATGTGATCGTTCTTTGTTATCGGTCACATGATAGTTATCAAAACGCGTCGCGTGTAGGTGTTCAGCGGCGTCGCGTTATAAGTTCTGGGTTTATATAAAATAAAGCATACAGATGTATAGTATGATGAACCTCATAGCATTTTCGTAAACATTCTAAATAGTAGATACAGCATATATCTTCATGATAGCGTGATGATAGCGGATGGAAGCATAGTACTACAAATCTAGCGCAACCTCGCCTCGGAGCTCATTTCCAGAATGAGGCAGACAGAGAAGAGGCGCTTCCGGGGATATAGCAACATAAAATAATACAAGATAACAGCAACATACGCCGTGCCAATGTCGCGGCCATTTCATAGGGTATATGAAGACTCACAACAATACCTTCTACACTTCCACAGCCATCCGATCATCTTCCGCATCCGCACCTTCACGATCGTCCTCCGCAACATCTTCAAGTCGACTCTTATCAACACCTCCACCTCCATCTTCACCCTCAGCTTCACCTCCACTTCCACCTTCAGCCTCACCCTCAGCAAGTTCAGCCTCCTCCATCAACTTCCTAGCCTCCTTCTCCGCCTTCGCCCTCTTCAAATCGTCCGTGTGGAACCCTCTCATCGTGCCCATAAGCATAGGCTTCATAATATGCTTCGGCTCCGTTTTCCTACTCCTTCGTCTACGCCTTTTCGCAGCGGGAGCGGGAGCTTCTGGAGTGCCCCATAGACCTTGCGATCCTACACAAAACAAAACCAAAGCAAACATGTACACATCAGCAACCACCCAAACCAAACAGTCCAAAAGAAAAAAAACAAAAAACAAAAATAAATAAATAAACTCACCACCCCTCGCCGCCATCTCCCTCTCCCTCTCCCTCTCCCTCTCCCTCTGCGCCGCCTTCACCCGCTGCCTCTCCCTCCAATTAAACTCCCACGTCAAATTCGCCATATCCGGACACCCATCCCTCTTACACGCCCTCCCATGCACCGGGCAAACGAGATCTTCCACTCTCGTGATATTATCTACAGGGGACTTGTATGCGCCTGCGCCTGCTATTGATGCCCAGGATGTCGTGGTGGTGGGATTGCCTGCCCAATCTAGCTCTGGCTCTTTTTCTTCTTCTCCTTGCAAATCATCCTCCGTGAGACCCCACACCGACGGATCATCATTGACAGGATTGCCCGCCCAATCAAGTTCAACGGTTTTCTGCTTGCCTTTCCCTTTATTAGAAGGCAAAGGCGCTACATCCTCCTCCGTCAAACCCCACACAGACGGATCATCATTGACAGGATTGCCCGCCCAATCAAGTTCAACGGTTTTCTGCTTCCCTTTCCCTTTCCCTTTGTTAGAAGGCAAAGGCGCTACATCCTCCTCCGTTAACCCCCACACAGACGGATCATCATTGACAGGATTACCCGCCCAGTCCAACTCGACCTCCTTCTCCTTTTGTTTTCCTTTCGTAGAAGGCAAAGGCGCGACATCCTCCTCCGTTAACCCCCACTCCGTAGGATCGCCCTTGACCGGATTGCCCGCCCAGTCCAATTCGACTTCTGGCTGTCTGGTGGGTTTGGGTTTGGGTTTGGGTTTCGACGAGGATGCGACGGGTGCAGGCGCCACTTCCTCAGGTGTAAGCCCCCACTCCGTAGGATCGCCCTTGACAGGATTGCCCGCCCAGTCCAATTCGACTTCTGGCTGTCTGGTGGGTTTGGGTTTGGGTTTGGGTTTGGATGAAGATGCGATGGGTGCAGGCGCAACTTCTTCAGGTGTAAGCCCCCACTCCGTCGGATCGCCCTTGATAGGATTCCCCGCCCAGTCCAATTCGACTTCTGTCTGTTTTGGCTGTTTGAGTTTGGATGAAGAGGCGGTGGGTGCAAGCGCGACTTCCTCAGGTGTAAGACCCCACTCCGTCGGATCGCCCTTGACAGGATTACCCGCCCAGTCCAGCTCGACCTCCATCTCCATCTCCTTTTCCTTCTCAGTCTCAGGCGCTCGATATGGTTGTTGTTGTCTTTTAGACGGAGAAGGCAAAGGCGCTATCATCAATCGTCAGAAACGCATCCTATACTATACCATTCACATCATTCGAAAAACTTACTCCGTGAAGTTCCTCCCCTCCTATCCTTATCCTTCTGCCTATCCCTATCCCTGTCCCTATCCCTGTCCCTGTCTCTACCCTCTCTACCCTCTCTACCCTCTCTATCCCTACCCCCCTCCCTACCCCCCTCTCTACCCCCCTCCCTACCCCTCTCCCGCATCTCGCGCTCGCGGCGCTTCCGATTAACCCTCACAAGCTCCGCCATATCCCTACATATCCCCTTCCTACACGCAATATTATGCGTCGGGCAGATCAGCTCTTCCTCTTTGACTGACTTTCCCGCCCCCGCCCCCGCCCCCGCCGTCGTCACATCCAAATTCACATTCCACACACCCGCACCCCTCCCAACGTCGGAGGTGGAGGTAGAGGAGGAGGGGGCGGCGAAATCAGCAGCGCTCAACCCCCACGCGGCCATCTCAGCAGCGATATCGCGCACAATAGGATTTCCCGCCCAGTCCAACTCGACTTCATTGCCCGCCTCCGCCTCTGCCTCCGTCTCTGCCTCTGCCTCTGCCTTCTCGCCATGTGCTGAACTGCCAGCCCAATCCGAGTCCGGTGGAACGTCCTTGCGTTTCTTGTTCGCTTTGGTTGACGAAGGGAATGGGGAAGGTAGAGGTGCGACGTCTTCTGGAGTGAGACCCCATTCCGCTGGATCGACGGTAATGGGATTACCAGCCCAATCGAGCTCGACGGGTGCTCTATCAGACTTGGGCTCGTTGTGGTTGACGTTATGGTTGTGATTGTGATTGAAGTTGAGGTTGAGGCTGGCTACCCAGTCAAAGTCACTTTTGCCTCCTTCATATTTCTTACTCCCCTTACTCCCCTTATCCCTCTTCTCCTTCTTGCTGAAGGCGTTGCTCCTGCTCCTGCTATCGTCGCGGTTGCTCCTGCCATCGCCATCGTAGTTTTTGCCGCTGCTGTTCCGTTTGCTTTCGTAGTTCCTGCTGTCGTTCCGTTTGTTGTCGTAGCTTCTGGTGTCGTAGTTCCTGCTCCTGCTATCATCCCTCCTGCTACTATCGTCTCTCCTACTCTCACCCCACCTACTCTCACCCTTCCTACTCTCGTTCCTACTTTCACTCCTACTCTCACCCCACCTACCCTCACCCCTGCTCTCGTTCCTCCTGCTTTCACTCCTACCCTCACCCCACCTACTCTCCTTCCTCTTGAAGTCCGGTTTCTTAAACTCCTTCCTGTCCGCCTTCTCGTTCGTCTTAGAATAAGAAGAAGAAGACGCGAACTCATCCCCCCCTCCACCACCACCACCCCAAACAGCCATATCGGCATCTGGATCGCCGCCGATTGGGTTTCCTGCCCAGTCTAGCTCGACCTCTTTTTCTTTTTCTCTCTCTTTTTGCTTTTGCTTTGCCCCACCACCCCACACCGCCATATCAGCATCTGGATCGCCGCCGATGGGGTTTCCTGCCCAGTCTAGCTTGACTTCTTTTTCTTTTTCCTTTTCCTTGTCCTTTTCCTTTTCCTGTTGCTTGTACTTGTCCTTCCTCTCAACCCCACCACCACCACCCCACACCGCCATATCGGCATCTGGATCGCCGCCGATTGGGTTTCCTGCCCAGTCTAGCTTGACTTGTTTTTCTTTTTCCTTCCTCTCTCCTCCTTTTTCCTTCATAGTCGGCGCAAAAGCAGGAGGAGGAGAAGGGGCGCCCCATTCTTTCATGTACTCGTCAACGTCGATTAGGTTGCCTGCCCAGTCGTACTCGACAGCTTTGTTCTTCTCCTCTTTCTTTGATTTGGCTTTGTCGGGTACGGGAGGAGGAAGACCCCATTCTGCCTCTGCCTCGGCTGCTCTGTCCTTCTTCGTCTTGGTGTTGGTGATATGTGCAAATGAAGAAGAAGAAGCGGGCAAAGCGTAAGAGGTTTTTGTAGGCGCGGGTGCAGGCGCGGAGGCCCAGTCCATGTCCACGTCCATGTGCGCTGTTGTGTCCGCCTCAACAGTATCATCTCCCCCGCCCCCTTCTTCTTCGTTGAACTCAGCTCCAGCCCCAGCTTCAGCGGAGGCAGAAACAGAAGCAGACGCAGATCCGTCGTCCACAGACGCAGGCGGATCTTCGACGCCTTCTTCCATATTCACATCCTCCACATCCACATCCTCCACCTCCTCTTCCTCGTCGACAGCAGAAGGAGGAGCAGAAGCAAAAGGTGGCCTATCATGCTCCGCCCACTCGCTGCCATCATCCACCACCGCATTCGCCCAATTGCGTATATGAGCCCCAGATTCCGACTCGGCCTCGGCCCCAGTGTCGGCCCATTCACTTGCGTCGTCGATGCCGTCGTTTGCCCAGTCGTTGATGCCAGTGAGGGTTTTACCCTGGTTGGGGTTGGGGTTGGGGTAGGGGTTGGCCCAGTCGTTTATAGCGCTCATATCTACGTCCTGGGTTTGCGCCTTGCGTTCTTCCATCTCCTTGCGCCGTTTTTCGGCGTTGCCGTCCCACCCGCCAACCTCCTTCTCCTTATCCTTGTTCTTGTTGCCGCCCCCGCTCCCGCCCCCATCGCCGCCCCTCCTCTTCCTAGGCGCCCACTCAACGGCAAACTTGGCAGCACGCGCAAGCCCTTCGCCTGGCTTTCGCCGCTCGCCGCTGCCGAATGGGGCAGGGGGGATGTAGGTGTCGTGCGGGTCTCTGTAGCGCCCGCGGCCGCGGCCACGTCCTCCGCCACGGTCGCCGCCACGGTCGCTGCCACGGATGCTGCCGTGGTCGCGGATGGTGCTACCGCCGTGGTCACGGTCGCCACCGTAGATGCTGCTGTTAGCGCCGTGGATGCTACCGCCTCTACCTCTACCTCTACCTCTACCGCCGCCACGGTCGGATTTGAATGGCGATCCCGCTACAGACCCGCTCCATGAGTTTGCCGTCGAGTCGCCTACGCCTAGGATCGACGCCCACTGGCTGTCGGCTACACCACCACCACCACCACCCCATGCCTTTTCGTCTTCTTCTGCGCGATTACGAGATCTAGATGAATCAGCACCGCCGCCGCTGCCCCATGCCCTCGCGTCTTCTTCTGCGCGGTTGTGAGGACGGGCTGGGGATGATGCCCATGGAGAGGGCATTGGGATATCGGCTGAGTCAGCTGGACCAGGATCAGGACCAGGACCAGGACCAGGAGTAGGAACAGGAGCAGGAGCAGGAGAAGGATCGTCAGCCCAAGGCGAGGCTGTTGCACTATGGGTGTGAGCGTGGCTGTGACCGTGACCGTGACCGTGACCAGAAGCAGAACCAGGAGCGGGAGCAGGAGAAGGAGCAGGATCGTCAGCCCAAGGCGAGGCTCCGTAGGCGTTGGCGTTGGATGTAGGTGCTGTTAGATCCCATATGATCGTTGGCTCTGCTTGTGCCGGGGCTTTGAACGGAGACGCAGACGACCCAAACGATGGCTCCGCCTGCGACTGCGACTGTGCCTGCGCCTCCAACGCAGACGCACCAAACGAAGCCCACGTCGCAGCACCATCCCCACCTCCCCAATCCCCACCTCCACGCCCACGCCCATCCCCACGCCCGCGCACAGGCCCAGGACTCATCCGTTTCCGGCTCTCATGCGAGTTGTCGGGGTTGCCGTTGGCGTCGTACCGCAGCTCGCCGTTGATGTCGAAGCTGGTGTCGGATTTGCGTTTGTTGGTGTGGTTGGAGGGGGTTTGGGGGTGGGTTTGGGTTTGGGTTTGGGTTTGGGTTTGGGTTTGGGAGGGGAATTGGGATTGGGAGTTGGAGGGGTCCTCTTTATCTTGTTGGCTGTGGTTGTGGTTGGGGCGGTCTTGGTCGCGATCGTGGTCGTGGTCTTGGTCGTGGTCGTGGTCGTGGTCGTGGTCGTGGTCGTGATCGTTATTGCGATCGCGCGTGTCTCTGTCGCGGTCGTAGTCGCGGTCGCGGTCTTTATTGCGATGACGGTCGCGGTCGCGGTCTCTGTCGCGGTCTCTGTCCTTGTCTCTATCCCGCCGCTCCCTATCCCTATCCCTATCCCTATCCCTATCTCTATCCCTGTCTCTATCACGATCTCTCTCCTTCTCTCCATGTCTGTCTTTATCGCGCCGACTCTCGCGTTCGCGTTCCCGATGGCTGGATTTATACCCGTCCTTGCCCCTATCTCTATCCCTCTCTCGATCACGGTCGCGCTCACCATCTTTATACTTATCCTTATCCTTATGATGACGATCGCGGTCGCGGTCGCGGTCACGGTCGCGGTCACGATCGGTATCCTTGTCGCGAGCTCTGGCTTTGTCTTTGTCTTTGTCTTTGTCCCTTTCGCGCTCTCGGTCTCTATCCCTATTGCGGTCGCGGTCACGATCTCTGTCGCGGTCCCGGTCGCGTTCTCTGTCACGGTCACGGTCGTGTTCTCGGTCACGAACATGGTCACGATCTCTGTCACGATCACGCTCCTTGTACTTGTCTCTCTCCCTGCCTTTCCCTTTATCCCTCTCTTTCTCCTTACCCTTCCCCTTCTCATCCCCACCCCCACCCCCACCCTCACCTCCACCCACGCCCCTGCCCCCACCCCCATTCTCCTGCACATACGCCGCCCAATCCATGTCCACATCCCACATAATATTTCCCCTCTCCCACGGCCTCAACCCGCCATTCCGATCGCGCTCGCGCTGCATCTCTTTGGGCGTGAACATGCTTGGGTTTGTAGGGTCTGGTTCGGGGACGTAGATTACTTTTGATTCCCCTTTGTCCTTTTCCTTGTCGTTGTCATTGTCGTCGTTTTGTGCGTCTGCCATCTCTACATCCTCCTGTGCGTTGGACTGCGTCCTTGATGTGTAATTGTGATTGTAACTGTGACTGTACCCCTTATCCACATCGTCTCTTTCCGATGTATCTCCTCTTTCTCTTTCTTTGCCCTTTCCTTTGCTGCCCCTGTCCCGCCGCCTGCTCTTGTGTGGATGCTCTCCCTCTCCATCCGTGTCGGCGCGAGGAGAGAAGCGAGGAGACAAAGGTGACAAAGACAAAGAAGCTTGATCGCGATCTTGATCTTGTTCCGGTTCTGGTTCTTGATCTGGTTCTGAATCTGGTTCTTGATCTGTTTCTGCTTGAGGGCCTATCACACCAAAAAACACCAAACAAACACCCATACACCACCACCACAAACGGACCAACAACCAACAATCGACACCCAATATCAATCAACACACATACACCACACCGCACCACACCGCACCCCACATACAACAACAAAGAGGTAAAAGAACAAAGAAAAAAAAGAAAAAAAAAGAAAAAACATGTTATTCCTATCCTAATACACCCAATAAAAGAGGGAAAAAAGCTACACACGTGTACGTGTCTCCTTTGACGAACCCGTCTTTGCCTTCGCGTTCGCGTTCGCCTTTGTTTTCTCATTCGAGGTCGTCTTCGGCTTTGCTTGAGCATGAGCCTGAGCCTTTGGTTTTGCCGCGGATGCCGATGTCGATGCCGAAGCCTTTGCCTTGCCCGCCCAAGTCGAACCCTCTTTCGCCTTCGCCTTCGCGTTTGCCTTCTGCGCCAACGCGAAATCAGGTCCATATCCATGTCCAAGTTCAGGTCCAAATTCAGGTTCAGGTGCAAGTTCACGTTCATGTGCAGGCGCAGGCGACATGGGAATATCCCACCCCGAATAATCCGTCGTCTCGTCGAGCGTCCATATTGCGGGTGTAGGCAGAATCATCGTTTGTTTTTCTGAAGGGGGGATGTGTAGTTTTTTGGACCCTGTGTGTAGGTGGGTAGGTTGGTTGGTTGGTTGGTGGTAAGGTAGTAGGTAGGGAAGGAGAAAGAACGAAATAGAATGAATGAGAGAAAGAAAGAAAGAAAGTGAGAGTAAGAAAGTGTCTTGGGAAGCAAAGGGTAGACGTACAAGCATTAACAGGCGGCGCATCCGCATCCGCCTCCGCATCCTTCAACGAAAACTTCTTATTCCCACCCGCTGAGCTGCCCTTGTCGTTGTTCCATCCTGCTTTCTTGGGCTTCGAAGGCCCTGCGATGAATTCGTTGAGGGACATCGTCATCGTCGTTTGTTTGCCGCCTGTAAATCGGAAATTTAAAATAAGATATGTTGTTAGGTTTATGATTTAAGAAGAAAGTGAGGAGGAGGAGGAGGATGGGAAGATGGAGAGATGGAGAGAATGAAAACGGGTACGCACGCATTGCTCGTGGTGCAGTAGGCACATTCGCGTTTGTGGGTTTAGGTCCTGTGGGTCCTGTGGGTGCTTCTCCGACTCCAAGAGCCGGCGTAGCCGTAGATGTACCTGTACCTGTAGATGTAGATGTAGCCATAGACGATTTAGCTGTAGCCATAGAAAATTTAGCTGTAGCCATAGAAAATTTAGCTGTAGCCATAGACAATTTAGCTGTAGCTTCGCTAGTTCCTACAAGTGTATCATATCAGCAAACAACAACAACTACAGAGCCCCACAGGGTGGGATATATCACATACCTCCAGTTCCCATTCCCGTTCCCGTTCCCATTCCCGTGCCCGTTCCAGTTCCCATTCCAGTTGCTATTCCTGGTCCAAGGGCACCGGTAAGGGGAAGGAGAGGAAGCGACGTATGACTCGACACGGGCGATCCGCCTATGGAGCTGTTCTGGCTGTGCCCGGGCGTAGGTGAGGACGGGTCGACTTGTTTTTCGACCCATTGCGAGGAACCGACGACTGTGATGGAGATGTATGGGGTAGTGGGGTAGTGCAGCGGAAGGAAATAAGGGAGGGAGGAAGAGTCAGATATCGCTCGAGACGAGAAGAGAAGAGAAGAGAAGAGTGGGGGGACGCAAAAAAAACGCAACAACGCAAAGACGCAAAGACGCAAAGACGCACCTTGTCCTTTAGACCGTGGCGGGGGCGGCTTCTGCTCCGATGGGAGTGGTCTGCACATGGGCTTGTTGGTTCTGTCTTCAACTGGGACCGCACACCAATGTGTAGCTGGATACGGGCGGACGAATAACCTATAAAACACTCCAATCAGCTCCAATCCCAATCCCAATCCCAATCCCAATCTCATTCAAGGAAGAAAGCCACACACCCATTGCCCGGGACCCAATCCTTAAACCACACATTCGGAATCGCAATCGCCTTCCACCCATCCTTCTGCGCGTCCCGCCCCGTCGTATAAAAGCTGTGAAATACCTTCGTCGCAGCGCGTGCTTCGAGCGGGTCGGGCGAGGTGAGTGTGGATGACCAGCGGTGCTCGCCTAGAAGGCGCCCGTGGTCGGTGAATTTGCGGGAGACTTCGAGGAGGATCATGCCGCGAGCCTGTTGGGATAAGGAGGGGAGAAGAAGGTTAGTTCACTGTTGGATGGGCGATGTTGGGTTGGGTGGGGTTGGGTGGGGTGGATGGGCGGCAGTGGCGCCGTCGGGTGGTGGTGGCATTAACATCCATCCATCCATCCACCCACCCACAAAAACCACAACGCGCAGCTCACCTTCGGCTTATAATGTATCGCCCACAAGTGATTCACACCAATACACTCCGCGACCCACATCGCGCACTTCTTCTGGTCCTCCTCCATGATCCAGTTCGCGTGCAGTGGGTACGGCTGGTAGACGGTGAAGTACCGCGCTTCTTCGCGGATTTCGGGGGATTTGGGGCGTTTTACCATTGGGGCTTTGGTGTTGGGGGGTGAGGGTTGTGGGTGGTGTGGGTGGTGTGTGTGTGTGTGTGTGTGGTGTAGATGAGGTTGAGGTTGGGGTTGGGGTTGAGGTTATGTAGAATCAAGTCAAGTCAAATCCAAGTAAAGTCTAGAATACACTGATTCGGGAGTGTTACGAGACTGGCTAGTAGAGAGATCAAGAAGAGATCAAGGAGAGAGAGAGAGAAGAAGAACGTGAGATTGGGCGTTTACGTTGAGTGATAATAGAAGATATACCGCTTTTCTGCGGAATTCCCATACCTTCTTTAACCGTTACCTGAATTCTCAGCGAGGTAAACGCGTGAAAGACGTTTACATTTCGAAGCCACACAGCAACCTCGAGGCAGCGGCACGGTGATTGGTGATTGTGTTGTGCACAGTGTGTGTCAGGATGGCCTGGGATAATCGATGTGTTTATGCCGTTTGTGTCAATGGTCCAGGTGGTAGCCGAGATTTCTTCCGTTTGTCAGATGTGTGACTCCGTTTCTGTGGGAGTTTTTTGAGGTGATCAATTCCGAATGGCTTTATGATAACAAGGCTCAAGCACACATAGGGATCCAAATGTTGTTTCGATACCTTGACAAGAGCCTCATCACTTCAAAGGCTCCAAGAACAACATGATCAATATCTGGATTGGAAGATCATCTATGTCAACATCGCGCCCTGGGCATGTTTGCACACAATGCACATGCCGTATGCATCCGGGCGCTGTTAACACGTTGATAAAGGTATACATAGATGTTGGAGCTTCTGCCAGGGAGAAAAAGATCGGAACTTTTTGGCTTGAGGTGAGTATGGTGTGACCATTCGATTACCAGTGGCGTACCACCAAAAGACAATCAGCGCAAAGCAGGATGGACCATGGTTTTGCTCACTTATGGGTGTGATACCCAAGGGGATACAACTTCCGTACCACTGGGTGGTGTATCCCAGCTAATTACAGTGCGCGGAAGTGAGTCAGGATGACTTCGCCCATCGGGGGAGGTTCAAGCGGAGATTGACGGAGATGGAATCTATTAATATCTCTGCTCTGACGTCCACATCAACACTTTGCATTAGATAGTCAAATGCAAAGTCTATCTTCACCAGATTTAACAACTTGATTTGGACACGCAATCTAATACTCCAATGTCTCGCGGGAGGAATTCCACTGAATCAGTCATACAATCTCAATGTCTTGGATAATAATCTAAAAACCAGCGCTCCTCAGTAGTATATATCATTATCATGGCTTCAGAAGGAGGCTCCAAGCTGCGCCCATTCCCCGTCGAAATCACCGACGCCATCATCGACGCAACCGCTGAACTAGCCTTTACATCCCCCACACAATCCGATGCAAGAGCACACCGGAAATCCCTACTCTCTTTCCACGCAACGTCCACAGACTGCCACCGGCGCGCCCTAGTCCACCTCTTCAACCGCATCTCCCTCCCCCTGATTGGCGGACAAGGCCGCCACCGCCTCGCTTCCCTACGCGAGCTCCTAAATTCACCCACGTCCCCACGGATGGGGTTGGACCTCGTCCGGTACATCAAAGACGTCGAGCTGAAATTCTCTACCGCCGTGCGCAAGAACACGCGGTTCCCCTACGGCTCGCAGAACGCGTTCTCCGTCGAGCGCGTCATCAACGACGAGAATGTCGCGCTCTTCCTCCACCAGCTCCACGGGGACGGGTACGGCATCGAAAAGCTCACGCTGGCTGTAGACTCCGACGACTCGTCAGGCGGCTGGTGGATCATCACAAAGGGCGTCGATTGGACCAACCTCTCGTCCCACTTCCGCCTTGCCTTCCAAAATCTCCTCCAATCACCCTACCTGGCTTGGCTGGATGTGAGGAACTTTATCTATCTCCCTTACGAGCTCTTCAGAGGCTCCAAGGTGACAAGTCTCACTTGGAACCTCGATAAAAACATAGTGATCCCCCCGGCATGGTCCTACCAGGCCGACGCGTCGAGCGTGCCTGACCTTAACCATACTTTGTCTATGGAATACCCGCAGATCGAGTACCTCGATACGAACTGCCTTCACCGGCTCCCTGACACCGCGGCTTGCGCATCTGTCAAAGGACTAAAAACTCTCTGTGTCGGGTCACTTGCAGGAAACGTTCCCCCAACTGTATCTTCGAACCTACTGAGATTGTGCGGCGGATCGTTGAAGATGCTCGGACTCGAATTTTCAGGTATGTAGTGTCTTTCTGTCGCTTCCAATTCATGTGCAAAGACTTATTTTAACACTTGTTTCACTTACCATTACCGCTTAGGCCCATTGCACTTTGAAATACCAGACATAAGCTCCATCCCGAACCTCGAAGTATTCGCCGTGACCCAATCGCAGCTCCAATCATCCCCCAACACCATCCCCGTACAAAACATCGAACCCCTCGCGCAACTCCTCAACGCGCAAAACCCCATGCGCTCGCTTGCAGAGGTGCATCTGTACCTGACAATCGCAGCCGCCGGCGCCATCCGCGTCGCCCACCCCGCATGGCGCGCGATCGACGAGGCGCTGGCGAGCGTAGACGTGTACCCTGCGCTCTGTGTGGTGAAGGTGTATGTTACGTTTATGGTGACGGTTGTGTACCGCGCGGATTTTAGTAGCAAGGATTTTGAGGAGGAGACGAGGAGGTATTTGGAGGCGCAGTTTGTTGGGTGTAAAGGGAGAGAGCGGGTTGAGCTTGTGTTGGATTTTGAGTGTGATGTTGAGGCGCTGGAGGGGGATTATAATCCCGCTTGTTTCTGATACTGAATAGCCACTGTTTTGGAAATTCCGACGTTGCTACTCTGAAAGTAAATATTACTATATAACAAGAGCTATGCCTTGGTTTAACGCGTTTTTGGTACTCTTGCCGCCGAGTATTGAATGAGCGTCTGTTGTGTAAAGTTAAATAGGGGCTTCTTATTTGGTTGTGTTGGGTGCATCAAACAACGATTACGTCGTCGATCGGCGATCGTTTAGTGACACTGACTCCGTCTCCGCCAAATGAATACATCTTCAAATCCATCTTCTACATACCTGAATCTAATATCTTCAACACCATGTCATCCAACCCACCCGAAGCCACATCTCCATCTCCATCTCCATCTCCAGCAGACCACGCACGCGCTCTAATGGCGCGCAAAGACGAAATCGAAAGCGAACTGCAAGAACAAATCGACATCCTCAAATCCAACAATGTCACAATGGACACACCCCTCGTCGACGCAGAGGGCTTCCCGCGCGCGGACATTGACCTGTGGGTTGTGCGTACCGCGCGCAAGCGGGTTATTGAGCTGCGGAACGATTTGAGAGCGCTGATGGATGAGATTGCGGGGGCGCTGGAGAAGGTGTACGACCCTTCTGTGCCGAGCCCGAGCTTGCGGAATGGTGTGGCGAGTAGTAGTGCTGTGCCTACGAAGCCGTTTGCGAGGGTCGAAGCTGTTGCACCTGGGAGCCCATCCGCTGAGGCAGTGAGCATTTTCTTATGTGACGAACACGGTGCCGTATCTGACAGTTGGAAAACAACTTGCCTTGCCATTTAGGCCTTGCAGCGCGGAGATCTGGTGCTCAAGTTTGGAGGGCTTGATCACAACTCGTTCCAGTCGAGCTCTCTGCAACCTATAGCCGAGCTCGTGGCAGCGAGCGAGAATGTGAGGCAGACCTTTGATATGCTCCTTGACGTTTGCTAACACATAAAAATGGCCTGTAGCGCGCAATTCGCATACTGGTTTCACGAGATAATGTAACCAAAGCTTTGACTCTTACACCTAGGAAGAACTGGGGTGGAAGAGGTACACTCGGGTGAGTCCAAGCACCTTTATCTCCCTTTCCATCGCTGAGTTTCTCTTCGACAGGTGTCATATTGTTCCCTACACGGCATCATAGGAAATGTGGGGTACAAATGGGACATTCAAATTGTAAGATATAACATGTATTATAGTGCTCATGTCTCGGGGAATTACAGTTTCGCCTGTTCCTTCTGTGCACCGACACCGAACACCAACGACGAATTGATCTTCACCCTTTCTCCAGTGTCCGCTTTGGATCTCTTGAGCGACTGGACATTCGCTTCTAAACCGCTATCGACTACCCATCTTTTGAACACTTCCATGTCCAGGGTACTTGAAGGCTCCGAATTCTTATACGACCAGATCGCATGTTCCAAGAGATATATGCTGGAGGTTATCGCCCCAGCAAGCATGATGGCAGGTCGCGGGACGAGAGGTTTCATAGGCTTATTGTAAGATGGTGCAAATTCGTGAATGGCTTCTTGGAGAATTCTCATTTCTGAAGAAATTTGTTTTGCAAAATCTGAAGGACACGACTTGAAGATACCGTTCGACCACTAACCCAGGATTCAGCAACATTGAATATAGTATGAAATGAAATACACTGACAGTGACGAAGGCCTGCATGCAAGCTTTATCTTGTGCGACTCGAACGAGGTCAAGCGCCAACACAACAATAGTTCCTTCCCAGATCCTACGAAATCATATATCATGAGTGATAAACTTCATGAAATGAAAAGGACCATACTTCTCCACCAAAGCATCCCTGATCGATCGCCCAATCCCATTCTCTTCCATATAGCCAGCACCTCCCATAGCAGCCATAGCTTCCTCCATACCCGCACACGCCTTCTCCGCAGCATACGCCTTCGCCACCGGCGTCAACATCCGCAATCTGCGCTCCTCGTCCGGCGTCGCACCCCCACTTTCCACTTTCCCCAACAAGCCCACAACGCCAAACGTCAAGTGCGTCAACGCACGATACAGGATGTTGACAGAGGCCAATTGTTCGACGTGGATAGGGGTATCTATCAACAACACCGTCCCGCTGTGAATGGCGCGTACTTTCGCGTAGGAAGTGGCGATAGCGAGACATTTGCGGAGGTTTCCTATCGACGCGGTTGCAGACCACAGACGCGTGATATTGAGCACTGGCGAAATGTTCTTGACACCTTTTCCCAATTCGCCTATGAGGTATCCTTCTGTGGATTCCAGTGAGAGTTCTGCGGTGGGTAAGATGTGTGTGCCGACTTTATTCTTGAGGCGGTGGACAAGGATGTTGTTGCTGATGGGAGATGGTACAGGGTCAGATGGGGTTCGAAGCAGAGGCAGTCGGAGGGGGACGAGGAACAGGGACAGTCCCCTTGAGCCGTCTTGCTGCGAACCCGTTCTAGCCAGAGCGACTGAAACTTCGCTGTCGGTGGCACTCGAGAACCATTTAACACCGTCTAGAGTGTATTTGGGACCGTAAATGGATGCCTGTCCTGTAGAAATAGCCTTTGTCTCTGTGAGCGAGATATCTGAGCCTCCTGGACGCTGAAAAGAAATTTAGAACCTAAAGATGAGATTCCAGCATAACGACCCACTTCAGTCATCCATTGCCCGGAAGTAAACGCGTGTGCGGGATCACGGCTAAAGGGACGGTCGGTTATGATCATTACTTTCGTCCAACGTTGCGTATGTCGTACCTTATGAGACGGGGAAGGATATCTCGTTTCATTTCTGGTGAACCAAGAAGTTCGATCACTCTTGCAGTACCATCCGTCATACTCATCGGACAGAAAATCTACAAACACAAATTACATGGTAAACTCTCAGTATCAAGATCTGAAGTATCTCTTGACGTACTTCGTTAGAATCGCCGACCATAACCATCATCTTAGCAAATCCGTACACACGACTGTGTTCTCCAAATTTGCGCTCGTAAAAAATGCCTGGGATCCCTTCTCGCTGAGAGATGGCTTTGAGCTCGCGCCAGCCTTCACTAGTTTGTAGGTCATCGATACGGCGTCCCCACTGATCGTACTGGAGCAGTTTAGGGGGGAAGACCTTGCCGCTGTCGCTCAGCGTCCGCAGGGCTTACCCCATCGCATCGCACGCGCAGCCTGAGGTCAGCGGCTACGTTCAACTTTGAGGATCGTCATAGACAACATACAGGTTACGACCTCATGACCACAGCGCTCTAGGTCCGGCACAACCTCTTTGAACACACTATAACAGATTGAACTCCCGAGTCAATAAGGTATACTCTGCGAGATGTCCTTGATAGGGGTTACCTTCTGGGCAACACACGCTTTAATAAGCTTGGGAGAACGGGATCCGCGGTATATGCATTATCCTCTGTGAATGGTGTCTACGAATTAAGGGATCCCGAACCAAAATCAATCCTAGTTGAAGAAATAACAAAAACCATAACTATGTACTCACTGGGTGGAATCCCTCTTCAATGCGCATTTCTCAAGCTTGCAGGAAACAAGAACGGTAAACTCGTCATACGTTTCCGGCTTAGATATGTCAACAAACATGACTATAACAAGATGAGAGTGCATTTCAAAGAGCCATATGCAGTTGGTCAAAGCGGTCAGTTGATCACTCGACGGGTGGATAAGTAACCGAAAGCCGGCTTCAAGTTCGAGCTGAACGGTCTAAACTTGCACTCAGCAACCATCATACTACGACTCCCAGCCGTGGCGATCTATCAAGAAACCTGGAGTAGAGAAGATTGCTCAGACTTTCTCTTAGACGTGACTCTAGAGCAACCATCATCATCTCCATACATTCTATCGGCATTGGCGAAGAAAATAATCAATCCAGCTGTTTCACCGTTGTCAGTACTATATGAACGGCCATGCTGAGGAAAATCTTTTCGCTACGACAAAGTGGTGACAGGCTCTGGAAGATGATATCATCTCTGTGAGCTAAAAAAACCTGATTGGGGATGCATACTTAAGGCTCGGATACCGATTCAACCTGACACCGATTCATAGCGACAATGAGTCTTCGCAGTGCAATGAAAGCAAAGAATTCGTCATGATAAAAGCGACTATTGGTATATACCTCGTTTATGCACATCACAATTGACAATGCTGTGGTAAAATTCCTCTGCTCAACACTGTCTGATAAGGTTAGACAGGTTCCCGCCTTGAGGTAATTTAACCTCGAGGCAGTAAAAACAGCTAGCTGATGATCCGATTGTGACCAAATCGTACACTGCACAACGTCTCTCAATCTTCGACAGCCTTCAACGATCCCTTTTCGCAGCATGCCTGAGACTTCTGGTACTAGGCGCCGTCATAATAAAACCACTGAAGTACTGCACCCGAACAGGTGTGTATTCGAAGTTCTACGGTAATCAAAATCCCCCAGCCAATCTAACTGGTTTTGTCCGCATCCTCAACGTCAAAAATTACCACTCAGCTCTTCCAGTGTCTTTCAGAATGAAGACATTATAGAACTGATCCTTTCGTTCTTCGACCCAGAGGCGTTTTGGGGAGATGGGATATGGGATATTGATATTTCCACACGCAAGGCATTGTTTTTCGCGTGTTTGACAGCCCGATCCTTCGTTGCCCCTGCTTCGGGGCTTTTATGGAGGATGATGACATCTCTCATTCCCATTTTCAGTATACTCCCAACCTTTGAGAAAGCACCGTTCGGCGATGTGTATGTGAGTTGTTATTACAACTGAAGAAGGGCACGATATTGATTTCTCAGACGATTAACGGGGCGGTCCTCCCCATCCACATAGATCGACTTAAATTATATACTTGCAAAATCCAATACCTATTCCTGGAATCTTTTCAGGATAGCTACTCGAGCCATTTCATCATGCGAATGATGGCTGAGAAAGATTTAACTCTTTTCCCGGCGCTTAAGACTTTGTATATTCCCAACTTGCCACCATCCTTTCACAGGGGGACTGACAACCTCTTGGCGCCTCTTTTTCTCATACACGGTCTTTCCCTTACGAACCTAATACTTGGAGGTATCAATACCACCACAGAGGTCTTTACGGAATCCCTTTTGTCCACCTTGGCCCCCAAAGCGACCGCTGTCCAGGAACTTATTCTATCTGGCAGACTCTCATTTGAAATTCTGCGCTGCATACCAAAATTCTCAAGACTTCAGGTTCTCAATGCCACCTTTATCCCAGCATCAGACGTCCCTTCTTCGTTTTTTCGCGACTGCACCAATTTACCAGACCTCACTCATTTGCTCATAAACCTCAGTCACTCGGCAATAGTTGATGTCGCCAATGTATCCGTTGGGGACAGCACTTTATATTTTCCAAGTCTACAGGATTTACAATTAACTGGCGACCCAGTGGAAACATCCAAAATCCTTCGTATGCTCAATCCAACCCGTTCACTTACAACCGTCAAACTTGCGCAATGTACGAACATACTACAGCACACGCCTGCCAGCATGGGATTGGCTACACAGGGAATGTTTAGCGATACGGCCTTAGCACTTCAGGCTTCCATAGAACGTATAGCCACAATAGCACCGGCGCTTCAGGTTTTCGACGTTAACATGGGGACCGGAAGATCCATTCTCCTTGGAGAGAATACATTGCGTCCTCTCATTCGATGCAATAACCTCGTCTTCTTCGGAATGACAGGTGTATCTCTACCAATCACCGACCGACATATCGAAGAATTCTGTCTAGGCAATAATTGGCGCAACTTGCGTACGCTTTCTTTGCCTTCATCCATAGAGGGCAACAGCCCCTCCTTTTGCAGCCTCCTGACGCTCGCAGAAAGTTGCCCTGCATTAAAAAACCTGACTCTTCCATTGGACACAATAACACATCCTCCTGAGGTGCTAAACTCACTCAGGCAGCGAATCGTCCATCGCTCGAGCAAGATCGAGCGACTTTCAATCCACAAAGTCACGACTAATCGATTCAACTCCGAGACGGATACGCTAGAAATGACCATAGCGGTAGCCAGATTCATCGAACATTGCTTCCCACATCTCAAGCCAGGATGGTTAGTCCACAATTTGTCAACACGGGCGGACACAGAATGGTGGCACGATGTAGACACCCTCATTGCAGCATTCGCACAGGTTCGGCATGAAGCTCTCGATGACATACGCAAAGCGACAATTCCGTCAATGTCAACAGAGTCATGATGCTCATGATACCTGCATTTTGTAATACCCCGCCCTCTCTCGGGTCACATTATGATAGTACAGAATCTCCATGATGGACCAGTTTTCTGCTGTTTTCGCATTGCTTTCGTTTTAATTGTTCTTTCGTCTTGCTTTCGTCGTCAGATTTCATCATTACTCAGCTATTCTTTCAGTTAAAAACAAAACATTATTTTCGCCGATTCCAACAAGAACTTTCGACGTAAGTATTGGGCATCTCTGTCTATAAGTATAAAACTAGTTTACGCATTCAAAATGCATATGGTGCGTCCAAGCTTGCCAAAAAGATCTTTTTCATTGCTTTTGAATGAATTAATATATGCATTAAGGGGGAATCGAACCCCCGGCGGGTCGAGCTTATCACTCGAATGGCAACGACCCAGGTTACCACTACCCCATTAATGCTTGTACAGTTTGTGGTATTATAGTTACGTAACACGCCGAGAACGAATGTATATTGAAGTCAAACGTACAGGAAAAGCGTATACTGGTAGAGTGTTACATCAGCAAAAGTGACCAGACCCCCAAATGCCTTGGGAGCCTTATAAGGCATGCCAATGTTTTACGTGACACAGTAATGTCACGCAAAACATTTGGGCAACATTTGGGAACACTCAAATCATTTGGTGGTCATTTGGAGGCCCCACAAACATTTTTGAATCACAAAACAAGCACCAAATAATTTCTAGTAACTACAATTTACAAAAAAAAATTTGTACACTGTGCAACCTTGAAGGAATCATTTAACAAAATTAAAAGAGGTCACAAAACATTTGGTTTTACACTTCGGTTATGAGAAATGTTTACAGGACTTTCAAATGCTGATGAAATAATTCATCCACACCAAAATTTACTGGCTATACAGCCACATTAGTTCTAATTAGAATTCTGTACAGTTGGTCACCCGGTCTGTACAATTTCTCGACTGTCAACGAAGTCACAATGCGATCAGCGTGAATCGGAGTGAATCGGAGATCAAATATTTGTTTGTTTGTGCATAATAATCTCTTTCAACCCCCGTTTCTTTCTTTCCACATACTCTCATGTTCACTACTCCGGCGACGCTTGGTGGGACTTGGGCTTGGACTTTTCAACTCTAAGTCTTCGTATATCATAGCTGAATCTAACTCACAGGTAATTCTGCCACTTCCTTTCTGATTAGATCATCCTCAACTGACCATGTATCTGCCTTTCCGTAGACCGTTCTCCTTCTGCCTTAGATCTACTGGATATCCGGCTTGGTATATAATCATTCACTAGTTCCCAAACTTTTAGGTGAGTATATGCGCACTTCTGCACACACACCTTGCTTACATTATGCGACCAAAGTAGCTCCTATAATTCATGGGTACCATCTATTGATGACATCGTCTCAGCATCATTTTGTTATTTAACCACTTTCTCGCTTCTCTGTACCTTTTGGAGTCATGTTGTAGTATAAGTTTTCTTAATGCAACAAGTTCTTTTTACTTGCTATGATAATCTGAGGGATCCACTAAATAATGAACCATGTGAACTGTGTAAAACATTTAAACACTGGCAAATGTTTGCCAAATGTTTTTGGGACTCCCAAATGTTGCCTAAATGTTACGGACACTCAAATTTTAACCAAATGATTTGGCTATATTTAGTACTACCTAAATCATTTGCTTGGAATAAATAATTCGAAGCCTTTCAGTCTTCGGAGTCTCTCGTTACGAACCGCACAATGCCTTTCGGGCATTGGGGCCTTTGGACGCCTCCAAATGCCTTGTCAAGGCATTTGGGGATCCGAGCACTTTTGCTGATGTACGAAGAATTCCTTCCTGACATTCACTGAATCATGATGATGATGCAACTGTCGAAGATATCATTCTTCTCATGACGAAGTACGGATACGACGGATAAGACAGTTTGTTTGAAGTATTGGATCAAACTATCAAGATGAACAGATGAACAGTAAACGTCAAGATCACTCAAAACGTCGTCTGCTACTCGGGGCCTCTGTCAGAGCCCAGTGCAAGTTTATCTACATACACAGTTACATCATCGGTATGTCAAACTTGAAGTTGGAGAGATTGAAAGATAATCAGAGTGTTATATTCAGTACTTTGAGGCAACGCGACTCTCAGATGTCGAAACGATATCATAAACTCGAGAAGCACTACGAACACATACATTAACCGTAACAAAAACGATCATACTTACTTAGAAGAGGTTAAATCACTCATTGATAAGAGGATAAGAAAAGACGACAGGGTATGCATATTAACAAACTCTTAAAGACACAGAAAAGACATATTTCGAACGAAAGAGCAGGTACCAGCAGTACCAATACCAGACACACATATCTCAATATAAACAATTGAATTTTTACTCAACACACAAAAAAGACGAACACAAAAAAAAACAGTTGAGGATGAAAAAGAAGTAGAAAGAAGAAGATGATGAAGAAAAAGAAAAGGTTGGGGTAAAGGGCAAGAGGGCAAGGATATAACAAAAAAAAAAATAAAATTCACGATGGCGATCACAAAACAAAGAGCGGACAGGTACGTCCGCAAGGCACAAATCAAAAAAAGATAAGGAGGAAGACAACTGTCGTACTCTTATATAACTGTAATACAATGACATGGGATGGTGGCACATGGAGCATGCAAAGCATTACAAGTAATAGAGACAGAGGCGGCGCCAGCGGTATGCGTACCAGAAGGAAAGGGGTTCCGGGGATGGTAGTCGGGGAGTAATGGAGATGGATGGGTATGCGGGAGGAAGAGAAAAGGGGTAAATTGTGACAAGGATGGGGAGTTTGGGAGATAATGGGAGCGAGGTTGATACCAGACCAAGACCACCGCCCAAGAGACTAAGAAACATGGTATGTATGACGGCGAGGGCGAGGGCGAGGGCGAGGCATGGGTGCGTGTGTACATGTGAGGGTACACGATGGTATCCGGATCGACCAAGCAGGCAAGCGTCAATAGAAAGGTAGGTAGGGTGGTAGGAGGGATGATAGGTGGCAAAGAGTAAAGTGGGGATGGGGAAAAAAGTTCACAGGGGTCGAGGAGTAAAGGCCGCTTATACGTAGAACGGAAGAAATTATACAGACGTGTAAAAAAAAAGTAAAAACAGAATCATGAATATAACCATTCAGGGGGTGGGGTAGGGCGGAAGTGTCAAGGTCAACGTGTATGAATAAATAAATAAGATGTTTAAAGGCAGTTTGGACGGAGAAAAAAGTGGAAGAAAGATGGCAGAAGGCGCAGGATAGACTTGTGGTATAACGCAACTTTTGATCCTTCTCGTTACTCCAAGTCGAGGTGGCAAGGAAGGCACGCAAAACGACGTGCCCTTCAACTAGACCCTGAACTCGTTTCACCTCTAAAATTTTGCAAAAGGGATCAAAAAGCATCCTCTATCCCCCCTCCTAATAAGACATCTTCCTAATGCTTTACATTCCACCATACGCCTCATTACCAGCCGGCCTAGTCGCATATGGGTGCGGGGGCTGGTAAGTAGCAGTTTGCTCAGGGTACGCAGGTTGAGCGGCCGCGTACTGAGAGTGCTGCTGAGTATAATCGTATTGCTGTTGCTGTTGGCTGTACTGTCCATCGACAACATACTGAGACTGGTCATAGTATTGCCCGGTGCTCTGATCATAGTATTGTTGATGCTGGCTCTGGTCGTAGTATCCTTGTTGGTATTGGCTCTGATCATAGTATCCCTGTTGTCCTTGATATTCACGCTGAGCGTCCTGGTACACAGCACCCGGAGCAACACCGCCAACAACACCGGCGCCGGCGTCATCGTACTTAGCATAAGATCCGTATGCTTCAGCATTGTAAGCAGTCTGAGCCTGGGGGTCAACACTGTACGCGCCACCATTGGCAGCTTCCTTGGCTTGTTCTTCGGCGGAATCCTGGCCAGCGACGGGGGCACCATACACATACTTGGGGCGTTCCTGGAGAGGTGCAGCGGGCGCGGCAGCAGCAGCCGTGGCAGCGGCGCTTGCAGCAGCCAATTGAGATGGTGGCGTGGCCATGTTTGCGACGGCTTCGCCAGAAAGCGAAGGGGCGACGTTGTGGCCGCGCTGCTCAACCATGTCGGGTACGACTTCAGGCTCCTTCTCTTTAACAAACGCCGCGCGGTTGAAAGTGCCAAAATCGGATTCGTGACGGCGGGCTCGGGCGTGACGGCGAGCACGTTGGTGACGACGCTATAAGGTTGAAAAAGTTGAACCATAAATGTTGTGCGCGAATTAAACAAAGAATAATATAACTTACAATCATGGTCAAAATGATAAATGCCAAAAGACCAAGACCAAGGAGACCACCAATGACTCCACCCGCAATAGCTCCTCCGGAGCTCTTCTTGGCGTCAGAAGCGGTAACAGGATCAGCAGTGATGGTAGAGCCAGCACCGTCAATGTTGGTCGGAGTGACACTGCGGAAAAAGCTGGTAGCCCCCAAATTGGTGGGAGTGGAACTCGTTGCGAGGAGAGCGGGAGTCCTGGTCTAATAGTGCCGGTATCAAGTCAAACACGGAAAGGAGTAAAACCGGTGATAGATACTTACAATGCTAGACGAGCTGGACGACGAAGACGATGAAGAGCTCCTCGAGGACGAAGATGATGAGGACGAAGAAGAGCTTGACGACGAGGACGAGGACGAGCTGGAAGACGTCGGCCTGACAGTCGAGGACGGGGTGGTCGAAGACGACACGGGTCTGGAGGTCGAGGACGATGGCCTGACGGTAGACGAGGGCTGTACAGGCAAGGACCTAGAGGAAGCTGCGCAATATGGCTAAGCATAAGAGAATATCAATGGATCAACAAGAAAAACATACATAACGAGGTGGGCCCTGCGACCGAGCTGGAACTCGAGTGCGAAAGGGGAGGCTCGTTTCCTCCGCCGCCAACACCACCACTGGGGCCACCGCCATTACCACCACCAGGGATATCGTTGTGTCCGTTGGGGTCGGTGGTGTTGGGCGGGTCCTGGCGGAGCTGCAGCATACGATGAGCGTGATTTCGTTGTTGAACCTGATGCATAGTCATGATATGTTTTTGCTAGATATTTTGCGCGTGTATTTTTCGAAAAAGCAGGCGAATTACGAAAGAGGGTGGTGAGTAAAGAATGTGAGCGTCCGTCGGGACAGCAGAGCGGGGAGAAGTGGAGAGGAGAGAGGAGAGGAACAAGGGCGAGTCCTGGGAAAATATCAAATTAGCCGAAACATCCAGTTGTCGCCAAGCCCACGTGACTTTATTTCTTCCTTTTCTGATTTCTATTCAGTTTCTATCAAGTCTCTACAGTGTTTATGTTTTCCTCCTTATCGACTATTCCGAGCCATTCAAGCCACGACATGCCCTGCTTGTGGAACATCATCAGGCCCATCACTACAGGCAGGTACCATAGACTCTGCTGAAAGAGAACCCGCGCCTCCTTCTCCCCGCCCTTTTGCCAGAACCGCCATGCCCCGCGCGCACATATCGCGTTCGGCACCAGTGTTGTCGCCGCAAACCACCATGTCGTCAGCCCCGATATTGGGAACAGCACGCTGCACACTGGCACCAGCAGCAGTGTGTGTCGCAGTGCGACGAGCGCGTTCTTCCGCTGGTCAAATACCGCCAGCATATGGTACCCCGCCTGCGCGTACGAGTGCCGCACGATGTGCGACAGCGGCATGAAGTGGAAGAACTGCCAGCTGAACAGGAACATAAAGAACGCGAACGGCGCCAACGGGTTGTCCAGCGTTGTCAGATCGGCTACTGGCACGGGCATGGACGCCGCGTCTGCGATAAACGGGGGCAGGAACAGCGGTAGCGACTCCAGTGTCCACGTTTCAGGCAACAGGCGCCCGCCGCATGCGGTCCATCCCATCAGAGGTGGAATACCACCGACCACCGCGCCAACCCAGGTGTTCGCGATGCTCCTGCGCTTCAGCCAGGTATATCCTCCGGCGTACAGCACAATGTTCGCGAGCCCTAGACACGCCGTCGTCGCATTCGTCATGCCCCACAGAATCGCTGGCCCCGCAATTCCGGTGGTGATTGCGAACCCGAGGCCGTGCAGAGGTGTAATCGCCCTCCGCACGAACGGGCGCATCCTGGTCCGCGCCATCTGCGCGTCAAACGGCACCTCCTGCAGCTGGTTCAGCGTGTTCGCAGAGGCCGAGCAGAGCACGGTGCCGAGTGCCGTCGCTAGCAGTACCGGTATCGTCGCAGGAAAGGGGGATAAAGCAACACCCGACATCGAGGTGAGCACGACCAAAATTGTGAGATTAGATTTCGCAAGTTGGTTGTACACCTTGAGCAATTTGATCCCCGTTGGCTTTTCCACTTCCTTGAATGCAGCCAAGGCGCTTTTCCCGCTGGCTGATGCATCGGAAGCTGTGGGCAGAACTAGAGGTCGGTGGGCTAGTTCTGCTATATTAGCTCGTAGACTTCTACTTTTGGGTGATGGCGTCGCGTTTGACTGCATCCATTGAGCATTATGGAAGAAAAAGGAGGTGAATGTCGCATTTCGAGGGCTTGAGTGAACCCTTCGCGTATGAATACAATAGTTTAGCAAAACATGAGGATGTCGGCGTAATGGAATAGAATTAGGGATATTTCGGTGCATAGTGGTGGTGGTGAACTTGGGTTATCGATGCAAAGGATAGTAGTTTGGTGGACCTCTTCCGAGGAGGTATCGGATGGGTATGCAACAGCAAGAGACCTTAATATCACGTCTTGAATTCGAACGTGAAAGGTATGGGGTCTCGAGAAGATAGTCCACCCAGTGGGCTAACAATTGACTATAGATCCAAGATACGAAGAGATATTTCAGTATACTAAGAATTGAGCTCACTTATATCAAGTATACTCACCTAATCTTAATCCTAGAAAAACGACTCGATAGAAAACCAACTTGCAACTTTTTCAATCCTGCAAAAGCCAACTCTTATCCCGAATCGCCAGGTCGCCGTCGTTCTTCCCGGTCTTCACTGCGTAACATACACAGAATGAATACCCAAAGCTGTCGTAAACGAGGGGCAAGAACCGACGAAGGAATAGAGACTGGAACAGACAGACAAAGTCGAGAGGAAGTGAGTGCGCCGCCGCCGGGTTTGTCCAAAATTCCCAGGCAATGCAATTGCCGTGTGCGTGACTGGGCTGTGGACATTTTTTTCCAAAAGGCCAGCTCAATGTCATCCCAACTCCATCTTCCTTTCTTTCCTGGTTCATAGAACATATCCATGATGAAAGAATAACATCAGAATCCAATCATACTCATGCATCGATCACATTATCTAGCACAATTGCAATGGTCAATGAATATCGACAATGCGGAAAATTTAAGGCACGGCGCCTACGCCGTGCGGCCTGTCAAGCAGTGCTATTCAGAAGGCCTTTAAATATCAAAACCATATAAATGGCTGATGGTATAGCCCTCTTCCTACTCCCTCCTGTGTTCTAGTATTTGCCCATTCCGTCCATTCGGTTTCTTGCGCAGATGTCTATGTTCAAGAATTCCAGCAACGTCCTTGTAACTGGAGGCAATTTCACAGCGCACCAACCGGTTACCGTCACCCACAACCATAGCCATAACCATAACCACAGATCAGTTGAACGAAACCGCTACACCCCGCCGCGAAAAATTCATCGAGATGGTGAGTGCCCTAGTTCATGGAATCGCATTTATCGATACTCAACAGTCCGACCCTTTGTAGACGTTGTAGGTCTTCTTCTCAACCAAAGTGCCCTGGCTGGTCTCCTCGACTCGGAGGAGCGCTTCGACGCACCAAAATGCGATCCAGACACCCGGTTGGGAATCATAGATGCATTGTCTAACTGGGTTGAGGCTGGGAGTTCATCCTCGTCCTCGTCTTTACTATGGCTGCACGGTCCAGCTGGAGTGGGCAAGTCCGCCTTGGGCCAGCAGATCGCACTTCTGCTCAAAGAGAAAGACAACCACGCAGGCAGCTTTTTCTTTTCACGGACGTACCCCGGGAGAAACAACGGGAGACTGCTCATCGCGACTCTGGCGTACCAGCTCGCCATGAACTTTCCGCCCGTTCGAACCTACTTGGCCAAAAATCTGAAGAAAAATCCAGGCGTCTTCTCGCTCTCTAACAAGGTCAAGATGCAGCTGCTGATTGTTGACCCCATAAACGCATTGTCCAAATCGTGGAGATACAATATCAGCAACCTTCTCTTTCCTTCGCGGGTTCAGCCACGGTTGATGGTGATCGATGGATTGGACGAATGCGATGATCCCGAAATTCAATGCGATATCTTAATGGTTGTCGCCTATGCTGTGCAACAGCTTCGCATGCCTTTCCGAATCATCATAGCAAGCCGCCCAGAAGCGCACATTTTATCAACATTAAGACACGAGATCTTCAACACCATTAACTACACCCACAAGAACCTAGGAGAAGACTCTGAGGCTGATAGTGATGTTCTCACTTTCCTTACCAAAGAATTTGAACATATTCGATCAAATCATAAATTGGCTGCCTATCTCCCGGAGAGTTGGCCATCGACAGCCGATATCGAAAAGCTCGTCCTTAAATCTTCCTCTGGTTTCATATACCCTGCTACGGTCATCAAGTATATAAAGTCCGACCACCTGAGGCCTGACGAATGTCTGAAGGTTATTCTTGGTCTGTCTGCTATTGACACAACGGATCGACCATATGCTCTATTGGATGATCTCTACGACTATATCTTCAGGAATACTCATTTGGCACACAGGCAATCTATCAAAGCTATTTTTGATGTCCTGGTTATTCCCCGAGTCGACGGAGACGAACTTGGCGTTTTTACAACTCCTGCCAATCTAGAGGATCTTCTTTCCTTCCCCAAAGGTCATGTCGAACATGTCTTGGGGTACTTATTATGTCTGGTTAGTCTCCACGGCAGGGACAAGCCAGTGAAGCTGCTTCACGCGTCGCTGTCCGATTTTCTTCTGGATCGAAATCGGTCAGGCCCTTTCTTCACAGACGTTGGACTCGCCCACAGATCACTCGCCTCTGGCTATGTTAAGCGAATACAGAAAAATGGCAGTGAGTGTTGAAAAATATGTCATGAATATTTAAAATTCACTATATTGTCGGATGACAGTTTATGAAAAAGAAACGACCCCGACAAACTATGTCCTCGCAGCAAGGCACAGCGACGAGGCTCGCGAACACGGCCTCCCCAGTGTTAAGGCATATGCACCACTAGATGAATTGCACGAGCAGATACTCCGATCGACGCCTACGATCAGAACTATCATCAATGTGCTACTCTCTCCCCGAGGCGATGACAAGCAGTCATTCGACACGCCGCTGACAGTGGATATGCTCCAACAGAAACTGACAACCCAGGCACACCGGGACTATGTTGCGCATGCTCTTGATGCATTGCCATATCTCTTCGATGTCAAGGATGATCTTGTCTTTGGATTGCAGTCGTCATTCCTTGGGTACCTTTTAGATGAGTCTCGGTCTGGAAGCTATAGCGCTGCCAATTTATATTCCTCTTGAGGTGGCGACAATAGTATATTAGTATGTGTAAACAGGATATAATAAGTAAGCTCATTCAACAATAAATTAACGATGTATTTTCTGACTATAGGATGCAGATGAAAGAAACAAATGACCAACGCACATCAAAATATACCCCCATTTCACGATTTGGAAACAAACCGCAGAATGCCTTACAAACCTTTCGCGAGCTATCTGCCGCTGCCCATGTCATCACCACTTGGCGTTGTGGACCAATGGTCAGGGGGGTGGCCGAACATGAAGTCGTGCCCTCGCGCCCCATTGCTTTCTCGTCCAGTGGGCATCATTTCTATATCCGAAGGTCTATTGATTAGCGGTTCAAAGGTGTTATGGGCGGCACTGGGAGGACGAATGGCGTGAATCAGGTTATTGTCAAACTCCACATCCTCGGCAATCTGCTGGTTCACATCAAGGGGGGTTATTTCAGCGTCGTCTGTTGCTTGGGCATCGCTGTCTTGCAGTTCGGACTCGAGGTCGGGGTATATGTCTGCTCTTCCTAGCCGTTTCGATCTATATTCCATCGTGATGATACATATTACTGTTATCACTGTGACTGGAACGACAACAGTGACGTAGTGTTTGAGGGATAGTCGGGTTCCTGGTACCAATTCTTCAATATTCATGCCGAATAACATCTAAACAGTCACAGATAAACATGCAAATGGGTTGAGAGGTGAAATATCACATACCGCTGCAAAGAGAAGAGGAAGATATATCATCAGAAAAGACGAGAGGAGAACATGCATTGATCCTATTGGACACATTTCGGTATGGCCGTTTTTCCGATTTATAAGCCACTCACCATCGACGATGACTACCTGCGTAAGCTTCTCTTTATGGCCTTGAGCTTTGAGTATTTTTAATCGCACATGAATCTGAAATTAAAATGGTGCTATCAAGCAAGGTACCAGGCATAGCACAAAGCAAATCACAAACCAATTGACTGAGGTTTCTGAGACTCGCTATCTGGTATCGAATTTGGCGAAGGAGTCGGTCTGCTTCCATGATAGTATGTTGACATTCAGCATAGAAAGCCTTCTTGGAGATGCCGCAATAGATGCCCCAGTTTTGTATAATTTCAATATATTCTTTGACAGTTTTTAGGAATGGCTCATTCTCGAGCAGGAAATTTGTGCATGCGACGACGTCTCCTACAGAGCGAGCTTTGTGATCGGTATATTCCATCAAAAGTTCTGCGTCTGTTTCCTGCAATAGAGAAATTAAGTTTCACAAAATGGAAGAAATATCTCGACATGCCATAGCATTGATACGAATTTGGATACGCTGCAATTCATTGTCCCAGCATTGCAGGACAAACCATTGCAGCCAGAGTAATACCAACACTGGCTCAGAAGACCTGTTCCACGTTTCTTGACAACGATTATTGCGGCCTTGGGGAACGATGCTCAGCCATTTCGGGCAAACACAGACGAGGCCTGAGGGATGTAAGGCGCTTACCCAACGCAAGAAACGCTTGCTTTAAAGAAGATGCCGAGCAAATACCTTCGTTTTGGGGGATGTGTACTACCATTGTACTTCCTGGACCGTCAATTTGCCGTACTAAATGAACGGCTAAGACTTCAATTGTCCAATCTTTCAATTTGCAAATCAGTAGTGACAGTAAGCAATGGGCGGTTGAAACTTGTCAAATTATACTTGCCTTTATTATTTTGCGACAGTTCTGAATCCATTGACTCAATAGCGGGTAAGGGAAATGGCAGTGTCATACTTATTGCTGTTAAAAATGTTTTTTGAATGTTAGTTTCAATGTCCAAAGACAACGGTTCTTCGTCCTTACACTCGGCACTGTATGTTTCATGAGATTCTTGAGAGCAAGATGGTATGTGATTAAAAGAGGAAGTCCAAAATAAAGGATGTATGTTGTATCTTAATTTAGTGGCAGGTTAACACTACGATTCATGTGTTAGAAACTTTTTGAGACTAACATGCGACCGAGCATTTGCAAAATTGGCCACGATAGGTTGTGAACCAACATTATATGCACTTCCACTGTCTCAGAATTCTGGAAGAGGGATGGTCAGTCAAGATGGACGTGGTTTATACGGAAAAAATTCGAATCTAGCACCTTAGAATTGAGTAATTGATCCCATACAATCCCTTCCTGGCCAATGTTCGCAACAATCGGGACATTGCTCTGAACAAAGGGCCTGCCTGGTGATACTACATGAAGACCGTGAATAATACACGCAGAGTCGTCATCACGTTTGAGCACTTTCTCGTCCATACCACTTGACAACCTCTGCTTCGGTCCCCATGGATGGGTGTCAGGATCGGGATAAGTCATATAACATCCCCCACAGCTCTCGTGATTGCATCCTGGAGTAATCAAGGGTTGCGATCGGTCAAGTGTCTTGGTGTTGAACTCTGTAGGAACCACTTGTGGGTCAGCTTGCCCAATTCTGATGTAAGCGCCTGACCGTCATCGATGTTGAGCCATGGCCATGGGCCCCCAACGAGCGAATGTCGAACAGGGCGTCGGGAGGATTCTGTGGGCGTTTGCCGGAAAGGATGGGGAGATGAGCTTCGCATATTCTCACCTTCATGAATGGCAGAGCAACACTGCTAGATAGAACTTGAACTTGCCAGGCACAAGTGTCGTACAGCCTCCATAGTCATTCCTTTGTCAGGTACATTTCGGATGGCGACTAAAAATTGAAATAGGTGCCCTAGAATCCCATACGTACCATATCAAGTTCCCACGATTATATAATAATAATATGAAGGGTAAAAAGAATCGTAAGCAAGTACGGAGCACCAGCCAGCAAACAAGTGCCGGATGGCGACTTGGACTGATAGAAAATACAGCATGACAACCGTAAACCGCAGGCAAATAACTTCTATACGCATTTTATTTGCGGCAAATATCCTTTCTCCCTGACCTGGAGACAGCCTGATTTTACCTCAGTTACAGTATGTATATTTTCATATCTACATGATTACGGCGGGGAGTTGGCGAGGCAGCTCTTAATAGTGCCAGAAATCATGTAGATGTGCAAGATCGTCCTGTATCAACAGCAGTTATTTACGCGTGTCAAAATGGCCACCATTCCGTTGTCGATACAGTCACTTATGTGTAGGCTCTCACTGCAGTAAAAACAACAGTATGGGTATATTTCACAAGTAGTGACCTTTGGGCGGTTTAACTTCGTTCAACAGGCATCCGAACAACATTTATGGTCTGAAGTTCTACATTCAATATTTCAGCAACTTAAACTACCCGGGTTCACGGACAGAAGACTTTACCGTCAACCGAAGCTTCTTGCTGGCGGTTTGTTCTTTTGCCAGTCAGGGGTTCAATGTCTTCCGTGGTTCAGGATCCGGATTTGACAGCAAGTATGTTCTGGAAAATATTGAGGAATCGCTGGAGTCAGCATTGAAGCACGTCAAGTCGTGGGGTTACAGGCCTGAATAGGTGAGTTTCATTACAGAAAGACAGAACATTATGGTTTTCTTGCAGGTGTCATTACATTAAAGGGCAAAGGGTTCTTCCTGGGGTTACAGAGCGAAACGGAGATGTCAAGAAATTCACAGTTGGTTCTGTGTCAAGTCCGACAGGTGAAGTGGCTGTTAGGACGGAAGCGATGAGATGTCTGGAGAGCATTCTCCGTTGTGTAGAGGTAGATGTTAATGGAACAACCAGTTCTCCCATCGCCTCTGTAGCGAGTATAAAGTACACTGCTTGAACGCGCTCAAAAAACAGCTCCTACCTCTCAACAGTTTCACAATGTCAACGAAAACAGTAGCATTTGCAGGCAATGCCTTCATTACCACCGCTGCGACAGGCGCAAGCGAAGTCATCAACGACAACGGCCTGGCCAACTGGAACAGCGCAAGCACCATCACCAGCGCGTACTTCCGTATGGCTTCTGCAGGCGCAGTTACAGTCGGATTAAACGCGTATCTGGCGGGCAGTAACAACAGTACCGTCAAAGTCACCATCAACGGGACAGCGTTCAACGTTCAGCTATCCGGAACGACTCCTAAGACGTATCCTGTAGGGACTGTTAGCGTAGCTGCTCCTGGATACGTGAAGGTCGACCTTCAAGGAGTGACCAAGGACGGAGGATACTTTGGCGATGTGTCGGGCCTGAGCATCACTACTTCTTCGGCAACCAATTTTGCCAACGACCCCGCCAATTTTTACTGGTCGCGTCGCGGACCATCAGTCCATATGAACTACACTATCCCACCCAACAACGACTACTTCTACAACGAAGTGACAGTTCCAGTCGGTCAAGACGTCGTCGGCTCGTACTTCATGGCCGCGGGATTTGATGGAGGATATTCAGGCATCCAGGTCCGCGAGAATGACCGATGGGTCCTCTTCTCTGTATGGGACGCGGACAATGGACAGAAGACTACGCTCGTCAGCAAGGGCGCGGGAGTCGTCGACAACAGCTTTGATCATGAAGGAAGTGGTGGTCAAACATATCTCGTATTCAATTGGATCGCCGGTAACACTTACAAATTCATCACCCGTATTCGTCCCGATGGCGCTGGAAGCACTCTGTACTCTGCTTGGTTCTTCGCCCCAGAGCTAAATACCTGGCGCTACATTGCCACCTGGAAGCGTCCGGCCACTACCGCATATCAGTCCGGTACCCATTCTTTCCTTGAGAATTTCATTGACACCAAGGGTTATACGGGCCGGCGTGCTCTGTACGGTAACCAGTGGGGTCGCAATCTAAACGGAACCTGGACAGAGCTCACAACTGGATACTACACCGGAGATGCCACTGCAAACAACGCGCAACGCATGGACTACGCTGGAGGAGTCGAAAATGGCCGTTTCTACCTTCGTAATGGGGGCTTCTTCTCAGATTATGTGCCCCTCAACGCGACCTTCAGTCGGCCAGCTACTGGACAGATCCCAGCAGTGGATGTGGGCTCCCTCCCCACACAGTAAAATCGAGGAGAATAGGTTTGTCCGCGATGGTAATAGGCGGCGTGCGGTAAAGATTTGAACTAAATCGAGTAACTGGTGACATTGTCCATAAGGACAAAAAAATATATTGCACATACCAGTTTTCAAATACAAGTCAGCAGAAGGGGCCACTCCCCTCAAGCCTCATTGATCCTCAAAAACATCAATCAGGTAATGATTCATTGAAATCAATTGGTTTTCGAGAAAGTCTTCGTTGCAGGAATTGCATGCATACACTCCAAACATGATGTGACGTTGAATACCAGAACTTTCCCGAGTCAATTCCCTATGTACAACAACCTCCATCCAACTATGCTAGTTGACTGGCAAGTCTCCTCTTGATCCCCAGAGCAGGCAAAATTTCCGCTGTTGAACCTTTTAGAGACAATGACATTATCAACAGGGTGTAGTACGTACGCTTAACCATATCCCACGTTAACACTTCTTTTTCTGTGGGGTCTGTGATTAACAGCGCTCCCAGTGTCAAAGCGCACTATAAAGACAATCAAATTTTGCTTTGAGGCCAGACAGAAACTTTCTTACTGAGAAGCTGAGAATTCCGAGGCAAGGTAGTAGGCCGACAAAGTCTGCAGTAAACCCGCCGTTAGCACATTAAAATTTTCAAGTAAAGCCCGGCAAGCGGGTACCAACCGAGAACATCGCCTATATGGGTGGTAAGTTACACGTTGGAGGTCTTAACGATTGCAGGACACACCAAATCCGGGTGGGGCACCTGGCATACTGCCACGCAACTGGGTGAAGGCAAACACAGTGGCAACAGGAATGATTAAGACCTCTGTACGCTGGCGGAAACCAAAGACGACGGCGGTGAACGAAAGAAGGAATAATGCCAATGTGATAATCCCTGAAATAGCAGAAACATGAGTATGAGTGCAAGTATTCCGGTTTAAAAAAGGTATATAGCTGACAAATTGCAATGGTGATAATCACACAGAACGCAATAATCAAAGAACCTCTCTGAACGTTGATTACTGTGTTAATAACCTCCGATTCCAGCCCAGAGTTTGGCTGGTTCGAAGTTAGCAGCGACACCGAGAAACCACTGGATGTGATGTCGCCATTAGTATAGATGCATCTTGTTGATGATGGTACTTACACGGCAGTACCTCCCACAATGTCGAGATGGAGATTGACTGGTTTATTGTTGCTGTCTTGTGCATACATGAAGACGGTGGCAGCGTAGCTATTATTTGGGAATAGAAACACGTAAGTATCACTTGTTGAGGAATATAAAAAGGTGCTCACGTATCAAATGGGTAGTTTACTAGGGACAAGCGGCGAGGGGTGCCTTTTTGAAATAAACGTATATTGGTTCGGAAGGTAGGAGTGTTGGCTCTAAAATCCGACGAAAAGGCAGTAGCGTTGAAACGGAACAGGGGCGTGGAGGGAACGTCAGTGCTAGGCACGCCATTGTTGTTGTCGTCAGAATTGTCCAAAAGGTTGCTAATTATTCCCAAACATTCAGACAATATTGCGAGTTGTTTTGTGGAGGTAGAAAGCTTACTTGTCAAAAAAAATATTCACGTCGGTACATTCACCAACGGTCTTTGACTCTAGAATGCATGTGTCGGTGTCCACACCCCAATCGAAAGTTATCACCGATGATGTAGGGTCTGCTGAAATAAGATACGCGCTGATCGACAGATTCCTTCCTCCAAAGCTTCCCGCTGGAGAGGTGTAGCTGAGACCTTTCGTGTGCAAGAAAAAGCCGAGAAGAATGGATAACAAAGGCATTATGATGCAGAATGCAATGGAGGAGAGGATCCAGTATTTGATAAGTCGACGCTGATGCATGTTGGCAGAATAGGCTTCCTTGGTCGATCCCTCTTCATGAGGGCCGGTCTGAGTCGGGGATACAGGGCGACCTGGCAGTGTTGTGACAGGCAATTGAGCGACATTGCTATAGCGGCTTGGCTCCACTTTGATCTGCGTCTCTGTCGAGAGCGAAGTATCAGGACGGCGTCGCATCTCAGGGGTTGTAATGTCCATGTCTGGCCTCAGTCGTGAGTCATGATAGAATCTGTTTGCTGCGATATATATACGTAGGCACGTTGTTCCCAAGTATATCCTGACATGCTGAAAGAATTGCGGTTATAACCCTAAGCGCCTGGTCATTTCATCTGGCGTCGTATGGCAGCGGCATGTTGTCGGAGATCTCGAGCCGGAACAACATCCTGAAGTATTTGCCGGAGGTAGTGAGTGGTGTTACTAGAACGCAATCGACGAAGCAACCACATTTCGGAATAGCTTGGTTTGTCTTATCGCTTGTATAGATGATATGTTGTCCATTGCCACGACATGCAATTCGCGCATGTAATTTCGCACATTACTGGCAGCCGAACCCCTATACAAATGTTACGTGCCAAAGAAATTAACAGCCTTTCAGGAAAAGCGCGATCGAACCTTACCTCGAAACGTGCAGTTGAGGAGTCATAGCAGGCCATAATGCAGCATGTAATAGGTTCTTTAAGACTTAAGTTGTGGGTCCCATTAAAACGATGTCAGTAATCTTTGCTAGAAGCGTTTGAACGAGGCTATACGTACAATGTAAGTAGGAATACCTACTGTTTTCCCAGCATCAATGAAAATCTCATGACATATCATCTTCCGTCCCCGCTAAACTTCGACGTCGTGTTCTTCAAAATGTGGCTGGGGTCATGTCTGAGAGGAGTGAGTTGGTTGGGCATCCTTTGCTCCTGCTTCCATAGCACCATCATCCCTTCTTGTCGGCTACGTGTCCGGAGGCAATATTCCAGGCGAATCTAAACCTGATGACTGCTTTCCGTTTGATGAGAGAAAAAAACAGGGTCTGGAATCTGGAGGGGAAGCGCTGTGGTATAACAGAACAGAGGCGGTTTCATTGACATTTTTCTTCGTCGTCACGCGTAGTTTGACCGTGACGCGTGAGTCGCGATAATGTTCCGACGATTTGGTAATCAGCTGAGAGCATGAGAGATCCCAATCGGTACATCAATACTGCTTAAGATACTAGCTCGTTGGGTTAGGAGAATGTTGGGAGAAGGAAAAAAGCATTCGTGAGTTCAATTTTTTGAGATGGCGGACTCGGTCACGAACTCGTTTTCGTTGGCCTGTTGCTTTTCTACGACCATTGAGGTCATATATCCAGTGGGGCACGGTGGTGTGCCGATTTAAGGAGTAGTGCATTTAATTCCAAAGTCTAAATACACCTTGAACGCAGCCTTTGATGACTTAACTCATACTTGAAGTCAATAAACCTTCACATCGTATACAAAGAAACTTTATTGCGACACTGTATACATCTCGTCTTAAAAATATACTGCCTCCTTGATCAGGATACAGGTTGATTCTATCTCTATATACATTTCAGATATCGCGTCTAGTTTATTTAGTTTCCCGGGTCCGTTTAATGCATACAGAGCGCTTTAAATTTGCCTGTGTCGTCGTCGAGAATAGTTCAATTTGCCAATGCATCTAAGAGAGAGACTATCATCCCCGGAGCAATGGGCACAAAACCGGAGGGCAGCATACCGCTGACTTCAAACCAGAGACCCTCTTTCTCTGTGAACTCAATTATCAACTCCCATTGCACCCATGCCTTCTCCGTCTCCCGACATCCCCGCGTGCTCGCGCGCCATGGCCTCCATTTGTTCGTCGACGTCGTCTTCCTCGAACTGGTCGATCATATCATGCATGGTCGAAACGGTCGAGTCGCTCGAGATATTGCTATAAGCGCTGGAGCATCGGGAGACGTCTGAGCGTGTGGATTGCTCGGAATTAGATTTCCCAGAGCTCGCTGCACCCTCTATCATGAGCGCAGGTGTGCGGTCTATGACAAGCATTGCAGTTTGAGTGCCTGGAATCCGAACGAACAATAGGGGAGGTCAGAGTGGACGATTCGGAGGCGATTTGCGAACGATTCAGGTCAGGATTCAAGACCGATTCTGACGCAGAAATTTGCTTCCGAAGCGCGATTCACTCTGACCCCCCCATTTCAAAACTTTGATTCACCTTCAATTCAGTAGGCGATTCACGGATGGTCTTTGTGCCAACTGATAATAAAAGTTGTTTAAAAGTAGTTTGAGAGAAGGTTTTGTACGCACTCAATCGAGCATTTGGATAGATCCTCTCCTTCTGCCTCGTTCTCTATCTCAGAACAATCCGATTCTCCATCCGATGACTCTACAAGCACCTCAGCCTCCTTCTGTTTGGCCCGCCGTGTAGATTTTGCTTTTTTGGCCTGTGTTTTGGTAGGTTTCTTGGGTAACGTGGTCTTGCTGAGCGATTTTGACGATGCTGAACGAGTTGTACGGCTCGAATTTTTGGCGGCCATAGTGAGAGCCTCACAGAAAGAGTCTGTGTATCACACCAGCCCTCACGATGATGGAGAAAAATCTTGATCATGTCAAGATCAAATATACAATTAGGTAAATTGAAAATAATTAATAAATTAAATACTGCTCGATTCTGCTGAGTAGAATCAAGCTGTTGAATCGTCTCTGAATCGTCGAAGCGGCTCTGGAGCCGCTTCGACGATTCAGAGACGATTCAGCGATTCGGCGATTCACGTTCTGAGGCGATTCAGCGTCTTCCCACGCTTTTGATGACCAGAATCGTCTCTGAATCGTGTCGCTGAATCGCCTCCGAATCGTCCACTCTGACCTCCCCTAATAGCCGCGTCTGGATCCAGCTAGTGGAGGTCGTTCCCTGGGGAGCAGTATCCCCACTGCCAATGGCAGGGTTCCTTGTAGTGTATTTGATGGTAATATTAGTATTTTGAGCTAGTCTGAATTGACTGTGGTCATTGTTAATCTTTGGTCAACACTCGACTTCGTCTGAGTAAATACCAAATCATGATAATGGGAGACCGTATGAGACGAGATTATTGGGCCCCTAGTCATTTATATACACAGCCATGATATGGTTTGTTGTGGTTCATTTGGGTCTGCTTTTCGTAAATAATTTGGATCTTAGCACCTTGTATTGAATAGCAACTCCCGAGAATGTCGGGGAGATCGGCAATCCCCATCGACCTACGTCGCCTTGCTGTAAGTAAGGCTCTCCCCACCTATAATTACCTAAGAATGTTGTATAGTTGAGGACAATCAAAGACATCAATTTTCGTATCTCAGGAACGCGAATTTTCTGGCAAAAACTAACGACGGATTCGAACTCGGACAGTCAAATAGCGTCTAAAAACACACTTTTCGTAAAATTCCCACGAGGTTTTGACCACCGCCAAATTTTTTGGCCAAAAAATTTCAAAATATAGTCATGTTACTTGGTGCCGGGCAGCTCGGCGACTCCAAATTTTACCACGAATTACTCGCTGCAAAATCGGCTGGCCTACTTTTGCTTTCTCACTGCCCACACCGCTGTACTCGCCGTCAAATCAAGATAAGCACCCGTAAAGTGCCAGGAGGAATTGATGAAACAACAAATATTATTGGTGGAACATGCTTTGGAAGTGCTTCAAGATGTTTTTTTTTCCCTCAGATTCTGTATCCTAGCTGCTTCTTGAAATGTCTTTTTTTCAACTTCACAACAGCAGTATTGCACAGTCATCCCCAGCACTATAGACATAGTTTATGAATAGGAGTAGCCATAGCTAAAAAGTATAATAGCTTGCCAGTTCTACAGGGTTCAATTTCCAATGGAATTTTCACTCAAAATGCATTCATGGCCTTGAGAGAAAGAAGATTGAGAAAGTTATCGTGTTAGGCCGGAAATGTTCCTCATTTGCTTGGGTGGTCTGCCGTTAGGTGGCATCTTGCCGAATTTATTTAAGGGGAATGGCTCGATAAATTTTTTCGATATTTCAGGCGCGAACCCAGAATATCAAAAGCTATCCAAAAATGAATTTTTCGAGAATTTAGCGAATTTTTTTGACCACCGCCAAATTTTTTGAGAAATTTTTTCCAAAAAAGTTGAATCTGAAAAATCTGCTCGTGCAAATCGTTTAATTAGACGTAGTATTACCTATTTAAACAGTTTCTAGGCACCCTACATGTTTGTCATAGTCTACATAATTCGTGCAAAAAAATTGATGTCTTTGATTGTCCTCAACTGTATTTGGGATGGGCATTGTGACTAATTTCTCGTGTGTAATATAATTCTTTCACTCCTTTCGTTGTTATTGGTATGTTTGAATGGCATGTTTATCGACACGAGGTTAAACGTTTCTCGTTGCTCATATTCTCGATGAGGTGTTTACAGTCGTGGGCTTTGCTTGAGCTTTTGTAGAATAACTCAATAATGTCGTTTACTATCCTGATTTGTCAATGTCATTATCATTCTAGATGATTTGTCAAGGCCATTATCACATTGCTCAACTCGATGTGTCATACTTGGCTTGTCAGGAGTCACTCTAGTAATTGTATTATTATACTCTGCAAGTATATTCAAACGTTATAGCAATAAAATTGGAATTGAATAGCTTGAGAAATATCAAATACAGAACGGGTATAGCCACTTCTAGCTTCTACGCAAGGCGTCTTTGATAGATTTTCTGGACGTAATTTGCTACAGTCATCGTTCAGCACAAATAAGAACCAAAGGAAGTCAATGACGATAGATTACTGCATTGCGATGATGTATGGCTATCACGCGACTACATCATTATATTACACTTTGGGATACAATCCTGGAGGCGTCATCGGTTTCTCTAACGCCGACTACTGAAGGGAAAGTACATGCACTATTCCTCCTTTCTTACTACAGAAATGTTACAAAGAAAAAAAAATCCCCACTGATCTTTCTAAAAAAAGTAAATACGAGTGTAGTCTAAGTCAATGCAGTGGTCGCGGCCAAGGCTGCGGCCACCACCTCATTGTTAGTAGGCCTAGCAGTGCGTGTAATCTCTGCCTCACATTGCTCATCAACATCGTCCTCCTCAAAATTGGTGTTCAAATCGGTCAAAGTCAAGACGCTCGAGTCGCATGAAATAGAACGGGATAAGGGTGCACCAAAAGCATCTGGAACTTCAGTATCCGCTAACTGAGGGTCAGGCATGCGGCTTGTATCAATGACTTCAATGCTTGCTGACTCTGTGGATCCCGAAAGAGGGTCAGTGTGATGCTGGTTTTATGACATGAGGCAGGCAACCTACAATAATCTTTGCGCCGTTTGAGGTGTAGTAAGTGAGAACTTGATGACGGTGATGTTGACGTTCTTCTTCGCTGTGATTGTAAATTGGAATATCTTTCGCATTTCATCTTTCAAAGGCAAAGGCGAACAAATGGACAAGGCAAATACGCTGGCAAGGGTATACCTGGACTTCGAGTTGAAAGCAAGAGTTAAGTGGGAACCAAATTAGAACCAAGCAGAAACAAACAAACACAACATCTCCGATCCAGCCAATCAAACGCGCCGCTTCGCTTACGTACAGATGTTGTTTGTTTGTTTGTTTGCACTTTGCCACTTTGCAGCAATTTTGCTGTGACGTCTACTTTGCAGTCTTGCCCACCCTTTGCTCTCACCCACGACAATGTTTGATCCTATTGACCGCCCACTCGACCACAACACACTTTTTCTCTATCTATCGAGTGCCTCACTATCTCAGATGCCCACTCGATCTCATTGATACCTGGACTTGACTTGGACCGTGCATGTCGTCCAGCTGCTGCCTGAGCACCAAAAACACGTCGGATCTGAGAAAATCAAAATCGAATCTCTGCTCCAATTTTCTGGATATGGGCTTGGACTCCACGTCTGGAGCCTGTCAATGCTCGGCTGATGCTCTATGAGCAGTTGGCGAGTTTCAGCGTCCATTAAATCATTATATCCCTCCCAATTGCAAAGTCTCCTGTTACTCGAGACTATCCATGATCCATCCTACAACTCAGATGCCGCACGTCCGCCGTGACTTGAATTCGAACTTGAACTTGACCCCAGAAAACCAGACCTCAGAGCATACTCCCCGCTGCCCGCCCATTGCTCCCCGCTCATTGTTAATTGCCAGTTCCGCATAGAGAGCGATTGCGGAATCTGTCGTTCTCCCGTACCCGCTACTCGCATCTTGAGTGCCGGTGCTGGTGTCACCCACATCCCGACCATCCCGCTCTCTATAGTTGAAACTGCCACGAGTATGCAGTGTGAATCTGCGCGACCTCTTCTTCTTGGAGTATACCCCTTTTTGATGCTGGCGTTGACTTGGCTTGGCTTGACTGCTGCTAGTCTGCTATGTCGTGGGATCTTCAGAATTCTCCGAGTTCTCCGAAAGATTGCTCTACTACTCGTAGCGGCTAGTAATCGCGATTCACATTCAATAGTACATCACGGAACGAAAAGGAAAAGAAAAGCAGAACACGCGTCCAGCGCGACACAAACATGACATAACCTTAAATTAAATACCTCCAACGTCCAAGACTGCAAGCTCAAGACTCCAAATTCCCAAATTGAAAGTCCAATCACCCTAATATTCCCCTCTGAATTCTGTAACATTCGCTTTGGCTTTCAGGTTGAACACGGACATAGCATATCTCTCGTCCGTTTTTCCCTGTACTGTGTTGAGGATCTCGAAGATCTGTTATTCCGATCCAGTCAGCAACCGCGCGATGGAAAGTGCAAAGTGGAGTGGGCTCTGGACACTGGACACAAGACAGACAGACGTACGTACCTCCATCGGAGGATTCAACCCTATATCCCGCGCCCGCTCCCACCGCTCAAGACGCGTTGAAGTTGTACTGCATGGTCCGTACTCTGTCATGCTGACGAGGTTGGAAGTTGGTCAGATTAAGCAGGACGGGAAGGAGGTGAACCATGAACCATGATCGATGCTCTGTGTGTGTTTGGAGGAAAGTCACTCACTTGTCGAAGTAGCGCAGGATCTGGTGGATCTTGTTCTCGCTCTTGCTTGCTGGTAAGAGGGAAATATAAATGGTAAGGCGATAAGTACATGGACAGACAGAGGTTTTCATATACGCAAGAAGGAGAAAGAGACCTTAGAGGAGAGAGGAGTACGAACCGGGATACTGATCCCCGTATTTCTGCACCAGCGTTGCGTGATACGCGACCCATTTTTCGGCTTTGACGTCCAGCGCGGCGGGGTCCGTGTCCTTGTCGGTGTTGGTGTTGGTGGGGTCCGTAGGTGTAGGCGTTTTGGGTGTCCGTACGGGTATCTGTACGGGTGCAGGTGTAGGTGTAGGTGCAGGCCCCAGAGTAAAGATAAGGATAGGATTAGGGCCAGGGACAGGGGAAGTGTTAGGCGCCTGCTTCTTCTTCTTTCCGTCCCGGGCGCGCGCGGCTAGAATCGCGTTTCTTTCTTTCAACAGCGCGTCGATTTTTGCTTCTACCTCTGCGAGACGCGCTGTGTCGTCGTCGTCGTCGTCGTCGTCTCCGAGGTTCGACGCTAGCTCTGGTTCTGGTTCTTCTGGAGGGATTTCCATCTCCCTTTCCATCTCCCTTTCCATCTCCCACTCCATCTCAGCCATCTCAGCATAATAGGCCCTCTCCATGGCCTCATACTCCAACTCCAACTCCCACTGCTCATCGACATCATCCGTCTCCCACGCCTCCGCCTCATTCACGCTGGACACTTCCGAGTCCGAGTCCGAGTCCAAGCGCCTCCTCCTCCTTCTCCGTTCGCTGCCTTCGTAGTCCGAATAGTCGTCTTCGTCCTCGTCATCCTCATAGGAGTCCTCGTGAGACGAACCAGAGTCAGAGGACCCCCGCTCTTCAGTATGTGGGTTGGGCTCGGGCGTTGTGGGCCGTGCGAGGATGCGTAAGGGCCGGAACTTGATGGGTTTGGGTGTCGTGTTGGACTGCGTCCCTTGTCGAGGTGCTGCTGCTGCTGCTGCGGCGGCGGCGGCGGGAGGACTGGCGGGTTCATGCTCATATCGGGCTTTTGATTCTGAATCGTGCATGTCTCTTGCTTCCTCCTCATCCTCTTCATTGTGCTGCTGTAGATAGTCAACTTCCTCCGTCTCTGTCTCAAACGCGTCGATCTCATTCACACTCTCCACATCTGAGTCCGAGTCCGAGTCGCTCTCCCCTGCTCCCCCTCTTCTTCTGCCCCCTCCTCCTCCTCTCGCATATCCTTCATCCCCACTCCCCCTCCCCTCCCCATCCCCATCCCACTCACCCTCTGCGTCCGCACCTCCCAAGCCATCACGCTCTCCCTCGACGGTAACGGGAGGCGCGATAACGCGCGCAGGGCGAAAGCCCTTTGAGCGCTGGTTCGCGGGGGCGTTGTGTTTGGCGGCGAGGTAGGCGAGTGGTGCGGGAGATACTGGAGATGTGGGGTGAAGTCTTGCGTTAGTTTGAGCTTTGCGGGGGCTGGCGCTGTGTGGTTCGCGGCGGTCGGCTGGCATCGTAATTAAAGTCAAAATCAAGGTCAAGGTCAAGATTCAAGTGAAGTTTGAAGTGGTATCGTTATTTCGGTGCGTAGCTCTGAGCTGCGAAGATGATGGAGGTGTGGGTTGTTGGTGTGCGTACGATGTCGAGTGAAGCGCGTATGGGCGTGGGTGTGGAGGGTTAGTCGACGCGCTGGGTAGCTGCGTGCGGGGTCAACTATCAGAGAGACGACGTGAAGGTGTGAGAGGACGAAGGAAGGGGGAGAGGGAGAAGGGAGAAGGGAGAAAGAGGGGCAAACGGACCGTCGATGTATTTGGGGCGGTGGGAATGCTGAAGCTGCTGAACGTGAACGTGAACGTTGACTGTTGACTGTGGGCTGTGCTTTGATTATGGTTGAACTTTTGTGCCTGCCTTGGGTCCTGGGAGAGAGGGAAGAGGGTGACGTCGCGTCGCGAAGATATTGACATGTCGGTAATGGGCAGAGGGCAATTTAAATGTCGACTCGTCGAGGGAGGCGTGGGTTCTTGTTCTTGTTATCGCTGTGGGTTGTTCTGTCAATGGTCTGTTTAATGTTATTGGCTCATTGAACGTTTTAACTGTTGAGTGCAAATGATTTCGATTAATATTTAATGTTTAATGCGAACGTTAATGAACCCAGTGGTATACTCAGTAATTTGGGAAAACTGTGAAATCATTATCGAAGTTTGATTGTCTGTGCCTTGAAGCTTGTGCCCCTGTGATGAGATATTTATAGACTGGTATGATAGATAGATAGTCCATAGCGTTCTGGTGGGGCGTACGCTGTAGAAGGTACATAGGTCAAGGCAGCAGGCTGGTACGCGGATCCGTGGCTCAACTGGGAATCCTGGGACAGTGTGATACTGGTTCAAAAGTAAAGCTATCGTGTCGTTGTTCGTCGTGTAATATCGCATATGTATACATCGGCAACAACTCGACAAGCGTCGGAGACTTGAAGACATAGATTCAGAGTAAATTGAACGACGAAAACTTGAGCCTGTTGGTTTTGAACTTGCAGTGATACCTGAAGCTCGAAGACTTCAGTATCGCGTCCGATTGGGAGTCAACAAAATTGAAGACTTAAGCTCAAGCTTACCAGCCAGTACCAGCCTCGAGAATGAAATCGACCGTCGACTCCTCTCATAATATTTTATATAAAACGCTGTTCTCTTCATTGGCAGTGGCAGGCTTAGAGGTTACGGTATCTGTCTGATATCAATCCTCTCCCCCCGAGTGCTCAAGCTTGCATTGGACACTGGACAGTGCGCACCGCGTAATACTAATCGTCGGTTAATGTTAATCTTCATCTCATCCTCGTCTTCGTCCCTATATCTCCTCATCCGGATTCCAATGTCCCGAGTCCGAATTCCGTGACATGAAAACACAACGGACGTACGCACACGCAGGGGATAGGGTGACAGGGGCTCGAGGTAGATGCAAGTCAATCCATTTAAAAATTTTATGAATTCCATTTAACACAATTGCAGCCTGTAGGCAATTGCATAATTTCCCCTCACTCAGCCCGTGCCATTTGCAAATTTCCCCATGTCATGCAGTGTCAAGTGGGGTACGGCAGGATAAGGAGGGATAAGAGGGCTCCTGTGTTCTGGCCATGGGGTATGTACGGGTATGTACATGCATGGTGATTCTATGTACATTGGGGCGTGCTGGGTGGGTAGGTATGATGAGGGTTTTTTGATTTGTCTGAATTATCAGTGCGGGTACGGTTGGGTGGGTGGGTGACTGAGATACGAGAAGGGCGAGGGGAAGATGTAGTATGTATGTCCGGTAATATTGGATTGATCAATGCAGGTGGTCGCGTTGCCCTCGGTCGGTGCTGTTGTTGAGATTCAAGTTGCAGTGCGGCTAGTTGATTGAACATCATATATGCATACAGCGGCATCAGTCGATTGAATTATTTAGACGCGGCATCCCCGAGCGGGAGAGCTAGCGTATTGATCCATCGTTCCACAATACCATTGTCGGCGTCCTCGAGATGTAAGAAAAGTTAAAGTCAGTCTGTATAACCCCTCCAGCGCCGCGTTCACTGACCACTGGGGAGGTGCCCCCACATTTCTCGGGTGCAAAAATGGCAGCCAAGACCCAATTTGGGGCAATATGTAAGAGCAGAGAAGCCGGGCTCGGTCCCCGCCGGGTCGGGTGCATACCAAAGCCGGTCCACCTTCCCAGCCCAGCAAATAGAAATCATGCACCTCTCGCTGCCGTCTTGCATATAATACCCCGCGGCCTGCGCTCCTCTTTCTCTTTGTACCCACCTCCACCACCTCCACCACCTCTCACTTTTCTCGTTTACGGGATTTTGTTTGTTTTCTTGGGACTTGGATCTTGTATCTTGTACTTCTTGATACCTTCTTGACTATTTGATATCCCGCGCGCAACGCAACGAGAGCAAAAGACAAACGAGATGGCTGTGATCACTACACCTATTACTGAGCTCTTCGGGATCAAGCATCCCATTCTCCTCGCTGGGTATGTGCATGTTCCGTGCTTCTTGTATCAGAAGTATCAGGAGTTTCTCATCTGTGCTCGGTTTTTGTCAGAATGAACGTCGCTGCTGGCCCTGAGCTCGCAGCGGCCGTCACTAATGCGGGAGGACTGGGAGTCATCGGTGGTATTGGATACACACCCAAGATCCTCCGCCAGCAGGTACGTGCTGCCTCTCTCCCATGTCGTCCAAGTTATGCGGTGGTGCTAACGGACTCTTTGCCAGATTCAACTCCTGAAGAAGGACTTGAAGAACCCCAATGCGCCGTTCGGCGTCGACCTGCTCTTGCCCCAAGTCGGCGGCAGTGCGCGCAAGACCAACGTACGTCCCCTTGAACCAGCTCTGCACACAGCCCGAGCCCCGCTCAACACCCTCCCTTACAGACCGACTACACCAAAGGCCAGCTCCCAGAGCTAATCCAAGTCATCATCGAGGAAAAAGCGACGCTCTTCGTCTCCGCAGTGGGCGTCCCGCCCGCCTGGGCCGTGCAGGAGCTGCACAAAGCGGGCATCCTCGTGATGAACATGGTCGGGCACCCGAAGCACGTGAAGAAGGCGCTGGATGTCGGCGTTGATCTCATCTGCGCGCAGGCGGGCGAGGGAGGAGGGCACACGGGTGATATTGCGGCGAGCATTTTGATCCCGGCGTGTGTGGATGCTGTGAAGGGCGCTAAGAGCCCGTTGACGGGGAAGGATGTGTATGTGGTCGGTGCGGGCGCGGTGTTTGATGGACGTGGGCTTGCTGCGAATTTGGCGTGGGGCGCTCAGGCTGTTTGTGAGTTGATGGTTTTTTCTTTTTTTGGCTGAGAGCCATGGGTTTATGATTTTGTTTGTTTTTTAGGGGTCGGAACGCGCTTTGTGGCTTCAGTTGAGGCTGGTGCGCCTAAGCTCCATAAGGAGCTCGTTGTCAGCGCTGGATTCGAGGACGTTGCGCGCACAGTCATCTTCACTGGTCGTCCCATGCGCGTCCGCAAGACGCCCTACGTCGCCGACTGGTACGTTTCCCCCCTCTGCCTTCTTTAACACATTCGACGGTGAATGCTAATAATACATACATGATATAGGGAGGAGAACAGACAGGCTGAGATCAAGGAGCTGACGTCCAAGGGTATCATCCCCCACTACAATGAGCTCGAGAAGCACCCCGAGAAGTCTGTTGCGGGACGACCCTGGCTCATGGGCAGCGTTTCGTCTGTGATCAAGGATATCCTCCCTGCGCAGGTTATCGTGGACAACATGGTCCGCGACGCCGCTGCGATTCTGCAGCGCAATGCTGGGCTTGTCAAGGTCGGGCCTAAGCTGTGATTTATTTGAAGCATGGTTTTGAGGAGGCCGGGGGAGGTGCTGATACAGGATTTTTGTACAAAATGTATGTAGTATCTAGTTTATTATTTAGTTAAAAACATAGGATTAGGCGGGAATATTTTATATGCTTTATAAACCCCATCTTCTACAGTTTTGTAGACGAGTGCGTTCGAGAATGTCGTAGATGTGGCAGTGCTTTGCTTGCTTACTCACCTAATTAGATCACGTTATGGCTCGCGATGACGCGGACTCGGGCCTCGGGCCTCGGGATGATAGATATACAACAGCTCTTGTCCACGAACGTCGTTGGACTCTATACCCCCGGGATAACAGCTTGAGTGTATACCACCACCACCACCACCATAACGATTATTATCACTTGATAACGACACAACTACGTTTAATCCATCCGAACACATAACCGATTCTAAGCGCACGCATACACACACTCACGATTTAGACGATGTCGTCATCCCCATCTTCTGCGTCTAGCTCATCGCACCCAAACCCAATAACCCTGCACGTAGCCTTCCGGGGTACAACACACACGCTCTCGCTTCCACCCGACACACCGCTCGATGCGCTACATGCGCGGATCGAGGAGCTCACGGAGGTGCCGCCTGCGCTGCAGAAGCTGTTGTACAAGGGTAAGCGCTCGATAGCGGCTGGTGGAGATGCGACTGTGGAAGCGGTGGGATTGAGGGATGGGGTGAAGGTACAGATGCTTGGCTCGACGATGCGCGAGGTTGAGGGTGTTAGAGCTGTGGAAGGGGAGAGGGCGCGCAGGGAGGGTGTGATGCACAAGAGGGCGATGAAGCCTGCTGTCAAGGTGCGTTTGTAAGCTTCTTGGACTGTTGGACCACGGCTGACTAGTTTTCTTTTTCTGGTGTCTAGGTGGGGACTACAGGGCCAGCGGGAAACTCGATATCTACCCTTTCTTCCTCCTCTTCATCCAGCTCGCTCCAACACCGCTTCCACGCCCTCCAGCCACTCGCACACCTCCCCAACCCCGACGCTGCACATGCTTTGCTAACTAAACTCTCCTCGGACCCCGCGATCCTGCACATCATGCACACGCACCAGTTCTCCGTCGGGCTGCTGACGGAGCTCGCGCCGCACGAGCACCCGGAGCTGCTTGGGTTGAATGAGAATAGAGGCGAGAAGATCAAGTTGCGGTTGAGGACGGATAAGTATGATGGGTTTAGATTGTATAGTGATGTGAGGAGGGTGCTGTGTCATGAGCTGACGCATAATGTGTGGGGTGACCATGATGAGAATGTGCGTTTTCTTTTTCTCTTTTGTTTGATGTTTAACTGATTTTGGGGTTTTTTGTAGTTCAAGGCGCTTAATTCGAAGCTGAATAGGGAGGTTGCGGAGTACGAACGCGCTGTGGCGCAGGGAACGCATTACCTCTCCGGGCGGCCTGGCGAGGTGTACGAGCCAGCAGCTGAACTCGAGGCCGAGGCGCGCGCGTACACCCTCGGCGGCGGCGCCTCTTCGTCAAGAGCTGTTTCAGATAGTATGGCTGCGTTTGATGTGGAGACGCAGGAGGAGAGGAGGATGCGTGTGTTGGCTGCGACGATGAACCGGCTGAGGAAGGAGGAGGAGGATATTGAGCATTCGTGCGGGACGGGGAAGGGGCGCGCGTCGAGGACGAGCGCCTAATTGAGATTTTGCTGGATGGGACTTTTTGAGCTCTTTCTTTGTTCCATGTTCTTTGGAGAGTTGGATATGTTTTTTTTTGTATTTTATTGGGTGGGTTGGTTGCATATTTAAGCTGTAAATGCTATATGTTATTATATGTTTTGTACATATTTATATAGAGTGTACATCTATGCGCATATATCTAGTTCCTGGCTATCTATAGTGTAATAACTATACTTGAGAACAATCTAAATAAGATTTATATAAGATTTTCAAAGTGTAACGGGGTAGCAGAGTCGGAATAGGGGGTGCGACTTCCAAAATAGGAGATAAATCTAAATTGGTTCCGTCATCCACCCACTCCGCTCGAGCCCTCTTTGACTTGAACCAAAACTACTACTACTACTACATACATCCAAAACTGACGAACGTTTTGTTCGCCGCTGCTTTGTTTTACAGGATCTACCGCATATATCCTTCTCAGGTAGCATATAAACCCTTTCGCAAACTTTACCCACCACTCATCGACCTATCCACTCCAACTCTTGAAGCTCGCAGCTTGAAAGCTCTGAACTCCACGTCGCCTTTTGACTTGACCCCATGTCCCCAAAGAAAACGTCATCTGGTGCAGCTTCAGCGATGAAACAAAGCACGCTTTCCTTCAACACCGCGAAGCGTACGGGGTCGACTGCTGCGACTGGGAAGCCCCAGGCGAAAGCGGGCAGTGGCGGGTCGATTGCGGCGTTCTTCAACGCCGGCGCGGCCTCTGCTGCTGCTCCCCCTCCCGCTCCTCCTCAAGAACACGCTCAAGACCAAGATACAGCTGAATTCCAAGTTCAAGTCCAAGAGGAAGCGGCTCAAACACCCGGTTCCAAGCGCCCTTCGAGCAGCACAAAGGCTGACACGGCATCATCAAGGCTCAAGGCCAAAGACAAGCCGACCGCTAAAGACACGGACGCAGATTATCGCGACGACATCGAGCCAGCGGACGACTTTGACGCGGACGAGGACGAGGATGTCGAGTATATCGCGAGCGACACGGAGAGCTCCGTGTCGACGTTCGAGACTGTTGAGGAGAAGCCTGTGTCGGTGGTACAGGGACGTACGACGCGCGCGCAAGCTGCTGCTGCTGAGACGGCTTCGCCTGCGGGGAAGAACGTGAATGGGAATGGTAGTGGTATTGGTGGTATAGATAAGGATAAGGATGTGGGCACACCGATCCAGACGCCGACGCCGAAGAAGCGCAAGGTCATCAAAGACGAGGTGGTGGATGAGATAGAGAGTGCGGGGGAGATGGACGTTGACGATGCTGGGGCGACGGGGAAAGACGCGGGGATGTTCAAGCCGTCGAATCGGACAGAGGACGATGTCGCGAAGCGCGTAGAGGCGAACGCGCGGCTGGAAAGTGGTGTCAAGGCGACGCTGAATGGAAATCCTGGGGTTAAAGATTTGAAGGCGATGGAGGTTAAGGAGGATAAAGAGAAAGAGAAAGCGGTGGAGAAAGCAATGGAGAAGGAGAATGAGAATGAGAAGGAGCCGACGCAGCTCAAGGTGAAAGCTATCAAGTGGCGCAAGTACCTCGACAAGCTGAAGGAGAAGTACGGCGACGTGTCGGATAGTGAGTCTCTTTACCCTTCTTTTTGGTTCCCCATCCCCATCCACGTCCACTCCATTCTACGTCTCATCTTCTGTCTCTCTTGTGCACAGTGAGCTGACGACGATTATTGTGGTTCTTGTAGTTCACGGGGAGAATGAGAACAGGATACATCAGATTCTGCGGTACTTTGACAAGTGAGTACTGAGTCCTTCACTTTTCCAATATCTACACTTTTTGCTGATTATGCTCGCCTCGTTTCTCGTCGCTCGTTGCTCATTGTGCGTCTCTGTTACCTCTCTGTCGCGTATGTGCAGCGACTACGCGTATGGACCATGTGTGGGTGTGACGCGCCGAGAGCGGTGGGATCGTGCGCAGGCACTGGGACTTAACCCACCTAAGGAGGTACGTCCGTCCAAGTCCAAGACTCGATTGATATAATTATATGCGCGCTAATTCGTGTCATGGGGGTTCGGTGTGCTGACTGTGTCGCTGTTTATAGATCGATGAGATTTTGAGCACGATTGAGGGCCGGACGATGGATGAATATGTCCAGTCTGTGTTTTATGGACAGGTTTAGGTTTAGTGGCCGTTCTGGGAGGGGAAGGAAGGGGGAGTGTACCGTGTTTGTGTTTGGAAGTGGTATGAGGACGTTGTGGTTTTACTAACTAACTTACTACGGAATGACTGATTAAAAGAACTGGTTGACTGGATACTTACAATTTCTACTCCTCGGTGAGTTTACTTTTTTTCGGTTTCGTTTGTGGACTTTATTGATTTGTTTTATATGCGTGCTAATGTGATTGCGACAGCGCTCTTTTTATTTTTGATTGCCAATGTTCAACGTTCAACGTTCAACACTTTGTCGTTTAACTCGTGGCTAGGCTATTTTTGTCTTTTTGACTTCTTTTAGCGCGCGCGACCTGTGCGCGTCAGCCGGGTGTTGTATGTGTAGCCGAAATGGCTTGGTTGACTCGGATGCGCTTGTTACTTCCCTAACTTGTCTTTTTGAGGTTGGGGTGTGTTTGTACCTTACTTGTGTTATCTATGTGTAACGGAGAGAATACGGTCATGGCTGCTGCTCGCGTTCAGACGCGTGAACAAGTATGTATACATGTGTACGTGGCACATAAATCTTTGCGATATCATGATGTCGCTTTTACTGATCGTCGAAACGCTCTATGTTTTCAGTTGGAATCTCTTTGCAAGGGTGCAGCGCCATGATCATCACGATTCCACGACCACGGCCCATCCATCCCACTTCCCAGAGTCCATTGTCAATGATTGTTACCTGCCTGAGTGCTGGCAACAATCTGATCGCGCCGAAAGGCCGTGTCGATCATTGGTGGTCGTGGATGCGGGAATTAAGAATAGTCCTCGTGAATAGCTCGTTTTCCATCGTCGTTTCCATCCGGGTGCGCATAAACGCCGTTTGTTTTTGGAATCCCCATAGACGCTCGTCTAGTCTATCGTTCCCGCGTTAAAAGCGTGCGTGATTATTGATAGTTGTGAAGATATGTCATGAAACGGTTTCATGACATATCTTCACAACTATCAATAATCACGCACGCTTTTAACGCGGGAACGATAGACTAGACGAGCGCATTGAAACCTCCGTTGATGCTGGGAAAACAGAAGATACCATTACTTGCATTGTACGTATAACCTCATTGTGCACGCTTCTGGGAGTCATTATTGACAGTTATAGGCAAGGGCCAAGAAAGCCGGACCCTAATGAATGTTGAACTATGACCTAACATCATAATGGCTCTGCAACGGCGCTTGTTCCGAAAGGCTGTCATCTATGTCACGAAACTGGCATGTGCATGAATTGTGTGCCGCAGTAATGGGCGGTATATCCATTCCAGCGGAAAGAATCAAGAGTCAAGGATACGAACGAAATAATTGCCTCGTTGTACTAGCACCGGCTCGACGGGAGCCGAAATGAAGTACCGTTGCTATATATAACAGTGCCGGATGACATGATTGTCAGTTCACTGGTTGATTCGGATGGGCGCAGGCGCTTATGTTTTCATCGGCAAATTTTCCATCATGTCAGGTTAGCACGACTTGGGAGAGAAGTGGTTGCGTGGATATATAATACAGCCAACAGATTCTATCATGACCCCACGGACTGAGGCCGAACATGGACAGTGCAGCCCCCGAGTTAGGGCGTCCCGATTCGTCGCTCTCGAAAGAGACGACGCCGATCAAATTGGAACCATGCCGGTACAGCAATACTAACCAGTTGTCAGCGACGACACCAGGTCTCCCCACATCCCCAACTCAGACGGATTCTCAAGCTGAGGAGCCATCCAAGGAAGTCCCTTGCGCCAACACCAAGCAACGCCGACTCATCAAGTACTGGATTCTCTCCTCCATCGCATTCTGCATCATTGCGCCTTTGATATCCATTCTTCTCGGCTTTTTCTTACACACAAAGGGGCTCAGTTATATCCCTCCTTCGGGTGGCTTTGCAGGGAGGAATTTGTCGATCAGCGCGTTCCTTGTCTCAGCAGATCCTACATCATCAATTATAACTTTCGATTGGGGTGTGGACTCTGATACATGTGTAAGAGACTCCAAGGCCGTTGGCGAATGCACCGATGTTAGTATTTTCTTCGACAAGTAAGTTTTCATATACCTGATAATCCTCATAATATCTGAATTTTCTTAACTCTCTCAGTAACCTTTTGGACAATTCAGACGACATCGGTAATGGAGTACCTAGCAGTGACGTTCCCTCGACACCGTTATTTCGCTTCAACGCTACTGCCTCTTCGTCGGACTTTAGATCCAATACGCCCACCTTCCGAACTAATATTCGGTTATTTCAATCCGGATCGCCTCGCCGCCTCTCCCTGGTAAATTACCCATTCGATACGTAAGTGCCTTTTCAATTTATTTTTCTTGACAAGTGATACTCACTTCTACTCTATTCCACAAAAAACAGCTATGCTGCCAACATATTCATGTATGCACAAGATAGTAACAACAAATCAGTAAATCTCCATCTCGACGTTGTGGGGGGTACTGCTGTGTAGGTCGCGTAATCGATGAAATACATCCAGGCTGTTGACAATATAATAATCAGCGGTTTTACAGCATCCTTGCTGTATATTGACCAATCCAACTTTGGGTTGGATGCGGAGATCATTGCGACAGAAATCAGCGTTCGGCGGGGTGCCCTGATTATCGCATTCTGCATCATCATCACCATTGCGATCTGTCAGCTACTCACTTTCTTTGTAACAGAATACTTTTACTCATGAATGCTGCTGCTCTAGGGATTATCACACTGGCGTTATTCCTTCTTTCGTTTACTGCTGTTGTGTTTGGTTTCCGTCAGCGTACGGAAGTCTTGATTATTCCCGTCGCCACTGTGTTTGCCTTTACCCAGCTGCGTGCCAGCATGCCAGGCGCCCCACCCGGTTTCGGTATGTTCTGCGATCGTTGTGGTTCAAATTCGCAACTTACTCATACCACCTTTACAGGCGACGTCCTTGGTTGGTATCCGCTTCGCTGGACTGATATTTCGATATCCTAATTATTGTTTTTTACAGACTTTGTCGGCCTTTTACCATGCCTCGGGATTCTCAGCTTCTCAGTATGTCCCTCTTTGTCTGTACTCAAAACTTATTTTGATTATTCTTAGTGCGCTTTGACGCTGGGAGCGTTGTTGATCACAGACCCCACGCAAAAAGAAGAACTAACCTGGAAAATGGTCAAGCGTGCGTCCTACACCTTACTGATAATATCTACATCTCTAAAATATTCAACAGCGGAAATTTTGCCTGCTCTTGGGATCAAGAAGAGAGCCAGTTACAATTCCTCAGGAGGGAATAGCTCAGGTGTAGAGAGTGTAAGCACTGCCTGATATTACGAGTGTCTGGCTATATATCACGCTTAGCCATATTGTTGTACTTACTGTAACGAGAATTTTGTTAATGAAACGATACAGAACCGCTTTCTGGGACAAAGGAAAGGTGGGCCGGTAGACGCGTTAAAACTTCCAGTCAGGAAGTTGGATATATAAAATTTATTGGATAGTTGTCTATTCAACTTTTCATCGTGTTTGGGATGTATACTAAATTTACTGCACCTATAACCTAAGACCATGATTTTAATCCATAACCTACAACGCTCCCCTGACCCGATCAAGAAACAATTTCTCTTCTTGAGGCAGTAAGGTAGTTCTGAATGTAAAATAACTCTTAATAGATTTTAATGGGGATGTATCATACGGGAAAGACATTAGGGTTCTAGTATGTTGTAAGTATAATGCGCAGTGGTGGTAAAAGATGTAGATTCACGACGTAGCTACACGGTTGTACCTACAGTAACTACGGAACCTATAGTAGAATAATCTAGAAAAAATATGATAAGATAAACTACAAGAGGAAGATAACGACTTAGCGACCAAGTCGCTCGCCGACTATCATTCCAACACTCCCCCTTAGTCGGCCAAAACTCCCAACTGCAACGTGAAACCATCGTGTGCAACGCGAGGTAAAGCCTTTGTGAAAACGTCTGCCAAATTGTTTGAAGTGTTGATGTAAACCGTGTCGAGCGTCTTCTTCTCCACCAAGTCGCGTAGGAAATGAAATGCAATGTCAATGTGCTTCGTACGGGCATGGAATTCTGGATGATGCGCAATCGAAATGGCTGCCGTATTGTCGGTAAAGATGGTTGACGTTGATGGAATGTGGAAACCGAGCTCCGTGAAGAGTGAGCGGTGCCATAAGACTTGCTTCGCCGCATGCGTTGTGGAAACGTATTCGGCTTCAGCGGTTGAAAGTGCGACCGTATTCTGTTTCTTCGAGCTCCATGCCACAGCGCCGCCTGCTATCGTAACCACGTATCCGCTAGTTGATTTCCGATCGTAGTTTTCAGCCCAATCGGCGTCGCAATAAACATTGAGATTTACGTCCAAAACTTGCGAATCGCCGCCGTAAGTAAGTTTGTGATTGCGCGTGCCCTTCAGATAACGAAATATACGTTTGACAGCGGTCCAATGAGTCGATTTCGGCTTGCTGGTGAATTGCGCGAGTTTGTATACCGCAAACGCGATGTCTGGACGAGTTCCGAGTGCCAGATACATGAGCGAGCCGATGACCGTTGCATAACTGAATCCTAAACGCGAATTAACCTCCCCCTGACCGTCTCCATCCTCCCGAACACCTTCATCCTTATCCAATCGCACGTTCGGGTCCATAGGCGTCGAAACGGGGTTCGCGTCTTGTAAACCAAACTTCTCGAGGAGTTTGTCGATGTAGTGTGCTTGCGAGAGCGAAATGTAATGGTCCTTTTGCTCGAGCTTGAATCCTAGCATCATCGAGGGCTGACCCATCGATTTAACGTCGAATTTCGAGCCTAATTCTCGCTCCAGCTGGTCGTTGAGCGAGTCGTTTGTTGAGAAACTGATTATGTCGTCCACCCAGGTAACCAAAATCGTAAAATCGCCGTTTTCAGCTCGACGGATGTAGCAGCAGTAATCGCTCTTGAGTTTCGTAAAACCGAATGAAGTGAGAGCGTTATCGAGTTCATGGTTCCATACGTTTCCTGCCTGCTTGAGACCGTAAAGCGAACGAATGAGACGGCATGCCTGACCAGTGCCATCGTCATAACCGGGTGGTTGGACCATATATATCTCCTCCGAGATGTAACCATGCAAATATGCACCCTTTATATCGAATTGACGCATCTTGAGATTGTGTACGGCCGAATATGCGAGTAGCGAGCGTAGCGTGTCGAATCGCATGACTGGTGCGAATGTTCCGTCCTCGCTGTAGTCTGTACCAGGTCTCTGAGAGCATCCCTGAACGACTAGTCGGGCCTTGTACTTGATGACGTTCCCGTTTTCGTCCCGTTTCTTCGCGTAGACCCAACGGCATCCAACCAGTTTCCTTCCATCCGGAATCTTCATCATCTCCCAAGTACCCATCCGTAAAAGCGTCTCAATTTCTTCGTCCATAGCTGCCTTCCACGCAGCTGCCTCACAGCTTTCCAAAGCTTCTTCAAGTGTCCGAGGTACGTCCAATTCGCGCATGGCAAAGACACGTTCCGAATCGTCTAAAATCGCGCCCCACAGCTGTTCTTTGACAATGTTTGCTTGCTCCGTTGCTGTAGACTTTGCGCTCGAGGTCTCGGTCGATTTTGTAGCGATTTGTGGTGCGTTTAGAGTCGTTTGGGATCGTGTAGTCGGTAAACGAGCATTCGGGTTGTTTGCCTTCTTGTAATCAACAAAATTGTGTTCACGAGCTGATCGACGTATGCTGGGCTGTGGAATCGATGCTGTAGACGAAATAGGTTCGTTCTTGACGGTTTCTGGCTCGTTTTCGCTGGATTTAACGTCTGTCGATTCGTTACGCTCCCCCTCAGACGATAATCCAGGAATTTCGACGTTCTGCGGCGTTTCGTTTTCGTTAAACGATACGTTTCGCGATGACTTCACTGTGCGCGATTTGGGATCGTAATAACGCACAGACTTCGAGCCTTCGTTAAAACCAACGAATACCATCTTCTTCGACCGTGGCTTGAGCTTCGAAAGCCCCTTCGTCTCGTCTAACACCCATACATCGCATCCGAACTCCCGAAGGTGAGAAACATCCGGTTTCTTGTTGTGCCAGCCTTCATATGGTGTCTTGTCGTCGAGTGCTCGAGTAGGCGCGCGGTTGCGTAAATAATTCGCGTAATTGACCGCCTCGTCCCAGAGAAAGAGAGGTAAATTCTTCGCAATAATCATCGCACGTGCTAGCTCCAACAGCGTACGATTGTAGCGCTCTGCGACGCCGTTCTGAGATGGGGAATATGGCGCCGTCGTCTCGATTTCAATGCCTCTCTCCGCCGCCCACTTCTTAATCCGCTCGTTCACGAGTTCCTTGCCATTGTCCATGCGAATGTACCTCGGATACTGCCCAAACCTCCTCTTCACTCGCTCCCCATGATTCTCAATCGCCTTCGCCGCCTCCTTCTTGTCCTTCAAGAAAACCACGCCGTTGTATCGCTTCGCGTCGTCCATAAACGTAATGTAGTAATAAAATCCATTTACCGAGCGTGTTCCGATAGGACCCCATACGTCGCTCATGGTTCGCTCTCCAGGAACCGTGGATCGATTTTCTGCTTCTCCAGGGAAAGGTTTATGCGTCTGCTTCGCTTGGATGCACGCCTCGCACGATGGGGATGGAATAGACGTTTCGTCCACGGAAAGACCGACGACAAGATCGTTCCGGACGAGTTTCTGCAACGACGACACTGAGATATGGCCAAAACGACGATGCCATTGATCCCAGGTGAGTTTTGGCGAGACGTAGTTGACCTGTTCCCCTGAATTAAGCTGAGCGCGAGCGTGAAGAATATACATCTGACCGCGTTTCGACCCTTTTCCAATAACCTTATCCTTCGCATCCATCAAAAGAACCTTCCCATTCTTAAACGACGAGCTCCTCCCATCCCTCTCAAACCTTCCGAGCGACATCAAAGCATTTTCGGCTTCAGGGATGTGTAAAACGTCTTTCAAACGATGAGTAATCGTCTGCCCGTCGACATCGAAGTTGAGGATGACTGTTCCGCGGCCTGCAATGATAGCTGGACTCTTTCCGACACCACGAACGGAGGAATTAACGAGTGGCGTATACTCGATGAAGGCTTCACGGACGGGACAAACGTGACTGGTGGTTGCAGAATCGTAAAGCCAGTCGTAACGAGAGAAGTTTGACGTCGAGTACGTGTGGTACGCAACCTCATCGTTGAGCGTAGTGTTGACGTCCTCCCGAGCCTGATTCGTCCGCCCTCTATTCTTCGTCTTCCGCCCCCTCGGACCCTTTCCTTCACGACCTCCGCCCTTCGCCCAGCAATCCTTCGAAATGTGCCCCATCTTGTGGCAATTATAGCACTCCTTCCCGCCGCTGCCATCCCTCGAACCATTACCCTTTCCATCCGACGACCCTTGACCTCCACGAACTTGAAGCGTAGTCCCTCCGGCACCATCACCTCCACGCTCCTTCCGACGACGAGCTTCTTCAAGGAGAACACCAACGAGCTCTTGCGAAGTGAGCGTAGGACGATTCCCGCTCGAGCCCAAAAAGGATGACGCATAATTCTCCCAAGATTCCGGCAACGAGGTGAGCAAAATCATGACGAAATCTTCGTCCGATACAATGCTGCCCATGATGTGCAGCTCCTCCTGGAATTGACGTAGCTTTGCGATATGCTCTGCCATGTCGCATCCCTCCTCTGCGGTTGCCCGGAAAAGTGCTCGTCGTGTCGCCAAAACACCGAGTCGTCCCTTGGATTCCTTCACTGTGCACAACTGCGTCCACATCTCGCGCGCCGTGCGCGCTCCCAGGACGTGTACCATCTCCGCATCGCTTAACGCGAGTTCGATCCTGCATCGCGCTTTCGCATCTCCCTTATCCCACGCTGTCTGAGCTGCGATTTCTTCCGCCGTGGGTGCGTTCGGTTTCGCTGATCCTGGTCGAAGCGACGTGCCGTCCACGTATTTCTCCAGTCCGAGGTCCACCAGTACTGCTAGCATGCGCCGCTTCCACGGCATCCAATTGTGGGCCTTCAGTGTGTCGATGCGATATCCGCCGATGTTGACTTCCGCGGTTGTCGAGTCAGCCATTTGACGTCGAGTACAAGTTTAGATATAGATCGATAAGAATAGAACGAGTTTAGAACAAAGCGAGCTTTAGTTATGACCTCTCGGGGCCCATAACCTGTTGTAAGTATAATGCGCAGTGGTGGTAAAAGATGTAGATTCACGACGTAGCTACACGGTTGTACCTACAGTAACTACGGAACCTATAGTAGAATAATCTAGAAAAAATATGATAAGATAAACTACAAGAGGAAGATAACGACTTAGCGACCAAGTCGCTCGCCGACTATCATTCCAACATAGTATACTAGTGTAGTAGGAGCTGGTAGATCGACAAGATCCTCGGGTCCGGTTGTTAAACATGCACCTTTATACGCTTCATACTCTTCATAGTCTTATCTTCGGCGAGACTGCGTTTGGTACCCTGCTTCTTCAGAAGTGGTTCGCTGACAGTCCTACTGACCGTCGACGATTCCATGGGCGCAGGTGAGGGGCCAGATACCGACAATGAGCCATTCTTGTTTAAGCGAGACCGCAAATTGTATACTGATCGGGTGTCAGATTGAGGGTGCGGCGGATTGGGAGTAGAAGAGGTGTCCGTATGCCTTTTCTGTGCGTTGAGTTTAGAAACTTCTTCCCTAAGGCCCCGTATGGTTTGCTCCGCCTGGCGCATGGTGGATTCCAAAGACTGAATTCTCGACGATGCAAGTTGCGACCTGGGATGATCATAAAACACACATCAGAAGACGAGGGATTGAAATTGCTCACATAGATTGCATATTGGAACATTTATTGTGCAATTCTGTATTGAGTTTCTGCAGTAATGCAGCCTTGGACTCCATCTGTTTCTTGTCTTTTGCGCGAATAAATTTTTCATAAGACACTGCGTCTTGTGCCATGTACAGTTCTGCAAGCTGTTTGCGCTCTGCCGCACGTGCGTTGATCGCCTCGAGCTGTAATCGGTGGCATTCTTGGCGGAGAGTTTGTTCGCACTTTGATTTCTCTGTAAGTTTTGACTGAAGTTGCGCAATCTGATTTAATAGAGCTTTATTTTTATCCACATGAGTGGAGACATCAAGGTAGATGCGTCGCATTGCGTGGGAGATAAATGGGCGGTATTGTTCAGGCAGGTACGCCAGCTGGAAAAAAAGAATTTCAGGAACGTCCAAGTAAAGCCATGTCAGATCATACATCCGGTACGGCTATGGGCAATGGCAGGATTTGATGAGAAAGGTGCAACGTGGACATAATATTGATGCTGAACATACTTATGTGGAATGCGTATCGGCATTGGGGGCAAGTAGATGTCATGTTAGGGCATGTTGATCTAGTGGTGTGCGCTACAAGACAAGGTTGACAGAATATGTGGCCTATATTTCTTCCAAAGTCAGAGTTCACCTCGCCGGGTATACAATGGACTTGCTCACCGCATGGGAGACAAACTGGCTCCTTGAACTTGGCTAAGCAAATTGGGCACTCTAACGCCATTCTTCAATGTATATATCGAAAACAGCTTGCGACTCTGAGAGGTGATATTTCGTGGAAGTGGTGAAAAGGTCAAAGGACCAATTGCGGAATTCGCGCGAAATGAACTTACGACACGAATCGCTGGCGCGACTTGGAAGCGTGACCCATCCCCCAAAAGGTCAAGTGCATGCCCATATAACCCCTAAATCAGAAAATGTCTGTTATAAGCATTTTAGGGTTTAAGTCTACAAGCATTGTAACTGGTAATTGCGTGTGACTCAGGCGCACACACACATACTCAGAGGTGTCGTCAATATTTATGTATGCCCTTATGCGTGTAAAGAATGTGACTGATAGGATGACATTGTGAGCAGCAATCAGATTTTTATATCATTACGATGCAACAGTAATCAGATAGCGAAATAGTAGTACTTGTACGACTACGACTTCCAAATTCGGAGCCATACATGTAGATGTAAGGGAGATTCAGATGTAAGATTACAAGGAAAAAAGGAAGTCACGAAAAGAGAGAATAAAAAAACAGAATATCCGCGTCATCTCGCAAATTATCCGATGGGATTGAGTGCTCGAGCACATTGGAAGTTGCAGTGGATGTCCCCTCTTCTGATGCCCCTAGTGGTAGTGTGGTCGAAGTTGCAGCAAAGGTACGTCCCGGAAGTTAAAGGAGGTCTGCACGAGGCAGGCGGCAAGCGTGAGGTGGATGCCACAGGGGCGACATTCTCCTTGCCGCCTTCGACTGCAGCCTGACGGTGTCGAAGGCCGTCATAAATAGCTGCTGCCGCGTCCCTGCGCAATTTGGCCGATGGGACCGTGGGCTCGAGCGCCTCGGCAACTGCAACGGAGATCTCATCTTCCAAAGGTTCTACGGGTGTGGTGGGTGAGACATCCGTAGAGGCAGTGTCGACGATTTGCCGTTCTTGTACCGTAGTGTGTAAGGAGGAGGAGTTAGACTGGTTGTGTTGTTCGATGAATGCCATTGCGAGCGTAGCCACTTCTTGTAACCTGGATTAAGATGGCTGGTATGAGTACAAGTCTATGATGCGTTGCCGGTGGCATGGAGCGTTTAAAAGGAATCGTAACGGGCCCTTTCACAGCCGTCGGCACAGGCACACATTCAACCAGTAAGGTACAGCGTCCAGACAAACGGCAGTGGCGAAAATTCCACTGACTAAAAGATGGGAGAAGAGAAAGAAAAGAAAGCGAACTTACTGCGACTCGAGTTGCCCTTTTTCCTGCTTTAATTCCTCAAGCTGCGCCTCGAGAGCCTTCATCCCCGAGACCATGGTTTCAACGACCGCTGCACCACGCCTGACAGACCCCTCAAGTACGCTGTTGTCCACACGCAGCTGCTTGTTTAAACTCTTGCTCTCTTCAAGGGCGGCCTCCAACCGCGCAATTTTTGAGAGAAAGGCCTGATTCTTGTCGGCTTCGGATGAGAAGTTGACAAAGAGAGGTACATAATGTCCGACCAGAACTTCGTCGGCTTCCGGCTGTCTATACTGTGGGAGAGTATGTGATCAGTAATATGTACTGGCGTTGGTCTAGCCACAATTTACGAGCACGGGGGGAGATTACATACATTTTTGGCATCTGAGTGCGGAATGCCATGGTTCATGGCACTGGTAAGTAGCCATTTGAGGAATACTAGGAGAAATCACGCGCACCAAAAGGAGTGTACTTTATTGAGCATCGATTGGGGCACTCATAGTACCCTCGATCCTCATCCTGCTGCTCCGTCCACCGAGAAATGCAGCCAATACAGAACACATGCCCTGTTGGCGAAGTAGAACCAGAAATCAGATACGTTGATATTCTAAGTAACAGAATAAGATTACGTACTGCAGGGCAGTGCTACTGGCTGCTTCTCAGATGCTACAAAAGATTGGAGACAAATTACACAGGACAGAGCAGCAAATTCCTGTAGAATAGCTTGTTTCCATCGAATTCCACTGCAACTCGGGGTCGGTTGCCGAGTGCCACCTGAATGGTGCATGCGCCCGTTTGCAGTGTGTACAGCTGGGTGATATAGGGAGAGAAAGGTGTCGGGTGCAGGACCCATCGAGGTGTGCTGAAGAGGCGTTAGACTGAACAATTTGCTGTTGAGGATGGGGGGCTTCTTGTTTGGAGGTATAGGAGGCATTGTAGGGAGAAGGATAAAATGAAGTGGGTGTGGTATGAGAGTGGAGGTGATGGATTAAGGAATTTTAAGTACTTCCGACGGGTGTTAAGACAACATAGATCGTGTTGAAGTGATAAAGACGAGTAAACCAACCGGTTCTTTCACTATTCAAGCTGCCCTTTGACCAGGATTGCTTGGAAATTGTTGATTTACATGATCAGTGGCGAGGCCGCAAAGAATCAAATAAGGTCTTTTGGACAATGATACTCTTTGAGAGCCATTTTGTTCAACTATAAAAGGGGAATATACAAATACCATTATAATAAAATTCAACAAGGCGAAGAAAGAGCAAAAAGTGACCAACATTGATTATATTAATATATATTATCAACAAAGAATCCTTTCAACGAATCAAAGCATCATTGGAAACACACCTTGGTCGGGGATCAGCAGAACCTGTACTTTCAAAGTGCTCTTTTGATATTGTGGGCTACAAATCGCTAAAAATGCTCTCGACATACCGTGCATCAGGCAAACAAACAAAATTGACTCGGACGTGTCGAAAAGACGCAAAGTTAGATCACTCGTGACTGTGCGAAAATTGCGGAATTTACCGCTGCCACGGAGATTGGTACATTGAACTATTCCAGTCACTCACTCAAGTTCTACATCGGCAACCAGGGACACGGTAGAACACTAGCTTCATATTCATCGTGTACTTTTACTATCACATGGTATCAAGGTCTATCTACGAGAGACCAAATTGCCAGCGGGTGACCTGGAGCGAGCATTGGTATTGTCAATTGGCACACAAAGAGATTCTTTCTGATCTTCGCCTACATGCTGGATTGGGGTTTTAGCTCGTAAACCAGTTTTAATCCATGATTATATTTGTCAGCAACTCTCATAAGATAGACATTATACAATAATATGCATTGCTATTGCTAATTGTGGGATTGTACACTGTCTAATTTATTTCTGATATCTAAGAATGCAATTGAGAATGTGATTGAAATCAATGATTAATTAGATAACAAAATAGCGGTACATGTACAACATTTAGATTATGATTTACATGGTAAAGCACAGGACCATAATTAGGAAAGCATAAAAGAAATAAATGAGTTAATAATGCTAAAAGAACGTGAAAGTCATGATGAAATAAATCAAAACCCAAAAACACTTAGAAATCCGTGAAGGACGACGTCGCATGGGTCATGAACTCGTGAATCTCTTAAAGCGACACGTCGTCTGTTCCAACCTCCTTCTGCCATGCATGGCTCTATCACTCTTGTATAGCGATTCTCACCCGGTCGTAATCTTCAGTGCCGTCGGCGGCACGTTCTGCAGAGGCGCTACCTTGGGCCACCACTGAAGACCCAGCTCTGCGAGGTAGTGGCCTCATAGGTCTCCCCCCAGTCCTAACTCCTACTTGATCCTGAATAGACGCGACCGCCGTCCCTGCCAGTGAAGTTGAAGAAGGTCTGCACGATCCAGGCGGCAAGCGTGAGGTTGATGCCACAGGGGCGATATTCTCCTTGCCGCCTTCGACTGCAGCCTGACGGTGTCGAAGGCCATCATAAATAGCTGCTGCTGCGTCCCTACGCAATTTGGCCGATGGGACCTTGGGCTCGAGCGCCTCGGTGACTGCAGCGGAGATCTCATCTTCCAAATGTTCTACGGATGTGGTGGGTGAGACATCCGTAGAGGCAGTCTCGACTATTTGCCGTTCTTGTACCATAGTGTGTGATGTCGATGAGGAGTTAGACTGGTCTTGATGTTTGATGAATGCCATTGCGAGCGTAGCCACTTCTTGTAACCTGGATTCAGATGGCTGGTATGAGTACAAGTCTAAGATGCGTCGCCGGTGGCATGGAGCGTTTAAAAGGCATCGTAACGGGCCCTTTCACAGCCTTCGGCACAGTCACACATTCAACCAGTAAGGTACAGTGTCCAGACAAACGGCAGTGGAGCAAATTCCACTGACTAAATCATGGGAGAAGAGAAAGAAAAGAAAGCAAGCTTACTGCGACTCGAGCTGCCCTTTTTCCTGCTTAACTTCCTCAAGCTGCGCCTCGAGAGCCTTCATCCCCGAGACCATGGTTTCAACGACCGCAGCACCACGTTTGACCGACCCCTCAAGTAGATTGTTGTCCATACGCAGCTGCTCGTTTAAACTTTCGCTCTCTGCAAGGGCGGCCTCCAGCCGCGCGATTTTTGAGAGCAAGGCCTGATTCTCGTCGGCTTCGGATGAGAAGTCGACAAAAAGAGGTACATAATGTCCGACCAGAACTTCGTCGGCTTCTGGCTGTCTATACTGTGGGAATATATGTGATCAGTAATATGTACTGGCGTTGGTCTAGCCACAATTTACGAGCACGGGGGGAGATTACATACATTTTTGGTATCTGAGTGCGGAATGCCATGGTTCATGGCACTGGTAAGTAGCCATTTGAGGAATACTAGGAGAAATCACGCGCACCAAAAGGAGTGTACTTTATTGAGCACCGATTGGGGCACTCATAGTAGCCTCGATCCTCATCCTGCTGCTCCGTCCACCGAGAAGTGCAGTCAATACAGAACACATGCCCTGTACGGCGTACCAGAACCAAAGGTTAGACACGTCAATCATCTAGGTAAGAAAATAAAAATACACACCACAGGGCAGTGCAATTGCCTTCTTTTCTGATGTTGAAAAAGACTGGATGCAGAGTACACAGGACATGGCTCGATAGGAAAGAGTGTACAGGTATGATACTACAAGTCCGATAATACAGAGCAAAAAAAAAACAGTGTTAGAGAGCGGGTATATCAAGGTGCGCAGCACCAAGCTACAGGGTATATGTATAGGTAAACGTAAGAAGAAAAGCTGAAGAGAAGGAAAGAATCAACGACCCGCCAAATTTCACGGCACGCAAAAGGGCACAGAATGCACCGCGCACACGTGATCGCAGACCGTCCCACGCAAAATTGCCACAGATGGCACTTCTGCCTAATATGGCATTCGTGGGGATGCGTTATTAACTTATTTGTGTGGTGGTTTTGATGGCGTTGAATTACAGTGATGCCGACGATACATACATATGCTATTTTTTAAAAAATATTTTGGTGGATGGAAAGTACAGCTGAAACCTTACATGTAAATTGTAATACTTCGGCGACTCAAACACTCATGAATTCGTTGACTCATGAACGTTTAAACATTCTCATCAGAGAGCGAGAAATTAAAATCCCCTCCAACTCGAACACTCTATAAGTATTTGATTCATGACCGTTCCCACAATCCCATCAGACCCATTTTTTACCCATAGACTCATCCGTTTTGATCAGCCAAAATGAACAGCAACCATTGGATGCGCTAACGCGAATTTACATCACAATAGAAAAAGAGACGGTGACAGAGATAAAGATGAAAATGCAAAAGACAAGATGAGGGGCTTATACGCAAAATAGGTAATACTTAGTGATACTAATGTTATGTGTGTTCAAACGAGCTGAAATCACATTCGCATTCGTGTCGTAGTTATGATCTTATAATTTCAGACACGCACGCAAAAAAATTCGGATTTTATTTTCTTAAACGTTTCAATTTAACAAAGTCGGGTGCATGGCAGGGAAAGAACAAGATAATGAAAGTAACGAAAGCGATTCTGCGATACACTTATTCTGATTCCGATTCCGACTCTGAAGATGGAGAGATATGTATGAATTCGAGTTCGAGTACAATGATACATAGGATACATACATTGTATACTACATAATGTCCATTGTTATAAAAGAACATGTATTTTAGTGTTTAAATGTAAGGTTAAAGGTTGAATTTTGAATTTTGGATGTTTGAATTTGGAATTTTTGAATTTTTTTTCGGGTTTGAGAGATAGAAAGAGAAATAAAAAGCCGAGAGATAGAGAATGAGATAGACGTAGACAATGACGAAGAAAAGGAGGGATTTAGAATTTTGAGTTATAGTTTATAGGGATGTTGGGATGGGTGTAGGATGATTGAGACACTAGGAGTGAAAGAACGAGGAACGAGGAAAGTTAAACTAGGAATGAGAGTTTGGAAAGAGGATAGGAGAATAGGAACATGAGTCGATACAATAACGATAACGATAACTGCACAACAAGTGGGAAGGAGAGTGAGGCGAGACGAGTGGGAAGAGAAGGAAAGAGTGGGTAGAAGATACAAACAGATATAAAATGAGGATTTATAAACGATGAGCGATGAATCAAGAATTCCATGTCCCTGGTACGCAAGGACAAAATGGAGTGACAAGAGGACAGACGAAGAAAAGCGTCTGGTAAGGCGAAGTCCAAACCCGGGCCAAAGCCAAAGTCGAAGAACAACCCAGAAACAAGACAGCGACATAAAATGGCATGCACCCCTTACCCCCTCAACACCCGCGCCCGCTTAGCACTGGCACTCAACACCGCTGAGTCGTCCTCTCTGGCACGCGTGACGCGCAGTCTCTTGGGCAGAGGCTTGATGAGTCTCAAGCCAGAACCCGACCCTGACCCGGAGCTGGAGCCAGAGCCCGAGGCGGAAGCAGAGGTGCGTGCACGGATAGGCGTGAACGCCGCGATCAGATGTGCAATGTCGTCGGTGTCGGAAATGGACTCGTTGTCAGAAGAGGGGACAGATGCAGAGGCAGAGGCGCGGACGCGGTTGCGGCTGGGGCCTGCTTTGGGCGAGTGGGAGGCAGTTTTTGGTGCGCTGGATGAAGATTTGGCACGGTCTGTGAGTCCGGCGGCTGTGACTGCTTCGCGGAGCTCGCGCAGTTCAACTTCCATGCGCGCTTTTTCTTCCTCAGAGCGCGTCAACTTTTTCGTCAGCTGGGCGTTTCTACAAAATCAACGCGTCAGCAAAGCATAGAAAGAAAGCAAGTCACGTACTCTTTCAAAGACTCATTGAGCGCATCTCGATAGTTCTGCTTCTGTTCTTGCAACACCGCGAGACCAGACGTCATATCCAAATGCTTCTTCTTGCTCCTCTCCTTCTGATACTTCAGCTCCTCCTTGAGCTGCTGTAGCTTCCCCACGTACTCCGTTGCGCGCTCGTGCTCCGCTTTAAGCGCATCACGGTGCTCTGTGACGTCCTCCGAGAGGCTTTCGCACTCCCGCACGAGCATTGCCTCGATCTCGGCCTTGCGCGTGAGCTTGCCTTGGAGCTTGACTACCTGCCTTGAGAGCTCGGCGACTTTTTCAGTGAGTAATGCAACGTCGGCTTCGGCTTCTGTTGGCGCGGTGTCGATGTAGACGCGGCGGATGGCATGTGCGATGAACGGGCGGTATTTCTCGGGCAGGTATGTTACCTGATAACCAAAGGGGGATCAGTCTAGGGTGAGAAGAAATTGGGTAAGAGTACGTACATCCGGAACAGCTATCGATGGGATCAAGAAACGCGATAAGTGAGGATAGAGTGGGTGTGTGGGGGGCACGGCTCACTGAGATGGAAGGGCTTGCGACACTCTGGGCACGTCGAGGTCATCCCTTTATTCGTAGGCACATTAACGTGAGCCGTAAGGCAGATTTTGCAGTAGATGTGGCCTGCGGATCAGAAAAAGGTCAAAACACGGGCCATGGGGTGGTTGAATGCCACAATTTCAACTTACCGCACGGAAGAGACACAGGCTCTCTGAACACAAAGAGGCAGATCGAGCATTGGAGAGGCATTTTTCAGGTTTCGCAGGTACCCTTGAGATGATGAAGTGGAGGATATGTGTCGTCGTCGCGGGTGAGTGGCGGGAAGGAACAAAGAAGCGAAAAGAGTCAACCGACGCGACCTAAATTACGTACACGTGACCATGTTGGCAAACATGGACAAAGTTAGTACGCCGCCTTGGCTGCTCTCCACACCACCAAAATCTGTGCGCGTGTGGACACGCTGTGCAAGACACTGACACTCGCAGATTTGGACGGTGCAACCAACTCGAAATGCGAGAGAATACTCCGTGAGTCTGTGAAAGAGTCCAAAGTGAGCAAGGACCCCCAGACTGTGGAAGGAGTGATACCCAAGACACGTCGAGTGACTCCAAAAAGGTGTGCAAAGGGATGGCGGGTGGGGAAAGAAAATTTTCTTTGACGCTCTGAGGGTGGATGCGTCTGTATGTGGTGCTTCGTCTATGTGGTGAGAGGGAAAGCGGTGTTGATCTCACCCGCTGACTCAGCACATAGTAGCCGTTCTGCGATCGTAACACTTCGTTATACTTCACGTTGAACATAAACTATGTGTCTTTAGCAGGTGAACAGAGATGAGGAGCGAGAGAATCTCGCGTTACGTGTAGATATGCGAAGGAGAGTGAGTAAGTAATGATTGTATATAGCTAGTAACCTGATGTCAATGATATCAGGGTTTGGGTGGGGAGCACCACCAAAATCTGTGCGCGTGTGGACACGCTGTGCAAGACACTGACACTCGCAGATTTGGACGGTGCAACCAACTCGAAATGCGAGGGAATACTCCGTGAGTCTGTGGAAGAGTCCAAAGTGAGCAAGGACCCCCGAAGAAACAAAGAAGGAGGGAAAAGCAATGCCCGACGACGCGTCGTGCGAAACAAAAGGACCCCCACAAATCAGGAGGCGGGCAACACAGGGACCAGAGAACGAGTTGAAAAAAAAAACAGTGAAAAAGCTGAAACAACACTCACAAGAGCCGCAAGCTTTTTTGGTTCAGGGCGTTAGGCTACCTCCGCACAGGCGGAATATTGAGCGTAATGCGATTAAATTCCGAAAAACAAGCGGAATTCTGAATGTAAGGCGACAGGACTTTTGCGTGTTGGCGGAGATAGTTGGCAAACGCTTCACTAGACCAGCGGCCCAGCGCTTTTACAACCTCGAAAGGGACACCGCGGAGTAAATGCTCCAACACGGCACCAATGCGCAGGCCATGCCCATGTAGCGGTTCAAGACCCGCAGCTAAAGCAGCCTTTTTGATGCGGTCCAAAAAGGCGGTCCTCGTGAGTGGTCGCCGCTTGCCAGACGTTGCATGTGTATAAGAGAAAAGAAACTCTTCATCGAGCGGGCAATTGACCATGAAGTGGTTTGCAAGGGCAGCTTCGGGGTCGGACGGGCCATCCTGGCGGGCCCAGTAGACCTCCTCGCCCTCCGCAGGGGCACACTTTGTGCGCGGGATGAGGAAGACGGTTGTTGCATTACTGGCACGGTCAGTAGCACGAGAAATGTTTGACTTCTTCACATGAGCACCGGGGTCAAAGGAAGAGAGGTTACGAACTGTGAATTGGCCTAAGCATGCGGCTGACCAAAAGGTTGATGTCAGGCAAGCATAGACTGCGGTGTCAAGCGGAACGGCAAGCATCTGTAAACTGTGATTTGCTAGCCGACGATCTGTAGCGCTATGTACCTTCCGGTAGCAAGGGTCCCTGTTTAGGTAACTGCCTCACATGACTATGTAATGCTGTGGTCAGATGAGGTTACTATGTAGCGATGTATAGCATTTGGTAGCGTGCTACCAAATGCTATATAGCGACTCATAATGGAGTCAGTAGTCCTTATAGGAATGCTGTAAAGCAGTAAGTAGTATGACATATAATTCTCTGTAGTACTACAGAAGGCATCACTTGATTATCTGTAGAGGTCAATATCAAGCTTTATGGCACTGTGTAGCATAGCGCAGTTAGCTACAGAACACTACAGTGCTTAGTTGAAATAGGTAATTGGTAGCATTTATTCCAATGATAGGCTTGCCCCATACAGCTCACATTCATGCTCGTCCAAATTTAATAGCACTGAAAATAATTGATTGTAATATTATATATATATATATGAAGCTATGTCTATAAGCTAATGTACTAACTTCATCTGCAGGAAAGGTTTTTTTCAGTAGCATAGGCTTAATTTACAGTAGATACTATAATAATGGCCACTTCCCAGTAGCCTTTTTTATACTTAGTAGCCTTATATAATATCATTATGCAATATGTTTTCATTACATAGGTTTAATATATTGTATTTACAATATACAGCAATCTACAGAGAATATATAACCAAGGCCCATGCAACATATGGCAGTACTTACAATATGCCTGTAGACTTAATAGTCTGTGCGCGAAATAAATGGCCTGGTTGAGGATTGAACCATCAACCTTAGCCAAAAATAGATAGTGCTTAAACCAGTAGACCACAAGACTTTACAAAATAATATAGACTATAGTGTAAATGTGGATTGGGTTGTGGGGTTTTATGGTATGAGATTGGATGGAATAGAAAGGGTGGAATGACTACAATACTAATGTCAATATTAAAGAGCACAATACAGAGTCAAAACAATGGATGCAATAGTGGATATTAACATACAACTCTCTATCTATTTATAGGTCATGTAGCTCAGTGGTAAAGTATTGGCATATATGTTCAGGAGTCACTGGTTCAATTCCAGTCATAACCGGGGGGGCTCCTTGTTCCAGAACCACCATGTTCGCTAAATTTTCCCATGGTCCACTAGCTGTGCCACGGGTAGATTTGGAGCAAGGCGAGGACGTAAGACGGTACCACGTACAGGAAAGACACTAGCTGTCCTCTCCTCCATCAACCGCTGCCTTCGATCCACCATGTAGCCCCCGCACGACACCCAGAGAGCTCTCCAGAGGGCATAGTGGTACAGACGACATGCCACCAGACGCCACTACCCAGAGTAAATCGCCACCCAACTGAAAGACGGTCCAGACACCGGAGCAGACACACCCCTTTGGCAATGGGACAAAGAGCCTATGTCTTGGAAAATTGGAAGACGTCACAAACAAAGGTGAGAAGCAGAAAGCATTAACCCTTCTTTCAAAGGAGACCTACGCCACCAACAGAGGATTACGCGTCCCTCCGCACTGCACAACGCCCAGCCGACGTAGCAGGCAAACATATATACTGTAAGGACAACTCCTATACCCCCCAGTTTAACCTACAAACTAACCCAGCCGCACTCCACTCTCAAACATGTCCCACTCCAACACCAACGTTAACAACAACCTCGATAACACCCCGCGCGTCCTTTGCTCCCAACAACGCGTAGACACCAATAGGTCCATGCATGCGTCACCTATCATGGACGAGACGGCCGACTACGCAGGCACCCCCGAAGACGAACTTGAAGAGTTCTTCACCGGGAGTGCCCGCACCGAAACCCAGATGTCGCAGGCCGACAAAGTTATGAGGGAGCCCTCTCCTCAACCCCCTCAGACAGAGCACGAACCCGCCACCCCACCTAAGAAAGTATGGCGGACCATCCAGATCCCCTTCAAACGACGCCCAAACACACCCCCTGGTACCACCCCAGCGGACTTCCCCCCTCTTCCCCCCCCCTCGTCGTCGAACATGGTGCCAACCGCAAGAGCCCCTGCCATAGGACGCTCCCAGGCGAAAGCTCCTGCCCCCAAGGCAGGAGAAACAGGTAAAAACCACAACATAATTATGCCGTACATTGCTAACACGCTACCCAGACAATCGCAAGCGCCAGCGGGCAGCCGATCCCACCGACAACCAACCTGCAAAACGCGCTAGCCGCGACCACCCCCCACCTCCCCCTCCACGTGAACCTCATATCCCTACCCATACCGGAGGGGTGCTCCCCAGCGTCACTCTCGAACTACCCCCTCATCCCCCCATCCCAAACCCTTTCCGCGACAAACCACAGTCCGAACGTCACATCTCGCCTGATGACCACGACAGCGAAGGGGACGACGACGACGACGCGCTGAGCTACCTCAGCATGTATAGCGAAGCGCTCACCGACCAGGCCTATGGAGAGGTCAAAGGCCTCCACCCCACGCCAGAGGATGGCTACGATGTTGTGCAAGGGGTGACGCTAGACATCATCACCGCGAACCTTGACCCGAAAGTTCTCGAAGACTGGAAAAGGGTAATCACTAGAGGGGGGACATGTTATGCAGTGCCAGTTGGGGGTATACCTGAAGGTGATGCCCCCGACATCGCAGATGCGGTTAATACCTGCCTTAACAAGGCGTTCCCACATAACCCCAACATCAACGTCGCTCCCGGCATATACATCTCTACAAACCCCAAACTCCCCTGCCCCCTCCTTATCTCCGGCCTCGAGCGTCACGATCGCAAAATCACTGAACAACGAGTCGCATGGTCCCTTCTCCCGGGCTTCACTTTCCTCACTTTCAAAACAACCCCCTTCCAGACCCACTACGTGATGACTCTAGGTAACCTTAACTATAAGGCTACCCGCCCCAGCGAGAGGGTCATTGAGGAGACTATCCGCAACCATATCACAACAAACAACGAGCTCAAGAACCACCTCTCCCGTGAAATGGCCACTATCACGTCTGACCCCGAGATCACTGGCTCCCGCATCCAGAGAGACATGGCTTCGACAGTAGCAGTCCATGCTCTGGAAGTCCTCCAACCCGGGGGGAAGGCAACGCGCGTCGTCTTCAGAGTGTATGTTGCCCCAATATGTACTAACAACGTCGTCATGAACCGCATCAGGCAGCTGCTTCGCCAAGGCCGGTACTCTACCCCGCGTGGGGCAGCCATCCCTCTCCCAGATTTTGAGTGCTCCTTCTGCATGGGACGCGATCACCCTACTGGCCTCTGCCCCCTCGGCACCTCACGTCACATCCACCGCCACCCTCCACCCACAACAAAACCACCCCCTCGGAAGACGACCCGCGGCGAAGGCTCCAGCAAGCCAAAGGGAGGGGGTTTCAAGGCAACAAGCCACAAGGACTTCAAGGGCCAGGTCAAGAGGCGTTGAGACCCTCCCCTCCCCTCCCTCTTTTTTTTTCTCCTCTTTATTTTTTTGTACTACCACCTATATGAACCCCACCGTACCCTTCTATGTAACGTAACTGGTGTACCATACATAGAACAATGACATGTCGTACATGCCACATACTCGCACCTAGATTGACGAACCCCTCAGATTGAGGTAAGGTACAAACAAGTGCTTTGCTCATAATCGACACTAGGGCCCACACATACTGACTAATGCAAATTGGGACAGGAAAGCCCGAGTGAAAAGCAGCTTCATATGAAGCGCAAACGGCGACCTATTTAGGTCAATGACGTGCCGTGTCGAGAGACTGAAGTTGCGATGGAATACTGATAACTATTATCTAGGAATAGAATCAGAAAGTACTTCCCAACATGCTCTGCCTGAGGCAGCCTTGGTAAATTGGCTCCGGACCCGGTTAGATAGTCGTTACTGCCGGAATCCTCGAAACCGACTTCTTCGTATATTCGTCTTTCCCAATCATCGGTAGTTAACACCTGTATTGGCACAGCACTTTCAGAAACCAGAGGTACTGTAGACTCCACTGTCGGTCTACACTCCAATGAAGGTTCTGGATTTCACGGAGACAGATGCTATTTCAGCGCAGCCGTAAGGCCGCAAACACAAACGGAGGGTGAGGACCGCGACATAAGTCAATCCTCAAGAAACCCTGCCAGTGTAGGGCAATGCCCAGACAGGTCAACCACGGCCGCCTCCCCAAACCCGGGTGCCCACATAGAGCAAAGACCACCGCTACAAATGAGTAATGCTAATGCAAATGCAACACACCAGCCGCAGAGGCAACCAACCCAGAACCAAAATAATAGACGGACCACTCAACCTAGGGCCCAAAACCATAAGCTACACATGAAAACAACCAGAGGTAGCCTGAAAGTCGCCTCCCTAAACATAAGAGGGGGCGGATCGAACAACACAAGGCATAAGTGGGGTCACGTTAACCAAATCATAAGAGACAACAAAATTGGAATCCTAGCGATTCAAGAAACTCACTTAAAGCCAGATGATGTAGATAGTCTCCACGAGCAATTCCCGGGCAGACTCCACATCTTAAACAACAGTGACCCTACCCAACCAAATGCTAAAGGGGTTGCCCTTATCCTAAACAAACAGCTAACCGCCTGGAAAGAGGCAAAAACCATAAAGGTAATACCAGGAAGGGCAACACTGATGACCCTCCCATGGAAAAATGACTCAATGATAAATATCCTGGCGGTCTATGCACCTAACCCATCAAATGAAAATGCAGAGTTCTGGGACAAACTAGTTACAGAATGGGATACACGCAACCTACCAATCCCTGACATAATGCTGGGAGACCTAAACATGGTAGAAGAAGCTATAGATCGCCTTCCTATGCACCAAGACAACCACACGCAAACGGATGGCTTAGTAAACCTTAAAAGCTACTTCAGACTTATAGACGGATGGCGCCGCACAAACACGAACACGATAGCCTTCACATATACGCAAGATGCTACACAAGCAAGATCACGCATAGATAGAATCTATGTATCCGAACAGATATTTAACCATAGCAGAAACTGGGAAATAAACCATACCGCTATCAAAACGGACCACCAAATGGTGTCTATGGAGTTCACAAGCCCCGGCTCCCCCTTCATTGGAAAAGGCAGGTGGGCTATACCACTCTACCTCATAAAAGACAAGAAAGTCATTACAGAAATAAAAAAACTAGGCAGACAAGCACTTGAAAAGATTGACACACTCCCGGCTGACATAAGACAGGGCCACGACACCCCCCAGAGCATTTTTAAAAAGCTGAAAATAGACATATTAAAGTTCACGCGTGAGTTCTCCAGACGTGAAACCCCTAAGATGGACGCAAGAATTGCAAAGCTAAAAGACGACCTAAAGCAAACATTGAATAACACACCAGGTAAACCACTAGAAATGATACAAGCGGACTTAGCAGCCATAGAGGAAAAAATAAAACAACTCGAAACTCTCCGCCACACAAAAACGAGAGATAACATTGCAGTTAAAGGAGCGCTTGAGAGCGAGCGCATAGGAAAATTCTGGGTACAGGCAAATAAAGACCGACTGCCCCGGGATACACTACCACAACTCCAAACACTAGAGTCCACACCAGGAAACAAAATGTATACCAGAAGTACGAGAGAGATGACAAAAATTGCAACCACATACCACAACAACCTACAACAAGATGGAGGAGACACTAACCCCAGTAACGAGGACTACAATGACGTCCTAAGCCACCTAAGACCAAAACTATCCAACAATGAAAAGGCAACCCTAGCGACCCTCATGAAAAAGGAAGAGGTCAGCCAAGCCTGCAAAGACCTACCCGATGGAAAGGCGGCGGGTATAGACGGCATCCCCCATGAACTGTGGAAGATGCTAATCGCACAACACGAAAATGACAAAAAACACAATAACCCTACCTTTGACGTTATTACACTACTCACCAAGGTTTTCAACGACATAGAAAAGCGAGGACTCGAAAACGGGTCCGACTTCCCTAAAGGATGGATGTGCCCCATATATAAAAAAGGGGATAAAACCCACATTAGTAACTACAGACCCATCACGGTCCTAAACACAGACTATAAGATCTTCACAAGAATACTAACAAACCGCCTCTCCCGCGTAGCACCTACTCTGGTACATCCCGACCAAGCAGGATTTATGAAAGGAAGGTCAATAACAGACCAAACAGAACTAGCTCGACTCATGCTAAGCAACTGTGAAGCAGAAGAACAGGATGGAGTCATCATCTGCTTAGACCAAGAGAAGGCATACGACAAAATACAACACAAATTTATATGGCTAACACTGGAGAAACTAAATCTCCCGCAGCACTTTATAAATTCAGTAAGAACACTATATGAAAATGGAGAAACTGTAATCATTATAAATGGAGAAATAGGCGAACCGTACAAAATAACCAGAGGAGTCCGCCAAGGAGACCCCCTCTCCTGCCTTATTTTCAACTTAGCAATAGAGTCTCTAGCGCAACTACTCCGGGACTCACCTCTACAAGGATTCAAAATCAAGGGAGAAACAGAAAGGCTGATTACAACCCTGTTTGCTGATGACACGACGGTCTACCTATGCAAAGACGATGACATACAAACTCTTTTTGGTGTCCTACAGAAATGGTGCAAAGTGTCGGGGGCAAAGTTCAATCAGAACAAGACAGTAATAATACCAGCGGGATCACCACAATACCGTAAGAATGTAATAGACACCCGAAAACTTAAACCGTCCAACACCACACACATTGACCCAAGCATTAAAATAGCAAGAGACTCAGAACCAGTAAGACTCCTGGGAGCCTACATTGGAAACGACATTAAAAACCTGTCAGTGTGGACGCCTACACTTGAAAAAATCGATAAGCAACTTGCGAGATGGGGAAGAAGCCATCCAACCCAAGAAGGCCGCCGACTAATCATAAACATGGTCGTTGGGGGACTCACCCAATACAAGGCCCAAGTACAAAGTATGCCCAAAGAAGTAGCTGACCAGATTGAAAAGAAGATCCACAAATTCTTCTGGGACGACAAATCCGCCACCGTAAATATTAACACAATACGCCTACCAATAAATGAGGGAGGCAGAAACCTACTAGATATAAAAGCGCGAAACGAAGCCATAGAGCTCATGAAACTCCGAAACTTTACAAAGCCCCCAAAAGATAGGCCGAGATGGGCTAAAGTAGCAGACCAAATCCTTGTCCTAAACGCAAACCAGGCCTTTGACGTCCCCGATGTTGCAAAAGAAGACAACTACTTCCTGCAAAACTGGACAGCGAAACTACAAAGTAACCCTAACATACCAGACAGCCTACGAGACATGCTAGCAACAGCAAGAAAGTACAATGTTGGAGTCCACGACGTGAACCCAGGCAAACAAATGAGAGAACAAATGCCAATCTGGCACCACATAGGCTTCGACCCGAACAAAAGGTCGTACAGAACACACAAATGGGTAAGATGCCAGCAGCAAAACCACCATATATCGCTGACAGGCCAGATGGCGGCCTTTGCCCACCGAAATAACGGCAGAGGCCACCTGCGACGTAGAAACTGCAAATGTGCATTATGTAAAGAAGACAGAGCCGCCGGCTGCAACAACCCAGCACTATGTCGCGAGGCAGCTGCAAAAGTATTGGACATCCTACTCCCAAATTGGGACCCAAGGAAGGCAGAAGACATCCCCAGCTTATCAGCACAGGATGTGGAGACAAACAACCGGAACATAATGACAAACAAGCCAGTTATCTTCAATCCAAAAACTTCAACAAACGGAACACCTCTGTCCAACCTGAGAGTTTTCAGAAGTAAGCCGCCCACGCCGGAACCAGGAGACAGACAAGTACAAGCCTATCCCCCCGTATTCGAGGAGGAACCAGAACCAGAACCAGACCCGGAAGACAAACAAGTCATATACTTAGCCAGCACGTGTAAGAACACTAACACTGAGACGGCAACATCATCTGGAGTAGCCTGGTATGCAGGAAATAACGCAAAGAACTTCACCATTAAAAGAACAGGCCCCACGCAGACAGCAAGACGCAGCATGCTAACCCTGCTCCAACTCATACTACGCGACGAGCAACATACCGTTAAACTTGACTTCAAATCAAAATCACCCCACCTGACAAAAATGCTCCATGAACAAATTCACCACCTAGAAGACTGTGGGTGGACAAAGGACCACGATGCAGACATTCTGCAAGAAATACTAAACCTTCTACGACAGAGGAAAGCTCAAACAACTTTCCAGACAATAACCGAGGACGAACCAGATGAGTGGACGACCCTCGAAGAGGCCCAAAACCTGATCTCTCCTGCACACGGAGAAGTAAGAAATGACAGACCAGATGAACCACCAAGGGAACAACCTACCACACAACACCAAATTGGGATTAAGATACAGGCGATGTCCCAGTCAACCGCATACAAAGCTATAATGAGAAGAGAAAAGGAAAAAGTAGAACCGAGGAGACAAACCCTAATAAACCTAGACAAGACACGATACGCTGCAGAAGAAATAGGAAGATGTCTGCCAACAGATAAACAAATCTGGGCGGCCATAAAGAAAAGAGACATCTCAGTCCGAGGAAGAGCCTTCCTCTGGAAAACCATGCACGATGCCTACAAAGTGGGCGAATACTGGGAACGGATCCCAGGCTACGAAATCAGAGGCTACTGCCACGTCTGCCAAACAACAGACACAATGGAACACATACTCACCGAGTGCAGAGCGACAGGCCAAGAAGCAGTATGGCAAGCAGCCGAAGAACTATGGAGCCTCCGTAAACTCGACTGGAAAAAACCAAAAATTGGACACATACTTGGGTGCGGCCTCGCAAACTTCCATCCGGAAAAGAAAAGAACCACATTAACGGGAGCGAACAGGCTCTACGCGATACTGATATCTGAGAGCGCACACCTCATCTGGAAAATGAGATGCAAGTGGAAAATTGAACACGGAGCACGAGACGACAAAATAATTAGTGACGACGGAATCCGACAAAAATGGATACAAACCATAAACAGACGACTCAAAATCGACTGCCTCTCAACAAATGAGAGACGCTACGGAAAAAGAGCACTCAACCCCTCACTGGTTCAAAAAACCTGGTGGGGGGTGCTACTCAACCAGGGAGACCTGGGTGATGACTGGCTCACAGCCGCCGGGGTTTTAGTGGGTATAGAGGGGTGTCCGTCTGGACGCAACCGTTGAAAACGGTTCCCCAGTCCTACACTGCTCTCACACAGAGCGTGCTAAGACATTTCCCCGGGGTTAAACGTCACTACGTGTGACGTAAAAAAAGCCGATCTTGGAGGTCAACCTTGTTGATTGTCCAGGATCCTAAAGGCTCCACCAAAAAAAAAAAAAAAAAAAAAAAAAAAAAAATTCCAGTCATAACCATATCTTTTCTGTTGTTATCTAATTAACTAATTCTAATAGTGGATGGGTTAAAAAGAGTTAAGTAGAGGTATAGTGTATTGTTGGACTTGGTGGATGCTTACTATTCATAGTCAACTAGTTGGAGGGAGTAGAATGCCCTATTGATGATTTTTACTCAATATCAAATTGTGCATTAGCAATGTAGTACCAGTAGTATCTATAGATTATTATTATACTATTTGTTAGAATTATAGAAAACTACAAAAGCTACATATATGACTAAGAAATCTACAGGGTCTACTGACTTTAGGTGGGAAGCTACGGGAGCAATAAAATAGGGGGGCAGTCAACAAGACTACCCAGTCTATTATACAACTATAGCACTACTGAGTTTTTTCTTTTTCTGCTGATGTTGCCAACCAACCGCCAACCAACCGACTTCAGTCCAGAACAGGCCGGAACTGAAGTTGGTTGGAGACATTGGGACAAGATCTGAGAAATTCCCTGTAAAGGTTGTCAATGAAGGGGAAAATGAGTAAAACAAACAATGCCAAAGCAATACTCACATGCCCTTCTTTGCCCAGTGGCGACAACGCTGCTCGAGCTTGGCACCATGATATGAATTCTTCTGAATCATATCAATAAACGCGAGCATCCCAGTATGGACATTGCCATACTTTGCTGTTGTTAGTTCCAGTCCGATAAAGGTCCCGGTGGCGTATTCATCGAGACAGCACTTTATCTGGATTACAATGAGATATTGTTGTAATACAATATTCAATAGAAGAAAGCCAACTTACAATGGTTGCCACTAATGCGAGGGCATTGTTAGAGATACTTTCTTTGAATGATTCCGGGAAGAGTTTCGCAATCCCATTGCGGGGATTATAAAAAAACTGGAGGACCGCGGCCTCCACACATGGATGGCCGAAGTTAGTCCGTTTTTCCTAAAAAGAAAGATAAGTAGTCAGTGTGAATCAACATAGAATAGAAGCAAATACCAACATTTGAATCGTTTTTTCCAGCGAGAAATAGACAATCTTCACCAAGTACGTGCTCCACTTGTTGACAAATGAGAGTCGGCTCATCCCTTTGTTGCGGGAATGGCTCCTCAATGTCATCGTCGTCGTCGACTTGCTGTGCGCCATACTTATTGACTGGATGCACCCCGTCGGATAACGGAATTGCATCTTCATTCTCATGTTCCTGGACCAATTGAGGTCTGGTAAATGCTCGTCGAGTTTCTTTTGACACGGTAATCACATCCCGATAATGAATTTGTACAAGGTTTCGGCACATTGTTTTGAGGCTGCCTCTATAGCAGGCAGCCTCTTTGAAAACCTAGAGATCAATTAAATGAATCCTTGTACAGCAATTAAAACTGCGATTATAAAACTCACCAGGACCGACATTGATCGGTTGATAGCGTATTCTGAACACCAGTTAATCAACGAGAAGAATAATACAACAATGATCTGACTTACTGTCTGAAAACCGCATGTTATGCTCTTTTTTGTGAGCCGAGAACGCTTGGGCGATGCAAGTGGTCGCATCTGTCAGGTCAACTCTACGAGAAGGAAATGAGTGTTCTTCAACAATATGTTTTCTATACAAATTCTTTGCATGCTCAAGCACGGTCTGAATTGGTTTCGGATATGGTCGTAAGCATGTCATGTCGGGATCTCTCTTTCGGCTACCTTTCTTTTTGTTGTTCTTGCTGTTGTTGTTGTTGTCGTTGTTGTTGTCATTGTCATTGTCATTGTCATTGTCATTGTCGTTGTTGTTGTTGTTGTTGTTGTTGTTGTCACCAGAAAAAGAGACACTATCGTCCTCGAACTGCTGTTTGAACTGTTCTTCATCCTGCTCTTTGCCTTGCTCCTCTTCCGGTAGCTCGGCCGATTTTGAAGTGGTTCGACAACGAGGTTCTTGACGAGCAGCTACCTCAGCAAGGTACTGAACAGAAGGAGGGCGACGAGGGGGTTTCGCAGGTGGTGTTCCCGGAGAATATCTTGAACATTTGAGTCATCCTAGACCAATATGAATATAACAAAGGTTCTTCAAATTGAATAAGAAGACACTTACATTGTTGTGTGCGTTCCTTTCCGGTACAAAATCCCAAAGATGTTGCATCGCCCTTCGTTCCTCCTCACCATCCGAGATTTGGTCAACAACCCCTGGGTATATCACAGAGTTTGAGAGAAGTGGAAAGGCCTGGACTCTGAGGATAAACTTACGGAGACCGGAATTACCATCCAGGTTGGTGCCAGTTTGCTGTTGCCCCATGTAGTCGAATTCGCCTCCAGGGTAAAATCGGTTGTCAAATGGATTTACTTGACTAAGGTCCAGAGTGATCTAACATGATAGTCAGCAACGCACAAAGTCTGAAGAGAATTTGAAGTGGCTAGGACTAACGTCAGCCGGACCCTGGCGAGCCTGCGAAGCATGTTCCAACCCATCGTCATATCCATTGCTTTCCTCAGGCTTGTCTACTTCTCCTGCTTCTTCATCTTCCTCTCCATCAGCATCCATATCATTTTCGACACCGGCGTGATTGTCGTCATAATCGTCGGCGTGGTTATTGTGATTGCGATCATTAGATGGGGAGCCGTAAATATCGTCATGAATAGTCTACAAATTTATCAGAAATAATGCAGAGAATGTGATAATCAACATACATTGAGCTGATAATTAGTATATTGATTCTCTGCTCGTTGCGCCCCGCCTACAATATAAGTGGACATGTTAAAGTCAAAGAAAAACTCATACCATGCTGCTGAATCAAAGTTTGTTCGGTTTGGCCTACACGCTCATACTGGAGGGGCATGGCTGCCGTGGAAGCTCGCTGATGTTCCTGAGGACCTCTTTGTTGGACTTGAGGTTGGGCAGGTTGAGGCGCATTGCCATTGGACGCCCTGGCCAAACTTTGTGGTTGAGACGGGGGTGCGCTGGTGTTGAGACTTGTTTGATTTGTTCTACCCGGTTGCTCGAGACGTATTGATGCATTTGGTGGCGCTGCTCCAGAATTTTGTTGCCTTGCAGTGGATGAAGCATAGCCAAGATTGGACACACCAGAAAACAACGGCGCATCGTGTCTATCGACAATGGTGACTCGGGCCTTGAAAGATCAGATGAGGGTTATATCAGAGTCAATACATTGTATAGCAATACAGGCTTACCTCACCGCGAGCACGTTTAGCTGGAGGAGCCAGATCGTTACGAGCCAAGGATTCTCCACCCTTTTCAAGGCGAGTGGGCGTAGGTTGATCATCGCGAGAGCACTGCCGCTTCTGCTGTTGCTTCTGCTGCATGAGTTCAAGTTGGCGCCCCACGACATTGCTTGTTTTTTGCAATTGTGTCAAGCTCCCGCCTTGGCCACGAGTGCTCTGGACTGGCCGTCCATTTGCTGGCATGTCAATGGCATTGTTGTCTGAAAAAAGACGGAAAAAGAGGACAGGTCAGCTATTGAAAAAATCAAAAAAAGCTCATACCTTTGTCGCCATTAGCTTGATGGACCCTACTTGCAGTTTGTTGCGTCATAGCGCGTGGTTGAGGTTGAGAGGTTTTCGAGTTGGCATTGGCCTTACGAGTTCCAGTATTCTTCGATTTATCGTTAGACATCAGGTTGGCGTCGTGTCTCCAGTCTAGAGAACCTTACAAGTAAGAGGAAAGAATGAGAAAAAATAAAACCCCAATCATTTAGTTGGAATACCTGATTTGGTAGTAGTCGACGCTCAATTTAATTCATTGATCATCCCCAAAGCTCAGGGGCTATTAGATGGTGGCATAGAACAACATTAAACATATAAAAAAACAGAGAAGTGGCATATACATATGTCTAACTATACTGGTATTACAACACTAGTCCAACACAATCCCCATGACACCAAAAGATGGGTGCTCCACCGTATGCAAAGCTATTGACAAGTTAAGACGTGCGGTACGAGTTAAGAGAAAGTGAGTACTTACACCCGTGAGTTTTGAACAAGAATTCCTCAATGTTGTTGGGCGTCCGTTGTCGGTCAAGAAGGGGAAGCTCAACACCAATTTTTGAAATGATGTGCCTGACTCTCCCCAGCTCGAGTTCTGCCTCAAATAGTTCGACGTCGGCCTTCTTCATTGCTGCGATGGCTTCATCAACTCGAATGCACAATTCAAGTTGCTTTTCACGGCGCTGAACAAGCTCGTCCTTCGCATGTTTGAGCATTTTGAAGGCTTGCTGTAGGGTAATTATCTGAAGACAATCAGTACAAAATGGTCATGAATTCGAGGGACAATTTGATACTCACCTCATTGTCAACGACCGCGAACGATGTGGTGATCATTGTGGTGAATTGTAGATTTAGATTAACTAAGGAAGAATGAATCAGATTGAGGTGCGAAGCTGGAGGTACAAAACGTACTACACAGTGAACCGAGGCAATAGAGAAAGAGCAGTGTGGGAACGTACTAGTAGTCTGTTTACTACATGTAGGGCAGCAGTCACATGATAGAGATGCTATAGGCTGCTGATAAGATTTGGTAAAGCGTTCATTGTCTGAAGTCGTGAGGTGTTAGTGATCGCTAATAAGATACAACGAACATGACTAGACGCTCACCAAGCAAACAAGGAATATAGAAGAAACTCTGTATTCCCTGTCGAATCGAAGCGCCTGCGACAAGGTGGACAAAAGAGGGTAAATTATCAAATGCCTGAACTAGCCCTTGGATTCTGTTGATGATCAGAGTTGAGGGATGGATTACTGGTCGGTTGGGAAGCAGAAGGAGGCATGCGTGTATTTGGTGGGGCATACGAACATTTGATGTGAAAAAGAAATAGAGAAGAAATGTTCTCCTGTATTCCTCATCGACATCAGGGGGTGCGGGTAAAATAGGGTGAGAATCTTGGTTGGGAAGAGGAAGGAGGCAGAACAAGGTTTACTTGGAGGAGAAACGACGACTGAATGTCAGAAAGAAATACAGAAGAAATGTTCTTCTATATTTCTTATCGATCAAACAGTGGGCGCGGGCAAGATAGGGTAAAAAAAACATGGTTGGGAAGAGGAAAAGCAGATCAAGGTTTACTTGGAGGAAAACACGCCCACTGGATGTCAGAAAGAAATACAGAAGAAACGTTCTCCTGTATTCCTTATCAATCATATCAGTGGGCGCGCGGGCAACTTGGATAGGGTAAAAAACATGGTTGGGAAGAGGAAGGAGGCAGATCGAGGTTTATTTGGAGGAAAACATGCCCACTGAATGTCAGAAAGAAATACAGAAGAAACGTTCTTCTGTATTCCTTATCGACACCAGTGGGTGCGGGGAAGATAGGGTGGGAATCAGAGCAAGCATCAACGTTCCTCCAAGTTAATTTAATCGGAGATTGAAATTAAATCACGTGACTGTTGCTCTGCGCACTATTGGATCTCGCTTAGTTGCCTTAACCATCAACGTCGCGTATATTGGGAATACAGATGAACGTTTTGTCTGTATTTGCCAATTCGCCGTCATCCTCTAACTCGGCTTATGCCAATTGAAGATATACAGATGAACGTTTCGTCTGTATATCGTCAATCACGTTAAATCCTCTGGCCAAACTTGCGATTCCGTGGTGATTCCGTGGAATCCACTTCCCCCCTGGTATTCTGCCCGCTAGTGTTAATCAAGACACCTCACGCTGGTCTGGACTTCTTATTTTGAAGCGATATAGATGAACGTTTTGTCTATATATCTTCAACTAAGCTGATCCTCTCATCTCGCTCCGATTCCGTGGCGATTCCATTCTTCGACCTGTCGCGCCCGTCATCCCTCTACCGCCGTCGCCATCTTCGTGTCCTTCCGACGCACTATCTTGCAATCTGCACCGCTGTTGTCAGAAGCAGTAAATCTCGAAAAGCTGGTAGCTAAGGCTTCGCATCACTTTGTAAGTTCACGATCGTTATCCGTAGCCAATACTCAATGTCCTTCAGCTTTTTTTGACTCAATATCGTCCGTAACTTGACTAAACAACCTGTTTGTGTTGTTAAACGGTAAGTAAAAATGATTGTCTTCGTCTCTTCACTCGTTCCTTAATCCATTTTTTATCAGAGAGTTCGCCCTGATGCTGGAGTATCCTAACGTTCAGATTGACTGGGAACAAGGATGTGTATTTGTCCAGGATGGGACTATCTATTGCTCTCCAAACTTGCAACGCCCCGTAGTTATCCCTCCCGAACCTGGACACGTCGTCAGTCCCTTTGAAGGCAAGCGCCTCAACGCTGCAATGTTCAAGCAACCTGTTTGGTGGTCGGATGTATTTGGATGGCTTTCCTTCGTCCCCCTTGCACCTTCCTTTCTGTCATATCCTTTTGAAAACCTATGCTGGATCCCAATTATAGAACCCTTAACGTCCAAAGAGTCTGAAGACTCAGAGAAAGAAGAACACCCCAAGTACGTCATGCAGGAGGCCGATAGATTGCATTGGGAAACCACAGAACGGAACATACTGTGCGCAGCACATTACTTGCGGTTGCAGCATGGTATACCCGGTACCTCTCCTCCACCTCCGTCGTTTTTCCATTATAATAAACCACAGAAGTCTCCTGAAATTCTTCGAACAATGATAACCTTGGCCAGGAGCTGGTTTGTGGTCTGGATGGGATATCTTTCTTATCTCATTACTCAAGCATTGCGCCACGAATATCAAGTTGCTATCAAGCCGCAGCACACATATCAACCTTATCCATACTGGTACAAAAAACTCTCAGAACAAAGTTCGCTTGAAGGCCCTTGGCTGGATGGGTTATGCTCATCGTCAGTACTTTCATTTGACTGGACCACCCCTTGCGCCGGTGTCATTCTACGCTTGAGCAAGCATGATAAATCCAGACCGCCAATCCAGTTCTTCTTTGACCATCACATCCCCGTGTACTATCCATGGACAATGGTCGAGGATGAAGCAGTACTTCTTGATCGTTCTCTCAAGGCCTTTGAACCCCCGGAAGCTTTGGTTCGAAAAGCGCTGGGTTCCATTCTCAAGGGTTCTGACGCAATGATGTGCATGCTGCTAATACAGCGCTACTGTAATCCACACAATGCAGATGCGCGAAAAATCTTTCCTCTGGATTGGAAACAAAAACCGACAGTGGTGAGAAATATTTTTTATGAGTATATGTCCAACGAGGACATGGCCAATGAAGCACAATTTCCGGAGATACTCAAGAGGTTGGAGTCAAAAGTATCCGCTGAATCATCAGCTAAGAAAGAGGTGGCTCATCTTGCGGCCAATGCACCCATGCGAGAGGCGATTGGATGGCTGGACGAAATGGAGAGGGGTTCTCTTTTTGCTAACTGGAAGGCCTTTTTTGACAATAGAGCGAAACGGAATAGTGAATTTTTGGCTATCGAGAGGGAAGATATGATCGAATACTTCAAAATATGCCAGAAGACTCCCCCACCTCTCGAACAGTCAAATATCTACCAATGGAAGATAATTCGTTCTTCGCGAGGGAAGAAACTCTACCTCAGACTTCGCGTGAACAAGAACAATCAGCTATTGATGTACCATAGCTATCCAAAGTCTCAAAGAGTCTATGACGCTATCACCAACGAGTGGAATCTCTGCACTGGCTTCAAACCGCCTCTTGAACTGGCACAGGGTGACGACATGGACGATGAAGTTGATTACGGCGATCCTAAAGATCTTTCTGATGTCGATGATAGTGAAAGCTCCGATATGGCACCGTACTTCTCTGAACAGCTGTCCCAGCCTTCTTCACATGTAGACGATAGTCGACAGGAGCTTGAAAAGCCCACAATTGACTCCACACCGGAACTGTTTGTCGTAGCAGACACAGTGCGCCAGACGCCAAAGCAAGACACAATTCTCACTTTGAAGTATGGATATGGTTACGTGCCGGCCTTACCCAATGTCAATGCAACAGAAACTTCATCAGAGAGCTGGAAAGCTGTATCTAGATGCTTTGGATTCGAAGTAGGCGGACAGGATGAGCAGCTCTCACCAACGGAGCGGCAATGCATCATCAAATTCTTCACCGCCTTGGTAAAGTCAGATTCACAGATGCTGGCCGAATTGTGTGATCTGAATGACACTAATCACTCCTCCCTGAGCCATTTGCTGGACTTTTCATCTATTCAAAGACCATCGCCGAACATGTTTATATTCACAAAACCGTTCACAACGGCGGTGGACTGGGTTTTGGGAGTTGAGTCCCCTGCAATTGCACTATATATCTGCCGTCTTGCTTTATCTAACCCTCGATACACGCTGCTCACAATTGCACGTCATCTTTTGAAGGAATGCATCGCATTTCGCACTCTAGTGCCATTGCGGCTATCACCCGACACTCAGACATTACGGGCAGCTTATGCAGCAACATTGTTTCGGAAGGCGGGATATGAATTTTCTCATCACGATTTTCAGGCCTCCATGATATACTCTAAAGCTATGGTTAACCAGCCTCGCGGCCGTGCGGCATTGTTAAAGGGTGGAATCATTTCACGCATTGCCCGAGAGCATACTAGTCTTGACGGAGCTTTGGAAGGACCCTCGATTGAAGTCACAGAACATCATTCTGGCTTTGTGTTCCATTCAGTCTCTGACGGTAGCGCGTATTGCGATGATGAGATGACGGAAGATGAGCTGGCAGTAATATGCGGAACTTATTCAATCTACACTGGTACATTATTCCTGTCATTTCAACATTGCCCATTCTGATATTTTACAGAAATCAAAGGCCAAGTCACTCTTAAATTGTGGTTTCCGCCGCCTTATGTATGGTCAACATTCAACGGGTACAATTGGCTGGGGTGGACTGAACGGAATGAGCGTTTTTTCCTTGACCATCTCAAAGAAATCGAAAATGGTGGTCAGCCTCTCTCCGCCAATGCCTGGAAACGAATACTGAGAGGCGGGAAAGTGAACAGAGAGCTTATCGATAACAATGCTCTGCAAGCTAAAAAATTCCTTGACAAACACCTGCCTGTGGAGTCACACGATATGAAATGAAACTTCTTGTCATTGCACATCCTGTCCCATTTTTTGATGCATGCCCCGTCCTATTTCTTGATGCATTCTCTATACAGTTAGTTAATGAACATGTACACTTTTTTTAAATCTCTGTTTATTCATTTATTTACCCTTTCCTTCGCTACTTGGTGATTATCCTAAGCCCGCATCAAATATTTTAGTGTGTATCTGGTTAAAGGACTTTTAATGCACACTGACAACACTAATCTCACACTGGTTCTCAACTTTGGACTATGTTTCCTAGGCTTCAGCTTGTAGTATAAATGTGAAGGTCAAGAAGCCCAAATTTTCGGTCCCTATTGTTATCTCTGAAGATGAGTTCGAGTTGGTGATGGGTATATTTAAGAAAGTAATGCACGACAAGACGGAGTATCTGCATCACGTACGTGACTTGCCATTGACAGAGAATTTGCTACTTATAATGTCTTGTAGAGCTTGGAGACAGGCATGGAATTCCCTGCTTTCTCAAAGTATCAGGATGTCTTCTCTGCGACACTTCGGGTGACGATGTTCGCGACATACAGTGTGCCAAGTTTGATACCTACACCGCAAGCCTTGCTCAAAACGCAAGAACCATTTACCCTTATTGGAAGGAGCGCAGATTGGAACGACGAGGACACCAAATCATACCCACCGTAAATGTAAGTTATTCATTTTCTTTCCTTACTCTATATACTTATTCTATCAATTAAGGGCAATGAATCCGATACTCTCAACGAATCCTACATATGCTTCCGAAGACAAGAAAGCAAAGCCGTCCTAAAGACTCGTGCATCACAAGTCACATCGTCGGATAGGCTAGCCCGACTCCAAGCAGAATTCTCCTACCCACTCAAACTCGCAAAAGCAATCCTGACAACGACAAGGACACCGAATCATAAATCTCAGGTCGTTTGGGAGAAGCGCCTAGCTTTCATGGATCTCAAGCGCAAATTTCCTAGTCTCAATGACAAGATTGATGAGGAATTGCTGGTAAACAAGGAACAATCAACCAAGAGGGCGGATACTGGATTGACGAGAAGCCTGTGCTTCTTTGCATACATATAGTATCTCTCAATTGGTGGCTTTCGTTTTGTGTTAACTATACCCTATACAAAATATTACAAGATCTCAAGCATATGTCTCGCCTTGTCCCTGTTCCTCAGTGTTTTATACCGAAAGCGTCAATGGGGCCAGTCAAGAGGCTGGATCTATACCACATGTTGGTGTTCAGAAGGCGGAAGAGGGCGTATACTGCACAAATTTCCTTGAACTTCATCGTTTATTCAACCACATTCTATTTATAGATCATGCATTGATAACAATGTGCTAATAATGGAGGTAACTCACGCTTGGATCATGCTATAAAAATGTCGTCTGATCATACGTGTTATCAGAACTTATCATCTACCTCCATCTACCTCCATGGAAGGTCAATAACGCACTATGCAGCGTGTGTACCTTTGCCCTTGATGTACCGCCCGATTTCCGGATGAATCGAGGCTCCTTAACCATATGAATCAACCGAGAGTTTGTTGTCGTTACATGTTTGAAGATGTTATAATCTTTCAGACTAACCCTTCCCCGATGGTTGACACCTTTGAAGATACACCGCAACAGCAAGACAACTCCATGGATGTGGACGACTCGCCACAAGAGCAGGAAGCCTTCCCCGATGATTTCCCGGATGATTTCCCCGATGAATCCGATAACACAGAGAGAGAAAACCAAACCGGTGATTCGAAACCAGCCTCACCCTATTTCAAGGAAAATTATCCCAACGCTGGTCGGGTATACAGTGTTGGTAGCACTTTCATGGAGAAGTTCAATCAGGACAAAAATGCCGACAAGCGAAGATTAAATGTGTTTTATCCATTTGCTTCGTCTCAAGAGTGGGAATTGGCACTCTTTCTTTTGCGTTCCCAAATGAGTATGGAAAAAATTAATAAATACCTCAAACTGAGGATAGTAAGTCTTCATAAAAATTACTACATACATATCATGAATCATTGGACCATAGGTGAAATCACAATCCTTGTCTTTCCGTTCCGCCCAGGAACTTCGAAATCGGGCAGAAATGTTACCTTCAGGCCCCGCTTGGAAAAGTCAGAGAGTGGTACCAGCGGTTCCTACACAAAAGCCTGTATATCTTTTCTATCGAAATCCTGTGGAATGCTTGCAGGTCCTTATTAGCTCTCCCCTCCTACTCGATAAAATTCATTTTACTCCCTTTCGCTTGTGGGAGTCTGCAGCAAAGGTTACGCGGGTCTACACTGAATGGTTGTCAGGCGATGCTGCGCACTTTATGCAGGTCCGTATCGAATCACCTATGAGCTCTTTAAATAATGCCTAATGCCCTATTTTTTAAAAAGGATGAATTGGAGGATGGCGCAACACTTATTGGGGCTATCATTTCCTCCGACAAAACATCAATCTCTGCACAAACAGGCAATCGACAGGCACATCCTTTACTTATTAGCAGTGGAAATATATTTATGGACGTGCGTAATAAAGGAACAGGCCATCATTTCATTCTTCTGGCCCTTCTTCCTATCCCGATTTTTCATCATCCACAAAGAAATATCCGCGGAATGCTGGAAGCTAGACTCACTCACGAATGCCTCGACATTGTACTCGCCCCTTTGAAAGTAGCAGCGGCAGTTGGAGTCATGATGTCTGACCCCGTCGGAAATGTAAGACGCTGTTACACTCCACTCGCAGCCTATATCGTGGATACTCCCGAATCAGCTCTAATTTCAGGGGTTGCGGGGAAAACATTGTCACTCACCATGGCACACAACAAACAATTTGGAGACCCATTTCGCCACCCGCCTAGGACAGGACTTTCGACCCTCAGGGCCTTACACAGCCTAGAACAGCCCCCATTGAACCTCAATCCTTGGGAGCTTGAGACCTACCGTAAGGCTGCATTCGATAAATTTCGTCTGAATGGTGTACATCGCCCATTTTGGCGTGATTGGCCATTGTCAGACCCTTCGGTCTTCCTCACACCAGAACCCCTCCACCATTGGCATAAGCTTTTTTGGGATCACGAAGTGAAATGGTGTATCAATGCTGTTGGTGGCGCCGAATTAGACTTTCGTTTCAAAGTCCTTCAGGGCCATGCTGGTTTTCGACATTTTAAGGAAGGGATATCATCACTGAAACAGGTGACAGGCCGAGAACATCGTGATATAGAGCGCTACTTGATAGCACTTATAGCCAATGCCGTTCTCAATGACTTTCTCTTTGCGCTCCGCTTTCTCATGGATTTTTGATATCTTGCACAAGCCCCGGTCATCGACGAAGAACAATGCACCAAAATTTCAAATGCTCTCCAAGGATTCCACCAGTATAAGAAAAGTATCATAGATGCTCGTGCTCGGCGCGGACAAAAGGGCATTGGAATCAATCACTGGTTCATTCCAAAGCTAGAAATTCTTCAAAGCGTAGTACCCAATATTAGGTGCAACGGCGCTGCGATCCAGTGGTCAGCGGACACCACAGAACATGCGCACATTGAATTGGTGAAAGAGCCCGCCTCAGCCAGCAATAACCAGAAATATGAAGCTCAGATATGCCGCTACCTTGACCGAATGGAAAAACTCCGTAATTTTGACCTTGCAACATCAGTTCAAATGACGGGTCTTCAATTTGGCAATGCGCCACCACCTCAAGATGACTCTGACTCTGGCTCTGGCTCGGACTTATCTGAACTCGAGGACCTTGAAACTGGTCCTACCGTTAAAACCGTGGATGACCTCCTCCATTACCTCAACTACTATACACCTTACTCCGGATCGCAATCACGCGAAATTGCCAACTATTTCCAGGACGCGAGATACTTAAAACAATCTTCCCCAGGAATCTATCCCTATCCACTCAGAACGCAGCAAATTTCAAAAAACGTGGCATTTCATCTGTCCCGTGATTCTAGCTATAAACGAATGTCAATCCAGAAGGTTGCCCAAATGTTTAACCTCCCAGATCTACAAGCAGCACTTGCAGACTACATCCAGAAGGTCTCGCGTATCGCCGATACTAATTTTACCGGAAATTCACAGCCTCCAAGTGGCCACATAGACTATATTGGTGGTCGTCGATATGCCTCTATGGACTCCATTCTGCCGGTCAAAACATTAGAGGTGTGGGAGAAAGTTTGTTTACAATCCACTTCATATTTTTATCCACATAACCGTCTTCCTCCTGTAACCATGCGTGCCTTTCCACCCTCAGAGAAACATCCTTGCGGTCTCTTTGATTCCGCGATTGCAAATGTGGACTTGGACCACACATGGCCACAAAGTGGTCTGAAAGGTAGAATTTATTTGTTACTAGAAAACTCATGCTAACATTTTGTCATCAAAGGCCATATTGTAGTCGACGTTCGTTTTATTTTTCGTGCAGTTCCTACGTCACCAAACACGGCAATACCATATGTCACTGACAAGTTTCTCACATACTCCCAGCGCTTCGAAGTCGTCCTTCAACCAGCCGCCTCAGGATCGAGAGACCGCGGTCTTTATCCAGAGCCGTCCACATCAATGTATATTTTGAAACGAAGCAAGCGCGCAGATGGCAATCCTATGGCCGACATCCTCCCATTGGATCAACTTTGCGCTCTCGCAGACCTGACCCCTCGGTTGGGGGTAAAAGCAAATCCTGTGCTTAACACCAATAACAGTCACAGTTTAAGCCTGGAATTCCGCTTAAACCGGTATTTTACAAAAGAGTTTTATTGGGCTTTATCATCAGGCTGGAACTCTCCTCCTTAGTAACATATAATATAATGCAAAGTTGTCAAATAACGAGACAAAAAAGACCAGTCACTTAAGCGCCCCACCAAAAAACAACAAATCTGATGTGAGTGATGGAGGGATGGCTGACCCGCATACTCGGAGCATACATGGGGAATGAAGTCGACCAGACAGCGATATGGGGTCCTGTACTGGGCAAACTAGATGCCAACTCGCCCAGTGGAATAAGTCCCACCCAACACAGAACGGTCGCACTCTGATCCTTAATATGGAGGTTGGTGGCTTTACACAATATTTAACCAGGGTACAGACACTGGTCGCCTGAGCCTTAACAGAGCGCTAGTTGAGGCTACGTGGGGGGGGTCCTTGCAGACAGAGATGGCCTGCAGGAAGCCTGGATCCGACCTACAGGGGTTTTTGTGGGTGTAGGGTGATGCTCGAGCTGGCATGCTCCACCAAAAAAAAAACAAAAAAAAACAGATCTGATGTGATTAGATTTTTGTAAGCGCGCGCTTAAATCAATTACATCATATGCCAAGAATGTTGATTTAGGTATAACCGTTATAGAACAAGCAGTAAACAAGATATTGTAAGATAGAATTATGTACAAGAACACACCAGCAAAAGCAGTTAAAAAGCATGGGAAGACAGAGTGCAGAAGTATGTGAAATGATTGCAAGGTACCAAGAAAATTGAGTGGTGGATGAGAGGAAACGAAGGGAAAGTGGTGGTGTATGTAGAACAGGGTGCTAAACGTCATATGGAACGATGAGCTCTGTTGCGGGAAGGACTGGTGAACGTGGCTGAGTCAGTCGGGAACGCCGCAAATGTAACGCGAATGGGACGCCCGAATGTTCGCGGGTCAACTCCCCGATGGTGACGTTGGTATTTTCCTGGATCGATCCCTCGATAACGACCCGCGATTCTGCAAAGAGTTATGAATGTCGATAAAGTACAGCCGAATACACGCACCTCGATTCTGTGAACACATCTTGACGTTGAAAGTACGTCTCACCCTCTCTTCCCTCAACTGCTCATAACTGACCCCTTCAACCATACTCTTGTGTAGCTCTTTTGTGCTCTGAACGAGTACCCAACGGTTGAGAACACGGCAGATCTCGATTACGTCTCCGAAGATTGTCGTACAGAAGACCAGAATCCCAAAAACCAAGATCTTGAACAGCTTGACCAGGCCGATGTATTGCTTGGCCTTGTCTACGATTTTTGTCAAGTCAGGCATGGTACGAGGAGCAAGTGAGTTGATGAGTGAATTGGTAGTAAAGAGAGCAGTGGTCGGGCGTTGGTTGGAGAAGAAAGCGAGGTGGTGGGTGGTGGTGGTTGGAGAAGGTGAAAAGAGAAAAGCTGTGCGGATACCGGGAGCCTTTGTCAAATGTTGACAAACGAAACAACAGGTGAAGCGCTATCACCCTTTTTACTACATCCACTGACTGGCAATTTTATTCAGCAGCGAGTTCAATATGATTAGGAACTCAAGGTTCACAAGGCGGTAAGATTTTCTAAGCTTCAATGATTAAGACTCATTATAACAGACTCAAAATTGGATTTTTGTAACGCTTCGACTCAAAATCCGAGGGATCACAGAATCAAATTAATTTGCTAAGTGCTCATACATTTTAGTCGAATTCTATTGTACTTATGCACTCTGTCATTTATCCCTGATATCCACATCGCCAAAAACAGCGCAATGCATCAAGTCGTCACTTTAGACGCGAGAGATGCGTGGTGGGGTTATCTTGGTGGTACGTTCGTGGCTTGCAGTCATACGACAGCCTCACACCCACATAATGCAGGTGCACCTCTGTCATAGAACATACCGGACGGCGCCAAACACACGACTGGCGGGGTTTTGGGGTATCAGGGTGGGTGGTTGTGAAAGGGAATGCAGGTACGTACCAGAAATGTCTGCTTTTGTCCACCCACACCGACTGACCTGTGCAGAGTACGTCCCTCGTCCAGCATCCCATCGTGAGTCGAGTCCATGCGGGTGTATTGGTGAGCCTTGAAGCTTGAAGGGTGGTTGGTTGGTTCGCTGTTGTACATCCAGGTACGTACTACTAGTGTCTGCTGTATTCACTACATAGACTTTCTGGCACATAGGTCATACAAATCCTCTGCCAAAACAACACGGCCTTCGGAGTCGTTTCTTGTCCCCCCCACTCCTTCCCTCTTCCCTCTCGCTTTGCGTCTCCTAGTCCATTGTGAACCATAACGGTTGCACCCAAGCCACTACATCGACTCCGGTAAGCTGAAGTAAATTTGTATTTGTTCTATTATACTGACCTTTTGTAGTGCTCACCTTGGATTTGGATTGTAGGATCTCTCAAAGAGAATATATCGGGTCTGCAAGTGGCGTTTCTAGGTGAGCATTTGCTTTTATAATGCGCTGAAGGCGTACTCACCTATATAGACACCACATATCGCCTTGCCGCAACCAGCTTAGCGACCTTGCGCCCCGACACGGCATGCCCTCTTTCCGCGGCCTGGATATTCATTGCCTCGAGCAGACACCTTGGCAGGATCGCTCATATTAGTATACGATTACCTGTCCACCGCGCGAGTTGGAATGCCCATAGATTAGTCGGTAGTTGTAGTTTTATATTGGTAACACATGAAATGTGGTATTTACTTTTGTTAATTCATTCATCTTTTCATTATGTTTATCCACTGGAACTCCCATAAGTACCGAAAGCAGCTTTATTTGGGCAATGACCTATCAACTACTACACAAAAACCTCGAATTACTACTGATATATATCCTTGCTAGGTAGTGGTACAATAAGTACGCTTACTAGGTAGTGCTACAAATTTATCAAACAGCGGTTATATAGCGAGTCGATGACTATCAAGTGCTACCAAGCACTATAGAGAAGTCAAAAGAAAGTTATGTAACACTTTGGCGCTACCACGCTAGCCGAGCTTGGCGCTAAAGCTAGCCGCATGCTATAGCCCGAAAATCAGAGTTTACAGATGAGATCAAGGTGAGTCCGTATGGACTCAATGACAGAAGGAGTGAAAGGTGCACGCTTGGGACGGCGAGATGAACGGGGTGCAAGTTTCTTGCCAGCAGCGAGGGCTGCATCGACTTCGAGCTTGCTGTATACAAGCGGGTGTCCATGAAGCGTGTGCCACGCGCGAACACCATAGGATATATTGGTGACCTGTGCCCCAGAATACATGCCTGCGCACGAAGACAGAAATGCAAGAAGGAGGATATTGCTTACAGGGCATTGCTGCTCTTCGGGAACCTCACGAAGGTCACACCAAACATGAAAGACCAGTAAGGTGCTGCCATACGCACTGCTGGTTCCCTCCGCGTAGCGAGCACCAAGAACGGTGAGGACACGTTCCAGATCACCTTCAGACAGTGGAACAGCACAACCCGCAGCATCAGAGGCAGTTTGCAATGTTGCTGGGACCCATTTGAGCAGGCGGTCTGCAGCAGGGCAGTGTGGGCGAAGCAGGGATGGAATTGGTGTAAGATCCACACGGTATGGTCGCGCCCAACATTGAGAAGGGGAGTCAGTGGCAGAGGTGGGGCACAGGGGGGAGAGGAGAAGAGCGCGTGACCGACGTGGTGTAACAGGATTACCCAGCACACAGGTAGACACACTAGATTGTATAATATAGTAAGAATCAATGGTCAACATCAGGGAAACCCCCCCATGCCAATTAGGTTGTAAACCATTAGAATTGGTAGATAATTGAGCCCTTTAGCATAATTTCGATACATTAGTTTCATTACCTGGTTTGGATTGTATTAGGGTCTAATTCTCCGGTCCCCTTACCATGCATGTCTGATAATTGGGCAATATTAGCTGTCAAAATGCCCATAATTGGCGACAATTCATATCAGTATCTATGAAATGTACACAATTGATGGAATGTATTGAGGGGCCCACTCAATAGACAGACAAGAAACAAGTACTATTTACGAGACACAGAAAAAACATTAGTAGTCTACAGTAAACTACCTCTACTCGTCAATCATATTGTCCCAGTCAACCGAATTGATAATCTCCTGCTGGGCCATCAGCCTAGCAGTTGAGGACAGTCCACTAATTTACGCAGATTAGTTCTCAATACCACATTGAACAGACAAAAGTAAGACATATGTGATTTTGAGATACATATTATGCACCATCTTATGGTACACAATCGGCTTACGCTCCTGAATTTCCTTGAGTAGACCGCTGTGAATTTCATATGTATGGTTGAATGTCGTGCCCGAGAACTCGAGGACCTGATTTGGGTTGATGAATTGCATTTGAAGTAAATATGCGTGAATCTGTGGGTTACCTTCAGCCTAAGGTTAATGCGACATAAAAAAATTAAGAAGCTCACCGCAGTAGCAGCCATGGAAATCATGCTAGCTGGAACTTCCAACTCCTTTGGTTTGTCAGGTAGCGATGACTTGAACAAGGTCAAGAACTTTGTGGCTGTGCTATCAGGACCAAAAAATGCGACCTTAATAGCGGACGTGATGAGGTCCGATTGGAAGGGTTTGGAGCGTTCATACTCCTATATAGAACTGTCAGTTTTGTACCACATAAGATCAAGGAAGCATACCATTGTTCCCAACTCAGGGTAAATATAATTAGACATCTCAAGCAGTGAGGCAATCCGACGTTTATCGTTACGATCAAGACGAAGTTGCACAGGAACGACAGCAGCAATCTTGGATCTCAAGGTGGTTCTGTAAATACCAAGGCGATGGCTAACCTATATGACCAGTTATACACAAAAAAAGTATTAGGAATCAGGGGATACACACATGCATGGTTAATGGCCTGACATATGTTGCATAGTCACCCGTTTCGAGGCGGCGCACAATGTTGTACTCCTCTCCAAAACCAAGTTCCTCTGCGGAAGATATCAGAGCTTGGAGCGAAATGAAATCCAGACCTCTAGTGGCTATTGGGGTTGGGATAACGAAGGTGGGATTGGAATTTTTGATATGCGCTATAATATCTGATGAAATTCCATACGCGATATACGACTCACTGACCTCAAAAGCGTGCCGAAGGACCTTTTGAACCTCGGGCTATTGCTCTTTAATACCCACAGCATATACCGACTTCCCTTTTTTGGTGAGCACCAGCGCTGTGTGGGGCATCCAATTCATGTTGTCATGAGCAACTGGGACAGCAGCATTGTTTGATGTTGTTGATGCTGGTGGTTTATGCAGTTTGGTAATGTTTTGTGACTTTTCTTTGGGACGCTAGAGCCAAAAACATTGAGTAGCGGAAATAAGCACTAGAATAAAACATACCTCGTCATCGAGTTTCTTCTCAAATGCTTTCTGCTTTTGCTAGTCCATGTGCATGTTAGTCAACAGCGTTCGCAGTGTCTGTTCAGTAAGACACACCACTTTCTGTAGTTTGTGAGGGGGCAATTGGCCGCCATCTGATTCTGAATCCAAAAAAACGGGTGGCCTGGGATTTAAACAACAATTGATAAACTGGCCTGACTGGGAGTGTTGTCATCTTCGGACTCAAAAAACTGTTCATCGTCAGTTGTTGGAGGTCCCGGGTGACAATCAGAGTTGAGGGCCGGTGTGGTTGGAGGTGGAGATGATGCTCGACGAGTACCAGGTGATTTTTTGGGATGATGTTCTATGACAGTCTAAAAAACACCGAGTAGAACACCGAGTAAATGATTCACCCAGCTAGCATAATGATTTGCAGACGTACCTCCATCATGAGATGCTCTGATCTCAATGCCCTATCAGCCTCTCGACACTAGTCCCTACCACTTTTTATGATAAAACAATAGCAAGTGTTAGCACACTCTTTTTATAACTGTTGATGGTTTTATCACAAAGCAAAATAATGAGAAGACTGGTCTATTTCTCATAAGTTTACTTCGCTTTTTCAAAGCCTTTTTCATTAGATAATACCCTTCTTTCTCATTATCTTTAGGGCGCTTTTTCATTACCTTTTGATTAGATACTAGCCTGGTTATTTGATAAGATTGTTCTATATCAATATATCTTATCTTTGCTTGGTCATTTCTGATGCCATGCCATCAAATCAGGAACACTGTGGGTACTTCTAGGCCATGTCTATCAATCCATCAAAGCTATTATTAAATAAACTTTTCTCTCCTCGGCCCTTGGTCTATAAATAGTGCTCATCCTATGCTATTTTTGTGCATTGCTGGCAATGGATTGGGCGCTTTTGGGGGCATTTCTGGACCGTTTCCCTTGGTGTTTTTTGGTAGACCTATAGTTTTAAAGTGTCCCAATCCGAATATGAAATCAGAATTGCAATATCTTTACTCATTATTGTGCAATTAAGCGTACGATGTTTTGATCAAAAAGCGCACCTTGAATAGCACCATCCAGGGGCTGGTATGCACCATTTTGACTATGCAATTATTTTTCATTTATAATAGACGGAGTACAAGCCAAGTTTCAGATCAATTGGAGCAGTGGAACCTATTGAACTAGGATGTGCACCCTACCCCTCCTCCTACCCCTTGTACAAATGCCTTCCTGATCAGATAAATTTATGCCCAACCAGGGCTGGGTAGGCGTCCATTATACCAATTTTTAGAGCCCAAAATATTGGTGCAATTCTAAGATTTAAGGGTACTACCCCCCATCCTCTCCAGAATTTGTATATTTTATTATGGGGTAGAATGGTCATTCCCAGCACATATAGGTATGTAAATCTGCTCTATATAGTACCACAGACGCAATACATATCTTTGAAGCATTCAGAGTCAAGGGGAACACCTTGGTTATGAGGCTAATAAAAAGGTATTGGATGTACAACATAATATGACCATATCACCGCTTATACTTCACCAAAATGCACATATCTTACATTCACAGATAGCTACTAAGGTCCTCTACATATTATATTCATACTTCCAAATGACCAGAACGCTTAACAAGATGGTACAAGAAGAAGAAGCATTGTTGTTCAAAAATGGAGGAAAAGCGAAATATGATGTAAAAGATAACACTTATAAAATACATAAACTATATGGCTGTGTAGCCCTAAATGATACCTATCTGTGGTATATAGCCTCATAGAAATCCGATGAGTATGAGCTGAGATATGTCAAAATGTATCTCGGAGAAAGGCCAAAGAGGTGACCACAAACAAAGCATAAATAAAGGCCAATATCCATCCTGGTCTCTGATGGGTTCTTCAACACCTTTCTTTCCATATCTCAACACCCACTGGTCCAATGCACAACATCCTTGATGTTCTGGAAAGCTACATTTTGGGGCTATACTATACTGCTTTAATATTTCCTGATCTTGAATGTTTATATATGGTAAATGCAAAAATACTGTGCATTTTGATGAAGATTGGTATTCTCTCTGCAGTATCTCATCTAATGGATGGATCTTTTTAGGCACTGAAAATGATATTTTGGAGGCATCTATAGGTATCTGTAGACGTCAAGAACATGATTTATGACAATGTATTTGTAGAGATATGGCCTGATCAATAACCTACCATACCTATCCTCATACCCCCCCTTAAATCAGTATGTTTCCTTGTTGAAGAGGGCTTTCAAGGGTAAATTTTGGACTCTATGTACTGTTAGTAGTGGATCTACATGTCTTTCAATGGTCTGAGAGCCCATCCTATCCCATAATAAAATACACAAGTTCTGGAGGGAGTAGGGGGTAGTACCCTTAAATCTTGAAGTTTCACCAATATTTCAGGCTTTAAAAATTGGTATAATAAGCGCCTACTTTATCCCAGTTGGGCTTGAATTTATCTGATCAGGAAGGTATTCATACAAGGGGTAGGAGGAGAAGTAGGATGCATATGCTAGTTCAATAGGTTCCACTGCTCCAATTGATCTGAAACTTGGCTTGTACTCCGTCTATTATAAATGAAAAATAATTGCATAGTCAAAATGGTGCATACCAGCCCCTGGATGGTGCTATTCAAGGTGCGCTTTTTGATCAAAACATCGTACGCTTAATTGCACAATAATGAGTAAAGATATTGCAATTCTGATTTCATATTCGGATTGGGACACTTTAAAACTATAGGTCTACCAAAAAACACCAAGGGAAACGGTCCAGAAATGCCCCCAAAAGCGCCCAATCCATTGCCAGCAATGCACAAAAATAGCATAGGATGAGCACTATTTATAGACCAAGGGCCGAGGAGAGAAAAGTTTATTTAATAATAGCTTTGATGGATTGATAGACATGGCCTAGAAGTACCCACAGTGTTCCTGATTTGATGGCATGGCATCAGAAATGACCAAGCAAAGATAAGATATATTGATATAGAACAATCTTATCAAATAACCAGGCTAGTATCTAATCAAAAGGTAATGAAAAAGCGCCCTAAAGATAATGAGAAAGAAGGGTATTATCTAATGAAAAAGGCTTTGAAAAAGCGAAGTAAACTTATGAGAAATAGACCAGTCTTCTCATTATTTTGCTTTGTGATAAAACCATCAACAGTTATAAAAAGAGTGTGCTAACACTTGCTATTGTTTTATCAAAAAGATGGTAGGTACCACTCCTCTCGAGTATCCTCCGCATCGTCATCGTGGGTCTCGCTGTTGTCCGCAGACAGGCCATCATCTTCTTTGTAACACCCCTCAAGATGGTCCTTGTCACCAAAATCGTTGGTATCAAAATCGTCGTGTTGATGATTATCTGTTGTTGTGCATCGCGAAAACCGCCAAAAACATGCATTGCCTTTGTACCCTTTTAAGGTAAGTCAGGAATTAGCCGACCTTACCAAGCCAATCAAAACATTTGTTGACCTTGGATTGCCTTTGAAAGGTTAGTGAATTATTAACTGATCTTTGCTTGGGATTTTAATATTTGTTCTTATTGTAAGTCATAGCAAAAGATTTCAGATGTATGTATAATCAGAGAATTATAAATTCTACCTTATTTTCCAATATAATTATATGCTTTGCCTTATATTGTGTTGTAAAGCTTTAGAAAAATATTTCCTTGTTAATGAAATCTTCCCTAAAAATTGAAAGGCAAACCAATATCTAGATTAGTAGTGTAGGTTATTCATTGATTTTTAGTTATTATATTGATTGTTCAATATTTATAACCACGGGGCGCTCCTCACTGCTCAGAGCAAGCTCAGAGACAAAGTTCCGTGAGAGATCACATGACATAGAGTCAGACATTGGGGCCACGGAAATTGGGGACGGGGACTCTAAAAGACCGTCGCACAACTCAAAATGACTCTGTCAAGGCTTTTCACTTCCCCCATCTTCAAGAAATTAAATGGTAAGAATTTCTTCCTAACTTGTGAGATTCCTGCCTTATAACCTCTAGCATATACAGTTCTAACAGTACTAGCACACATGTGGGACTGGGTTTGGCTGGTCAGATAGTAAGTGCACATCATATTCTGTACCATCTATTCCACAATGTACTCATTTTCAACACAAAGGTGACCAACTATCTGATTCTCGCACTCGGTCTCATTCTTGCTTTTAGTGTAGTTTTTTTGCTCTGCTGTTTTGACTTCTACAGTAGCTTTTTTTACTACACGTGTATTTGTATTTAGTTGGTTAATAAGCAATTTGTACATTTCTGGATACCGGCGGCCAAACCAGAAAGAGTGAAATAAGATTCATTAATGAGCGCACATCTTTGCAAACTTACCCAGCTTTGCAAGGGCAATTAAAGATTTGCCCTGCCTTCAAAGGTCAACTAAGAATGACCGAAAGTTACTAAGGATTTGCAATGTTGCTAATTATAATGTGTCCTTACTTGTAAGTGCTTACAAGTAAGGCCATTTATAATCTTTGTGTCCTTAGTGCCATTTGTTACCTTTATTAGCAATGTATTATCTGGCAAACTTATGGCGGTTTTCGCGATGTGCGAGGCAGGCTGGGTTTGACGGTGCCGTCAAGCAATGCTGCCGCGGGTGTTGCTGGTAAATAACTGTAATTACTACACAACACATGGCACCTGACAAGTTGATGGGTATTGCACTCACAGATTGTGTTGTCTGCCCTTGCATCGTGTTTTGCCCTCAATTTTGGAGGCAGGCGGTGTCCTTTCCAGTGCTCTGGCCTATTGTGGCTGGAATCAAGTCCCTCAATATCAATTACTGCAGGAGCGTGACGGCGCATGCCAGTGTGCGAGCTAAGATTTGTTTTTCTTGTCGTGGATTCTGCAACACTTTCCTGATCAAAATCCGATTCATCTGTTACAGGATAGTCAATATATTGTGCATCAATTGATTATGTGACAATATCAGCTCACTCAACACTTGTTTGTCAGATTTTCTTCGTTTGAAATCCTGTTCAGCTACGCTGGACGCTGCTTGCTTGTGCAAAACTTGCAATTTTTTGGTATTTGGAGCTGTAGTTTTTGGTTTTCTTGGTACGGGAGGCTTTTTTGGAACCCAAGCTATCATTTGGCATCTAGATCAGTTCGGAAATTCAGCATAATATCACACATTGACTACTGACTTGGTTTTTCTAACAGTCTTTCTGCGGTTTCACGGCGAGCTGGACTGAGGTGAGTATCTAATCACCATTGTGATGCTTTATACATACGACGTCTCTGAACTGGGGGTCCACCAGCTGCATACTCTGCCACGTCACCTTCCACCACTGAGTCTGCAATTACCGCCGCACTGGGTGTAAGTGTGCCAATTCCTCGACCACCTGGCCTTCTGTTTGGCCGTGGCACATTCAAGTTTTGTTGCGGCATTGGGACGACAGAGGGCCTGTGGTGGTGAAAAAATATCGATGGTGGGTACTTAGTAGTGGTTTGAATACAAGGACAGTGGCTGGCAGTACATGCGACATGCATGGTTGGAGGGACATTCAGGTACGCAGAACGGCCTTTTCCCAATTGATGCACTTGAATGCTGGCTTACCAAATTCGGAGCGTAGATTTGCATTTCAATCAGTTTACTGTTCAGATGTTCCTACATAGATGACTTGAATATGATTGCTAGTGCTCTATCTCAACCATTCGGACGATGTCTTATGCTGCAAATTCTCTGCAGTGCACGGGTTGTCTCACAGTATTCAAGCGCCCTGGCCATCTCATCCAGCATTTTCAAAAAGGATCTAGCCTGTCCAATGCGTGCAATCAGGCCCGCATTTTATTTGAAGCTTCTATTTGTCCTCCCGTGCAATGCAACCGCCGTCCGGATGGTGGTTTAGGGGTCCATGCTCAAACTGATGCACCCGATGTCGCACCCAATATTACACCTGATGTCTTTGCCGGTGATTTATTTGGCACTGATTATACAGATAGTCACGCAGCACCGAAAGTACAGTGCATGCATCAACTAAACAGACAGTAGATTACAAAGCAATGTAATCCAATACAATATTTTTTTAGTCTTACAAACCCACCCAATTTTCGGGGCCCGGTTTACAATGTTAAGCAATATTTTTATTAGCTTTAAAATGTCCAAACAATTATTGGCTCACCAATGCAAATTCAAGTAATAATTTTCGTATGTTTACAATAAGTCCGGTTGACCGGCCATTACATAACCGGGCGACATAGGGGCCGTATGTCTTGGCCCGGCGCGTGTGTTAAATATAACATACGATTGCTCAAACGAAGTTCCAATCACGGTAAGCGTTATATTTCTCTACGTATACATGTAATAACTACATTAATCCGTTCAAAATTCGTCGATATCGAGCTCATCGTCGACAACGATGACCAAAACGGGCGTGGAAAAGCGCGCCGCAGTCATCAACGATGGCGGCGCGTGCTTCTTTTCAACTACCACCACCACCACCACCACCACCAAACCCGCCACAGCGCGCCAGCGAGTCACCACTGCATTCTAACGGCATAACAAGAGTTAACGGAAGACGACAAATGGATGAGCAAGGTGAGTCTTCAATATTCAAAGTAAGTACTCACTGTTAATTTTTTTTTGCACCCCAAGGAGTACAATTCGGCCTCGCGATCGATCGCGACGGCCTCAGGCTCAACGTCGCCGTCGATGGCCGCAACGGGCACGCAAAAATCGGCGTCAACGTCGATACCGACAACAAGGTCGAGATCGTTGTCAGCGTAGAAGAGCCCGCAACCGGGCGAGTCGACACCAAACCCGTCGTTTCGATTCACGGCAAAATTCGAGAGCGGGAGGAACAGGTTGTCGCAGTCGAAAATCGTATCGAGGACTCGGGGACCGTCGAAGACAGCGACGTCGAGATGCGCGATGGGGAGGGGAATGATCAGGACGTTGAGATGATGGAATAAAGGGCCCGTTCGACAGGCACTCTGAGTTTACCGTGACGCGTGTACAATGAAATCAAGTTTTATTTTTCAAAACACATCCATGTGAGATTTGTATACCCCTCCCTCCCCGTATCGACGCCTCTTTGTATCTGGACGAACACGCACACGCGTGGCGCGCGCATACGCAACACACGCGTGGCGCGCGCAATACGCAACACACGCGTGGCGCGCGCATACGCAACACACGCGTGGCGCGCGCATACGCAACACACGCGTGGCGCGCGCATACGCAACACACGCGTGGCGCGCACATACGCAACACACGCGTGGCGCACACATACGCCTCAAACGCGTGGCGCGCGCATACGCAGCACACGCGTGGCGCGCGCCAGGCACGTCCAGGTTGAAATAGGCTGCGGAACTGGGTTGGGGGCGATGCTCGGTGCTGTCCTTATCGCTGAAATATAAGGGCGGTATCGTGTCGGGCTGCAGCTAAGGTGGTGTATGAGGGTTGATGTGAGGGGGGTAAGGCACACATACGTAGTTGCACAATGAGAGAGTAGAGCCCAAAGGGCGTACAGCGATGTATAGGGATGTTACAATAAAATTTCAGTTAAATATCAATACATTTCCTTACCGAATCACGCGAAAATCAAGAAAAGTATTGTGTATTACTCGCCAAGACAAGGATACATCTAAAAAGGTGTTAGTAGAGGTACAAGAGAATCAACGACAGACTCACATAAAGCTACAGTTAGTATTCAGCAAACCCGAGTTCATCGAGGTCACCCCGGTCCTCATCCTCGTCGCTTTCCTCCTCCTCCTCCTCCTCCTCCTCCTCCTCCTCTTCAGAATCGGTATGCTGGTCGCTGTCGTCTTCATTGTCATCAGAATCGGCGCTGTTTTCAGGTGCCACTTCAGCCTGGTCCTGAGCGTCTTGCTCCTGGTCTGAGGCCCCATCTGGTTCCAGATCAGGATCGGGAGCTTCATGTGCCTCGCGGCGTTTTTTGCGAGAGGCAATGTCGTCTGCACATCGGTCTTGCCTAAGAGAATTGGTAGTGGCTTGCGTGCTAGCGTGGCCAACTCCACCACCTCTGTACAGCATGACCATGTCGCGATCCACAAAACTGTAAAAAATTAGTAAAAGGTAAGAAGTGACTAAATGTACTCACAAATTGACATAATATCTCTCCCATTCTTCCCCTTCATTATTTTCTTTGCTTCTATAAGCTACAGATGGGCCGAGAGTCGGTATTTTTCCAAGAATGAAGCGAGGGATCAAATGGGTTGCACGAAGTACGAGGGATGGGTCCACAAAACCAAACGACGCAGAGTCATTGATATCACCAAACGCCAACTGTGGAAGCCTTCTATATTTCCAACCGTAATGGCAATCTTCACAAACACCCAGCCATCGGACATGAAGAAAATCCACTTTGTGCTTGGAGGCACGGTAGTAATTATCAGGGGTAGATATTACCACATTGGCGTGGTAGATTCCAATGATACGGGCATACCAATAAGGATGAACCTGCTGATCTGAACCTTTGTTGCTAGCGAGTACCATGATGTCACATTGGGAAGAGTTTGGCTTCAAGGTATCTTGTATTTGACGCATATCATACGAAGTATAGTTGATGCGTAGAACCTGATGTTCGTAAATTCGGTCACCGAGTATTGTGATTTGGAGTCGCTCATGGGTACCAATGCTATCACTGAATTTGTTTGCCCCTGATAAGCGGGCATAAAGGTGAGTTTTGAGACGAAGCATAAAGTCCTAAATACGACATTGAGTATATAAAAACAAGCGAAAAATCCGGCTTACCCTTGTCGCCGGATCGTTTTGGTTTTGTGACATCCAGGGTAGTATATCTAACTTTCGACGCACGTCTGATGAGATGTGATAATGTAAATCAGGAGGAGTGGGCTCCAGTAACTCCCTGTCCTCACGCAGCAGCTTGCGCATCTCGACACGGCTAGTGCGGTGTACCACATGTTCTCGGTAGATGTGTTTGGCGATACCTCGAATATGATCACCTTTCTTGACCCGTTTGTAGAAGAGTTTCGCTCTCTTGTGCTCGCTTTCGCCCATCTGAGTGCTCGTGCCATCAGTGGTGCCAAATTGGCGAATGGAATCGACGTAATCGGGAAGGGAATGCAATTTGTACGTTTGCATATTGAACGTGCGGGTCTTGGGTTCATTGGGTTGAGTCGGAGGTACTGGCAGACCCGCACTCGCTGCCTTTTTGGCCTTGGCTGCCTGTCTTCTTCCTCTAGCAGCTGTTTCTGATGGAAGCTCGCGAGTGGCGTACTGACTACAAACCTCCTTTTGGAACTGACGAAGGAGATCACATAACCAAGTACACGAATTCCCCAACTCGTCCAGAGTGGTATCGGTGTGAAGTCGAAGCTTGGCTAGGGCGTGCCATGTCGCCATTTCAAACAAGAGGTTTTGAATAATTTTATTGTGTGCAGGTTCTGGCAACAAGCCCTCAAAGACTGGTATAGAGCACTATTATAGAATCATTAACAATTAAAATCAAACATCACACGCAATTGAGGCCTACCTGAAGGAGATCTTCAAAATCCCGTGCTGCCAGTTTCTTCATATCTGAAGCATTCCTAGCAAAACGTCGGATAGTTGTGAGGCCGAAAGGGGAGACTTGGCGGTATCTAAATCTATAGTTAGTTTGAGTAAGAATCGAGATATCACAACAATACCTTTCGTTCAGAGTTGCAATGGCGTTCTGGTTGCTAGAGGTATAAAGAATCCGGAGTAGGTGACTAAATAGGGCCTTCCAGACACCCAGTTCCACTTCGTGCATGAAGTTGACAGTAAACATCCGATAAAAGTTGAAGCCATATTCAAATAAAGCCTTGGAAAAAGCGTTCTATGTAATATTCTTAGACAAAATATGTAGATATGAGGAAATAAAAATATACCCGAGTTGGAAAAGCAGAGGTCTGTTGCAGCAAGCCATTAACTGCCTTGCTGTTAACCTTTTTCCCCAAGAACAATGCTTTACGGGCAGTTTCGATGTCAAATTGACGAGTTTTGCTGTCAACGCGAGCTAGCTTGAGCCGGTTTCGCATATCCATCTTTGATCCAACCTTTGGGACATTCATAGTTTGAATTAAACAACGTGGACACAAGCAAGTGCCGCGACACTTGCAGCAGGACTGCAGCATTCTGCTTGTACATTAGTTATCAAACGAAATAACGAGTAGATGTTGACTTACTTTTCGGGGTAGTCATTTGAACTAAAAATAAAACGGAGATATATAGCTCGACATACTCTGTCGGCCAGTTCTACGGCCTCTCCTTCAGCATACGCTCGTTTGACATCCTCATCAAGTAATAGCCCCCAGACGCCTGTATTGACCTCGCGTCTCATATGGGTGAGCATTTCAGATGTCGCAGCTTTGCCAAACTGTCGCTGATGCCAATCTTGAAAAGTGTCTGTGAGCTATGACCCAAACGTTAATATGAATAGTACATGCCAGTCAATACAAACTTACTTTAGGGATATACGCAATATGGTGCGCAGCGAATTCTTTAGGTTTCCCTCTGGTGTATTTTGACTGGTTGAGGATATACATAAGGATCGGCCATATAGAAGCATCGCCAAAACTGGTCAGGTGGGTAGAATCTGAAAAAATCCCGATACCAACGACAAAGGGCTCCAGGTGTCTGTGGGGACCTGTGCGTGGCTCTGACTTGATCTTTTCATACTCTTCATTGAAAATGTCCGCCACGTAGGACTCTGAGAATAAGCGTTCGGGTGGTTTGTTGGGTGAGGGACGCCAAAATTCTCTGTACGGTATGGTCGTATACGTCTCAGAGGTGCATTCTGCAAAGGCCTGTTTGATAACTTCTAGAGGTTTTTGATACATGATGTTTTCAACAACAAATTGAGGAGCCTCCTCTTCCGAATCGAATATGAAACCGTCGCATGGCACTGGTATTGAAAAGCTGCCCTTGATCCACCCAGCTTCCGGTCGACACACTTCTGACAAAGTAGGATCTGTAGAATTTTTTTGGGTGGAGATTTCGTCCAGACGCGCTACCTCTCGAGCAGTAGAAAAGGAGGAATCAAAGTCCTTGGGGTCAAAATCCGGGTCCAGTACGACTTGGTGAATCAATTTGTTGGTATCAGCGTAGGATTTAGTACCGTGGCCGTTGTAAAACCAAGACATGATAAGTTGAGTAGAACGATTTTTGAATAGCAAGCTCTTGTCGTCTTTTGGCTCAGAATCCAAGGACCAATCCGAAGGTAGGGCCATTGGTGTTCCCTCTGACGCCTTTCTCAAAGAGTCGGCTGGGTCTTTGGCAATATTTGGAGAATCGGACACTGATGACAGTATGAAATGTTTGTCAGGAGTAATAGAAGGGGGACCATAGGTATACTCTCGAAATATCCCATAGCCATTCATTGGTGTTCGATACAGACTCTCCACAGATGGAGGTTCCTGAGGCTGAGGTGGTTCCTCCTCCACGACTGGTGGTATAATTAGAGGAGGTTTGGGTGGGACCTCGTCTCGGAAGCGCTGTGGCAATCTAATAACGCGTGGAGGAAGTCCTCTGGGCCGTTCAATGGGAGGTGGTGGTGTCGGGGGATGTGGTGGTGGTGTTGGTGATTTAGGTGGAGGCGCAGGGGGCATTGGAGGTGGTACCATATCCACATTGAGATACTCATGATGGACATCAACCTCCATAGGCCCGGGCTCATTATTCAGGGTTGCCTGGTGCGAAGAACCACTGGCAACATTACTGTTCTGATTCTGCCTGCTGAAGTTTTCCTGGAACCCCTTCAGGACCTTGCTCATTGCAGCAGGATATTTTTTACATTTGTTGGTATGCTGCTTCAAGGAGCGACCTGGTACGAAGAGTTTATGGCACCCTAAGCAGGGTCTTTTTTCGTCGGACATAATTACGGCCTGCTGAAGTACAACTATCCACGCAATGAGCCTGGATAGGGAGTAGAAAATCCTTGCCCAAGCAATGAGCCTGGGCAGAGTAACGATACCCTTATCCCAGCAATGAGCCTGGATAGGGGGGATATCCTTGCCCAAGCAATGAGCCTGGGCAGGCGAACAACACCCTTATCCCAGCAATGAGCCTGGATAGGGGGTAGAAAATCCTTGTCCTAGCAATGAGCCTGGACAGTGGATAGGAAGCTCTTATCCCGGCAATGAGCCTGGATAGCGAGCCACCGATTCGTTCTGACCCGAGCAATGAGCCTGGGTAGAGCGAATAAGGAGAGTGCAGACATCAACCTCAGGCGTGATAGGGCGCGGTGTCGGAGTTCAAAACTTAGCGGAGTTTTGATTGGCCTAACCGGCTTACTGTAAGCAATCTCATGTTTTTTTTATGTTTTTTGGGCTCAGAATTGATTCACACATGTTTCGATGCAGGTCCAAACAATTTTTTCCGTGGTATACATGATATCTGACCAATAGTTTGTACGAAGAAATATAGATAGTATACATAAAATTTGTTTTGTAGTATGTACGAAGGAAAAAATACACTGTGAGTAGTGGTGTAGATCCGTGAATGAAGAAACAAGAAAAATGTGCTACCTATCTACGAGGATTCCTGGTTACGGGGATATGTTCATGGACAAATGCCGCTGATCGAGCTCGCACCGATTCCCTTAGAACACGGACTGGCTTATTTTTGAGAAGGCTCTTCCAGTCTTGAAGCGTTAAAGGTTGCGCTTTGCCATTTCGAATTAATTCCAGCCTAGTCTGGTACCAGTACTCGTTGCGTTCAGTCCATTCCAGCCATCCTATCCCATTCCTGTCGATTTCATTCCATACCGCCGGGGGAGGAAACCAAGACTTGACTCCGACCTGATTTTTAAAATCTAAAAACGACATTAAATAGAGCGATCAGTTAAATGTAGTGAACACTTACCCGTCATGAGAGAATACGACCCGATAATAATCGCAATATCGTGTTCTGTAAGCCCGTCATCGCAGTAAGCCAGCAACTCGGCCTCTGGATTAGCGACATATCCGCGTCCATTTCTCAGCAATTCCACTGATGGGCCCTGGAGAACAGACTCTGTGCTCAGATACTCTTTGGCGATTCGTCCTACTATTCCACCCATGAGTAGCGCTGCACGACCGCGTTGTTGGTCCAGTATCTGCCGACAGGCCAGCATCGAGGACTCATAGTCGTCGTTGGTAAACTTGTAGCTGACTTTGCGGTAAAAGGTAACTTCCTTGTAGGGTTGATGCACCTGAACCACATTTTTACGCCCGACAAGAGTTCGAAACTGCACTCCTTTGGACAAAAGTCTGTGTGCCACACTGACAACTGTATGCCCAGGATGGGACTGGAAGACTCGTAAGACATATAAAGCAGCCTCTGGGGTTTCGACTCCAATACTCCAATCAGCAGACATTCTGTCGGACTCTTCCTGAGGTGCACGTATGTCGTGATGAGCGAAAACAAATAGATTTGGGATGGGGCGATGGATGAGGCTGAGATTCCCTAAAACTTGAAGGGATAGGTAATTTTGCGGGTGGAGATCCTGAATGTCTTGAGGGAGCGGACGGTCAGTTGACCCCATCAAACCGTCATGAAACTGACAGATGAGTTGACGATCCGTGTTTGAGACAAACTGTTCTGCCCCATCCTTCCTAAACCCAAAGTGTTGACAGGCGTGTTTCCAGCCTTCCGGTGTCTTATCCTCCTTCTTCGGGACTACAGAGGCTACGAATCCATAGCTGTATCGCAAGTTGGAGATGAGGTCGGCGGTGTCCCAATCGTAATTGTGGATTTTCAAAGCTTCATCAGTGTTGGTATCCATGGTGGAGGGGCCCGGCTCTGGATGATGTACCGGAGGCTGGGAAGGCCCCTCCTGAAATTCCTCCGTGTCCATGGGGAATGTTTTGTACTGAGGTTCATGAGGGGAAGTCGCACCACCCGAGGAAGAGTCTACACAGGGTTCTGGGATGACGGGAATGGATTCCACACGGGGTACATCGTTGTCGGGGATGATGGACTGGGGATTGATGCGGGCGGCTTGGATAGGATAGTCGTAGATATAACCGTCCTTCCTAGGAGGGGGGTCCACAAATTGCAGATATTTTCGTGGCAAATCCACTTCATCAAAAATGTCCCACTCGTTTGAGACTGCATTGTATGTTCGTTGAGAGGGAGGCACCTTTGCGAACAGTCTCTCGTGCTTTGATCGAAGGAGGCGAACTCGCATGTATAATTCCTTCCCCCCCGGCGTCGTGACACTTTTCCACCTATAGACCGATGTGTTGTACCCCGGGAGGGCCTCCTCTCTTTGAAGCCTTTTGATCTTTGCGTCCTTGGTCTCAGTCGCAATGATAAAGCGCTGGTTTCTCTCGCGTTTCTCCAAGAATATCGAGACGTGGTCGTACAACTCTCCTCTCCGGTGGTAGTCACCTTTGTCCATCCAATCGTGAGTGGGGAGATTTGCTATGGCTCGCTCGGCCTCTGCGAGGTCCATGTCCATGGCTCGGCTTACTATCTCCCTCAATTCTGCAACCGTGGCCTCCACCTGGTTCTCCTCCATAGCCGCCTTGACCTTGTCGGTTTGCGAGGCAAATTTTTCATACATATATTTCGTGACCAACAACGTACTGTGTTCCATTCTCAATATATGTTTGGTGGAGTGCAGCGGGCGATCATGAAATCGAAAGTAGGACCTAAGGATTAGGCCAGCGAGAGGAACACTGGGGAATCGGTTCAGAAACTTCTCAAGGGCATCCCGAACAAGGTTTGCAGGAGGCTCAAGATAGCGAAGGGTGGGGTTGTTTATGATGGCCTGTTCTGCGATGGCACACCACGGAAAGAAAACAGAAATCTGCTGGTCCAGGAAGAACTGTATTTCGGGCCTCCGATTGTCATATTCATACCAGGGAATAACTATCCCTGCACGCTGAGTGTCGGGTGAGAATACACACGCTGGCGATGTTAAAAGCCCGTCCAACCAGGATCGCTGTAGCATCGGAACCTCCTCGAGCAGCCTGGTATACCATCGGGGTAGTAACTCGCCCTTCTCTCTCACCATCTTTCCTGCACAATACTTGTCATACTTTGCACACGCAGCGAAATATGCAAAGAATCCCATCCATACGGCAAACCAATCTCGCGCCAATTTAATCTGGCGATAAGCTTCTTCTTTCGATGTGTAGGGCTCATCGTATTTAAAGATGGAAGGCGGGGGTGGTTGACTGGCTGGTACGTGGTACCATAGCTTCATTTTGTGCGCAGCTTCCAGTAAACATTGTTCCTTAAACCGCCAATGCTTTATAGTATGAATTTCGAGCTGGTAGAGAGTGGGACCGGGTGGAGTATTATAGCTAGGAGTTACATCCAGCTCAGGCTGCCAGGTAAAGGTGTCAAAGGGGTCGGAGATAAAGGATGGGTTGAGCGGTATGAAGGACATCCACCCAAAGGTGTCTGTCCACCAGACAGGATGCTTGACAGAGGTGGGATCTGGCTCTGCACGTTCGGGGAATGGGTGGGGGTGATTCCGCTCTGGGGCCTTGATACGGACTGGTCGGTTACAATTTGGAGAGTAGTAAATTATACCGTCTTGTAGGAAGACGGAGCCCTGGGACCAGTCAAAGGAGGGCGTAGTCTGTTGTACGTAGAATTAGCAACCAAATACACCTCGATATTGTAAGATACATACGGGGGGCATTATGGACAGTCAGGGGAGCAGGAATTCCAATTTATCTGTGCGTACTGCCCTGGCAATGAGCCTGGGTAGTTTAAGCGTTCTGCCCTAGCAATGAGCCTGGGTAGGTTGCGCGTACTGCCCGAGCAATGAGCCTGGGTAGTGAGGCTGCCCGAGCAATGAGCCTGGGTAGCGAAGAAGAACCAATGACGCAGGAACGTGTTGAGATCACCACGCGTGTCGGAGTTTGAAATTGCCATCAGGCGGAATCTGAATTTGGGTAGGGTTCCGTTTGTTGGCTCTGTTGACTTCCGCACCACTACCACCCTTCAACCCATGGAAATACCTGGGGGTTCGTTGGGTGGCAGTCTGCTGACTACGGTGATTCCGTAGTCTGTAGGCTGCTCAAATCGGTGCCCACACCCTTCAACCCACGGAAATACCTGGGGGTTCGTTGGGTGGCAGTCTGCTGACTACGGTGATTCCGTAGTCTGTAGGCTGCTCAAATCGGTGCCCACACCCTTCAACCCACGGAAATACCTGAGGGTTCGTTGGGTGCGGCTGCTTGACTATGGTATTTCTGCAGTCTGGCGGTTGTTCGTCTCGGAGTTTGGTGGCAGTCTGCTGACTATGGTGATTCCGTAGTCTGTAGGCTGCTCAAGTCGGTGCTTACACCCTTCAACCCACGGAAATACCTGAGGGTTCGTTGGGTGCGGCTGCTTGACTATGGCAATTCTGTACTCTGTAGGGTGCTCCTGTCGCTGCTACGGACTACCAGCCCCCTTCAACCCACGGAGATACCTGGGGGTTCGTTCGGTGCGCGTATACACCCCTTCTCGTCGTCGAAAGCCCTGGCCACAAGCTTCAACGCACGGGTATACCTGGGGCGTCTTGGGTGGCTACCTCCTGGCTATGGTGATTCGCGGTGGGCTATTTTTATCCTCTGACAGCTTGCTGTCGATGGCGATCGCGCCTCCTTCGCCCGCTAGTTATGGCAATGGCGCGGAATAGCGCGGACATCTGTACCTCCTCAGGTGTCCATTACATAACCACTGCGCTCGGTATATGCGGAAGGGAGTTTTTTTCATCCCTTTTCTTCCCGTACCACCACCATCCACCACCATGCTCACCCCGACCCAGATTGAAAAAGCCCTCACGGCTATCGACACCAACAAAGAACTCGAGTAAGCCTGAATCCCCCCCTCCCCCGTCCCCATGCGCGTTAACCGCTAACGTTATTTGTAGATGCTCCGAACTAGCAGACACTCTGAAGGGCGCGAGATGGATTCACCAGTCCATCAACCCATTTATGAACGTAAAGAGCGTCATCCAAGAGGGTCTCGAGTTTCTGGCCAACCATATAACGGATGGTATGACCCGACAACAAATATTGGAGTAAGTATATGCGCCTTTTTTTTTCTGGGGCATTTATTTATGCATATATTAGTTTACAACCCAAGCTCTGGTCCTTCTATGAGATGCAGGACTTGATGCCCGACCTTATGGATATCATCAAGAAGTGCGAGGACAATTCTGCCTTGATTGGCAAAGTCATTGATTTGGTAAGAATTTTGTGAGGTCGCATGTACAGATCGACTAACCATACTTGTAAGGTATCGAGTGCTGCAGCTCATTCGCGATCCGACGATCTCTTCAAGGCACATAAGTTGATCCCGGAGTTGATCCCATTTGATCTGAGGGTCCCACTTGACCTACAGGCCTACAAACTGGCCTGTGCCAGGGTGAACCGGGGCTATAAATACCCTGCATACGCCGCTCTTTTAATCCCGCGTGTCAAGTTCGCCGAGCTCACCGACCTCAATGCGCGTGAAATTCTGTAAGTCGGCTTGTTATTTTCCGCGAATATGAGTTGATTTATTTGTGGATAGCGTGCGATGTGAATCACTCGAAGCCGATACCAAAAATGGAGACGCGCTGGATTGGCCAGCTTGCTTGTATGACCCTGACATCCCATTTGACATAGACAACGAGGTCCAAGGTCTGTTTCAACCACCCTTGGGTCCCCAAGTAAGTTTTTTTTTATGTTTTGACATGTCATTGATACATATTGGCACTCTAGTTTGTCCAACGTATGCTTGTAGGCGAGGCCAACAGGCTTGGAGGACGTGCCAGCAAAGGACAGATTCACAAAGTATATGAACTAACGATAAGACTCATATGTTATTATTGCATGATGGTAAGTGGACATTGCCAGTAGTCTGTCAGTGCTAACCTCCTTCAAAGCTTGTCATTGCAATCAGCGGTAAGACTTGGCCTGAGGCGAAGAGCATTTTGAAGGCCGACCGCCTCTACGCATCTATTCTGACGCTTCTGTCGGGTCTTTCTAATGACGATACGTGGGCCAAGGAGACTGTGGCTTGGTGGCAAGAGTAAGCGTGCCTTACACGCTTGATTTTATGCTAATGAATTTCTAGGAACATTATCTTGCCATCTGAGCCCGTGGATCATGACAAGAAGTCATCCCCTTTGGAAGGTAGTGCACGCGACGGACGCCTCAGAGACCCGGTAGAACGGCGTAAAGCTCAAATGGCCGCTGCGGCTCAAGCACCTGCACCTGCTTGTGCACCTGCTTGTGCACCTGCACCCGCACCCCCTTGTGCACCCACACCCGAACCTGCTCGTGTACCCACACCCGCACCTGCATCTCCTCAAGCACGCGCACCCTCCTTCCACCCCACCCCAGATAATGGGTCTGCACCAGCACTAGCTAAAGCATTTGCAGCTATTTCACTGGCGGAACCTGTGCCTCAACAAGTCTCCCGTCGCCGAATGGCATTAAACGCGATTAGGATCCCTTCAGAATCCCCCCCTGACCTCCCTTCCGAGGATTCTTCCTCTCTTTCTTCCGAAAACGAACGCTCCCCTTCCCCACCAGCCCCGATCAAGATCAAGGTGCGTTTTCACTCGAAATTGGTTTATTACACTAATATTATGATTAGCTCCCTGCAAAGAGGAAAGCGGCGCCACGCCGCCCTGGTCCAAAGCGTAAAGACGTGAGTGTATTTATTACATTCTCTATCTAGGGCTCATATTAGCTACAGGCACCACCTTCAGACCCCTTCGAGACCGGGAATGAGGCCCTGCCTACTCCCAATTCTGACGCCACTGCCGCCGACGGTGAAGAACCACCAGCTAAAAAGGCCAAGAAAGGTGCCCAGACCATGGGAACGCGCCAACCTATCAAACGTAAGGCTAAGAAATTCTGATGTCTCTCATTGCTGTAATTATTGCTCTGCTCTGCCCTGCTTTACATACCATGCCTGTACTTTTATTACTGAATAAATAAATTTGTTCTATTATAATCTTCTGGGTGCCTCAAAATCCCATTCAATCCTCCTTATCATTGAAAAACCCAATAAATTCTCGCAATGTTTTATAACGCTCTTGATTCCTTGTCATCTCATATAGTAATTTGTTGAGATTATAAACTAGCCGCTTATTCTTTCATATTGCAATACCCAAAAATATTGTAAACCTCAAATTAATTTATTCACACTGCAATATTTCCGGTTTCTCACAACATTTCAAGAGGGTTGTAACGCAGTGCGAGAATTTCGAATAAAAAAATATTTAATTGGGTTTACAATGCTTTGTAATCTACCCGCATTTTTTATGATATGGACGATAACAATGATTCTAATGGCTCCAGTGACTCTGAGGAATCTGACTTGGATTCTAATGCTATTACATTATCTGGGTTTGATTTTTGGGAGGCTCGAGCACCTAGTGTGGGTGCCGCCAGTGATCGGAATCCTGGTCTTCCTGGAAATTTGCAGCTAGAAGCTGACTTTGACTCGGAGATGTGTATGGACCCTCAGCCTAGTTCTATCCCAATTCAGAATTGCGCTCCTGGAGGCACCTCTTTGCTTGATCACAATGCTCTTCGTGCATCTCCTGCCTTTGTGGATTGTTTTGAAGGGCATGCGGGTGCACCAATACATACTATACACCCTGATCTGACTAGATATGCGTCATACGGAGAGAAAGTTGGAAGCAAAGAGAACCGATGGGCTCCGTTTTCTTCAGAAATGGATTGGAAAATTGCACAGTGGGCCAAATTGCAAGGGCCTAGTGCGACCGCCTTCAATGAACTGCTGGAAATTGGTGGAGTAAGTCCATTCACGTCTTTACAATCTGAAAGTTTTTTGATATTGAATACTCTTCAATTGGGTGTTTAGCTTTGCTCGATGCTAGGCCTTTTGTACAAAAATTCCAAGGAATTAAATCAACTGATCGACAAAAGCCTTCCTAGAAAGAGACCCACTTTTGAGTGCCGTGAAATTGAAGTAGAAGGCGAAGTGCTTGAATACTTTAGTTGCGATGTTTTGGAATGTATTCGTGAGCTGTATGGCAATCCAGAACATGCCCAATATCTTGCATTTGTACCAGAACGTCATTATTCGGACGCCAATCGTACCATGAGGCTGTACCATGAAATATATACCGGAAGATGGTGGTGGAGCACACAGGCAAGTTGTAATCTTTTCTGCGGCCTATGAATCATACTGATTATTACTTTTAAAATGTAATACAGAAAGTCCTTGAATCTGAAAATCCCGGTGCTACAATAATTCCCATACTGCTATCATCTGATAAGACACAGATCACACTGTTCCGCAACAAATCAGTATATTCTGTTTATCTCACAATTGGAAACCTTCCAAAATCCATACGGCACAAGCCTTCTCATCAAGGCCAGATTCTATTGGCTTAACTGCTGACTTCACGACTGCAGCATATCTCAAATAAAGCTGCACGGCGGCGCATCATTTCAAACATTTTTCATCACTGCATTAAGAAGATTCTTGAGCCTCTCAAAAGTGCTGGTGCTCATGGTTTACCAATGACAAGTGGAGACGGTGTTACTTGTCGTTGCCACCCAATTTTTGCAACCTATATTGGTGATTATCCCGAGCAAATTCTTGTGACAGGAGCATATACTGGCAACTGCCCCACTTGTGAATGCCCTAACGAGGAGCTTGGAGAATATCCGTCGCATCATAGCTTTTGAGATTTGGCTAAAGTCTTTGAAGCTCTTGATCACTTAGGATCCCCGGATTATGCCAGCGTCTGTCGTGCAGCAAATATTAAGCCAATCCAGCACCCCTTTTGGGAAAACCTCCCATACACCAATATCTTTCGCTCTATTACTCCTGATGTTTTACACCAGCTTCACCAAGGTGTCATCAAACACCTTATTGAGTGGCTATTGGATGCATGTGGCGCTTCAGAAATAGATGCTCGTGTCAAAGCATTGCCACCAAATCATTCGGTCCACCCTTTTTAAAAAGGTATAACCTCTTTGTCTCGAGTTAGTGGTCTGGAGCACAAACAAATGAGTAGCTTTCTACTTGGGCTTTTAGTCGACATTCGACTACCCAACGGACTGCCTTCTGCACCTCTAATCCGGGCCACACAAGCTTTATTAGACTTTCTTTATTTGGCGCAATACCCGGTTCACACCAACAAGACTCTGGAGTCTCTCGACACCGCATTGGCTATCTTTCATGAAAACAAGCACATTTTTGTCCAGCTGGGTATTCGTACCAACTTCAATCTCCCCAAATTGCATTTTCTCAATCATTATATTCACTCAATCAAACTCTACGGCACTACTGATAACTATAATACCAAAATGACTGAACGGCTTCACATTGACTTTGCCAAAGATGCATATGGCGCCACAAATCATAAAGACGAGTTCTCACAGATGACACGGTGGCTTGAACGTCAAGAGAAGATTCACCTACATGGCAATTATCTGGATTGGCAGATACGCCAACCTGTTATCGGGCCATTTACCTTGTCTGCACGTGAATATATTAGTTGGTCTCCCCCAGACATGGCATGTGAACTCCGTCCAAAAATGACTATCCATCCGACATGTAAATCAGTCTCTTTAGATCACATTATCTCTCCAAATCACTATGGTGCAACATTCTTTATTCCTTCTCTCTCCCGATTCATTGCACAATTCAACAATTCCAACATTACCAACATGCGATTACTCAATGAAATGTCACTCGATATCCATCTACCTTTTTTATCTCTGCCGACATACCACCGAATCAAATTTTGGAATGAGGAAGTTCATGGAAATGTGACACTTGACTCAATCCATGTACAACCACCTCATCTAGACAATGAAGGTGTCATGCTGGTTCCTGGACGCTTTGATACAGCCTTAATTCAAGTGTACAAAGACAATCAAGACCCAGAAACTCCTTTGGAACAGCAGATATCAACGCTTAAAGGCAGGATAAATTAAATATTACTTGTTGTTCAGTAACTAATCCATTTCTGATATCACTAGGCATGCGCATTGGCCAAGTTTGGGTCATTTTTACCTTGCCCCCAAACTCTTTACAACAACTCTTCCCTTCTGGTATCTACCCGCCACGCCACCTTGCCTATGTTGAATGGTTCACTAAATTTGACCATGTCCCCGATCCTGACTTAAATCTTTACAAAGTCAGGTGGTGTATCAAAAATGGTGAGAAAATTGCGTCGGTGATACCAGTATCACTTATACAAAGGAGTGTTCACCTTATACCTAAATGGGGACGATCAGTCCCATCCGATTGGACTAAAGTCAATGTCTTAGACAAGTGTAGCACATTTTATTTGAACTGTTTCAAGGACCGTCATACGTACTTTAATGTGTACTAGGAGTAGCACCAATGTAATGAACACAATTAACAACTATTAGAGAATTTGTAGCGGATAATTATACCACCTTAGTGACATTTACGGTGTATTAATAAATTTAGAGAAATTCTCTGTATTTGCTGGAGATTAGACATAATAGTATGTAATTATAAAGAGATTACTAGAGGAGGGTTTTCCTGATGAATGAAATTTCCAATATAATGTGGGTTAAAAGAATTTATTGAACCAGTGAATGCAATCCTGCTGCAGATGGCAACTGCAAATAGCATATATTATATGCATTCACTGAACACTATAAAGATAAATGATGATTACTATCCATCTAATAATAGTAATGTGTATATACCTATTGAACAATAATGTTGAGAAAGAACGGGAGCGGACACAGCACAATGATGTCGGGAGTTTCTATATCTACAGTTAGGTTTCCAAATTGTAACCCAAAGCTGAGATTACCATTGACCAATTGAACCTAGAATCGGGATTTAGCAGCTTCCACGCAGCAAGTGGACCTGGTAGGTGTGCTTATCATCGCTCATCTATATGTGGGCCCATGGCTCATAGCATCCATCTAGTCCACCAATGAAATTAATGCGCCTCACATTTATGGGTCCAGGGGTGCATATTTAATTGGTCTGCTAAATTGGACCCACCAGGTCATGTGGTTGCGGGACTGGTGTGTGCTACTTATATCCTACAGTGTGGTGAGTGCCTACATGGCAATGTGCATTTTCACCACGTTTTAATGATATGAAATCATGGATTATTGCTGTAAGTTATAGCTAAATGGTATATCTTTCAATACTGTAACACAGCTAAGTAATTGCAAATCATTAAAAGGCTTGTAATCTACAGTAATTTGTCAATAAGATATCATAAAGTTGCTTGTAAGCTACCACATTCTGGAATCAGATCATTAAGATCATTGTAAATTACAGAAGAGTAGTAAATATTATATGATATCATTACTTGTAAGCTACCATACCCTAAAGCGAAATCATTAGGGTCACTGTAGTCTATAGAAATGCAATAAATGCTAGATCATATCATTCCTTGTAGGTTACCACATGATGGAATGAGATTATTCATTCCTTTCTGATTAGATATAAGCATGTATCTTATCTGTGCTTGGTCATTTGTGATATGATGCCATCAATTCAGGAACCCTGGCTAAGTCTGGATCCTGCCATCAGCTCTATCAAAACTATTATTAAATAGACATTCTGATCTCGGCCCCTGGGTCTATAAATAATGCTCATCCTATGCTACTTTTGTGCATTGCTGGCAATGCATTGGGCGCTTTTGGGGGCATTTCTGGGCTGTTTCCCTTGGTGTTTTTTGGTAGACCTATAATTTTAATGTGTCCCAATTTGAATCTGAAATCAGAATTGCAATATCTTTACTCATTATTGTGCAATTAAGCGTACAATGTTTTGGTAAAAAAGCGCACCTTAAATAGCACCCTCCAGGGGTTGGTATGCACCCTTCTGACTATGCCATTATTTGTTATTCATATTAGACAGAGTACATGCCAAGTTTTAGCTTAATTGGAGCAGTGGAACCTATTGAACTAGAATGTGCACCCTACCCCTCCTCCTACCCCTTGTATAAATGCCTTTCTGATTAGATAAATTTAGGCCCAACTGGGGCTCGGTAGGCGCCTATTATAACAATTTTTAGAGCCCTTAATCTTAATCAAATTCCAAGATTGGATGGTACCATTCCCCATCCTTCCCAGATTTTGTGTATTTTATTATGGGATAGAATGGCTATTCCCAGCACATATAGATATGTAAATCTGCTCTATATAGTACCACAGACACAATACATATCTTTGAAACATTCAGAATGAAGGGAAACACCTTGGTTATGAGGCCAATAAGAAGGTATTGGATGTGCAACATAATATGACCATATCACCGCTTATACTTCACCAAAATGCACATATCTTACATTCACAGATAGCTACTAAGGTCCTCTACATATTATATTCATACTTCCAAATGACCAGAACGCTTAACAAGATGGTACAAGAAGAAGAAGCATTGTTGTTCAAAAATGGAGGAAAAGCGAAATATGATGTAAAAGATAACACTTATAAAATACATAAACTATATGGCTGTGTAGCCCTAAATGATACCTATCTGTGGTATATAGCCTCATAGAAATCCGATGAGTATGAGCTGAGATATGTCAAAATGTATCTCGGAGAAAGGCCAAAGAGGTGACCACAAACAAAGCATAAATAAAGGCCAATATCCATCCTGGTCTCTGATGGGTTCTTCAACACCTTTCTTTCCATATCTCAACACCCACTGGTCCAATGCACAACATCCTTGATGTTCTGGAAAGCTACATTTTGGGGCTATACTATACTGCTTTAATATTTCCTGATCTTGAATGTTTATATATGGTAAATGCAAAAATACTGTGCATTTTGATGAAGATTGGTATTCTCTCTGCAGTATCTCATCTAATGGATGGATCTTTTTAGGCACTGAAAATGATATTTTGGAGGCATCTATAGGTATCTGTAGACGTCAAGAACATGATTTATGACGAAGTATTTGTAGAGATATGGCCTGATCAATAACCTACCATACCTCTCCTCATACCCCCCCTTTAATCAGTATGTTCCCTTGCTACAGAGGGTGTTCAAGGACAGGTTTTGAACTCTATGTACTCGTAGTGTTAAATTTACATGTTTATTAATGGTCTGAAGGCCCATTCTATCCCATAATAAAATACACAAAATCTGGGAAGGATGGGGAATGGTACCATCCAATCTTGGAATTTGATTAAGATTAAGGGCTCTAAAAATTGTTATAATAGGCGCCTACCGAGCCCCAGTTGGGCCTAAATTTATCTAATCAGAAAGGCATTTATACAAGGGGTAGGAGGAGGGGTAGGGTGCACATTCTAGTTCAATAGGTTCCACTGCTCCAATTAAGCTAAAACTTGGCATGTACTCTGTCTAATATGAATAACAAATAATGGCATAGTCAGAAGGGTGCATACCAACCCCTGGAGGGTGCTATTTAAGGTGCGCTTTTTTACCAAAACATTGTACGCTTAATTGCACAATAATGAGTAAAGATATTGCAATTCTGATTTCAGATTCAAATTGGGACACATTAAAATTATAGGTCTACCAAAAAACACCAAGGGAAACAGCCCAGAAATGCCCCCAAAAGCGCCCAATGCATTGCCAGCAATGCACAAAAGTAGCATAGGATGAGCATTATTTATAGACCCAGGGGCCGAGATCAGAATGTCTATTTAATAATAGTTTTGATAGAGCTGATGGCAGGATCCAGACTTAGCCAGGGTTCCTGAATTGATGGCATCATATCACAAATGACCAAGCACAGATAAGATACATGCTTATATCTAATCAGAAAGGAATGAATAATCTCATTCCATCATGTGGTAACCTACAAGGAATGATATGATCTAGCATTTATTGCATTTCTATAGACTACAGTGACCCTAATGATTTCGCTTTAGGGTATGGTAGCTTACAAGTAATGATATCATATAATATTTACTACTCTTCTGTAATTTACAATGATCTTAATGATCTGATTCCAGAATGTGGTAGCTTACAAGCAACTTTATGATATCTTATTGACAAATTACTGTAGATTACAAGCCTTTTAATGATTTGCAATTACTTAGCTGTGTTACAGTATTGAAAGATATACCATTTAGCTATAACTTACAGCAATAATCCATGATTTCATATCATTAAAATGTGGTGAAAATGCACATCGCCATGTAGGCACTCAGCATGTTATGATTGATTTAAGTGGCAGCTACTAGTGGAAAGCATTGAGCTCGGCCTGCATGTCGCGTAGGCATACGCAGACTCAACGGAGAGCCGGTTGTCCTTCGCATTAACTTGGGCATTGTTGTTGACGTTGGAAGTGATGATGGGCGAAGGAGCTCACCTTTGGCATTCTTAGCATTCTTGCCTTTCTTCTTCGTCTTCTTCTCATCGTTTTGGCTTTTACGAGGAGGTCGCGCGGGTGCGTGCGGGATGCCCCGGGGTGGGTGGTGTGTGGGAGAGCAAGGGTCGGAAGGAGGGGGAGGATGTGGGATTGGACGAGGGACATGTGCGTGTGTTGGATGGCTTTGAGGTTGGAGGAGTGGATGTGCGGGGTGAAGGTGCTGAAGGGGATTGGAGCGTCTTGGGGTTCGGTGAGGTTGGGAAGGGAGGTGGTGGAGAGAGAAGGGTGGGTGGATGGGTTGGCAGAGGCGAGTGCTAAGAGAACCTCTGAGCGGTGTGTGCGGGGCAGAGAGACATGGAACGCAAGTGAGTACTGCCGCTATTGTAGATGAACTTTTGCACAATAGGTGCTTGGGCTTACCTGCTGTCTCCTGCACACAGCACCACTACCACTTTGCCCCGCTGACCAACACGTCCCACACGTTGAGAGGAGATGCTGTCGCCAACGACAGCGACGGGCTTGGAATGACGGTGACTACCTCCTATATCGTGGTCAGAAACAATGCTGACAGACCTTCAGCAAGTGCTGCACCACTGACATACGCCGATATGCACACTGACGGCCTTGAGAGCCTTGAAACGAGGGTGAGTACTGTCAATTTTGTGCTCAGGAATGCTGCTAACAAAGTTTTGAAGAATACGCACACCGTTATAGTTAGCCATCAGAGCACGCCGCGCATGTCAAGGATATACACCACCTGCAAAGTGACGTTGGTATGGATGCAGAGAGCTGAGAACAAGGGCATGATGCTGACAAACCTGTAATGCACCAAAGACCACTGTTAGGGCTTTGGTTGTGAGTTGAAGAGATGTGGTTGCATGGAAGCAGAGAGCTATGAACAAGGGTGAGTAGTGGTCCTTCAATGCCCAGGAATGGTGCTGACGTACCTGCAATGTCATTGCCTTCCAGAGGCGACCACCAGAGCTCTGATTGTCTAAAGTGCGGGGCCGGGGGGGAAGCGGTCGACGGGACGGATGCGCAGAGACCACGGCTAGTGCACCTAGTGGCTAGGGATGTCAAAAGGACCGGAAAACAGATGCACAGAGGTCGAAACAGACACAAAGAGGTGTCAGGGCAACACTATAATCAGTGTGACAAGGCCACCAACAAAGATCAAGCAAAAGAAAGAGAGAGAGAGCAAAGGGAGAGTAAGAGAGCAGAGAGAGAATAAGAAAGTGAGAGAGACTCAATGATTCTAAGAGATCACACCAATGATAGTGGATATCCTAAGAGATTGAAGCTGAAGCTACAGCTACCTACAAGTCCAGTATTTATACTCTACAGCTATTCTAAAATATTCCCTATATTACATCATAAAGGAAGGTTAAAGAATAAAAGTGACATTATATAGAAAAAGAATGAGTAAGACTAGGAATCATATAGAATTTACTAGAAAGAAGTGGAGCAAGAAGGCTGTGATGAAAGAAATAAACTATCTAATCAGGTAATTGATAAGATAATGAAAGGATAAGATAATTCTGTGAAGATAAAGAGGGGAAACTGGAGAAACCCTAATAAGAGGCGTTGATATGGGGAGGGAGGGGTATACAAATCTCACATGGATGTATTTTGAAAAATAAAACGAGATTTCATTGTACACGCGCGCCATATAGTCACGGTAAACTCAGAGTGCCTGTTGAACGGGCCCTTTATTCCATCATCTCAACGTCCTGATCATCCCCCTCCCCATCGCGCATCTTGACGTTGCCGCCTTCTACGGTCCCCAAGTCTTCAATACAATTTGCAACATCAACTACCTGTTGACCTGTTCCCTCCCGCTCTCGAATTTGGCCGTTGGTCAAAGCGACAGGGTTGGTGTCGACTCGCCTGTTCGCGGGCTCTTCGACGCTGAAAACAATTTTGACCTTGTTGTTGGTATCGACGTTGACGCTGATTTTGGTGTGCCCGTTGTGGCCATCAATGGCGACGTTGAGCCTGAGGCCGTCGCGATCGATCGCGAGACCGAATTGTACTCCTTGGAGTGCAAAAAAAATAAACAGTGAGTATTTACTTTGAATATTGAAGACTCACCTTGCTCATCCATATGTACTCTTCTGTTAACTCTGCTGATGCCTTTAGAATGCGGTGGTGATGCCCTGGCACGCTGTGGCGGGTTTGGTGGTGTTGGTGGTGGTGGTGGTGGTGGTGTTGAAAAAAAGAAGCGCGCCGCTGTCGTTGACAACTGCGGTGCGCTTTTCCACGCCCGTTTTGGTCATCATCGTCGACGATGACCTCGATATTGACGGTTTTTTAATAGATTAGTCTTTTTATTACATGTATACATATAGAAATATGACGCTTACTGTGTTTGGAACTTCAAATGAGCGATTGTATGTTATATTAAACACACGCGCCGGGCCAAGACATACGGCCCCTATGTTGACCGGTTATGTAATGGCCGGTCAACCGGACTTGTCGTAAACATACAAAAATTCTGACTTGAATTTGCAGGGTAGAACAAATAATTGTTTGGATATTGTAAAGTTAATAAAGATATTGCTTGACAATGTAAACCGGGCCCCCAAAATTGGGTGGATTTGTAAGACCAAAATTTTATTGTATTGGTTTACATAGCATTGTAATCTACTGCCTATTTAGTTGATGGGGCAAGCCTATCATTGGAATAAATGCTACCAATTACCTATTTCAACCAAGCACTATAGTGTTCTATAGCTAACTGCGCTATGCTACACAGTGCCATAAAGCTTGATATTGACCTCTACAGACAATGAAGTGATGCCTTCTGTAGTACTACAGAGAATTATATATCATACTACTTACTGCTTTACAGCATTCCTATAAGGTCTACTGACTCCATTATGAGTCGCTATATAGCGCTACCAAATGCTATACATAGTCATGTGAGGCAGTTACCTAAACAGGGACCCTACCGGGCTAGGAAGGTACATAGCGCTACAGATCGTCGGCTAGCAAATCACAGTTTACAGACGGTCAATTTCCCCATACATATATTTGATTCTCAGACACTCGCACTCATCGAGCATTGCCTCGATCTTCGCCTGGCGCGTGAGCTTGCCTTGGAGCTTGACTACCTGCCTTGAGAGCTCGGCGACTTTTTCAGTGAGCAATGCAACGTCGGCTTCGGCTTCTGTCGGCGCGGTGTCGATGTAGACGCGGCGAATGGCATGTGCGATGAACGGGCGGTATTTCTCGGGCAGGTATGTTACCTGATAACCAAAGGGGAATCAGTCTAGGGTGAGAAGAAATTGGGTAAGAGTACGTACATCCGGAACAGCTATCGATGGGATCAAAAAGGTGAGGATAGAGCGGGGGGTCTGGGGCACGGCTTACTGAGATGGAAGGGCTTGCGACACTCTGGGCACGTCGAGGTCATCCCTTTATTCGTAGGCACATTAACATGATCCGTAAGGCAGATTTTGCAGTAGATGTGGCCTGCGGATCAGAAAAAGGTCAAAACACGGGCCATGTAGTTGTTGCACTGAATGCCACAATCTCGTCTTACCGCATGGAAGAGACACAGGCTCTCTGAACGCAAAGAGGCAGATCGAGCATTGGAGAGGCATTTTTCAGGTTTCGCAGGTACCCTTGAGATGATGAAGTGGAGGATATGTGTCGTCGTCGCGGATGAGTGGCGGGAAGAAACAAAGAAGCGAAATGAGTCAACCGATGAGACCTAAATTACACCATGTGACCATGTAAGCAAACATGATCAAAGCTGGTGCGCCGCCTGGAGCAGCGGAGCAGTGATAAGTTGACCGCTGCTACTCCCCACCTGGACAGTCTGGACTATAGAGTTACAACTACAAGCTACGCATTCCCTAATTTTTCTTACAAACTTTAGATTTACTACTCAAGCGGGGTTTACATCGCTGTCAACACCCATCAACAACAAACGCTTGTATTAGCCAGTGAATGCCTTCGAGTCCGACGAAAGCAGCTAACTCAAGTCAAGCAACGCAGAACGCCTACACCACATCGGAGGGAGCGCTCTCGCCGTTCAAGACAGCGCGCGAGCGGTCTGTATCCAGGCCATCTTCACGCTCCTCTTTGCGCACACACAGCCCGTCGTTTTCTCTCGACGACCCAGGTACGTTGGCATGCTCTTTCTGGATATCAATATCGATGTTCAACCTTTTAACTTTTGATATCTTGCGTTTAAATTGAGTTTGAAGATTGACTGACGGAATGGGATTCTAGTCTCGGTGCGGAACCACATGTCAACACTCAAACACAACATCCGGCAACAACAAGCACAACTCAACAACCTCGAAAACATTGTGCGCAGCGGTCCGCGCCCGTACGGTCCAGAGCTTCTCGACGATCTTGTCTCTACCTCTAACGTCAACGCAATGGCATCATCTTCTTCATCTACATCTATATCTCCTGGCTCAGGACCATCCTCGTACACCCCAGCATCACCAACCCCTCCAGGCACGACGACGCGCATTCAGCGCCGGTCAAGCCACGACGTACTCCTAAGTCTCGCAGGACCCGAGTCCAACCTGCCTCTACCACGACGCAGCGATCCCTCTGACGATGCCGGCCCCTCAAGTTTAGTGCAGAGCGGAATTCGCGAAGGTATCCCCTCGCCCACAGCCTACACTACCAAACGCCCAGCGAGTCCCACGCGGACGCTATCTCGTGCGTATTTCACACTTTGGTAGACCCTGTCTTACGATTTCAACTTACCTGTTGTTATTTTTTTAACTGCGACGATTATTGGATTCAGGGATCCCTGTGTCAGCTGTAGGTAAGCACCCTTCTCCTACAGTATTTTTCGTTTCTTTTGCTGGCACACCCGTTTCACTTAAAGTACCGAGTGCTATGGGTATCCAAGGTCTCTGGAGTTTCACTCCTGCAGGGCTAGATGCCCGTACTTTTGCTTGTTGGACAGTATGTCAAAACATAGTCTGATATTAATTGTCTTTATCCACCTTTTCCGCACCGCGGTGGGGAGGCAGCCTCCATTCAAATATGATTATAGGGTCTGGCGTGACTCTGCTAGATAGTCTTCTCTTTATTGCTTCAGCCTCCCCTTTTTTTCTTCATAGAACACCTCTGACATCGCATCTTTGGACGCAGGAAATGCGCGTGCGCTCGCAGAGGAAGGAAACATCTCCATATCCTCGTCACGGCACACACCCTCCTCATTGCAGCCAGACACGTCTTCAGCATCCCTCACCCCAGGTCTACACCCGCCACCCACACCTTCCTCCCCCAACAAACGGCTCTCGCTGACACCCGGGGCAGGGGGTACCACCAAAGTTCTCGCGGACCTGCAAACGGGCGTCGTGAACGCGCGCAACGCTCTCGAGAACACGAAAGCTCAGTTACGGCTCGCGCAGCGGAGTGTGGCGCAGCTGACAAGGCAGACGGAGGACTTGAAGGAAGGCAGGGAGAGGTTGAGATTGGAGAATGAGGGATTGAACAATGTTGTGGCAAGGAAGGAGCGATTGTTGCAGGAGGTGAGTACTAGTTTCTAAGTTTTGTTCTATGTGCGGGGATCAAACAAACATAATTTGTTTGTATTCACTCATCCATATTTTCTCTTTTCCTCTAACAACCCACCCCACAGGTCCTCGAACGCGCACGTAAAGCCGAAGCCGAAGCCGCCACCCTCAAATCCCAACTCAAATCCGAAACATCCACCTCCAAAAAGACCATCCGCGAACTCGAATCGTCCCTCGCAGAGTGCACTGCGCGCACAGCAAAAGCAGAGCGTGAGTACACAGTCCTACGGGAAAGTGTGAAGGGGATGGGGGATACGTGGCGTGCGGATGTTGAGGGGCTGAGGGTGGAGATGGGCAGGAGAGAGGAGAGAGTCGGTGAAGAGGCCAAGAGGGTGGGGGCCATGGCGAGGAAGCTTGAGGAGGAGGTTAGGAGGAAGGGTAAGGGACAAAGCCAGGAAGAGGAGGAGGTCAGGCGTTTGAGGGAGGAGGACGCAAGGTCGGCGAAGGAGGTGGAAAAGTATTGGATGGAGAGGGTCAAGGAGATGAAGGAGGAGGTGGATAAGGAATCCAGTGCGTGTGAGGAGGCTAGGAAGGTTGCAAAGTGAGTGTTTTTCTTGGTTGTTTTTATTTTGGATGTTTTGTTCGCTTCGCTTCTTTCGTCTTTTTCTTGGTTGGTTTTTTTTTTCTTTTTGCGTTCTTCTAGCTTTTTTGATTTATGGCCTGGGATTTTACTATTCCTTTCTTGGGTTGATTAATAAAAATCGATACTAATTTCTTCTTTTTCCTTTCCTTGCTTTGGTAGACATTTATCAGAAGAGCTGGCACGGTTGAAGAGGCTCATGCGGTCTGCCGGACGAGGGGAGCCGGAGTCTGGGCAGAGCAAAAGCAACGTCGGCGATGGCGGTGGTGGAAATGGAAGCCCGCAAGATTCTGGGACGCCGACGACGCGTCCTCCACCTCCATCATGATTTTAATTCTTGCGGTTAAGGTCAAAGTTGATTGGAGAGTCTCTTGGTTTCTTTCTTTTTTTACCGCTTGGGATGATACCCACTCCTCTATCCGTGTTATTCCTCTCCTTGGTCCTTGTTCCTTGTTCAACTTCAGCTTCCTTGTTGCACTGCTACTTGATACCCGCTACTGCCAATGCTACTGCCAATGCTCTCTGCTATGCACGTAGATTCCGTTCGTCACCTCATCTTCACCCACATCCACATCCCCATCCACATCCCCATCCACATCCACATCCTCGTCCTCATCCATAGTCACAATCATAATTATCATCATTAATATCCAGACATTCATTCACTGCCACCATCATCCATTATTATCACGATGTTCATTGCTCATGCTATCGGCTATTGGATATCTCATTAGAATCCCCTTCTCCTTCCCTATATGTTATTTGGGTAATGTCATGTATTTTGGAATGAATTTCTTTCTTTTGTTCTCTCTCTAAGTGTTTTTTGTGATCTTTAATTTTTTTTAACTTTGGAGGTTTGGAGGTTTGGGTATGATTACGATTGTGGGTGTCGATACGCCTCTAGGTTAGCCCTCCCCTACCCTCACCCTCACTATTTATTCTCCTACTGTGGCTAAGCCTTACGGTAGAGATGTACGACAAGGTAGCTAGCAGGGCAATTGATAATCTAGACGAAAAGCTTCTTGAGTGACTAATGGGGCCAATATGCGACCCCTGGAAAGGCTAGGGCAAATTAAAGAAGGGTCCAAAACCCAAGGGTGAAAGGAGTAAGAATAGCAAAAGAAGTAAAATACTTTTGAGCGCCAGGCGCACCGAACAAATATCAGTTTTGCTTTCATTTTTTTTCGTTTGCATTCTTACTAGTTAGTTCGTTTGAACACACTTTGTATGATCTATTTTGTGTATAAGCCCATCATCTCTATCTCTGTCACCGTCTCTGTTTCTATTGTGATGTCAATTTGCGTTAACGCATGCAATGGTGGCTGATCACAATGGATGAGTCTAAGGGTAAAAGACGGGTCTGATGGGATAGTTCAAACGGTCATGAGTCAAATACTTATAGAGTGTTCGAGTCGGAGGGGGTTTTAATTCTCGCTCTTGAATGAGAGGGCAAGGATGCATTCAATTTGCATTTTTAACACGAGAAACCCCACAATAATAAAACACTCAAGAGTTGCTGTAATACAACCAAATTGATCCATAAAAAAATGGTTGAACCAATCTACGCCCAACTGTATCATCGGCATCACTGTATTTCACTGTTCACATCATCACCCACACAAGTTCAAACAACGCACCCCCAATTCCCCACGAATGCCATATCAGGCAAAAGTGCCATCTGTGGTAAATTTGGGCTAGATGGATTCAACGATCACATGTGCGGGGTGCCCACCGTGCCCCTGGAATTTCGCAGTTTGTTGAATTTGTTCTCTCCCTTCAGCTCTTCGTCCTACCATTTCCTACACATATATTCTCTGGTGCTGTGCACCCTCATATACCCTCTTTTGCACAGTGTATTTTTGTTTTGTATTATATCATGTCCTGTGTAATTTGTCTCCAATCATTTGAAGTATCTGAGAGGCAGCCAATAGCACTGCCCTGCGGTACGTAATCTTACTCTGTTACTTAGAATATCAACGTAGCTGATTTTTGGTTCTACTTCGCCAACAGGGCATGTGTTCTGTACTGGTTGCATTTCCCGGTGGACGGAGCAGCAGGATGAGGATCGAGGGTACTATGAGTGCCCCAATCGGTGCTCAATAAAGTACACTCCCTTTGGTGCGCGTGATTTCTCCTAGTATTCCTCAAATGGCTACTTACCAATGCCATGAACCATGGCATTCCGCACTCAGATGCCAGAAATGTATGTAATCTCCCCTCGTGCTCGTAAATTGTGGCTAGACCAACGCCAGTACATATTACTGATCACATACTCTCCCACAGTATAGACAGCCAGAAGCCGACGAAGTTCTGGTCGGACATTATGTACCTCTTTTTGTCGACTTCTCATCCGAAGCCGACGAGATTCAGGCCTTGCTCTCAAAAATCGCGCGGTTGGAGGCCGCCCTTGCAGAGAGCAAGAGTTTAAACGAGCAGCTGCGTGTGGACAACAGCGTACTTGAGGGGTCTGTCAGGCGAGGTGCAGCGGTTGTTGAAACCATGGTCTCGGGAATGAAGGCTCTCGAGGCGCAGCTTGAGGAAGTAAAGCCACATAAGACAGTTTATTTATAACGTACATTACCTAAGATTTAATAATAAGGATATTACGTGACATACGGTGGATTTACTCCCGCTACCTAATTAGGAGATTAGCGTGATGTACGTGTGATTTAGCCTGGCAAATCATAGCGTACATGACGTGCCATTTAGCGCTAAATGGAGCCGCCGGGTGGCCTGCGGGATCCGCGCGTCTACCTACACGGAAGAAACACGGGCCGGAAATGAGCCGGACGGGTCCATTTGCATCCCGTGTATTGCAAGCAGACGGATCCGCTTGACCCGTGTTGTGCTGTCAGACGGACCCATTCATCCATCCGCTTCTGTATTCCGACAAATATCCGCCTTGAATCGTACATTGGATGACCGTTAATATATGTAATAAGGTGTATAGATTATACTGGCAGCAAATTCCTTTCCACATACCCTGATAGTATGGATTATGCCTTTGAGCTAACCCAATCCCTCTCAAACTACATGAAGGCAAAGATAGCTAGTCGTCTTTGGCATGCAGAACTGCCTAATCAAATCCGGGAAAACTTCAGTGCTGAGACCATGTTTGAGTGCAATCTAGCTGTGGAGGTGATTTTGCAGGCATTTGAAAATCAAGGTATGCAATCAATAAGCTTTGAAAATTGAGATTAAATAATGTGTGAATGGCAGAATATACGACGTGGGATGCAGAAGAATATTTGACCCATCTCAGCGCACGTTGCACGGGTCAGAATTCTGCCGTTGAGGCTCGCCTGAAAGACCAGTTTCCTCCGGTGCATTCCACGTTACAGTACCAAACCCTGCCCGGAACTGTAATCGATAGTGCAGGCAACATATTGGTGTGGTACCTGCCAGGTATTTTGTCAGAGACAAGGGTGGTGAGTTTTAGAAACGGACCGATTAATTCCTATATTATGCGTTCTAAAGAGTAACAGGAGAGTGTGTGGAATTCATTACGGGATATTGAAACAATGATTCACAAGGCGGCACCTTTGGCCACAAGCTGGAGGGTCAATGACAGTTACTTTCGACATGAGCCAGGTTGGCTTCAACCTGGAAATCTTAACTTTTCCCCGGCATGGTTTCAGCAAGGCCATGAGGTGAGAAACTTGTTTGCTAAGTATTATACTGCCTCATATTTTCCTCAGACGTCCAACCCGCTTGAGGTCTCCTTGGACTTGTGTAATCCTATTGGACAGGAGTTTATACGAGACATGATGACATCTTCGGCTTTGCTGGGAGCCATCTTGAGCATTATACACCCCGAGCAGTACCGGGCGGGAATAAAATTTCTTCAACGGCTTGCTGCGGAACCGGAGTTCGTCCATAAGGCCGAAATATTGAAGCAAATTCTCACAATATGGAGTTCGCCCTTTGGAGTCATGACCGCCATCAGCAACCGAGATACACCGTACCATCGGGATAATGGGTCATGCTACTCATGGTACGATTTTTTGATGCCACTTGGGAAGGGTGAACACGGACGGCTTGAGCTTCCTGGCCTTGGACTTCGGTACAAGTATGATCCCATGACCCTTGTTGCAATTACTGGCAGGTTGCTTCAACACGGCGCGGTGTGCGAGGGAGATAGGGCAGTCATAGTCTATTACATGCGTAGGAATGTATTTAAAGAGCTGGGAGTCCAAGAGGCGGGATGGTCTACTACGTACGATCTTTTTGCAAATTTACCGGCCACCAACACTTTTGATTTTGAAATATGATCAGTTTTTGACTTGGAAGTTGGGTTTGGGGAAGATTTTTTTATATTTCCAAAACAAAACGGTACGAAAGCTACAGAACAACCAGAATTCTCTGTCCCAGGGTGTTTCCGACGCGCCCGCGCTGAGCTCTTCCAAGGTTACCGGAATCATCGGACTCCGCCGTCGTATTACCGGCGGAAAAGGCATCATCCGCCTCCTCTTCGATGTCCTGTGCGAGAGGTGGGCAACTAAGATTCCTCATCCCAGGGTGTTTCCGACACGTCCTCGCTAAGCTCTTCCGAGTTACCGGAAGCATCTGACTCCTCCGTCGTATCACCGGCGGAAGACTCCTCATCCGCCTCCTCTTCAAAGTCCTGTGCGAGATGCTCTAAAAACGTAGCTGGTGTAGAGGATTCAGTGGTATCGGACGTTCTATCAATATCATCCTCTTCTCCCGGGAAAACAGGTCTTGACCTTGCGTTAAAAAGGAAGGCATTGCTGGTGTGTGCATTTGACGGAGGGCTGACGGAACCGGGAGTAGGCAGAGTATCTGTTGGGAGATGAATATTTGCAGTGTTGGAGGGTGGCGAATGATACTAGAGTGGATGAAAAGGTAGTTCCTTGACGGCAATAAAAGAATAAAAAATGTCGTTGATGTAAAATGAAGCGACTTTGAGCTTTGAGACCTCGAAGGACCGGGCTTGAGCCGTTATAGCGCCCCAACTGTCAGGAGAAGGGTGAACGGGATGCTGAAATTTGTATTTGGCTGAAAGCCCCTTGCCGTTAGAGAACGGGTGCTCCTTAGAGTCAATCCACATCTTCTCCAATACAGAATATCTGCCCAAGGCGGCCGAAGAAGTAGTCACTGCTTTATGGGCATTTTTCATTTTGTCCGCCACATTCCGGCGCAGGTGAGCCAACTCCCTCATTACGCCCGTTAGGATAGGCTGACCGCAGCGGGGACAGTAGGGCGGTCTGTGGTCAGAAATTGCAATTGGGGATGTTTCATCCCGCGTGTTTGCAACACGGGTCGGCGGATTGGGTTTCCCCGTGGGCGGTGAAAACGCGGAGCCGTGCTTTCCCGTCAACGCGGATCCGTGCTTCCCCGAGGTGGGGACGGATGTCCGTTCAGCCGCCTTTCCCTTGCCCTTGGGATTGTTTTCCTGATTTCTTGGAGGCCCAGAGGTAGATGAACTTGCGCCCTCCTTAGCTTCTTTCCTCTGATTATTTAGCCGGAGTACCTCTTGTTGGTATTCAGGCAGAACCACCTGGTGGGAAGGACGCAAATCAGATATAATCCACAGCAATAAAAAAACATACCTTGTTCCAAAATTCTCTTGCTTGCGATTCAACGGTAACAAAGGCAACTTGCCACTCATCGCCTTCAGCAAATCCGTCCCTCCACCAATATCCCCAGCTCTTGGTCTGATTTAAAATTTCATCATCTTCCCATGCTGACCAGCTTTGATTTAGAGATTCAAATAGAACAGCTCGATGGTGGGGAGTTCGGTTCAAAACGGCATGTACGCTCTGATTGAGAATTTCTGATATAAAAAATGGAATATCGACTTGGAATCCATTGACATAGCAGTATCCGAGTACTCTCAGCAGTATAGCCTGACGACCAGTTCTCAATACAAGATATAATCGTTCAAAATTACTGTCTTACCACCTCCAGGTCGAGCAAATACATCCATTTTTGGCGACGCACGGAGGAAACAGAGTCTCCGTTTGCAATGAACAAACGGTATCCGGCACGGATCCGTGCACCACAAATATGGACATGAACTTTGGCCAGAGCACGTCGCTCATCATAGGTAAGGAGATGATGTTCGTCCTCGACAGGAGGTTTAAAAAGCCGCGGTAAGTGCATGAATTCAACGAGATGGGATACAACAAGAATGTTCAAAGAACTGGTTAATCTGTAATTATAAATCTCCACACGGACGGATACTCCGGGTTAATTTGACGGAAGACCTTATCCGCGGCCCGCCCCAGATCATTCCACATGGCAATCTGCTTTTGAGCATTTGCCCTGTGACCAACTAACCTGTCAGGAACAAAATCATGCCGTGCACGCCATGTCTTTGCCATATACACATAAAATCTGACAGTCCATTCCATTTCCTTTTTTGTCAAGGCCAGCTCCTCTTGCCATCTATTCCTCTGAGCTCGCGCGCGGAGCCAGTTTAGCCTAAAGACTAAGAAGCCCTTGAGAAAAAAATTAGAAATACAAATAGCAGTACTCACACTCATTAACGTATAATTGATTATCATTGTCCAGGCCCTGACGGGATCTCCAAATCCAACTTAGACGGTCCGAGCTTCCTCCGCGAATGTTCGGATCCGACACGGCATTACTATGCTTGCAATCATGGACTTGCAGAATGGGATATTGTTTCCGAATATTATCCTCGTCTCGCACGCCAGCAGATAAATAGATCATCTTCTGACGGTTTGTGTTGTAGAGTCGCCGGTGCAATTTCCAGGAAGCATTCAAAAGCTTGACGCCATCCCAAGCACGAGTCCCCATATAGACGGAGTCGGCGGTCCGAACCTGATATTTATACTGCCAAGAAAGCTGGATCAAGGCTGACCGGACCGCTTCCAGACAGTCCTCTGCGTGGCCATGTCTTATTTGAAGTTCAAGTTTGCGAAGCCCTTTTAAAATGAGGTTTGTTCCTGCGTCAAGGCCGTCAAAGAAATCTTGTTTGACGGCGGAGGGAAACGGAAGCGGCTGTCGTTCCGGATCCGCGCGGGTAATGTTGACATTTCCAAGATCAGGATCGTCGTTGTCACTGACTTCATAGTCAAGTATGGGAGCGATGTCCCCTTGAATATCCTCCAAGACATCTTCGCCCATGAAGGTCATAGCGGATCGACAGAAGGCTTCAACGCGGGTCCGCATGGAGCGACGTTTATTGACCAAGTCAAGTTTCTGCGCGGTGGAAGGATGCTTTCCGAGCTTTCTGACATGGTCCCTGAGCTCCAATCTAAAAGCATGTTAAATTCTGTAGGATGCAATTGAAATAATTGTACTGCGCTTGCTCCAGTTTTAAGCCGGATGATATCCATGCTGCCTTTCCAGTAGCACCATTAGATGTAAGTTCCATATTTGAAAGATGCAATTCAATTTCTTGGCGTCCAGCAGCCGTTTTCACTTTGCTTGCCATTACCTTGCCAACAGCGTCGGCCACACCTTGTTCTCGGTCCGCTTCTGCTTTTGAAATTTCATCTTCCCAAGTGTTGATGAGCCCGGAATCTTGTTGATCCGTGATACCCCTATAAAATCGGTCTGTGATTCCGGACTGTTCCCGTGCCCGTTTGAACTTTGCAGCAATTGTTGCAGCCATATTAATGGTCTTCTTCCAGTTGGAATCCCCCATGTGGTCGTCCAAAACCTCTGCTCGATGGGCAGTGGTAGCGGAACGTGTACTCCGGGATGTGTCATTTAACACGGACCACAACGGCTCCAGGATTTCTCCGTCAATGATTCCCACACCCGGGACATAGGTGGATGCGTAGTTGTAAAGACATTCCGTCTTGTGCCCGTGGACGTGAAATAAACCAATTGCAAAAATCATTTTAACAGAAGGTGGCCAATGCATTTTTGTGGACTCTGAGAGACGCCTTGCCAAGTTAACGCAATATTGACAGTTTATATCGTAGATTTCCAAATGTTTTGTGATTCCCTGTGTGTTGGTAGTTTCCCTGGCCTGAGTCAAAGACCAATCCATGTGCATCTGCTTTTCGCCTTTGTCAAAATCGACAACGCTGGATGGACAGAAGCATCCGTGCCTAGCGCAAGCGTGTGCCCCAATTCCACGTACTCTCTTACCCGGGCTGACTCTGTTTTCAGCTTTCTGGGCGTGGTAGTTATGACATGTTTGTTCCTGATATTTTTTTACACGGAGGATAAGCCATCCGCCGTGGAAGATTTTTTTGACACGGAAGGGAAGCATCCGCCGTGGAAGATTGTGACACGGAACGTAAGCATCCGCCGTGAAAGATAAATCATGGTAGATAACGCACCCGTTTATAACGTGGAGCAAGAGAAATTGCTTCCTTGATGTGCTCCTTGTATGGGCCCGGAGCAGTCATGTATCCTTCTCCAACGCTCAACCAAACATAGTCTCCCTCGTTTTTCTGATTGAGGTGATCTGCTTTGAAATTACCATCTGCAACATAACTACGTATGTACAGATTGCTATTTGCTGTTAATTGCAGTCACCCTTGAAGAATAACTAAAACTTGCCTGTCAGCATCATCAATCCAGGTATCAGGTAGGTTTATTCCAGGCTGTGGACAGGCGGGGCAGAATAAGGCCAACTTCCCTCTCCTATCTTCAACTTTGGGATGATCCTCGGTCCGCGTCATTTGTGGTGCAGGCGGACCATCTAATCCGCCGTGTCCCAGAGACGGGTCCGTTGACATTCCGACTTCTTGAGACGGACTATCAGATCCGCCGTCAATTGGATCAGATACATTAATACCCATCCTCTCTGGTGATGAATCATGGCAATGATGATAGTAAGGGACCACCGCTTCTCTTGTATGCCCTTCTCCATATTGTCGTCTCAGGACAAGGTCCCTGTATTCTCTACTAAGCCTTCTCAATTCACGATAGCGGTTCAGCACCTTTTTTGGAAACGCTGGCGAAGTCAGTCTTCGCAACTTTTGGTAATACTGATAAGCCGACGTTTTGCACTCGAGGTTGTCCATCCGAAAGTCCTCAAGGACCTCAACTGTGAACACAGTTTGAACGTTTTCAAAGCTGGCTGCAAATAATCCCATCTCCAGATACTGTAAATCGATAGACGGAAGGCGGACGGACCGGCATGTGCATGTTCGCACGGGCAGATAATGGACTCCGGAGGTGTGCACAATTGCCTTGAAAGGAATTCCATTGTTGTCTGCTGCCTTTGGACGAGGTTGGTCCAGATAGGTTGTATCGACTTCCTCGAATAGATCATCATCTTCATCGTCTCCATCGTCCAGCTCAACCAAATGGGGTACCTCCGGGTCCGCCAGAAGCTGAGCCGTAAAGGATTCTTGGTCATTGCTCGCAGGAAGCGGATCCAGGTCCAATCCGTGTTCATCCTCAAAGATGGGCGAATTGTTTCCGCCGTGCCCATGACTCCCGGATGAATTGTTTCCGCCGTCGCATCCTAGATGGCTCGGATCCGTGGGATAAGGACACCGCTTCCCATTATGACCCAAATACAACTTGACACCCACTTCCCACAGAGCTCCCGGACGGAAATATAGACCCGTCCACTTCTCAACGCGGTGGAAATGTGTAAATTGATGGTTTCTTCGCAGGCATTCAGAACACAAAATTCTAGAGCCAAAGCATTGGCAACATCTCCACACTCCAGACATTCCTTGACATTGCTGACACCGTCCATTCAGATCCGGATCCGGGGCTTCTCCTCCAATCATTGTTCCAAGATACACCTCTCGTTTCGGGAGCCATTCCCTCAGGTAATCATTTTGAGACTGGATAGGTAAAGTCATCCTGATCATTCTACTGAAAACATGTTAAAACATACCTTTCCTCCCGTTCTGTCGTCATCTAGCTGTCTCAGGTTATCAAGTACCTGCTGATCAGTTAGATCTCCCGGATAATGAGGTATTTCTTCTTCCAGAATGTTGTGTTCATGGTTTTGGAAAGAGTAAGTCGTTGTTTGAGGGAGGTTTGTTGATGATGATTCTGCAGGAAGTTTGTGGATCCTCGGCCGCCCTCTCTTTCGTTTCTTGGCCCCACTAGACCAGGAGGCCTCCCGAACATTGGGAAACTCCTCATCCGATCCCCTATCAGGTACTTTCTTGAAGCCCATGGATGTTGGAAACAAAGAGTCTGACAGCCTGTGAGCGCAGATCTAAATGTAGTATAACATGTTTATTTCTGTAGATAAATTTCCCTCAATTATGCCGTTTTAAAGAGGAGAAAAATAGCTTTCATATGATCTATCTTGCAGCATATTTGGATGAGTGAGTGAAATGTTATGAACAAAACTTAATCCAGAGATGCACAAAATGGACGTGATCCCATCATAAATGTACAATATGATGCAGAACGACCCTTTCAGAACCACACTTTGGAGTGTTTTTGAAATATCTTTTCACTGGCTGGCCCCTCATTCCTCCGGCGTATATCATATGAAAGATATTTTTAATAGCTACCGAATGACATTTTTTGTAGAATGTGAATCCTCGTATTTAAGGAGATATTCTCAATATACTAGAAAATGTGTCAAAATGAGCTCACTGGGATCATTATATTTTTTGAAAAAAATTATGCATTTGAATACCTCTCATGGTCTCTGAGATGACTGCCGTTTTGGGTTTCACAAGTTTTGGGTGAGAAGACGTGAATTTGAATTTTGTGTTTCTGTATCTTTACAGCCATCTAACAAGAATTTAAAACCTTGTAAGATTATCTTTATATAAAGCGCTAAATGTTTACAAAATTTCATGTTTATTGATTGAGTGCAGAGGGAACTATTGCAAAATCATGAGGTCAATGTATGTGACAGCGACCAGCATGCTTTGATCATCGTGGCCGACGATGAAGCGGGATTACCTGATTGGGAAAAATATGACATCACATCATTCATTTAGTATGATCGGAAGCTTATTTTATCTCCGTATGACGTGAGATTTGACTAGATCACACAGATACTCATCGATAAGCTACTTGTTACATCGCTGCAATTATGCCCACCATTGCATCCCCCGACGCGGATCCGCTTCCTTCCACCGCAAATGCCACAACCCACAACGGACCCAGAAGCGGACAGACGGCGGAGGGTGACTTTCCGCCGGAAGAATCAAATATATGGACCACAAAGGAAATGCGCGTGTTGAAAAAGCATGTACAGCCCTACAAAGATACATCAAAGTCATCCAAAGCAGACTACATACAGAACACTGTCATACCTGAGCTGCAAGCTACATGGGATCACAGATACTCTAGACGTGCTAGGAAGGAAGATAAGCAACTACACAAAGAATGGAAGGTGAAGAAGCATGTGAGCTCGTTGTTTCTTTGAAAATTTTGTTACACACATAAACCATCACAATAGCGAATTTTTAATTGGTTTAGAAACCATGCGTCAAATCGAATTGGTGTAAAATTGGAAGGATTGAACTCCCGTATAACCTTTCAGACGGTATTCCGTGAGGAGAAGTCGGCAGAGATTGACTCCGAGGTTGCGCTTCTATCAGGGAATGCTGCTCGTGGAAGTAAAGATTGGATGAAGTTTTATCAACAAGGACGTAAGCAGGTTGAGGCCAGATTGACTCAGGAGGAGCGGGACAGGTTCATGGAGATCCTCGAGGAATGGAATAAGAAAGGTGTTTCAAAATCAATGAAGGCAAAGTGAGTCGGTGGAACTTGTTTCCGCCGTCAATCTGACATCTGCAGGACTGCTGCCAGGCAAGGCAGAAAAATACTTCGACAAATGGAGAAACTTAAGTGGCAGAGAATGGGTATGAGGTCCATTACCTTTGAGGGGCATTATGATATTGAGGGTAAAATCGAATACTCAATGTAAGTGTTAAACACGGCATGAACAAGTTCCGCCGTGAATGCTTACGGCGGAAACTTTATCCGCCGTAAACACCCTACGGCGGATAAAGTTTCCGCCGTAAGCATTCACGGCGGAATAATTTGGCCCGTATTAATGTTGACTGATGGGCATTGAAGGACCCAGACAAGCGATCTAGCACTCGACGATGTCAGAATTCCTTCCTTTGGGCAACTCTTTCCATCCGAGTTGGCCGCTTTTCGCAGAGCGTTTGTTCAATACCTCGTCCACATTTCAGAAATAGAGAAGGGTGTGGCCAATCCAGCACTGCCAGATGCATCGTTTCATGAAAAATCCCTCAAGTTTAGCAGCAATGGATTTCCAATAGTACCTAGTCCTATCTATGGCTCAACTGGGAGAGAAGTCGCTTATGCGCAAAAGTCAATTATTAGAATTTACATGAACAAGGTTTATGGTGTGTAATTTGTCTATGTCCTCAACAAACTTGCTAACTATGTATACAGCTTTAGCCAAGGATAGGCCTGGTTCAAGTGTTCCTTGGGATGCTCTTGAAAGGCGTTCTGCAGAAATGATTGATCCAGAGTATTGGCCAAGTTCAATCCCCGTGACGGATCCGAGCCGGCTCCGCCTGGAGTCAACTTCTGCAATTCTCAAGCTATGGAGGGACCGTCAAGCGCAAGGAGACATCCCCTTTAAATTCTCAAAGGTTTTTGGAAATGGCTATGACATTATGGAACCTCTCTATCCGTCCAACTTGTTTGACGGCCTAGAAGCCCACCCGATACCTCCACCTCCTGCAGCCATAACCAAACGTCGGCTGAGGCAAAAAGCTATACGACTTCAAACCCAATCTTCAAGCGACTCTGAATCATCCAATCTGTCAGAGTTTGATAATGGACGGGGTAGTCCGGCATCCGCGATGCCACGCACTACTGCCAGATTTGAAGTCACGCCAGAGACGGATGAGACTCCTACCGACGCACCTTCAAGATCTAGCGAGCCACCCTCTCTACCAAGTAGATCCAGCCCAACAATTGTCAATCCATCATCCAGCCCAACTCCAGAGGTTGAGGAGGCGCCTCCCAAGCCAGCTAGAAAGATTATGCCAAGAAAAAGAACAAAGCCATATGTCGGAACGGCGGAAATGGACGGACCCGATGAAGAGAGTTCTGTACCCCCCCCAGTTAAGCCAAAACCAACTAGAAGGATTCAACCTAGGAAAAGAACAAAGCCCTACTCAGATCCACTTAACACAGTGGAAGAAGATGGAGTCCAAACAGGAACAACCCAAGACACAGATAATACACGGGCCGGCAGGGACGTGACTTGTGATGCCTTTGTGGAGACAGTAACAAGTCCAGATACGGATGAAACACGGGCCCGCAGGAATGTGACTTCGGATGCCTTAGCACTTCAGGAAGCAAGTCTGCTTGCTGTAGCAGGTAAAAGACAAAGAAAAAAAACTTTGAAAGCCTAGCTGTTGAAGTAGATTCATGATACCTATTGAATGTGATGCTTTTTATTCTTATCTTGATGTTTCTCAAACATGTTTTCACACAAAATCAAAACAGAAAGCGGGGTTCATTAAAAATCATCAAGTGCTACTTTTTGGGAGAGGTATAAAACAGATGAGCACATGAGAGTAAAAACTATATACAGTCCAAATGATGAAAAAATTGTATAGGGATGTGAGCAATGTAATATATGACAGGCAAAAAAGGAGACCAAAAAAAAGTTACAAAGAATTGAAATACACTACTTTTTTTGGGCCTTGGATTTTTTGGGCGAGCGCGATGCTTCAGCCAGAGTCGTTTCCGCCTTTCGCTTTCGTCCAGCCCTTGTCTTTGTGGCTATGTTTGACGCGGGCAGCGTGGACGCCACGATCTCAACATCCTCCTCCTCCACAATTTCAACCTCGTCGCTGTCCGAGGGATCAGACAACTCCGATGAGTGTCCATTCCCGGATGGCCCAGCCTTGGAGGATGGCTTAGCCTTTGACAATGGCTTAGCCTTTGAGGATGGGCCGGCCTTTGACGATGGCGCGGCCTTTGACGATGGTGCACCCTTTGACAACGGTGCGGCCTTTGACGTCGAACTTCGAGGACGTGGAGCTGGGAGAGGGGGTGGTGGAGACAGGGAAAGGATGGGCGGTACCGGTGGGAGCGAGGGTCGGCCAGCTGGGGGGGGCGAAGGCGCTTCCGGAGTCGAACCGGGCAAGAATAGCGCTGTTGGTGGCGCAGACACGGCAGGGAGGACGGGTGCGGGTGGAGGTGGGGGAGGGGAAGGGAGGACAGGTGCTGGCGGTGGTGGAGGAGGGGAAGGGAGAATGGGTGCTGCTGGAGGTGGAGGTGGGGAAGGGAGGGGTGCTGGCGGTGGTGGTGCGCTTGGGGATTGTGGCACAGAGGTGGGTTCACGGGTCCGCGACGGACCCGATTCTTGTTCGACCTCCGTCTTGGAGGGTCCTGCTGCCTGTTTGGGGGCGGGATTCCTTTGTTCATCCTGCTCCAGCAAATCGTCGACCACATCTCGGACGTGGTTGATCCTCTTGGTGATGTCGTTGAACATCGTGACGGAAAGCGAGGTGCTTCCTGCCACTTGTTCTTTGGCCATGGTCCATTCGGCCTTCACCTCTTGGATGCCGTCCTTGATGCTCTTCATCCTGTTCTCCACCGCCAAGTTCGTCTCGGCAAACGTCGCAATCCGTGCATTAATCGCCGTCATGGACGCGGATAACCCGTCCAGCCGTTCCATGATTCTGCCTTGGCGCTCAAAGAGCTGCACAAGCAGTTCTCCCACATCCTCGGGGAACGACCCTTCCCCGGCCTTCCCCTTCGCCGGAACATCTTCTCCCTCCTCCAACTTCAACGCCTCCCCATAGCTTCCTAGTGGCGTCGTCAAAAATTGACCCACGAAGGTGTTGCGCCCCGGGTAGAAGCTGCAGTGGATCTTGCGAGACTTGCAAGACTCGCAAGATTGGTGCTTCACGGGGACGAGAGGCTCAGTGCCTGTCTCCCCCTTGACATAGCATGGCACCTTGAATTTGATGCATGCCGTGCACCTTTCCACCATGTCCACCATCCCCTCTGGCACCTGGCGCACTTTCTGGGATCTCGACCGCGCCTTCCTGATGGGGGGGACATCGTCCTCGGTGTCCTTCTTTACGGAACGCGTGCGCATCTTCCGGGTGGGGGTGGCAGTGGGGGTGGTAGGCGGTGCCCCTTTGTTATCGCCTTCGTCGTCCTCGTCGACGTCCGCGTCCGCGTCTTCGTCCGTGTGGCTTCCTATGATCGCCTTGCTCCTGAATTTCCCCTGCTTGGACTTCGCCAATCTTTCCAGCTTCTCCCTGTACGCTGGGTGACCGGGCATGTTGGAGGCGGTAATGTGGGGAATAATTTCCCCCTTCTTTGTCCGTGGGCCCCTGTAATCCGCTGGAGCCAACTGAATGGACTCCACGGGGTCCGCCGCTTTCCGTTTGCCCTTGTCTTTGTGGGCGTCTGTCACGGGTCCGTCTTCCACCGGGGGTTCGACTGCCTTGCCCTTGCCCTTCTCGGCCCGTCTCTTCTCCGTCTCCTCCTTGTTCCTCTCCTCGTCTGTCTCCTGCTCCTGCTCCTGCTCCTGCTCCCTCTTCCTCCTCTCCTCCGCCTTCTGCCTCTCCTGCTCCCTGGTCCTCCTCTCCTGCTCCTTCTTCCTCCTCTCATCCTTTCTCCTCTCCTCCACCTTCTGCTTCTCTTCCTCCCTCTTCCTCCTCTCCTCCTCCCTCTGCCTCTCCTCCTCCTCCTCCCTCTGCCTCTCCTCTTCCTCCTCCCTCTTCTTCTTCTCCTCCCTCTTCCTCCTCACCTCCCTCTTCCTCCTCTCCTCCACCCTCTGCCTCTCCTCCTCCTCTTGCTCCTCCTTCTCCCTCCTCTTCTCTTGCTCCTCCTCCTCCCTCCTCTTCCTCTGTGCCTCCTGGCCTTCCTGGTAGGCCTTGAAGTTGGCGACTTGATGTTTGAGCGTCGCCCAGTCGACCTCAAACCTGTAGATGTTCTCGCCGTCCTTGCCCTGGATGACTTTGTACGAGTAGACAACGGGGCTCGCAACATAGTCAATGAGCCGGAAGCGTGCGGCGTCCCTGACATGCTCCTGACACAATGGAACCTATTGGAATTTTTTTTTTTTTGTTGAGCAAGTCATGATCTTATAAAATTGAGAACTTACCAAGTCCCTGTAAAGCTGCTCCAACTCAGCGTTGAACGCGCTTTCACCGTTGCGGTAGCACTCGGTAAACTTTTTTTCCCAGTCAGCGAGGCGTTGGGCGAAGGTGGCGGTGGTGGAAGATGAAGCGGCCATTGAAAAAAGCGTGTTTTTATGGGGGAAGACGCGTTAAAGTGGTGAGGCACGGTAGAACGTGAGGGTGGTGATCGTGGTTGGAGTTAGTCTAAAAAAAGTCTAAAAAAAAGCGGTCCCGCAAAACAAAACCATACACAAACATGTACAATCTGAGTCATGTGATTTCTTCACCAGATCCAGTTTGTGCAAAAGTTGCTAAGTTCGATACACGGGTGAATCTATTTCCGTGTCATGGAGAATCCTCGGATAGTATTGTATTCCGTGAGATATATAAACAAGCCCACCCAGTTGCACTTTCTGGACTGTATGTCCTCCTACAACTTTATTCCCACCTCTAGCAAAAATTCCCCCATTGACTACACCAGTCTCAACAATCTTACCAGGCTTCTTGAAAAACTGAAGGAACCTCCTCCCGTAAAACCTATAAAATGTAAGACTAATGGCATTAATTCAAGTAAATTTTAATTGATTTCTGAGCATCAGCAATGTCTTCAAATATTAGCAACTCTAAGGAAAGCAAACGCACAGCAAGGACGGATGACCTGGCTCCGCCGCCAATACCAGTCATTCCAGATAACCTGGCTCCACCCCCTATGCCTGTTATTCCAGATAACCTGGCTCCTCCCCCTATGCCAGTCATTTCATCTAACCTGGCTCCGCCCCCTATGCCAGTCATCCGGAAAGACCTGGCTCCGCCGCCAATGCCAGTAATTCCAGCTAACCTGGCTCCACCCCCTATGCCTGTTATTCCAGCTAACCTGGCTCCGCCCCCTATGCCAGTCATCCGGAAAGACCTGGCTCCGCCGCCAATGCCAGTAATTCCAGCTAGCCTGGCTCCACCCCCTATGCCAGTCATTCCAGCTAACCTGGCTCCGCCCCCTATGCCAGTCATCCGGAAAGACCTGGCTCCGCCGCCAATGCCAGTAATTCCAGCTAGCCTGGCTCCACCCCCTATGCCAGTCATTCCAGCTAACCTGGCTCCGCCGCCAATGCCAGTCATCCGGAATGACACGGCTCCGCCGCCAATGCCTGTCATCCGGAACGACACGGCTCCGCCGCCAATGCCTGTCATCCGGAACAACACGGCTCCGCCGCCAATGCCAATCATTCCAGATAACCTAGCTCCTCCCCCTATGCCTGTCATTCCACCTACCCTGGCTCCTCCCCCTATGCCTGTTATTCCAGATACCCTGGATCCTCCACCTATGCCTGTCATCCGGGATGATGTGGCTCCGCCGTTGATGGCAGCACATGTTTCATACACGTCTGTCGTCGACAAAATCATTATGGACTCTCGTCCAGCTATTTCCTCTGAGAGGAAGCAAGGTCGCTATTCTCCACCCCCTGAAGCATGCTACCTGCTCCTTCAAAACCCTTATTTTCGAACCTACGGCAGGTTTGATCCCATGGGCGGCTACCCCGGTTCGCCTCCCACCCAGTCTGACATTGAGTTCGAGGATGTGACAGATCAGACGGCATATTTTAACCCTCCTTTTCTATATGTATGCACTCAGATATTACCAAGCACTAGATACTGACAACTATTTTAGAATTATACCGAGCAGCAGCTACGGGCAACATACGACCAAATAATCGACAGTTCCGTCGGCGACAATAGTTATGACAGCAAGGTCACAACGTTTAAGAACCTCTGCCTGCATCAGCTGCAGTCAGAAATTCTGACTTATAATGCGCTGGAGGAAATTGACGCTGGGCTGGCAGGGATTGAATCGAGTTTGGAAAAGCATTTGTATACCGGTAGAGATGAATAAATTATTTTTGGAGCCCTTGTGCTCATTGATTCGCAATACCTCTCAAATATCCCTCCCTCTCTGGGAAGATACGGGTCAAATGGGTCCGTCTGACAGCACAACACGGGTCAAGCGGATCCGTCTGCTTGCAATACACGGGATGCAAATGGACCCGTCCGGCTCATTTCCGGCCCGTGTTTCTTCCGTGTAGGTAGACGCGCGGATCCCGCAGGCCACCCGGCGGCTCCATTTAGCGCTAAATGGCACGTCATGTACGCTATGATTTGCCAGGCTAAATCACACGTACATCACGCTAATCTCCTAATTAGGTAGCGGGAGTAAATCCACCGTATGTCACGTAATATCCTTATTATTAAATCTTAGGTAATGTACGTTATAAATAAACTGTCTTATGTGGTAAAGCAGGAAAAAGGGCAGCTCGAGTCGCAGTAGGTTTGCTTTCTTTTCTTTCTCTTCTCCCATGATTTAGTCAGTGGAATTTGCGCCACTGCTGTTTGTCTGGACACTGTACCTTACTGGTTGAATGTGTGACTGTGCTGACGGCTGTGATAGGGCCCGTTACGATTCCTTTTAAACGCTCCATGCCACCGGCGACGCATCTTAGACTTGTACTCATACCAGCCATCTTAATCCAGGTTACAAGAAGTAGCTACGCTCGCAATGGCATTCATCAAACATCAAGACCAGTCTGACTCCTCATCAACATCGCACACTACGGTACAAGAACGGCAAATAGTCGATACTGCTTTTACGGATGTCTCACCCACCACATCCGTAGAACCTTTGGAAGATGAAATCTCCGCTGCAGTCGCCGAGGCGCTCGAGCCCAAGGTCCCATCTGCCAAATTGCGAAGAGACGCGGCAGCAGCTATTTATGATGGCCTTCGACACCGTCAGGCTGCAGTCAAAGGCGGCAAGGAGAATATCGCCCCTGTGGCATCAACCTCACGCTTGCCGCCTGGATCGTGCAGACCTTCTTCAACTTCAGGGACGGCGGTCGCGTCTATTCAGGATCAAGTAGGAGTTAGGACTGGGGGGAGACCTATGAGGCCACTACCTCGCAGAGCTGGGTCTTCAGTGGTGGCCCAAGGTAGCGCCTCTGCAGAACGTGCCGCCGACGGCACTGAAGATTACGACCGGGTGAGAATCGCTATACAAGAGTGATGGAGCCATGCATGGCAGAAGGAGATTGGAACAAACTACATGTCGGTTTAAGCCATTCACAAGTTCAAGACCCATGCAACGTCGTCCTTCACGGATTTCTAAGTTTTTTTTGGTTTTGATTTATGTCATCATGACTTTCACGTTCTTTTAGCATTATTAATTCATTCATTGCTTTTATGCTTTCCTAATTATGATCCTGTGCTTTACCATGTAAATCATAATCTAAATGTTGTACATGTACCACTATTTTGTTATCTAATTAATCATTGATTTCAATCACATTCTCACTTGCATCCTTAAATATCAGAAATAAATTAGACAGTGTACAATCCCACAATTAGCAATAGCAATGCATATTATTGTATAATGTCTATCTTATGAGAGTTGCTGACAAATAGAATCAAGAATAAAAACTGATTTACGAGCTAAAACCCCAATCCAGCATGTAGGCGAAGATCAGACTGAATCCCTATGTGTGATTGACAATACCAAGTTCACCATCCGGTCATTTCACGGTTATATATATTTCCTTCCAGTTTATTGATCAACCCCTTATTTTCTAGGTAGTACCTTTCTCTCTTTGCAAATAGGTAAGCTCTAAGGCCAACTCACTCACAAAGCCAAGATCGAGACAATTCTCGTGCAGGAGTGAAAAATGTTGCTCAAAATGTCGGATAGAGTCATGATATGCTCGCTCCAGGTCACTAGCTGGCAATTTGGTCTCTCGTAGATAGACTTTGATACCATGTGACTATAAAAGTACACGATGAATATGAAGCTAGTGTTCTACCGTGTCCCTGGTTGCCGATGTAGAACTTGAGTGAGTGACTGGAATCATAGTTCGATGTACCAATCTCCGTGGCAGCGGTAAATTCCGCAATCTTCGCACAGTCACGAGTGATCTGACTTTGCGTCTTTTCGACACGTCCGCGTCAATTTTGTTTGTTTGCCTGATGCACGGTATGTCGAGAGCATTGTTAGCGCTTTGTAGCCCACAATATCAAAAGAGTAATTTGAAAGGACAGGTTCTGCTGATCACCGACCAAGGTGTGTTTCCATTGATGCTTTGATTCGTTGAAAGGATTCTTTGTTGAGAATATATAATCAATGTTAGTCACTTTTTGCTCTTTCTTCGCCTTGTTGAATTTTATTATAATGGTATATGTATATGCCCCTTTTATAGTTGAGCAAAATGGCTCTCAAAGAGTATCATTATCCAAAAGACCTTATTTGAATCTTTGCGGCCTCGCCACTGATCATGTAAATCAACAATTTCCAGGCAATCCTGGTCAAAGGGCAGATTGAATAGTGAGAGAATCGGTTGGCTTACTCGTCCTTATCACTTTACCACAATCTGTGCTGTCTTAAAACCCGTACCAGTGCTTAAAATCTCTTAATCCATCACCTCCACACTCGTACCACACCCGCTTCATTCTCTCCTACTCCCTACAATGCCTCCTATACCTCCAAACAAGAAGCCCCCGATCTTCAACAGAAAATTGTTCAGTCTAACGCCTCTTCAGCACACCTCGATGGGTCCTGCTGTACACACTGCAAACGGGCGCATGCACCACTCAGGTTGCACTCGGCAACCAACCCCGAGTTGCAGTGGAAATCGATGGAAACAAGCTATTCCACAGGAATTTGCTGCTCTTTCCTGTGTAATTTGTATCCAATCTTTTGTAGCATCTGAGAAGCAGCTAGTAGCACTGCCCTGCAGTATGTATTCTTACTCTGGTACTCAGAATATCAATGTATCTGATTTTTTGTTCTGCTACGCCGTACAGGACACGTATTCTGCAAAGAATGTGTTTGTAGATGGACGGACGCCCAGGATGAAGAAAGGGGGTTTTTGAGTGCCCAAACGGTGTTTGATCAAATATGTTCCTTTTGGTGCGCGTAATTTCCTCCAGAAATGCGCAAGTGTCTACTTATCTGTGTCATGGATGATGAAATTTGCGCTCAGATTCTCAAAATGTGAGTTGTAGCGCGCCACGCTCGTAACTTGAGGCAATCGTTGACCAGATCGGAATTTGGACGGACGGACGCCCAATAAGGCCCCTTCCTCGGCGTACAGGGACCTCGACGACGCCAACAAGTGACCCTACTGTTCATGCCACTGTTGGCACCGAAGAAAGGGATGGCTTGGGGGCATTCATGGACACCTGATTGAACAAGAACATTCTCTCACCTTCACGAGCCACACGACAAGTCTCTATCTCATAAGGTGTTTTATTTCGCTGCTCTTTCCTCAGGATTTTCACGTTCATTTACTACCATCATGTTTTCTTCCTTCATATTTTTTCATGATCTTGCTACATATGTATCACGTACAAATACTGTTATATTATCTCCTGTGTTGCCTTTTCATCATTCAAATGATATGTATATTCTGCTAAATCTCGTCCTATCGCTTACATCATTGGACAGCAGAAATATCAATCCAGCGCAAATTAGACCATGTATAATGCCCGAATCACCCACCCATTGTCAGTAAATTCATCCAAAACATGAGCAAATCGTAACCATATTTGGATCATTTTATCACGGGTCTGCGGCGGCACGGACACGGCCTCCCAAGAAAGTCGCCAAGCATAACCATCGCAATCAACACGAGCATGCCACAAACTGCTATTTTGGGTAACTGTGCCTGCCGCAATTCAGGGAAAAGGACAGGATGGATCACGTGTGATCGACGATAAAAGAGTTCCACCTTCCGCTCATTTCACGGTTCTCTGCCATCTCCCACTCCAGTGTTTTAGTCATTGACCAACAGGTCGCGTTTCTCTAGCGATATTACCTCTCTTCACATTTGCAACACTACGCAATTACCTTCTTTTACCTTGATAATGTCTTGCATAATCTGCCTTGCCCTGTTCTGCCGCCCGGGAGAAGACGACAACGCTCAACCATACGCTTTGTCGTGCGGTAAGTTCTAGCCTACTAATATACTAAGCACTTTATGTTCTGAAAGTTGGTCTACCAGGGCATGTCTTCTGTGGAGGTTGTTTGCGGCGACATGCACAATACCGTCAATTTAACAGTGTAGAGTCACCCTTCACAACCCCTACCTGCCCAACATGTAGGCAAAGTTATAGCTTGGGTATGTTGTTTTTCTTTTGCTACGATTTGACATATCTCTAATAAATAGGAATGCTTTGGTGCTCAGAGGCGACAAGTGTAAGTCTTTTATTTCGCCTCGGTAACCTGAACCTGTATCGACATCGATGTATCTTGCAGATAACTGCAATTCCTATACAGTATCGAAAGCATGTTATACTACCAATGGTAAAACTCCTGATTGATTTCACTCCTCCCACATCGACGGAGGAGAATGAGTGTCTAAAAGCAGAAATCGACAGCCTGAGGGCTGAGCTTGCATCAACCCGAGCAACCGTCGAACGATACCGTACCGAAAACGATCGCCTTCAATTCAAGCTGGCAGACTGTCGAAACCACTTCTCGAAAAGGGCGCAAGCCGCAGAGGAACGATTCACGAGAATTTACAGAGAAGCGGGTTGTAAAGTCTCATTGCTTGAACATGAACATGTTCGGCTTCAAAATGAGACCATTTATCTACGGCACCGCTACGACACACTGCAACTGCAGTACACCCAGCTACAGAATGAATATAAGGTGATTGAAGATGCGAGCAGCGGCTTATCTGGAGAGTGAGTAGACCGTTCGCTTTCTGTGCTTCTCGTCACCAAGACTGGGTTAATGGACCGTAATGTTTGCTGCATAGAGTTGAAGAACTTAAAATAAGATACTGACGTATATGACAGGGTAGAAGCCTTAAATTTTCGCGTCAAGACTCTCACCAGCCAGCTGACGCTTATGCAAGAGGATCAGAATGCATCATCCTCTACCGACACCTTAAAAACAGCTTCGTTGGTCAACGCTATCGCGGCAACAAGTTCAGCTTTAATGTATACCGACGACTCTGACGAGGAGGATGTTTCCTGTGGCACCACAGATGGAGTAAATTCCCATAAATCATGTCGAGAGCACCCGGCTACATGTTGGGAGAAGGAGAATATTCCTCCTCCGTCTATGCCAAGATCACCATCGCATCGACTTGTTAGGCCAATGCCACGCAGATCAATTGCACCCCGTGTAACACTTGAATCCTCTCCTTCCCATCATAGGCACAATGGTCGCCATTCTTAGCCCGCAACCTCGGTGGCTTCGCTGTTTTCAATGAAGTATTTTTATATTTCCGATTGGATTTTCTCATTTTGCTTTCCGAAAACATTCACTTTCTCATGCGTTTCATGCACTGTATCTTTTCTGTAACATCGAGCTTAAGGCTCATCTGGAACATTTATACCCCCAATTTTTCTTATACCACATGTTGATCTTCATTCCATTCCCGTCTTGTCTCAACTATTTCAGCATCCAGCTAGTTGCTTATATGTATTCATTCTATGTATATATACCTATCTCAAAACCTCGCATACAGAGGAGAGCCGACGAAAGTCATTAGTTGGATGAAAATGTTGTCTTCTTTTTAGGTACTTCAGTGTGTGTAGAGATACCACATTAACCCGGTACCAACGCGGTCTTAAGACCTTTGGGAAAAATTGACAACATTGTGGTAAATGTATGGTACATTACGCGACGTGTTTTCCACCACCATTTGAAGTAACGAATAAGTTAACGTGGTAATTACACCTGCTAACGACTTTTAAATATATCCTTTGAAAAACTAAACGAAATGATGTACCGGGATATTTGCAAAAACGGATTCAACATCTTATCTATACCCTCATTTTACTAGGCTAAACCCCACCCTCCGCAAAGACCACCCGTGTAGAAGGTTTAATGTACCTACTACCGAGCTCGGAAAAATGCCACACATTCCCCAACGGACGAAAGTCCAGTCTAACTCCTCTTCAAACATTTCAGCGAGCTTCAACCTCGGAATGGGTCAGTGTCGTGTGGTAAGTCTTAGTAGTCTGCAGTTGTACCGTGCGCTTTATGATATTCTGAACGCTGAGTCTCTACGAAAGAAATTAGGGGTCGCGAGTCTAAATTGCATATTTTGTCACGTGCCACCAATGCAAGTCGCGTCCTCGTGGGGCGCAACAAAACCTTTTTATCCGTAGTAGTAGCAAGGTGCGGACAAACAGCACCAGCGTCCAGCCGAACGGCAACACAGATCGCAAATTGATTTCCCACGTTTCACTTTCTTTTCTTTATCGTCCACCACAAAACAAATTCTACCCATCGTTAGTTCTTCAGTAGTTCCAATCGATCCAGAATCGCAGAAATTGCTCGATTCACTTTTCTTTACAATGACCAATAACTCACAGTCACATTCTTCTCATTCTCACCTCAATTTGAGGCTTAACCAAAACCGTAGAGAGAACGAGAGCGAGGAAGAAGAAGATATGCAACGTTCGAGCACCTTTCAATCACACAACAACAATTCACAGAACCCACCACCTGCGACTCAACCTTGCAACACGTCATCAAATACAGCATCAATGGAATCGCAAACAGACGATACCAACACTCAACAAAATGACCGAAACAGAAGCAACAGAGCGGAACAAATTGAACGATTGATGGCACAAGTCGAAGCACTCAGACAACAGGAGCGGTCCGAGGTTCAAGAAAATAGCACTCCAACACAACAACTTTTCGTGGACGAAGATACTTTGGCCCGAATCAGAGCAGAGGCTGCAAACAAAGGAACCGATCTAGTGAAAAAGAAGGTCTCATTGCCTGAGATAGTTCCTGGCTTTAAAGCAAGTTCACTAGAGATAGGTGAGAGTTACAATTTAATTCCTCGTGCATTTCTCTTCAAAATCGACTGCGGCTACGCAATCGCAGCAAGTGTGCCGTAGCATAAGATGAGCATAATTGGCTCAACATGGGGATGAATGAACCTGAGCGATAGGCTTCTGGAAAGGCTTTAGAGTCCAAGCGATAGGCTTGAGAGGACAATGACATCACTTAATAGAAGTGCATGCCAGTGGCATAATGTTTTAGGCGATAGGCCATAGAACGTTCAACGTACAAGCGATAGGCTTGGTATAGTTAACCGCATAGTTTCAGGGTGCTTATATGATAGCCACCAGGTCCATTAAGCGATAGGCTTATAATGTGCTAGTCAAACTTGGAAAAAAAAAAAAAATTTTTGCTGACCATCCTTTGTAATTGTTTCTTTCAACCAGCCGTTTCACACAGAGTGGACGAGGCATTCGCAAATTTTAAATATGTTCCATATACTTCATTGACATCTGCCGCTCGTCTGAAGGCATCGAGGGGCGAAGAGGAATTTTTGATAAACGCATCGGGAAGTCTAACGGCCAAAGGACTGGATCGGAGAGATGAGAAACATATCAGTTTGTCAGATTGGCTTGGGGCAGCTAAGGTTGCAGAGGAACGAACTCGCATCTACCACGGAGAGAAGAGGGCAGCAGCTCTTTCTAAACACCACCAAATCGTGATTGACTTATCGAGGTCACACAGTTGGAGCGTAGCGGTCGAATATGACATCCAACAGCGAGAACTCGCAGCACTACATCTAACACATGATCTAAGCACGTTAGATCACCAAGCCTTAACATTAATCGCAACAAGAAACACAATGCAAATGATCATGGGGGCACATACCACTGGTCCGGCAGGTCATAGCACACCCGCAATAGGACACTCACTACGCAGATCAGCCCCAGATTATTTTACCAGTCCAAACCGTGGCAAACGTGCACGCACAGGAATATCCACACACAGTCAATTGTGCTTTCGATGCGGCTTTGCAGGACACATGCCAGCAGATTGCAAAGCCAATGTCACAGCAGCCGGCATTCCAGCAGCAACAGTTACCACCGAGAATGGGCGAGGAAGAAATACCCTCATTAATAACAACGGAAAGTCTTTCTGTTTCAATTGGGCAAAAGATTCATCTTGCACATACGGAGGAGGCTGCTTCAATTTCCATGGATGCAGCGTGTGCGGAGATGTTAACCACGGAGCGAGAGCATGTCCCAAAGCCTCTAGATCATACTAATATGGCGTTGGATCCTAGACAGGTGGTAACACCAATCAATGTTGACAAGTGTGAAGCATTGTTAAAGGCATTGGGAATTATTGACGATTGGACGCACGTTTTACAAGGATTACGCAATGGGTTTGACGTTGGAATAAAATCACAACCAACTAAAACCTTGTTATTTCGAAAATCATTCATCATCGTTACTCGACACGGAATTTATAGATTCTTACATAGAAGAGGAGGAAAAAGCGGGACGTTATTCACGTTCATACTCACCTCAAGAATTGGAAGATCTGATTGGCCCATTCAGAACATCTCCCATCGGTCTAGTTCCAAAACCTGGAAATTCATCCAAGAAATACCGGATGATTCAAGACCTATCATATCCTCGCAATGGTCCAATTACATCAGTCAATGCAGGAATCGACTCAGACAAATTTCCGACAGCATGGGGAACATTCGAGAAAGCATCGGAAATGCTTTTATCTATTCCTCCGGGAGCTGTAGCAGCCACATTCGACATATCTGCAGCATATCGGATGACTCCAATACGTCCCGAGCAGCAAAATTCATTATGTATCTACTGGAAAGGAAGAGTATGGGTCGACCGTGCTGTCATGTTTGGAATGTCATCAAGTGCAGGGGTATTTGGTTGGGTAGCCGATATGCTGGTAGACATCTATACTGCAGCAGGTTTTGGTCCATTGATCAAATGGGTAGACGATTTCTTCGTAATTCGCTTACCCGGTCAAACTTGGACAGAAGAAGAATTCATCAAATTTACAGCAGATTTAGGAGTGCCATGGAGCTTGATAAAAGTCAGGCTTTTTGCGCTGATACAACGTTACATAGGCTTCGACTGGAATCTGAAACTCAAATCAGTCAGCATTCCAGTGGAAAAACTAGACAAACTACAATCCTTATTACGATCCTGGCTGGTAGAAGGCGCAAAATTTTCAGCACAAGAGGCGGCAAGTCTGCATGGAAAATTAGTGCACATATCTGGCATCTACCCCCTCATTCGACCTTTTATGGTGGCCATTTCCAAATTCGCAACAAAATTCCAATCCTTCCGCGCACATCTATTTCCCACAACAGCAGTGCTGAAGGACATAAGATGGATACTAGAACTGCTCGAGATACTTCCCAACGAGCTACCATTAATGGGGTCACATACACAGGACATAGACTGGTGGGGAGATGCAAGCACATCATTTGGAATTGGGGCAACTGTCAGCAGCTTATGGGGAGTGTGGAAATGGGCACCCGGAATCAAGATTGGACCCAAGAGGAGATACGATATAGGATGGGCAGAAGCAGTTGCAGTCGAGCTGGCATTACGGATGGCAGTCCAAGAATTGAACATGTCAGCGGGGCATTATCTGGTACGATCAGACAACGAGGGAGTGGTAGCAGTCCTCAACGGGGGACGTTCAAGGAACAACGAAATAAACATGATATTGAAGAACATATATACAATTCTAGCGCAGCACAAAATGCGATTATCAGCAATCTACGTCCCAAGTCGAACAAACATCACAGACTCACTTTCAAGAGGAGACATATCCGGTTTTTTATCAGGCTTCCCAAAGGCCAATCGGAAATCAAAGCTAATCCTACCACTCCATTTAAAGGAACTCCTAGTACCAATGTGATAACAGTCGCATCGGCATTAATCCATCCTACGCAAGCATTCGACAATTTACTAGGGCTAGACAATTTTGTAGAGGAAGACACGCACAATCAAATGCAACCAAACACCGAGTTACGCCCTAACTGCAGAGCAGACGAGAGGATATTTTTATGGAAAGGGATAAACCAACCTCCTCTCTCGACCATCAACGCTCCAATTATACGTTTTCTTGCGGATTTAGCTTCACATGCTTCATTAAGAGACACTTCAAGCCCCGGGTCAGCCATCAAGAAATTTCACACCTTTTGTGATATATTTTCAATACCCGAGGCTATGCGTTTACCAGCTTCATTCGAAGTATTGAATTCTTTTGCCATATGGGCAATAACCGACCCCAAAACATTAGACCCGTCAATTGTTAATGAAATCAAATTCGAAACAATTGCAAAGGCAACAGTATCAAAGTACCTATCCGGAATTAGAGCATGGCATCTAGCACAAGGTTGGCCAGAACCACTCACCGGAGATCAACACAAAAGAATTGAATGGTCGCTTCGAGGACTTGAAAACGTTTTTGGCTCGAGATCTCGTCCTGTACGCCCACCAATCACAGTTCCGATGCTTCATGCACTCAAATCAACACTAAACCTATCCGACTCATTTGACGCATGTATTTGGGCAATAGCAACTTGCGCCTTCTGGGGAATGATGAGATTTGGAGAGGTAACCGTAAAAAGCAGGAACAACTTCGACCAGAAGAAACATCTGAAAAGGAAAGACGTACACTTAGATTTTGATCTAGATGGAAAGAGATACGCAAGATTGGACTTACCGTCCGCCAAAACTGCAAAATCCGGAGAAATTCAGTCTGTTTTTGTAGTACCACAACCTGGCTTATGCCCAATACAGGCTTTAGAGAACATGGCAAAAGTGACTCCCGCCGGCGCGTCAGACCCATTATTTTCATGGTCAGATAGGAACGGAAACATACGCCCCATGGTAAGGACTGCAGCCCTCAAACGGATCAATAACATCTTGCAGGCGTGGGGATGGGGAACAATGTTCGGACACTCCTTCAGGATAGGTGGTGCATCTTTTTACCTAGCAGAAGGAAAGAATCCGGAACATATTAGAGTTGCAGGCAGATGGAAATCATTGGCTTACCAAGTGTACATTCGTTCCTTCGAACTCATCGCAAACCGACATTTAGGAAGCTCACGAGTGTCATTCCATCATCCAAATCTCGTTCGTACATCCTGAAATGATAGTGGGTAATCAGTTTTCCTAGTTTTGATGAATGTCTCTAAACATGTTACATACCAACAGGTTACACGTAACACGCCTTCACTCGGGTTGGGCTGGCTTCACGATTGTGCCGCAGTGAGAGTGAAGGCTTGATGGGTAAGCGGCTCAATCCGCTCTGCGTGCCCGCCTTGAGCTCACTCAAGCACAGCCCAACCCTTTTTGTTTGGTTTAGCAAGCGATCGAGGATAGATGAGGCCGGAGTAGCAAGGTGCGGACAAACAGCACCAGCGTCCAGCCGAACGGCAACACAGATCGCAAATTGATTTCCCACGTTTCACTTTCTTTTCTTTATCGTCCACCACAAAACAAATTCTACCCATCGTTAGTTCTTCAGTAGTTCCAATCGATCCAGAATCGCAGAAATTGCTCGATTCACTTTTCTTTTTCCCACCCTTACCCGCCCTTGTCATCATGAATTATTTGTAAATTTTATTAGTTGCATCATAGTATAGTATCGAACATGTAAATAATTTTGGTCGCATCTGACATCCTCGATAGCTTGTTGAGCTGAATTTAATCGCAGAGAGGATTTCCCGCCCACCCAGCGGCTCAATCCGCTCTGCGTGCCCGCCTTGAGCTCACTCAAGCACAGCCCAACCCTTTTTGTTTGGTTTAGCAAGCGATCGAGGATAGATGAGGCCGGACTACAACGACCTTTCCTCTCTGTACCATCATAACTCGCATATATCTCTAATTTTACACCGCTATAATTGACCCTGAACTAATAATGGCTTGTGGTATCTGTTTGTCTGAGTTCAAGGGTCCCGTTATGTCTTTACCTTGTGGTGAGTGGAATGGTTTGGATGGTCATTGCATAAAACTAAAGAAACTGTGTTCTCACCTTATATATCATCCCTTGCATTCACAGGACATCTTTATTGTGAAGAATGCATCACTCAGCACGTTAACCTGCGTTCAGACAGTGTTGGTATGACATCGACGTGTCCAGAGTGTCGAAGCGATTTTCCTTTGGGTGAGTTTCTTTCAACTTATTCCCGTAGGTTCTAATTTTCTTTATGCTGTCGCTAGTGGTTCCTGATGTACGTCTGTCTTTTTGCTTCTCTTTCGTACCGACATGGCGCGTACTTAACAAATTTCATTATGATTCTAGCTACGATTTCTCCCAAAACAATACCATGCCTTTGTCTCTCACTCTCTTCGCCGTGTTTATATCAGCCCAACCTCCCAAACTGACGCTGCCGCCGCCTCTGCTGCTGAAATAGAGCACCTGCAAAACGAACTGGAAAAAGTATACAAGAAGCTCGCGGACCGGAAGAAAAGAGAACAAAACCTCATGGCTAGCTATGACCGTCTTCAGGCGACTATGCATGCGCACCGGACAGGGGAGGCGGACTTACGTGACCATGCTAATGAACTCGAGGAGAAGCTAGGAGATTTGGAAAGCGAATTCCAGGAATACATCGGAAGTGCTCGCAAGACAATTGATGATGTAAAAGCAGAGAGGGACAGTTTGAAGACGGAGAATGAGAGGCTGGCGGAGATGATGCAGGAGATGGAGGAAAGGTATATACTCAAATTTGTTTTTGACAGAATGCTGAATGTTTGTAGGCTCAGGCACTCTGATGCTCGTCGAATCAGCGTCGAGGAGGGGCTTTGCAGCGTCCTGCGCAAAGAACGAGCGTCATCGGCACAAAGCTCCCCTTCAAACAGTCATGACATGTCCTATCCGCGCTTGCGCAACGCTGTATGGGAACAATCTAGTCCCAATCGCGATCGAACTGGGACATGGCAAGAACGCGAGACTATTTCACTTGCACATGTATCTGATTTGTCGGTGTCAACCGTTACAGAGCAAAGGGTTATTAGGCCCATCCCTCGCAGACACCGTCTAACAAGGAGCCAAGAAGTGGACGTTTCAGTATCCATTAGCAGCGTCAGCAAGCGGGCAAGAGTCAGAGGTTAAGCAAAGTTAAGGTCCAGTGGTATCCATCTTGCGCTATTGTACCCCTCTTGAAGATTTTACTATTCCTGTGCTATATCTTACCCTTTTCCTGTTGTATATATACTTCCATTGAGCTTTGATATCCGTATTCCTATACCCATTGACTTTCGCTTTACTGTATTTCTCAATCATCAACCTATTCCGTGCCGCTATTAGCGACCAAATATTACGAGTGTGTTTAGGCATTTTCATGACCATGATGTTATCCAGGAAATCGTATTAATATTAGACAATCGTACTTGTGTGCCAATAATACATTCTAGATTCCGGCCTCGACGCACCTATGAGTCATCAGGTCAGGCTCCATACACAAGAATTTCTCTCTCTCCAAGTTGCACCAACTCAAGTCCCTCTTCACTGACGGAATAAAACATGTCTGCCCCTTTGTTGTCTTCACAACTAGGCTCAACCTACATCCCCAATGAGATCGAGCTCGTCACAATAAAGCAACATATATCAGAACACATGGCCGAGTTAAAGGTTCTTGAGGCAAGGGTGGACCTGGCTCTCAAAGCGTATGAAGACCTTCGCACACAATACGACACGCTATCCTTGAAGATCGACCAATACAAGGCATTGGCCTCCCCATTACGACGGCTTCCTACTGAAATCCTAGCGGAGATCTTTTTCTACTGCCTCCCCACCGAGACAAATTCAATCATTAGCCCAAACGAAGCACCGTTGATCCTCACTCGCGTATGCAGTAAATGGCGCAAGATTGCTCTCACCACACCCATTATTTGGTCCACAATTCACATTTCTACACCACCCATAGATTCACGGAACTCGCTTACCCTCCGAGATGATTATATTTCTCGGCAAGTCGAATGTCGAACTAAACTGGTTTTTGACTGGATTGCTCGGTCGGGGGAATGTCCACTGTACATATCGATCTTCATACCCGTCAATTCCCACCCTGTCTGGGCAGGTTTTGAGAAACAAGTGCTGAGATGCCTGAACAGTAACTCCCACCGTTGGAAGGAAACCAACTTCAACATGCCTTCGAGGTATCTGTCCGATATATTTGCGATGGATAGGTCAAAATTCCCCATGTTGACCTCTTTGGCCATAACCGTTGTGGATTTATATTTGCTAGATCGGCCTACGTTGGCTCAAAGGCACGGGATTTGTGAAGCATCAAACCTCACTGCTGTCTCATTCGAAAATATACCCGAGGATCTCACCCAGCTCCCATTGCATTGGGCACGCCTTCATACATTATCTTTGACCTGCGGATCAAGGTCAATATCCGACGTGGGGAAGGTGTTAGAGTCATGCAAGTCACTTTTCCGGCTTCATATCGTGGCTACGCCCAATTCCTCTTCTTCATACAATAAAACCATTACTCTTCCGATGCTAAATTCGTTGATTCTTTTTGACACTGGATGTAACTTCTTGGATTGTCTGGATGTCCCTTCCCTCCAATATATTAGATATCATTACACTTATCCTGAAGGCAAAGGCACTCTGTTGTCATTTATACCACGAGTAGCCAACGGTCTTCAAACTCTTATCTCAGACTTTCAACTGTTGTCGAACGAGGATTTTCTACTGTGCCTCCGTCACTGTCCTAACCTCGTCAACCTGTCCAGCTGCCCTAAGCCCAATTTGGCGATCTTTGTGAGAGTTTCCCGAACTCAGCAAACGCCCCAACGACACCTCAACTTTAATGACGCTCTATTAGACTTGCTGTGCACCCCGGATTCCGCAGGCCGCTTTTTCCTACCAAAGTTACAAATCATTGACTGGGGTACTCCAGCACATTTCTCCGACGAAAAGCTGTTAGAATTCATACATCTTCGGCGAGACAGATCCAGTCCTGGGGTCAGCAAGTTAAAGAGAATTGTGGTACTTCGGGAACATGAATCTGATAATTCACAGATGGAAACGATCTTAAAACAATTCAACGACAAAGACTCTTTCAAAGTCGATATACGCTATGCTAAACCTTCAAATTCGCGCATAGTTCTACAAGTTGATCCTCGTCTTGGCCTCCCCTCTCAATTATGGCTCTCTTGAGCGGCTTCTAGCACCTCCTGGAACAATTTACAATATACGAACGTTCCCATTGAACAATGAAATCCTGATGCATGTATCATACTATAACATATTGCACTATCAAATAATCTAGAAACATCTACACGTGTTCCTGTTTTATGTGAAGTAGTATATGTTTTCAATTATTTATTGGTGTACTAAACAACTATTGCTTTCGAGTTATGAATTTCTTTTGTCGATTCGGCGACCTACGACGTTTCCCCTATTTAGCCCCTATCGCTACATCATCACCATTATCGCACTTGGATGAAAAATAAAATGTATTGACCATTAATTTAGTTATACACTATTTTATTCTCCTATATGAGTAACCTTATGAGAGAATCTTCCAACTGGTAACTCGCTTTTGCCGAATTGCCACCGCTACGACAAGGCGCGTCGATCTGCGTGACCAAACACGGCACGTCACATCACATGCTATAATTAAACCGTGTTGTCCATCAGCATCGGGTGCGCATTCCAAGCGCATTCCGTTCTTTGCCTCTTACCATTGACCATCCCGGCTGCGATATTGTTTCGTTGCTTAAGCACTCTGAATCTCTTGTAACCTCAGTATCATTGATCTAGGATACGGTTTTGCAACGTTAAATACCTCCCTGGCACCCCAACAAGACCCCAATTCACCTCCGATTTAAAATTTGACTCCCAACACGACTCAGGCTTGTTCAAAACCGGTCTAGAATATGTCTTCCAATCCTTCAGTTTCCGAGCTCCAAAGAGCAGCGACAAAGCTCGTCCGATCAGCAGCAAAACAAAGCGCACTAGGGTTCGTCTCGTCTTTGCCATTCATATACTAACCTGACCAATGATTTGGTTCACAAACAGGCAGTTAACTCAGCGAATTATCCGACAGAAGATTGAGGAAGAATTCGAGCTTGCAAAGGGTTCTTTGGATGTGCCTCAGTACAAGGGTCCGATCAAGCAGGCGACATTGGACGCTATTGAAGCTGTACGTCGTTTGATTTATACAACCTGCGGCGTCTTTTTATTCAATTCTTACTGCTGCTGTTTAGTCTAAACGTGATGGCAGTGAAGAAGATGAAGACGCACCGACAGAAGAAGCTGCCATTCCTCCAAAGTCGAAAACAAAAGCGACTATGAAAAAGACGTCACAACCTGATGCATCCAACCCGACCACTAAGAAGCGCAGTGCAAACGGAAAGCTAAAGAAGGTCGTTGTGAGCGACAACGATGAGGAAGATGACGCGCCGACTCCGAAGACGGCTAAGCACGTAGTTGACAAGGTAGATGATGATGAAGAGGATAGTCTTTGGGGCAGCCCTGTGAAGAAATCAGCAAAATTGGATGTAAAGGGCGAGAAGCCGGCTTCGAAGACTACCCCAAAGACGACAAAGTCTACGCCGAGGAAAGCAAAGTCAAAATCAAGAACAGTACTGTCGGATACGGAGGACGAGGAAGACCATGAGCCGGACTTGCAGAAGGATGACGAGAACGTCGACGATGATGAATATGAAGACGAAGAACCAAAGGCTAAGCCGAAATCGAAACAAAAGACAAATAAAGTCGAGGATTCCAAACCCGCAAGTGTTAGTAAAGCCAAAACTACGGGGAAAGGGAAGGAAAAGCAGTCTGATAACAAGAAATTCAAGTCCTTGGTGAGTTCTTCGTCTTACTATGCTTTACTGTTCTTGCTTTAACTCTGATTAGGAACACGTCCCGACTTCAGATATGGAGCAAGACGAACCCGATGACCCGCTATCGAAGAAACCCCTCTCATCACCCGTAAAGAAACCCAGGAGCAAGACAGTGGACTCCACACCTCGCAAGGCAGCACCTGCTAAACCCAGTTCCAAGCCAAAGTCGAAATCAAAACCTGTGGCTAAGAAGACAGAAGATGAGGAGGTATGTATGGCGGGCTACTGCTGTGGATCTAGACTGACATGTGTGATCTAGGAGGGAAACAAAAGCGATGCTTCTGTGCTCTCCGTTCTAATCGACGAGCCACCGAAGAAAAAGAGAAAATCGACATCAGGAACTTCAGAAAAAGTATGTCCATTTCGTTTCTTCCTCCTGCGCCGGATAGGTGTTCTGATACACCCTTTTTCACGAATTTCTAGAAATCATCTAAATCAACCTCAAAAAAACCTGCCGCTGCAATATCCAAAGATGAGGCAACCATCAAACGCCTCAAGGTAAGCTGCATGTTGATCTCTGGTCGAATGAAAACATTCGCTGAACCAACAAGCTAGTCTCTTATGATAGCCTGCGGCATGCGCAAGGTGTGGTCGCGATTTTTAGAGGGATGCGATACACCACAGCAACAAATTAGAAAATTGAAAGAGACTCTCACCGAATTGGGCATGACGGGCAGGATGAGTCTAGAACAAGCGAAAGCGATCAAGGAGAAAAGAGAGCTTGAGCAGGAGATACGTAAGTCTTTTCATGGAAAGATGTCTTTGCACTTTTATTTTTTTTTAAATTAATGAAATGGATTTTCACGTAGAGGATGTCCTGGAATTTGAGAAGAAGAGTGGTCGAGAGTCGCGAAGCCGAAGCGCTGTTTCTAAAAATCCCGACGACGATGACGACGATGAAGATAAATCTGACCAAGGAAAGGATGAAGACGAGTCAGAAGATGAAGTACCAGCACCCAGAAAAATGGTGAGCAATGTGATTTTTTTCGGCCCAAATAATCTTAGTAATATATGATTTGGCAGGCAAACGCTCGTAGAAGTATCGCAGCTTTCCTTCAGGATCAAAGCGATGAAGAATAAACGTTATACGCCAAGTAAAATCCTCGTCCATATTTATTGATGCGATTAATATGGCTTTCTTTATTCATTTTACCTATTCTTATCGCCTTTTTCTCTCCTTATATCGACTTGAAACCAGTTATGACATCCATCTCCCATGATGAAGGCTCACATTGGCGCGTCGAAGATAGCAGCAGGTCGCAGGTGTGCTTGGTCTGCATAATCGGGCGTCACGTAGTCGTTGAACTGGAAGGATGTCTCGAAGGTTCCATCGGATACGAGGTTCAACCCTGCGAGGCTGGCACCTCCCCCATCAAGGGACCAAAGGGAAAGTGCTAGTGTGTTGGTCGAATTGCGGCGTAAGATCCTGGTTGTATAATTAAAGTTTTTTAGTATTTTTTCTTTTTAATCGGAGTAGGACGGAACACACCCTGCAGGAAGAACGAATAGAGTTTGAGGGCTACAATTTTGTGAGGACGAAGAAGATCATTAACTTGTTATGCTAGATGAACGGATAGATTGGATATGTACCCTATGTTGTTGATGTATTTCCCAATTTGCCACCCGTTGAGATAGATCTGAGCTCGGAAGTTGGAGGTGATAGCACTGGGAGTGATAGAAAGCCGGACGGGCATGTCAATTCCAGCAGGCACTCTCTGCCAAAAAATGCGTTTGATCGATTTCAAAATGAAGAACCCAATGCCAATAGCGACGAACGTAAAAACCTACAAGATCAAAAGTGGTTCTGAAGAAATTTACCCCAGCCCCTTTGACGCCTCCTCCTGTGAGAGGTGTACCGTCTGCCCAAGATGCGTCCGGGAAATCAGGGAGGTGCGCGCCAACTCGCTCTGCGTAGAGCCCGCCTTCGTTGAGGTATCCGCGGAAGGTGTCCGGGGTGTTCGCGGCTCCGCCCTGTGGACAATAGAAGAAGAAAATGACCGGGGTTTAGTTCTTGATAGGAAGCAAGGGGGGGGAATTTTGATGAAGACGGAGAGCTGCACTCGCCTGGTTCCCCTGCAGCTTCCAAAGAGTAAACTTTGCGCTTCCTCCTATGATCGCGAAGCCCCGAATTCCGCGGGGTTCCTTCCCGCCGTTGGCTTAATTATTTATTGTTAAAAGAAATGGTATACCGCGCGACTCATATCTCGATGACTTACTGCTAGTCTCCACGATCCTTTTCATTATGAACGGGCCATCAATGAACAAATAATATGTCCGAATAAGTGTCCTCACCCCATGTGGTCTACAATTCGCATTTGGATGAGAATTTGTTGAAAGGCAAAAAATATACAGTGCACACCTTGCAAAATAACAAAGACATTGTCACGCCCTACACGAAGCATCGAAGATGTCACTTTCCAAGTATCTGTAGTAAAGCTAACAGTCGAGTTTCCTTGACTCGATCCCAAGAACACGCCGTTAAGCCATGCGGAATAACCACCTGCGAAACCAAATTGAACTGTCGTCTGGATTGCCGTTTCTTGACCTGTCGCGTTGAAATGGCCTCGGAAAATGAGGTTTCCTCCATAGAAGCTAAGAAGAGCCTCAGATGAGTTGCTGTAGCACCATTTTGTTTATGAGGGAATGATCTCACCCGTATTGCTGGGAATACAAGACTTTATCTCCGGCGAGGACCGGCAGGTTGGTGTACTGTAGTAGGGAAATACAATGTTAGATGTCGTACAATTCAATGGTAACCTAACCAAGGAAATTATACTACTTACATTAGTTGTTGTCTGTGAACCAGTAGCAAAGCCAGAGTCGTCGAAGTCGGGACTGATCTCCGGAAGACTATCAAGGAAATACCAATTAAAGCTGCATACGGGGTGAATGCCAGCGAAAGACCTAAGTGTACCTTCCAGAAACCTTCCACCTAGTGAGAGTGGGCAACGGCGGGATGGCAGGAGATGGAAAGCTGCTTTGAGCAATGGCGCTAATAAGACCGGAGCTGTTCTTTGAAGAGGTCAGAAGCTGAGAATTCCACGTAATCTTCTCGACGTTTGGTGGAACAATGGCTTTGATGGTGGTTGTTCCATTCAAATCTCCAGCCTATAAAATTTGTTGGCACAATGATGCCGGATTTGTATGCGCGCTGAAGCCTTACCAAGGCGAGTGTATCATTTATCACGGCGGCCGATCGAACGAGGTATGGTCCTCCAACAAGTACGCTACGGTAGAGATGTCAAAAAAGTAGCATAGTTGGATTTTTGTAATGCGCTCACGTAGCATTAGATCCAATCGAGAAGTAATTGCCAAATGTACCACTCTGAGTCAGCACGGGAGCATGCCATGTATTCGCAGTAGCTTTGTCCATGATAAAGACTGCGAGATTTGTATTGCCATTTTGAATTTGCACAAGTTGGCTACCCCCAGTGATGTAATTCAAGGTCAAGAGACCGTTAGAGAATTTAGATGAGATATTTGGGAAGGATGAAAGGTCTAGGACGGGGTTTGTCAGTTGAATTGCAGTCTCTCCACTCTGGCCTGAGGGCGCGTAGAGGATAATGACGTCAGTAGAACCAATCCTTTTTTGAGTGAAGAGTAAACTTAATTAATGGCACCGAAAGGGAAAGGGTGTTTAAGCTCACGTCGTCCAGGTCATAACCCTACGCTCAGATATAAGCAATTACGACGACAGAAAAAAGACCTGAAACTTGAAACGCACTCAGCCGTCGAATACAGCATTTTGAAGTTATTCTGTCCAAAAACGTAGTCTGTGACGATGATCTTGCTATCCCGACCGTTGAACGTCAAACTTCCAGTTGAAGGGATAAGTATAGTTCCAGCAGATGTCGTCACAGTCAACTGCGTCGTGGTCAGTGCAGTCGATGTCGACTGGTCGTGTCTTGAGAAGTAAAACGCTGCGCCAGTGTCCAGGTTTCTGAGCTCAGCCGTGTGGATGAGGGAAGACGTTGTGTAGTTCGTGCCATTGGCGATGAGGGTTGATGAGAGAAGATCCCTCGATACTCGTAAGAAGAGACCTGATGGTCCGATGTAAGAAAACGAAATTTGAAATGAGGGTATATGCTACCTTGAAGCCGCATTTCATTCATCTTAGGTCCAGCTACGCGACTTTCGCTGATGCCTATTTGTTGTGAGAAGTTGAGTAATGCATGTTTTAGGGGGCTGACATACCTCCTCCATACTCATACGAGGTATACCTGTTCTAGTATTAAAAACCCCTGAAATACGCCAGCGGTAGTCATAAGATGATAGCGCACACAGTTGGTTCCATAGTTTGTCCCCAGTTCGTGCCTCCAAAAAGCACTACAGAGATGGATGAGTTACAGCATGCGTTTGCTACTTGACGAACTCACTGTAGATGTCTAACATAATCACTTCATGTCAGGCGAGGTCCTAAACGTCTGGCAACAAGTAAAGACTGACTTAACATAGTTACCGTTTGTGCGCTGTATGTTTTGTTCAACGGCCAAGGAATACATCAAACTATTTAAAACGCACTAGCTGTCCTTGTAAAACACATTTTCTTGCAGAATACGCGGAATACTTAATGTTTTCTGCTAGATGAAATACCTAAGCACAAGCTTACCGTAGTCGGCGTTGGTCAAACCCGTCGCTGGGTTAGCTGAGAATGTCAATTAGAAGTATCTATAAATTAACTGTAGGACTGCTTGTTACTCACAATATTTCTCATATCCCGTCCCTCCTCTGGCTACAGAACCCCACCCAAGCAAGAAGCCACCTCCGAGCTGGAGAGGAAAATTTCGTCAATAAAATTGGTGTGTATAACTTTCAACGCACTTCAGCTAGGCAAAGAGGGTCACTGGGTGCGCTGGCAACATGATTGGAATAATAAACAGACTGGACCTGAGCCCAACTGTTCGATCCTTGTGGGTAGGAATCGCCACTGGAATTCAGTAAGAATGTGGTACAGGTTTCTCCATACTGGAAAACTCACCAGTAGATGTCAACATGTGTCCCTGGTTTATCAGGTGAGAAGTTTCCATTCAAGCCCGCATGCTGGTCGTTGTGGGTGGTCGCTAAGAAATTTTTAATAAGTCGCAAGGTCTGTTAAGGTCTGGTAAACTCACGTATAACGATACCATTACTACGATAAAGGTCGATGATTGCCTGCATGTAGATATCGTTGCTAGCGCTAGCACTGTATTCGTTTTCCGCCTGGACAAGAATAACTGCAGTGCCCAATGTTAGAACCATTTACGCCATTGAGCATTTCTAAACTTGACCGACTAGTACTTACTTGGTCCACCGTTTGTGATCTGATTTTTAGCTATAATCTGGGATATAGCAGTCATATACGGTGTCCAGGCTTAAATAATCTATGGTTTAATAATTGAAATGCGCGTGAGAGGGAGTTCTGATACCTTGTGCATAATTTGCGTTGTTGGTTCTCAACGCTCCCGCGATATTTCCGACCCACCCAGGGAGCCCTCCACCCGTAGTCTCTGCATCTGTAAACACGTTTTCATTGCGTTATCACAACAAAGCGGATAAAATTGTTACTTATGTACGGCCCAGGCCTGAAGAATGAAGAGTCAGCTGAGATTCGTTAATGGTTGCTCGTGTTGGTCCACCTTGCAATCATCCATAAACCAGCCTTCTTCGCCTCGTCAATAAACCTCTGTATGTCCCTATATGTTCCTTCTTGAAAGTCCCCCAAAGTTTCATTTGTATTTGGAGTAGGGAAATGCGTTGCCCAGTTCACGCAGAATGAGACAGTGTTGAAACCATTAGCTTTCACCTTTTGAAAAATGTCACCCCAGAGGTCGGGGTTCCCAGGCAACCGCCAAGGATGAATTTCGGCTGAGAGGATGAATACCCGCTGGCCTTGAATGAAAAGAGAATGAGGGTCCCATGTCACAGCATCAGTTAGTCCAGTAGAGTTCCGCCTTTCGAGGGATGGCGGTATGTGAAGAGAAGAATAGACCGAGAGCACGCAAAAACAAAGTGGAACAAGAATCCGCCAAAGCATGACGATGTGGTGTGCATCAACAATCGTTACACCTCCCTGCAAGCTCCAGTATATATGCTGTGCCAATGATATGCATGTCATATTCTCCATCGGAAAGCCAGCGTTCCTCGAAAGAAGCAACAACGGGCCACGCAAACATTGACCAGGTGACACATACACCCAACCGCTACGCCTATAGTAGGACAGCGAAAATATGCGGGAAGTGGAGAAACAGAGATATAAGCGGGCCGGGGGTCGTTTCGAAGTTTTACTTGACAAAACTTGAGATCATCTTGTCAGTTATGCCTGGGTAAACTCGTGAGTGGCCGAGCAAATTTATCCGCGATTGAAGGTTGCTGTAAGGTTGCGAAAGACGGAAGCTATGGTCGAATAACTTCGCCTGACATGTGACGGTATAGTGTTCTGGAGGAGTTTATATTCGATGTACAAAATTTTGTTGTGCCATCTTGAATTGAAGTCATAGTGGTTGGCCCAAGGTTGACCATCATGGTGGTGGTCATGAAGAAAGCGGCCATCATTTGTTTGGATTAGACACCGTTACCGATGACAATCAGCGGAGTTTGTTTGCATTAATGTCTCTCTCAACCCACACAACACCAAGCGGTTCGTGCATCCTTGCTGCCTGAAGTCTCTTTGTTCTACTTATATTTCCCAAATATAGGTTATCTTCTACCGTCGATACACTCAGCGCCGCCCTTTTTCACGTCAGAATCTCATATATGACGAAACAGGACTCGTATCTGACTGATATTCGTCATTGTCGTGTAGCGAGCAACCTAATCCTACCACTCAATCGACTGCGACTGAACAATGGATACGACTGATCTTGGGTTATGCACGACACCGTAAACTCTTTGTTCTGCGTGTCGAAGATGCCGAAGCTGCAGGAAGCGAATGGGATGAGATTCTGCGTAATGAGCGCATCAATCGTACGTGGTTTCTCACCTTTTTCGGCTATCTCGAAATGTTGACAGGAATCTGGATGAGTAGGCAGAATCCTGCCTGATCATTTGTCGAATATTATTGCGACAATGGTCAGCAAAAATCTAGCGAGCTACGAACCGGCAAAGCAAACGCGGTCGGCACTGATCTACTGGAGATTGCCTGAAGAATGGGCCGAGGTTCTATACGACTGGGTGAGTAGAATCAGAGTGCATACCCCACGAAACCCCTCATTATAATTCATCTATCAGGTCGTTTCAATTGGTCAACTGAATACCATTTTGACGTTCTACGACATCACGGATCCACCGTTGGAATCAGCATTAACGAACATACCTATCCCACTACTCCGCAAGGCCATAGCAATTCTTGGAAAGACAGGGCGGTCTCAAATGATTGCCATTGCAGACGGAGAGGGTGTCCGTTTCTTAGCACGATCCAGATAGTACCGATGGTCGTACGTACATTTTCTGCAATTTGTGGTTGACAGGCCACTTTTTCAGATTTTCTATAATATATTCCTGGAAGGATAACATCCGAATGTCAACTTTTGGGTCCATAGAAAACCTTACGCCTACCCGATGTCTATAAAAAACCTGCCCCTGATTCAAGACCAGTACCAGTACAAAACCCCATGCAAATCCGTATTCTGAATGATTACTATCTGCCGGCGCCTTCTGTTGCGCTTGTATCTTAAACAGAATTCGGTATCCCGACTCTCCGTCTCTTCCGATGGTCAGGCGCAATCATATGGTTGATTGAACATGATGCATGCCGCCCAAGCTCGTTTCTACCTTGCTCTGAGGATCGGAGCATTGAGTCGTGCGCTTTATATTCGAGTCCCGCACTTGACTTGGATGCACTAAGGACTGATACATACGGAGCAGGCTTATTGGTTGAAATTATTTCTTAAAAATTTTTGATGTTAATTCTAAGAGTTCTGCGAGGTTGAAGACCCATGCCATTGCGCGTACTTCAATGTGAAATTGATATAAACTCAAAATAGATAAAGTAAAACACATTACTGATGTCAATATTTATATAAACCCTAAACCCGAGGGTCACCAGGTCACTGGATATTTTGGCTTGTAAAGTCTTCTCAGTCGACTGTCACTCCCATTCACCAGTACCCGACCAAGGTCGAACTTGAAACACCCATTCTGCAGGTTCTAACTTACAAGAGTAGCGCTCATTTGGCACAATACTGGTGAGATATTTAAGGCTCTTCCGCGTCGTTCGCAAGCCTGATTCATAGGTGCGTGCCGCAAGATGGAGGTGGCCGAAGCTTCGACTCTTCACTGCAGCATTTTTGACCAGATCCCAAACGAGGTAACTGCAAGGATATTCTATCAAGGAACCGAGAGTTGGAAGGAAGCCCTCGATTTCGCCGCCCGTGGTCGCACTAAGGATAGAACGAGGACCGTGCCATTTCCAGACCTTGTTTCAGGAGTGTGCAAACACTGGAGAGCCCTCGCACAAAGTACGCCCGAGTTGTGGACACAAATACAGCCCCCAACTGCTGAAGGATGTATCGCATGGATGTCGAACTGGTTCGAAAGGTCAAAAGCGTTGCCCGTCGCCGTAATTATGGACAACAAGGCATGGGCAAGGAACACGAATCGTCGGGATCCATTATCGGAAACCATATTATTCGAGATCCTGGATTTTGTGGAAGTTTTCGCACATCGGCTACACCGTTTTGACATTCGGGTGGAGCTCGTTCCGGTGCAGTACATCTCTAGGATCCTTGGGAAGGCGACTGGGCTTCAGCAGCTTTCCCTTTGTCAGACATATACAAGTGTACCGTTCATAGGAACGCCACACACAGAAGCGGTGTTTCACACCAGCAACTCATCCTGGCTTGAGCAGTTAACTGGCTTACAAAGGCTCAGATATCAAGGCCTGCCACTCCCATATACCCCCCAGCTGACCTGCTTGGAGGTACACAAACTAAATTTACCATTTGCGGACATCTCAGTGCTCTTCGGAGACAACTGTCGGCTCAAATATCTCATCCTCCCTGATCTATACCCTATAATACCAAGTATCGCCTTATCTGGTCCTCGAACTCGAGTAAACTCCCTACAGTTTATTGCAGTCAGCAATAACAAAAGTCCTTCTTTAAGAACGTCCACATACCTGTTTTCCTGTCTTGATATGCCAAATGTCACGTATTTGGAGTTGGACCTCGACACAAGTATTTTTGGGGTGTTTGGTCAGTCCCTTTCTTCATCCAAAATCCACACCCTAAGAATAAGGAACGCTCTACCTATCGTTCGCGAGGCTGAGAACGAAGATACCAATGTTCTTCGGTCGTTTTCATCACTGCAATCCTTGGAACTTATACGGGTATCAGCAAAGACATTACTGGATAGATTTACTGTCTCCAGTGGAGGAAAGTTTCCCAATCGAAAGCCATCTATGGGCTCCATAATTGACTCCAATGGCCTTCCTCCTGCAGTCCTCCACGCAAAATCAAAGGGATCCGAGGATTCCCTTGAGGCGGTATGGCCTAAATTGCACACGATATCGCTTGATACAATGCTAGCAGATGATGTAGTGTCCTTGATATCCTTCATAACATACCACAAAGGAATTCGTTCCCTCAATTTATCGTACTTGGCCATGCGACATTTACGGTTCTTGAGAAGGAAAGGCAATACAGTGATCACATCTCCTCCAATAATTCTATCTGGAAGGGGGTCTCCATTTGAGGAAGATAAAGATATTGGGACTGCAGATGTGGAGGAGTGGTTGAGCGTTATGGTTCATTTGGATTTAATGGAAGATACCCTCGACCTTGAAAGTTTGTTGCCATCCACCAAGGAAGTTCCACTGGTACAACTACCTTAGCTCCTGCTTACTGGTGTACCAAGGAATTCATTAGTAATGGAGTTATCAAACAATTATTCCACAAGCTTACAATGGCCAAGGGTAGTTATCGATCTTGCCTGACTATCCCTGACAAGCCTAATTAACGCGACGCGTAGAATCATCTATCACGTGATCACACCTAGCTCCAATCAGGAGCAAATAACGCGGAGGAACGCGTCTCAGTGTCATGTTTAAATGGAATCCCACTGCTAAGCGACATTCACGCCTCGAAGGCGTCCATCCAGGCTCCAGAACATTTTCCTAAGACACAACACGATCACCTTTAAAACTTGGACGTTATCCTATTGGAAATCGCATCTATCCATACTATTTCTCACTCTCGTTGGATCGGCGCGTTTACCTGTTGACGCGAAGTTTAAATCACAATGCCTGCTGCACACTGTTCTATCTGCCTCGAACACATCCCCATCGACTCTAACAAAAAATTCCTTGTATTTCCATGCGGTACGCGCTTCAAAACACTATATGGACCATGTTCACGTTTCACACTTTGTTTTTCATCCAGGCCACGGATGGTGTAAACCATGTACCAACAAGCTCTTCCGAAGAGACGCTGACACTCCCATGCCCTGCCCGAACTGCCGAAAACACATCAGCAAAAACCAGGGGCACGCGCTTTTCGTCATGCTCGTCGACGATTCAGTGTCGCAGCATGCTGCCCTTGTTGAGGGAATGAACAAGATGGGTCCTGACACCCCACTGATCAGCGTCAAGAAGGCAGGAAAGAAGCTCGAGGCGGTCGTCAAGGACCATATCGATAAGCGGCAGCAGCCAGAAGGGAGCAGCAGTAGCGGCAGCGGCAGTGCGAATGTAGTAAGTATACCTCTTTGTTGCCTCCTCTGCACACAATGTCACCATCAACATGAATATCATTTTATTTCTTCTTTTTTGATGCCACTGCGTACCCTTTTCCTACTTTTTTCTCCTCAACATCAAGACCGCACTCCTCAAGGCAATTGAAGACTTCAATGAACGCATAATCCCCCTTTTCACCCAATCGCTCGACCAGCAAGCCCAGATAAAGCTCCTTCTGGCTGACCAACAAACCTACGTCCGTCAGCGCGACAATCTCTCCAAGGAACGCGACGAGCTGCGCCAAAAGAACACCAAGCTGGAGACAGACATGCAAAAATCCGCACGCCAGCGTTCCGACGCGCTACAGCTCGCAGAAGACGCGAAGAAGAAGCTGGAGGAGGCATACAAGTCTTCTACAGGCTGGAAGCAGAGGGCGGAAGATATGGAGAAGGAAAAAAATCGGTTGGTGGATATTCTAGAGCGTCAAAAGCAAACAGTAAGTGGTGTAACACTTCGTTTGGAAATAAAAGTGACAGAAGATAATTGTACTATAGGCCCAAGAGCGATTGAAGGTTCAGAAAAGCGAAATAGCTTCACTGAAGCGGAAACTAGAAGACGCAGAACGGGAGCCCGCTCACGACGTTTCTCATGTACGCTTTCAGATTTCTCTACTAATATCCTGCTCTACATATCCAACAATAACAGGGGAGCCATACATTGGGACACGATCAGTCGAGAACTCAGCAAAGTATTACAGTATCATCACCACCACAACCTTCTTTACGCCACATCGAAAACCAACCACCAGATACGTTGGATTTCGTCGGAATGCCTCCTCCAAAATTTGGTTCCCAGTGGCAGATTTCGAAACCTCACAACGGAGGGGGTTTCAAGAAGCTACGCCTGAACACAGAGACTTGCTTGCCACTGGAGTTGGATAGCAAGAACCGACCAACGAAAGCGGTAGCACTAGGACCAAAGCAAACCGTGCGCGTAAGGCGATGATGCGCCGAGTGCATCTATTTCGAAGAAATGTACATTAAATCTATTTCATAACATTTTTACCATGTTATGTTGCACTAGCCATGAGAAGCAGCTTTCATTCACCGGGGAAAACATGAGGCGACTTTAGTAACACACAAGACAGATCATAATCCTGGTATCAGCTGTTCATGTCAAAGAATAAAAAAAAAGAAAAAAGACGGTTCATGCAAGCGTATACATGCCATATAGGATAACAACTAACATAGAGTGCATGGATGATGAGATGAATGCAATTGGGTTGATGATTTATTTCTATTTGGAAAGAATTAGACACACAGTTTGTGAAACAAGTACAATAGATACGCACAAGGATAATACCATCGAAGCGTTGTTTGAACCAAGCCATCGTATCCTCCTTCTTAATGCGATGGGAGAAACCAACCCGGGCCTTCTGCTGCCTCCTCCTTGCAACCCGGGCACCGGGACGTCCCATCACAACGTAAAAGTCCATTCCGAAAATGCCAATGCCGGGGTCATATCGCGCACCCAAATCGATATGTTCCTGAATTCCAAAGCCGAAGTTTCCAGTCTCCGAAAAGTTGCGGCGCCTTAGCTCGTACTCCTTGACCTTGAGACCACGTTCCAAAATTTCCTCAGCCTTAGGCCCACGGATGGTGACGTGCACGGCGATTTTCTCATTACGACGGATACCGAAAGTGCGGACAGTGTAGCGGGCTTTTGAGGTCACGGGTGTTTGGCCGGTAAGTTGCTCGAGAACCTTGGAGGCACGAGTGAGACGATCTCCAGATTCACCAACGGAAATGTCTGGACGACGACAACAACAAAACAGACGTTTAGCACCTCCCCAACGCATGCAATAAACAGGGCAGAAACGCACTGATCACGAGCTTCTCAATACGAGGCTCCTTCATGACATTGGTGGGAGTCGTTTTTTCGGCCTGGAGGATCATACGGTCAGCATCATCCCAGCGAGCAGCAAGGGTGTCTCGTCACTGACCATTTTGTTGGGGGGGTGGTGGTTGCTGGTGTTTCCTACCTTACCCAAGACAGCTCTTGTTTGGGACTGTCTGCACCATCGGTGGCTGAACCTTATTTTCATCATCTGCACATAACCCGCAAATGTCCGTCACTATTTTAGGCTCCGCTCAGCCGTCTTGTTTCCGCTTTCTTTCCTTTCTTGACCGACTCGATTCGACTCGGTCTTGCTGACGCGCGTGGAAATTGCTCAATTTTTTTTTGATTTCTCTCCTCATTCTGCGGCGCTTCATAACACGTCGACGTTCGATTGTTCTGGAAGTAAATAAATGAAACATTTTTTGTTCACAAATCTATCAGCACCACCTCTTCTTGGAAATTCGAACTGCTCAATCTTCATCAGGGTTCCTGCCGCTCGGTTTGATTGACAATCTCACAAACTTGCAGATGATTTGTGAAAAAAAATCACAATTTCTCACCCCAGCCCGGGCATACTTTCTCCGGAAGGTTGTATACAGTTTATCCAGCAATCTCCAAAACCAATCTAATACAAATGCGTTATATATCCCAGCATGCTTGTTGGAAAGGCAAATTTTGCTAGGCTCATCTGGAGTGGACAGCGTGCCTTGACTACAACTGTTTCTTTGATCCATGAAACATCTCGATCACACCTACATACTTCTCATGATTCTGCTGCGAATTCTACCTAGCGGACTCCTTCATGCTCCAACTGTAATCATGATCGTTGATGGTCATATGCATGCACCCGGCCTTTCGAGTTGCGAGTCTTCTCCACGCCTGCGCTGAAGCCATGGGTTCCTCTTCGGACGCCCGTCGTCTAGCAAAGTGCGTGCTTCAATATGGTGTTTGCTTTCTTTAGCTGATCTATCTAAGTTTATCATCAAGGATCTTGGCGCATCGATGTTCTTCATTTGTCGCTCTAAACCTTTAAGGCACACTATTATTGGCACTTTGCTTGCCTATATGACATGTCCTCATTATGACCTCAAAGTCGCAGCCGTTTCGATATCCGTGTTGTATCGGCTGCGTCATACAAACTTACCCAACTACATGCAATCGTCCGTCTCAACGGCCGTCAGAGACCTGCCCTTTGAAATTTTGGGACTAACACTGACATGAAAATTGTCCGATGCAAACGACACAATTCGGGATACGGACATGGGCGGCCAGTAGTTTCCGCTATGATTGTCGTTTGTCTATGAATACGCAAGGTCTGTTTTCAGCGAGTTTCAGCGCTTCAGGCGCCTAAAATTACAGCCAGTACCCAAAACCGTCTTTGAATCAAGCGGGGTAGCGGTTCCCTAACTACCTGCCTGTTGATTACCAGGAGAGTTGGTTCGATTCAGACTGACTGTTTGCTGACTCAGGGTGAGCCAGCAGCGTAGGCCAGCAGCTGCATGTGAGAAAAAATCAAGAGAAACCGCTACCACAGGTCGGTGGTGAATGTCCTCCGTGATGATTTATCCGAATCGAGGTGGTACCTTGAGGTGCTCAGCTAGCCGAGTGTGCAGTCTGACGGATGGCGTACGCCAAAAAGCCATATTTTCTTCATCTAGGACAGGCCTGAACGCGTTCCAAAACCCTCTCGATAGAGCACTAGAGCGGCAGCGACCAATGGGACCAGCGGAAGAGCAGGTCAGTGATCGTTCTAAAATTGTCTTGGCCGGTGAGACGAGATTTCCTGATCTGGAGTGGCCGAACGCGGTCCTTCTGAGCCTCCGACAAACCTCGACCAATTAATTCATCTTCACTGCTGACTTCCTGCTGTTTGGGGAAAGGCTCGTGTGTGAGCAGTCGAACGCGCGTCGATTTGTTTTGATTCCCTACGAGCCAGTCCGGACGCCACTCGACCGAAATACATGACAGAACTCGGCGTGGCCAAGATCATATCCAGCTCCCTCTATATCAGCCTCCTTTAGAACGACAGTGCACTTGCCTTTTCGTCATATCTCCTAGACGTTTCTTGACATTCCCTTCTGGATCTTATAAAGCGCTCTCAGCTCACCCTTTCCTTCTCACTTTGAATCATCTTACCTTGTCCTTGCCAGCTCTGTAAAACTGACTTTCTCCAACTTCCAAACCGTGTCTGCTGTTTCCCGAAATTTACGGGATTTGCTTCCAAGTATGCCTTCATGTCGAATTTGTCTCGAGGCGCTGAAAAAGCCTGTGTCTCTTCCTTGTGGTAAAGTTCTATTATTCGATGAAATTCTGGGGAAACAGACTTAAACAGAGTTTGAAAGGCCATATTTTCTGCAGTGACTGTATCGTTAAAACCGTCCAGGCGGTAAAGCCATACACTCATCTCCACCCCTGCCCAATATGTCGCTCTTTCTACAACATAGGTCAGTATACACTAGGAAACTCAAGGTATTGATCGCTTTGTGCTGACATTGCACTCAGCACCTCTAAACTTCAATATTGTCCCGCCTAACCTGCGGCCTTTCGTGACACCCAGTATCCGCAGGCTCTACATCGATGATCCTCCCTCACAGCAGGCGTCCACAGACGCCAAGGATACTTCAGAAAATCCCGACATCAAGGAGTCCTCTCCTTCCGATGTCAAAGAACCTTCTCCCCCGGTGGTCAAAGAACCACCTGCGATGTCTGCCTCCGCCCTTGAGCTTGCGCGGCTCCGTGCGGAGAACCAGGCACTGCGGAACAACTGCTCCATGTGGCGGAAGCGAGCAGAGATGCACGGAACCGCAAACCTGGGCTTACTCAACTTTGCGCGGATGGTGCGCGACCAAGCTTCTATGCTGGTGCGCGAGCGCGACGAGCTCAAACGACACTGCCATGCTCTCAAACGCAAAATGCAAGATGTCGAGTACGTTCCAGCTGCTATTCATTATCTGTTATCTTTCCTCATAATTTGTTTTTGACGTTTCGCTTAGATTAAGCCAATATCCTGAACTGGCCCCTATAGGACCTTTCCTACAGCTCACTACGGACGCCCGCGAGCACCAAAGCCGCTCTGGATCCCCGGATCCAGACTCCGTGCTCTTTGCTCCACATCCAATTCAAGTCTTCGACGAGCATCCAGAAGTGATGCCTGCCCAACAATTCACTAGTCACCATCAACCCGAAGCGTTCTCAGGGTCTTCGTCTTCTACGGATGCAGACATCTCGCGACCGAGGAAGAGAATGAAGCCCGATACTCCCTCTCCCTCATTGGATGAGATGGCTCTGTCTGAGGTCGGCGACGTACTCTCACGAATCGCCGCGCTGACATCGACTGCCAGCCGTCCTTCGTAATGCACCGCACATGTGCATGCGTGTGCGGCGGCGGCGGGTCATGCCATTTGACAGATAGACTCGGACTAGATTTTCATTTTACATACCAAATTTTCTTGTACGCAAATTTTTTCTTTGCAGTTTGTCTTCCGAATGGGCGCACCGCGGAGGTGTTGGGGTTATATTATTTTTATCACTTTCTGTTGGTTCTACAAGGTCCTGGGCCCTTTATATTCGCATTGACGTCATACGCATTTGTATCATATTGCAATTCAATAAAAATTACAAAAAAATTGCCTAAAATTGCAGGATGATACGTGATTGACTGGCGCTTAGATATAGGGCCATTGACAATTTAGAAGTTGTCCATAGTCGCAAAATAAGCGCTTTGAACATTCTCGGGAATGAGTCTGGACCCCGTAAAAGGGCACGTGAGCGGAAGCGTGGTAGAATCTCTCACGGAGAGCAGTTCGTCCAAGGCCGGCGGCAACTTGATCCTTTACTCACTCTATGACTGGCAAAATATCCCAACTATCCATTTGTCGGCCATCGGTCTGCCCATTCTTCCGTACAAATTTGAGCACGGTATACTAATAGTCAAAATGATGACAAGGCCTCGTCCAGGACCACCTCCGTTTGACCACCCAGACGCGGACGTTATTTTGCGATCATCCGACCTGGAGCCTGTGGACTTCCGAGTCTTCAAGTTGCTGCTTTCCCTTTCTTCCCCATTCTTCTCAGATATTTTCACGCTTCCCCAGCCAATACCATCGAACCCATCATCTTTCTACTCTGATGAGTACCAGGAAAGCAGTAAAGGGTTACCCGTTATACAGATGTCCGAAGATAAGGAGACATTGACACTCCTACTTGGGCTCTGCTTCCCCATCAGCGCCCACGAAACACCTAGGATTTCCTCTTTACAGGAGATACAGAAGGTCGCAGAAGCGGCAGTGAAATTTGAGATGGACGGCATTGTGAGGTATCTCCAGCGCGAGCTGGTTGCGCCCCGGTTCATCGAGTCGCAGCCGGTTCGTGTGTTTGCGATCGCGTACCGTTACGGGTGGGACGCGGAGGCGAAGAAGGCGGCGAGGCATACGCTCCGGCAACCCGTCGATACGCCGTTCGTCGCTGAGCTCGAGCTGATCTCGGGCGCGACGTTGTTCCGACTCAGAGAGTACCACCGCGTCTGTGGCGAAGTAGCTAGCTCGCGCGCGCGGCTGCAGCCTGCTCTCTCCGAATTTGACGATGCCTGGACATGGATATCGTGTAAGATGTGTCCTTCTGCGTGGAAGAGCCGGAGTGTCAACTTCCCGGAGGCAAGGAAGTGGTGGGTGGATTGGATCGAGGACGTTGCTGAAGCTCTAAAGCTCAAACCTTGGGGAGAGACGGTGCGGAATTGGGACCTCCGCAACAAGGCTCTCGATCATGCAGCAGGCTGTCCGCAATGCAATTTACACGCCCGGGAGGACCTTGAGGCCTTTTCGCAAATCCTTGCTGTCGAGATCGAAAGAGACATATCATCGGTTAGTTGAATCATAAGAGTATAAGTTACTCTGATTAATAGATCCCAAAGGTGGATTTGGATATTTGTTATGATGACTGGAGTCAGGTTTCGGCATCTTCGACAGAATAATAGTTCACATCTGGCGTCTGCGCTTCCCTGGTATTAGGCTTCGTTGGAAATCGGCCTTACAATTATGATGAAAGATGTCAGTAATTTTTCCACTTTCGATTGATCGCAAAATAATGATCTTTTTAGCCCGTTGTTAAATGATTTTGACCCTGCTCTAAACGATATCGCCATGTATTCCATGATCTAACCGTAAATTGTGACTGGTATCTACGCTATAAATACTACGATCTGGGTTGTTCTTCCTTCGACACTTCCGCCAGCACCTCGCACATTCTGTATCTTTCCAAGACCCCAGGCGCCTCTAGGACTTTGGGACGTGACCGCACGAAGAGTTTAATATGATCGACAACCGCACTCAAACTGTGCGGAACGATTCGCATAGGATTTCCATTGCTCTATATGCTTTTCTCTCCCCTGGCTGCGCGGATATCGTCTCTTTTAAAACAATCATTACTGTTTTTGCTTTCACATCTGCAGGCTGTATATCAGCCTGATATCGTCCCGTTTCTGTCATTCCTCCCGCCTCGACTGACGGGAACAAATTCTGAAAACGAACAACGCACTGCTTACTCACTGAACTGTATAGCAGTCGTGACCTGGAGAACCCATATACAAGCTATCCGATAGTCTACGATCATAGAAAATGTGATCATCATAGTAGACTCAGAAGCGTTGATGCCTACCGGAAACGTTTCGTAAACGTCGCACTAGTAACCTGGATTTGACGGAAAGCTTGAATATGCAGCTAAGTAAGTGAATAGATTCCCTAGTAACTAAATAATTGGGCATTGACGTTGCGGGTAGTGAAAACATTCAGCCTGGCTTTGGCAGCGCCTTCAGGATGAGCTCGGAGATGATGCATCAAATGATATGATGTACGGGACGCAATATCTGGTATATTTAGTCTATGAGGAGTACCTTTCTCGATATATGCTCATCAGGCGTATCTTTATCCTCCTTGACAACATTGGGAAAATTCGTTTGCTTTTTGTACACCATTTTATCTTTCAGTAGTAAAACATACTCTCATTGCCAAGTTTTCTGAGCAATCTGTATCTTTCTGAAATTATATGCAAATTGGAACTTACGAGGCCAAATGCCCAATAATCTATCTCCTGATATTGCATTAATTGGGAATGACGCATCTCAAATCATGCTGTGCAGTAAAAAAGACTTCAGAGCAACGGCAATCCATGCATCAGTCAAACCCGGCTGAATAAGTGATGCAAATCCCCCAAACAACCAACGCGCCCCTTACATGGGCTTCAGGGACAAATGCGGCCGGAGAGCCTGATCACGTTCTGTTAGGCGTGTAAACTTAACTCTCGCTTTAAGCTCGGCTGTTTTCTTGTTTTATAACCACCCCCACCTTGGAGATTGGCTTTCTCTCTTTCTCGAGCTATTTCCTCAGAGTCCTGCTAGTGGTATCCGGCCGATCGGCACTTGATGTCTGGTTCTGCAAGACAGGTTATCGTCGATGACAACGACAGCACCATTGTTTACTCTCCCAATTGGAGTTCGCAGTTTGCGGCAGATAAAGACAATCAAGGAAACTTTGGAAAAACCTTGAGGTCTACCCTTCATGGCACGAATAGCAATGGGACCTTTCAGTTTCAGTTCTCCGGTACGCCCTGTATATATTCAGAACCCACCCTTTCCTCTCTGATCAATCAGACATACCGGTCGTTCAGGAACGCAGATAGAAGTGTTTGGTTCTCTGAATATGAAAAACACCTCAGGAATACTGGATCCAACATGGGATTGTCAGATTAATACAACAAGTATTGGTGCTACTGCACCATTTCTCTTCCCAGAAAACAACTGGAGCCTGTGTTCTGCGGATAACCTACCCACTGGTACCCATACCCTAACTTTAACTACGCAAAGTCACCGCCGGACGTTCTTGTTTGACTACATCCAATACACACCTTCCAATCCTAATGACTTGAATGACGCGTTGGTTAAGGTTCCTCCTACAGACCCTGAAATTGTATACGATAGCAGCTGGTCCAATTTGGCAAATATTGCAAACATAACGAGAACGAAAGGGTCCACAATGACATTCAACTTTACAGGTACAACTCACACACAACATCTTCGACTATGTATTTTATTGATGCTAATGTGCAATGCTAAACCACAGGGATCAGCGCTACTTGGTACGGGATTGTGCCTTCGGAACTCCCCCCTACTTCGTCCCAAGGAACCTACGCGATTGACGGTAACCCCGCCATGCCATTTGTGCTTGCTGGACTGTCTCCAAATTCCGTAACGGAATACAATCAGATATTTATTCAGACGCCGCAGCTCAGTCCTGGACCTCATACGATGACCGTGACTTACGAAGGGGACACAGAATCCACCCCGCTGACTTTGCAATATATCCTCGTTCAAAACGTGACTGAGGGATCAAAATCGATCACATCATCAGCCTCCGCATCCTCGGAGACGTCCTCTAACGTTTCCCTATCTGCCATGAACGACAAAAAACAGAATGTCGCCGGCATAGTCTCTGGCGTTTTGGCTGTCGTTATCGTTATATGCCTCTCCGCGTTCATTTATCTCAAATACATCCGTGACAGAAGAAAAGGAGCGGGCACTCCACGCTGGGAAAATATTGTCAAACCGTTTAGCATATCCCGAGCGCCACGCCGTGTAGTCGAGTCAGCAAGCATGTCGACGATAGGGTTGTTTGGCCCATCTGATGATACTACCCGGCCTAATCACCCGCGACCTACCTCAGGCTTTACCATCCCGACCAGAACACGACCACGGAGTTTCCTTAGAGAGCCTACAGTTCCACCCCCGCTGCCCGATCTGCCTCAGGTGCAGTCTACACCACAGCCCAAGCCAAAGTTAAAACCCATTCAGACGACCTTCAACAACCCAGAACAGCCTCAGGCAAGTGGTTCACGGCCGCCTAGGAGACCCAAAAAGAAGAAAGAGCCACCCAAAGTTGCGGTTAACGATCTGGATGAAAATACGTCGTATTACGGAGGGTATCAGACGTGGGGTCAGACGAAAGCGCTGGAGGCCGCGTCGGGTGCGAGAGCACGAGATTCCTATATTTAATGTATATAATAGTTCGTTCTGCTGCATCTGTGCTATCTTTGTTAGAGTACCACACTCTGTCCACTCCTTTTGCATGTTATACCCGAGATTCCATACAATCAACGCAAGCATTAAATTTCTTCTACGAGTTTCCTGGCCACTCTGAATTCAATGATAGAGTCTAAGTTGTACACCAAATAGGAATGCTTCATTCAATTCAAGATGATGCAACAGGTTTCTGTGCTATCCAATATTTTCAAATTGTCGTGAAACGCTGGAACGTTGTGGTTGTTTGAGCCTTGAGGGGTGTCAGCGTGGCGTGTCACCTCATAAGTCCAAGCCTGCTCATAAGCCGAAATGGCCGACAGTCGGAAAGTGGCTGTGCAGTTTACAATTTCGATCGTGTTTCATACGTAAGCAAATTTAAGCGCCGGCTCGCGTCCTGCAAGATGCCGAAAAGTGAATAGATTAGGGGGGTCATCCCAGGTTAGTGACATGCCCTATTCGCCTTTCATATTGGTATTTTTCCTGTCAATTCTTGGTACGTTTTTACATTGCCTTGGAAGAATTTTTTGATGGGATAGTGTAACCAGTTAATAGCCGTTTTAGGCTTATAAAAGACTGTTTCCCCTCTTAATAACGTGTTTGATTAGGGTGACACTGCTACATACGACATATAAGCGATAAGGTAACCAATACATCATATCACAGGGATGTCAGCGCTCAATTAAAGACCCCATGAGTAGGCAGTGTATCAGAATCAGGTTCAAGCATTAACGTTAACTCCGATATGACCGATTGTAATACCACGGGTTTGTCTAAAATCATCCTAACCTCGACATGATATCCTATCCGGGCCCTACTTTACGTATACACCTAGTTTGACAGGCATGTATTTCCTCAATTATCGTCGACAGATACAAAACCAACATCGACCCATGCCCTCAAGCGATCCCCATAGTTTATGACAACGCACAGTAATCTATAGGTAAAAGTAAAACCATTGAAATATGACATTAAGCTCGTAGGAGTAGGAACCTTACATGAGCGTCAACCAAGCAACCAATGCAAATACACTGTTAGTAACAACTATGCCAAAGCAGTTGATCATCGGAAGGACGATAGCAATCCCTCCTGCAACTATGAAAGATCGAAGGCCGCTTGATGGAAGTCGAAAAGGAAATTACTTTGCAAGAAAAATATGTCTAAGATAGTACATACCTATTGGCAGCCAGAGCTTCCGCACTTCTGGATTGCATAATGTCCACAAGATAAGCGGCACATGGGCCAAATGTCATTTCTGCCTGGTGGATCGGCAGATTTTGATCAGTTTTTAAGTCAAAATAGCACTGGTATGCTGCAACTAGGCTACGTACACCTAGGCCGTTGAGAAAGAGGCAAAAAAGACATATTGTCAAACCTAGCGTTCCATCGATAAAGCGTACAGTCAGGCCAAATGCGATAAGTGAGATTGGCACAAGAGTAGCAGCGGGAACAATGGCTACTCGTAGCCGATCCTCCGGATACCAAACACCAGCACGCTTCCTACGCCATTGAACTACCGTGTAGTCGGAAATTCTTCCTACTACAATAGCTCCAGCTTGAAGGTTCATATTATTCAATATGGTTTAAGAATACAGCATCTGATACCGCTTACCCATGTTCCCCAAGCCAGTAGGCAAGAAACACAATCCAACTAATGCTTCACTCGAAATGTTGTAACGTTCACCCTGTTTCAATATCAAGTAAGAGTCAAAGTTAACGCAATAGATAAACTCAGATAAAGCTTACGACAGTATAAACCAGAGGGACCAACATAACTTCATAAAAATCAACGATTCAATTTCTATAACGAAGACAAATGCATACCAAAGACTGTCATAACGGAAGCTGAGAGAATAACAGACTGTGGAGCGGTGAGTTTCGCCGTGAACGATGTAATGCTATATTCTTACGATTGACAATAAGATTGGACTGCGTAATAGCAACATCAATCGCAGTGGATTGAGGAAAACAAATCCGATGTCCCTTCCAGATTGATTGAAGCATTGGGATCGTGCCTTGTCGATTCCACGACTACCAGGGTGACTCGTTTCTGGGAAGAAGACGAACATCACAAAATATGAAAGGATGGCGAGGACTCCCAGGGATGCTTGCATAATTCTCCAGGAGTAGTAAAAGGCGACCCAGCCTGCATCAATAAGTTTGTCAGGGATAGTAGTAAGGACGAAATATAAATCAACAGTGGGCACCTCCTGCAACTGGAGCTAGAGATGGCCCGACGAGAATGGTCTGTGTCTTCTACGTCAGCAAAGGATCCACCAGGCAAGTACATAAAATAGCACAAACTGCAAAAAAGATAGCCATAGCACCTCCTCGTTCCTCCAGTTTGTATATGTCTCCAATTACGCCGGCTCCTAGAACTTGACTTGGTGACGCACCGAGAGCCTGTAGGAAGCGCCAACATAAGAGCATAGGTATGTTCTGTGATATCGCCACACCCATAGAACCCAAGGCTACCAAGGGAAGGGAGTAGTTATAAATGATTCTTCTTCCATCTAGCACAATCTTAGTGATATGGTCATGAGAAAGTTTAGTACAGTTACAGAATGTCGAGTAGGCACCCCCAATCAATCCGCCAAGAGATGCTGCAATCCACGAGACACTTATCGCGTAACTGCATAATCGCACAATATTTAGCAGTCGGCCTTTGGCCAATATTCCGTTAATTGTGGCTTACTTTACGACGGATCCGGTAGTATTAAGATCGCTCGCAATTTGAGGGACAGAGGGGGTGAATGTCCCGTTTACAAAGACTAACCGAACGATTTTGGGAAAATCAACAGAACTAATGGTTAAAGTAATACTGACATGGTATCAGACCACACCACGAAACCAATCCAATGACGACTTTCTTCCTCCTTGTAGAAAAACGCGAGTATACGTCAATGGTAGATGTCTGACAACTCGGATTGCCTGCCAGTACCGATAGAAGGGGTGTTTCCTCAGTGCTCATACTGGTTTAAAGTAAGAGGGGAAATGAATCCAATAATTGAATAACTGGTCGTATTTAATCCGCGCATCAGCCATGGTCGATAGAAGCCTTGCCATCATGAGTCCAGTTCCAGAGATTAAGACTCGTAGCCGAAGGGCTTTCAGGTCTAGGAACAACCGCCCTACCTCCCTTTGGATACAAAAAACCCCTGTAAACCTTTTTTCTGCGTATTTGAATGTGTTGTAGACACCTAAAGATATCCCAACAAAAACACTAATGAGCGACGTCGTTCATTTGTTCTGCAGAAGCAGCGGATCGAAGTATCTCTGCACTACGGCAATCGTGAAAGCAGGCCAGATCCGCCATTTGATAATAGGTTATTGGTCGGCGCGGCTGTCTTCAAGTCAACTATGCTGCTCAACCACTCTTTAACGTCCTCTGTGGAGCCCTCATCGCCCTCCAAAGTACGTCTCCGGTTAAGTCGGAATAAAATATCCGGAGGGCTAGTAGAAACGGTATCGCCCTTTCTTTTTAAGAAGCTGAGATGTCGCATTGCTGATGTAGAGAGCTCAATGGTACGGACGCTTCTGTGACATTGTATGAATGAAATCAAGGATACAACGTCTTCTGCAATGGCTGTATCAAGACGAATAAAGGCGAGATTAGGCCAGGTCGCGACCGTTTCTTCCAATGGTTCAACGGTGATGTTGTGTGCGCGATAATCCACTCGACTGGCTTGGAGCATATGAGAGCCTATCGAGCGTTGCCGAGTCACCTCGCGCCTTGAGGGACTACTGTTAGTCGTGAACTTGCTCAACAGAAATTTAGCGGGTACATGGGTGAGCTCCAGTTTGCGTAGACTGGAAAAGGATTGTAGAAATTGAATTTCCTCGTGGTTTTCCACAGTATGCGGTGGAGCCACTAGACGAGGTAAATGGTTCGTAAATTTGAGAGTATCGATGTTTGCCGACGCCAGTGACTTTCCAAAAATAGCGGTAAGAGATGCGCTGCAATCCATCTCCAAGTATGTCACGTTGGGCATATCAAGAAACGAAAAAGGATAAGTCGAGTCCACGGATGCGATAGCGGCATTGATTGACAATGCAATGGTTTTAAGAGATTTAACTTGAATTGGTCTGCTAGGGGATTGAGGGGATGGGTGAATTGGGCGAAGGCCATAGAGCACCAGGTTTCGTAAACGACATTCCACTCCAAAGATTGTTTGCAAGTCGGAATATGTGAGTTGGAGGTCACGTACATCGAGCGAAACGAGATGCGGATTAAATGGAAGAGACAGTCCGGTGAATCTGAGGCGTGATAAGGAAGTAATATTGCACAACGAAGAGTAATCTCCGCCTTCGGCTAGATCAAAGGAAGTTCGTCTGGAAGACACATTGCAAAGCGAGAGCTGCTGTAGATACGTGGCTCTAGATGCAAGCTGGGAGAAGCCAGATAGTACGCTGATAGGGATGTCTTCTAACCGAAGGTCGAAGCGACATAACCGACTGACACAAACGTCTAACAGTGTTAGGATTTCTGTCATTAGTTTATCAATGCCGGGCAATTTTTTTTCGTCCAGTACGATTTCAACCTGCATAGACTTCGATCGCTGAATCCATTTTGATATCCACCGGAGACAAATTTCTGCAGTTGGGGGACAAATAAAAGTCCAAAGCTCCGGGGTTTCATGTGAGAGTGCCCTCCAGTGTCTGCATACCCCTGCAACGACTTCCGGGAATGGCAAGGCATGGATATAGGTGTCGTTTTCAAACATATTGTGCTTCCAGTTTTCTGTCCCTTCAAAGAAAATCTTTGCGATTACCTCGTTTGGTATTGGAGAGAACACATTGGGTTGGAGGATTTCGATCATCTGAACATGGCATAAGCAGTGACTTGGCGGTTACAAAGTATGAGATGATCCTACCATGCAACTACAAAAAATGCATGCGCAGGTTAAGACGAACTCAATGGTTAAAACTCAGAAAGGGTTTAGGGTGCATCTTGCCGAAGATAGCAGCGTGTGAGATGCCGCCTGGCACGTGAGAAGCGATAACATCAATTGCGCACAATGGAAACGGTAAAGGAAACGGAGGATACGGTAGCGGTAATGGTAATGGCGGCCACAGCAGCGCGAACAATAATGGTGGTTATAATCATATCTGGTACCGTGAACCAGAACCAGAGCCGCAGTTCAGCGGACATAGGGGAAGACGAAAATGAAAATTCTGGGAACGCAGGACACCACAGTTGCAACTTGGAACTGTGGTGCTACCCATAATGGTAACGCAAACGGCGGGCGATTGTGGTATCGTGAACCAGAGCCGCAAATCAGTGGATACCGGGGAGGAGGATTACAGACTGTGGTTTGTTGTTGTTGCAACGTAAATTCGGAAAACTACTGCTTTGAGTGGAGCGGCTTTGAAATTTGAGTTGGTAAAGTACGAACCACAATTCGACAGACACCGCGAATGCAATCTTAGTATGTTGTCTTTCCAGTTTAATGGAAACAACTCAGCAACGCTTTTGAAATAATTTGAGAGTATCAATTCTTCAAGCTTCAAAGCTCAGCATCGTCAACGCCTCCCCTCTTCCTCCTATTGACCTTGCCAGCCTCCCTGGACCTCCTCTTCCAATCCCTCGTCAAATCGCCCTTGCTCTCCTCCCATCGCTTCTTGATATCCTCTTCCGTACCAGTGCGATAGAAACCGACAGCTGGGTCACGCCAGTTCCAACCATTGTCTTTCGCGATGTCGTATACATCTCTTTGCCGTGCCCTGACACTTGCAGGCTCAGATAATGACAAAGGGAAGAAGAGAGCTTGTCGTGGGTTGAGGGAAAGTGGAGCTTGGATGTTTTGGCTTTGTTGGTATGGCTGGGACACTGGTATCGATGGAGCGTATGTTTCGTGGGTATGTGATTGCTGAGCAATGGGATCCTCGGCGAGAAAAGGTGCATCTTCGTCTAACTCGATGTCGAGATCCAGATGCCCGAGTAGTGAAAATCCACCTAAGGTTACAGTTTGAGCAAAATTTGTGGGAAAATTAAAAAAAGACACCAACCTTCGTCTTCCCTAGGCGCGAAAAGATCCTTTAAAGTAGGTTGTTTTGGAGGACTGACGGCTTTTTCAGGCTCCTTTCGATCTATGTCCATTCTTGCATCTTCATCTTCATCCTCCTCCTCGTCACTTTCGATATGTTGAGTTGCCTTAAGAGGCGCGTTTTTCGGCACAATCTCGAAATCAACGCGGTCATCGTCCACGAGCATTTTGTCACCTTTCACTAACTCATCAGCATCTATGTCGGAGCCCACGCTCTCTTGGCCGATCCAATCATCATCATCCTGGCCAAACAAAGAATTGAGAAGATTCAGTGTCTGACTCTTTTCCTGGGAAATATCAACAGTTTCTTGAGGTGCTTGAACGGGAACGGGAAAGATGGGTGCTATTGACTGCTGAACGGTCGAAGGCCCAGCGACAATTTCAGGAACAGCAAGAGATGGAGAAGGTGATGGAATGATAGCAGCTGGTTCGTCGTCACTTTCGCTACTTCTGCTGCTGCTGCTGCTGCTGCTAAGCTCGAATTCCCTCGGAGGAGATTTTCTGGAGGAACCTGAGACCTCCAAGTCTAGCCACATGCCCTTTAAATGCGTACTGCCGTACTTTGTCATATCAATGGTTTTTCGTCGTGCTCTGGAGTCGGGATCTTTGATGCGCTTTTTTTTCTTTAGACCTTTGTCGTCCGTCTTTGTTTTTTTTGGTTTCTTCACTTCCACAGGTTCGATCAATGGATGAGAGGGACGCATTTTGACTGGAGTCGTTATCCGACCGAGAGACGAGACTTTCCAGCCTGATTTTTGTGCAGCATTTTGGGAAGTTACAAGAGACATGTCTTCGCCATACACGCCAACATTCCGCTTTACTCGTTTCTTCTTGGGAGGTTCTTCTGCAGCCTTTCGGTTCTCCAGGGCGATTCTACTAGAAAATCAGATATTGTTCGCTAGATTGTCGTTAGGGCGCACCTCTCTGCAAAGTCTGGCTTCGCTTCCCCAAATCGAAGTTTAGCACCTTTCCAAGTAGAACCGCTTAGTAGGTTCATGCCTAATAAAGATCAAACGATATTCTTCAATCCAGTTCACAGCCGGTCCAAATGCAAGATACCACTGATATAACGTACATTTTGATAATTTCCCAACTGTAGTTTCCAAAGTCACATACCCAAACTTCCTAGGTTGTCCAACACCATCTGGGAGACCGAAACCATCTGCAGCTTTCACCGTTCCAAAAGTTGTCAATCGTCGCGATATATCCTCGGCGGAAATTGCTGGAGTAAGACCTGATACAATAAGCCTTTTGGTAATAGGTGCATCCATAATGGCGAAGCTTATAACCCTCCAATAAATCAACTGAATGATTTATATGACAGGGAGGCTTTGAGAATATTTTCGTCGCGTCCTCAAGAGTCAAGTGGTCTCAGATGGCTGTGCCATTGTTTGGTTAACCGAGGTTCAGTCAACAAGTTGACCTTTTCTTGTCCTCGAAGAGCAGACCATTGTGTTCAACCTTTTTCTGCAACAATGCCCAGTTCACCTTCATTTTCAGTGGCAGGAATGTCAGCATCGACGTCTTCGCACCACTCACCCAATCTCAATACATGGGGAAGTTCAAGTACAGGAAGTGCACTGTCCCCAGGTTTCGGTGACTCATTATCGCAATCAAGGAGCCACTACCAGTCTGGGTATCTTATGGTAAATTCCATGCTTTTGGCCCAACCTGAATGTTAATTGGCTTCCAACAGTCCGCTTCTCAAAGCAACGTACGCGTTTCGCGTCTCACTTATCTTATGATGAGGTGTTTGATACGTGTTGATGTTTAAAGGATGCCCCGCAAGAAAATCAACGCGTGAACGAAGTTCCTGTTGTCCAGACAAAGGCGAAGATGAACCACATACTCTCCAGAGGGACTGCTCCTGATTTTGGAATGGACTCGATGTTCCAAAGTTCCAGGTCAGTCACGCCATTTTGAATGATGTACGAATGCTGACACCCCACTTATGAACTTGTAGACAAAGACAGCCTCTAGCAGACGAAGATGCTCCTCCTACTAGCTCGATCAATGATATTCCTAACGAAATTAATCTCGATTCTAGCCCTGGCCGCTTCCAGACAAGGGTGCGGAATATACTGATCTTCCTAGCTGCAGTTGACTGACCTAATTTTCCGTATCAGCAAACTGGCAATGAAAGACCCAACTTCTCTTCTTCTCGCCGCCAAAATACCGCGCCTGCTCCCAGCGCGAGCCAAACAGTTCCGCCTCTATTTGTCATTGTGTTTGGGTATCCCCCAGACAAATACAGCCTTACCGTCGAATATTTCAGATCACTTGGGGAGACTATCGATGTGGACACAAGCAAAGATATTACCAACTGTTTCAAGATAGGATATGCTGATCCAGCCGATGCCGTGCGTGCTGTACGAAAGAACGGAGAAGTGCTCAATGGTACCTGGATGGTCGGCGCAAAGTGGGCCGTGCGTACAACGTCCATTCTCATCAGCGTCATCTTTATTCTAAATATTCATTCTAGGATGCGGCACAGGCAGAGGCCATTCTGGGACAACCAATCGCTCGATCGCCGTTTGGTGCATCTATCTCTTATAATCAAACCCCCGAATCTTCTTCCAACAATTCCAACGCAATGGCCGTCGATGAACCCTACTCTCCATCCCACAATGCAAACACTAGTACACCATCAGTCGGAACACCAATTAAACTCGCACCTTCCATGGCGGCGTTCCGAAAGGCCCCAGGTGTGTCGGGAACTTCTTCTAAGCCTGCTACTCCGCAACACGCAACATGGGGGTCAGGTCTACTTTCTACATCAATTAGCACTCCTGGACAAAAATCTACTGGAAGCGTCCAACCTTCGCCTAGTAAAGGTGTTATTGGCCAAATGTCCGATTTGATATTTGGTTGGTAACCGGGTGTGTAGACAAATTCCTCGTCGGACGTTTGATATTTTGAGTACATTATTGATAATACCCGCAATAAGGAGTTTCACAAACTGGGGATATCCTCACCTTCCTGGGTAGGCTCAGTTCAATTTATCCGTGTTTCCCGTGCGTGCGCTACGCATACCTGTCGTCCTGTCCGCCTCTGTCGTGCGTTTCCCTGAAGGTGGTAAAACATGAACGTGGCATTTGTCATTTTGTGCGATTTGCTTAGATCATCTTGTCAGCCAGATCTGTCTATTGGATTTATCCTTGCCAGAAGGAAATGGACATGCCATTGTCGTTATTTCCACTGAGAAACTGTCGGGATCATGTGATCATACCAGTCTTTTAGATCCAGTTTTTCGAGTCTTGCAGGTCCTTCAAAATCGCGTGCGCCACAGTCTAACAGGATGCTACACCGTTGCCACGGACTCGGGAGAAAACGTCGACGTTTGTATAACTCATGACCGATGTGAAACAGAAGGCACGATTTATTCGGAAAACTCTGCAGCTTCTGGGATCGGTCTGTGTTCTATTTACAACGCTCTAAGGAGCAGTCTTCTAAGGGAACCCAGCCAGAGTCAGCGGGCAGGGTTTGTCGGTGATAAATTATGAGTAGATTTGCTTGTTTTTATCCTATCGAAGATAATCGTGGAGAATGACAGGGAGAGTTGCGAAAACGTCGTGGGTCCAATTGAGCGGGGTCTGGTAAGTAATGAGTATTGCTAGGATCTAATCTCTCATGCTCGGTCACTTATTAGAGGTTATTCTGGTCTTCACAGTGTAGAGGCTCTCTATTTTTAACTCTTATTGGATCCTGCTTTCAGTTTGGGCGAGTTATTCACACTTGTTCAGCACGCTTCGGCCCAACATTCCGCAGAGCACGTTGAAGGTTTGTTCTGGGTTTATGATCAAACGGAAAGTGGAAAATAGCTTCCTCAACTCCATATCATGTGGGGTAATGTATGCATGTGCGTATTGCGTTCACATCTACGAAATGTGTGATGAATAATGGCTGATTAAGTTATGCAAAGGAGATGTCCTAGCACGATGTAGATGTCAAATTTCATTGTAGTTGAGAATGGGGTGTTGGGCACGATATAACTTTAGGGAGCGTGTGTGAGTTTGAAGACGTATTCAAGACGTTGGCTGTCGAGTATGCATCCGTCAACTTGCGGCTATCCCGTATAATGACTGCCTTCATGCTGATCGACGTCGAGAACTCTGAAGTGGTTGGCGACGTGCGTTCCATGGGACCTTGACTTAAGGCAAATGAACTGTGATAATTATTGCTGATTTCCGGTGCCATAGAGTCGCTGCCGACAAATAAACAAGTGGTAAGCTGGGGGGTAGAGCCAGACCTTCTTCCTTGAGCCGGTGCTTGACTAGAGCTATCTGCCAATTGCTGCATGCTGATCACCACTCTGCATCCCTGTGAACAGACGCCGGTCAGAAGTGAACGGCGCGGTAAGCAGAAGACTCGGTCTGGACTCTGTCTCTGAGAAGAAGAAGGCTCACCAGCGATGGGAGCAAAGATAGCAACCATCTATGACCAACAATGCGTTACGTGTCGAAAGGTCAAATAGAAGAGAAGTGTATAGTGAGATCGACGGCATGAGAAAGAGAGAAAATAACGGAATGGCACATACGAGTATCCAATGTAGCCGTACATCGTGTTGATGCTGGCCAGGGCTGCCGAAATCACCACCCAGACCACTAATTTACAGTGTTCGAGAGGTGCAGTCATAAGTAATAAGCCAATGACACATGAGAAATCGAAACGAAAATAATAAAGTTGAGTTTCATTTGTGTTAGAGCAACGGATGGTGAAGCGTGAACAAATTAAAGGGGGGAGTTTTCCTCGTACACCCGAACCCGTTTAAACCGGTTTCTAATTGAAAGAGTATAACTCACCAATAACAACTACCAAAATGATATCATCCCTAACAAGCCTTGAGACAATGGGAATCGCTCCCCAGCCGTCTCGAAGTCCCGTGAAGAACTTGACAATTGTCAGACCGAGGACCAAAAGTTGGGGAAGAATAACTGAGGCGCTGTATATAGCATTCGGATGTATTAAAAGGAGATAGCATCGATTGCAGTTTTCGAGAGAACCGTACCCAAAAAGTGTGATATCGCGGGCTGTAATTGGTTTCATGCACATATTTCCAGTAGTAGTGGGCATGGTCAACTGTATAGCGCCTGGCATGGACCCTATTTCGGCCACTAGCAGGGTAATCATCGCAACAGCGACCCTTCGATCTTGACTGTATAGAGCATATACTTTTGAATACGTCAATTTCGAGCGATCAATTTGGTAGAACGATATCTCACCTCTCAGCATGAGAATGGCCTGAATGCACGCCATCAAGACACCCCCGCATACTACTTGAGTAGCATAAATCATACGGCATTCTTCAATCGAAAATCGACCGTCAACTACACTGAGGCATATACCCACTAGACGTCTAACATACAGATACGCATTGGCTCAGCTTAATACTATTTAAAGAACAGTTGGGAATTTACTGACGCTTGGGCCAAGAGTCCAAAGTACCTCGTAAGCAGGAAAACCCACTTTGTTGGTGATCTTTTACTTTGCCTACATATTCGTAAGCCTGGAATATCTGAAGGTAAGCAAGAAAAATAACATACGGCCAAATATATTGCACCTCATCTGAAAATGTTATGATGGTGTCCCAAATTAATAGCGCAAGAGCCCCAACTGTGCCAGTCACCAATCAGCCCAATGTAACGAGAATCAAAATGCCAGTACTCACCTCCGTTATACCTCAACTGTTGGATCTCCCCTATAATCCTTACTACTTCCGAGGGAGGTTGCTGTAACATGTCGCTTTTAAACGACTCTTTGGAAAAGGGTAGATTGATCAAATACGACTAAACGTATATGAGTACATGAAGGTTGTTGGTGAAGAGAGGATAAATAAAAGGAGACAAGAGACCAGGATGAAGCAGCTTAACAAATCCTGTCGGTTCCGGCTGCGAGACTGATAACGAATATGTTACCCATGGAGCTGGTGTAGGTAGCCTCCCATGGCGTGCAATTTTGGAACGCAACGCGCTAAGAGTAGAACCGTTTTCCGTCATTTTCCCGCACCTTCCCAAGAAACTGCTGGGTATTTTCGAGTTTATATCCAGATTGGCATAAAATATCACACAACCACCTATAGTGCTAAGTCTTAAGCTCGTCATGCGATCTTCAGCGGGTGCCGTGTGTGATTTTCAAAAAGGATATCGTACACGGTGTGAGACAGTGGGATGCGTAACATAGTGAAGTCCGGGCCTAAATATCGAATTATGCAACAATACAACAGCCTTTTCTTCAAGTTTAGTAAGTTGACTAGCGAACATAAGGCAGATTGTTAAAATTGCTAGCTGTAGTCACATTTTGTGGTCATTTCGGGTAAAAGATCTACATAGGGTAGGACTCACTCGTTCTTTAGGATGGATATTATATTCTTGAATGGATTATCTTGAGGCACCATTGCGTCCACGCCACCAGTCAAATGTTTGAAAAAGCAAAGCAAGCCTCAGCCTTCGGGCTGACCGACGTTCGTGTAAATGTACGGCTTGCGGTTCCGAAATTTCGTAATACCGCAGAGCCCCGGCGCAAAAACACGTTCTGTTGCCAAGATGATAATTAATATTAGTCAGCAGACAGGTGGCTTTTGTCTGGCTTTGGGCCGCGCAGTTGTTCTTGAGTCCGCTTTCCATGTCAGGTCTGGTCAATTCCTTTCACAGCCTTTCCCAGTTGGGCTCGGTGTGAATCCATATTTCCCCTGGTATGCCCACAAAGAATACATCCTGGCTTCTCTTCTGATACTATTACTGGTCTAGAAATCTAATTGAATCCATGAGGATATCGATCCACATCCTATGCAGGAATTCCTGAAGAATCGAGCATTTGAAACCAAAGCAATTAGCATTTCAGCACAGTGCCAAAACTTTTTGATTCCAACTAACAATCTGTACCTCGGTCTTAGGTGTGCTCTCCGAGCTGGATTGAGAGACGCCTCCTGTGCTTGGCTCGATATCCAACCTTGTTTTAACTCTTAATATTCTTGAGTAAGATGCCTCAAGTCCGCAATCCAGACTTCCGTCACTGAAACTCAAAAGTCAGGCATGTGTCTGTCAATCGATTTACGAACCCCAGTCCCACTTGTTGTCAACCACCCTAAAAATAGCCCTGATTCCGACAGTGTTTGGCAGTCTAAAAATGGTTCTCACAATCCATACATACGAGCATCGTTGGCGTATTTATGTCGTCGGCCAGACACCGGGGAATTTCTTCGAGATCGAAAACACTGCCTGCTGTTATCTTTGTGGTGCAAAGCGGGTCTACCAGAAATTTAGATCACCGCAAACTTGCCCAGCAAAAATTGGCGCCATATGTCCTTGTTTTTCGGCAAGCATCACAAGGAATAATTTGAGCCTCAAGGTCGTCACGTAATACAGAAGAGAGAGTATAAAGGCACTTGAAGATCGCTCTCTAAACAAGGCAATTTGTGCAGATGGGGTATAGAACACTTCAAAAAACGAATGAAGTCTGTACTTTACCATGCACCTCGGCCGGTAAATACGCCCTACAATTATTGCTCATCACTTACGCATCCGCGTGCCTCGTCATCTTTCGCCTTCTTGTACGCCGTCTCTCCGCTGGTAGTAAGTGGCGATATAGTCGCAGAAGAGATTTAGAACGAATAACTTTGGGTGGTGGACGCGCGCAATTTACATTTTCCAAGCAACTATTGGGATCACTTGACCCCTGAGATGCAAATGGATTTTCATCTATTGACCTCAATTCTGTCCTCCAGCTTTAAATTTGGCTTGGAGCCCGCGACGAAATCGTGGGACAATGATTGCAGCGGCTTATCTGGCAGAAGCCATCTGGCCTCATCTCCTCGCATAGATCTCGCATGTCATAGATTCTCGGTTGGATGTTCCTCTATGGCGAGCAGTCCGGTTCAATCGTGTGTTTCTAAATATTACGATCTGTTCAAAATGGTTGCACCTTGATACCCTCCGTCTCCCTATAAAACGGTTTGTCGTTGCTGCCATTCAAATCATCGACTTGCTGTCTCTTTCTGCCTCACAGATATATATTCCGCAATGGCGTCGAGAGCAAAATTTAGGGTTGCGATTTGGTCAGTTTGAATATTACCATGTTCCTGAGATGATAGTTAATATAGCATCGACAGCGGTGCAGGAATTGGTGGATTGACTACTGCAGGTATTTGATATAAATTTTGTTACAGGATGCTCATGAGCTCATCATGCTTGCTTCAGTTGCATTATCACGATATCCGGATATTGAAGTTCAAATTTACGAAGCCGCTGAGAAACTAGCAGAAATAGGCGCTGGCATTGGGCTTTGGGGTCGTGAGTAAAGTGACCAGGAATGAGACGTTAAAGCTGAAATTTTAACTAGGATCTTGGGAAATCATCCGAAAACTTGGCTTAGATGAGGACCTGGCTTGCTGCACAGAGACGAAGCCTTCTCAGGATCCCAGTAACTATTCCGGAAATTCACGTGTCAATTTTGTATCCTTAAATCGTCACTGCAGCTCCATCTTTTAGATATCGCAAAAGTGACAAACCAGAGGGCCTGGAATTCTACACACTTGTCACAAAAGGTGAAATTTTCTCCCTTGAAGCTACTTGAACTATCTCTTTAACATGATTTTTGTTTCAAGGAAAAATTCTGACGTTTCACCGACCCGATTTTCAGAATGTTCTTCTCAAGCATATCCCGTCATCGTATCGGATCCACTGCAGCAAACGACTTCGTTCATATACTCAGCGACAAGGCGGCCCAATTACTCTTCTCTTCGAAGATGGAACGCGGGCCTCTTGCGACGTGCTCCTTGGTGCGGACGGACTAAAGTCCGCGGTAAGGAGGTCTTTGCTGGGGGAAAAGGCCCTATGGGCCCAATCACAAAACAGATGGTCCGAGGCCGCTGATATAACGGCCATGATTGAACCTGTCTGGAGCGGTACAAATGCGTATCGTGCTCTCATACCAGCTGATCGATTGAAGTTGCGGAAACCCGACCATCGAGTCTTCACACAACCCACTCAGGTACGTCTGCTAATTTATATCACGTTCACACTGATTGACATTTAAGCAATGAATGGTAGTACTTGGGAAAGAATGGAGTACGTATGAACATTCTTGTCCTGGATTGGGAAGCTTGCTAACGCTAAGCAGTATATCATAGCCTATCCTATATCCCATGGGAAGATGATCAACTTTGTCGCATTCAAATCACAACATGACATGGAAGGCTCAAAGTTCAACGGGCCATGGGTTTGCGTTACCGACAAGGCGGAGTTTGCATCATGGTATCGAGATTGGGAACCCGAGGTTCAGGCGCTCGTGGATGTGAGTACTGTAGCTACCTCGTTCTTGCCAATACTCAAGGCTCTCATGTCGAAACAGTGCGTCGATAAACCATTACGCTGGGCTATACACGTCGTTAAGCCTCTGGGTTCGTACGTGTCTGGAAATGTAGCGATCCTTGGCGATGCTGTAAGCAATCATTTGAGCCTTCTTTGCAGAGTGATCGTGTTGCTAATGTGTAAATATACTAGGCTCATGCCGCGACTCCGCATCAAGGGTCTGGTGCAGGGCAAGCTATTGAGGTTTGTCCACCAGTTTTTATTCCCTCGACGGAGTCGGGCACTAAACTCCTCCACCAGGATGCATTTATTCTAGCAACTCTCTTAGGACATCCTCTTACAACCCGAGAAACACTTACAAGAGCCCTCGGAATCTATGATCACGTTCGCAGGCCATTTGCGCACAAGGTGTACCAAAAGTCAAGACTGAATGGCCAATATTTTACTCTAAATACACCGGAGATCGACTTTAACTCGGTACCTGATCATGAATTACTAGCGAAGCTCAGGATCCTCGGACAGGTTTTCACGAAGAACTGGGAGTGGGCTTGGACTACGTCATTAGGATCCTCCGTACAAGAGGCGTTACGGCTATTGGAATCTTCATGATAATAACTGCATCCTTCATTGTTCATGTTCCTTTGTTTTATGATTCCACACTGTTTCTGACAGTATGCCATATAGCTCTTATTGATGTTTTACTTACTTTTCACTTAGTTATTATGATCACGATGTATACCATTTATGATTTTTCCAATTGATTAACGTATTTTTTGCAAGGCACCCGCCGCAAAATTTCAGTCATACGTGTCCCCCGAGGTCAAAATGATATGGCGGACTACCAGGGTCGTCATTGCGTAAAGCCGCATCTTGCTGCTTCGGACGAGCTCGGTAAGATGGTTTCCGATTGGAGGAGTATTCCCTGATACCGTAGTAACGGCGACCGGAGCTGCAACGTGCCTATATACAAATCCGAGTATTCCGATTTTTTAGGATTTCGTCATGATCAACATTGCTTATAGGCTTTCTTGTTGTCATAGGGATGCGTGTGATGTTTTCCTCAGTTACGGTTGCATGCGCCATTAGGCGCTCGGCGGCTGGCCCGGTCTCACATGACCCTCATTTAGACAATCAGACTTAGTCGTGAATCCTGGTCCCTGGAAGAAGAGCAAACCGTAATAATCGGAGAGCTATTGACAGTGATAGAAGAAACTATTGACATCTTACATTGCATCATGCAGACTGCCAATGCGGATTAATTAACTCTATACGGCATTTTACTTAGTGACCTCCTTAACATAGCTAAAGGTACGCCACTAGGGAGATTGTACTTCTCAGGTAGCGGTAATGAGTGGAATTGCGACTTCTACGCGAGCGCAGTTAGATACCGTAAAGACAATCAACACTCTATCAATCGTTTATTGTCACCATCGGCGACTACACTGCTGGACAGCCACTCAGTACTTCAGTACTCAGTATTAACTTGGAGTCGACAAAGAAGCGGCAAAAGCGGATGTCTGCATCAGAATACCGAATCCCCCAATGTTTAAATGAGCTGCCGATGTATTATACTTTGACTTAGGTAAGATGGAGGCTCACGTAGAAGGATGATGATAAATTACTGCCAAGTTCCGATCTCTTGTTTTCTTCAATCCTGAGTGGATTCTAGAAAAAACAAGTGACCACCAGAAAATAAAGACAGAATTAAGTAGTATAAAGTGTCAAAACTCGATTAATTACATTTATTAGGAAGCATTTATTTTAGTTCTTTTCTTTGGCGAAATCCCGAATGAAACGGTCGGATTTAGCTGACATCCTCGCGCGACGCGACGCGTTCATCATGTGATCAAGTGATTTTGATTCCAAAATTTACACGGTCACGCTTTGATGCGTAAGAGTTGGGTTCAATTCCCTTCGTGCGTGGATTGTATCCTGACACACTCCCCCTTTACGGTTCCTTCAGGTTTACGAGGTGTTGTTCTAAAAGAAACCACGCGGTTGAAATGGGAAAAAACAAGCGGAAAGGAGGGCTCACTGGTGTGTCCAGATTCCTTTTCCAGTCGATGAAAGCAGATGAAGGCAGTGAGGGCTCTCAAGCTCTGGAGAAAGCGAAGGAGAGTACCGCCGAGAAGGCAGACGATCATCCTGCGAAAAAGAGGAAAATGAATGATGGGTCATCATATGCGGAAAATGTCGACGATACCAAGACTCGCTGGGTCGAGAAGTACGACGCGACAGGTCTCGTACCACATTATACTGAGGCATCCCAAGTCCCCCAACATCTTCAAAAATGTGTGTATCCCTACGATCTTTTTCATGTATACATTAAACAAATTGTAAACATATCTCAGATTTCTCGCAAAGAGAGCGTTTTTTCTCGTTATATTCAACCGCCCCTGGCTGCTTGCTTGATGAAGAAGGCTGGTATAGTGTCACGCCAGAGCTATTGGCGGATCAGATTGCGGAAAGATGTAGATGCGATACAATACTAGATGCATTCTGTGGGGTAGGAGGAAACGCTATTGCTTTTGCAAAAACGTGCCAAAGGGGTAAGTACTGCTGATATCTTCTGGCAACACTCTAACTACGTATATCGCCCAGTTGTTGCTCTCGACACGTCGCCGACCCGTTTGGCTCTAGCAAGACACAACGCCCAAATCTATGGTGTCGCTGATCGGATCGAATTCGTTCTAACAGACTACATCTCCTTTGTCAGATCGCAGATGACTCTCCCGTCTCATTCTAATCCAGAAAGCGATGACCATCAGGAACGCCGAAAATTTGACGTTGTCTTTCTGAGCCCCCCATGGGGCGGTCCATCGTACCTTTCTGGATCGACGGACGATGTCTCTGCTCTGGATAATGACAAAGATATCGCTTCTTCACAGGCTCCCGAACACCCATCCTATTCTCTTTCTTCTATCCGACCTATACACGGGACTGAACTGTTCGATCTCACAAGAAAAATCACGAAAAATGTCGCTTATTACCTACCCAGAAATACGCGTCTAGAGGAAATCAGTGAATTGCTTTCGCAGGAGAGGAAACGATCATCTGGTCAATCACTCAAGCAAAAAAATAACCCAGCTGTGCAGTCGGCGCCGCCTGTGGAAGAGAAAGTGGAAGTTGAGGAGGAATGGATGGGCAATAAGCTGAAAGCGTTGACTTGCTATTTTGGAGGGTTGGTTTCTGGTCAGGAAGGTATGTTCTGAAGAATATTCATGATACCTTTTTTTCCTGCTTGACCATCGGCGGCCGCGAAATGTTGGATATTCAACCTCTTGATTCATTTTGGGGATTTTCTGTACGAACAACAAATGTGAAGCATCTCGGGGATGGAGCCTCTTTTTATGTCTTCATAAAACCTGGCCATAAGTTGTTTTCCAGGCTCTGGCCAACTATCGGTGGTTGTTGAAAGAATGCTGGATAAATGTGGATCAATCTTGCCGACGAGAAGAACATATACTTGACACTCCGTATTTTTGAACTAGGTTGTACACATTCACTTCAATCACTGCGCAATGCCGGGGAGCAAAACTGTTCGCCTTTTCTTAGCCGCGACATACTTATCTGTTCATTTCTCCGGCGGTGCGTCGTGGACATGAGAAGTCTTTTCCTCATCGCTTTCAGTATCGGTTGAGGCGTATCCGCTTATTCTATCCTTTTGTCTAAAGGGTTCCCGCCCCTTTCAGCATCTTCGTTGTCGTGCATTGGTAAGGTGTTAGGCATTCATTTTGCTTATCCAAGAGACACCATTCATTTCATCAGCGGCACTATTGCGTCACACCAATAGGTTATAGTGTGCTACTATTCAGCTCAAAAATCGCTACATGCGACACCTGGAGCTTAGGAGGCTCAACCGATGACATCCATGAAAGTAACTTTGTGCCGATCTGTATCACTTTTCCTAGACTTTTTGATTATTTCCTGTCACTTTCTCACTCCCGCTTTTCATTTTTCGGACTCAAGAGCCCGTCTATTCAGCACAATGTCTCTGCCTGGCGCCATACAACGGTTAATGACCACCCATTCTGACTAACATTGTTGACGAACGAATCCAATCCCTCAAAGTCAAAAGGTATTTAAGAAAGCTAGCTTAGAACAGTCGTTGTCATCAACGCCAACGAACAGTCTATCAAGCTCTCTAAGCCTCTCTAAGCCATTTAGCAACCTTTCAGCATGCACATTCAGACACTAACAATGAAGTTTACCAAGTTCTCTACCTTTGCCTCTGTGCTCGTTCTCGGTTTGGTATCCAGCGTCTCTGGAGCCGCTTTGGACGTCTTCGTTCCTCCCATCACCAAACCTGTAGCAGGGGAGATATGGACCTCTGGCCAGCAGCAACTTGTCACTTGGTATGTGGTTGTTGATTTTCTGCGGGTAGACGGCTAGAACTTGTACGATGTTGATGTGTTCTCCATCACAGGGATGTTTCCAATGCTCCTGCCACCATCACGAACAAAGTTGGACTTGTGAAGCTCCGCAAAGACGACTTGACTACACCTTGTACGTTCAGAGAATTGGCTATTATTAAAGTTACTGTGCTGATTTGTAATTTGAACTTTTGAAGTGATCCTTGCTGAGAATTTCAATATCCTGGATGGACAAATTGAAGTTACTGTGCCATTGGTGGTTGAAGGAAGCGACTATGAACTTCTCCGTGAGCATTGATATTCCAAATTTATTTCTGAAGTAGTGTTTATTGGCTGAGTGCTGACTCTTGCAATAAAGTGTTTGGAGACTCTGGAAATTTCTCCCCCAAGTTCACGATCACTGGCTCCGGTGTTCAATTTTAACTTGGGTGCTTGCTTCAAATCTTCAGACTTTGATAATAGTTTGACCTCGTCTACGGTGTTGATAGTGAATCGGGTTCTATAGTTAGGCATCCTGTAGTTTGCCTCAGTGAATGATATTCTGACGTCTATCCTATTCGCGTGTTTCTTGTTGAACCCTCTTAGATTGAAAAGAATTTTTCCAAAAAAAATATATATTTCCTTTTCTTACTCTTAAGAATTCACAGTATGATATTCCTGCGGGTCTGATATCATATATGGTAGCTGTTGAGCTGTCCTCTCAGTTGCCAAGCAGATTTGGGCGCCTGTTTGGTGTGTATATATCAATTTTTCAGTCATGGGGTATGAGCGTCACAGTACAGGATCGCCTATAGACAGATAAATTAATACATATTGGGACTTTTTTTCTGTATCTTGAGGTCATCATATTACCCCAGACTTCCAACACGTTGCGAAAAAGACGACAAATTTGAATAACATAGTGGTTTTGGTCTTGAAGCCAATATGAGGCTGGGATTGACTACCTGAAATCTTGAAGATGTCACCATGCATTTACCAATGACGCCTATATGTCTACAGAGATTTATCACACCTCTATTCCTTATTCAATTGTCAAATCAACCCCATCCCCCCTATAATTGTCCAAAGATGGATGACGGCATCCGCCGGCGGCTCCTAGTCGGGCAAGTCGGGAACTTCACAAGCTTGCGTGCGCCTCCCCTAGCTCTGCCTCGCCTCATTATCACAAATTTCTTGTCGAGTTTATCCAGAATTTTCCAAAGTCGATACTGTACAGTCGTCCGTAAGCTACTCGGAATCCATCGCTGTTTCAGCGGAATATTCACACCGTGGTTCGTATGGCAGTAGGAAAGTTCAAACCCGGATTACTCAGACGTCGGTGAAAGTCTCTGGCTAGACTGAGCAATGTTGCGCCATCGGAGGGCTACGCGCCTATACCAGCACCGTGAAGAGCCCAGCTCTGTCTTCTCTGCGCTTCATGACGGCCAAATCTTGCCGTCACAGCCATTCACTGCCAATTCTGCGGATCTTCTTATTGACGCCTGTCTTCTCGGATCTCGGCCAAACTCAGCTTTCTCTCCTCAGCCACTGCATTTTGAATCTGCGTCAGCACCGTGTTGCCCACAAATCTGCTAGCCTAGCGCAAAGGTTGTACATTCTCTGATCGATCTAACAAGTTTCAAAGCTTTCATGAGTAAGAAGCCAGATCTTTTACTGACACTTACCGCCTTTTATCTTTGAATTTCGAGCAGATTCGCAGCTTCCACGCGGATCGTTCTGGAAGTTTCGCCCTTTACTGCACTTTTTAGATTGACGCAGACAAATGATCCACAAGGAACCGATGCTTATGGCCTTCTTGATGCTCTCGACGGCGGGGTCTACCTTTTGCAGGTTATGAAAGTAATACGGAGAACGTTTCACCCGATAGCTTACGGCTTAACAAGCGACGAGGCTGTCTTTTCTTAGAATTTGTTGCACGTCGAGGAGCCCGATTCGCCGAGACCGGGGCCCATTGCACAGATCTTAACGGAGGAAGGACGCCGACTGCGCCTATGTATAGGTTGACGTATATTTCGTATATATAGGGGCGATCGTCCTCTCTGTGTTTCCCATCTTCAAAAGCTTCAAGCTTTACGAGCTCTAATCTTCACTACTCTTATCGTTTACGACCCATCTAATATCTTAATTCCCTTCCTCACAATGAAATTCACGAGCCTCACGACCGCCGCCTCTCTTCTCCTCGTCGCCTTCACTTCTGGCGTCTCTGCATTGCCAGCTAACACTCTCGAGCAACGCGACGTTTTCGTTCCTCCCATTGTGGAACCTCATGCAGGTGCTGTTTGGACTTCAGGCCAGCGCCGCCTTGTTACCTGGTGAGTAGAGTCAATACCTTGAAAAGTCCCATTTTCGAATCTCATCTTTCGATCTTTAGGGATATCTCTGACCGCCCAGTCAACATCACCAACAAGATTGGCCGCATCATGCTTCGCAGAGATGACCTCACAACACCTTGTTAGTCTGTTTCTAATCTCCCCCGCAAACTAGCACTAAACCCCATTTCTCAGTGATCCTTGCTCAGAACTTCGACATTCTCCAGGGCAAGATTCAGGTCACCGTCCCTCTTGTAGTTGAAGGAGATTATCAGCTCGTCTGTAAGTAATCCTTGTGATATCGCTTCCAAGAAGCCCTCGCTTACACGAATGAATTGGCATAGTATTCGGCGATTCTGGAAACTTCTCGCCTACCTTCAAGATTAAGGGCTCCGGTGTCCAGTTTTGATTTAGGAGCATAAAGCTCCATTGGACTTTGAACGGACTTTAACGAAATGACACTAATGGACCCTTAACATGTCAATGTACCCTTAATTCGTTGTATCATTTGACCCACTTCTATCTTCGCCATTCTTGCATTTTTGGACGATTGTACATACAACCCATCTCACGAACACCTTCGATATTGCACATTTACATATTCTGTTTGTAAAACAATTTACTTCGTTCAATACACTTTGGGCTTTCGTCAGGGCGTTCTGACGTTACTTTACGGAATAGACATCAAGAATCAAGACGATACCGCGAGCCTCTAGCCTCAAGGCTTCAAGCCTCAAAGATCTCTTTCAGGACAGCAATAATCTTGTGAACCTCCTCTACGGTGTTGTAATGAACGAGAGAGATCCGAACAACTCCATCGTTTGTATCCAGTTTGGGTGATAATTCATCAATTAGGGTGTGCGCATAAAAATGGCCATATCGAATGCCAATCTGCACCATCATATGATCATGTCAGATTTATCAAACGAATAAAGAATCAAACAAAAACCACTCACTCCACCCTTCTTATCAAATACTCCAACAATTGTTTTGCTCTTAATGGGCCTCTGACCGACCACGACGAAACTGATGGTAGGTACCCTGTCCAGGTTAACGGTCTCCTCACCAACTACGCGAACACCGCGTTCCCGTTGAACTGGGTCCGTGAGGAACGAGAGTAGAGGTTCGATCAAGGTTTGCTCATGGGCTGCAATTGCCTTGAACGATTCTTTGAGGTCGTTGTGGGGCGTCAAGGAAAGCAGGTACGGAATGACGCCCGTAGCTCCGTATACAATTTCATATCCTGGACCTCCTGGCTGAAGCTTGTATGCCACCTTGTCTGCCTTGATGAAGTGGTGCACGATTGATGATATAGAGTGTTCAAGCACAGAAGCGCGTACATACATGCCGGAGATGTGAGGTCCGTATACCTAAAATTAGAAACAGGATGATCATTAAACCTAGTTCTCATCGACGAAGTGCTGCTGTCCAAGAGTTGCAGGTGTCGACTATCTCACCTTGTAGAAGGAGAATGTACAGAAGTCCACGTCCCAATCCTGCACGTCGATCAATCGATGGGGCGCATAAGCGACACAGTCGACAGATATCTCCACTTTCTCTGAGCCTTTCCGTTTGGCTTCTTCCCGGATGGCTTTGACGACTTCTTTCACGGGCACTATAGATCCAAGAACGTTTGAACAAGCAGTGATGGCAACAATACGTGTCTTGGAAGTGATGAGAGGAAGGAGCTCCTCGATCTTGAGTTTGACGGAATAGGGGTTATCGGGGATGGTTGGGGTTGGGCGCCAGTGTTTGATGACAGCATCCTTGCGTATGGCCAATTTTTTCCAGGGACCAACATTCGCTGGCGGAGGAAGCGTCAGCCTGTAGATGACGAATATACGCAGATGTGAGTCATGCCTTACCTTCATGCTCCCCTGTGATAATGAATTCATCTCCAGGATGAATGTCCTTTTCCAAACCCCGTGCAAGGTTCTCCAGATTCAGAGTAGAGCTGCTGCCAAATACGACTTCATCCGGGTATCGAGCGTTAAAAAGTTTCGCGGCCTCGCGTGGCCCATCTACCAAGACACGCGTAGTGCTTTTCACGCCAAACGAGTAATCAGCTCCGAGTTGGACATTTGTGTTTAGGAGGTAATCGCTAATCATGTCAACGACTTCCTTTGCTGCCTGAGATCCTCCTGCATTGTCGGCAAAGATGAAGCCAGACGAGAGAATTGGGAAATGAGATCGCGCTTTTTCGACGTCCAATGTAGCCATACTGAGAGCGATTGTTGGGAAAAAGATCTGCAGAAAGAGATAGCTGTGTGAGTCTTATACAGTCTCCGGCACGATGGAGATAGCGCACCCTATCCGATGGCGACAGTCCAATAAAAACATCATGTGCTCGATAGCTGCTTGGTTGGTAGGAAATTTGTGCTATACATGGATCGCATAGATTGCGACATGGCACTGATCCTGAGATAATGACAAACTAGCTTCATCAATTGGCCTGCGAATGGTCCTTTACAGCGTCTTGAACAGAGTATCTGTCTCATTGTAGTGGTGAGGTGCGTTGAGGTTGGTGAACGTTTGGTCATGAGTGCATACCCCTGTCGGAGTTCAAAACTGTTTAGTTTGTTTTCGCGCGTCTCTCCCTGACTCCTCCGAACACTATTATCCTCCCAACTCACCTTGCTGATCTATGATATTCTTCTCTTTAACCATGGAAAGCTCACTGAGTATGGTGAACTTCTTGAACTAGATAAGTGTAGGTTTTCACAATAATTAATTGCTTGTATGACCGCTCAGTTAATGTACTGCCCGTAGGCTACGCCATGAACATTCAGAATATTCTACGATGACTTTTTGTCTATCCCCTCGCGCATTAACCATTCACTTCTCAGTGGCCCAACCTCACCTATATATCGATGTAACTGCCAGCCCTGTGCAATCTTGAATGCCCGGTGTTCTGTGCCAGCGGAACCTTATAACGACGAGAAGGAGCAGAATGACTAGTAGGACTGATTAATGGATCCAAAATGATGATGCGGATGGTGTTAAACAAACCATTGTGTGTATATATGCATACTCAAAAGGCTGTTTTGCTAACTCTGTCAATATTCACGCTTCAGATATTTATTCCTCGAGCAGATCACTGCCTGCCGACTCTAACTCGATCTGTGATATAGTCTCTGGATGGTTGGCTATAGGTCTTCCGAAGATTTTGACTCTGTGAATGAAGCTGGATATATGCTAAAGAGAATCGACATATATACACGCCATCTTTTGTTGCATTGATGCCAATAGGTGCGAATATAATCTAATTTCATATACCTTTACAGTTGCATTGCTTTCAACCCGTTTGGTCTGAATTTCGACTGGCCAAGGGCTTGCTTGCTTCACCCCTTATCGTGTTCGACCCCTATGGATTCTACGCTTGATCGATATGTATGTCGGCTCAACGGGTCACGATCTATCACCAGACGATCGAAGAGATTTTGTTGGAGTCTACCGAAGGCACCGTTTCTGCAGCATATTTTCCCTCGCCAGTTCAGAGATTTGGACACAATTTTTCGGTATTCATTATCTCACCTTCTTTGTATGAACCGAAAAGGTTGTGGCGTATGTTTTTGAACTGCTTTCATATGTTGTGATATGTTTTGACAATTTTAGATTTTCGATCATGTCCACGGGTCAAATATGGAATCTCAAACTCCGTTTATGGCTGGATTACTTTCCACCACCTCGATTTAGAAATTTAATGGAGCCCGGTGACGCCTGCCTGAACCGCCAGCGTATAAATTCTTGTATACCTACCTGTAGCTCTCTCACCAAGACTTCTACCATCAAGTGTATCTCAGCAACAACAACCAGCTTCAAAAAGCTCTCAAACCGCCAAATAGTCTTTTTTTTTCTTATATCGTTTCTATTCAAATATGACCATCAAAATACCTATCGACTACGTCAAGGAGACCTTCCTCAATCGGTTCTCCATCGCGAAACCCGCCCTCGACCTCCTTTCGGAACGCTTGGACGACGCTCGTGCTTTTGGTCGTGGTGCCTCTGTCTTCATCCCCGCCGAACAGCGGACCTCAATTCCCGACCTCGTCGAGCGCCATGGTCGCCTTGAGACTGCCGTACTGTGTGCTACCGTTGAGCATATAGCTTGTGCTATCCTGTTACGCAATTATGGCGTACGTGGTGCTATTTCCCGCACACTCCCCGTCATCAGCACTCGCGCACAGAAGACCTTCGACAGCGCGTGTGACTTCCTCATTGGGAGGGCCCACACTCTTGTTGTCGCTGCTGTAAAGGCTTTAGACGGCAAGCTTGAGGACGCGTCATCTTCTTCAGTTGTCCTTCATGCTGGTGTCCATATCGCCGACACCGGGATGCGAAAGGTCTTTGGCGAGCATTATGTCGAGGACTCCATGGAGTATGTCAAGGCTCTTCCTGCTCGCGCGGGGGAGTACTCCAAGGCCAAAGCTGTCGAAGTGTACATCCCATGCAAGTTAAGGGCTGAGAGGATGAGAGAAGAATCGCGTCTTGGATTTATTCTCTTTGAGGGCGCGGTACGGTCTTCGTTCTTCGGTGTCATGGGTATCTCAGCTTTCTTCGCCTTCACTCACGTCTACGCGATTTCTGCGGACGACGTCGAGGAGGAAAAGATGGTCTCGCCAAAGCCTTCTCCTATTTCTCATGCCTCCCCTGATGCCCTAGCTATCGCTCCATACCGAGATTGGCGTCGCTCTGGTGTCCTCTTCGTTGTCTCTCCTTTGCCCGCCACGCCCAGTACAGAAGCATCCTTCTTCAGCGATATCAACGACAGTCGTCGTTATGGAGTGGACCTTGAAGACAACAGCGTCGTGCTGTCCTTGACATCTACGTCTCTGAGCCATTCTGACCATGGTACGCCCCACCCTTTTGGTCCGGATGCTTGTGATATTGACGTTCAGCCCGAAGTTGGGACGGAGAATGCGGCTGTAGTGGAGGATATGGGCTGCTTCGACTCTTTGGAAGATGGGCACGAGGATGTGTGTGGAGTCCGAGATATCGATGACATCGAGTTTGAGAAGGAAGGGGCAGACGACGAGGGTGAGGAGGACAGGTTCGCTTTCGAGGATAGGGTGACGGCCAGATATGTTGAAGATCTATCCGCTTCACTGGATGTTGGCGAAGTGGTTCAATCTCAGGATGGAAGGAGGGTTAAGACGGAAGCCGAGATTGGGATCGAATGTGCGAGGTTTATGGCCGCTATCACAGCAGCCATCAACAATTTGGAAGCTGAGTGCGAGGGCGATGATATGGCATGGGTTGGGGGCTTAGAGAATGTTAGCATGGAGTCCATCGACATCGATCTTGCTGCTACGGATGTGGTCCAGGTGGATGAGTATGGTTCAGAAGGATTGACCAGGAGAGATGGAGGCACTGGCATCAGGGTTCTTCCTTGTGTATCCAGCCGGCGAACTGCGCGTACTGTCGATAATTTGTCCAGAACCCAGCTCGCTAGCCGATCACAACCCACCCAAGTTACCCGCCATGATGCAAATGAGCCGACCTTCCAATTTGACGCTCAGAGTCACGTCTACCCTTCAATCTCCGCCTTCACTACCTCCTCCGACAACATCGATTCCCCGACCAACGATTACTCCTCAGCCAGCAGCAACAACGATGCGATTAGCACCCCCAATGCCACCAACATCACAGTCACCGCTACCATCATCATCGCCAGCACCGACGACGCCAACCTAAGTAGCGACACCGCCATTTACGATACCGATAGCTTCCCCGCCATCGATTACAACGTCTTTTCATCTACCTCTGTCAACAACGAGACCCACGATAACCCCGCTGCCATAGTCAACCACGCCAGCTCCTCGACATCAGCTTTCAAGTCATCTTTACTACCTTCCTCAATACTCGAAACCATCGACGAGATTGACGAAGACGAATGGAATGCCCAGGAAGTATCCAGATTAAATGTATCTGTAAGCATCTCTTCACAATCTTTTCTTTCCTGCCCACATTCTGATTTTTTGACGCCAATGACTAGGAGGTCGTTCACTTCGAGGTACGCATACATCTTTATCGTGTTGCAGTCAGTTCTTAACCTTATTTACAGGGTCACTCGTCTCCTTCGGTCGATAAGGACCGCAATGGGGACGAGGAACATCCCATCGCGGTCCCCGCCACCGAAACGGCCAACAAGGCACGATTATTATATCACTCTTTTTTTGTTTTTCTTGCTAACCATCGTTTATTTTGCACCACAGGTTTTTGTCTCGGGAGCCGACGAGTGCGAGGGACGGACCAGAAGACAGAAAGTCTTCAAGATGATCGTACGTTTTTTTTTCGTGTGCCTAACTTACTTCAACTTATCATTTTCTCATTACAGGATTGGGCTACCGACGTTGAAGCGAGCTTCTCGCCGCTTCAAGTCGGTCAAAGCCAAATCGAGGCGAGTTTTTATTCTTTTTCACTCACATTTATTACAATGCTTACATTCTTTTTAGGTTGACTTCATCCATGCCGCCCTCTTGGGTGGCATATATGGTGAGGATATAGGCCAAACAATGGTAAGTTTGTTCTCATCTTTGGTTACTTCTGTTTCTAACCATTTGTTTTTTAGGTCTATAAAACACCATCTAGCACCACTTGCAGACTGGTGGAGGTATGTGCTTGGCTTTTCTCTAGCATTCACTCAACTCATTTTTTTCTATAATTAGGAAGACGCAGATAGCCCCTTTGGGGCATCTGCTTCTATAGGAAGCTACGAGGAAGTTGCCGAGGTAAGCATCTTGAAATAGTCTATTTCGTTATCTGACTCATTTTGCTTATTTTTTTTCAGCGCATGGACTATCGTGAGGCTCTATGCTTCACGGTGTCCATGCCGTGCCTCGTGCCCGAGGCAAGTTCAGCCTCAGTCAGAGAGGCGCTCGTTTTGAACACGAGCGTCTCTTTTGACTGCAGACTGAATTTGGCAATGGGGCCATGGTCGGGTGGAGAAGACACCATGAAAGTAAGTCTTTTTCCTCTTTTACATGCTTAATCAAGTTCTAATAATATTCTATTAGATGTTGGCGGGGTGCCATAGTAATGGCCCGGCAGTAGAGAGTGGAGCCATGGAGGTTAAAGTGAGTTTTGTTTTAACTTTATTGTTGATCCTTTCTAACATCCGCTTTCTAGCCCTCCAAACTCTTTTCTCACGGCGAACGCCGCATCAACGGACTCGGAGAATGCCACGCCCAAGCCCGCGTATTGGGAACCAGCACGCCAGACCACTCCGGTGGTTATCCAGAGGCCGCAGGCACCGCGCAGCCGTACGGTCACAACGACGGGGCGGCGCGCAAGGCACCAGGCGCACAAGAGCACAAGGGCAAGGTAAATATTCACCCACAGTCTACATGCAAGCCCGTGCTTGTAATTTTCTTTTTTTACTTTCTTTTTTTAGTTTTTATTTTTATTTTTTTGGTTTCTTTATTTCTTTTTTAATCATGTGTTCGCCTCTTTATCACCTTAGATAGTTTAAATAGTACCCCATTTATTTGTATGTATATATCATAATAAAACCATATTATTGTCTTGAAAATTGTGTGAAAGTCCAATAAGTTATTCTGAAATAAGGCTAAGTATGAACTTTGCATAAAAAAACTCCCATCAGGGCCAAACTGGAGCCAAACAAATGATTTTGCCTCTCTTCTCTTTTTCTTCTTCATGTTACCTCAATCACTCTCTTTTGTGTCCACACCTATTGACTTTGAGATGTTGAGCTTGCCTATTGAAACTGTGCTTTTCACAAGCCACTAAACATCATCACAATTTCAATGGATTAGGACCTAGGAGCTCAAGCTAAAAATGACCTTTGATAAAGGCTCTGCGTTAAAATGTTTGCTACCAAATCCTCATAAGCAGATAACACAGTTTACATCAAAGGTATGCCGCTCTTGTTAAAATTTGGTTTAGTGCAACTCATTTTTGAACGTGTATCTTTCTTAGTCATAATTCGTGGATAATTTAGTGACAAAGAATACGGAGACAAACGATCCGTAGCTCGTTATGATTGGCCAAACGTTGCTAGAGACAGCGGCATGGAATGAGGTGTGCATTGCCTTCCTGCAACGTCAACATGCCGGCCAAGTTCTTTCATCGGGTGCTGACTAACCCACTGTTTATGTTCAGAGCAATTATGCATCCTTCGATACTGAAAAGCGGCCGAGAGTATGGAGGGGAAAGCGTATAAAAATACAGTTCTGGGGTACGTGAAGATGATTCAGGAGTTACCGTGATGTCAATCGAACTCGAAGAAAGACTTTTTATCGGCGGAAAGGTACGTCACGTATCTCACCTCACTGTGCAGTGGACGCTTACTTTGAATATCAGTTTACCGAAGGGAATGGCAAACGAATCGTCGTAGTTAATCCAGCTACAAAGCAAGAAATAGCATCTGTGCACGTTGCAGGTGAAAAAGAGGTCGACGCAGCGGTTGATGCAGCCGAGAAAGCCTGGCCTGCATGGGCGAACGGTGATCCCGCTCTACGCGCAAAGGTGTTGCATAAATTAGGTGACCTCGTCGACGAACACGCCGACCGTCTCGGGACTGTACAAACCATGGAGATGGGGAAACCAGTTGTCCAATCGATGTAAGTCTTTTTCAGAGCCACGGCCAGCAGTGATAACTATCTGCGATTTCTGATAGTCATATTACAGCGGCGAAGTCCATTATGTTGCTTATCTCTTCCGATATTTCGCCGGCATAGCGTGAGTTTGTTGAGCAAGTAGAATTTTATTGCGACTTACGTGCATACCTCCAGTGACAAAGTCCACGGCAAGACCAGCCTCAATGTTCCAGGGTTTCTTGGAATGGAAATTAGGCAGCCTTATGGCGTTACGGCTGGTATCATTCCATGGTAAGTTCGTCGATAATTGTGCATATATTCAGTGGTTCTCATCGATATATACTAGGAATGGTCCTCTAGCTACATTGGCGTGGAAAGTTGCTCCTGCACGTATGTTGACTCAGTGTCCGGAAGAGACTCTTCAATAGCTAAATTGGTGTGATAGTCGCCACCGGAAACGCAAGCATCATCAAGACGAGCGAGAAGTCTCCCCTCAGTGCACTTTTGTTTGCCGCTTTGGCTAAAGACGCTGGGTACGCACGATTGCACATCTGCTTGCCTCTGTGCCTTTCTCATGATTTAGATAGCATCCCAGATGGAATTCTTAGCATACTTAGCGGGGCGCGCGAGACAGGAGAGTTAATAGTATCTCACATGCGGATTCGTAAAATATCCTTTACAGGATCCACAGCAACAGGGAAAGCCGTTGCCCGTGCTGCTGCTACATCCAACCTCAAGACAGTCACCCTCGAACTTGGGGGTAAAAGTCCTGTCATTGTTTTCGATGACTGCGATCTCGAGGACGCGGTATCCAGAGTGCATGGTGGCTTCACCCAGAACTCGGGTCAAATGTGCGCGGCTGCGACCAGGATATACGTGCAAGACACTATTTTCGACTCTTTCTCTGAGAAATTGATCGCTGCTGCTAAAACGCTGAAAGTCGGTGACCCAACTGACTCGACGTCCTGGTCGGGGCCGCAGGTGGATTCTATCCAGGTTGTGTCCAATCATTTTTCGAAGATAATCAAGTTACTAAAATTTATACAGCATAATCGCGTTATTCAATACATTGAAACAGGAAAAACGGAAGGGGGAAGTGTTCTAATTGGTGGCGTTCCTGGCGATGAAAAGGTTGGTTTTTCTCACGAGTTAAAGCGACTCACTAACCAATGCATTACACATACATAGGGGTATTATGTGAAACCCACGATATTCGTCAATGTCGATGAAGACGCTACAATTAGCAAAGAGGAAATCTTCGGACCAGTTGGCGTTCTTCATAAATTTATAACAGAAGAGGAGGCTTTAAAGAGGTATGCTATCTTGAAGTTAAATGAAATCCTTTTAATCACGAATTTTGTAGGGCAAATAATAGCGAATATGGGCTGGCTGCATAGTGAGTACTAATTGTACTAAATAGTAGAAATACACAAATGTAACTGAATGCTTGCGATATTAGTGTTTTTACCAAGGACATCTCCAGGGCGGTCCGCTTCGTAAAAGGTCTTGAAAGCGGACAGGTTGGAGTTAATACCGTCGCCATGGCACACCCAAACCTTGCTTACGGTGGATGGAAAGGGTCTGGAGTCGGACGTGAGCTAGGTGATTATGGTCAGTTTATGTCAATCATATCAAAAGCGTTCATTATGATAATCTTTTGCTTCACTTTTCTGTTAGCTATCGAAGCATATACAGAGGTCAAGACTATTTTCATTCGATGAGTTTTAGCATAGGTCGCAGGCGCTGGATCGGATTACATTCTAGAAACAGTGCACTCGTTCTGTTGTCTTCAAAAAATTTAATTCTTGTCAATGACTTCTCTTATCGTTTTACGCACTGCGTCTGCTAAGAATCTGGTTACTCTCACAGGCATGATTCCATCAATTTTTTTACAGCATCTTGACGCAGCTTTCAATGTTCCCCAACACGTCCAGCATTTCGTGATGAGCTTAGAAGTTTAGTTTTTGTGATAAGAAAATCAAAATGATTCCACGTAATAGGCTCGGGCCCGAGCTTGATACATGCTGCTTCGACGTCCATTTCGGTGACGGACGAAGCCATTCTTTTGAACTTGACATGACATATCATTTCCTTTCCTCTCAACGCAGACCTAAGAGCCTGAAAATTGAACCTAAATGCAATTTCGGACTTGGTGAGATTTGTTTGCAAGTAAGTTCGTGGTGATGTTTGATCCTGCTATTCTACAGTACGGAGTTTTCTCGTGCACATGCCAATGAGAATAGATCGCGATTACATACTGTCACTTCGGTCAGAAATCCAGAATATAGTGTGTTTTGATTTATTCTAATGGCTAGTACTATTTAGTGATCAACATGTAAAGCAATGTCAAGGTTGTGTGAAGGTCGCTCAGACTTCATTATAACAGTCAACCGGTTGAAAGAAACCCGGAATAGCCGACTGTTTGCACCTGCTTACGCGTTGAACACGAACGTCGGTAATCTTTTCCACGACCCTCATCGCAATCTCTTCCATATCTCAACGGTGGATTCTCAATATCCGCCTTTTACAGAGCTGCTGTACTAAAATGCCGGACATCACCATTCTATTAAAGGATCTCTCTACGAGGACGGTGTAAGATCGCTTGCTAAGCGAATTGGCGACACAGAAATACTCGGATACAGACGGAATTCGAAGCTACGTCTTAATAAGCAAGTTTTTGTTGGGAGACGGGAACTGTAGGAGTGAATCTCTTTTCTCATTGTCATACCCACTGACTTGCTCCCGGTTGCTTTGGGTACTCGCATTGCTCCACATGATAATTCATTTATCCATGAAGTAACGCTTCTGAATCTTTCCGACGAACAAGACCTTATTATATGTTAAAATCTGCCCCCTCAAAGTGAAAAATGGAATCACATTGGGAAACTTGCTTCGGTGTCGGGTACTATTCTGGGCCATCGCATACACGTTCCATGCCGAGGTCCCCTCTTTACGTCCATGTGAGGCGTGACATTGGTGGGCAAGGTTTCTATAAGAAGGGGCCTTTCAAGAGGACAGTCGAATTCATCGATAAGAACTGAATTTTACCCCACCATGTCAATTCAACTCGAAGAACGCCTATTTATTGCTGGAAAGGTTCGTCTATACCTCTCGTTTTCCTTACTCTTAATGATAACCGTGTTGTAGTTTGTCGAGGGTAATGGCGAACGCATCGACGTAATCAATCCCGCCAACAAAGAGAAGTTAGCATCAGTGCACGTTGCAGGACAGAAAGAGGTTGATGCTGCAGTCGACGCTGCAGAAAAGGCATGGCCTGCGTGGGCTGACGGTGACCCGTCTACCCGCTCCAGAATCATGCACAAACTGGCCGATCTTGTTGATGAAAATGCTAACACTCTTGGGATGGTACAATCGTTGGAGATGGGAAAACCCCTGAAGGATTCAATGTACGCCTAATCTGTTAGCCTTAAATGGAAATAGTCATAACTAACATTTCTGTCGCCTAGTATCGAGGCCCACGGTGTCGCATATGTCTATCGCTGGTTTGCTGGAGCGGCGTAAGTTTTGATCGAACTATCTAATGAAGTAGTGCTAATTCCTCCCAACTATAGAGATAAAATACACGGAAAGACTAGTTTGAATGTACCAGGCTTTTTGGGTTTGGAGATTCGTCAACCGTATGGTGTCACAGCCGGAATCATACCCTGGTGCGTTATCCTCTAAATTAATACTTGGCCAATCACTAAAAGATTATATTGTGTAAATAGGAACGGGCCTCTTGCTATGCTTGCATGGAAAACGGCGCCAGCGTGTAAGTTTCTTCTTTGAACAGCAGCAATGAAGGTGAACTCACCTTCATTTCTTTCAACTAGTGGCTACTGGAAATGCAAGTATTATTAAGACCAGTGAGAAGTCACCTCTCAGTGCTCTTATTTTTGCAGAACTTGCCGTGAAAGCTGGGTATGTACATCACATCCGTATCGTAGCCAAACCCTTTAATGACGGTGTACAGACTCCCTGACGGTGTTTTGAGCATCCTGAGTGGCGCCCGGGAGACAGGACAGCTCCTGGCTTCCCATATGCGCATTCGTAAAATTGCTTTTACCGGTTCTGCTATTGCTGGGAAGGCCGTCGCAGAGGCTGCTGCACGGTCCAACCTGAAGTCGTGCACGCTTGAGCTTGGTGGTAAAAGCCCTGTCATCGTGTTCGACGATTGTGACATGGAAGATGCCGTCACCAGGTACGTATCATACCTTCGAATGGCCTACCGGTTTACTCATTTTTATCCATCGCAGAGTTCTGGGTGGATTCAATAGAAATTCCGGTCAGATTTGCATCGCTGGAACGCGGGTGTATGTCCAAGACACGATCTTCGACAAGTTTTCGGAAAAGCTTTCTGCGGCTGCTCAAAGTTACAAAGTCGGAGACCCCACTGACGAGTCATACTCTTCGGGTCCGCAAGTCGACATTCTTCAGGTACGTTGTACAAAAGTCAGCCATGTAATGCTGGCTAATTCTCCGTTCAGCATAAACGCGTCCTGCAATATATCGAAACTGGGAAAGCTGAAGGTGCTAAGGTTCTGACTGGTGGAGCCGCCGGAGATGAAAAGGTACGAGTGATTTTTCGTCCTTTCTTCAGAAATTTTATTTTCTCTGTGTCCTAGGGATTCTATGTCAAACCTACCATATTCGTTGATGTCAAAGATGATGCTATAATCAACAAGGAAGAGATATTTGGTCCAGTGGCAATACTCCACAAATTCACCACAGAGGAGGAAGTGCTGAAGAGGTGTGTGATAATGGTAAAAATATATAACACACAAAATTCATGAAAAGTACAGGGCAAACGATACTGAGTATGGCTTGGCGGCTTAGTAAGTCATTTGTTCAATCTGCACTCGAGCAAGGGTAAACTGATTCTCCTCGTCAGTGTCTTCACGAAAGACGTTTCACGCGCCATTCGATTCGCCAAAGGACTCGAAGCTGGACAGGTCGGCGTGAACACTACAGGAAATGCCCACCCAGACCTTGCTTTCGGCGGCTGGAAAGGCTCCGGCATTGGTCGTGAACTCGGACATCATTGTGAGTACCCAAATCTGTGAATCCAATGCGGGGGAACTGACCACTCCACCTCTATAGCCATCGATGCCTATACAGAGGTTAAGACTATTTTCATTCGTTGAAGTTTGAACCAATCTCAACCGAACTCATTGTATACATGTAATATATTTTATCATTTTGTATGTCCAAATCGCGCGAAAGCTCACTCAGAACAAACATTGAGGCTTGAAGTTTCAATCAGTTCTTCTGATCTCTGCGTTTATGAAACAAGTAACTGAATGGGAAAACTCTCTGTCGATCATCTCTGCTCCAGGTTACTCAAAACTATCTGTATTGCCAACAGAAACCAACTTGCATTGCATGAATAGTACGTGTATTGTTTTGATATACACGCTATCTAATTATCCTCTTCTTTCTTTCTTTCTTTCTTTCATATATCCCTTTCCCTTCATTCATGCTTGCGGTGGACATCCTTGGAGAATCAGTAATGGTACCTGTGACCACCATTTCCGTGTGCGTTGCCGGAACCACCGTACCCATTGCCACTGTGGTGGCCTCCGTTTCCAGAGTTGACGTTGCCGTTATTGCCGTCTCCAGTGAACTGGGGCTCTGGCTCTGGCTCACGGTAGTACACTGGCATGTCGTACGGGTAATACCCTCTGTGCGAGGAGACACCGCCGTTTCCGTTGCTGTTATGGGTCCCGCCATTTCCATTTCCACTACCGTGTCCTCCATTTCCGGAGTTGATATTGCCGTTATTTCCGTTACCGCTGAATTGCGGTTCTGGCTCTGGCTCGCGGTGGTACATTGGAATGGGCATGTCGTACTTGTATCCTCCGTACGAGAACATATCGTCGTTTTCGTTGCTGTTATAGGCCCCGCCATCTCCATTACCACTACCGTATCCTCCATTTCCGGAGTTGATATTCCCGTTATTTTCATCACCGCTGAATTGTGGTTCTGGTTCTGGCTCCCGGCGGTAGAATGGTATTCTGTAGTCTGGGTAAAAACCACCGTTTCTGTTGGCACTGTTGTATCCACCATGTCCATTTCCGCTCTCATTGCCTCCGTTTCCTGAGTTGATGTTCCCATTATTTCCATTACCGCTGAACTGAGGCAGGGCAATAGCGTTGGAAATCAGGGCGGACAGCACAAGGATAGTCAGAGTCATTGAGGGAAACATTTTCTGTTAACAATCGGAGTCAGCAAGCTGTTCTGACTCTCGAGGTCAACCGATACCTACGGTGATAATTCGATTCAAAAGTATTTTTGAACTGTTTGCGTGTCCGTTACTAATGCAAGCTGGTAGCAGGTGACTGAAAGCTCACTCACCTTAAGAGTGAAGCTGGGGAGCTCGATGGAGGATGGGGTACATTCTCTTCCCTTTTATACATAATTTAATGCCGATGATATACCTAAAATACAACAACTTGAGACTCGAATAGGCAGTACACTTTCTAAAACGGGTGGTACAAACCAACCCATTTTGGGACACCCGCTCATCGATTCCGAAATGAGTCGTTTTTATTCCACTAGAACGCTTTAAAGTGTAGAACTTCAGCATGGTAGACACATAGCTGACTCTCGCGCTCACTACTCCTGAATGTCATACTTGAAAACACCTGCTCTCCCATACCACTATTAGTAAGTCATCTCGAGCGGCACCTATGAGTGCCGTGGGAAAATGCATTTGTCAGTACCTAAGCTTGGCCAATATCAATAGGATCACTTGAGATGAACGGGATGGACAGAGACCAGGAACGGCGCCCTGAAAATTACAGCAGAGCACTACTTATGGCTAGTAGAGCATGATTTTATGAGCTTGGATTATAGACAAGTGTTTTCCACGTTCAGATTGGTATCCAAATCTTTCGTTGAACTTTGATTGCTCCAAATCAAGCCAATATTTTGTTGTTTTTATTCTGAATAACACTACCAAGCTAGTACATTTCACGGTTGTGGAGTAATGGACAACACTTTGTACTACGGAAACCTTGCAGGCGTCCTTGTTGGTTGAATTTAAGACGAAGTGGCAGTGGGGAATTCTCTATGAATAGAAATAAGACATAAGTTCTATCGTTTCATTGATGGTGGATGCTGTAACATTTCCAGGCTTACGTCCAGGTAATCGTAGTCGTCCTATCAACTATATAAGGAGACTCTGGGATGAGAGTGCGATATATCTCCTTGGCTGTGAATACGGTAGGTTCCTCTTTGCGTATGTCAAGCTTCTGTGCGAATGTAAAAGTATTTTTGAATGAGCATCTATCATAGTAACTGAGTATAACGCAACTTCCTCACTAACCGCAGATGCTCCCAATGCACAACCGGCTATTATGAGCGCAATAATAGAGAAGGGAGGCATGGTACGAGGCAAACTGGAGGTATCGTGTAGTCGGCATCATAATATACTCTGATTGAGTGAATATCTCGACGTCATCAGCAGACCATTTCGTCTGTCTCTCTTACTTACTAATAAATGCCAAACTACTGCCAAGTGATAGTCTTGCCTGTCTACAAACCTCCCGTAGCACTATAGCCCATGAGGTTCGCAGGAAGCCAAAATTGGTGTATATTATCGGATAGACTAGATACTATGAACGCTTTTATTTCTAGTTCGATCTGCATCTAGTACAGTGATTGCCAGTGATCAGGACCGAGTTAGAGTTAGAGGTTGATAGTATCAAGACTACGTTTAATTCGTGATAGGAGCATACAGGAAAGGAATTCTGTCCAGGTAGGTTACTGTTGTCATAATTCAATCCATTCTTTTTGTGGGGCTATTGTTTAAACCATCAGAATATACTGAACAGTTGTAATATGTTTATACAACGTATGATCTTCATTCGCAGCACAGTAACAAAAAGTGAACTGGGTTTGAGTAGAAACGAAAAATACTACAAGCTTGAAATTTGACGGCACTTCATTCTCCTAACCATCCGGTGAGGTACATGGACGCGGTGTATCCAAGCATTGGTGCTCCGACGGCTAGAAGACGATGCCGATTAATGGAACTTTTGAGGAGGTATGGCGTTGAAAATGGGACAAAGTTGATCCCAAGCAGCTAGATAAATGATCTGAGTCAAGGGTATCAATGAAAATAGTACATGGAGGCGTACGAGGAGGGCTGCTGAATTGAATGGATGGAATGTCCTCTGTGAAAACCACCGCCAAACCACTGGAGAAAAAGTATTCAATCTCATCATTAAAGGCTTTTCACTGATTGAGACTTACGCCTCAATATGCCAATCAATGTGGCTGATGTGTGCGTAATCAGGGCATGAATATGTGGCTATAGTGGAATAGGCAGACACACCAGTGCAGGATCCAAGGGCCGGAATTGTCGGTCTTGAAACGTATGGTAACGTTGTCCGTATCTTCCCTTCCTATGTTCACTACGTCGCGCCTGACAGGATTGGCATAGTTGTACCGATTGCTGCCGGCGCTTCGCACGACGGAGAAATCGTGCTAAAAAGAGTCGTCAGGTAACGTCAACTACATGAAGATCAATCACATACGCCATGCAAATGCATAGGGTGCTATAGGCGGCAAGATAAGAGGGGTTGAAAACGATTTGTGTAACTGAGAAGCTTACTGGGCTTCCGGGCCTTCCACCGGGCATAGATATTTCTATGACTTTATTAGGGGGGAGAGTATAAACCGATCCGGCGGGGAGCAAATCATTTGCTGACTGGGCTCCGCTGAGTATCTGGAGCAACACTGGAACCGGGACTTCTGGGAAGGTGAAATTATTAACGAAAAACGTCTCGGAAGGTGAGTTGTAAGAAATATCGAGCTTGATGTTGACGTCGGCAGCTCCTGGAGATGGAAGGCCCGGGGCGGCCGGGCTATAGAGAGGCCGTAGATCTGCTTCAACCAAAGGAATAGTAATGGAAGCCTTTTTTGTCGTTGGATTGACTGCGGGGGCTCCAGAGTAACGTAGTATGGCAGAGTTGATGCCTCCTGCATAGCCTTGTATCCCATCATCTGGGTATGTAGGCTGCGACCGAATCCAGTAGTTTCCGACCGGATTATTGGCATAAAGAATAAAAGAATATCGTTGACCCGCGAAGATAGTAATTTCATTCACAGTAAGAGGTTGCACGCTCTGAGAGTCAGCTTCGATGACGGTCTATCATGTAGTATGTCATATGAAAATTAGATTAACAAATTTGATAAGCGGACTTACCATAGAATGACCATCAATCGAGAAAGAAAATGCAGGATCACACGAAATTGAAATGAGACGGAACCGATATCGCTTTTGGGGAATTATGTTTATGACTGACAAGGGAGTTGAATCAGTAGTTTTATCTCCGGGAACGCGACCTTGCCCGTTGATCAGAACTGAATCTTCCTTAGCAGTTCGGAGGGTCTGTAGAGGAGCAGCCTTATGATACCTTTGTTTCGAAAAGGAAGTCAGATTACGGCTGAGCAATACACGTCATATTGGAACCCACCAATCTGCAAGGGTAATGATTGTACTTTCTGTGACACATGATAGGACAAGAATCGTCGCTATCAGCTTCTTAGCAAGGGACGAAACAGGGGAGACTTACCGTCGTCGATATCATACCTACGTATATAAATAAATTAGGATGAATTTAAACTAATTTTTAGCGCTACCATTAAAACACGCACCAGGTTCTATAGGGATCGGTTGGATCATAAACAATCAAAGCTCCTCTAAGGCCATCGCAATACTGTGTAGCTGTATAGTAAATATATCAATATCTCCGCCTTGATTTATATCCTAGACTCTATACGCACAGTAATGAGAATGATACCAAAAAGTCCCAGCTTGGTTGGCCGTGGGAAACTGATATAGGAAAGAATGACCAGGAGCAATAGGGCACTGAGTCACGCCGACAACACCGTCTGCCCAACTAGTTCCTTTTTGGAGGATGTTCTCACGCACTAACCACCACCATCAACATGGTCAGCGTGCCAGCTCACCGGCCCCGCTGCTGGGTACACGGCGACAGCGCTCTCCAGACTCAACCCCAGGCCCAACAGAGTCAGAGAGTGATGGCCGAAAGCTGCTACAGACCAAGAGGTCACCCCATACGAAGCGCCTTATAAAGAAAGGCAGAACTCACCCTCGGAAATCAGTGGATGCCCCTCCGGGTCCCTCTCCACAGCACTCTGTCAACACACCCATACCATTGGCGGACCCACACAGTGCCCCAAACACCGATGCTGCACCCCCATCTACTCTGCCCCCGCCAGCTGTGTCTTCGGACATTGTTGCCGGACAGGTTGCTCACCTCGAGACGCTGCTGGACTCCATTCTGGCAACGGTCGCGATTATACAGAGCATTTCTCACGGTACCGTCACACTCAGTGACCGAACGATGCACGCCGCTCTGCTGCTACACTCAACCTTATTCCCGGCAGACCCGGAATATCACCCCCAAAACCCTGAAAGGGTTACTGAGCCCCGGTCATACGCTACAGTGGCCAAAACTACACCAGTGGCTCAGCCAGCTCACACGCCGCAGAGGACATCCCCAGCCCCAATTGCTGGAGGCCCTGTTAAGACCCGCCCTCACGTCACTCGTCCAACCCGCCATTATTCCTCAAATAATCGCCTTATTGCATCCTGGGATGACTTTCCACTTACACAGCCATCTGGTCCACTCACTGATTTTGTGGAGCGACTCAATAGCGAGCTCTCACCAATGTCACGGGACCCCCCTCGTCATGTTCTCGGAGCTAATGTCTCAAAATCAGGAAGGCTCATTATCCACACTGCAAACGACACTGGAACTGCTAGAATAAAAGCTCGCCCGATGACTATTCTTCAAGCAGCTCAGGCCTCCGATTGCTTTCCTAATTTTGATTCAACTATTGGTGACCCACCCACAGTTCACTCGGATGTGCCATGGCATGGTATAGTGGTCCATGATCTCCCAGCCGATTCACTTCGCGACTCTTTCGACTCCGCCACTCCAAAAAACAGCATATGGTCATTACTTGAAAATGAGGCAGGGGTATCTAGGCAGGATATCCGAGGGCAAATACGGGCTCTTTGTCGCGATGGGGAGGAGTTCCAGAAGGACCGACTTTCTATTCTCATTAGGTTTGAAGACAAGAACATCACAGAACGGCTCTATCACTCTGGCATTTTTCTCTTTGGCTCCTGGTGTCGAGTCTCTCGATATCGGGAGCGGAAGAGGAAACCTCAACCTTCAACTCCAACTCCAGCACCCCACGCAGAAAACACCACGCCGCAATAAATGTTAGTAATCTCTCATAAGCAACACTTCTTATTCCTTTACACAGTACACATGGAACAGTAGGATTACAACCTATATAGAGAAACTGTAATGGTAGTACTAAGCCAAGGGAGGGGCCCACCCCTCAGAGGCTATAACATAAAATAAAAAAAAAAAAGTTCCTTTTTGATGAAAACCATGCCAATGCTGAAGAAACCTTCAAGAAATATAATGAGGGCTAGACAAAGGTACTCACGATGCTCGTGCCCATCAGCATAGTGGCATCAGTTAACTGATTGACGACGTTCAAGCTCAGCGTGTCGCCCTGAGAAATTGTACACTCGGTTTCCCACTCATGAAATTGCAATAGCCATTAATTTACGTACCTTTGTGGCCCGAATTACAGGTCCGGGGAAAGATAGAGTGTCCAGTGAAGTTCCAGCTAAAACAGCCCTGCGATTGTTTAGAACAAAACGAGTAACAAAATAAAAGGTCAAGTTACGAGCGCTTAATTCCGTCGGGAGCTATGTTTTTGTTTCCGATAACCAAAGTCGCGGAGGGACCTATCATGACAGCATAGGCTTGAAGTCCCAGTCCAAGGGTAGCGATGCTTAGAAGAAAATTCATCTTGAAACTTGCAAAGGAACATCTTTGTAGCAAGCCTTTTATACGAGTATACTACCAGGCAGTTTAACGAGAATTGGGGTCTAGGCACAACGGCACATTTAATGACCGATCTTTTCCATGGCTTCAGCGGAACATTGGTATGAATAGCAACGATGTATCGGTACTTTGACTTGAGTTGGTATGAATGTACCTTCTTTTCCCCCTTGTTCTTTAATTTGCTTCAGTTCTTGATCGCAATTACAGTTCACCTACAACTTTTGTCTGACTAGGTAAGTATAATGCGATTCTGAGCTCCTTTGCTACTTTACTCATGACTTGAACTTTAGTTTTACACAACGCCTTGCTGCTCACCCTTTAACAAGTATTCAGGCTATTCCAGTATTACATCAAGCTTTTCTACACCCAATCGCAATCTTACTTTCTTCTAGTTTTTAAATGTAAACATGTATTGCAGGCATAATCTACCTTCCTTGACTCTCAGGTGTCCAAAATAACCTCTTGAGCATTACTCTGTACGTATTCCACATGTCTATTTAGGTTATGGTCCTGAATGTGCCCCAGATTCATGAGATACCATATCCATTTTGTATCCATTAGTTTAGCAAGATGCGAGTTCATTTCATAAAGTAAATACACGGAATCCAATTTCTCACAACCTAGTATAGTATCCCTCTATCTATCCCTCTACCGTAACACAACAGACCAACTTCATCATAGGTTTGGGTAGGGCGTCGTTTAGACGGCATCCGCCGTCGGCTTCGTTGATCAAGGGTGCCATTTTTGGTAGATGAGGAGTTTTTGCTACAATAGTGATCGTTCGGAATTTGAAATAGACCGACAGCGCGTGACCTGTTGTGTGTCGTATTTTTTTGTTGACTCTACGTCAACGACCGCCCTCCCACCACCGACGAAGCAAAGCCAACCGCAAAGAGATGGAATGAGTATGGAGGGAGGGGAATAGTTTGATAGGGGAAACGTACAAAGGGACACCTACAAATTCCGTGAGTGATAATTAAACCTTCTTTACTTTCGGTACAGTCACTGCCAGCTGAAGGATCATGAGTGTTCTCAACCTGAAAGATACCAACCAGGAGTAGCATATCCCAATGCTCACTCATACTTATGCACACCCTATCATTCATATAATCCCCCACCACTTTCGGCTGTCATTTCTGCAGACTATGATGGGGCTCCTAGATGTTTCTCCGCGGTCAATGTGGGTGGAAATGAGGTAAGGCTTGCCAGTGTGCTGTTCGTCAGTCTAAGACGTACCTGGCGGTGTTTATAGCATCCAATATGGTGACAGGGATGGATTGGTCTGAGCGCCTTCTGCCGTTCTTTTCCTAGCTCATCATTGAACCATCATGTAGTGTCAATTGATGTGAGCAGTGTATTCTGCTCCCTCTTAGGCACGATGTTGGCGTGGTGTGTCATAGTCGTATACAAGCCCTTTTCCTTATCATGCTCTTACAACCATCCACCCCCATCCAGGTGCCAACACGCGGAAAACACAACGATTTCGCTGATCGCCTGCGTAGGGTGCGCGAAATGAGTGAAGCGAGTAGCATATTCTACATCGGAAATTCAGAAAAACGTCTAGTTTCTAACGCTGATTGTTGGTCAGTCCGTGAGCTAAGTTCATTCTTGCGGCTACTATGCAAAATGAATGGACTGCAAAGAACTTGCTTAACATTTGTACGAAGATATATTCAAAGCACAGTAACAAACAATTCACTAGGTCGAGTCAAACTTGAACACTTGGTACACGGTACACTTGATATTATTGCTAACCATAGACCCTATTCATCAATGGTAGACCCCAAGCCCCGATCAAATATGTTGATCAGGTGAATTTTTGGGGAGGTAAAGCGTCGAAGGTAGGGCAAAGTTGATCCCAAGCCGCTAGACAGACGGACTTAGTCAATATATCAGGGAACATATAAATAAATGCATACGAGGAGGCTTGCTGAGTTGAATAGATGCGAAATCCTCTGCGAAAACCACGGCCAAACCGCTGGAGAATACGTGTCTTTTTAGTTATACTAGTCACCGGATGAAAATGAGTTTGGATACTTACGCTTCAAGATGCCAGTCTATGTGGCTGATGTGCGCTCGTTAGTGTATGAACAGGTGGACAGTATAGTATTATTTGTAGACTTACCAATGTAGGATCCATGGGCCAGAGTTATCAGTCTTGAAACGTATGGTAACGTTATCCGTGAGGTTTCGGCCTATGTTAACGACGTCGCGCCTGACAGGATTTACATAATTGTATTGTGAGCTGCCGGCGCTTCTCACGACGTAGAAATCATGCTACAGAGAGTAGTCAGTGTCAAGTCTGCCATACTAAAAATCAGTATCGTACGCCGTGCAGATGCATAGGATGCTACAAGCGCCAAGTAAGAGAGAGGAAACAATATACATGAGCAGAGAGAAGCTTACCGGGCTTCCAGTACTCCCACCAGGCATAGATATTTCTATGACTTTGTTAGGAGGGAGAGTGTATACTGATCCGGCAGGGAGAAGCTGATTGGGCTGGTATTTCTTGCTAAGAATTTGGAGCAATACTGGAACTTTGACTTCCGTGAAGGTGGCATTATTGACAAAAAACTTGCTGGTTGTATTGTTGAAAGTGATGCCTATCTTGAGGTTGACGTCGGCTTTTCCTGGGGAAGGAACACCTGGAGCGGCAGGATTGTAGAGAGGTCGCAGATTTGCCTCAACTAGTGGATTGGCAGGAGATGCTTTCTGTGTTGTTGGGTCGACAGCTGGTGCACCACTGTAACGGAGGATGGCAGAATTGATTCCATTCTTAAATAGATCTTTAGAAGGACCATCTTCATCGGGAAGTGCTCGGATCCAGTAGTTTCCGACGGGGTTGTTGGCATAGAGAACAAAGGAATACCTTTGGCCTGCGTAGATGGTAATTTCGTTAACCGTAAGAGGTTGTACGCTCTGAGAGTCGGCCTCGATAACAGTCTATCAAAATAATAAGTGTATGGGTTATATGTTAATTTTAAGAAATACTTGCCAGGGGGTGTCCGTCAATTGAGAAAGTAAATGCAGGATCGCACGACATTGAGACCAAACGGAAACGATAACGCTTGTTGGGAACCACATTAATAACCGACAGGGGCGAAGCAGGACCGCCAGGATAGCGACCCTTTCCGTTGATCAAAGTAGCGTCTGCTTCAGTAGGGATAGGCTCTAAATGAGCAACTTTGTGATACCTGAGTTTTGAGGAAACGGATATGAAATTATGCTTAGGTTGTTCAAATTTTGTGGACTCACCAATCTGCAAGGGTAATCACTGTCGATTCTGCGGCAAGCATTTGAATATGAATTGAATTATCAACGACTCCCAGTAGGTGGACGACATACCATCATCAATGTCATACCTACAAAGGAATGTTAAAAAATCAGTATATTCTAGAATGATGGTCGATAGTCTCACCAAGTTCGGTAGGGATCCTCTGGATCGTAAACAATCAAAGCTCCTCTAAGGCCGTCGCAATATTGAGTAGCTATATAAGAATTTTGTTAGAAGCATTACAACAATATCCTGAGTTTATACGCACAATAGTGGGAATGGTACCAGAAAGTCCCAGCTTGCTCGGCTGTAGGAAATTTATACAGGAAAGACTTGCCAGGAGCAATTGGGCATTGAGTCACGCCAACAACGCCATCTGCCCAACTGGTTCCTTTTTGGTGAATGCCGTGCCAGTGCTATAGAAATATTGGCCAATATGTAGGCAACAATCATTTAATAACACTTACAATACTCGTTCCAGTCAACATGCTAGTATCCGTCAATTGATCTATGACGTTCACCTGCAACGTATCACCCTAGTAAAATGCACACTGTGAATTTATTGCTCGCCACATCACAACACATCAACCAACACACCTTTGTAGCCCGAATTACAGGTCCGGGGAAGGATAGAGTGCTGGCTGAGGCTCCAGCCAACACGGCTCTGTGAATCAGAGTGATCAGAACAAATTAACTCGGAAAATATTGTAAATAACTTACGAGCGCCTAAGTCCATCAGGAGCTATGACTTGATTTCCGATAACCAAATTGGTGGTCGGACCTATTGCAACAGCGTAGGCTTGAAGTACCCATCCAAGGGCTATGAGGCCTTTGAGAAGATGCATTTTCTGAAGAGTGCAGAATAGCAAGAGATACTGTAAAGGTTCGTTGAATCAAAGCTTTTATATGAGTAGAAACCATGGATTATTTAATAACAGTTCATTTGTGCAATCCTCATACCAGTCTAGAACCACCTTGTCATTCAATTATTGCGAATTCATCTAATCCTTGTAGCGGAAGGAGATTCAAATTTTCCTGAAGTCTCTTTGGGTTATGGACCCGATAATGCCTGATTTACTCGAGGTGAAACTACTTCCACTGGTTTACCAAATACTGGCTTCAATTCACTGCGTCAAGTCAAGACTAGAACGGTCTATTTCGCTCAGCCTAAATGTGCATTTCAGGTCAAAGAGAAGCGTCTCTTCATTACATCAACAAAGAGATGCTTCAATTTGGGTGGATAGGCAGTGGCGGCCTTCATCCGGCACAAATCGTTTTGCTGATTAAGTTTGTTGTTCTTGTTAGGAGAATATTCTGCAGCAGCCGATGTTACTTCGGGATTTCATTTCACCGGAATATTTACCATTCCTCTTGTCTTCCACCTTGGGAAAGGATAAAGTTGAAAAAATTGATATACCTATTCTGAAAATAGACAGACTTTCAACTTTAAAAGTCTCGTTATTTGTTGCAATTCCATTTTATTGCAATGCGCATCTCAGATATTCAGAGAGGTAGAGTCCATAATAATACCTCTAAAAAGTACATTGGATTGCGCCTGAGTAGGCCTTTCGGAAACATGGTGTTCTCGTAATTCAAAGAAGGCATATTATTCATTGTCCGATTCACATTTCATGCATTTATTTTAAGCGTTGACATACACTGTATCGATAAAAATGGAAGTACTAATGCCGCATTTAAGGCCACCGATGCGCCGTACGATTGGGTTGACGCCCTGCGATTGGGTATCATGCGTCTGACGTGGGATCGCGCGTCCGAACCCATCCAGTGTTTAACGTAACGTGTCAATGTATTCGCGCAATTGTCTCGTATAGATCCGTGGTAAATGGGTTAGTACGGGCATAGGAATGTCTGGAACGATTCAAGGGTATACGATTGAGGGTGTAAATCGCTTTTGAGCGCGTTGTCATCGGTGTACATCGCGAACAATTGGGAAAGGTTTAGACATATGTATGACTGTTCTTGATAGTTTAGTTCAAAGCCATGACAGGATACGTTACTTAACCTTGTCAGGTATGGTCATAATGGTGAGGACTGGCTGAAAATGTTCTCAGAGATGAGACGGAATGTAAATTAGGAGCGCCTATCGGCACAACAAGCCACATCTTTCCTCTGATCGCCAGTTGTTGGAGGTAAAGACAAGTAGTACGTTGTAGGGAGGAGTTTACAGCTCAAGCTAACTCAAACTATCTGGCCTCAACCACCAATTGTAGCATTGAAATAGAAAAAGATACTACTTCCATCTACAGTACAGCAACAATGCGTTGACCAAATCAAAAGGCGCGAAGTTGAACATTTGATGCATGAGTCCTAGCAATCAGAAGCTTCTGTTACAATGAAATTTCCAAGCCCTAAACACAGTTTTGGTTAGGATGTTTGTCAGTGAAAGGTTTGAGGCGGTAAAGCGTTATAGATAGGACAAAGTTGATCCCAAGCAGCTAGGTAGTTTGGCTAAGTCAGAATTTTTAGATTTATATTAAAAGAAGACATACGAGGGGGATTGCTGAGCTTGACTGACGGAGCATCCTCCGCGAACACAACAGCCAAACCACTAGAAACAATGTGTGCAGTTTCGTTACGCAAACCGGTTGATGAGCAAGCGAACTTACGCTTCAAGATGCCAATCAATGTGGCTCACATATGCTTCCTTAGTACATGGACAGATGATCATATATAATGATAGTGAACATACCAATGAAGAATCCAAGGGCCAGAGTTGTCGGTCTTGAAGCGTACGGTGACGTTATCTTCAGCTCTACTTTCGCCTAGGTTAACCACATCGCGCCTAACAGGATTCACATAATTGTATTGTTTGCTACCGGCGCTTCGCACAACCGAGAAGTCGTGCTACAGAGAGTCATCGGAAACGTCAGCTACATTCAAAGTTTGATCACTTACACCGTGTAAATGCATAGGATGCTACAATTGTCAAAGTGAGAGATCGTAAATAATACATACAAATCGAGAAAATGTTACCGGGCTTCCAGTGCTACCACCGGGCATAGAAATTTCTATAACTTTGTTCGGGGGAAGTGTATATACTGATCCAGCTGGGAGTAAATCAATTGCTGACTGTCCTCCACTGAGAATTTGAAGCAACACTGGAACCGGGACGTCTGCGAAGGGAACGTTATTGACGAGAAATTTCTGAGTGTCGTTGTTGTAAGTGATTTCTAAATTAATATTGACGTCGGCAGCTCCTGGGGATGGAATTCCGGGAGCAGCAGGATTGTAGAGGGGTCGTAGATTTGCCTCAATCAAAGGATTCGAGACGGAAGCCTTTGACGTGGTTGGGTCTTTAGTGGGTGCGCCGTAGTAACGCAGTATGGCAGAGTTAATGCCTCCTGCATAGCCTTTCAATCCATCATCGTTGGGGTGCGACCGAATCCAGTAGTTCCCGATGGGATTGTTGGCATAAAGAATGAAGGAATATCTTTGACCGGCGTGGATGGTAATCTCATTAACCGTAAGAGGTTGTACGCTCTGGGAGTCAGCCTCAATAACAGTCTATTCTTTTTTAGTATGTTTGATATATCTTACTGATGAAATATGACTTACCATCGGATGTCCGTCAATTGAGAAAGTAAATGCAGGATCACAGGACATAGAGATTAAACGGAATCGGTAACGCTTGTTTGGAACCACCTTTATAACTGACAGTGGAGATTCGGGTCCTCCTGGAAAGCGTCCTTGTCCGTTGATCAAAACCGAGTTTATATTAGCGGGAAGAGACTGTTGGGGAGAAGCCAGATGATACCTTTACATGGAGATGGGTTTAGTTTAAGAGAGCCTGATTACCAGTTTTATGTAGGCTCACCAGTCTGCAAGCGTAATAATCGTCGTTTCTGAAATTAGGATGCAATGGTTATCAACTTGTGCAGTTCGGGCGTAAAAACGACTTGCCATCGTCGAAATCATACCTAGAGACATTAAATTTGAGATATGACTCAGAGTAATGCCAATGAACGCACCAGGTCCGATAGGGATCAGTTGGATCATACACAATCAAGGCACCTCTAAGGCCATCACAATACTGTGTAGCTATAGAATAACCTTGTCAAGCACAACGTCCGGAATTTTCACTTTGAATGCGCACAATAATGAGAATGGTACCAGAAAGTCCCAGCCTGGTCGGCTGTGGGAAATTGATACAAGAAAGAGTGACCAGGAGCAATAGGGCACTGAGTTACACCCACAACGCCGTCTGCCCAACTAGTCCCTTTCTGGTAGAACCCATGCCAGTGCTACACAAAGTGTAAGAACGTTAAGACGAGCATAGAACAAAGATACTTACGATGCTTGTACCCATTAACATGGTGGAATCGGTCAACTGATCTACGACGTTTATTTGCAGCGTGTCACCCTGGAAAAATGCACCATGTAAGTCTGCTTCATATCATTATCGTTCACCGCACCTTTGTTGCCCTGATCACAGGTCCGGGAAAGGATAACGTATTGAAAGATGCACCAGCCAAAACAGCACTGCGAGACATTAGGACATCCTGGCTACGACGATTTGGATAAAAAAAATTACGAGCGTTTGTATCCATCGGGAGCGATGGCTTTGTTTCCAATGATCAAATTAGCCGATGGGCCTATCATGAGGGCGTAGGCACGAAGGCCACATGAAAGTCCAATGATACTGTACAGGATATGCATTTCCTGGTAAGCAGCGGGTCGCAAGATACATTGCACAGCAGCACACAAACCTTTTATCCAAATATCGGTGTTGAACTAGTGGAAAGTGTAAAGGGAGCTAGACGAGCGACTCGTCCTATACCAGGAAATTCTTATAGTTCTAGTAGGAAAAGGTCTCGCTTCTGAGCTACAGCGAGCGAGGGCGGGGTGAGGAAAACTGACACCGATACGTCAGTTGAGACTACGCCAAACTGACCTCAAATGACCTAAGGGAACTTGGACCCTGGATCGCGAAGACAATGCAAAGCCTCATGCTGCCTATATCCCATATCAGCTCGTTATGTTCCCTGATTGGTAGTGAGAGAACAGTGAGCTCCGATGCAGTTAAACACCTGAACTGGACTTTGACAATTGATGGTGACGGTAAAGCGAGTGCAGTGCTATCACATGTTCAGTCTGTATACTTCCAGGACACCGAACCGCAGCGTTGATTAGTGCTTAGCGCACAGTATACATCTTTAGTCCATTCCACGTACTTTTAAGCTTCCCTTTAGTTTGCAATGCGCGGTTGCCGTTCTTGCATGATTGGATAACAGTTTGATAACGGGCAAATGACACAGATGGCGTCTTAAAGAATCGGAAGGGTGTACACAATCCTTCAATCAGTAAATCAATGCATTGGTGTAGTGCCAGTATGATTTTGAGTTCAGAACCACAACGGTTTGTGTCACATTGCGCTGGCAGAAGATCGGAATCGCGAACTGTCACATCACGTTTTGATAGTCACGTTTAAGTCCCGCTTTTACGCTGACGAACATCGATTCATCCTTCCAACATCCACTATGAAGTATTGATTCACCACCTGCGAACATAGTTACTGTTTCAAAACCCCAACGCTTCAAACTTCATATTGTATTTCAGTGTACGCCCCCACCATCGAAGGTGTTGTCTCTGGTTTCAAAATATTTACATGATAGCCAACATCTGATTTGCAACCATGATCTGAAGTCGAAATAGGAACGAATTAATCAGAGCAAGCATGCTTAGCCTCACCCTCATCTCTGTTATTATGGTTCTCTATAGAACCGTTACCTGAATGATGTATACCACAAACGAGGCAGTTTAGGGTTCCGTGGGGTTCCGAAAAGCGAGGAGCAGGTCCTGGTTTTCTTGCTTTGGAGATTCGTCAACAGTACGCTATATCTTCAACGCTCTTCAACGCCATTCCACAAAAGCAGTATACCTTCGAACTAGGAATTGCCCAATCTGGGTGCTAGCATTCAAACCCGCTCCAGCTCGTAAGTCCAAATCATGTTGTACGCGTTGGGCAGATCTTAATTAATTAAAAGTTTAGCTACCACAAGGAAGCTAGTATCATTCAGACTAGTGAGAAATATCCCCTGAGTGCCTTGATATTCTCTCATCTAGTGAAAGACGTCGGGTAAACAACTTGCCGATCCTATAATCGACAAAAATCAGGCTAACTTAGCTCGTGCTCGTGCCTAGCGTAGCATCCCTAACGGACGGGGGATCCTGAACCCTGAACATATTGAGCGGTGCGCGAGACGGAAGGTACTGTCCTCCCATATACCATATGCGAATCCCTAAGATTTCGGGAGTTCGTTCACGGGGCTCTTCCATGGTTGGGAGGGCATTAGCGCAAGCGTCTGGACTCTGCACGGTCTGACTCAAATCATGCACTTTTGAACTGTGCGGGAAAGGTCCAGTGGTCGTGTTCGAAGATTGTGGCGTAGAAGATACAATTCCTAGGCAAGCAAGCCGCTTTCCATCCAAGCGCAGAAACTTGAAACTACACTGCTAACCAAAATTCAATGCTGAGCACACAAAGAATATCGGATGGATTTTAACAGAAACTCTGTAAATTCGCATCGTCGCCGTGCACGGGCGGGATACACTGTTAGAACAAAGCTTGAACAAGTTGCCAGAAAAACTGGTTACAAGCATAGAAAATCGTGCATTGTAAATGTAGAGCACGGTGCGCATGGGCTGTCGCTAACCTAACTCACATTGACCTACTTAAATGCCTGCTAATCCGCCAGACAGTTACCAAATTAAAAGCTCAAAGTTGCGACATTGCAGCGCTCGTCTTTCTCTTCAGCGTCACCACCATGACGTTTGGGATGATGGTAGAGATCACGAGCAGAGCGTCGGCGAGGACGAAGACGGGCGCGTCATCGTTTGATTTAGACAATCAGGATGGGAATGTGGATTTGAGTTCGCGCGATGTGAGGGTTTGTATTGATATTGAGGGTGTGATGAGCGGTGTGCTGGGGCGTGCGGTTGGCTCGCTCAGCGCTTGCAGTGAATTTGGGGTTGTGCGCTTTTGCGCGTAGGAGGGCGCGGAAGGCGGGTGAGGAGAGGGATGCGAGGGAGTTTGTTGCAATTGGGGCGGTGAATTATTAATTAGCATTGGAGGGCATGGGACTGGGATTGAGTTCGAGTTCGAGTTCGAATGTGAATTTGATTGGACAGTATGTTATCTACATACTATCTTGTAGGATTATTGTAGGCGATTAGATGATATTAATATGTGCCCAGTACCGTTCATCACAGGTACACGAATAATATCACGATGATGATCATGGTGATGGTGATTCTACTAGTACCGGTCAATAATGTAACAACACCCACACACCACATACCATTTCTCACTGTACATTCTGAATTTCTGATAACGAATTGCCGATGGTTTTTTATATGCTTTTGCTACTGTTCAATAGGGAACCTCGAACATCTGATTTTCACGGATGTTGGTCATTCGCAATGCATCCAAATCATCTCTCATTCTCCAATATCTCAATGAAGTTTCACCAAGGTTCCAACTATACAGACAACATGGATACCACATCCCATAAAAAACAAAGCACACAAGGTATCCAACCTAAATCCAGCTTTCTTTTTGGATATCACACTCGTCAAGCCTTTTGGCACGACGTAAAACGTACACACTTATGTGAATCTATTTATAGATCAACTAAGATAGCAACGCAACATTTGCGTGCTATTTTTGGATTGAACGATGGGTTCTGGGTCGCTGCAAGTTGAACCAATCAAAATATCAGAAAGATTGTTTTTCTGGAAGGGAAGTGTATACGTATACGCTTCACATATTCTGTTCTTCTGGTCTGAGTGCGCAATGTGCACTAGGCATGTGCAGTGTGCAGTGTGCAGTTGCAGTTCGGAGTATTGATATCACCCCACAGGGGTTCGGGACAGGGGGCAAAGATGTGATTTGTGATTTCGTACATTGACAGGTCAAACAGCATCAATTCGTCAGTTTTCCCTCTCACGGATGTCATCCTGTCATCCTATAAAGCATGGGTTCAGAGAATATGTGAGCTTCTTTACAGCGGCGGAGCCCTCCATCTTGTGCATTGTAGATTTTTTGGTGTTTGACCTCTTGAAATCCACTTACTTTTCGTTCTTTCTTTCTTCTTTCTACTTTGCTTTCTTTACTTGTTCGTTTTCGTTTTTCGTTAACCGAAACACCAACACAAACAGCAACACTCTTTATCTTATAAGCTCACCTCGGTTCGAATTCAACGATGTCGAAGAACCAATACCCAGTGCCCGCCTACATCCTCTACATCACCCTCCTCACAATGGTCATATGCATCCCAATGCTCGCGCTCTCCGTCGTCAACTTTGGCTTGCTCTCCATCTGGCTCAACGCAGCCGTCGGCGCGCTCATCCTCATCCACCACACATCCTACCTCTTCATCACCTGGGCGCACTCCAACCGACCCTCGAGCAAACCCACCGACTTCCTCATCGACCCCGAAGCCGAAGCCGACTCCAAATCCTCAGAATCACTCTCACCGACACTCGACGAAAAGTCCGCATGGGAAGACGACACCGAGCCGGACTACGCGATGCCGCTGCCGTTCCAGCCGCTCAACATCGCTTCCCTCGCCTTCCTCTCCATCATCACGTCCATGGCGTTCAGCGTGATGGTGGACATCACGAGCCGCGGCGCGATGAAGAGCACGCTCCCCGCTGAGCGCGTCGGCTCGCATAAGTGGAATATCAAGATTGAGATTGGGCAGACGGCTGTGTTGGGCTGCGCGATGATTGCTCTGGGGCTGAATTTGGCGGTGTGTTTGTTGGGGAGGAGGAGGGTTGTTGAGGCGAATGAGGAGAAGGAGGCGAGGGAGTTTGGGTGGGTGGAGAATTAGTCGGTGTGTGGGCACCGCGTGCTGTGGTTTACTGGTTAGTGTGGTTATCTCGTATGGTAACTGAATGTGTGATGGGTATTAATACTCATCCAATACCGTTCATCACAGGCACACCAACATCATGATGCTGATGATGAGTTGAACCGTGACCTCAGTTCCACCGCCACTCCCTCCCCTTCGGATACTCCACGCATAGCAATTAGCATACCCTCAAGTCAACCGCGACACCCGCACGCGAGCAACGGTACAGGTAGCAAGCTACCCACCACCAACCGCGTCAAGCTAGCACAAAGTCCACCGGCATAGTGCATTCACTTCACTGCCAATGGACTTCTTGACGTACGGGACAACGCATCGTTGGATATATCATATCATATCATATCATATCGTTTCTAGAATCATCCAGGATGATTCTGGAATCTGTGCCATGGAATGGCACCCCTTTCACTTTCACTTTCGCTTTCGCTACTAGTACTTTTAGTAGTAGTAGTAGTTATCGTTTTCACTTTTTTGTTTCTTCGTTTTACTTTTCAGAATGTAGGTCATCATCATCGTTACTACATAGTATAACTTCTACACCAATTGGATGGGTTTTTGCCAAGTTCGTGTGTGTGAATATGAATCTTTAGCCGTTCGGTATCCGTATCCGTAAAGTATATTATATTTCCTCGCAAGCTCAAGCTCGAGCTCAAGCTCAAGATTGCAAAAAGTCCTTCAAACCTTGAAGCTTGAATTTGAAACGACAAGTTCACCCATCAAAGCCGCGGTATCACTCCCAGTGTCACTCCCGCCCCTCCCATCCGCGGGATCATCCTACCACAACAAAAAGCAAAACTGTCGGCCGACTAGCTCAGTTGGTTAGAGCGTCGTGCTAATAACGCGAAGGTCTTGGGTTCGATCCCCACGTTGGCCACACATCTTTTTCTTTTCTTTCTCTCTCTCTCTGTGCTTTCTTCTTGTGCTTTTTATCTTTTTGTGCTTTTTATCTTTTTGTGCTTTTTATCTTCTTGTGCTTTTTATCTTTTTGTGCTTTTTAACTTTTTGTGCTTTTTAACTTTCCAATTTTCTCTTTTACATTTACAAGGGTTCTTGAGATGTCTTACTCGAAAGTTGCAAGTCGAACCAGTTTTTATTTTATTTTTATCTTTATTTTGCTTTTTTTTGCTTTTTTTTGCTTGTCGAACGATCACAGTAAGTATCGAAAACGACCGTCTATCCCAACTACCATTGTACCAAATCTAAAGCAGAATTCAAACTTGCTCACATTCTGATTCAGACTCGGACTGAATATTATCAAATATCAAATCAACAATGTAATGCGATATGATTTTTTTTGGTGTACATGTGATTGTAATGAAATTGGCATAGGTAGTAGGTGTGTGACATAGCATCATATAGTGTGGTGTGGGGGAGGGGAGGGGGCATATCTAGGTATTAGGTATTAGGGTAGGGGGTAAGGGGTAAGATTAGGGTAGGGGTAGGGTAGGGGGACCTGTCACGGACGGTTTGTAGTGTAGTGGTGGTGTAGTGGGGGTAGTGTAGGGGTAGTATAGTAGGGGTCGTGTAAGGTAATGTCGTGGAGTAGTACGGAGGGGGTCGTAATGCACGAGAATCTGGGTAGAATAGAATAGAATAGAATAGAAGAAGAGGGAAAGAGACAAGACAAAACGATGATGATGAAGACGATGAAAGATAAATACGAAAATTGATTGAATGACAAACTCAAAAAAGAAAAAAAGAAATGAAATGGGGGAGGGAGGGAGGGGGGTTGATATAACCTGATATCAACGTCTCGATTTTTTTTGTGGTGGTGGTGGGGACGACGCGAGGAGTCCGGATTGTGTTGATGATGATGATGAAGGTGAGGTGCGGTGAGGTGCGGTCCAGCCGCATTAGGGAAACGGAAACGGGGGGAGGGAAAGGGCGTCGTCGATGCAAAAAATAGAAAATAGAAGAAAATAGAAAATAGAAGATGGAAGATAAATAAAATAGCGCCGGAGAGCGATGGTGTACATAACAGGTTCTAGAAGATATAATGATGATGATGAGGAGGACAAATCGAAGTGAAGAGATGGAAAAGAAAGGATAGATGGAATCAATCCGAGATGAACTTGGAACTTGAGACTTGAGTGATTTGAAGGGAGATGAACGTGAACTTGGGAACTCGGGAGGTCGGGAACGTGGTCGTCATGGAAAAAAGTGTCGAAAAGAAGTGTCGTGTAGTGTGAAAGGAACCAGAGCCAGAGCGCAGAACGCCTTGGTTAGGTAGGATGGTAGGAGTGTGGCGAGGAAAAGAAAAAAGAAAGTCTCGAAACGTAGTCCCGTTGTCGTGCTAGCTCCCTAACACGCAACACACCTAAATTAGAACAACTACATTCAATACGAAAAATAGACCAGTACGCAACGCACCATGTACACGGAGACAGAGAGACCCTCTCAAGCGCTAATTCTCCTTCATCTCCTCGTCAATCCTATTCTCCGCCCCGCCCAGCGCGCTACTCGACACCGACAACCCACGCGCACGCGCCGACGTGCGCGCCGCAGGCGATTTCATCGTATTACCAGCCGACGGATTCACATTCGCCGGGCGCAGCTTCGCCGGGCCGTGCCCCGCAGGCGTAGGCGGGAGCGCAGGGAGCGGCGCGGTCGGCGGCGGCGCGAGGAGCGCGGGCACGGGTATGGGTGCACCCCTACGCACGGCGCGGCGCGGTCTGTGGAGGGATATCGTCGTCAGGCCAGTCGCGCGCGAACGGGTGATAGAAACATTCGTGTACCGTGATGCAGATGAGGAAGAGGACGGGACGAGGTGCGCGGCGGATACGGGCGTCGGGAGGGAGAGCACGCTCGAGCAGCTCCCGCTCCGCATCCGCCCGACGACGATCGTCGTCGTCCCGTCCAGCCCGGTGTACAAGCTCATGGTGGTGTCGGCCCCGACGCTCCCGCTGCGCGCGCGCGAGGGCACGGGCAGCTGCTTTTGGAGGTGCAGCGCGTTTTCGGCGGCGCGGGCGGGCCCGCGGATGGCGTTCATTGGGGAGGTGGCGGCTTGGGTTAGGCTGGAGCGGCGTCTGCGCAGGCGGGGCTGCTGCTGAGTTGGAGTGGGGAGAGGCGAGGCGAGCGAGTGGGGGGCGTTGGGAGAGATGGAGAGGGACTCGCCGTTGGACCGGGGTGTGGGCGTGGCACTCCTCCGTGAGAGGGATGTGTTGGCGGCGTCGGCGGCGGTGTTAGCGTCAGCGTCGGGGTCGGTGTCCATGAGCGAGTCGGCGGGCCCGGGGGAGGAGGAGCGGTACGAGTCGGACAGCTCGTCGTCCCATGGCTCTGAGATGTCCGAGTTGAAGGTGCCGCGGCGCTGCAGACGCGGGTTCGTCGACTGGGCGAGCAGGCCTGAAGAGAAGAAGGGCGAGTAGGACGTGAAGGCGTTCGTGTTCGTCGCGCGAGACATTAGGAGAAATAAAGAAAGAGGTAGGGATGAAAGAGGTGGGTTTGGTCGGTCGTGATTTAAGTTCAAGTTCAAGTTGAACCAAACCTCGTGCAGCCCGTAGTTTATATTTGGATCGTGAGTGCGCTTTTAGTCCGTGGGGTCCCCCTGATTCGACGAGAAAGAAACGAGACGAAACGAGACGAAACAAAAAGAAAAGAACAGGAAAAAACCCGCGCTTGTCCTCTCCTTTATCATCCCTTTTTTTTTTCTTCTACCCCCGATTTTCGGCATCCTCTCCGGGACATGATTATCCAGATTCCACGACCATGACCACAACCCAACGGGCTGCGATCGGTGGTCATAACAACGTGTACAGACATACTCCGCATCCGGTATTCCACTCGTCCCTTTTAGGGGCACCCCAGGGCACCCCAACCAGACTCGAAAGGCGCGCAACCCAACCCACCAATGGGAGACGTGGAAGGCAAGGAAACACAGGGCGATCGCCATAGCGAAATAGGCGCCGAATTACATTCGCCACGTTCCTCGGGGTGCGGATGTTGCTTCAGGACAAAGGGGTATTTGTCCACAGTCCGACTCCTAGGACACCCGACTCCTAGGGACACCGACGCCTGGGTGACGCAGATGAACCCCACCCAAGAATGTGATCTTGATCTTGGTGATATCGCTATTCCATTTCCACCCTTTGTCTGAATCAATGTCAGTGCGTCACCGGCTCTGCCATCGTGTACAGGGGCAAAGATGGAAGGCCGTACGATACGATATGATAAAGGATGTGTTTGTCACCGTGCTGATTAGATATGTGATATGTGCGCTTCTCGTCTTTCTTTCAAGGTCCTTGCCTTCTCACAACAACAAACAGACCATTGTCTCTACGGAGACACACAATCCGAGCGCGATGATGATGATGGTGATGTATGGCTTATGGCTGTCCGTTTGCACATTTAATACCAATCAATAAACTTTTTGTCCCATACATAGAAGTCTCAATTCTACACAATTCCATATACACACTCTGATGTCCTGGATATAGAGAGATGGTTTCCGAACATATAAATCCAGTATCCATATATTCATAGGTTGCATCCTCAGATACAACTTTGAGTGCCATACATATAGTTTTGGTGCCCACATATACAAATTACAATCCCTTACATAGAGAAAACACTCCCTTTTATACATATTTTGTTGCCTTACTTATATCTGAAGATTCCCCGTATGATTGTTCTTACCTTTCTTCATCCCGAAGATATACAGTCATTTTTCGGCATTCTGTCTATGCCGTGCATGCCTAGACATCGTGAGAATCGGCAAATCTCGGCAAATATGGACACAGATTACAGTTCATTGCCTGTATGCCTATCGACACACGCTGATTGAACATTAAAAAGATGCACATTTATCCAATTAATCAGTAAATATATTCCTGTGTAGGCTGATTACAGAAGTAGCTTGTCTTCATAGTTTGAGACGAGTGCTTTGACCAGCCCATTCGCCGTGCTAAGGCTTAAAAAGGCCTAAGTTGAGGTTGCAGACAGAAAATTGCATTGGAGTAGTCTATATTCAGTCTTATGTGACTTTAATGTACGAGTGTTTATGCTCATGATTAATTTTATAATCTTGTAATGACTGTCCTACTTTCTTCACAAGTAGCAAGCCACTGCAAGCGGGACGAAAATCGAGTTCCCACGCCTCTACGGCACAGACGGCACGAATAATATTCATCTGGACAACTCTATATCTTCGGACAAAAGTTGAGGTACATGCGGAGAGGGTCACAGACTATGGTACTGAGTTTTTTATGTATGGATAGCATACCCTTATGTGTGCAGCTCCCATTCAAACTGAAGGGCATGCAAATACAATGACCGGGATAATTTCTTCTATGCTCGGAAATTATCTCTCTATAACCGGGACACCAAGGTATGTAGTTGGGTTCAAGAAAAATTGTGATTTATATGTATGGGGAAAAAAGTTTATACTTTGGTATTAAATGTGCAAACGGACAGCCATAGTTATCGGGTCCCTTTCCTTCCAGCACATCCCACGCCAATTTACATTCGAGTTTCAATGAGAACTGTGAGCTGTCCAATAACGCAATTATATCCACAGGGCATTAGGCAATCACTGCCTACTCGTCGGTAGATATCTCATGTTGTCCGCATCAGTAGTAACTAGTAACGAGTAGTATATCTATTACTCTGAGGTTATACGTATCAGGATTCAGAAAGAATATCTCTGCGTGTGCCATAGCCTGAGGTGCTTATAGGTTCGTCGATTCGATTGTGAATTGTTTGATTCTCAGTGCGTGTTCCTGGCTGTTCCTGCGTAGCAGCCTGAGTAGTGGTAAATGTGCACCCACGAGCCTGCAGTTTTTTTTAAAAAAATAATTCCACCTTCCGGAGAGAGCGGAAAGCTGTGGCTCTGCACGTAGTGTGACAGGTCGAACAACATCAGTTCATCACCTCTTCGTCTTAGGAACGTGTTCCATCCTGTGCTCCATGATCTAATCTACTCTTATAAAAGCTCGAGATGATAAAAAAACTGTGTAGGTTACTATATGGGAGGAGTCCTCCATCTCTCTGCATCGTACACAGCTGACCTTCTAATTCACACCTGTCGCTTCTGCCCTTCAAGCTTAGAGTTTCAGCCTTCTATTCATCCCTTCCTTCTTTCACTTTCAATATCTTTTCATCTCCCTACCAAATTTTCAATACACCAATGCTAACGAACCACCACCCAATCCCACGATCCCTCCTCATCACCACCATCGTCACAATTATCCTATGCCTCCCAATACTCATAATATCTATCGTCAACTACGTGCGGATGCTCAGCACCACGACAATCTCGCGCACAGCGGCCGTCGCGTGCCTCGTCCTCCTGCACCACACGGTGTACTTCGTCGCTACCAACGCTCAACGCAAGCGGGTCAAAAATAAAAATAAAAACAGTCCCGGGGGCGGGCGCTTGCTGATTGACCCTGAAGAGTGGGAGGTGCCGGGAACCAAGGACGAGGCGAACGAGTTTGCGATGCCGATTCCGTTCCAAAAGTTTAATATAGCAGTTCTCATCCTTCTCCTCGTCGTAACTGCCACGGCATTTGGGATAATGGTTGGCGGAGTCACGAATGGAGCGCTGAATTCAGAGGATGAAGATGAGGACGTGGATTTGAAGGCGCGGGATGTGAGAGCTGAGAAAGTGCAGACCGTTGTGCTGGGTTGCGTGGTTGTTGCGCTTGGAGTGAATTTGGCGATGTGTGCATTGGGCCGGAGGAGGGCTCGAAAGGCGAATGAGGAGAAAAATGCGAGGGAGTTTGTTGGCGCGGGGAATTAGATTGGTTGAACTCGGTTAAATTATATTGAATCGAACTGAAATGGACTACTATGTACTTACCATCTTGTAAAATTACTGTAGGCGCTATGAAACGATGGTAATATCCACTCAACCGTTCATCACAGGTGCATGAATAATATCACAATGATGATAATGATGATAAAGACGATGGTGATGCTCTGAATCACTCATCATCTTTCATTCTCCAATCAAATAACTGGATGGGGTTTTCACTAACCATCCAGACTACGTGATTACCACAGCTAACTAATAACAGACACCGCAATGTATTCTGTTTAACTCCATATCACACTTGTCAGGTTGGCACGACAGACGGAAACCTCATACTCAAATAAATCTATTTATAGATCAAGCAAGATCTGTTGCGTTGCTAACGCAGCATTTGCGTGCTATTTTTGGTTGAACGCTGTTCTGGGCCGCTGGTAGCAATCAGATTACATGGAAGGAAAGCGTATAGGGTAAAATAAATTACAACAGATATGTTAGAGAGGGAGACTATGTATAAGTGCCCAAGGTTCATCAAGCCACTCATTTGTTGGTCATTTGGGCAAAATATAAACCACGCATAAGTTAGAATTCTTACTCTGTTGGCAAGACCAAACGCAAAACACTGAAAACCTCATCTGGCTGATTCACGAAGTAGAAATCATAAAACCAAAAAGACATTTCTATGGCCAACGTGGGGATCGAACCCAAGACCTTCGCGTTATTAGCACGACGCTCTAACCAGCTGAGCTAGTCGGCCTGTGATGTAGTCACCTTGGCAATACATCTCCAGCCGCGCCAGCGCTTAACATTGCTTCAAACCGAAAAAGGACAAAAACGGGATCGAGAAAGGCGATGAGTTACTCGGGGTTATTGTCAAAGTCAGTGGTCTCCTCTTATCTATCATTTGGCCTGCAGGCGCTCATAAACCTCGTCATTTCTGGTGGCCTACAAGGGCCCTCATTATCAATTAACCTATTGAACGCTAACATCTTGTAGATTATCATAGACAACGGTGGCATCGTATTATAGAACACTTGAATAGAGCTCTGAAAGTGAGGACTCGGACATCCGTCATCTTCACTGTGTTTCTCATATACTTGCGGTAATACTTGTTGTCGTTCTTCAATCTCGCCCATCATCCCTCTCTCTACTTTATTATACCTTTCACTCACACCCTTTTCTCTTCACCATTACTTTTCTCGTTACACGTCCCTTATAGTTAACTTGACTCGTGTTCCCTGTTTTCACCGGTCTAAGTCCATTCAGATCTACAATGCAGCATACCTGTTTCTTAGTCGAGAACTTTGGACCTCAAAAATATTTTTTGACACACAAACCCCCATTTTTTATGTCAACATGTTTCCCTCAAATCATTACAAAACCATTAAACCACATCTTCTGAAGGGTAAAAGCACAAAATATCATCCAAGATTGAACGTGTGAGAATCCCAAGAACTTTGTGTGTTATTATCACGACATTCTAATGGGTGCTCTGGGGTACTAGTATTCTATTCGTCAATAAGAAAAGGAGTTGATACCGTCCAAAAAGATTTCTAATGGCCAACGTGGGGATCGAACCCAAGACCTTCGCGTTATTAGCACGACGCTCTAACCAACTGAGCTAGTCGGCCGACGACGTGGATTTGATTTTGAGAAATGAGGGCCGCGGGCGCCTAAATGTGCTGCCCGCCGTACATGGAAAAATTAAAAATAGTCGAGGGAGTTTTGTGGTGCCGGGTTCCGGCGCGATCTGTTCCCGGGGTTCCTTCCTAGACACCTTACGCTAGTTTTGTTTCATTCATTTGCTCTCTGCGTACTATGCACTCGAGCACTCGGAGGTTGTCAGTACAGATTTGCCATCTCCAATCTTTGTCGACGTCGTCGTCGTGGCTATCTTCCTCGTCATCGTCGTGGTTATCGACGTCGCAATGCTGTTCCCGTCCCGCTTCCCTACGGAGCACCCGCACCAACGGCGATGCAAAGACCAAGACGAATACAACCGGTTGCCTGTCGTCGCGCACGTACGCTACGGTGACGGGCGATGAACACGGCGCGTCTTCATCGTCTTCTTCGGCGTCGTCGTCTGCACCTCCCAAGAACCCGTACCCGTATCCGCGGCACGCAAAACCGACGCCGTACCAGATATTCCATCTTCCTGTCAGCGCGACGCAAGCTGAGATCAAGGCGCGGTGTAAGTCACACCTTACATTTCTCTTTCTTTCGACGACGTCAGGTTACGCGTGAGACGTGAGCTGACTTGACCTACACCATCTATATCCTACCTTCAATACCCCTGACGCGCGTCTGTATTGTGTGACATCAGACTACGAACTCGTCAAAGCCCACCACCCAGACTCACACCACGCCTCACGGATCGCATCCGACATCGCACATACACGGTTCAGGAATATCCAAGCCGCATACGACTTTCTACGCGGGCGCACGCTATCTCCGCATCCAAACGCGCGTCCCACTCCAGCGGGGGGTACCAGAGGGTTCGACCCATACGTACACGAGATGGCGAGGAGGCGAAGAGCGTATTACGCTTCTCATTCGCGGGGGTACGACGACGCAGAAGAAGATGGGGATGGGAAGGGAGGTGGGAGAGGATGGAGATCTGACCCGAACGAGCGGACGATGTGGCACGAAGACGGCTGGCGCGAGAGGCTCATCTTTGGGCTTGGGATGATGGCTAGTATCATTCCACTGTCTGCGCGTTTATCGATATCACTCACCTCCTCCCTTTCCTTCCGCAGAGCGTTTTGGCGGGGCTTTTCCCGAATATGCCGGTTACGATCGCGTCGACGTTTATGCCGACGACTTTCTCTGCGTCTCCAACACCACCTCTGTCGTCTGTGCAAGATCGGGCGACTACGGCTACAACTAATGCTACCACAAAACCCCCATCATCCAACACAAATTCATTCCCGCTCCCCTTTGTAATTGACCTCGATAAAGGGCACCGGGAAGCCGTGTCTGCACTCGTTGAAGCGCGGAATGAGCGTGAGACGTTGGGGGCGGAGAGGCGCGAGGGGGTGAGGCAACGGGTACGCGAGATCAAGAGTGCTAATGGTGATGTTGAGTTGACGAGAGGGGTGCAGGGTGATTTGGATGCGCGGGCAGAGGATGTGACCGACCACACGCAAACCGTGCAAGCTGGATCGTGTGATGAACAACGCTCCTCATCATCAACATCATGTTCTGATTCTGTGTCTCCGTAGAGATAATGGGCGGTGAGAAGGTAAGAAAGAAGGAAAGAAATGTGAAAAGCAGGAGCAGAGAACACATCGCATATTTAATCAGCACAGAACACATCTTTCACTGCATCTATGTAAAGAACAAGCAGAGTATCAAGTCTAGTCCTATGTCAGCTCAAAACTGCCCTACTGGCGACCAACATTTCAGAGGCGGGCAGCTTCGCCTTTGATGTCGTGGAGGAGCGAGTGCCAACTGTGCCGTTGAAGTTCAAGCTCGAGCTGGATCGAGTGATGCACCGAGCGCATCATCATCATCATGAAGGGTGTCTCCGTAGAAACAATGGGCGGTTTGTTGTTGTGACAAGGTAAGAAAGAAAGACGAGAAGCGCACATATCTAATCAGCACCGTGACAAAAAACTTCTTTGGACTTTGCCATGTACTCGGCCTTCAAAGCTTCAAATTTCGTCTTCCAATGCCCCTGTATGCGGTGGAAGGAGCGAGCTCAAACTGGGTTGTCTGAAATCAAGCTCAAGCTGGATTCAAGTGATTTAACCGAACTCATCATCATCATCGTGCTCTGATTGTGTGTCTCCGTAGAGACAATGGGTGGTTTGTTGTTGTAAAATGGTAAGAAAAAAAAAACACAAATGATTCGGGGAGGAGTAAACCTAGAGAACAGCACAGCACATATCTAATCAGTAGAAACACATCTTTTTATATCATGCAGCCATTGGTGCCAGGGTCCTATCAGAAGATGGGGTTCTAAGCTGGGGTAAATTTGGCGCAGTGTGTAAGCCTGCTGCCTTACTATACTACCGTTTCTGCTGTATATATACTGTCCGTGATTAAGAAACATATCGTTTCTTAATTGGTTCTTTTACCTTACGTAGTGTATAGATTCCAGAAGAAAGAAAGTATTCGAGGAGAAAAAAATAGACAGAGAATTGACATTCACAAAGTTCAGGAATACGGCGCACAAACTCGATAGGGCACAAGCGAGCGGCGTGCGCATCCAACTTCGCGCACCGGCCACATACCGCTAAATTCCCATCAATATCATCAAAGCAACATGATTGCTTTTTCGATCACCCAAAAAGTTCGAAATATGCCTGAAAACGTTGTAATCGAGACTGAAATACACTGTAATCGGGCCTGAACACTGCAGAAAGGTTCGTCCACGAGTTTTTTTTGCGCGGACAGTCTGGCGGACTGTCCGCCGGACTCAAGGTGTATCTTGTGTGTTTGTGACCATGATGTGACGTCCGAGCCACGTCGCGAGCTCATGAAAGTCTTCCTGGACATAGCCCGCCCCCTGATGCGCTACACGGTGCGCACATTGCTCGTAGCGTATTCCACTGCTGCCCCAAACACGTGAGAATTTCTTCGGTGCATTGTGGCTTTTTTGGATATTGGATGGCTCAACTTCAACTTGCGAACAAGTTTATTCGGACGCGTCAGGGACGCGTTTTTCCTACCCCAATGCAGTCATTCACATGTACTCCCATAGAAATAAATCTGTAATATAAATACCAAAACTTCATACAGCCAAAACAATGGTGAACATCCTCTAGGCCAGCTCGGGGGCGGAGGGCGGTAGTGTGTTGGAGGGGCACTGATCGCTGTCGAGCACAGTGTGCACGGCTGTCACTAACCCAGTCACGCTCGCTCACTATAAGGCCTATAAGTCCGGCAGACTGTCCGCCGGTCAGTCTGGCGGACAGTCCGCGCCTTTTTTTTTCGCAAACCACCTGCCCTCGAACACTGGGGAAATAACATGATAAATTACCTTCCGTCTTTTCTCGCAAAAACACTGGGAAAATAACCTGGTAAATTTCCTCCCAACTTTCCGTGCAAAGCACGGGTACACTGCTAGTATCCTGAGCAAATTCGATCACACCTTCGACAAGCACCTCCCAATGTGCAGAGAATGTAGAGTGGGAACACGAGCAACTGAGATGGTCGAACACTTCATTTTCAATGTGCTGCGGACAGGGAGAAGAAAGAAGAAATGTGGGAAGAAATACAAAAGAGAACCACCAGCATCGAAGAACTCACGACAAACACATCATGCAAGCAAAAGCCCTCGTAAGATATATTGCAAGGACGAAAAGACTACGATACTACAAAGAAGACATACTACTTATATTGATCGAAGAGGAGGGGTAAAATCGGGCATACAGAAATCAGCGTGGCTGCTCGCGTGCGTGCGTTTTTGCGTGTGCCTGCGTGACACGCATTTTTGCGCAACAACTGTGTTCTGCACGCATATTGATGTGTTCTGCACGCAATGTCACAGTTGTGTCACACGTAAGGTTGTAATGTAATGGTTCTCGTCAGCGCTCATTTATGTATATTTGGTATGTGCCAATGACAGTATCCTCTTGTGCTATACCAGTTCATGCCTAGCTATCACACGGGTATCAAACAGTTCAACAGGATGCAGATGGTTGCATGGTTGATGTTGTGTTTTATTTAAATAATGCCTTTACGGGTCTATAATACATTGGAATTTTGTGTATTTGAGGGTCTGGTTCCAGTAGAACTTCAACGAAGAATCATTCTTACAAAATTCATATATACAATGAATTCGAGGCACGGCTTCGTATGCTGTGAACCTCGGCATGTGCCTCGCATCAATCTCCGAGGCAGCAAACGATCATCGGCATTGCAAACGGCAGCCGCTTATGATCGGTAATATCCGATCACTTCGTCAACTTGAAAGAAAAACGACAATTTTGCTTTTTTGACATGCATTTATATTGTTGAACAACCACCAGCGTGACACCACAGCACGCTAGGTGCACTCTATTGAACGCATTTGCTACGCAAGCAGCACGCAACTCATTTTCCCACGTACACGCGATGAAACGCGATGGCACGCGACGGCACGCGACCCAACTAAATGCGTGCAATCGACACGCAGACAGTGGTGATCTGCACGCGACGGCCCCGCAAGGTATTTTACCGTGCACGCGAGTACAAGATAATGCGTTTTGGAGCATTCTCTGTAAAATGTATATGGATGCGCAATTAAATATATGTTTCAAAGATCTTAAAGAAATTAAAACGTGAAACTAAAGATGGCACTGTTTCAAAGATGCTATTACAAATTGTGCCATGCAAATACCCTACCCTCTGGGAAGGATGCTTGTTAAGACAACAATAAAATCTTTCCCCAAATCCGACAGTAAATCAAGCCCCTGTGACAAGGATCCCGTATACAAGCTATGCAAAATGCAAACCAAAGTGCGCGCGGCGGAGCACTCGTAGCACCGGGTCCTCTTAGTCGTTCGAGCACGACAAAAACCGTGTTAGTGCATCATTGTATAGGAATTGTTGGTTTGAATCTCCTGGATTTGTACAACGAACGGTGTCGCTCCCCCCGACGGTCCCGAGTTTACGCTCCAGTTTGTTGTGGCTAACCCCGTCGGTTACTAATGCAAGGAGTCAGTGAATAATGGAGGATACAAGGGAATAAAATCCTGTTCCTCTAAGAGGCGAACATTAGACATTGTAATGGGAATGGGTGTTTTGAAGCACAAACAGGATATATTAAAGTAACATTCCAACTACCCATTTCCTCTAGCTTCCTGCATAGATGTAAGTATTAAAATGTTCTCCCAAACCCGTATCCCTATTGATAGTTTCATCCAATAACATATGTCGCCCCTAATCCATAGATGCTGAGCTGAGCCTTTCCTAACGGCTTCAGATTGAACCTGAGCTGATCTGTTAATTAAAGGCAGAAATATCTAGCCTCGGCTTTGTAGGCTGAGCCCTTATGCTAAGACAATGGATCAAGGCTCGCTAAAACATTATTAGACCCTAAATTAAGTAGCTTTATCTGGATGAGAATGAATCATTCAGTACAACTGGATGCATAACATACACTATTCTTCATGTGAATTTTATACAAAGTGTTGCACGCAAATAGCACGGTACTTCAACGACGCTGCACGCATTTACATATCATGCGCACGCGACATCCAGCATTTTGCACGCAAAGTCATATGAAGGACACGCAAATTTACTGATTGACATTTATGCGTGGCACGCAAAAATAGGTCGCACGCGGGCTAACCACGCTGATTTCCTGGTGCCCGGTAAAATCTAATGCGGACACGAACATCAAAAGACGCCCGGGCCCGAGAGGTGCAAGAGAAGAAGAAAAAAATGAGAAGAGAGTAAGAAGGGAAAACTACCCACTACAATGCCGGAGGCCTTGCACTAAGCAACCCTAGGACGGATTGGATCCAGTAGGGGACAAGAGGGCCCTCTAGGATGCAAGTGTGAGCGAAGGAGAGCAGTAGGGGCTCCGGGAGCCCATAGGTAGCATCGCAGTACAAGGCCAAGGGAGGGGCTCTCCCCTCAGAGGCAATAACATAAAACAAAAAAAGTGTAGAGATATATGTACATGGTATGTGATAGCGCAGTGGTAAAAGTTTGTTTCGAGCTTATCCATCTACTTATTTGTTTGTGACGGTTTTCTTATGGGGGGCAGGGGGAGACGAAGATGCTTGATTAAAGCCTGGATATGAATCGCTTGCTTACGTCCCTTTTTAATGTTCAACTTCCCGTCTCAAAGGCAATATATAGAAATTGACGAGGAACGCCTGAACAATCGGTCTAGTGGGAACTTTTGAATGCATGAATGAGCGCTAAAAATAACTTTCACTCATAACATACCGCCGACGTTGTAAGGGGGTGGGACCTTTTTCAGAAATAGGTTGTATTCAAAGAGGTTCAGGGACGTGATTGAAATGAACGATTGTATCCTTCGAAGTCAGTTGAGATACACATACAACTGCGCTCAAAGACATCTGCAATTCAAGTTGTTCTTCCTCAGGTTTCAAAAACCAAAGTGTTTATCGTGAGCAGCACGGCCAAATTTAGATAGCGCCCACCGGCTGATATGTGGCTCTGCCACGACGCAGTGGTATTTGAGCTACGACGGCGACATACTCTGCGCAGACAGGCGGTGGAGTACAGGGATTTCCACTGGATTTCCGATCGACGAGCCACACCCAAAAACCAAAAATACACTCGATCGGTGCGGGTAACTTATGCGAGTGCATTGAAAGCCTGAGTAGCGCTTGAAGAAATGGTTAAGGCGGTTGAGTTTGGTTACTGGTGGTAGCTCATAAATGGAGGATTTGGAGATGCTTGCCAAAACATCACGCCGAACAATCATGAAAGGTAAATCTGCAGCATGAGAATGCATTGCTTTTGCCTACTTTATTAGCCCCAAGGCTTCCTGATAGTATGCTTGATTGGCGGCACTTCATTCCGATGATCGTGCACATCGATTGTATAAACTTGTTTCAATTATTATTTCGATGAACGCATCAGTGTTGAAGAATACAAAACCTTCCTCTCCAACGGCCCCGCAATATTATCCCGATTGATAAAGGCCAAGAAAAAGGCTGTAATAGATAGCAAACTAATCTCGACCTTCCTATATCCGGTAACTTGTTGAGGGCAATGCCATCTCGGTGCCTCTGAATTGAGTAATGCATTCAGATGTAATCCAACCGGGGAAGCATATTTTGCGTAATTTCGAGGATTTTCGACCATGCCGGGCGCTAATGGGATTATCCCCATGGAATGTGTAGGCCCAGACGTTAGGAGTCATACATGCAAACACTGCCTTCGATCAAAAAGGCGGATCACAAGATCACAAGGGCAGACTTGTAAGTTTAACAAAAATTGTCATTGTGATTTACGCGTTTGAGGAATGGTCGAGCATAGCCTCTCGTCATATTGCCGCTGGCGCCGAGTCGTCATTTTTTTCCAGATCTCTTCAGAATATGTCGGACGACAGAACGTGGTGGACCTCCCACGAACCCCTCATGCCCGATACCGACCAGGATTTACAAAGAATATACCATTGATGTGTGTATAATCGTTCCGTAAACGGACCCGATGTCATGGTCTTCCGACGTATCCGAGCGCCTCCAGGAAAAGCCGGTGAGGGGCACTAGAAATATCTCTCTGATGATCGCGGATTTCCCCTGAAGGCCTTTTTCCTTGACTTCAAGTCCAAATTCAAATCTCCGACGTCATATGTACGAGCGGCATGCGACAGGTCAATCTAGCTGAGTCAATACCTCTGCGCTCTGAATTTTTTGACTTGAACGTCCATAACACCGACGTTTTCTGGCAACAGTTACTAAACAGACATTTGACAACGAGGTGGAAACAATGACTGGCGAGCAGTCGTGTCTATCCTTTTGTTAATTTTGGAAGAAACATTAGCAGGGCTCCCCTGATGACAGGTTGTGTATGCCAAGTCGAGCGTGCAGACAGTATTATCTAAATGGCATGAGCCTCCTCCCGAGTCGAGTACATGCTTCACTATCATCATCATCATCATAGACAAAGAACGGAGTAGCTTTGGCATAGAATGTCATAGATACGTGTCAACTTAGCGCGCACCACGAGAAAGTCGATGACATCGAGGGATGGACCCCGTGAGGTAGATATTGTAAAAGTATAATAAGGCAAGAAAAAAAGTACACCCAGCATCATCATCCTCTTTCATTGGACTTTCTTTCCCCTAATTTTTAATACCTAACCGACGATAATGTATACCAATCCATTCGGTGCATTTTGGGATTTACCAGGCGTGTCTGACGCATCTAACGAGCAACGTCTTGCTACAGGGAGCTCTGGACTGACCTTTGGCGCTCTTCCGCTGGCGGACAACCCCTGCACGATGAAATTCACATTCAACAGCCACCAAACGGGTGTTCTGAACAGCAACGTCACAGGCCCCAACACCCTCGTATATTTCAACGTCTCGTCGAGCACGACGACGACGACAGTATCACGCAAAAATGGAGACGTATACGCGACTGTCGAGTGGACGCGCCACCCAATGATGCAGATATATGGCGAGACAGGTCGTATACCCACCTCCCACTGGATCAGCCTATCTCCAGATCGAACGTGAGTTTTTTCGTGGAAAAAAAATTGATCTCCGTTTTTTGTTGACTTGTGTTCATTTTTATGATCTCTGTAGCCAACGAGTCGTAATGATCAAAGGCCGTTATTACTACTGGATCCCAAGAGGTACCAGAATTTGCGTAAGTGTCAATCTTGGTCTCGTGTCCGCGCAGATCTTATTGATGGTATATATGATGTGATGTGCTCAATGATTTTTTCTCGCTTTGATGCAGCTTTACGGAGATGATGATGAGACAGCGACCATATCTGGGGAGATTGCGCACATCTCACGCACAGATGGAGAGGTCTCCCTGAACATCTCGCTCGTAGCATTCAACAATGGATTTTTGGACGCCTGTGTGCTTGCCACCGTGCTCTTCATGAGTGGCAGAAATATCGACTAACCTTAGAAAATGGAGAATCCGGATTTGCGACGTCGGGGTTGGCGGGAGGTCACGGTGCGCGTGTGTACCAATTGTGTACACGCTATGTGGTTTACGCGATCTAACCGGCGGGCTGTGCAGTGTGTGTATGTTGTGCGCGTATCGGCGACTGATAATTCTCTGAAAGATGTAGATTTACTATTTAACTGATGTATCCATAGAGTACGCTTCAGCTTTTTGTTTTGATGGTTTTAATTATACCTATAGATTCGACAGGTCGATCAGCCACACGGCCCATGTACCCTTTCTTATACACGCGGTATTTATCCTAGAACTAGATTATAGCCACTTGGTAATTGTATTGATACACTATAGAGTTCTTTAAACAAATGCGTCGAGTTTCAACTATTTATCGCAGAGCGTTGTGAGAAACAGCGACGAAACCGCATGGACGTTCGGGTATCAGAGGAAGAACAAACTGTCGTCTATTTAGGCGTAACAAAATCCCAAGACGACTCTGGACGGGATTTCAATATGGCCGGTGTTAAGAGCTGTATAGTGCGTCTTGCAGGTCGCAAGAAGGAGCGACTGTTTCTGGTTTCAATTAGTCATGTGAGCGAACCTGAGGTGCTGCTTGCAACTTACTCTTTCGAGACTTCCTGAACTGCACCCTTTTCCTCATCGCAGTAGTCCAAGTCTTCCTTTACGCAATCTGCATCACCATTTTCAACCGCTGGGAATTTGATGTCCTACAAAATATATGCAAACACGGTGAGTATACGCCTATAACCCACAGACTCTCCACAGCCCCAGAAAGTGAGGCTAGAAAGGAGCAAGAACCATACACTCACAAAAACGTTTCCCCCTTTACCCGTTTCACTACGCATATTTCCAATTTGCTTTGAGAGGGAATCGGATACGACGCGTCGCCGTTGTATAAAGCTTAAACAGATGTACATTCCCATCACGAGAAGCTCAGCGCCAATCAGCGAAGAAATCCCAACTTGACGATCCTTCCTCCAAACGAAAATGCCCTGTGGGGTGTCGTCTGTATCATCTCTCCCTTGTATTGTTGAAAGATTGGGTGGGTTGGTGACCTCAGCAAACGGTTGGGGGTCCTGGACAGCCAGTTGGACGGAGCAGTAGAGCGCGATGATCCATATTGTTGAAACGAGTGCAGAGGTGGCGATGGTGATGAGCGATGGCGCTGGCCTGTATCCCTGATACCGTAGCTTATCGACACTGCGTATTTGCTTCAGTGTGACGAAGGCCTGATTGGCAAGTGCTAGGTTTGTGCCGATGGCATTCAAAATAAAAGAGCGTGTATTAAAGTTGAGGATCGAGACGACGAGAATGGAGATGGAAAGAATAGAGGAGACCGTTAGCAGACACTGTGTCTGCAGATGATTCGCATGGCCCATGATCCTCTAGGGATCGAACAAGAAGAGGGAAAAAGACATCCTTGAGAAAGGCCTTGGTGGTTATTTAAATGTACAGCAAAACCCACTATTTCAGGAAACATACTCGTCGATAACGGGTTCGACGTAGATGAGACGGTGATAAATCGGCATATGAGATGAATAGTAGGGTTGCATGTTACTTCAGTATTGCCTTCATCAGTCCAGTTTTGATAGATTCAAGTTTTTAGAACATCTTAAGCAAGATGTGGACATAAAAGGAGGAGCCCGACACAAAGATGGACACAAACGACAGCTGGGGCATGGAAGACACCTAGACATAAGAAGTATCGTGCACTGCGCTGATATGTTCGCAGTACGTGCACAGAGACTGAAAGTTTTGCAACCATTGTTGTCGTGGTTATTGTTTTGACGTCCTTGGGTTTGGCTTGTATTGATCTCCTCAACACAGATATCTTTGCAGCAGCTGATGTGCCGACTCAACTTGGTGACAAGTATGCACACCTGGACCGCGAGCTTCCAGGAGTATGGAGAGCGCAGCATGCGCAATGCATGTATAGGACGCTGCTCATAGTTGGTACATCTAGGGTCGCTATATCGCCAATGAACTTTCCCCAAGCCAAAGCAGAGAAACAAACGTCCAAGGTTGTTAGGTGTGCTAAAATAAGCCTGTTTTGAAAAGAACAAAGTTTCCAGGTACGCTCTTGAAGGATACGGAGGATCATGGAGATGCCAGGAGTACAAATTTAACGTTTGTAGAAGCCTCCTGACTGCCGCATAGTTTGCAACAAATATGATTGAAATCATCAGACTTTCATCTTTTAAGGTCGTCGAATACATCGTGGTTTGGGATTGATTACAAGGCACCTCAACTAGTCGATAGCGGTTATGAAACCGCAAGTTGATCTTCGAGAATTGACATCAGTCAGATATGTCGCCAGAAATATACTGGGTTTGAGAATCATTCGTTTCCGTGAGTGGATGATTGATTAAAGATTGGTAGTACACTAGCATGTTGAAGTTGATCAGTAACAACATAAATGGGAGAAAATCAGACTTACAAGGGAGCCCTAGATATATCCTACCTTGAAAAAAGTTACGCATCCTTTTTGCTTTTCTTCCGCTCCTCCTTCAGTGCATTTGCCAATTTTTGGAGTTGTACGGTTACAGCTGTGTTTCCACCCTGGGCTGATGTGCTGCGCGCTTGAAAGTCGCGAAGAAAGGCCTCTGTAGTTTTCTGCGCCGTCCTCGTTGTCAAAGGAGTCTCTGATATGGGGTGAATGCGCAATGGTGGCGACAAAGGGGCATCCATGGTGGCCGTCCGGAAGAAAGAACGTATGTAAGCCGATCATTCTCTCATGTCCAAAAGCGGAAGTTTTATTTTAAGTAATCCCGCCAGCGAATGTGGGGTGACAAAAAATATCGTACGAGTGAATTTTATAAAGTTTCCACTTTACACGCTCGCGGGCTTTTTAACTAACCTCATTTCCCTTTCCTCCACCACTATCTCATAGCACAATGGGCGCGGCGAACTGGATTGCTCTTCTCCTTACACACCCCCTGGAGTTCAGGACGCTCATCCAGTTCTATCTCTACCATGAGCAAAAGCGTGACATTGCTGCTATTAAGGAGCACCCGACGTCGGGATGGGATAGGGACTCCATGAGAAGATGCTGGGAGTTCCTCGACATGACGAGCAGAAGTTTTGCCGCTGTAATCAAAGAGCTGGAGGGAGATCTGGCGAGAACGGTGAGTGACGCGTCTCTTAGACTTTTTCTCCTCTTCGCGGGAGGTAGAGAAGGATACAAGCTTTTCTAGCGCCTTTTATACACGAAGGATGTATGATGTGTGGCGATTCCTCGGGCCATCGAGCCACTATTGCGTTAGCTGAAAAACCAAATTCAGAAGACGGAATAGGGTACACGCAAGCCTTTTTTTGGGAAATTACGAGGCTTCGTGTTCGGGGAGCTTTTACCTTTTTGAGACTCAAATTCATTTACCATTACTTACAATACTTTCGCAACAGATAGCTTTATTCTATCTCGTTCTTCGCGGTCTCGACACGATTGAAGATGACATGACGATCCCTGATGATGTTAAACAACCTCTCCTGAGGGCATTCCACGTACACACTGTAACTCCTGGATGGAAATTCGAAGGCTCAGGCCCCAACGAAAAAGACAGACAGCTACTGGTCGAATACGACACAGTTGTCGAGGAGGTGAACCGCCTCAACCCCGAGTATGTACTATCTCTACAACAGCTCACCGCCCGATCGATTACTGACTCCTTTTGCAGCTATAAAAGCATAATTATCGATATTGCACTGAAGATGGAGACTGGAATGGCGGATTACGCCCATAAAGCTGCGACGACAGGTTCCATTTACTTGGAAACTGTCGCTGAATATGACCTGTATTGCCACTACGTTGCTGGTCTTGTCGGTGAAGGCCTCTCACGGATTTTCTCTGCGTCCGGGAAGGAGGGTGCTTTCCTTGGCGACCAGCTTGAGCTCAGCAACTCGATGGGCTTGCTTTTGCAGAAAACCAACATCATTCGTGACTACCGGGAAGACTGTGACGAGCAGCGGTACTTCTGGCCACGGGAAATTTGGGGACGAAAGGAGTACGGGTTCACGGAGATGCACCAAATGTCTGCGACGGACCCGGACACGGTGAAGCGGGCAATGTGGGCGCAGAGCGGTATGGTTCTGGATGCACTGAGGCATACGACGGACGCACTGGATTACCTCCGTCTGTTGAAGAACCAGAGTGTGTTCAATTTCTGTGCGATCCCCGCGACAATGGCTATTGCGACCCTTGAGCTGTGTTTCATGAACAAGGAGATGTTCCAGCGGAATATCAAGATTCGTAAGGCTGAAGCTGCCAAGGTACGTTTAGCAGGTTGTTTGTTCATCTTTCTATAAACTCACTTCCGAATGTAGCTTATCATGCGTTCAACGAATCCTAGAGAAGTCGGCCTCATCTTCCGCGAGTTTGCGCGCAAGATTCATGCCAAGGCTGTCCCTTCCGACCCCAACTTTATCAAAATTTCCATTGCATGCTGCAAGGTATGTTGTCTCCTGTGTCTAGGGCATTCTTTTAGGCCATCTCATCGAACCAATTCTTTCTGCAGATTGAGACGTGGTGCGAACACAACTATCCCTCCTTCGTACACTTCAGCCCCGAGACCGGCAAGCAGAGCCTCGAGCCCACCGACGCACGTACTGCCCTCATCATGCGCGAGCAGGCCCTCGAAGCACAGCTTGTGAAGAAGAAGCGTGCAGAAGACATCCGCAACGGCGTCTCACCGAGCAACGCATATGTCGACAAGCTCGAGAACAGGGAGATGTCGTCGAAGGAGATCATGATGTACGTCGCGGCGGTGTTTGGGCTGATGCTCGTTATGGGTGTCAGCATCATCTATACTGTGATCTACTTTGTGGGCGATCGGTGAGGCAGGTGGTGAACGGTGGACAGTTAATGCTTCCTCGTTCCCTAAATCATTTGCTTTTATCGTGATTGGTGTTAGTGTTGGTCTTGCATTTTTTTTTTGGCGTTGCAGTCCGTTCTGTGATGACTTTTTATATTCGTTTCTCGGCATACTATTATGTATCAAGGACCTGGGTAATATTTCCTTCCCCCTCCCTCCACCACCTCCCTCTTTGCACGTACGACGCTTTACGCTTTACACGTTCACATCTGTATTTTTTAATTATTAGCTAGTCACTTAGGTAGATTTTTCTTTCTCTTTTTTCAGTTTCGTTTGCTGAACGTCGTTTTTCCTACACACTCCCTCTCTCTTCACTTCCCCCCCCGCACCCAGGTGATACATACGCAGCTAAAAAGTCATTATGTATATATAATCTTATTATCTGAAATACCCAAAAACATTCATTCATTCCGGCCTGCGGAACCATGCTTTCAGCGATAACATTACTGATATAGTTGCGCAGTCTTGTGTGAACGATCGCTGTGCATGGGCGTCAGCGTTGACGTCGATTCTGATGCTCCTGATCTGAGGAGTGAGCTGCTTGAGGTGGTTATGATCTGGAGGTAATCAGATAACATAACTCCATCGGTTCGATGGCGTAGTTGGTTATCGCATCTGTCTAACACACAGAAGGTCCTCAGTTCGAGCCTGGGTCGAATCACTTTTTAGCCTTTTCGATTCTTTTCTTTCTTTGTTTCGCTACTGCCGGTCCTGGTGAACTTCCTTGTGCGAGAAATAGTACTGGTACCCATATTACTGTCAGTGTTTTCTTTCAGTGTTTTCTGTCAAGAGGCTAATGTATGTACAAACAACCTATTTTCGTACTTTTCAATTGAGCGTCCGATCGATACAATTTTTTTTAATTCGGAGGACACTGGCATGCGTTTCGTCTGCCCCTTTGATGGAATTAAAAGGCGGAATTGTGTTCTTGTCTCTGTTAGGACCGTCGAATCGTAACGATTGGCAAAGATATGTAGGACTCGGGAGAGTTGGCAACTTGGGGAGTCGATTTAAGATTTCACCCGGGCGCTCAGTAAGCGCTATTTTGGATTATGGAGAAAAGAAAGGCGCGTATGAGCATTGAGATCTTGAGAAGCGAAAGAGAAATTCGAGAAATGATCAGCCCTGGCTAGAGTGAAAAGCAACAAGTCCAAGCTATCAAAACACAAAGAAACAAAGAGTCAAAAACCCCAATAGCCAAAAGACGAAAGAATGTTAATCCAGTCCCCCGAGACTCGAAAGACGAGTGTCCAAACGGCCAGTCAAAGGTTACCAACCGACCACAGAACCCCGTAAAAGGGCTAAAAGAAATCAAAAAGTGATTCGACCCAGGCTCGAACTGAGGACCTTCTGTGTGTTAGACAGATGCGATGACCAACTACGCCATCGAACCGATTTGGAGGTGTGGGTGTGTGTGGGGCCAGGCTCGGGCGCTCGGGGGTTCGTATTCGTGAGCGGGCGAGGCGGAGGTAAATGGATGATGGGGGAGTGGGTTGAAGATGGGGGGACGGAAGGTCCCAGCTGTGGGTAGATAATGCAAGTTGGATTGAAGATCACAGAAAAGCGAAGCGGTCTGGGGTTTAATTTATTGACTTTGCTTAAGTTGATGGAGAACCGAGCAGAGAGAGAGGGGGAGTCGGAGGGCATTTTGAGGGTGTTCATTTTACTCTTCAACGTTCATTGTCCAATAATTCTCGGTGATTGTGGCTGGGTGCTTGAACCCGTTGAAAGACGTTCAAAATGTGCTCAGACGGACTTTGATCTACTAACTTTGCACAGCGCAAAAGTCTGCAGAAGCATAGGCGGAACGCCCATGTAAAGGCACAAAAAGCCACTACAATGTACAACCAAAGGGATCAAGCACCCAGTACCCAGCACACCAGTACAAAAGAACAAAAGAACCAAGAGACTCACTCAACCAAAGCGACCCCCGACAGAAATTAATCAAAGACGCTCAGTCAACCAAGGTCCAAAAGCAACCCCGAAAAAATCAAAAAGGAGAGCAACCAAAAGAACTCAAAACAAAAAGTATGATTCGACCCAGGCTCGAACTGAGGACCTTCTGTGTGTTAGACAGATGCGATAACCAACTACGCCATCGAACCGGTTTGGGTGGGTGTGCTCCGGTGCCGGCTCGGAGCGGGGGGTTGAAAGCGGGATGGGGCCGGGTGCGGACAGGTGATGGAAGGCGTAAGGGAATCTAGTTTCGTTCTGTCTGTACGGTGTAGTACGAGGGAACTGTTACCAGGAAAAGGATAGGACTCCGTAGAGTAAGGTATGGTGAGCGATATACGAGGGCATAGGAGCGGAGAGAGTCAAAGATTGACCATTAGCGCTAGCTTTTACCAATTAGCCGCTCGGGTAAAGGTGGAAAACATATCACCCATCGGAAAATCAGTTAAAAACCATAACAAAGCCGCGGAGGAAGCAAAAGATGATTCGACCCAGGCTCGAACTGAGGACCTTCTGTGTGTTAGACAGATGCGATGACCAACTACGCCATCGAACCGGTTGGGAGCAGATAGGTGGCGGATGATCCCGACGCTGCCGCCAACGCCAATGCCAGCCAATACACTTCTGAGTGTCCTGCAAAAACGGTCCCCTGGCCCTGCGCGTCATGAAATGGCTAACTCAGAGACATGAAGGGTTGGGAGGGTACCGTTGCATACTGTAACGAAGATTGGTTGGCTGGCTTGGCTTGGCTTTGACATTGTCAATGGGATGGTCGTGGTGGGAGATGAGATGACTCGGATGAGGTGTATTTTGAATAGATGGATATGGATCATGGTATCCAGTCCAATCGTGGAAATTTGTACATACCTACCATGCTATTTAGCTGGAATACTGGATACCGACCGACTCCTAAGGCTCCTTTATGGACAAACGTGCCAGGCAATGGGCTGGGCCAAGAAGCGCCGGTGCATCGATAGTGAGTATGAATCGCGATCCTAAGCTTAGCTGGCAGATATTTTTCTAAGCCGCTAAAAGAGCCTGATAAACTTCAAGAAAGTACAGAATCGCTATAGGTATCACCGAGATAATCAGTTGTAGTGTAGCTTACCGCACTTCACCTTTAATTTGCCAGCTATCAACGTCGCAACGTCGCATCGAACCGCACCGATATGCGGATACTCATCCGCTTTTCATCCTATCGTATCCGCCACGCCAGATGACAGTGCAGTGATCAGCGATATTTCAGCGATACCTTGTGGGATGAAGAGTGAGGAAGGGCAGAATTAGCGCGCCCGGGACGGACCCCGTATGCGGCCAAATATAGACGAGGCACGTGCGTCAGCGAACGAGTCAAGGCGAAGCGGATTAGCGAAGGCTTTCAGTGAGACCTCGGATCGTGACCGTCAACTTTGTCCAGTTCTTATCTCCCGCTCTCGCTCCCAGTGCCCTCTCTCAGCGCCAGCACATATCACCGATACAGCTGCACCAGGTCGATCTACAGCTCATATCTGATATCTCAAGGAGCTTTTCACATCCACAAAGTTAAATTTTCGAGGGTCGACTTGAAGACCCGAACAAACGAACGCATACATCTACACCGACAGCAGGACAGCTCGACATCCATTTTCAAGGATCCTTTGCGTCGCCAACAGCAAAGGAGAACAAAAACCCCCGAGGATCGCAGCGACGTCCCGTCTGCGTTTCTCTAACCCCCCTGCAACATCTGCATGACCTTGCTCCATGACTACTTTCACACTCGGAACTTGCAGGCTTTCCAGCGCTTGCTCGATGGCAGCGCCGGAGTCAACAGCAGCAGCTATGACCGCGGTTCCCACTACAACTCTGGCAGCAACGCTGCGCCGTCCTCTTCTCCGGGGTCAAGCTGGACGCCTGGTCGGTCAGCCAAGGGAAACAGTGTGATGCATGGTAGTGGCGGCAGCAGCAATAACAATAACAACAACAACAACAGCGGCAACATAGAAGTGAACGTCAACGCACGCGACTGGCTCGGCCGCACGGTCCTGCACCTCGTCTGCGCGTCGCCGGAGAGCAGCAGCGTCGAGTACGCCAGATCACTTCTCAAGCACCCGAGCATCGACGTCAACCTCGCGGACACAGAGAGCATGTGGACGCCTCTCCATCGTGCGCTGTACACCGCGAATCTGCCAGTAGCGTACGTTTTTTTTCCTTCGATATAATATGCGGTTTATTTGCGATTTCGCTGGCAATATATGCTACCGATATGTGCACGGTGCTGACGTCATGTTTTTTTTATCTGGGGTTTTTCATTGTAGGCTTTTGCTGTTGCAGCGATCCGATATTGATGCGGGTGTCAAGGACGCGGAAGGATATACCGCCATTGATCTGTACAACTCGACTGTGAACGGGACGAAACCCGATCCCGCACAGCGCGACGCCGAGCTGTACACATGGGGCGCGAACAAGTTGCGTCTGTTATCATTTGCACAAATTATACAGATTTTTCTGACGATATAACCGCGCATATATCTAACCATACAACACAGAAACGCAGCATTGGGCCTCGCAGACGCCGATGACCGCGTCCACCCCGACCGCGTACTCATCAAGCCAGCCATCGCGCCCCCCGCCCACGCACCGCTCTCCGTGCGCTTCGCGCCGATCCCCGTGCGCCAGGTGTGCATGTCGAAGCTGCACACGGTCGTCGTCACAGGCGAGAGCGAGGGGAATGTGCGAGTGTGTGGGTTCGGGAGCGGCGGGAGGCTCGGCGCGTCGCAGCACATGCAGTATGCGCTAAAGCCGCTCCCGGCGCTCTCTGCGCCTCTGCCTGGATCTGCGCCGGCGGCTTTCTCTGGATCGTCGGTGTCTTCCTCGTCGTTTGCGTCGTCGACAATTTCCCCTGGAACTACACCTACGCCTGGCACCACGCCTACCCCTACGCTGCCCTCCGCGCACACGCACGGATCGCACCCGCAGATCCAGATCCAAATCGCAAGCGTTGCAGTAGGCCAAGACCACACGCTCGCACTCACAACCTCCGGCGACGTGTACTCCTGGGGCCTGAACCGCTTCGCGCAGCTCGGGTACATTGTAGAGTCGTCGTCTAATTCTTCGTCCACTTCCTCCTACACGTACACGCCGTCGTCGTCCTCGGCTGCGAATGCGAATGCGGGTGCAGGCTCGAGAGGATATGGATATGGACAGGACGAAGAGCAGATCCAGAGCGTGCCGAAGCGCGTGGTGGGTGTGCTCAGGCGTGAAGTTGTAGCGGGCGTTGCAGCCTCCCGGAACGCCAGTGCTTGTTGGACTAGGCTTTCTTCTGTCGGTGGTGGGCAGGAAAGCACAGCAGCAGGAGGAGGAGGAGGAGGGGTGGTGTATACGTGGGGCACGAACACGGGCCAGCTGGGGTATGATCGCCATGCCCAGCCTGTGCAGGTTCTACCGAAGCAAGTTACCAGGCTTTCGGCGCCGGTTGTTGGGCTTGCTATGAGTGTACGTTCACTTTCTTCGTTTTTGTTTCTGCATTTTCGTTTCGTTTCGTTATTATTATTATTATTTTAAAAAAGTTTTAAAATCTTCACCTCTCGAAAAAATATTTTTACTCTATGCTTTTTCTTGTTTTTTTCTTCTTGGTGGTCTTTTAATGGGAGATTGTGGATGTGGATCCTGATGTGACCTTGCTTTTTGTGGTGTAGGACACCGTGCTCGTTGCGCTGCTTGTAACGCACCATGTGGAGTGTATATGGAACGATAGGCATTATCGTATAAGGTACGTCTTTTTCCCCCAGTATTATGTATTGGGACTACACCGCTCATTTATTCACTTACCGTCCCTTTTCACTCACATTGACCTCACTCAAACAAAACCCACAACCGCACAATCACACAACCCCTAACCCCTAACCACACGTGCACACACACACACAACAGCTTCCCAACACACGCTTTCCCCTCGGGCATCGAACCCTACCGCCCACCTCATTCCATCCGCGACTCGTGGATCTCAAAGGTGACGGGTTGTGAAGACATGTTTGCCGCGCTCTCGTCGAATGGGGAGGTGTTTACGTTTTCGGCGCCGTCGGGTGATGGGGCCACTGTAAGCGGGGAAAGCGGGGGAGGAGGAGGAGGGAGGGCGGGGAGCAGTGTGTTTAGGCCGCAGAGGGTATGGGCGCTTAGGAGGAAATTTAGTGCTGTCAAAGTACGTGTCTTAGTATTTTTTTGTTATTTTCTTTATTGAGTTGGAGTTATTCTCTACTTTTTATCTGTCCTTTTCTATTTTGTACTCACTTTGACTGTCTTTTTACCCTTCAATTTTTAACAGGACGTTGCACTCGGTGCGGACGGCTCGATTATCATCTGCACGGAGTCAGGACACGTCTTCGTGCGCACGCGAAACGTGCCTACGGGTATATCAATCACTTCTTCGCCTTCTTCCTCGCCTTCTCTGTACACCACCCCTTCCTTTTCCTCAGGAGGTGGCAGTGGAGGAGCAGGGGGCAAAGCGTTCAAGTTCACCCGCGTGCCGTTCCTCCAGCGCGTCGTGAAAGTGTGCGCGAATGCGTCAGGCGCGTTCGGCGCCCTCCGTGTTGAGTACCGGCCGCGCGGCGTGGATGCCCATGCGGATGGCAGGAGCTTTGGGGAGGAGATTCGGAGGGTGAGGCCTTTTGTTGTTTCGATGTGGGATGAGGAGGAGGCTGGGAAGGTGGTGGGTGGTGAGGGTGTGCAGGAGGGTGGTGGGGGTGATGATGATGATGGAGATGGGAAGGATTTGGAGGGTAGGGATAAGGCGAACGCGAAGGGGAAGGGGAATGAAGTGAAGATGAAGGGGGACGCTCTGGATGCGGATGAGCAGGAGGAAGGGGGTGTAGGTATTGAAGGAGATGTTACGCGGGTGCTTGAGCTGTGCGATGTGCTGCTTCGCCAACAGCAGAAGCAGCAGCGTGTATCTGCCAGTCAAACTCAGGGCCAAGGTCAAGGACCAAACTCCCCCCACGCCACATTCGACCTACACTCTCACTTAAAATCCGGAAAGCTGCCGTACGGTGGCGACGCGGTGGTACACGTCCATTCGTTCGCGTTCCCCGTGCATAGCGTTCTGCTCGCCGCGCGCTCTGGGGTGCTGCAGGCACTCCTCCAGGGCGAGGTTCCAGGGGACAGCATAAGCGAGGCGGATGGGAGGCAGGGCGTATGGGCGAGCGTTAAGCTGTTGCCTTCGCTGCGCGTGCCAAACCCGAATTCAAGCTCCAACTCGAACTCAAACCCGAGCCCGGGCGTCGGACAAGCTGTGTCGCGTATCATGCGTCTTGAAGTGAAGGGGTGCCATCACCCGCTGACGGTGATCGTTCTGCTGCATTATCTATATGCGGATGAGGTGCTGGCGGTATGGGATCGGAGGATTGGAGGCGCGGAGGAGGTGCAGCGGGTGTGGGCGTTGTTGAGCGCCGGTGCGGCTGGTAAGAGTGGTGCTACCACTGGAGGTGAGAGTGCAAAGGGGGGCGTGAAAAGGGGAGGTAAAAGTGCCAATGCGAATGTCAATTCCAAGGTAGATGGGAACACGAGTGCGACAGTGAACCCGACGAGGGTGAGGCAGGAGCTGCAGCTCCTGGCGAAGATGCTGGATCTGCCTGCGCTGAGCGCGGCGTTGGAGGCGCCTGTGAAAAGGGAGCCGGCAGGCACGCTGGCGAGGGATATGAAGAGGTTGTTTGATGCCGTCCAGGTGGACCCTTCCTCCTCATCCAAGACGGCGCTGCGCCCAGACGTCATCCTCCAACTCGCCGACCGGGAAGTGCGGTGCCACTCGTTTATCCTGCGCGCACGCTCCCCTCTCTTTGAGAGTTTCTTTGGGCTGGAGGATTGGACGCGCAATCGGTGGGGCGAGGACGGGATCGTGCGTGTGGATATGCGGCATATGAGTTGGGATGTGGTCAGGTTTGTGACGGGGTATATGTGTTGTGGGCAGGATGAGGAGATGTTTTGGGTGCTTGGTATGTCGTTTTTTTTTTTTTGGAATTTTTCGAGTTGGATTGGTATTGACAATTTTACGTTGTGTTCGTTGATAGATTTTGTCAATTCGGTGGAGGAGCTTGTGCAGTTCATGTTCCAGGTTCTTGCTGCAGCAGTACGTCAAAGTCCTTCGATGGACATCAAACAGAACATTAATTTCTAACTTTTTTTAACCAATAGAACGAACTCCTCCTCGACCGCCTCGTCTTGCTCTGCTCCTCCGTCATCCTCGCACACACCAACATAAGCAACGCATGCTATATCCTCGCCGACGCCTCGCACTACCACGTACAACCGCTCATCGCTTCCCTGCACGAATACATCGCGGTCAACATGGAGTCCTTCCTCATCGACAACCGCATCCTCGACGACCTGCCACACGCGCTCGTCAAGCAGCTCGCCCACTTTGTGCGCGCGCGTCAAGTCGAGAAGACGCCGTTTGCGCGTGGAGGAGAGTTTGTGGAGGGGCTTCTGGAGAAGTATAAAGTGTGGTTGGAGAATGAGGATGTGCCAGATGTAGCGGGCTTTGTGAGGGCGGCGTCTGCGGTGAAGCCGCTGAAGCGCGATTTCTCCAAGGCGGCACCGCAGAGTCAGGCAAAGGGTGCGGCGTCGTCTGCTACTCAGTCTAGAACGTGGAGTGTGTTGGGAAAGAACAGCACTGCTGCGTCATCGACATCGTCCTTGTCGAAGACGGCGGCCGAATTCACTCCGCGTCAGACTCTGCGACGTCCGCCGTCGGGCGACGATATTTTCGCGATGGATGATCATAGTGACAGTGCCGCATACCCGACGATTCAGGAGAGCGGGAATAAATTGGCGATGCCTATGACGTCTCCTGCTGCTGGAAAGTCTCCGGCGGTATGGAAGGCTGCTGGTGCACCGAGGTGTGCAATTTGTATACAGCCTTTTAATTTGCACTGATCTTGATATTTTCTGTGCAGGGTTGATATGAAAGCTGTCATGGCGGAAGCTGCGAGCCAGAGTCAGAGCGCCACTAGCTCATCGCGCCCAGCTACCACCAACAAACCTTCACAAGCGGGTTCGTCTGGTCCCGGATTGACCACGCCGTCAAAGCAGGCAATGACGAGACAACCCTCTGGCTCTGGTCCGCCCCTTACTTGGCGCATCAACGCCGACCCGAACGCTGCTCCGCGTGGGCTGCCGTCGACACCGCCGTCTACGTCCGTGTTCGCTAGCGGCTCGCCGAAGGATGGGATGGCGAACGCACGTTTGGGGGCTGGTGCAGGTGTAGTTACAGTCCCGTCGAGCGCGTCGAAGGTGCAGCAGGGTGGTGCGCCCCTGACCCCTGCGCGCCCCGCGCAGACGCCTGGATTGGGTCCTGTTATCACGCCAACGAGACAAACGTCGTCGTCCAAAGTCAGCTTGTCGACGCATCGGAATGCTGTGTATGTTTTTTTTTTCTCTTCTTCTTTTGACTCGTTTTTGTCCCTTTTTTGACTGACCAGCGCGTTTGTGAATGTTAGTGGCGGCAAAGCATGGTCACAGTCCCAACCATTCGGCCCACCTCCCACCTCCACATCCACATCCACAACCACAACCACATCTTCACCTTCCGCGCCTACCAAAGGCGTCTCATTCCTCGCCATCCAAAATTCCCAGCTTGAAGCTACACCGGTGCGAGATAAACGCACGCTGCGCGAGATTCAGGACGAGGAGCGCGAGCTCCAGGCCGAGGCGGACTTTATGATGTGGTGGACGGCCGAGGAGCAGCGTGTGCGCGCGGAGCAGGAGAGAGAGGCGTTGGCGCTTGCGCAGTTTCAGAGTAATGCGAATGCTAATGGCAACGCGAGCGGTAGTAAGAAGTCTAGGAAGCCGAAGCCTAGGGGACCACCGAAGCCGAAATCGGACGCTGCTGCTGCTGGGGGTGCATCTGCGTTGACGCCGACGTCTGGTAAACCGGAAGCGGGGTCGTCCAGTGCGCCTCCGCAAGGTTCTGAGGGCGCAGGGTCTACGCACACACCCCGGCGACGACCACACAAACCACGTCAGAAAAGCCACGCAGACCCTTGAAGTTTTTTTTTCAGAATATCAACGCATCATCATCATAGAAAACATACATGCATACATCATCATCCGATGCACCATTCTCGCTGCTCAGAGTAGAATTCGAAGAGTATATGAACAATCTTTGCTTCGCTTTTTCTTTAATCTCGTAAATTATGTGCTATGATTATACAGGTCATTGTTTGTTGTATCCAAGATATACAATACTTGTTTTTAACTTTAAGTTGTTATGTTTTTTTGTGTGTTATGTTATATCTAGGTCTATATGGTAGATTTTGTACTACTAAAGTAGAGTTTGATATGAATACGACTATTTGGTTAATTGATACATCATAAAATACATTGGGGTTCCATGAAAAAAATAATGCAGTGGTGGGTGGTGGTGTTGTTGGGAGTGGTGGTTGTGAGAGTAAATGCTAAATGAAAATAGACAAAATATCAGATGTTGGGTGGATGAGTGTTACGATTTTAGATTTAGTGGTGCTCGTCGGATTCCAATGGGGGGTTCTCGTCAGGGTTGACTTCGGAATCAGGGCGAGCCAAGGTCGGGTCAGGAGGATGGTTCTCCTTGATATCCAAAGCATCCCCGGAAACACGAATCTGAACAGTATCGCCATCCCTAGTACATCGCAAGTAAGCAAAAAAAAAGACGTAATAATTCACAGAAACAAACGAAACATACCTGATCGTACCCCTCAACAATTTCTGCGCCAACGGGAACAGCACATCCGTGCGCACCACACGCGCGATCGCTCTCGCACCATACATCTCCGAATATCCATGTGCAGCGAGCCACTCGCGCGCCTGGTCGTCGACGTCGAGTGTGATCCTGCGGTGTTTCAGGCGCTCGGAGACGTCGTCCAGACGCAGTCCGACGACTTTGAGGATGGACGTCCGCGAGAGCTTGTTGAATACCAGCATCGAGTCGAGACGGTTGAGTAGTTCCGGTGGGAAGTACTCCTGGGTGCGTTCGAGCACTTCGGCTTTGGCGGAGGCGGTGACGAGGCCGGTTTCGGGGTCGCTTGCGGTTGAGTGGGCGAGGATGTCGCTTCCGAGATTGCTTGTCAAGCAAATAATAGTATTCTGCGAATGGATAAAATTTAACATGTGGAAGAGAGAAAAAAAATGATGAAAAGGCGTACCTTGAAGTCAACTTTGCGCCCTTGGCTGTCTGTAATAGTACCCTCATCCAAAATTTGTAACAAAATCATCGCAACGTCCTAAAAATTGAAGCGTCAGATGAAAAAAAAATACGCATATATTTGAGCTTGAAGTACCTTATGCGCCTTCTCAAGTTCATCGAGCAGGACCACAGCTAATTGATAACGACAGTCTCAGAAAAACAGGATACTGGGTCAGTTACAGATGAAAGACGTACCGTAAGGTTTCCGACGAACAGCCTCGGTCAGCTGGCCACCCTCTTCGAATCCAACATATCCAGGTGCAGCTCCGATGAGACGAGAAATCGTATGCCTGTCGTGATACTAACCATGAAAAAAAGTTTAAAGTTAAACCTTATATTACTTAGTCAATAGCTAGTAAAACCCACCTCAGACATGTTAATCGTAATCAACCCTCTCTGCTCATCATTGTACAAAAACGATGCAAGGGCTTTGCAGAGCTCGGTCTAAACAACCAGGTTTCAATAAAGATTGATGTGGTCAAAGTAACAGTTGGGTCGACGCACCTTGCCAACACCAGTAGGTCCCAAGAACAAGAACGATGCGACAGGGCGATTAGGAGCCTGCAGGCCTGCACGAGAGATACGAACAGCATCGCTAATCGCTTCAACAACATGATCCTGCCCCACCACTCGCTGACGGAGCGCTTCTTCCATCTAGATCAATCGACGGAGTATCATCAGCAACCGAACAAATACACAACGAACACAGATCTAAAGATTAAAACTCACATGAACAAGCTTATCTCTCTCGCCCTTCAACAGATTCTGCACCGGGATGCCCGTCGCCTTCGCCACAACCCTCGAGATGTCGTTCGACGTCACACGGTCGTGCAGCATCGCCAACGGCGACTCCTCCTGCTCCGCTGCCGTCGCCTCACTCTCCGTCGGCAGCTGCTTCTCCAGCTCGGGAATGGTCGAGAACCGCAGTCGCGACGCGAGCTCGAACTGGCCTTGTCGCTGAGCGACCTCGAGCTGGTATTTAGCATCTTCGAGCTGTTTCTTTGTGTTCTTGATCTTTTGTAGTCTGTCGCGGGCTATTTGTGGTAAAAGAAGATCATTTGTGAGTTGTTAATGCGATATTAGATGAAAGATTTACGAAAGGAACGCACCAGCTTGCCATAACCCTGTCAGCTCCTCCGCCATTTGTCGTTTCACCAACAAATCCCCTTCGACCTTTCCTCTCCTCTCAACACTGAACACGTCTGTCTCTTTTTTCAAGCTCTCCAGCTCAATTTGCAGCGTCATAATCTCGCGGTCAAGTGCCTCGAGTTCGTCAGGCTTGGATTCCTGTGCCAGTCGCAGTGACGACGCCGCTTCATCCACTAGATCAATTGCTTTGTCGGGAAGGAAACGATCGGAGATGTAGCGTGCTGAATATACCGCGGCTAGGTAGAATTTTCGAAAACATTGAGATATATGCTATCCATATTCAGAAAGTGGGACTAACCTGTCACTAAAGCGCCATCGGAAATTTCGACTCCATGGTGTACCTCATACCTCGGCTTCAACCCGCGCAGAATTGAGATGGTCGACGCCACGGTTGGCTCTTCAATGGTGACAGGCTGGAAGCGACGCTCCAGAGCAGCGTCTTTGCCAATTGTCTTGCGGTATTCATCGGCTGGTTGGACATTTGGCGTTAAATCTTGTTGTAGATGATGATATATGCTACTTACGTGTCGTTGCACCGACTAGCTGAAGGCCTCTCGCCAAGGCAGGCTTGATCATCTGTCCAGCATCAATAGAACCTTCCGCTTTCCCAAGATTGAATAGCGTATCTGTATTTTCGTATCAGTATTCCGCATATATCTATACAGAAGAAAAAGGGAAGGTTTACTCACGAACTTCGTCGATGAAACAAATAACCTTGCCGCCCTCCTCTTCAATATCTCTCAGCAACGCTTTGAATTTCTCCTCGAACTGGCCACGGATTCCGGATCCTGCCATTATGGCCGAGAGGTCAATGGAAAGCACGCGTTTGTTGTGCAACGACTGTAAATGCGATCCATCTTGTTAAAAAGAGTGATATGTCTGTCAAGAAGAAGAACGTACTTCTGGGACCTCTTTTGATACAATTCGACTCGCAAGGCCTTCGAGAATGGCCGTCTTGCCAACACCAGGAGGACCAATAAGCTGAAGATGAAACAAGTCAGATACATTGACCACTGTAAAGAAGTGAGGGGTCATACCACTGGGTTAGACTTTGTTCGTCTTGATAGAACTAGAGGTTAACAAAGACGGGTCGTCAGAATGATGTCAAACACGGTATGGATGACTGTATATCTCACTTTGAATGGTTCTCCTGATTTCTGTATCAAGTATATGCGTTAGTCCTCGGGTGTTGAGTCACAATGAGACCAACACGAACCTTCGTCTCTTCCAATGGTAGGGTCCAGCTTTCCGTCCTTTGCCATTTGAGTCAAGTCCACACTCTGTTCACGGTTAATTAGTATGATAAATACACTTCAATTGAATGAGACTGACGCACGTATTCCTTCAACGCCTCTCCCTTCGCCTGCGGTTGACCGAAGCTAAACCCAGGAAACCCTCCCCCTCCCCCTGGCCCCCCTCCCCCAGGACCAATGGCGTAGTGCCGCAGATTTTGAAGGACTCCACTTCGCGGCAGTGAAACACATGCCGAAGGAACTAGAAGAAGAGGGCCGGGTCGCGTTCGAGTTCGTGAATACAGAAGCTGAGATGTTTGAGGTCGAGAGATGGAAGAGTACCGTTTCGCGGTGTTGGTTAACACGGCCTTGCCGATGTGTTTAGAGAAAGGCTTCGACTTCGTCGGTGCCAGTATGCTCGACATGGCGAAATTGTGTAGGTGTTCAGGTTAAGACAGTGGTATGTTTCGGTGTTCAGTAATGTCGTTCAAAAATACGGTATTAGAAGAAAGAGTATAACGGAGTTAAGGAGGACCAAAATTAGAGGCCGTCTGGGTCTGTTTGAAGGGCGCTAATACGCTATCCTATAGACGTTCGTGGACGTTCGAGAATTGTCGAGAAAATGAGAAGGAAATACGCAGAAATGCCCAGAACGTTCGCGTCACTGGCGCGGCAGTGTCGCGGACCCAATCGGTTCCCGAGACGAAAAAGGTAATGTACGGCAAATACCGATGCAGCCGATCTCGCCGAGCGCGAACTTCGTCGAATTGAACGAAACGAACTTGAACCAAACTCGAACGATATTCACTGCATTTGAAGAAACTCCGTCCATTTTCATGTGAGATGGGTGTGCACGGAAATTTTCCATAGGGGCCAAGCCGTGGAGTTCTTTCTCTTTAATTGGGATGGGCTAAAGAACCCCTGATAGCGCGGAAGTTGGCCACTTCAACTCCCCGATGTCACCAGCAGTGGTGAACACCCGTGCTTGAAACCCGGTTGAGTCACCCTTCTGTTGAGACTTTATAGGTGTAGTTGCACGAATCTCAGATTCTTAGCACGTAGGGAGATTGTAATGCTTTAACCAGGATGACCAGTGAATTCGCATACTTTGCAGAGTTCAGTGCAAGTTGAGTTGGTATGGTTGAATAGCATGATATTTACTGATAGAGCTTAAATGTCGCACAGGTGCTCAATAAGGCGCAATGAACGTAGATAGTATTTGGAAGTATCAAACTACAACCCATAAACTAGGAGGGGAAGTAACTTAAAGGTTCAAGTTGATGGGGGTGCAGCCAACATTGATGAGACCGTTCTACACATTCACCAAGATTGATAAATAAACACTCAATAAAGAAACAGTCAATGACTCACGAAGGTGTTGCCAGTGCAGCAGACTGGTTGAGCAGAGCACGAGTTGCCTCCAGCTCCAATGACGGTGATAGGAGTGCAGCCGACTGCAAGCAAAACGATCAGCCATTGTAGGATATGGTAAAAAGTTGAAAATTGTACTCACGACCGAGGAGACCAGTGACGGGCCCGAGAACAATGCCCAAAAGACCGAGGAGGAGGTTGGTGGAGGCGGTACCAGACTATCAAGCAGATAAAGTTAATTACTGATGACAATGTCAATGTGCTATGTCAACTAGCGCACCTGGAGAGTCTGGTTGCAGCACGAGATAGTGCCAGTGTTGCACTGGTTGGACGGGCCGTCACCGTTAGTGCGGGGGAGAGCAGTGGCCGCAGCAAGGAGGGGGAGAGCGAGAACGAGGGTGGAGGCACGAGCGAACATCTTGTAGGTGGAGAGTGAAGAGAACTTCGAGTGAATGACTGTAGCGATGAAAGTAGAACTGGATGTTCGACTGAAGAATCAGTGGTCCAAACCTGCCCTGCTTTATACGTTTTTCACCAGATCCCGATGTCTCTGCTCAGCATGAACGAGAATCTTGTGCGCTGGTATTATCCGAGGGATAAAACATTCCATAATGCCTTCGCCCAGCCTGGGTGCATCGAAATCTTCAGGGTCCCGATGTTGTTTAGACGGATGTACGTCTTTCGAATTGATCGAAATTCAAAATCACATACAATCAGACATTAAGCCTGTCACTTCTATGTCAGGGCTGCGTGACTTGGTTGTCCTCTGACCGGGGTTCGCCCTTCCCTGATTCGATAAATGGCTATCGTACTGCCCGCAAACCATGATCTATTTTTATACCACCAACTCTGATTGGACGGCAGTCATCTGCTTCAGCGCTTTTAATCCGCCAAAGCTGTGAGCAACTGCACAGGAGTCGATTCAGGCTAACGTTTTATCGCGTATGTAAGACGATTTGCATTTCACTGATTTCAGTCCTGGGTCCGTGGTTCCCCACGATGTCACTACGTTGACAGTCCGGACAATGAAATTCTCGACTGTGATACGCTTGGCCCCCAATCGTTGGGGATTGGTGGATCACTGCACTTGTAGGAGCTTACCATATGGCCTTTGATTAGAAATTATCATAGGGGATACGAGCACCTCACTTCCATTGTGCTATCGCTCCAACCATCCATAACTATGCCGATCGATCTTGAACTTGGCTTGCACACTAATCGTCTAAGTTTATATCCACCCTCGATGCGGAGACATTAGAAATCCAGAGCGGCGAAAGTTTAATAACTAATTAATGTTAGTGTCCGAATGTAAATTTGATTGTTGGTGGTCAAGCAAAAGTAAATGGGATTGATGCACAAAACAACTCGAGACAACGCTAAACCATAATTGGTTGAAGGCATGCCGAAAGCGTTACGTGAGAACGGACGAGTTGGAAAGGGAAGGCTCAATCCGATTGGTGCTTCCGAGCTCAGTGGTCCGGGCCAAGTCCGCGATTTATGAGATGCGATGCCGAAAGGGCTGAGTCTATGATGGACAACTACTGCACCCTGCCGTCTGAACGGCGCTGTCTTCGGAATGGAGGAAGCACGATTTGGGCGGAATCAGAAAGGGTAAGGAATACACTTGACACATTATCTGGTGCTAGTTGGTTCGCCGTCTCATTCATCTCATTCTTACAGAGCTTAGTGATTAGACACGAGTAACATAAAAAACCTTCAAATTCCGCCTCAGTTCTAGATTTATGGATGGCACAGCGGCATCTTCCAACATGTGACCCTAAGAAGCAAGTTCAAGAACATCGAAACTAAGCGAGAAGCAGCCACGAGAGATGCTCCAACTTCCAAGGTACCATTCGGTCAAAAATGTATTAGACTAATCACTGGTGAAAGGTGAGCTGACACCAATTGCCGAGGGGTAGCGGAATAATACAATTTCAGGTACATTTTGAAGCATTTTGAGATCTTGTGGCACAGAACGTTCAACAAGAGTACGTATTTGAATCACTATTTTGAAGGACCTATAGAACAGCCTCATCGAGAAACTCGCGGCACGCTAGCGAAATACAGTAGTTTTCTTATGAATTCAAGCAATATATGCCCCAATATGGAGACTTCCATTCCAAACATAGGCAGAAATGAGCTGCCCATTCAACACACTTAAAAGACAATATGGCAGAAAGGCCGATGTTGACGAAGATGCTGTATAGAGCATCGATGATAGGAGTATAATCACAACCACGACCGAGCAAGCCTAGCCTGATTTGATCATCCTCACTTTCCTGAAAAGAAACAGGGCGCCACGTTGCTTCGTAATAGCCTGGGCGTTGGTTGAGGTAAAAGTCAAGATAAAACTTGGAACTTGAGATTTCTACATCTAAGACTCCAGGCCCCAGCTCTGCACGTAATGGGGACCTGAGCAAAACACCGTCACAGAATTCTTCTTGGCTTTCGAGGGACCCGGAATATGTACCTCAACTATTCACTTTTTAGTTAGACCCGGATCAAGCGTTGGCCAACCCTGGACGCACCGAAACTTTGCATTGAATTTATTTATTTTACAACTCCCTTTTACAAATAAAGTGCTCTGGAAATCATAAAATGGGCCGCAATCGGGACGCATTAGATTCAGAGAGAACAGGGTCTTCATGACAAGTGCTTCCGGTTGGAATCAGCTTCTACGAATCAGTACTAGACTACTGAATTGACACAAAATGCTGTAGAGCATCTGAAATGGCCCTGCAGGTACATTTCCCAACCCGTATAAGCAGTTAGACTCAAGAATCATCTGATCGCGCAGCATGATCCGTTAATTGACCCAAAATGGTGAGTTCATTTCCAAAAGCGGACGCTAGCCGCGAGTTGCTAAGAGTTCAAATTTCGCGCCTCATATCGTTCATCGAGAAGGTACAAGATATTATATATTGGTTTTCAAAAATTATAATCGCTAAGTTCTCAAATTCTCGTATACAAGACGGTTTGACACGAAGTACACAGAGCGCGTCATACTCCCGTCACCCCATCGAGACGTTGAAGTCCTCTTAAAGGTTGATGTTGATGGGAGAGCAGCCGAGGTTGATAAGACCATTCTACAATCGCATGTTAAGACACTAGTGTGCAGCATTCAATGATAGAATAACTCACGAATTGGTTGTTAGTGCAGCAGACGGGCTGGGTAGAGCAGGAGTTGCCTCCGATGCCAACGACGCTGAGGGGAGAGCAGTTGACTGGCAGAGTCGATCCTATCAATGCGCCGTTCTCGGATACAATCCATAGTAATCTACTTACGACCGAGGAGACCGGTGATGTCCCCGAGAACAATGCCCAACAAACCGAGGAGAGAGTTGGAGGTGCTGGAGGTCGACTATATTCATAAATCAGCCGATTAATTCTTTAGTCCGGAGAGTAATTGAGACTTACGCTCAAAAGACTGTTGCAGCACTGAACAGGTCCGGTATTGCACTGGTTCGAAGGACCATCAGTGCGGGGGACGGCGCTGGCAGCAGCAAGGAGAGGAAGAGCGAGGACGAGAGCAGAGGTGCGGGCGAACATCTTGAAAAAAATTGGAGATAGGACTCAGAGAAAAGTAAGCTGAGAGTAGTAGCTGAACTGTGTTCGACTGAGGAATGCTGTTTAATGCCCTCCCTTTTATACATTTTCAGAGTCAATGTTGTCCGCAGAGCGTACAAGGTTTGCAGTATCGACATCCCATGTTCCGTCGCGGCTCGGCCTGGCGTTCTCGTAAAACCAGACATTGCGGCTGTCATTCTTGTCAGGGAAGTAATACGGCTGCTGCCGCTGGCTGTACTCTGATTCGACAATATTTGACGCAAAGCTACATAGCCGCCACAAACCCATTGCTCTCATTAGACATTGCATTGATCAGTACTTGTAAGGCTCAATGCCGTCCTCTTTGACTGAGACTGATCCCACTCAGGGAGTTTCCACGATGTCAATAATTCGACAGCGGGTAGTGATTCCGTTGAGGCATCCCTATTGGTGCGGTAAGGACGCTTTGCTATTCGTTGGCCACTGGAAGTCAAGAGCCAATCGTCCTCCCCTCAACTCCTCAGTTGTTCACCAGAAATGTCAGAAGTTCTTACAGAGGTTGTGAACCTTGGAGCCGCAAGCTTCTGAGAACGTGGACTTTCGTAACGATCTTCGGGTTGGTTTACACGGTAATCACCTTAAAACATTGTACCTCGACTATTCGCTTTATGGTTAGACCAAGATATTCAATAAGAGCACACTAGGCTATATGTGGTTGCAACTTCAGTGCCTCATTGACATTTATGTGAAATATAGATGAGAAAGTGTGTGATTGGTCATATCAAACACAATGACCCACTTTCACTCCCTCCATCACGTTCACCGCAGTCCCGCATAAGCCGCATTGCCGCAGAAAACCAAGAAGTCGAAAAACATCGCGGTTCCATGCATTTGATGGACTGGGAACGACATAATATAAGCATAGTATCATTGGTTCATTGTAATTTCAAATCCCCCCTCTGCCCCGAGTCTGCGCCCAAGAGTAAGCAAGGTTCTTTCAATTGTTTTCCGAGAAAAACATGACCATTTAGGCGTCTCAACATCATGGCTGAGTCGAAGTGAGAGATCACGAGTGTGCTCACTCCATGCCCTCGGTTTAGGAACGTGGCCAATCGCGCGTGGTGGTGACCTCTCAGAAGTCTTTCCACTTCTCTTTGTAGTGACTTTATCCCACTCTTCCAACAATGGCTTCCGACACAACGCGAGATGACATTTCGAGAACATAGGTATCAGGTCCGAGGAATCTCCAGACGTCTTTTCCTAACTTTCCTCACACTTTAAGCTGGCACTGGCGGGCAACAAAACATAGCGTCTTCGAAATAGGCTTATGTACCTCAATCTTATATTCATAGCGGTCAAGGGCGATCTGGAATCTCAAAGGTACGTTTCAATTCCAGTAACTTCCAGAATGCGTCCATTTTTTGGAAGAGGACACTGGCACCCGGCAACTACTTTGACCCCAGCGATAGCGGGTCCAACTTGAGTTCGGACCTCACGCATGTTGTCCAAATCCTATGCCAGTTGACTGTTGGGCAATTCGGATTGAGCACCGTCCTTGAAGTTTGAAATATTTTTCAAGGTAAGGCAGTGTTTGTTATCGGGTGATTTTCGTCGGCACAACATACGTTTAGAGTTAAATGAACCCGTCAAATTGAAGTGCCGAACCGGAATAACTGTCTTTGCCGAACTTGCAGTTAATTTTGGGCGTCTATTAATAGCCCAGCACGCGGTCCTGATAATGGTTTTTGTAAAGCTGAATGTACTCACGTCGAAGGTTTGCATTGTTTAAAGTAAACACTTAGCAGTTTAAAGAAAGACTATATATCCAAATACCCAAACAAAGATCCACATTTTTTTTAGTTATTTTTTACAAAACAAAAGTGCTATTCCGAGCGGCAACTGCAACAAGTCTCAAAGTCCAAGGGAAGTAAGATGTCTCAAAGGCATGCGTTTACAAGTTGAGGTTAATGGGGGAGCATCCGAGAGCAATGACTCCGTTCTTTATAAAATCCGTTTAGACATTTAGAATTGATTGGGAAGCACAAAAAACTTACGAAGGAGTTGTCAGTGCAGCAGACAGGTTGAGCGGAGCAAGAGTTTCCGCTGATGCCAACGACGCTAATGGGAGAGCAGTTTACTGCACATATTTTATCAGATACCAAATTTTATGGGGTACAAAATATAACATACCTCCAACGAGTCCGGTGACAGAGCCGACGACGACGCCCAAAAGACCGAGCAGGCCTGCGACTGAGCTCGAGGTCGCCTAAAAATCGGGTTACAGATATTAGTTATGGTTTGATAATATCTTTCTGGCAACTCACGCTCTGAGTAGAGTCGCAGCACTGAAGGCTGCCAGTGTTGCACTGGTTGGATGGGCCGTCGTTACGGGGAACAGCACTGGCGGCCGCAAGGAGGGGGAGAGCGAGCACAAAAGTAGAGGCAGCACGAGCGAACATTGTGAATGAGTTGGTTTGGTTGTTGGAGAGTGTAGTAGAGAGGCTTTTTGACCACTGGACTGAGGAATGGTACCCCAAAGTCGTTCATCTTTTATACTGGAGGGACTTGCTGCAATCTAGTGTAAACAAAAAGTTAAACATAGCAAATGAACTTGCTGATCAGAATCACAGCAGGAAGAAATATTATTGGATCCTCACGTTTTCACGCCGAGGTGCCTGGAGGTAAGCTTTTCCCGATTCTATTATTACCAGTCATCCGTGCACCGAAGCACTGTCAAATGTTGTGGAGTGGAACCACCGGGCGTGTCCTTTGCAGCACAAAAATCAATGCAATTGATTCGGTAACAATACAATCTGCTGCCAAAATACATATTGTCCTTTCGGATCGATCATTTATCTGTGCGATATTCCTCATGAATTCGATGCATCAGTCGTCTTCATCTGTGGAGCCTCCACTCTAGGGAATTAAAATCAATATTGAGCTCTGCAAGTCATGAGAGAACAAGACCATTTTCGTCTATCTCGTCTTAAATGAAAGATTCAAAGCATACTAGAAACTTAAGTCGGTTAAATTGACTGAGATCTATTATTGGTATAAGATCTTGTTCGATGTCAGAGACCAGACCTTGAACTATACAAGGAAAAAAGGGCTGGCCATCGGTCGATCAACTACCATCTCAGTCCAGAGCATCGTCAAAAGAGGACTAGCGCAAACATCCTTCAACGATCACTATTAGACGCTGATTCTAGAACCTGCAACCTCACAACTTCATATTTTGGTGAGTTGCTATTGTAATTTCTCTACTTGTAAAAAATAAAAGCATCGCCGCATTTTTGATTATCATTGAAACAAAGAATCTGCCCAACACCGCCAAGTTCATTGGTTCTAATTTAACATCGTTGATCCATGCGCGCCTTGGACATCGGTATTGAAGCTCGTCACTTTAGCCACTAAAATAAGAAATAATTAAGAGCTATAGGCGGTTTGCTTGAGGCTCCCAAATCGATATAAAATGAGCAAAGAATTTCGTCATAGCGGAACTAAAGGAGCTGGTCAGGGTGATGAAGCAATGATGTCAAGGGTAGCTCTCGTCAGGTTGGGTTGTCTCTTAGATGACATGGACATGCCCACACGATCCCCAGGTGAAGTGTGGGACTGCAAAGATCCCAAGATACTCGCGGTCACTGTATGAGCTTTCTACTCATTTTTCTGCATGGCCGCGGACGAGGAACCAATCGGTGCTTGAGATAAAAATGAACGAACAAATGCGGTGATTGCGGCCCGCCACCGACGATCTTGAACCATCCGGGATTGGACTTTCTTTATCACGTTCACCAAGGCTGTTCCCAGCTTTTGCTCCGACCGAGCTCATTACTCGAATACACGATCCACACAATGGCCGAGTGGACAGAGGAAGAATGGACCTCCTTTATCCAATCGAAAGTAGCTGAGGTTCTAGGACAAAATGTATCCACTGATGATTCGACGCCTTTGGCCTCTCTAAGCACGCCGAGCGACCCACGTTTCCCTCTGACGATCGACCACACGTTGCTCAAACAGGATGCAACCCCTTCGCAAATCGACAGTCTCTGCGATGAGGCAATCCAGTACGGCTTCAAAGTACGCATGGCCATAGCATGGTTTCCATTTTTTTCGTTCCGGCTTACTGACAGCCTTCACATTTTTTTTGCCCGGCCTTCGCAGTCTTGTTGTGTGAATGGAATCTACGTCAAGAGAGTGACAGAACGTCTCGCTGCGGCAAACTCGAAGACAATCGCGTGCTGTGTAGTCGGATTTCCTCTTGGTGCCGGATCAGCGGACGCCAAAGCCTAGTCAGTTCGTCAAATTTTCCTGTTCCCAGGAATCACTGAAAGGCTAACCAAGGATCGACACAGCGAAGCACAACAAGCCATCAAAGACGGTGCACTAGAAGTTGACACTGTCATCCCTGTTGGCCTGCTTCTTTCCGATGTGACCCAATATCGTGAAATTTATAACCATCTCAAGACCATTATCACGGCTTGCGCTCCTGTCCCTGTAAAGGTCATCATAGAGACTGGGTTGATTCCTTCGCCAGAACTCAAGATAGCAGCCTGTATTCTCTCTGCGGAAGCTGGTGCCGCTTTTGTAAAAACCTCAACTGGATTTGCTTCAGGAAGTGGGGCCACCAAAGAGGATGTGCGGCTCATGTATAGAGCCGTGAAGTACAAGGGAAATGTACAAGTCAAAGCATCTGGGGGTGTTCGCTCTTTCGACGCCTGTAAAGAGATGTTTTTAGCCGGGGCCGAGAGGATAGGGACGTGAGTGTTTTTGGATAATCATGATAAGATGACTCTCCATTTAATCAAAATTTATAGGTCGTCTGGTGTCACGTTAATCAAAGACGCTGTCGTTGTTGGGGATGGATATTAATCCGTCATATCCTCCTAACAAAGTGGCGTTAGAAATCATATCACACAAGATTTGTCAACACGTAATGGTTTTCTTGATATAATGCAGCGGTCATTGGACTAAATTTCAATGATCACACACTGGACACAGGCAGGTAGTGCTAGGTGAAATTTGGCAATGCCGATTTCTTGAATTCTGTTGATAAAACGTGTTACAATGCGAAGTTTTTTTTTTTTGAACGAATGCTGCTCCTAAAGGCCTTTGACTCGGGAAACAGCTTCATAAAACGCCTGCCCTTGGAGTTTAGCAATCTCGAGCTCGCGCTCAGTGGGGAAACGGGCTCCGTCCGGTCCCGCGAATGTTCCAGCTCCCCAAGGAGATCCTGTGTAAAAAAAAACGCTCAATTAACTGGATTTTGAGCTGTAGGGTGCGAATCAGACCTCCATGAACTTCGTCCAAGGACACCATCTTCGCATATCCAGTTGCGTACCCAAGCGGCACAAAAATCATGCCGTGATGCACCAAGGTTGACATGAACGTGAGCACCGTCATTTCTTGCCCTCCGCCAGGACCTGACGTGCCAACGAACACCCCTGCGTATTTTCCGGAAAGGCTTCCTTGTGCCCATAGCTTTCCGGTTGCATCCCAAAAAGTCTGAAAGTGGCACAAAATGTGAATATATGCGCAGCCATCCATTTGTCTTGGGGGGTTATACCTTTAGCTGAGCGGGCATGTTTCCATACCGAGTAGGTATTCCGAAGATGAAGGCGCCGTATTTCGTCAACGTTTCTGGGGTTGCAATAGGGTAGTTAGACTTGGGAGGCGCAGACATCTTGGTCAAGATTTCGTCCGAGAGCGTTTCTTGGACTCTAGATATATGCGTCGCCCGTCATGAGTCAGCTATGGGGTTGTAACGATGACATTGGTAGGAATAAGACTAACTGATATATATCGGCCTCGCCACCTTTTGATACAATCCCTTCTTTGACGCTCTCGGCCACTTGGATGTAGTATGAACTCAATTGACACTTTGAAGACACAACTATCTAAACTTACTCTTTAATATATGCCCGTACATGGAATAAATTACGATGGCAACTTTAGGCTTAGAGTTGGGAGACATAGAGAAAGGTGTTGGGTTTACAAAAACGAAAAGGTTTTCGCTATTAAACAGGTTTTGGAAGTGCAAGCTTGCAAGCTGCGAGTCTCAGACAGAAAGACTTCATGCTATTTTTGGACTGTGCCTTTCAAGGGTGCACGCGAGTCGCGACTCCGACGCGGGGCTCCAAAAGAGATGTTCATGGATTGTATTACAATTGCAATGTGATTATTCCAGATTACCTATTAATTCTATACCATTTATACGGCTCTATATCTTTCCCCGTAATTCTAAATTTCTCTATAGTTTGACCTTGGAAAGGGTCTCGTAGAAGGATTTTCCTTGGATTGTGGCAACTTCGAGCTCGAGCTTCGAGGGTTGACGGGCACCGGTGCCGGATGCCAGGGTTCCAGCTCCGTAGGGGGATCCTGAAAGAGAGGCGATGTGAGTTCCTCGATATGACTCAATATATAATTGCAACGCACCTCCATGAACTTCATCGACGTTGGTCAATTGACCGAAGGCAGTAGAGTAGCCAAGAGGGACGTAAAGGATTCCGTGGTGAGCAAGGGTGGTGATGAAGTTCAAGATGGTGGACTCCTGTCCTCCTCCGAGACCAGCGGTCGAGACGAATACGCCAGCGTATTTTCCAGCGAGAGCACCTTTGGCCCAAAGCTGTCCAGTAGTATCCCAGAAAGTCTGCGATTGTGATTAATGCCACAGATACCAGCAAGGATTAAATATTGAGTCATCGCGTACCTTGAGTTGAGCGGGCATATTACCGAATCTGGTGGGGATGCCGAAGATGAATCCATCGTATTCGGTGAGAGTCTCGGCGGTGGCGATAGGGTAGTCGGGTTTAGCAGGAGCGTACATCTTGGTGAGAACCTCCTGAGGGAGAGTCTCCGCGACTCTGTGAAAGAACAGTCGGGAAGAATATTTCCCCCAAGGAAAAGAGTGGACGTACTGGTAGATCGTGGCCTTGCCACCAGCAGCCTCGATACCAGCCTTCTCAGCCTCGGCCACTTCTCAAACACTTAGATCGATCGCATCGAAATTGTGTAAATGTCACTCACACTGTGCGATGTGGCCGTACATGGAATAAATGACAATAGCAATCTTGGGTGAAGACATTTTTGAGGAAGTGGAGGTGTTAGATGGCTTTAGATGTGAGGGGTAGTAAAGTGCAGAGGTTGTTGACGATGGAAGATGTCCAGATTTTACTGGGGTTTATATAGCAATAATCGTACATTATTCATCCTTTTTATATGGCGTAAGCTTGAAAGCACAACGCGACTCGCTTAGAAAATTTCGAATAACGTTATTGAGGATAGGGGCTTTTCACCTCTTTTCATGAGAATCCGTTTCTTGATCAGGAAAGGAAATTTCAAATGCCAATCTTTTTGACTAAATCGTTCCCAGTCATACGAAATGATCAGTCAACCCTTTACAACCCATTACAACAACTACAACCCTATGTACAACACTGAAAATGATTAGTTGAGGAGCCACACAAACTTAGAATATCTAATGGCATATTTTACTTTCGGAGCACTTCCACTTTAGCTGCCGATTGCCAGCGCCGACTACCGTTTTCGAGTCGCATATCGTGATAATCGTTAAAAATCCAATCAACATGTACTGACATCATACCAATACACGTAGAGACACGTATTCACTCTCAAGCAGTACTTGGTATTGCAACCGCTCTGTGACGCTCTGCAACATGGATATAAACAGCAGAAATTTCCGTAAAGTTCTACTCGGCGCTTATGTATCCTCTTCATGCCGAGCCTAGGCCATGATAGGATCAGGTGATCGCGCTTGATGGCCACGCGAGGATCGACATCGAACCCGGCTTTCGGCTTCGGCGAGTCCACGTTCTTTAATCTGCGTGAACCTGCGTTCAATCCTGGTTTCTTGCAAAAAAAAGAATGTACGTGTACATCTCTTTAAGCCCCGAGCTTCAAAGATTGAATCACAGGGGAACTTGATGTCATTAATTCTTTGTAGCTAAATATTTAACAACTCTGAAACTCTACCCAAAACAGCACATAAAAGATCTCTGTTCTTCTTCGAAGTTTGGATATCTCTACGGCACAATGGCACCTTTGTCATTGTCAGTGAGGGTATCATAAATCGGACACAAGTCCTCCCAAGCCGCTTTGTTACATCATTAGAGTAAGATCGTGTAGAATTTAAAGAAGTAGAAACATACTCGGAACAGGATTTGCAGATTCAATATCGTCAATGTCCTCCACCATGACTACTGCGAGGCCACTACAAAGTACAACTCGTCAGTGAATATGTTCATATGTGCTAATATGACGAAGAGAATTACTGACGTATTAAGATGCCAGTCAATGTGGCTTCACATAAGACGTTAGAATTGTTGTTAATTTACCAAAGCTACAAGAGGGAAGTCTTACCAATGGAGGAACCAAGGTCCCGGATTGTCGGTCACGAAGCGGATGGTAACATCGTCTCCAAGAATACCTGTGCTGACAACATCACGCCGAACTGGGTCCACATAGTTGTAGGTAAGACTTCCAGCACTCCTAATGACGCTGAATGTATGCTGATGGCACCCAATTAAAAAAATGCTTCGGATTGAAAGCTTCAATTACTCACCCCGTGAAGATGGAAGGGATGCTGAATACCGATGTCATAGAGAAAAATTAAACCATGAAAAAGAATGGAAGTTCAAGAGCTTACCGGAGCACCCACTACACTGGTCAATAGGCCGCCGGGAATGGTAATCTCAATAACTTTATTTGGAGGAAGTGGGTAGATGGATCCAGAGGGAAGAAGTGAGGCTACACAAACGCATCAACTTTTACATAAATGGAACAGTTAAATCGATCCTTACCGGCACTTGTAGTACCACTGAGAATCTGCAGAAGGACAGGGACATTAGGGGAAACAAAGGGAACACCATTCACTAGGAATTGCAGTGTCAAGGGGTTCTAAGCCAGATCACTCAGTTGATCATAATGTCAATAAAGTATGGTCGTTTGAACTCACAAATCCAAGGGCAAGGTTTATGTTGACGTCTGCTCCACCTATGGTGGGCAATCCAGGCTAGAATTTAACAATTTCTATTAAAACTCTCACCACCATGGGGGAAATCAAGCACGTACTGCAGCAGGATTTGTCAACGGCTATAACAATATTCAGCGAAATTGTTTATAGAATTACGACAAGAAAGACACCTACATGCAAATCGATTTCACGCAGAGGTGATGTAGAGACCGGTGGTATCAGGACAAATGCAGGATATGTGGCGGCCGCACCGCTATATCGCAAAATTGCGGAGTTCAATCCACCTAAAAATCCTAATGTCCCAACACTTGGTTGTGCGCGGATCCCTTCGGAGTCATGACTTGTCAGAAAGTAACTCCGGAATACACAAAAATCTTACAGTAGTTGTCAATTTCTTGGTTCGCATTTAGCTATCACGTTCCAAAATTAGAGATGTTCTAAAGGTTATACGACTGACGTTACTCACGACAAACGAGTATCTTTGACCAGCAAATATTTGTATGGAGTCAACATCAATAGGAACAACGTTTTCTCCTTCGACTTCGATGATTTTCATGGTATGTCCGTCAATCGAAAAGACGAAATTTGGATCACAGGAAATGGAAACAAGTCGGAACCGGTATCTGAAATGCCTATTTCAGGAAATGTGATGGGGAGTTATTTTTGGACGGTACATACTTGGTACCCTGGACCACGTTGACTATGGCAAGTGGAGAAGCAGGGCCCCCAGCATAACGGCCCTTTCCATTGATTACCGTAGAATCGGGAGTCCTTCATAAAACATTGAATGGTGTTCTAGGAAATGTAAAAATTTATGACACTCACGGAACTGGGCCCTCTTGAGGAGAAGGAACATCTGTCATTATATCGCATGAATACCGTTTCTGCCTCGTTCGACTCAGGGCGGTGCAAGTAACTTACGATACCTAGCTTCTATTTAGGCATTATTCCAAATTGTAGAATTGACTCAGTTGCTTACCAGTCTCCAACAGTGATGACGGTATTCTCTGGATAACAATGAAGTTGCTCTGAATCAGCAAGAAGGAATGTCGATGACAGTAAGTTAATTACCATTATCAACGTCGTACAAGTTTAGATGAGGGTCATTCGGATCATATATCACAAATGCACCTCTCAGGCCGTCACAATATTGGTTGGCTAAATATTTAATGAGCAAACAAAGCCGTACCGTGATATGGTAAGGCTACTTACACATATGGGAGTGATACCAATAGGTTCCTGCCTGTTCATCACTAAAGAAATTGTAAAGGAACGAGTCACCGCTGGCAATTGGGCATTGAGTCACAAAGGTGGGACCGTCCGCCCATGCGGTTCCTTTCTGAAAAAGGCCGTGCCAATGCTAAATGATGTTGTATTCATTAGACTAGTTTCTCGAAGTTACGTGGGGTATCCCTTACAATTGACGTGGTCTTGTCCATGGTAATATCGGTCAAGCTGTTCACAACATTCAGTTGGAAGTTATCACCCTGGTAAGGATTGTCAGTAGAGTATGTGAAAACAGTATATCTCATAAGCTTTACCTTGTTTCCAACGATAAGAGGTCCAGGAAACGTTCCTCCGGCAAGTACTGTGCTACGAGTGAACCCATCTGGCGCGATGTTGTGGTTGGCAATGTTTAAAGTCGCAACAGGTCCAATGGATGCTGACACTTCATGGAAAAGTAAAATAGACACGAAGATTGCAAAAAGGCTACGCATTGGAGGGAGAGGAAGCTGTTGCTGTTGAATTGATAATCCAGACGCCTACCTTTATAATTAGCATCGTGAAGCATTCCCTATTAACGAGCTATCCGACACCGATTTAGTTCGCATGGTTCGCGTGAAAGACCCTGGACTTTTTTCAAAAAATATTCCGTTGGCCTTTCATCCCTTTACTTGGCTAGCACGAGCCACAATTGTCCCCAGATAGTGGAATTTTGTGGTGAGAGAAACGTTAAGACTCCTGCAAGGCACTGATTGTAATTGACAATGGAAAAGGTAGAAATCTAGTCAGATGTTTTAGTGCGAATCCTTGAAATCGTCATACTATCCCAAGTCAGCTGGGAGATTGTATGGTTATATCCATACGAACAACCATTATAGGTTGCTATGATAAACGCTGATCAATTGCAGAACGTGAGAAACCGACATAACGGATATGTCCGAAGCGCCCACAGGCGATACTCAAACTCGGTCCCGCCGAGAACAACTCGGGATAGAAATCGTCAAGACTGATTTCCATTACTACTCTGGCCTGTGTGGCCTCCTCTGTCCAACTCAAGTAAATCATGTCTTCTAACCAATGTTCCCCACAGTTGTGGTGAGAGACTCTGGTGCTCTAGTTCCACAACGTAGACTGACATTAGGTACTTACAGATGTGAAATGAATATATGCCAAGGTATGATAATGTCACTAAACGCCACAGGTCCTATATGTAGAATGCTGTAAACCTGTGAAATATCGTGTTCAAATTGTGCCTTTAGTCAAGTTTATGATGTCACAAAGTGCGTCATCGAGGTCGCCTCCGTCGCATTAAAGCTTACTGAAATAGATCAAGGTACATCCCGTAATGTCAATGACGCGGAACAGGTATTAGAGAATTAGTCGGTTATACTTTAGATAGACTGACACCACTTCTGTGAATATAAAGACCTTCAAGTTTAGAAGAGCAACCAAATAAGCGCCCGTCTGCGAGTGACCTTTTTGATCTGTAAAAAACAAAGATCCTGGGGTTATATTTGTCATGCTTGTTTTGAACCATCCAAAGTTGTTTAGTTTTGCCAAGAGCGCGACATCGCTATATTGGCGAGTTACACTGAGTCCGAGAATTATATCTAGTTCCTTTTCTGAACATTTTATGGGCAGAAGATGTTCATCAAAACCCACACCTGTCAAATTCCACACATTCTGTTCAGGTTCAAGTTGCGCCATTTATGTGTGTGATATATAGTCTTACCCGTAATTCAATTTATACTGAGGTCTGCTGAGCATTTTTATGGGCATTGGGGTCATTGTGCGCTTCCAAATTGAGAAGACGGAAACCAAAGGACTAATGAGTGTCCCAAAAGAAGGGATACATCTCACCCCTGATGTACACGGCCGCCTTCTGAGAATAAGTGTTTCAAAAAGTGTACCAGGTGGCAACTACCCTGATATCCTTATCCTTTCCTTTATCTTAGCTGCAGACAATTCGTCATTAAAATAACCAAGCTTAGTGCATCTCACCTCTCAACCCAATTTCATCGACACACAATCTCACCAGCCTCAGCATGAAGCTATCCTCTACTGTTGTTTCGTTCTTTCTGATTGCCTCTCAAACCACGGTATATATGGCACTCCTCCTCGACGGCGACGCAGTAGCTTACCTTTCCTTAGGCTCAACTTACCGGGGTATTCACGGCTACTAGAATTGTGCATGCGGTCATCACCGACCCACCCTACGTTACGGATGTTACCACTACTGTTGTGTGGACCATTACCTCTGAGCCGACTCCAATCTAGTGAAAGTTAGTCGGTGAGTCGAGTAATTCCTATATCAAAACTTTCTGAATATTGACTAAATTCCAACATTGCGGCAAAATGCAGTCTATGTTGCCTTCAATGAGAGCATTTTCGGTGATACATTCAATAGTGTCACGTGATGTATACGACTGCTGGTTAAGAATGGAATTCGCGGGAAGAGTTGATGAGTTTGCTTCGACCTGTTATCAAGAGAAGGGAGAAAAGAGTGAAATAAATCCAAGAAATATTTTTAACATTGCCTTGAAATTCAAAAATCCAGAAACGGGTAATAAATAACTTGTTACTTCCTCAAAAAACATATCTCTCCCTTTTTCTACAGATCGTTCGACGATCAACGCTGCTCGATACATCATGTGTATCGATTGTCGGAGCGGCTGTTTTATTGGTCCAATAGAGCCTGAGCAGCCTTTCTGGCGTTGGCACGAATAGACTCGACTTGAAGCTCTAAGTTCCTGATTTTTTCGCGTGCCTCGCGCAGCTCGCCTTCTAGACGCGCATTCTCGGACGCGAGGAAGCTATCCTATTGGTTTTACATACAATAAGCAGATATTCATCTGAATAAATACTACGGCGACATACTTTGGAATCACTTGTTTGAGATCGTGAAGGGGTCCTGGACTCGATAGCAGGGGAAGGAGATGGTGCCCAGCTCTTCTGTGCAGGTGCGGCTGATACTGGGGAAGGTTCTGCAGCGGGTACCGCCGATGGGGGTGGAACGGCCAAAGGCGCCGGGGATGGTGCCGCAGCGCTGAAAGTGCGCGTGGGTTGGATGGGAGACTGGACGGGAGCGGCAGTAGGAACACTGCTTGGTTTAGGTCCGGAGATGGTCGATCCGTCTGCGAGGTTGACAAGCTTGCGAGGCGCTACTTTTCCGTTGAAGAATTCGGAAGCAGAGAGTGATGGCTCGATTGAGGGTGCTGGTGGGTAGATGTCTGATTGGAAAGAATCGGCCTGTCGACAGATGATGAGTTAAGATTTTTTTTAAAAAAAAAACAATCAAAGCAGTACATACCTTTCGTGGAACAATGAAGGCAATAGGTTCAATTGACGATCCGTGAACTTTATAAGCGCGAGCAATTTCGCACTCCGCGACGTTCAGGGATCGCCTGGGGAGGAAGCACATTCCGCGCTGAGGCTCGGAGGATTTATGTTCAGAAAGAGCAAATAATGAGTCGGACTCATATTCATAGTAACGGATGTTACCGTCTCTATTAGACTTTGATCAGCGAACGCGGAAAGTTCAGCGACTTATATACACGCACCCCTTTCCAGCTGTGACGATACATGTCAGAACGTTATTAATTACCAAATTTATCGACTTGCTCACCAAGGAAGAGAATATTGTTATCGGTCCAGAATGGCATCACGACACCAGCAGACTGATCCAATGAGATTGTCTTGACATTGCCCAATCCTCCAGTCTCCCAAATGGCGACCTGACGATCCGACATCTTACTGAAGCCGGTCGTTGCAATTTTGTCGTGCTCACCCATCCATGCAACACGCGAACCTTTGATACCAGTGTGTCCATCGTTTGTCCTGACCGGGTCTCCTCCCACACGAGGGTCAAACAGACGCAACTTCTTGTCCCTGGAAGTGGTTGCGAGGAGTGTGCCAGTGGCGTTAAACGACATGCTCTGCACAATATCTCCATGGCCAGTGAGGACTGCTCGAGGGTCTTCGGGGTTGGCAAGATCCCACAGCTTGACAGTGTATTCTCCTGACGAACTTGCTACGACATTTTCGGCAGTAGGGTGGAATAATACCTGCCCGACTTTACGAGGAGAGGCATCGATACGAAGTACGGGGTCGAAGTCTTGAGCAACCCATCCTTCCTGACCCCAGCCTTCGAAGAGCGAGGGCTCAACCTTCCAGATCATGACCTTTCCATCTTCACCTCCTGATGCCACGATGGAGTCGTGGTGGGGAGACCAGTCGGTATCAAGAACCGCAGCAGTGTGGCTACGCGCTAAGGGAATGGTTTCGGGTAGCTTGTAGGGTAGTCCAGGGACAGCTTGGAAAGGTGAGGGCAAAGGTAAGATGGCGAAGGCACCTCCTCCTGACGCGTTCCAGTTCACGCTGATGTATTCCTTTCACCCAATCACACATCATCAGCAACACCGTTCATCTTATACGAGGTGAATGCCCTCACCGCAGAGGCGGAGATAATGTTGGTGTCCCAGGCACTATTGGTGACTTTAACGTTCTCTATTCCGTGTTCCTTCTTCGCTGGTTGCCCGAAGACGTGGCTAGATCATTGAGATGATTACAGCACGATTAGATCGTCAAGGCGGCTGTGTGGCATCAACGCGTTCATACCGATATTTTGAGGCCCGAACAAAGCGAGACATGCTTCCTGTTTGCCGTTAATGGAGAAAGAAGATAAAATGGGGAGTATCTGAGTTGGTGGTAGTTGTGTGGAACGACGAGCTTGGATACGGCGGTGTTCAGGGTCTGATGGTACTTGTAGGGTTAGGGTCACAATAACCGATTGTCCGCCCGCTGCATCCTCTTGTTCTTGAACCCCTTTCCATTGACTGAAGGTTCATGGTTACCATGGCCGGCGTCCGTGGTATCTCACTCTTAAGGAGGCAGCCTTCGACGTTTCTCAGATACGGGGCCTTCAAACGCTGTACCCGCGGGTATGCAAGCACTTCAGAACAAGTACATGACCACTCGCTTATTTGAACGATGCCCCACACTAAGTGCTATCTTTTCCACAGTTGAGTCGGACGGGGCTCTACGACTTTCATCTAAAGAATGGAGCCAAAATGGTACCCTTTGCTGGGTACTCAATGCCTCTATCGTACGGGGATGTCGGACAAGGTACGTCTTCACACGATGTCTGGTGGTTTTTTTTTTGAGTTCATTCAACGTGTCTAGTCGCAAGTCACAACCATGTCCGCAACAGCGTCGGTATTTTCGATGTGGGACATATGGTTCAGTCAAAGTAATATATCTCTTTTTCATTCTATCGCCCAGTTTTCACCGAGCCGAACAACCACAGCTTCCGCGGAACAAGTGTAACCCAGTTTTTGGAATGGCTCACGCCCTCGTCTCTTGCTCAACTGAAACCATATTCATCTACTTTGTCCGTACTTTTGAACCCTCAAGGTGGAATCATCGACGATACCATTGTTACCAAGCATTCGGAGAAAGCTTTCTACGTTGTGACCAATGCAGGTCGCCGAAAAGAGGATCTGGCCTGGTTTGCCCAGAAGCTGGAAGAATGGAACGCAGGAAAGTCTGCTGAGGAAGCTGTAGAGCACGAAGTACTTGAGAATTGGGGTCTGCTTGCCCTTCAAGGTAGGATTTTTCTCTCCTCCTTCAAAAAATTAACTGAGGTGTGATAATTCATGACGCAAGGTCCCGAAGCGGCATCATATCTACAAAGCTTGACACCATTCGACCTCAAGCAACTAACCTTCGGGACCTCCGCTTTTGTTCCCATAGAAGGCTTCAATCTTCACGTTGCTCGGGGAGGATATACCGGTGAAGATGGCTTTGAGGTGAGCAGAAGGCTTCCGTGGTTGGAGATTAATCTCAATCTGACGTACATCCAGATCTCTATACCGCCATCCCAGACCGTAGAAGTTGCCACAATGCTTTTAAAACCACCAGTTCAGCTGATTGGTCTTGGGGCACGAGATTCTCTGCGACTGGAGGCGGGCATGTGTCTTTACGGCAATGATCTAGACGAAACCACGACCCCAGTTGAAGCAGGGCTGTCTTGGGTGATTGGTATATCTTTTCATCAGCACCTCGCAATATATTTTTAAGTCCAACAAATCATTCTCTAGGGAAAGACCGCAAGGTTGACGGTGGCTTTATCGGAGCGGATATTATCCAGAAGCAACTGAAAGAAGGGCCCACGAGGCGACGAGTAGGACTGGTCGTTGAAGGTGCCCCGGCGCGTCGTGAGTCGCAGTTTGTGTGGGCTGCAGGATGATCGGATTCTCAATAATCATCACAGAGGGTGCCAAAATATTCGCTCCACTTGGACAGGAAGAAATCGGCAAGTCACATCAACCTACTTCTTCACAACTGTTTTTCATTTGACCTTGTTCTGCATCTTTCTTTCCAGGAGTCGTAACTTCGGGAATCCCCTCTCCCACTCTCGGCAAAAACATAGCCATGGGATATATCCAGTCTGGATGGCACAAGAAGGGCACAGAAGTCGAAGTTGAGGTTCGCAAGCAGCGGCGCAAGGCTATATTGACTCCAATGCCGTTCGTCAAGCCTAATTATTGGCGGGGATGAAGCCCGTTGTCTAGTTGAATTCCTCACCATCTGCAACCTGAATCTATCTCATTCTGTTCAACACAGAAAAATGCATTACCTTTGGTTTATACCCTCATCGTCATATCTTCTCAATTCATTCTCAATTTCGGATCCTAATTGAACACTCTTTCGAACAAACAGGTTCGGTACGACCTTTGTTCTTCCATCAGACGCACCCGTCATCGGCTCTTTCCGATGGCATAGAAGCTCCGACTTGGTGAATGCAAATGAGTGCAAATGACCGTGTCTCCGTCTCCGTCCCCCGTTGACCTAGCCTTTCCTGATTTCATGATGGATGGTGCCTTGAAGAAGCTGAGCAGGAAGATTTGCTGCAGACTAATACTAAAAAGGTTCATTGTGATTGCCCCGTTCCATGTTTTACGGCCTTGCAGTTGGGCGTTTCAATCACTTCGCTTTTGTTTTGGTCATTTTGATTTTCAAATGTAAGGTTTGTCCTCGTTTTGTCTTGACATGTTTACAACAAAAACGCTTTCCACGATCTGCCCTTCTCCTTTTGTGTTTGTTTCTCATGTGGAGCATCATTAATGTCGCGTCCTTTTATCGCGGCAGTTGAAGTTGCATTTCTGATGAGAGTTGGGCGACTGACTTGAACTGATGTTTTGATTTTTAGCCATCAAAGACCTGCTTATCACCCTATCTATCTTGGGAAAGATCTGAACGGAAACCATTGCTTTACACTTTTATTGGTTCATCGCGATTGGCTACAAGATATTTCTGTCGACATTATAGATGTTCACGCGTTCAGGCGTTGACATCCTTTCGTTGGGGTATGTGGTTTTGTGGCGTCCATTTGTACTTCGCTACATAGAACGTGACCTGCTTTTCAATTCCGGAACCGAAAATTCCAACTTCTGCTTTATGCGTGCACAAAGCACGAAAAGGGAACGTACAATTCGGCCCACTGTATACAGAATTGTGCATACTACATAGCCTCCAAAAGCCTGACCTATCACACACCTCATTTAATCTCTCCGCGGATAACTCTCTAATAAGCGTTCTACTCCATCTGCAAAATTATTCCCGTTGGCTAAACGAAAGCTTTCACGTGGTTGACCGTGCCCCGGAGCCCCGGATTTTTATGAATTTTGTGAGAAAGAGTTGGGAGGATCGAGGCAAAGACGGAGGCAGTCAATTTTGGTACTCCCGGAACCCATGCTGCGGAGAGAATTATGATTCAACATCTAAACATATCCGCATTGCCCTCCTTGGACATCGACGGCATTTCAGGAAAAAATAGCCTGATATATCGGAAAGTCGGCGTTTGACCACAAGGACCGCTTTGAGAAGCGTTGATGCTTGGGTATGGTGACGCCTGGGTGACGCTGTCTCGGGATTCGAATTCATTGTATTCCGTGCAGAGGCGCATGCCTTGTACAAGACAGATCTATGGTACCGGACGTGCCCGGACCTGCGCATGGCCGCAACGGCGACGCACTCATTGACGAGCAGCACGAGAGGCCTGAGGGGACTAGTATAATTTCTTTCCGAGGTCATTTCCACTGCCCATATGCAAATGTGGAAGCAGTGACTGCCGAATTTGCGTCTCACACCACACCTTTAGAATTGACTATTCAAAATTCAATTGCCCATTAAAGCTTCAACCTTCAAGACGGAGTACTGAAGGGCTATACTCTTCGATCTGGAGTTTAATAATAGACACGATGAAGCATTGGCTGTGCATTCACTGCCCGGATGTGGGGACATAATTCTGTGTAATTACACTGCACGAATTATTTTCAGAAAAATCCTTTGGTCCCCGGTTTCATGTCTCTTTCTTCTCAACTTCTAGAGCATAAATGGATAGTAGCTCTTTGGGAAGGTTCTGGTGCCTATTTGACTCCATATTCCAAGTTTGGAACCCGGAAGGAAAGGGTGACCAGGGTGGCTTGAAAATACAACGTAGACAACTACCAACGTTCAATTTTTACTCACCTCAGTTCAACTGATACATGAGAGTGTGTTTATCTGGGCTAGAGTAACTTGCATTGACTGGGGATAATATCAACATTTCGAGACGTAAGAGGGAAAGTTCTTCAAGACTGTAAGATGCAGATGAAGTGAAACCGATGTACAACAATGGTATGACGTCTTGTGGTTTTGCCGAATTAAATTGGTGGATCTTGTACTGCAAAGAAGATAGACTTCACTCCTAACCATTGGCAAACTCGTACGCTAACTTAGAAATTATATCGTGGAGAAAAAGATATTGTCAAGTTACCTCTATAGATGAACCTGTAGATGTCGGTTTTAGAAAACCTTGGTTTAACCTAAAGCAATATCAAAAGGTAGTTTTTTGGTAAATTTCCTACAATGTAACATCTGCATAGATACCATTTGTGATGCGGAAATAAAAAATTGTATGGTGGAAGACCGAAAGTAATGGAATTAGCAGGAAGACAGCCTCAAGCGCTTGCAAGATTATTCCCAGGAAAGTCTCTTAGCACGTCTCTGCGCTAACTCTTTTCAGTCGAGCTTGCTTCTGTGTTTGACTTGTTTGGACTCGATTCTGGGTTATAAAAGCTGGAAGTATTATGGCCTCTACATCTCAGTTTAGCGGTCACATAGCTTCTCTTCTACTAGTTTTTTAACAACCCAAGCCTACTCAGACACAATGTTCGCTCGTGCCTCTTTCATTGCTCTTGCTCTACCCGTCTTCGTTGCTGCCACTGCGGTCCCTCGTCAGGATGCTCCTTCCAACCAGTGCAACACCGGCACTTTGCAATGCTGCAGCTCCGTCCAGAGTGTAAGCAGCTTTGAATCTCTGCGGCTCCATATGAGAGTTACTTGCTAACTGTTCGTCTACAGGCCACCTCTAGCCCAGTTCAATCCCTCCTCGGTCTTTTGGGCATCGCCCTTGGATCTGTCACGGGGGAGGTTGGACGTAAGTGTTGTTAGACGAGAATATGTGATTAGTTGACGCATCATATTATTTATTAGTCACTTGCAACCCAATTACCGTCCTTGGTGTTGCCGGAAACTCCTGCAGCGCTCAACCCGCCTGCTGCACTGACACTCAATTCGTATGCATAACTTTTAATGTTATAGATATCCACCACTGACTCAATCACTTCCAGAACGGTCTCGTTAGCCTTGGATGCACTCCAGTCAACCTGAACTTGTAATAATACAATTTTGGACAAATTTCTAAACCGAAGGCGAATATGGCTATGTGAAGCCTACTAGAACAGTGACACTTAAATGTAGTTGTAAATACCAAAAAAATGGACAGTTATTGGTTGTCGACAAAGCTTCATTTTCTTCAAAGGAATGAACAGCATATACTATGTGATCAATAAAAACTAAACTTTGACTGGTAAATTCTTTGAAGTCTTGGTCCACTGTGTCGAGAATGCAATCTATAAATAGATTTACCTAAATGAAATTTGTAATTGCATCATTCTGATGGATTATCAAAAATCCCTCTCTCGGAGTCTCCACAGTTATTTTGTCATAAGCGCCCATCGTTTCGTACATCATGGCTACATATTCTGGAAGAGTACAGCTATTGGTTTCTTGGTTATCATCAAGTCGAACAAGGATTACTTTCTGCACTGGAAGGTCCTTCGATAGTCGACATGGCTTCCGTGTTGAGATTATTTTACTGCTGAATAAGTTCGTGGAAAATCTATTGATTGGTCTACAGTAGGTTATACTTTGAACGAGAAACTTCCATCTGATACACGTGATGGTTTACACATTGGTACAAGTATATGTATCGACTTCAAAGCCTTCTTCAAGCCTCTTTTCCTCGCTCTGTTGATTAACTATCATCCAGATTCGTGAAGTTAATCTGGAAAACTCTCATGGGGTAGATTTGACTCCCATGAGCTGAAAACCATGGGATAAATTGCGCATGCAACTTGTATTTATATTACCAATATCTCGGAGAATCCATGCTTACTACAAACTTCCTAACAAACGGTCAATGTGTCACATATGCCTCACGACGGCCTCACAGCCGAGTGTAGATGCCCGAATATTGACCCAGCCGTACCTGGTAATCTTTTGGGGAACGAGTGGGTCGGCATGGATAATGGTTATCGGAGGATGCATTCACTGCATATCGGCTGCATTAAATATAGGACTCGTCTACAACCATTTATGGACTAGCGCTTTCTAATTATGAATCGTTTGTTCGGATCTGATAATTATCCGTCAACATGAACAAGCTTCTTGATTCTAGGCACAGGTATGGTGATTCCTTGTTCCTTGCGCGGAGGCGTAATCTCTGAGCGTTCCATGAATCCAGAGACTACTACTTTCCAATGTTCAACTGACTTACTCGTCATGCAATACCCGTGTCATCATAACCCGTCAAACAATGACGCAAGACTCTGAATCAACGGTACTGCAAGGACTCAGGATCGAATAGACTGTCAACATTTGACATCGTGGTTGCACATGGAAAAATAACCTACGATTGGTATTATAAGGATTTCTATAGCCTCTTCGGCTAAAAGGCGCTCGGAAATGTGACAGCCAATGGCGGAGAACGATTTGGCTATGGTCATCAAATTATAATGCAGCGGCCCTGTCTAGATTTCAATTTCCTGACACATGTGGCGCCGTCAATGTTCAAAGCAATGCCAAAATCTGAGAAGAAATCCTCCCAAACAATCACGGAACGCGGTATAGTTTATCTGCTGTGTGACCTTATTTATCACAACAAAGAAGTATTCGAAAACATATAAAGAGAGGACCTCATTACTGCTATTCCTCAGTTGAACGCAGTTCTACTACAACCAACAAGCCCCGCCTCAGAACACAAACCGTACCTAACTCAATATGTTCGCTCGTGCCTCCACTCTTGTTCTCGCTCTCCCACTCCTTGCAGCAGCCACTGCTGTTCCCCGTAACAGTGGCGATGGCCCTTCCAACCAGTGCAACACCGGTACTCTCAACTGCTGCGACCAAACACTCTCGGTAATATTTTTTCTACACAGGGGTATACGATTTCCACAATCACTGACGTGCTACTTCAGGCCACCGCTAGCTCTACCAACCTTCTCCTCGGCCTCTTGGGCATTGTTCTCGGCCCCGTCACTGGCCTTCTTGGATGTAAGCTCTATAATGTTACGCTCCATTTGTTCTGCCGAGCTCAACATGATGCTTTGTAGTGAGCTGCTCCCCCATCGATGTTTTGGGAATCTCCGGCAACTCTTGCAGTGCTCAACCTGTGTGCTGCACCGGCAACACATTCGTAAGTCCATTGGTGTTATTGACGACCAGATGTAGAGGAATCTAATGTCCATGCACTCCAGAATGGCATCATCACTACTGGCTGCACCCCTATCAACATCAACCTGTAATAAACCTCTTCTTCTGCAGGATGGTTAAGGATCAGAAACGTTGATCAATATTCGTAGTATTTCGAATGGAGAATATAACTGGTACCAATATATTGATTTATCTGCTTTATCTTTAATGCTTTTCGTCTTTGATATCTATGCAAGCATCATCAGGCAATCCAATCAGAAGATGATCCTGTTTAGGAAACTTAATGACTATAAATGGGTGATTGATGCAATCTGTGAGAGTGTTATGTATTTTGAACAAACTTTGAACCATCTTTAGTGTTTAGCGGAGTTAATAGGCATGTGCATTTTTAAAGCATTTAACTTATACCTAGATTCACTATATATATGAAGATATTGATGATGTCTACCAAAGAGGATCCTCTCGCGGCGCTCTATCGATGCAAAGATCAAATTGATAGTCACCTGTTCGCCGCACCCACCTATAAAACTTCAACTTGGATCCCATCATTTTCTGCGCTTCCGCGAACAATCGCGGATTAGACCTTCTTTTCCAGAAAAAACGGAAGCTCCTGGTCCTGTCATAAACTAACATATCTGGGGCTAAAATTCCGTAGTTATCATAGGTCAGCGATACCTGGAACTTGGCGAGGAACACCTTTCCTCCATGGACGTCGGGAGGGATCCCGTTATTTGAGGGGCTTATGCCTGCAGTTTGAGGATTGTGCATCGACTCCAGACGATTCACTATAGAATTTAGCTCAGGCGGCCCCATGTCCGGCTCTTGTACTGTGATGGAATGCCAAGTTCCTCCCTTGATTGATTTGCAGGTTTCCTTGTGCGTCTGCCAATGCTCCTTCTGACACTCTGAGTGAAGCTGTAAAAAGCCGTCCCAGAAAAAAACAACTTAGAAAGCTCACGTTTACTACAATAAACCACCGACATGCATTGCATGCAACGGCTGGTATTTTTCTTCCCGCACACTTCGCAACCGGGATTGTTGGTAAGCTTTCCCAGATTGCGCATCGCAATAGGGCAGAGTGGTAGGACAAATGATGGATGGTGACCCGTCTCCTTGCCTTGTGCATCTCGTTCCATTGCGATAATTTTGGGGTCGAGCTTCTTCGTATTTTTGCGAAACAGTCTTAGAAGTGTACGCCTTTCGAGATCGCTGATTCCAGTTTTGATAAGCGTTCTGTCGACGCCTATACCGTCAATGAGTGCATCCATGGGCGTGTCAGGTGTGGGAACCAGTTCTCGGTAGACGAAATAATAAAGCGGAACGCCATCTTTTATGCGAAGGACATCCATTATCTGTCGAAACCGATTGAGCGTTTACACTGCAATCAATACTGTTTGCCACGTACGTACCCGAACGAAGATTCCCAACTCATCCCCTTCAGTCAAGAAACATATATCTCTCAGGCCAACATCACACACATGTGCCATGAGAAGAACACTTTGACGCATTTCTTTGAAAATTTCCTCCTTTGGTGAGAGGTATCCTTTCTTCGGTTGAGACATATATCCCACCAACGCTTCGGTCAGGCTTCCTCGTTTTGTAGCGTCGAACAGTGTCTTTTGCGATGTCCATCTCGGTAATGAAGCAAGGTTTATGGGTGTCTTGTCTACGACATCCGACAGTTCCTGAGCAGTATTCAGAGCCATTCCGAATCTCCTGTTTAGTTCCTCTGTGGGCAGTTTGTTATCCTTAGCGAGAACGACGCCCATAGAGGACAGAAGAAGGAGAAGCTCATCTCGAGAAATATCGTTTGACGACATTGTAAAAACTCTGGAAGGAAATGAGTATTAAATGAAAAAGCTGATAGCTGGTCTGGAAAATGTTCGTGGCGGTTCGCTTATCCAAATGTCGTACTCAGAAGAGTGATCGACGGGCGTCGTGCACATTTGATCCGATTATGTATTGGATCCGAACTCGACAAAATTCAGATAGAATGGATTAATATAATCATAATTTCCGCCGGACGGAGTGTCCGGCGGACAGCACGTGACCCACGTGACCACCGCGGTGGTGAAATTGACATGTTAGTTTTCACCACTGAAGTGGTCAAATCCGACATGTAAATTTGGTCACTCCAGTGATCAAGTACAGCATGTAAGTATGACCACTTCATTGGTGGAATGTAGCAAGTTAATATCAGCACTGAAGTGGTGAAATTAATATGTTGGAGTTTGCCACTTCAGTGCTGAAATTGACTTGTTGTATTCCACCACTGCAGTGGTCATAGTTGTGTGTCAGATAGAATAAATACAATGCTAAGAATAGTAATTATTGCTACTTTTATAATTTCTACACCACTGGAGTGGTAACATTTAGAATGTATCTTATATCACTCAAGTGCTAGAACAGTGCACATGATTTGTACCACTGAAGTGGTGAAATTGTCTACATAACTTATACCACTGCAGTGGTGGAATTATTAGTTTCAATCTCACCACTCCAGTGCTTGATATATTTTAGCAGTTTGTTTTATTTCTTAGGGTTGGATTAATTAATTAATTAGATTAGGTAGTTTAGGGTTGGGATTAGGTAGTTTAGGGTTGGGTGTAGGGGTTAGGGATTAGGGGTTAGGGATTATGGGTTAGGGATTAGGGGTTAGGGATTAGTTTTTAGGGTTGTTGAGTATATATACAAAGCGCGCGAGAGCGCGCGCAATGTACATTGAGACGCGACGTGACGAGGTAGTCACGTGAGTCTGTCCGGCGGATGTCCGGCGGACGCGCGGACACAGTAATCCATTCGGTCTCACAAAATTGACGCGAAAACTATAGATAGGGGTGTGTTGATCAAAAACGCGAAAACAGAGGGTTCGATTACAGTTGGATTACAGTGACAATAGGAAAAGTTTAAACATATGCGCGTGCGATAACAGCCAGGGAGAATACAATGCTGAGCGAAAAAATGAATGAATGTCCCAGATATACAATGATTGTCGATCAAATCTACCACAGGGGGTCTTGCTCTGGCGCACGGTCGAGGCAGATTGCGTACTGGTTGTCAGAAATTCGCTTCATCCACCTGTACATCTTCATTCGCCCTTGCATGGATCTGTGTGCCTCGTCAAAAAGCTTAGGATTGGTGTTCCTCATCCAAAAAACTTGAAAGTCCTTCTGTCTATCGTATATCATCATTTGTGAGGCCGTATTCCCGAGTGGTACTTGGAATTTGGCAAGGAAAATTTTAGTCCCCTGGGAATTGGGAATTGAGGGAATTTTTTGAGTGCGAGGATGTCTGTGCAACGAGTCGCGGGTGTTGATGTTCGATAAAAAACCTCCACTTGGCATTCCAGGCATAGTCGTGGTGACAGTGATAGGGTGCCATGAACCCCCTTTCATTGATTTGCATGCCGACTTGTGAGTTCGCCAATCTTCTCGCTGACATTCTGCAAACACAAGATAAGTATTTAGTCAAAACAGGTGCTCAAGTCAATGAACAATTACCAACACGCACCTTTGCTACAATATACGGCCGTCATACATTGCACACAACGAGACGTAGTTTTCTTTCCGCACACTTCGCATCCAGGATCCTTAGTCAGGCTTCCTAGATTGCGCATGTTGATTGGACAGAGTGGGAGGATAAACGAAGGTCGGAAACCCGAATGTTTTACTGTTTGGCTTTCAGCAAGTTGGAGCAATTTTGGGTCAAGCCTCGCGCCATTCTGCTCAAAGAGCGTTAGGATTGCACGTCCCTCAAGGTCACTGATCCGTGAAGTAACATCGTCCTGTTCTAGACGGACTTGACGACGAAGAACATCCAGAGGCGTGTCCGATGTGGGCTTTAGTTCTTTGTATAGGATGTAAGTCAAGGGGATGTCGTTTTTGAGACAGTAAACGCCAATTATCTAGTGCGCATATATGAGCTGTCATACTATAACCCCGTTCACGATTAACGCGACGCACCCTGATAAAGATACCCCACGTATCGTCGTGGGTCAAAAATGAGATCTCTTTAACGCCCAAGTCATATGTATACGCAACGCCTAGTAGAGTCTGCTTCATTTCCTTGAAGGTATACTCCTTCGCCAAAGAGACAGCGTTTGATGGAAAAGAAGCGCCTAAATTTTCCAACAGGCTGTCCCTCTGCGACGCCTGATATAAAGTTTTCTCCTCTGAAGACCATTTAGGCAGGGACAGAGGGTCTACAGGTTCCTTCTTGATGACATCCGAATACTCCTGCGATGTGTCTAGGGCTTCTTTAAGCCGCTTGTTGAGCTCTTCTTCAGGTAATTTGTTATCTTTGGGAAGAACAACGCCCATGGAGGAAAGGAGCACCAGAAGGTCATCTCGAGAAATAGGCTTCGAAGTCATTTCGACAATGGAAGAAAAGTCAAATGCTGCTTGGAAGATGAATGTTATTGGGCAAGGTCAAGGCGTCAATTTGCCTGGACAAACTAATCCCAGCGAATTTATTCCAATTTATTAGGTGTTTGAATCCGAATTTTGCAATTGATCGGTCCCAATTTATCCGAATATTTCCATTTTTCGTCTAAATTTCTAGACTTCGTCGCAAAATCATTGCTCAACCAATGGGCGCATAAAGTGAAGAATGGATTCCGTTGGACATCCCGAAAAGCTGCTTCGAAGAATAGGCATGTGTGTAGTAACCGTATTCAGCTTTACTGCATGGATATAAGATGAAGCGTGGCAGCTGATAGGCCTGTTGTCGACTCAGCATCTCAGTTGCGAAAAGTGTACATGACTCGAAATCTAGAGAAAGGGACGAGCCGTTACTATGCAGTGCAAGTAGGAAATGCAAGGACAGATGGCAAGCCTGTTGCAATCTGATTAAATTGTCATATGTTATACATAGATGTGAGCAGCAAAAAGACCTTTTTTAAATGTGGCAACATTCGAAAGCAATGATTATACAAACTGAATGATGGCGCTGGATGATGCGACCAATACTATTCTGTTTGGCGCTCTGGAAGAGCTTCAATTAACCCAGTGTAAGTCGTAAGATAGAGGTGATGATTAATGGGCAAGGTTGATTGATTGCCCGTATGTAAATAGAAGAACTTGGATGCAAAGAAACCTTGATCAGTGGCAACCGAGCGTCAAAGGATCCAGTCGTAGGTTCGTAAGCCACGTCACCCTGGGACAGTGCATACGAAGCTGAGCGGCTATGGGCGTAGCATGAGCATCGCGGAATTGGGGTAGCGATCTAGGCTTCACAAGGTGTTTATCAATCCGCGGGGCTGACGGAGCTCCCAGTCGAGTGTTTTGACATGTTCCCGCCATCATCCTCTCCATTATTCTCGTATCTGCTGGAGCCTTTACGAGGACGTTTGCTTGGCTTGGGCCAGCCCCAAACTTGACGAATCCATTTGGCCATATGGTCCTCCTGATTCATGACAATTCTTATCCAAGGATGATCCAGCATTTCGCGAGGGGTAGGACGTGAACGTGGTTCGCGGATTAATCTACGAATAAGCAGTTAAAACATCAAAGAAAGTTTATAAGTAGTATGAAGTCGCCTCACGTTTGACGAATGAAATCTTTCATTTCGTCGCTCCATGTAATATCCGCTTCAGGATCATCTTCCAGGCTTGGAGGCTACATTGGCGATTCCAGATACATGTTAACAAGCAGAACCATGTATGAGAAAGAAGAAAGAAGAGCTCCATACCTCGCTATTAGTAATCGTCAAGATTAACTCGATAGTTGAGAGTTCAGCAGGGAACGGAAAGCGATTTTGTACAAGCTCAAGCAGGGATATCCCTGCGGACCAGACATCGGCTCGAATAGTATATTCACCACCAGACACTCGTTCAGGCTACACAATGCATATATTGGCAATTAAGCTTTTTGGTTGATAAATTACACTTACCGCCATGTATACCAATGTTCCAGTGAAGGTCCCCAGAAAAGATTCGTTCGTGAGTTCGCCAGAGACACCAAAGTCACATAGTTTAACAATCCCCTCCCGAGATAAAAGAATATTAGATGGTTTGATGTCTCGATGAATTGTTCGTCTCGAGTGCAAGTAAGTGAGGCCTTGAAGAATCTAACAGTCATATACGACCAATGCGTAAACGTGGCACGATCGTAAGCTAGTCTAGAAATGGCGAAGAACGTTTAAAATGCAAAAGGCGACTCACCCCTTCAGCTATCCTTCCGGCAATCTTCTCTCCAATGATAGCGCTCCGCTCCTTCAACTTCTTGCCTATAGCCTCCAAACTTTGGCCATCACAATACTCCATAATTATCTTGACCTCGGAGCTAGACGGACTCATGTAGGCGCCGAAACATTGAACAATGTTGACATGCGAGGTTGTCGCGATTATTTTCAGCTCCCGCACAACCTGCCGCGTAGAGACTTCCCGAGTAGTGATCGTCTTCCTCGCGTATATTGAGCCATCACGAGTGTCCCGTACATGATGTACCGCCCCGCCTGCACCTTCTCCCAGCCTCGAGATCACCTCAAAAACCTCATCGTTGAATTCCTTAGGCTTCCCAGGCTCCGGCAGACCGTGGTAGCCGTGACCCCCGGTCGCAGACGATCCAGGCGATGATTTGGACGATCCCTCTGGAGAATGTGTCATTGAGCCGCTTTGATTCGAATTGGCGCTGTACCCTATTGAGATGTTGCTGACTGCCTGCCGAAGAGTCTGAATCGGATCCTCTCGCGGCGCGGATGGGTAGACAGGTGGGACGACACCAATCATGTTGCCCATCGGGATTTCCGCAGGTCGCCGAGGCCCTTCTTGTGGAGAATACGTGACCTCTGGGCGGATAGTCGACTGGTCCCCATCCCCATTGTTCCCTGAAACCCTTCTTCCAACGTCAACTGTAACGTGGGGCGCGTCTACTCTTTTCCCTTTGGGTGGTTTTGGGGTTTTCAAAAAGATTGACGGGGCATTGCTGAACAAAGATGTGCTTGACGGAGAGTGTGTTGCATTGTTCGAGTTGGAGTGCGAATTATATCCTGAGCGTGAAAGCGGAAGGTGGTGCTGCAAGTCGAGTGGTCTATCTTGATTTTGGGGTTGTGTGTTTAGAGAAAGCAAAGGAGTGAGTCGCTCTCTCGGTCCTCCTGGCGCCGGCCTTGGAAAGTTCATCTGGGGAATAAAAACTGTTCTAGACAGATTCTATATCATGCCCTGGCTAGCCAGGTTTAAACAGAAAAGAGTAAGAAAAAGCTGGAGGTCTGGATAACCTGAAAGAATGACGGCTCTTGAAGAGAGAGCTCAGATGCTTCGCAGCATTGCCATTGCGTGGGATAGTTGTCCACGCATCATAATTTGGTGAAGACGGGTATTTTTAATCCTGATAAGAATCACCGAAAAAATATGTACACCTCACAAGAGAAATTCTTGCCAAAGCCAACGATAGGACAAGAACTTGTGAAATATACAAGGACATGCTTCCCAATGGTGAGATTCGATAGAGTCAATGTTACACCTCGAGTCGGGCAACTTATCAGTACCTTTTAATCGAGCTAACAGGTACATAGCGAGATATCAGGGCACGTACATAGTGATGTCTATTGTTGTCCGGCAGAAACATCATCGATGGGGGGTTGACTTGTCGAACTTTGAAGATGTTGATCAACAATCGGCTTGAGTCCCGGTGCGGGGCAACCTGTTGCGAACAACTTCTAGGCGAGGCGAATAGTCCCGAAATGCTGATGTAAAAGCGAGGTGTCGCCGTGTTTTTGGTCTAGAAAATCCAAGTATGAGTGAATCAAGAGCAAGGTCGCCCATTGGGCCGTCTTCCAGACCCGAGTTGTGCTGTTACATACTAGTATGACGAAGAACATCACTGTTGAGAATTTCTCGGTGATGCATCATTGGATCGCTGAGACCGATGGCAATTGCTTTTCATTAATCAGGATTGCGGCGAGATGCTACCGTGGCAACGCTATAGATGCCATTCGTGAACTAAAAAGAAACAGAAAACGTTGAATTAACTTCCGTTGGCCTTTGTGGACTCTCGCAGGCTGGCACCGAAAGCTGCGTAATTGTGATGTATATTCGACAAACAAGGTCCACGGTATACCTTGAAATCATTTTGGAATATTTGCAGAATGATTCAAGGTACATACCATTCACAGAACCTTCTTTCATCGGTATAATCTCCCCGGCCGGGTGGTGTAAACACCCAGAAAATCGTCTCGGGTGGCACCGCCGATGCCGCATGAAAGAACGTAACTGGTCGAGGCCATGTCTTTGATACCCGGTGCTGCAGACACCCAAAAAACACACATGGGCGCAGCTACGGGGTTGTAGATCAAGGAGGTTGGGGGGTTTCATTGAACTTGGTTTACGGGATGGTATGAATGGATTACTGTAGCTTTGGTGGAACGCCTACACCTCAATGTATGAGGTTATGGAACTGCTTCTGAGTCATATAGATTCAGGGGAAATGCGATCCAGCCTTAGTCGAGACTGGTAACATTAGTGTGTTTGAACTTTGCGCGTATTGTCAGTGATTGACACCTTGCTGTCATTGTGAACACATGGCCTCAACAGGTATTTCAGTCAATACGCCATCGACAGTTCAAGCGTATGCATTTCAGGTGTTTTGAGTAGAGAGGAACATTTAGTTTGAATGATTGGGATAAGAAAGTGGGAGAAACCTTCTGAATCGAACCGCCAGAAACTCCGCTTGATCTCCTCTTTAAACAACAGAATGGCTGAGGATTTTGGGTCGTTTTGTGGATGTACCAACGCGCACAATCACACCATTGCCATATCTTTATTTGACTATTGAATGAAGCATATAGCCTTCCAACCCAGATTTCATCGACATTTACACTCAAGTAGCGCTTAGCGTCTTCCAATCTCAATCATTTCCACCATTGTACTCCTATTCAATGTGCGCGAGTAACTACGTTCTCGACCTAGCATCCTTCGTCGTATACGGCTTTCCGTCAAAACAATCGATACGGACGGACAACCAAAGTTTCATATATGACAAGGAGAACCTGGACAGCACAGCATCTTCAATACAACTGAAACACTCCATCGACGAGTCATCGAATGTGATGGCCTGGACAACGAAGACAGTATTTTGGACATTTGTCCTTCTTTCGTGCACTTGATGGCGAACCGTTGGACCCAGGTGTACCTTATACATATCAGCTGCGGGGTTTACGCGTATACGGCTGAAATCTCCTTCTTCCGATGTCCTCAAGGTGCGAGATCGTCAACATACGTCCTTCTATGTAATGTATGACAAAAACAGTTTAATCATTGTAGAGAATCCTTCTATCTTTGAGCTGTGCGAGGCCGCCCACACGACTCCATTCATTTTGTTCTTATGTCCCGGATCTTTCCACCCGACGCGCAATGACCACAACCACGGTGCATCTTAAAAGATATTATGTAGGCATGTCGCATAACGACAAAACCAGAAAGCTACGGCTATGGTATGTTAGTTTCCGATATCCTGAATCCTGAATAGCTCCTGCAGTGCTGCAGCGTCTTACACACTTGCATTGTGGTACGAAATACGTATTGGAAGAAGCGGAAGACCATGGGACACTCAATCAATAAGCAGATTTCCGCGATCACTCATCACTCAACGATATCGCTGCGATGCAAATGGAGCTTTGTTGGAATTGGGTACATTGACCTAGGTTCGTCCTGGACTCATCTCGGGAGCGTATAAAGCCGAGTGGCGAGCCCTGAGTCGCATGTATATCCAGGTATCTCAGCTTTCAATATCAAGGCTAGAAGTCGGCCTCTACGCCACATGTGTGCAATCTTCTGGGGGAGAGATGGCAATGCGAACGTAAGCATTCGGCATGGGGCCCCGTGATCCCAGAAACAGACCCTTCTGCACCATATACACCCTACTTCCAATGCGCAAAAACCATCTATATCAATCACTTTGTGGGAGTTTTCAATGTTAGATCAAGCGCGCCAAAGGACAAACGGAGATGGTGTTCTTTAAAATGCAAATGATGCGACCATCGGTCCCGGACGACGTCTTTTACGTCAATCCAGTCCAGGGGTTATCTTGGTGTACCTGTTTTGTGTAAGTTCAGTGCTTATTTGTTCCGTCCGCTGTAATCACTTATGTAGTTGTGCGTACATGTTTACAGGGAAATCGTGTCTCGTTCGAGACTTCTTGAGTTGAAATGGCCGCCCTTGGAGCGCTTGGAAAAGCTGTTCATTAGAGGTGTGGATACTTCTCAAGTTCCACGGAAGAAGATGCGAAGCATGGGCCATGGTAATCGGGAGGGAGAGGGAGACCCGTTAACCGGCCAGTACAAGAACAAACTCAATGCGAGAACCTGTTTTGCTTCCCCTGTGTCCATCAGCATATTTGCTACATCCTATCGTCTGCTTCTTTTCAAGGCAGACTTGTCTAAAATGTTGTGTGTGAGTAATGGGATGCTATTTTTCGATACGATCTACCCACTCAACCCTATTAATCGATCCACTGCTGCTTGGACATGGTATTAATCATCTCAGACGTGAGCCTTTGATGTTGTTCTTTATCAATCTGTCATTTTGGGTTTTGGTTTGCTATAAATGTACACCTATTACGCATGACGCGATATAAAAGTGTGCTTCAAGGCGAAGATTTCTTCACGACTTCGCTCATTGGAAGTTTTTCTTTGCAAAACTTGCTTATTATTATGTCTTCAGCTTCTAGGTTTATCTTGCTATTATCTATATCTGGTGCACTTGCTGCCCTTGGACCCTCGACGAATTTAGTTATCGGGAACAAGGTCATCTCACCTGACGGTTTCAGTCGCTCGTACGCTTTCACTGTTGAAAGTTTGATTTTCTTGCTAAATAGGCTTTTACTTTTAGTGCTGTCCTTGCAGGTGCTTCTTCTAACAAACTCCAGTTCCCGGGGCCAGCTATTACTGCCCAAAAGGTAGTTCTGTAATGCTCAATGTCGTATGATTCTGCTGACCACCGATACAATCTTTTCTGTTAGGGAGATCCTTTTAACATCAATGTTGTTGATCAATTAACCGATACGACTATGTTGACGGGTACAAGTATCGTAAGTTGCATTACAATCTTTCGCTCTCATTACTTGAAATGATTACCATTGTTAGCATTGGCATGGATTTTTTCAACAAGGCAGCAGCTGGGCAGATGGCCCAGTTGGAGTAAACCAATGTCCTATCTCTTCTGGACATTCGTTCTTGTATCAGTTTAGGGCTCCGGATCAGGCGGGGACCTACTGGTATCACTCTCATTACGGTGGCTTAATTCAACACCTGTCTTCATTCTGTTCAACTTATTGAAACCAATTACGTTTGCTAGCCGCCCAGTACTGCGACGGCCTGAGAGGTCCAATGGTTGTATATGACCCACATGATCCGCATAAATCCAGGTAAGCTTGACGTTGATTGAAAATCGACAGTGGCGCTAATTCCAGCTTTAGATACGATATTGACGACGGTAAGCCACCGACCACATGGTATGATCTATTATCCACTTTCATCTGATCCAAACGCTTTTAGAGTCGACTATAATTACTCTTTCAGATTGGTTCGATCAGACATTTTCAGAATTGAAGGAGTTTGATTGACCATGTTTATCTGTGTTTGACAGGTACCATACGCCATCGCCTTCAGCTGGACTCATCCCTAAGGCAGATTCAGTCTTGATCAACGGTCTTGGTCGCTTTGCCGGCGGGCCTGCCTCCCCACTGGCGGTTATTACAGTCGTGCCAAAAAAGCGCTACCGCTTCCGTTTAGTCTCGATGTCGTGTGATCCCAACTTTACCTTTAGCATTGACGGTCATACCATGGTGCGTAACGTAGAGTAATTTATCTCTCTCTGAAATCTTCACTAATTTTTGAACAGACCGTCATCGAAGTAGATGGTGTGAACGTCCAGCCTCTCGTAGTTGATTCTCTTCAGATCTTTGCGGGTCAAAGGTACTCCTTTGTGTTGAATGCTAATCAACCTAGGGGAAGTTACTGGATCCGTGCCAACCCAAACCTTGCAGCTGCGATAGGATTCGATGGAGGTATTAACTCTGCCATTCTACGCTACGTCGGAACTCCTGCCGTGGATCCAAACACTACTCTTTCGACTAACAATCCTTTATTGGAAACTAATCTCCATCCTCTTTCTAATGGCGGCGTTCCCGGTGTCGCACAGCGCGGAGCCGCTGATGTTAATATTAATCTCAACATTCAATTCAACGGAACAGCTTTCAATGTGAATAACGCCACTTTCAAGCCGCCTTCCTTGCCAGTGCTTCTGCAGATTTTGAGCAAGAAGTATACGCCACAGGAACTCCTCCCGGAAGGCGACGTATATGTCTTGCCTCCTAACAAGGTCATTGAAGTTTCTTTACCTGGTGGCGCTGCTGGAAGCCCTGTGAGTTATTCTTATACGATCTACGTAGCGATCGTGGTCCTCATCGTGCATTTAAATAGCATCCGTTCCATCTTCATGGGGTATGCATATACAATTTAAGGCCGGCTTAAACGCTCATAATAATTTACCCAGCACAACTTCCATGTAATTCGGAGCGCTGGAAGCACTGTCGATAACTATGTCAATCCGGTTATACGCGACGTGGTCAGCCTTGGTAGTGCAGGCGACAACGTAACCATTCGATTTGTAACAGACAATGCTGGACCATGGATTTTCCACTGGTACGCCCATTGAGTGTCCTCTGTTATCAGCTGCCTGATTTATTTTTAATCAAGTCACATTGACTGGCATCTCCAATTGTAAGGGGTCATCTAAAATTCCGGGCGTACACATACTTATCCACTTGTAATATTCAGGGGCTTAGCAATCGTCTTTGCAGAAAACATTCCGGGTATTGCTTCAAGCCGTCATCCACGTAAGCTCATCGTTATTTAAAATAGAAGGTGTACCATCATACTGACATGTTTTACTCAGCTTCGTTTGATCAGCTTTGCCCAATATTCGACGAACAGCCACCTCAAGTGTTCAACTGAACACCCTTTGAGACGACGCTTATGTAATTTGGTATTCATCCCTTTTCCCTCTGCGGCCCCGCTTGGAATGTAACAATGTATGTAGTCTAATAATTTTTGGAAACACGTAGTTCATGTTAATTGTATTGCCTACTTGTAAATGTCTTTTCTGCCCTTGATTGAGATCCTACGTCTGCTATCTGTTGTTAGTCAATTTTCAGTGATGAATATACTGGATAACTCTTTGAATATATGTAGGCCTATTGCGGGCGCTTATGCCAAAGGCATGCTGGTTTCGGATCACTCATCGCAAGGCTCAAGCCGACACTAGCAAGAGCCACTCGCAAGCAGAATTGCCTTAATTAGACTCGTGCACGGGCCTAGACCCTCGGCTTAGCTCACTTCGGGTATAGCCGACGTGCCTGATCCTGATCACTAACGCGCATTTCTTGTCAACAACCATGCCATGCGGAAGTGGAACAGGCTCTCAGAGACGTTTCGCTGAGGATTAGCTTCAATTCCACTCACAGACACATTTGTCGCGTTCTCGTGTAGAGGCTATGTGCGCTTTATGGCGACCGATCGAGCATCCAACGTCCGTGCCAAGGTTTCGGAGTCGAACCAAATATGCACCTTCCCTTTTTGAACCCATTAGGCGCTGTGGAGCCGCCATGTGCTCGAGTCGATCCTTGATCCAAAAAGTCAGGCAAACACGAAATGGGATGTGGTATTGCGAGGGTCTAGAGTTCTAGGTAACGTTCCTGCGAGGTCGAAGGTGACTACAGGCAACTACGTGCGGGACAAACGGACGGCTCAAGCTTTCACTTTCTACTCTCTACAAGTTCGCCCGTCAGAGACTGTTTGTGAGTAGGCCGTTCGACCTCCAGCCGCAGAGGTGTTTCTTCAATTCAATCGTGAAGAGCGTATAAAGTCATGAAGCAGCTTCGCGCGATTTTCATTGACGGTATATCAGTATGCGGCCCCTTCCTACTTTCTTGCTTACCCTCGTAGCGGCCACTGGTGCGTTTTCCTCTGTACTAGGCCCTTCCTCGGACCTCTACATCGGAAATAAGAAGATTTCTCCGGATGGTTATTGGCGCTCGTAAGCTTAGCTTTCGTTTAATGATATATACATCGCTGAATGCGTTCATTATTAGAGCTGCTCTAGCGGGAGCTTGTGAAGATCCGGAACGAGCTCCGGGAGATTCTGAGCCATGCAAGAAGGTATCGCTTGAGTTTCCTGGACCATTAATTAAAGGAAAAAAGGTATACACACAATGCTCTACTCGCCATCGACTGCTGCCATAATGATTATTTCAGGGCGACTCCTTCGATATCAACGTCATCAACCAGCTCAACGACGACCGGATGCTTAGGAATACCAGCATTGTGTGTGCCTTTTGGTTGATAGTGTTGATCACTGTGAATAATTCTAACATCGGAATACGATGAACAACAGCACTGGCATGGCTTTTTCCAGAGGAACAGCAGTTGGGCGGACGGGCCTGTGGGTGTGACGCAGTGCCCCATCCCTCCGGATTACTCTTTCCGTTATCAATTCAAGGTTCCGGATCAGGCGGGAACTTTTTGGTACCATTCACATCATTGTGAGTCCTTGCGTTTGTGGGCTTGAAGTTGAAGAGATGTTGTATATAACTTGATTTTGTTAGCTACTCAATATTGCGACGGACTTAGAGGCCCCATGGTCATCTATGACCCAGAAGACCCTCACGAGCACCTGTAGGTATTGTTTTCTACTCAACGGTGGATAAAAGCTCACGATCGATGAAGATATGATGTAGATGATGGTATGCATTTTTGAACTCGCAGTAAAACAAAGAATGGCTCAGTAACTTTGACTTCAGATTCTACTATCATTACGCTCGCAGATTGGTATGTATCCCTGCACCTTTGGGTGCGGAACTGGCTGAACATCGGACTATAGGTATCATGTCTACGCTAAAGATGTACCTAGAGGCATCCCCCCTGCTCCAGGTTCTAATCTTATCAACGGATTAGGCCGACAGGAGAACGGAACTGAAACCCCACTCGCTGTTATCAACGTAAAACAGGGAAAGCGGTACAGGTTCAGGCTGATTTCAATGTCTTGCGACCCATTCTACGATTTCTCTATCGGGGGACATAACATGGTAGGTGTGCTTTCCATATCAGTACAAGGTGTCGCTCAAATGGGATAATAGACCATCATCGAAGCCGACGGAGAGAATGTGAAGCCTGTGACGGTTCAAGCTCTTCGCATTTTCGCAGGCCAGAGATATTCGTTTGTGCTGCACGCCAACCAGATCAAGGATAATTATTGGATCCATTCCATCCCGAGCGCCGGATACGCTGGCACTACCAACTTTGCCAACTCTGCTATTCTGCGCTACGTGGGTGCTCCAGAGACGTATCCCAGAACCAAAAACGTCGTCCCGGTTCTCCCATTGCTCGATGAGATGCAGCTACACCCACTGCATAATATCCCGGCTCCGGGAATCCCTATTCCAGGCCACGCGGATGTGAACCTGCCGTTGTTTGTCTCGTTGGATACTGTGGCTGAGGAGTGGCTGATCAACAATATCACATACGAGACTCCGAGTCTTCCTACGCTTTTGCAGCTCACGAGCAAGGCTTACAGGCCTCAGCAAATTTTGAAGCCGGGAGGGTACATCGAGTTGCCGCCTAACAAGGTCATCGAGCTTGTCCTGACGGGAGAAGCCATCGGAAGCCCTGTGAGTATTTTGGTTTATTAGCGAGTTGTTTCTGACAGCCGTCGATACAGCATCCTTTCCATCTTCACGGAGTACGTTATTTTTTAATGGTTGTTTGATGGCTTGCTGATTTTTTTTTGTTTGTACAGCATACATTCCACGTTGTTCGAAGCGCCGGCAGCGACGTCTATAACTTCCGTAACCCAGTCATACGCGATGTCGTCAGTATGGGAACTGGCAGTCCGAACGACAAAGTCACGATCCGGTTCGTGACTGACAACGCTGGTCCCTGGTTTTTGCATTGGTTCGTGATCTCACACCATCTTCAACATCTGTAAACTAAGCTTTATTCAAGTCATATTGACTGGCATTTGGAGATGTAAGTCCAACGTGGTTTGGACGGTATTTGGGTATCTAACGATGATTTGACAGGGGCCTTTCGCTTGTCTTTGCTGAAGATATCAAGGGTATTGAGCAGAGCTTCGTTCCGCGTGCGTATAATCCATGTCTGTCATTGTCAAGTGTCTCGCTCACTCTACAAATAGCGACTTTGGATAAAATGTGCAAGCTGGACAAGTACTTGGGTTCACATCGTCACTACTAATGGACTTGGTTATCGTTTGATTCGTCTTTCTCTTTTTTGGGTTTATTGTTTGGTTGGTTATATTGTAATAAAATTCTTCGATTGTTCTCCGATGGTAAGAATTACATGCTGTGAAGGTAAGCCTGGTGCCCCGTGACAACGGGCTTTCAAAACAGTCAATTAGTTGAAGCCGACTTGATGGTAAAAAACTACTCACATCGAAAGCACCACCACAGACCATTTCGAGTAAAATATTATGTGCACCAAAATCCTATAGTTCGACGTGAGATGAAATATAGGTGGTCAGTGCACATTCTCTGATCATTCGCTGGATAAGATCCTGAATGGTAACTTATAGGTAGGACGCTTACAGATAGACGTAGTTCCTGCTGGAAACAAATTCAAATACTAGGGCTAAAAGGCCGCATTATTCCTCGTTATCCAATTTGATGGCGACTCCTCAAGTTAAACCACCATCCTAGCATTCAGGGTGAACCTCTGAGCGGCAAACATTCTCACTTTCACTGCTATTCTGGCAAGCGTTGGTTTATCAGACAGTAAATCCCATTTTTCTCTTTCCACTTACCTTCTGCTCATTCGCCTACTGAATACTAGTACAGTTATGTAATTGTGCAGAAAGGAAGCAGGTTATTACACCAGGTAAGGTCCCTCTTCCTCAAGGACGAGGCTAGCGATGCTGAACCAGTTTAGCTGCATCTTTTCTTGCGTTTCAAAATTCTTTCCCCTCTTTTTTATCTTTATTCATCTACACTTTTGTTTCCACATTAACTCTATCCTTTATTCCCTTGTTTTTTTCTGCGCACCTTAATTTTTATCATAGTTTGCTCGAAGGATGTTTCCTCTTCATGCCTTCCATGTTACCCTTGGGTCCCACGCTTTCTTTTATCTAACTATGGTAGCCCCATTGTGTATTCCTCTCAACCATATGGTGTATCAGTGAGCGACGGCGCTTCAGTGTTGCGTCGATCACACGTGGTTAGGCATTACTATACTCCTAGCTACCTACTTATGTACAGTAGACACCGTTCGTATGACCAACACTCTTTATGCCGTTCCACCACTGTCTGCACTGCAAGTCATTCACGCAGGCTCCAATGGTTCGCCACGTGAGGAGAATAAACTAGGATTGTTTTTAAAAAAGGTCCATCTAGTAGTATATGTCATTCACAAACAAAACAAATTTGTTGTTTATCCTTCGGAGATCTTTAGAGAGCGTCTCCGAGATTCTTCACAGTAGTTGTACTAGATTTGAGCAAGTTGGAGGTGAAAAAATCTGCCAGTCGGTGTCCTTTTCTCGCAGATATCAAGGCTGAGAGCGGGGCACGCAAACCTTTGTGCATATATACGATTTTAGTAGTTTTATATAAATCACAGACAAATAGAGAGTTAACTCAAGCGTGGCTTGTATAAGGCCTGCATCTAACGCTGCTGTCTGTCCGAACACAGCAGTGACACTCAAACCGGCAAGGTAAAAGAACCAATTAAGAAACGATATATTTCCTAATCACGGACAGTATATATACAGCAGAAACGGTAGAGTAGTAAGGCAGCAGGCTTACACTGCACTTTCCACACTCCTTGGAAAGGTTAGTGGTGTAGCCCCACTAAAGCTCCAATCTTTGATTCAATTGGACAAATGAAGGTAAATCACATAAGACAGAATTTGCTAGTCATTTCTTTATTCTATAATTGTACTTCTATTCTCATGTCTTCTGCTGAATGAAAATCATTTGAAGTCTGGCGGTCCTGGAAGATCACTGCATTCATGATCGTATTTTTTGTGGTATCAACATGAACACATAAATTCTGCGTTAGAGCTTCGGTCTTCTTTAGTGTCCGTTTTGTTATTGCGACAATAATAGATCCTCTCCGAGAGTCTGTTGCAGATGTAGTTACTATCATTTAAACTTTCTCAGCTCGTATCCTATCATGAGCCGTCACAGCATTAGGAATTTAGGATTTACATCTCCAAAATTAACCCCTAACCCCTAAGTTTAGAATGAATGTGTGACTGATGGCTCTGATGGCGAAGAATTGACGTCACGGAAAGCTGTGTGACCGGAGTGATGGCCTGGAATTAGGTAGAATTCCCATGTGGATTTCTGGCGGGGAGCAGGGCCCGCGAGTTGACTAGTCGTTGATATCAAATCCCTTTCTCTTCCGGACTACCACATACACCTACAAGGATCGCCGCAATGGCGTCTTCCTCCTCCCTTTTTGCGCCTACTAGACGCCTGGCTCTTCCATTGGCCTTCCTGACCACTCTTTACCAGATCCCAACAACGTCGGCGTATTCGTGGTCTTTTCAAAACGACCCGAAGCAATGCTCAAACCTCACCGTGTCGATATCTGGCTCCGACGGTGTACCTCCATATCGTATTCTTATTCTACCAATTGGGTCTTCGCCTTTGAAGAACAATATCGAGGCCCGCAAAATTATGGACGTCAAATTTGACGGAGACAGTACTTCAGTGGATTTTTTACTTAAATATCCAGCAGACTCGCAGCTGGTCGCAGTGGTAAGTGCTTTTGACTCCATTAGTTTCGTTCTTTTGCCTCCATTTGTTGCCCTTTTTTCCGTTTCTCTTTCTCCACTTTTCTCCACGCTTGCTTTTGGTGCCGTTCCGGACGGCGTTGTTTTTTTCCAGACCCCTTTCAGTCCGTTTTCGTTGGCCAGCACCAGGATTTGCAACTCGCGTCAAAACAGAGAACAGTCATTCAAGGACTGGTTACTGCGCAAATACCACGCCTTGAATCCGTATAGTTATGGTCTAGTCTGGGTCGCTGTAGGGCCGCCGACGTACAACTGCCGACATAGCAAATATTACCTGTCACCCAACCCCCGTTTAACAAACCTTCAAATCCACTAGGGCTCCACTTCCTCTCGACATCTCCATGAGAGTTGATCCATTGTCGTGTTATCCGTCTATCTTTAGCCGGTTAGCACTTAGCAGGCTACACTAGTCAAACTAAACTTCCTTTTTGCATTTGCATACCGCGGTTCTTCCATATACGATATTCGGACGTTTCATCTTCAACGATACATCCTTACGGGAAATGGATTCATCTGTTCTTCATTCATTTTGGTGGAAGCTGGTACTTTGCCCATAGTCGTCGCTACTTGCCCAGGAACATGGCTTCCAGAACCCGGTTAACAACATGCACCACATCATTCTGGTTTTAGGCAACGGAGAGATCTGGCCGCTTTCAAGATCGAGGTCCTTCCACCCGCGTTATGTGGACCAACTGTCGATCTACCACCTCTCCCCGTCGTTGTGGAAAAGTCCATCATCTTCTACAGCTGGCCGTTCGACACAGCGTAAATACGACGCACGTCTTATCGCGACGTGTATCCGTAAACTTCGTCATCGGTGTTGCCTGTCACCCTGTGGCGCACACTCCGCCACCTCAAGCAACGTAACGTCACATCACGTTTCGTCAGCGCGTTTTCTTCCAGTTGGAGTCGAGATGATGATTTGTTATTTTCAACCGCTGTACTGGGCGTGGGAGGTTCTGCCGCACGGAGTAACGACCCGCAGTTTTATCTCTGCAAGACCTGGGGTTCACGGGCGGTTTTTTAGCCAAAGACACCAAGTCGTACGCGCTATAGCAAGGGATGCTGTCGCCGAACCTCGTATTCTTCAAACCTCCAAAGCGTGGGTTCAAACATGCGTTCAGCCGGTCATGGACAACCGACTTTCGACCCTTGTTTTTCGCACACCAACGTCAAAGGAAGACGAACAACTCTGGTACTGAACTCTGGCTCGACTTCGATTACGCCAGATGTGCGGTTTCTGCCACAATTGTTGTTTCTTTTTTCTCTTATCTCCCAAGAACCAAGGAAACCAACATTCACAGCTTGCATCTATTCTGGGCGTTCCATACACCGACTAATTCATTCCAACTTCATCTTCTTGAGCTTCGTTGGCCTTTTTTCGCACTGTGCGCGCCAGGTTGATATCTTTGGAGCAGTGATCATGGCCTTCTATTTTCGATCCTGCTTTGGAGCTTTTTTGGGACGCATCCATCTCCATCACCACCCTACCATGGTTTTTTTAGGAACATTGGTCCCGTCGTTCGTTGTCTCGACTTGAAGGGCGTACCCACAGCTACAACCAACAATGGGATGTTTAGCTCAGGCTGTACTTTCACTGGCTGATGCTACCACGATGTGACAGGAGAACGGAGAATACAGGCCGCTAGGAGGACACAATTGACTCGGCTCTCATCCAGTCGACGTATCTCCATCTTTCGCAGTCAGGCGAGAAGCTATAGTCAATCTTTCACGAGGCCATCTTCATCATGCTGTCCCGATACTATCGTCGCAGAAGCAAGAAGATTGGTACCAGTTTATCTCAATCGTTTGCGCTTGGTTGAGCCTAGCTACTTGGAACCCGAGACTATCTTTGTAGGCCAACTAGCTCCGGCGCCTTGGCCTATTCAGATGACTTTCTGTGCTCAGTCGTCCTTTTCCTGTCTGTTGGCGCCGGGTCAGGCTTTCTTCGGACCGACGTATGCCCGACATCTTTACTTTTCATCTTTCCTTCTTTTTGTCATTGGTTATTCTTTTTCGCATTTTTTTTTTCTTTTTCCTTTTTTTCTAACTTTTTTTTAGATTTTACGCCAGTTTTGTGCGTTGACGCTGACAATGTTCTTTCCATTCTAATAGGTCAGCGACAGCACAAAATTCGGCTCTGGTGGAACCAGCGTTGCCGCCAAAGTCGCAGATTCCAGTGATTCGTCATGTTTTTCAAGCGATACCAATGTCTCTCCGGATTTCGTTTTTTCAATAGAGCCTCCAAATCAGGTGGTCCAATGTCAGAATATGAGGCTGTGGTGGGATCCAGCGACGGTACAGGGGTAATGCAATTTCTTCCTTTCTTGGTATAATTTATACTGATAAATCTTGTAATCGCTTTTCAGAACACCTAATTTTCTAGGTGTTATCCCCGGAGGCCAGTCTTTTGCCATTCCACAAGGACAAATTACGACTGTCCCTTCTCAGGGTACTGGCTTTACTTGGAAGCCGAATGTGCGAGGAGGAACAACGCTGTTGATTGTTGGTGGCGATAATAGGGGCAATGGCACGGCGGGCAGCACGTTCAATGTCGTTAGCTCTGGAATCAACAACGATGGAAGCTGTTTGTCAGATAGTAGTCCCAGCTCGACGCCTGGAAGTCCTGCCGGAGGAAGTTATCCAACTGGATCTGATGGGTAAGTTCGAAATGTTGATGATCGTTGTAATAAATTGTTGATCGAGGTGCTCTCAATCTTCAGAACCAGGATAGGTGGCGGAGGCGGATCATCGAATACAGGTGCTATTGTCGGCGGTGTGATTGGTGGACTTATTGCCTTGATTGCGATTGTCCTTATTATTTGGTTCCTCCGCAAGAAGCAGAAGACACAAAAACGGTTCAAGGAGCGTCCTGTGGACCTGATGAATGCGGACGACGATGACGGCGACGAATCGGCGCCTAGTGGACGACCTCGCACGAACGAGCTTCCGCAGTACTACCAGCCTGAGCCGTTCATGGTGCCCGACCCGACTATTAACGGATCGATTGCGGAGACGAGCGATGACCCGGAAAGCAGACGGCCATTGAGTGGAACGGCGTCGAGCTTCTACACTCGAGATACGCGTGCGACTTCTCCGGACCCGACGGCGTCTTTGCTTGGATTTGGGATGACTGCTGGATCGTCGACGGGTCAAGAGCGGAGGAAGGGTGTGCCACGCCCGATGAGGGCTGTAAATGTGATTCAACATGATGATGCGGGCCCGAGCTTGCCGATGGAGGATAAGGATGGGGAAGATGAACCGGAGACGATTGAGCTGCCACCGGCGTACACTGCTGTGAAGAGGAATGCGGAGGGAACCTCGCCACCTGCTGAACCTGCGCACTGAGGATGATTGTTTCTATCTATTTCGCCTGTCTGCATGCTGCTCGCCAACACCCGCTCAAACGTCGACAAGAAAAAAAAACCCAGTACCTAACCTATATCATGTCCCATCGCCTCGCATTCATTTGTATGCACGAACGAACACACCTCATGGACATTTTTTTGCATTTTGCATTTCTTCACATCATCACTGTCGTAACAAATGGACACTCTTTTCTCTTCTCTTTCTTTTTTCATCCATCTATTCTTGTACAACCATCTCACACCTATCAACCGCCTTCCTGGATCGTCTGGGAGTTCGCCACTACCGCCAATCCACAAACACCACCCCTCTAGTCCTTTATACAAACCTATACAAACCAGTTGATGACTGGTAATACCGCCTTACCCTCCTCGCATGACACACATTCATCCACACTCCACGATATACCAAGTATCCCTCAAGGTGTTGTTGTTGTCTCTAATACCTACCTTTTACATCCCGACAAACCTTCGTACTGCTCTCTGCAGTGTCTATGCCATGGCCGCCCCATACCTCGGCCATGCCATCACCAACCCTTGTTAACATTAGCCCAAAGCCTCTCAATACACGCACACGCCCTAAGCTCATGTATGTACACCACCGAACGCGTTCGTGTCTGTGTACATTTATACCTTCCGTTACCTCGCTACCTTTTCAACACATGGGCATGTATCTAACGACCCCTTCTAATTATCCCTCCGACACTCCACGATAACCGCCGCTTCTACTATATATCAGGTTCTGGTATATTCCCGTCCGGTTTTTGCAGTTTTTTTTGCGTCGCACGAAATACCCCCTTTCTTTGATTTTTTTTTGGTCATTGGAATGGATACCTGGAGGTTGCATTAGTAACGGCGGGTTGCTGATGATGATGATGTCGATAATGAACCTCTATATGTGCGCATATGCGGTGGTTCTTTCTTTTCTACATAACCCACTTCGTTTCCTTCTCGAGGTTTTGTGTCCGTTTTCTCTCTCTCTCCTCACTCTTTCTCTTTCCTCTTTAGTAGTTTTCATGACATGACAACGTAGTTAGAATATTATTGCGTAATGTGCTGTTGTTGTTGGGCTATTTGATATCTTGGGTCTGGCGCGCTGATAGGGTACTGGCAGACTTTTTTTTTGAAAGTTCAGTTGTTTCTTGACCGAGACGCGTCGCGTTAGCGCGACGAGGCGCGACGCGACACGTCGTTCGGATGTTCGCGGAGAGCACGTGAATATGTGTCGGGCGTTTCTCGTGTACCAAATTTGGAAATTATTTACATTTTGAGCACAAACCACTACCAACCGTTCAAGCGAGTCAAACCAACAAGCCCGCTGCTCTTTGAAAGGGTTTAATTGCTGATGGGACTCTTAGGCTATAAAGAAACTCGGGAACGGGATCGTGTTCAAGCGTTTCTGCATCGTAAAGTTATGGAAAGATCTCAAGTTTTCGTAATTTTCTTTTTTCGGTGCGAAAATCGTGGTCGTAGTTTTTCCAAGGTAAGGTTTTTTGACTATATATCTTTCATATTCTCGCTCTGTCTGACTTGTTACTTGGGTGTTAAAAACCTTTTTTTTCGGCTGGTAGGCCTGCATTGGGTAGCGACAGCGAATTTCGAATCGACCATCTCTCTCTCCGTCTCACCAATTCACACTTCAACCGCCTTCAAATCGTCTTTGGCCAACGCTAATGACGATCTTGTATGATACCATGCGTCCTCCGTCAGAGCTTAAAAGGGATGTGTAACATTTCATGGGATTATGACATTTGATATTTCTTGGTCAGGTACTACAGGCCCATTCAGGAAATTTGAGTGCCTGAAAGCTGACTCTTTCCTGAAGGCATCCTGTTCCATGCAACCATAAAGCATTATCTTTTATTTATCCAATGTGGCTCAAGGCGATCACAACAACCTGGATGCACAACGCGTCTCGCGATAACGCGTTCGCGTTCGCGTTAATGTTTTATCAAGACAGAATCACCTGACCGGATATGCTAAAAGCGGAACTTCACCGAGGCATGCAGCACAACAACAGCATCCACGCGGGATGGAAAGCAGCTGAGACTTGTCAGCCAAGGGGATATTTATGGAGCAACAAGTACTCTTCTGTCTACGTGCCCACGTACCCCCCAGTTGTTCGCTGGGGCATTTGCGATAAGCCCTTTGATCTTCACTCAGGTCCCCGAAGTGGCTGAAGATTGGCGTACGCTTCCAGTACTAGGTTCGCCTGTCGAATTTCGTGGCATTCGTTTGCGATGGCATCTATCTTGCCGACGAACACCCGTCTTTCAAGCGACACGCTTTCTCCTCCAGAGCCGACAGCACAGAGTGTTCCAGACACTCTTTCACTACCACCAGAAGTTTGGCTGCTAGTTTTCCCGTATCTCAAACCCTGCGACCTACGATCGATTTCGTTAACATGCTCGCCGTTTCGATACATGGCACAACCTCTCCTCTTTTCGGTACTCGACGTATCCCCCTTTTTCCTTGCATACAACGCTGAACATCCAATTCCGCGACCACGGGCATATCTTGAACGGTTCACTGAGCGTCTCAAATGTTATCAAATCCCGCATATCGCGCATGGTGTACGCCATTGTTGGGTATCACCTTACAGCCGCACAGGCTTTCCGGCTCGTAGCCAGCAGGATGATTTAGACCCCAAGCTTATCATTAACGCCATCGTCGATGCGTTGCCCCATTTCCCCAATTTATCCACGCTTTCATGGCATTGCATCAACATTTCACCACAGTGGTGGGATATTATACAGTCGTTGAAGATCAGCAATCTGTGGCTCAACTCGTCCTCTATTCCGCTTAGCGTTACATCGCCGCTTCCGGGCATCCAGCACCTTGATCTTGATCAGTGGCCTTGGGAAGGGAGGGTCACAAACCATGTCTCCATACACGAAGAACGAGCACACGGGGTCGACACTGTTGCCTTGCAGTATGTCATTCAGCCAGACGTCATTCAGTATATCTCTGTTCCCAGGTATGACACTGCATGTCATCTATTTTCTGTACTTTCGAAGGCAACATATCATTTGAAGTCTCTGAAGATCCCATTCTCTGCGGCATCCGACCCCTGCTTCATCGATGCCCTTGAACATTGTCCGAGTCTTGCTTCGCTGTGCATGTTTCCTCCAGCCTCAGACGAGCGTTCGCGTGGTCTAAGGATAGGCGTCTTGACTCCGTTGACTCTTCCTTCTCTTACGAGCTACGAAGGGCCGTACAGCCATGTTCTGCAGTTTGCACTGCAGCCCCTGCAATCGATTAATCTCTGGGGATTTGATGAGAGACCATGTGTTTGCGATCCGGATGGACTGTCGGAAACGCTAGACGACCTCGCGGATACAGCAACAGCCAATAGCCTTACGAGTATGACGTTGACTGTTATTAGGATCACCAGCGACCTGTTGGAAACGTTTGGGTTGTTCACCCGTTTGGAACAAGTGGATATCATGTCTCAAGATGGTCCGTCTAGCGACCTTCCCATACCGCACAACCTCTCAGCCGCTGTCCCTGTTTCAGTAAGTTATCCTTCAATCATACCATAGGAATATGGACTCACTTTTCCTTGTTTTACTTTCCAGACCCTGTATACTATGATGAATGAAATGTCGCTGCCACGTAGCATCCAGCGCCTCAGGTTTTCGACTCGTTTGAATAGCAGCAAGTTGGACATTTTGGCACAGGAACACGAGGTTGCTTGTTTCATGGAAGCGTTCGCCAGCAGGCACCCTAATATTCAACGCATTGAAATTGGCTATGGGATCTATTGGACGGGGATGTACAGTGGCGTTTGGGGTCGGATAAGGGAAAATACCGAGGTCAACGAAGCGCAAAAGTTGCAGGCGGATTCGCAGCCTGTCAAGAAGGGCGGAGACATTGACGATGGAGGCGGGTACTCGTCGAAGTCGTCATCAAAGGACTATATTGTGTCGACTGTGGTCTCGACGGTTCATCCTTTGCCGCTTGGAAAATTGACGTTCACGGAGCATCGAAGGAAAATCTTGTTCCCGCAGGATACCGTGACAGCGAAAGGAATTGAACGTCATGAAGCGTTGGCGACAGGGGATAAGAGGTTCTGGGGGTATTTTTGGGTTCCTATCAAGCGTTTGTTTGGGAAGATCGGTATCTGAATTCACATTTTTACGTATATCTTCATATCAGTACATCTTTCATCGATTTAGCAGACTGTCAGTATATAGTCCTTTTATAATTCACGCACAGCAGACGGTAGACCGCGGTCACATATCACCAGACAGGATCTTTGGCTGGGGGTCTATCAAGGCACACACTCAATTGGTAATCGCCGACGCGTCGAGCCCAACGATACATCCTCAAATTATCGCCCATGCTATCCTCTGCTTCGTCAAACAGATCACGCTCCTTGCAACGTTTCCAAATTCCTCTAAAGCTCCTCTGTCGATCGTATATGAGCATGTGCGCTTCATCTTTGAATTGCATCAGCGATATTTGGAATTTTACGAGGAAGACTTTGCCGTTGTGGATGTCTGGTGGGACGACACCTGCATTAGCTGTTTCTATCTGAGACGTGTGGTCGCTGTGACTCAGGAAAACGGCGTCGTATACTTCAAATGTGAGTGTGCGCCATGTTCCGCCTTTAAGCGAGCGGCAGGTCAGTTTGTGGTTTGGCCAGTCTTGTTTTTGGCATTCTGGGTTTATTCAGTGGTAAGAAGTCGGACAGGTCAAATTGAAAAGATTATCAACGTCATACTTGCCTTTGCTGCAGTAGGAGACGCTCAAACACTGTACACAGCGACTGACATTAGTTTTGCCGCACACTTCGCATCCGGTGACGTTTGAAAATTTGCCAGTATCTTTCATATTGAGTGGACCGAGAGGGAGGACGAAAGATGTTTTTAAACCCATCTTCTGAGCTTTTTTCTCATCTATGGCATGGAAATTTGGTGAGAGGCGTTTTGCGTTCATGCGGAAAAGCTTTAACATGGACTGCCGCTCGAAATCGGTCGTTTGAACATTGATGAGGAGTCTGTTACTTGTTCCAATAACCGATTCTAGGGCATCGTAGAGCGTCTGTCCCTTCTGCGGGATGACTTCTTTATAAACCAGGATATAAACGGGCGTGTCTTTGATACAGCGGATTTGCGTTACCTGCCAAAACATATTCAAAGGTTATTCTGAAATGAAGAACATTCGTGTAACGTACATTGACATAAACTCCCCAGTTGACCAGTTCTCCCAAAGTATCACTCATACAAAACTCGCGACCGGTAGGTGACTCTTGCGCAAAGCTGGTCACAACCTTCCTCATCTCCCAAAACGTGTCTTTCTTGTTCGACGACACTTTCGGGGCCGCATTCGCTAAGCGCATCTGAATGGCTTCTTTAAAGTTGAATTTGCGCGTTGCCTCCTCTAGATCTTTGTCTGCAGGCCATATTGGGTGGTCAGCCGGGTTTAGAGGGAGGGTTTCGATAACTGCGTGCAACCGTTGAGCGGCATCTAGTGCGTCTTTGAGACGCTTGTTTAGGTCGTCTAGTGAGATTTTTGTGGTAGGAGGTAGGGATATTCCGAGTGATTCTAGTAAGATTAGAGTGTCTTCTCGAGAAAACCTCGTTGACATGGCTGGCTGATCTATGATATGGGTTTAACAGATCCGAGCCGTGGTCATTGGGCAAGTCAGTTGAGACCGCTTTTCAACTTCAAATACGACTATTATGTAAGTTGGAAACATTTTAGTATGAAGACAAAGGTACTATAGAACGGATCAAACCCTTTCAAATTGCCCCGGATCACGAAGGTGGAAAACCTTGGAAAACCAGGGAAAACCCAATGTCCGTTGTCTCTTTCATTTTCCACATGAAGTGGAAGCGGAATTTATCGAGGAGAAAAATCACGCTATACTTCAATCTTCTTCGGCTGGAATTTGTTCAAGTCAACATCCGAGAAACTCATAGCAAGGCCCAAAACATGAGAAATTACGCATCTTTCGTGATATTTAATTCAGTTCTAGAAATTATGTGAAGTGAATGGTCTGATTAACAGTTTTTGAGAAGAATCAATTCCAGCCAAACCGAGACCGTCGGCCAGACGCCATAAGACGCGTCGACGCGTCAAAATCACAGGCCGGCGTTTGCCGAAAGCAGAAATGGGTCGACTTCGCAGAAACCTTAATATGAGCTATTTTATTGACCTCTCCCATCTCAAGTTCCCCGTTTCCCCAGTGTCATGGCCAGCTCTAAAAACTACGACGTGATTATTGTCGGTGCCGGTATCGCAGGATGTGCTCTTGCTCACGGTCTTTCCACGGCGCCCAGGGATAAACCACTACGGATAGCGTTGGTCGAACGCTCGCTGGCTGAACCTGACCGGATTGTGGGGGAGCTGCTGCAGCCAGGAGGAGTTATAGCGTTGAAGCGTCTCGGCTTGGAATCGTGTCTGGAAGGCATCGATGCCATCCCCGTAAATGGCTACTGTGTGGTGAAGGATGGCCAAACGGTGCACATTCCATACCCGGGCAAGTACGAAGGACGCAGTTTCCACCATGGGCGATTCATCATGAAGCTACGAGAGGCGGCTATGAAGGCGAAGGGTGTGGATGTGATTGAAGGCAGCGTTACCGAGCTCATACAGACAAAGAATAGCCGGCGGATCCTAGGGGCCTCAGTGACGAAGAAAGGAGAGAACGGAGCAGAGGACACGAAATACTCGCTGTATGCGGACCTTGTCATCGTTGCGGACGGATGTTTCTCGAATTTCAGAAATCAGGTTATGGGCAAGACGTCGTGCAAACCTGTGACCAAAAGCCATTTCGTAGGAGCTGTTCTGGAGGACGCAAAATTGCCTATACCCCACCACGGCACAGTCGCTCTTGTGAAAGGCTTCGGGCCTGTACTACTATACCAAATCTCAGAACACGACACCCGGATTCTCATCGACGTGAAGCAGCCTCTACCTGATGACCTCAAGGTGTGCTTAAACAGTTTCCAGTTTCCACATCGTTAACATATTTCCAGGGCCATATTATAAACAACATCATCCCTCAGCTTCCTTCGAACTTGCACCAACCCATCTACACAGCGCTGGAGAAGGACCGTCTGCGCCGAATGCCTAATTCATTCCTGCCACCTATTAAACAGGGAGCACGACATTCAAAAGAAGGCGCCATTCTCATTGGCGACTCGTGGAACATGCGACATCCACTGACAGGTGGTGGAATGACCGTCGCACTGAACGACGTCGTGGTTCTGCGCGATCTCCTCGTATCATTACCCGACTTCAAAAACTGGAAGGCGATGAAGTCTACGCTGCATGATTGGCATTGGAGCCGGAAGCCGCTGGCGTCGACAGTCAATATCTTGAGCGTAGCGCTGTACGACCTTTTCGGCGCTGATAGTCAGTTCGCATCTGTCATGTTCGATGTTTTGTTTGCTGACTTTTTGATCTGTTTAGGTGATGAACTGCAGGTCCTGCGAACGGGGTGCTTTAAATACTTTGAGCTAGGCGGAGAATGTATCAACGGGCCTGTCAGTTTACTATCTGCGTGCGTCAAATTCATTTTTTTTAATGCGCGCGTAGTAATTATTTTCATGATAACAGTACCACCCCCTCACCAGCACTTCTCGCTTACCACTTCTTCTCCGTCGCCTTCTATGCCATTTGGGTAATGTTCACTCATCCCGTCGAAGTGCCCACTCAGTCACCACCTAAAAGCATCTCGAATGGGAACGGACACGCGAGTGGTAATGGACACGCAAACGGAGTGAAACCCGTCCTCAAAAGGCCCTCAATAATCCAATATCCCGCTCTTTGTATTAAGAGCATACTCGTCGTACGTTCTCTTTTCTTCTCGCATTTTCAACTAGGTTGTCATTAACCCTCAATCGTGCGTAGTTCTGGACGGCATGCGTGGTGTTTGGCCCCTTGGTGTGGTCAGAAGTCCGGTGGTGGTCACCGCTCGATACCTCAAAACGGAATCATGTGCTGATAAATGCTCTACTGCCATTCGTTGTTCTCGCCGTGGCTGTGAGTGGTGTTGTACCCGGCACTGAGTTTCTCAGTATACGTTGAGGAGGCGTGTGCGTTGCTTTTATACATACATATACCACGGGACGATCCATATTAGTTGTTTATTAAATAATGTATATCCTCAACTAGCTATAGAAATTATTGGGTGACTAGAGGTGGAACATAATTTGTTGTATTCAGAATAGACGCATTCAATTAAAATTCCATTGCCTCCCTCGTGTAGAAATGTAATAACAATTACTGAAAAAATTGTGTGAACCACCCAAATATTCAACAATCCAGATGCGCTTTGGTTGTGGAAGGCGAAAGTTCGTAGTGGCAAAAAAAATATATATAATGAAAGAAGCGACAAAAACGTAGATGCCGAGGCATCTGGCTTCCAGAGGAAGTGAGGGTTCCAAAGATTGTAATGCAGCATTGTTTGCGGAAGCAGCACGGAATCCCCTAGTAAAAGGCGAGGGGATTGTCTGTTTGATGTTTCCGCTGCTGCGGTACTATTCAAAGTATTCGTTAACAGGCGGTTAGACTATTTATGTATTTTGTTCAGCCCGCGGGGTGAGCACGTGCGGTTACTTCCTGGCGTTGACTTTGCGTTTGTTAGCCGGACTCCTCCCACAAGATCTGTTGCCACAAGCCACAAGACCACGATGATAACAGAATTGGATTTTCGCCTTTTGTCCTGCTCCGTCGTCTTGCTATACTCTCTTACCTAGCTCACCTCGTTATTAAGAAGAATTATCGATATGTCTGTTCGTGCTTGGGCTCTGTCTGTGGAGGATCGTGAGAGGTTGATTCAAGGTGCTTTTGAAGGTGAGATCGTCCCGCAGTTTTGTCAGTTTAAGATAACTGAAAATGGTTGGTAACCGTTCTCAGCTAAGAAAGGATCGTATAGCCCCTACTCGAAGTTCCCAGTCGGTGCGGCTTTTCTCACCGCTGAGGGCGCTATCATCAAGGGCGCTAATATTGAAAACGCGTCGTATGGTATTTATCCGCGGTTTCTTCGTTAGCGATTGTAACTCTTACTGAGGACGTTCGAAACTTGTTGTTAGGTGGCACTATCTGTGCTGAACGCACTGCGATCGTCAAAGCTGTTGTAAGCCTGAATGTACTACTGCACTCTATATATACGTCGGCCAACGTTGCTTTCTACAGAGCGAAGGCATCCGATCTTTTATCGGTCTAGCCGTCGTAACGTACGCCATCTCGTCTAGATTTACTCGTTCGATTTACCATGATTTGCTATCTACAGGAACGTGAACGCTACCGTCTCGCCATGCGGTTTCTGCCGACAGGTGATTCGTGAATTCTGCTTGCTCGAGATGCCCATCCTACTCGTTCCGGGCGATTATCCTCAACAACTGCCTGCGGGTGAAGAGCCGAAACCTGGATATACTGAAGGCGGTGTGAGAGAGACGACGCTCGGCGAGCTGCTTCCTGATAGTTTCGGACCTGAACATCTTGAGCTGCCTCGCAAATAGGTATCGGCTTGAGCTAGCGTATCGCGAGCGAGGTAAGGGCACGGGCGAAATCTCAAAAGTAAGAGTGAGAAAGAATCGTGCAAGGCTAATGAGGTGGAAATCTCACGTTGGTTTGATTAATTAACCAACATGCAAATATCCTCAGTTCCAGAGATTAAAAGAAAATATGTGAAAATAAAATTCTAGTATATGTTGTCACTGAATGTAACAGTGTTCAGAGAATAACCTGTCAGCCACTTTACCACACTCAAAAGTTGTCATTGATTTTCAATATAAGATTTGTTCAACTCAAATTTGTTCAATTCACACTTATATCACACAATTCAAATAATCAAAAGAAATTTATTAAGCTTGGAACAATTTACAAATGGCTATACAAATTCTATCTAGTATACATTACAAGGTTCTATCTATGGGAGATCTGAATAAAGATTATATTAGAATAGAGCTAAAAGAGAAAAGAAAACTAAAAACTCACCCAGGCGGTAAAAGGGAATGGGAAGGGAGGGGGGTTCGCCGGTGGGAGTGACTTACTTTGGCCCTTTTCCCATGAGCGCCAGGTGGCGCGCCCGGCGCCCGGTGGCCGAGGCGGTGCGGCTCTTGCGCACGGGCGGCTTCTCGAGGGTGACCGCCACCCTCGGCGCCGGGGCCCAGTGCGCCGGTGTGGCAACACCAGCGATACCGGCACTTGACGGCGCTTGTGCCCGAGGCACAAACGCCGCCGCGGTGGCGGTGAGGGAAGAGTGTGGGGGCTGACATAAACATCAGAAAAGGCGTGGAAAAAAAAGTAAAGAAGAAACTTACTTCAACCCCCATGGCTACGCTTGTTGTAGCCGCCGGGTCCCTCTCCGTGCATACCCCCTCGGACTAGAAAAAAAAGAAGGCATCAGAATAAGGTCAAAAAAAAAGAAAATACTAAGAATGACTTACCTCCACAGTCTCCTGGGCAGAGCCCAGCCTGCCATCAAAAGAGACGCTCGTGTTGAACACGAGCGCCTCTTTGAATGAGGCTGATTCTGCCACTGCCGTGAGGCAGGGCATGGATACCGTGAAGCTGGGGACCACAAAGTGGTCCTCAGCTTCCTGGTAGAGGAAGTAGGTGAGTGAATAGGTTACGAAACTCGAAGAAAAGAACTTACCGAGTCGCGGGATACGTCCCCGACCAATGCGGCGTGGACGGTGTCGATCTAAAAAAAATACTTGAGAACCAGTTAACGGAATAAGAAAGAAAATGAACGTACCTCGATCTGACTCTGATCGAGTTGTTCCTGTGAACGATGAATGAGTAATTGTGAAAAGCGAGTTCGAGAAGTGAAAGACTTACGACTGCCGCCTCGAATGCCGGGTGAGCTCCTCTCACCGTCTTCTCCCGTCCTTCCTCGGCCTCAACCTATACGCGAACAGTCAATAACGGGCACGAATAAAAAAAAATTGAATGAACATACCTCAGGATATACCTGAGTGTCAACGGCCTCCTGTAAATGAACATAAATGATCAGAATCAATGGTGCAACGAAGAAGCGAAACAGCAAAAACTTACAGGTAAACCTTGAATTTTAGATGCGCCTTGTTCATTCGAAATTTCTCTAATAGTAGGTGTGTCGACTTCAAGGGACTGGTTGCAACTCTTGTCGTCGATGATGATAGTAATTGTGTTCTTGTCGGTGATGTTCTTGGGGTTGTTGTCGTTGTCGTTGTCGTTGTCGTTGTCGTTGTCGGTGGAGGTAATAGTGCTGGTCGTGTCGGCATCAGTGATGATGATCAAGATGGTGGTGGTAATGGGGGTGTTGTTAATGCAGGTGTCGGCGATAATCGCGTCGATGTCGAGGGTACTATCGGAAATAGATGACGAGGCGTTGTCGATGTTGGATGTCAAAGAAACGAAAGGGGTAACCAAAGAGGAGGTAATGGGGGTGTTGTTAATGCAGGTGTCGGCGATAATCGCGTCGATGTCGAGGGTACTATCGGAAATAGCTGACGAGGCGTTGTCGATGTTGGATGTTGAAGAAACGAAGAGATCGAAAGGGGTAACCAAAGAGGAGATCGATGGAGGGTAAACGTGGCTTTGGGCATCAACTGGGAAAAGCGAACCATCCACACCATAGCGGTTGACATTGGTGGGCTGGGGTTGGCAAGTGGCTTGAGTTCTGGACATAATATCGACAGTACTCGTTGCCGGCCAACCAGAAACGCAAGGGAAGAGCCCAAAGCCGACGTCTCCATCTCTCCTGGTCGCCTCGCAGATCTGCATCTCCTCTTGAAGAACGACTTCGCCATCGACGTCGTTGCTGATGTCGTCGGTTCCAATATCGGTGGCGTTCTTGATACCCTCGACGCAAATGTTGTCCATGGCCTCAACACCTTGGTCCTTGGCCGCACCTTCCAGCATATCATAAAGAAGGAATTCGCCTTCGTCGTCAACCTTCGCACCATCGCCCTCGACCTCACACTCGCCCTCGTCCTCGACCTCATGCTCGACCTCGCCCATGATCTCGTCCTCGTATTCGCCGTCAACCTCAGCCTCGTCCTCACCATCATATGCGCCTATGCTCTCGCCCTCGCCGTTGCCGTCGCATCGAACTGGACCATAGGAAGGCTTGACAATTTCCGTGACAAGGACGACGGGCTCGACAACCTCAAGGCCTACACCATCCCCCAAAATGTCGACACCGACTTCCTCGACCGTATTTGTATCCTTCTCAACACCGCCCTTCTGACCGTCGACCTCAATCCCATAATTGAATGCTACCTCCTCTTCGACCTCCTCCTGGAACTTCTCCTGAACCACACAAGCATCGGAGCCGGAGACATTGGCGGTGCAGGTGTCCGAATCGCTCGTGGTACTGCATGAAAAGGAGATGATGTCGACGTTGTCCTCCATGTCGCCCTCGTCGCCGGGGACATCGCTGCTGGTGTCGAGTGTAGTGATTGATGGAGAGGAAACGAAAAGTGAAGCAGAGCGACGCCAGCGCTTGCGTGGGACGACAGTAGAAGAAGTGTCGTCGGAGGGTTGTGATGAAATCGCCTTGACCTCTGCCTCATCGTCGACCAGGGAGATCGCGTAGACATGTGTGAAGGCGAAGAAGGATGAAACGCTCAAAACGCCCAAGAACGACGAGCGGACCGCACCCTCGAAGAGAACAGATGCCACGGTCGACCTCCTCCTCATCCTGTTAACCTTGATCTCACATGGCACATACACCTCGACGGCCTTGACCACGGAATACTCCAGAGCGCGGATAGGGAGATCCTTGATGTAATTCTTCGCGTCCTCGACGTAGGTCTCGCCTAGGATCTTTTGCATAGCAGCGTCCGCGGCCTGCACACCAGTGTGGACGACAGCTGAGGAAGAGGAAGCCGCCTCGAGGTTGTCTTCGAGGACCTTGACGGCAGCATCGACGAGTGTATGGGCCTTGTCGATGAGGAAGTCGCACGCGCCGTCGAAGGTGTCCTGCGCGCGGGCGCTGACAAATGGCAGCGTGCGCGAGATAGCCCCGCGCACGCCGTGGTCGCGGGCGAGGACGGCGCCGGCGATGTGCTCGACAGCAGCGCAGATCACAGCTGTCTCGAGGCGGCCGTGGCGCTCGATGAGGGCAGGGATCGAGGTTTCTTTGGCGGGTTTGACTGTGTTGGATGTGCCGCCTTCAAATGCCCGAGCTTCGTTCAGACGCTCGGAGAGGAGGTTCATGGCGGGCTTGGCGATAGCGAACCCCCTCATGAAACTTCCCTTGACGTAGTCGATAGAAACGTGGATAGCCATCTTCTATGTCAAGTGATATAAGATATTTGTTTGAAAATTGGATATTTGCTTTAAGCGAGTTTGGTTTGCGTTGGAAAGTTGCTTGGTTGTAGTGGTTATGAAGTAAGAGGTATAGGAGTGTATTCAAGCCTTTATACCATTCCAGACGTGGCTGACTGTGGCTGACCGTGGCTGACCACTCGATTGGATTCAACCATATACGGAGCCTGAGATTCCAATTTTGGCCTTTGATTTTAGTCTGCTTCGTCAATAATCATATGCCACGGAAGATTAAAACAATTCAAGAACCCGCCTAATTCGATCTTTACACAGGAGGAAAGGGAATAAAGAGGCGAAAAATCGCCTTGAATTTCTTTCTTCTAGACGCAACATGTTCTAGAGGAAGATAACCTTTCGCTGGCTGTGGCCTCCTAAACAACTCTCGATCGATTGACATTGATTTAGAATAGTGACACAACATGCGGACGAGCCAAAGCAATCGGTTCTGGAATTAGATTATATTCGCACCTATTGACATACATACAAGAGGCTGGGTTGTACATATGTCATGGCCCTATCATAAAGCCAGCTCATGCGCCAGATAATCTTTTCCAGCACCAATAATAATGGTGCGTTATGTATCTTAAGTGCATTGTGTTAGTAGAAGTTCCCAAGATGTCTTCGTAGAGATACGCACCGTTTTTCCTGAAATAACGATCATGGAATGCTGTACGAGAGCCAAGCCTGTGTTGTCATTTCATCTCCTCCGACCCAACGGCTGACAAAGGTAGCCACTGCAGTTTTGGCCGCCCATCCTGCCAGAATTATAATGGTCGTGAAAAAAGGATGGATATCCAAGATGACTTCAGAAAGGCAGTTAGAAATATGGTAAGAATGCAACTGTAGAAAGTAATATACCACGTATACCGAATCCAGCCGACATGCCACCTACGATATTTCTGACGATCCATTCACGGTCCAATTTGTCGTCGTCGAAAACTTGCAGAGCATCAAGGATGTAACTGCTGCTTTGGTTTCGAGCCAATATCTTTGCCCAATTTGGTAAAGAGTGCTGAGCAACAGTCGGTGAGGACGTTGGTGTTGGAAGCCAGATAGTCAGTAGGAATAGCAGAAACAACTTCGTTATGGATGAATAAAAGAGGCTGAGTGATATCAGTGATAGACTGTTGGAGAGGTATGCGTCAGCGACAACTGGAGATTCAGGGTTGAACGCACTGGAAGTGTTGTCGTATGCTTGATTTTGGAGACGATGATGGACGTATGCGTGTTTGAAACAAATCTATAAGCTTCATGACTGTATAGCAGGTTAATGTAATTCCTCCATGGAAAGCGATTGTTTCTAAATAATCAAAAGGTTTAAGTAGTTGAACTTTTCACGCATATGATAGAAGCTCACCAGCAGCTGTCCCCATGAATACGCGTAGAAAAGCTATCAGTGTGTTCTTCGTCCAAGGTGTGGTAATCGGAGGCCCGCTCGCATCTATACAGGACAACATTAGTTATCAAAAGGCCTAAATTTTACGATGAACATACTGAGATAGCCCCATCTTATAACTATAGGAGACGTTGGATCAACATTTCTGGGAACAGGAACGAAGAATGGTCCTTACACGAATCAACCAACACTAGAGGGATTCCGAGTTCCAACACAGGCATCCATCGGTTCTATATACATATCAGCCAAAGGTATATAGTACGAATATATGCTCGTACCAATTCGCGTCTAGATTCCGCATGGCTGGCACGTTCATTCCGTTGTGATTGTGTGCTTGTGCCCGACTTTCGTTCCGCCAACTTTCGAGGTTTCGACCCTCGGTTGAATAAAAGGTGTCGGTATACCCCTCGTTTGAGTAAAAAAAGGTCAAGCAATATAGTCAAAGCGTCGTGTTCAACGTAAGGATCCACAAATTCAAGGCATTTTGGATTGGGCTACTTCAGGTTCAATATAAGTTTTGAAGCAAGAAAACGAACAATACAGACGCACTGTTCCAGTCTGAGGTTATACTCCGATTCGTACACGGTATAGAGGTATGACACGGATTGCGTGCAGGACGTACAAATGGGCATGATGGTTAAAGGTAAGGAGTGTTGTCATCGGTGGCAATGACCGAAAAGCGGTTGCATAATGCGATTGATCCTGTGATTGAGCTTCGACTGCAATGTCAGTGACAGTGTGAGTGAAATCTTATTCATTTTCCACCATCTATCCACTTATCCGCAAGCCATGGTAGACGATGCCCAGGGAGAACTGCAGACAGTGCCTTCCTCACATCTTCCCGGACTTGTGGAAGTAAAGATCAAGGCATCACCAACCAGTATGTCTTGAGCCTCTTCATTGTGTTTTTCGGCTCATTTCGGGACTGTTAGCTAGGAAGCGTACCAGAAAGGACAACCTTGGTGAAGAAAGGCCTAAGAAACGCGTTAAAATCAAGGAGTTCACGTCTACAGCTGAGCATGACCCTCTGAATACGAACGGAAGCGTTGAAGGAAACCCGAAAAAGAGAGGGCGTTCTTCAAAGGCTTCACTAACCGGAAAAGGTCCAGCTACATACGCCGAACTCGATGATTCGGATGAGAATGACGACAGGGAAACCCCGAAAAAGAAGAAGCGTTCTTCGAAAGTTTTGCTGAAAGATTCGGTAGCTGGATCGGCAACCAATTCACCTAAAAAAGAGCCAGCCGAACCAGGCCAAACCAAGAAGCGAGGAAGGCCAGCTAAGAGTGTAGCTGAGGTAGGAAACAATAAGCCAAAAGAGTCGCCTAAGAAGAAAGGAAAAGGAACGAAAGGAAATGGTGAGTGGTTTTTGTCTGCGTCCGGATACCAGTAATCTAACAGATACTTTCAGAAAACGATACTCTTACCACTTCTGCACTGAAGTGGAGAGTTTTGCCAGTTTTTCCAAGTTGTACACTTTCAAACATTCCAGAAACGAAGGAGCAACCTAGAATATGGTTTGGTGTTAGTTGTTTCCATATGTCTACATTAAACCTTTTCTAATTTTCTCTCCCCTACAGAGTGAAGCCGAGTTACGTTCAACATTACCGGAACTTACTGGGTCGACTTGTATCAATGGTCTTTCTTGGGAGTACTATCAGACACCGATTCTTTTGCTCGACGATGCAAATAAGGCATTTCAAGTTACGCATGACGATGCGGATGTGGGGTTTGTTGACCTCGTTACGTGCGTCTTATCATCATTTAATATTGGTTTCATCTCAATCACCAATAATCAGGACTCGTTCATTTGTCCACGGCACTCCCAAGAAACCGCAGACAAATATAATTACAGACCCAACTCCTACTCATTCAACTCCTAAAGAAAAGCCAATCGTACATGAGCTTCCTCAGCCTACTCAGGATATCTCAATCCCTACGCCTATACCAGAAACTGAACCTACTGCGATAATCATCAAAAAAGAGGAGGAATTGTATCGATTTAGCATGGAACCCGATGGAATGACGAGTATGGATGTATCGATGGATCAATCACAATGTATCCCGGCACAGAAAATACACCCTGGGTCTACAGAAGAGTCCGAACCGCCACTTCCGTCACTTTCACCGAGGCCAGCCCATTCTGTTCATGTCGCCCCACAAGTATACCATCATAATTATGTATTGAACTCAAACCCCCATATCCAACTGAATGCTTGCCATGACACCCCATGGCCAGGGATTCCAATGACGCCTTACCAAAAATTGCCGTTGACAATGCCGACTGACGAACCACAATCTTCTGGGCGAATCAAATTCACCGATGCGCCATTACCAATGTACACCTCATCCACCTCTTCTTCCTTGAAATCGAACCCGTATAAAGCGCTTGCTACCAGTTCAAATCACTGGGGCATACCCTTTCAATCAGGGATAATGCCATATGGACAATTTTCGCCGATGACACCTCCAGCAGGACGCGTATGGATTCCTTTACATAACACACCCGTTCAAAGTTTGTATCCTATAACAACGGCTGGGCAGGTGCCACCTGGCGAAGACAAGTCCCAGGCTTCACTACCTCGACCTTTACCACTTCCATCGACCTCTCTAAAGCAAGTACCCCGAAATGTTGCAGGAGACCAAGCTACAGTTTCTTTGCCGCAGAATGAAGGACATGGCCTCACGAAATCTGGCCAGGATTTGGAGTCGAATCCTCCAATAAATTTACCTGGTGGTGTTAAAGTGTCTGCTCCAGACACAAAGACTGTGCACGAACCAATAAACACCGATGTTGAGATAGATGGTGGCTTAATACCCGAAGTCGGATCTGAAGAACCTCTTCTCAGCGAGCTCATTGAGGAACCTGCCCAGGAGGTTTTTGGTACAATTAGGGGTCAGAGTTGTGGTGGTCATTCGCATCAGGAGGATGCCCAGGAAGTAGCAGAGAATGGAGCAGAGCCATCCCAAAAAACTTGTTCTAAGCATCCCCCTGAATCTTCTCAAGAAACCCAAGCTGCTATTGCCCCTGAAGGTTCTCGAGCCGCTGCTTCTGTCCAGGCGTCTGTAGCCGACAAATCCCCCATTTCTGAACAGATATCGGAACCCATATTGACGGTAGAAGCTGGAGAAACGTCTGAAACGGCTAATCAAACATCGGATACTCTGCAAAATGATCCTCTCGTCATTCCTACAACTTTACCTACAGAAGTTCAGATGATCATTGACTGCTACATTTCTGGGACACCACTTACACTAATTGCATCGTATGGACACCTCCTGAATCGGTGGTCGCTGCGCTTGAAGAGGGATGCAGCATATGCTATGATGGGATATTTCAGGATCGTTGGTATACAGGTAAACCTATAACCTTTACGCTGTTTAATGGATTTGTTCTGAAGAAAACTTCCAGGAAACTCTTCTGGAACCCAGTGACGGTGATCGACAACAAGGAGAGCAACAATCAGTATCTGGTCAAGTCAAATGGCTTTTCCGTCTGCAATGGCGTCCCGGTGGCGAGGAATTCATCATGCCGGACACAGATCCGCTGACGTTGGAATACCCATGGTGGGTTCAGCGTCTAGATTTGAACAAGGACGAGAAAACCGAACTGGAGGAACAAAACTCACCCGACAAAGAGTCTCTAGCAGAAGCTACTCAGACACCTTCAGACCCCGAAGATGATTATCCTACCACCCCTAAATATCGACAGGCTCGAGTTACGAACCACGAGTACGAATTCCGACACGATCATTATCGTCTTATCTATGAAAGTTTGCTACCGATTTCACTTCTGGCTCCGTTTGGACCGTTTGTTTTGGATAGTGGATTTCCTCGAGGTTGGCTTTGCGCCAATTGTGGAAGGGTAAATTACCAGGCAGCATTAAGGCACAGAATATGCGGCAGTTCGTCGTGTAAGGTACGTTGAATACGTGTCATGTCTTCTCTGTTTGCATTACACATAACTTAACTAAACCTAGGATAAGCCACCATCAGCGGAACCCTACAAGGTTGAGTTGTTCTCTATGAGAGACCCTCAAGACCGGCTTCCGATAGCTCAACCATACGACATTTGGCCTAAGTCTGTCGAACCCAAGGTTATAAGGCATGAAAATGGAGTCCAAACAATAACCTACCCACTTGATGATAGTGGTACAGCAAGTATCAAACATGTTTTTCTTGGAAATTTTGAAGAATTACAGAAACAAGCGACTACCTTACTAGATAAGATTCAGTTGCAGGTTGAATTGAAACGGCCTTTCAATGATAGTTGTAAGGATTTTTGTCTGTATGCGGGTTCATTTTTGCTAACCTTCCAATTGAAGCACCTTATTTTAGCTATTCAGCCAAGGCACCAAAGACGATGCAAGACCCAACAACGGAGGCATGGCCCAAGGTACCTGATTGCATAAATGAAGCCAAGGCTTCGCTCTCCTCCGCCCGGTTCTTATTCGGCCTTGAAGACTCGCGTATCTCCGTCAACCGACTAACGGTGCTTGCATGGATCACTGCAGGGGTTAGAAAGGTGGGTTTTTGTATTTGATCACCCCGCTTTCGCCACTTTTACGGTGGTATCAACAGGGCCCAGAAATTCTAAGAGCGAAGGAGAAGTGTGTCGTCATTGTCGCTTTTGGCTGCGATATTGTCATGACGTTGACTTCTCGGTCCATTGAGTCACTATCTGCTGCACAAAAATTGCCCAAAATAAATGGCGACAGTTCTGGAAATTTGATTAGTGACCTCACGCACAGCGTCAATTTGGATGAACCGACTGTTCAAGCACCCGCCACTTTACCAAAGGTCAAAAAATCTATCAAGGCCGCAAAGTCATCATTGACCTTATATCTTGTCCACGGAGACTGCGTAGTCCTCGATGGAGACGACTTTGAGGTCAGTCTTCGAATTTCTGTTTTTTAATTCCCTTTTTTGGTTTCTCATTCCTGAAATAGTACTCTATCAAGCGAGACGGAACTTCATTCCGTGAGTCCTTGCTGTATACACATTCGACAAGCTTTCAAACCATTTCATTTTCCCAGTGTTGATTGCTTCTCATGGAAAGGTGTAGCCTTTGAAATTTTCTAATAGCTATACAGCGCAGGCTATTTCGGAGCATCTTTGGGATCCCCGCTTTTGTAATACTCCGGTTCTTGCGCACCTCAATCGCTTTCCTAGTTGCTGGGATTGTCTATCTTTTAGTGATTCTAGGTTATTTAATGCGTGTATATAGATCTACGACGTGTATAATAGTGTCCAACATGTTTGCCTTTGTCTCTGTGCCCTTAAGTAGACACATTAACCGCTTGAATGTACCACGTCCTTTTGGAGAAATCACTGGCGGGATGCTAGTGACCGAAAAGTCACCCTACTTGCATCTCTACTACCAAAGCCCTACATGACCACTGACGAAACACAAACATCCCCCGAAGTCCAATGGGGTCGAGGTGACTAGGATCGAATATTTATATCGTAATCTCTCAGCTAATTCGGTCTTTTACTAGTTCTAATATGTGGTGGAACAGATTGGTGCGTTTTCCGTCTTTCTCACACTTTCCAACTTCAACCAGATTGTCGTTTCTTTGGTTCCTTCAAGGCCTAAACTTGGTCGCAAGGACCGTGGCGGAGCATCTGGAGGTGAACATGTGGAACGGGAGTGCGTATATTCAATTAATTTGTATTGCATTCGAACTCACCCCGAGGGTGTGGTTTGGTTTGTTCTTGTGATGTAGAAATCCCGACCTGCTGGAACCATTCCTCCTCCGCTCTCTCCTCAATGTCAAAGCCGTGTCCGCATATACTTCCTGCGCTGGATGCCACTTCGTTGTTCTCGATATAGAAGGAAACGCCTGGTTGTTTGGTCGCAACGGGTTTGGTTGCCTTGGGGTACCCGACGTTGAATACATCTCAGAGAACGCACCACGGCTAGTCAAAGCGACGGATTTGGGAGCACCAAAAGGTACAAAGTTCGTGCATGCGGCATGCGGCAGGAACCATACCTTGCTGGTTGGGAGTGACGGTACTGTGTGGGCAGCGGGACAAAACAATTTGGGTCAGGTGCGAAGTTGTCCTTGTTCGCAAACAAGCCAGTTTATCCTCAAAGGATTTCGCGTAGTGTGGCCAATCTATATGCCCCGAGGTGTCTTCTTTCCAGTCCGTATCGGTTTCGCATGGCGGCAAGAAAGAACACGTCATTCAAGCTTCCGCTGGGATTACCTTTTCAATCGTCCTCACCAAGTCGGGGAAAGGTGATATTCATTCTATCAGCTTGTCTGTGCTCTCTTTTTGACCACGTTGTACAGTTTTCTCATTCGGAAGTGCTGAGAAGGGCCAGCTTGGAAATGGTACCACAGGAGAGCGCATTACCACCGGAAATAAGACGTCGTATGACATTGAGACTCAACCTGGTGGGTGTCGACCGTACATTTTAATTGGCAGAGCAAATGCTAACCTGCCAATCAAAGTCTATGTTAAGGAGCTAGACGGAAAGAAAATTGTTCGGATCGTCTCCGGTCAGCAGCACAGCTTGGCCCTTGATTCGGCGGGGTAATGATTTCTATTCTTTCCAATCACGGTCCATAATCTCATAGCTGACCTTTAACAGCGTCGTCTATGTTTGGGGTTATAATGGATACTGCCGACTCGGGCTTGGGAACCAAGTAGACGTCCTGAAACCCAAAGTCGTCCCTCAGGTACGTACGATGTCTTCGTTAAGGATGTAGTTGTATGCTCACGAAATTTCAGTTTGCAGGGCCAAACGAGATGACCATGGCTTGTGACATCGTTGCTGGTCCATCGAACAGTGTAGTCGTTGACAATCAGAAAATGTATTGGATGGCTGGCAAGGTCAGATTTCTGTGATATTTTGCGCAATGTGGGTCGCTTATCCCAAATTCCCAACACTTAGTGGAAAAATAGCGGTGAAGGTGAGCATCATGAATTTATGCGGATACTATCTTGACACATCATCTTTATAGGTTCTTCTGGTTCTCCTTTTTCCACTTTCCGCTATATGCAAGATATCATGTCTGTCTTCACCGTTGTATGATGTTCAAAACAGCCACTGAAACTCACTTTTAGGACTTGTAAAGTCATCTTGGCCCGAGCTGGGGGCGTCACTCACTGGTTGGTTACCCCTGATGATGATGGTACTCCTATGACAGTATGTTGGGGACAAAATGCCAATAACGGTATGCATTTATTTCGATAGTGATGTTTCGCAAATTGCTAAAATTAATCATCTGTGTAGGTGAGCTTGGCCTGGGCCCGGAAGAACGGAAAAGTGCAAGCAAACCTACTAGAAACCTCATGCTTGTCGGCATTGATGTATTTGAGTGAGCCTTTCTTAGGACTCGAGCCATGTTATTTTTTTCTGACGTCTTTTGTAGTATAGCCGCTGGTCAAAACACTACTGTTTTACTCGCTAAGCCTAACGAAAAGTTCTCTGATATGCCTCGTCACCCTGAAGATGTATCCCCCCCTTTACTCTGCGTGGGCTGCAACAAAGATGAAGGAGAGGATGACAATCCTCTCGAATGTGACAAAGTATGTTTCTAATATGCGTTCTCAATAATCGAGTCACATCTCATGCGCTTTGTTGTAGTGCGATGCGCCTTGGCACTTGAAATGCCTGAATCCACCTCTTGACGCGGTTCCTGACGGCGAGTGGTTCTGTCCTGACTGTGAGGATGACCCTGGTGCGCCTGTAGGAAAATGGGCCGTCAAGAAGACCAAAACTGCGAAGCCCAAAGCGAAAAGAGCCGGCAGCCCTGCTTCCGATGATGGAAGTCAGGATGGAGGTGTCAAAAGAAAAGATCCACCTAAAACCAAAACTGGAGGTGCGTCGTTCGAATGCAAGTTGTCTCTTGAGTACCTGATTCTATTCGTCCCCCCTAGCTGCACCGGCCGCGAAGAAGAAAAAACAGTAAATGAGTCTTTGCTTTATTTGATAAAGTGATTAAGATTATCACTCTCAAAGGAGTCGTGTTTGAACTCCTGGATTATTACCAACGGATTTATTGTTGTATGCACTTTCTTTTCTTTTTCGTTGTATAACCTGGAGTCAGTTTACATTTTGCTGGCTCAAACTATTGTGGGTGCAAGATTTCCTCTTGTGGTCTGCGATCTTCTGTGTATCAATTTTTATGTATTTAAAGGCTATGTGTTCAATGCTGTCTAGGTGTCATGATGAACATTATCGTCAATGTCCTATAAATTTATTGGCGAGTTCAAGCCGATAAGTGGGAGGTATCAGTGTGGTAAACTACCCCTATATGTCGGCACATCGGTCAGCGTATTCATCCGATGTACCGAAAACTACCGACAGTTCAAACTTGGTTCAGACTACCTTCAAACTCTGAAGTTCATTCTGCGATGTTGAACACAAGCACTTTAAGGTGCTTCCCAAAAAAGGTGTCCTAAACGGAGATGTGTTGAGTCACATCGTCTTTCATGCAGTATATTTTAAGGGCGACGACACAACCAGGGGTGCTTCTATGACTCCCACAGAGATACGGACAACACGTCTGCTTCTTCGAGCAGCTCAGATCGGCGACCTTGATGCCTACTTCAAGTGGTTTTCAGATCCAGATGTAATGAAATACGAGTAAGCATCTGAATAACATTTAAAGCAGTCCTCAACTCTGACAAACTCTGTTTTCAGAATTCTCTCCCCTCACACCAATATCAAGCAAACAAAGTACTTTCTCGATGAAGTTATTGAAAGCCCGTATAACGGTGTCTTGTACTTCTCTGTGTGCATTCCAGATCCCGCGGTCTCAAACAATCGTCGCGGTAGATCAAAAGATCGGCCACCCATGATCGTGATTGGGAGAATTGCTATACGAGGTGAAGAGGAAATCGAGTTTATGCTTGATCGCCAATATTGGGGGAAAGGATTTGCGTTCGAGATGGCGGACGCTCTCCTCAAGCATTTCTGGGCGACACTACCTCATGACGTAGTAAAGGCCGACGTGGACCCTCGCAATGAGAGAAGTCTGCGCCTGCTCGCACGTTTGGGGTTTGAAGTAGTCGGAAAGGCTGAAAAGACGTTCGAGACCCATATAGGATGGTGTGATAGCGTCTACTTGGAGGCCAGACGACCGGTTGGGTGATTATATACGATGCTCATAGCTTGGAGGTATGTGTCCGAATATTGCCGAAATTGCGAACCATTGAGTCGCTGATGCTGACCTTGTGGTAATTTCTAGTCCGCATATGTTCTGAAGTCAATCAAAAGCTTTAAAATCTATGCAAATACACGATAGAACCCTTAAAAAGCAGGCTTTTAACCTGTTCGATGAACAGTGACAACCCTCCTCAATAGTCCGTTGTCGTCGATGCGATTGTCAAGGAAAGTACAGTTGTCGCTGTTAAATGGCAATCAGATGGCATGCTCCCCAGATGAGTCACTGTCAACCACGATCGAGTCATAAGCATGCCAATAGCGACCTATATAATACACAAGACCTCGCCTTCTTGTCGCAGCAAGCCCATTTATACAATGAGTCGTACAGAAATATGGACAGAGCGCCTCCTGCTTCGAGCTGTTGAAGAAACCGATTTGGACGCCTTCACCAAGTGGTTTACTGATCCGGAGGCAATGAAATACTGGTGCGCCTATATTTTTTCGACTTCTCTTCGAATGCTGTCGTTGACTTGTGCTGTTTGTAGGTCCACTGCCCCGCACACAGATATTAAACAAACGAAAGACTTTATTGACGCTACCATTGCGGGCCAGTATAATGGAGTTTTGGATTTCGCCGTTTGTTTGCCCGACCCACAGTCTGAGGCTGATCAAGACCGAGAAGGTTCATCGATGCCTGTGATTGGAAGGGCAGGCATATGGGACGGAAAAGAAATTGGCTTCATCTTCAATAGGGAATATTGGGGAAAGGGGTACGCATTCGAGGCGCTTGACGCCCTTCTCAAGCAGTTTTGGGCCATACACGAGGAGGATCCCGATGCTTCAGTCAAGGCCGATGTCGATCCTCGTAACGATGCAAGTCTGCGATTACTCAAGCGTCTCGGTTTTGTAGTGATCGGGTCCGCAAAGAATACATTCGAAACGCATTTGGGGTGGTGCGATAGTATTTATCTGGAGGTCAGAAGGCCCACAAATTAACAAAATTTACAAATCCGTAAATTGATTCATACGCGCAATACGTCCCGTCCGCCTAATTCAAGTTCAGATTGTAGACCAACCGAGGTCCCACAACGCGATTAAGTGGCACCTCTTCAACTATAAATCTGTTATCCGACCCTTGTCTGCTATAGAACCACATTCGGCTGTCTAAGGACTACGGAAATTGCCGATTGTGCAAAAAAATTATCGGGCGCATGGATGACGTTTCCCTCTTGCTTCACCCTCGGGCCTCCATAGGTTAAGAACATTTTATATGATCACCCAACGGAAAACAGCAGATATGTCCATCATTTTTTGGCCCTATGTACTGATCAGATGACAAGGTACCGACGAAAAACTACTGCCGAGCATGTAGATGTCTCACATGTGTTGGACTGAGCCTGATTTGAGCTCATTGACTCAATTGATCGATTGTCAGCAATGCGCCGGAAACACAATAACTGCGAAAATCTTCTACATGCCAAAATGCCTTGAGGAGACGTCAGTCTTGCCGCGAACCTGCTGACAAAATTGAGATTGTACTGCCCGTCGTTTTTAACATTTTTGGAGCTGCCGTTTTGTATAAAAGCTCGTCGGAATGTGCTTAGCAGGCAATAACCCTTGTATTCACAAAGAGCCTACCGAGAATCATGGCAAGCATTCTTGAAAATCGTCTTTTCATTGCTGGAGAAGTAAATCTATCAGTTGTCTCATGCGTCTAATGCTAACAAATCTCTGCTCTAGTTCGTTGAAGGAAACGGTGACATGATAACTGTAATCAATCCAGCCACAAAAGAAACAATCGCATCGGTACATGTTGCTGGTGCCAGTGAGGTGGACACCGCGGTTGATAAAGCGGAGAAAGCATGGCCAGCCTGGGCGAATGGGGACCCCTCAATACGCGCGAAGGTATTGAATAAAGTGGCTGATGTCGTGGAGGAGAATGTGAATAGCATCGCGACGGTGCTATCGTCTGAGATGGGGAAGATCCTGTCAGACTGCATGTTTGTAAAATGGTTTTCCGCTAGTGAAACATTGACTAACTTATTGGATTGTTTCCGTTCACAGTAATGATGCGTATTACCTTGCGCATATTTTCCGTTACTTCGCGGGCATGGCGTACGTTCTGCAGCTACAATGGATATATTAGAAGGAACTAAAGTACTCGGCCGGCCATATAGGGACAAAGTCCACGGTAAAACCAGTCTCAATGTACCTGGGTTTGTGGGAATGGAAATTCGGCAACCTTATGGCGTCACTGCTGGGATCATTCCATGGTATGTATGACTTCATCTAGACTTGAATTCGACATTCGTAAGAGTAGAACTAATGACTTCAAAATGATGCTCAGGAATAGCCCTCTCAGCATGCTGGCATGGAAGACGGCCCCAGCAAGTAAGTTGCCTCTTATCAATACTTCATGGCTTGCGATCCTCAAGTTTAATAATCAGTGGCGACGGGGAACGCTAGCATTATCAAGACTAGTGAGAAATCACCGTTAAACGCCCTCGTCTTTGCAAAGTTGGCAAAACAAGCTGGGTTTGTCTTAAAGTCGCGTTACATTCCTGTTCAAATCATTGATAATTATGACAGTGTTCCTGATGGAATTTTAACCATCCTCAGTGGTGGACGCGAGACCGGGGAGCTTCTATCCTCCCATATGCGCATCAGAAAGATAGCATTCACTGGATCCCCTGCTGCCGGAAGGGCTGTAGCGCAAGCCGCCGCTCGTTCAAATCTAAAATCAGTCACCCTGGAGCTCGGAGGCAAAAGCCCGTTCATTGTCTTTGACGATTGTGATTTCGAAGACATGCTACCCAAGTAGGTTTTCATAAATTCTATTAAAATGTCTGCTGATGCGTGTGCAGGGCTGTGGCAAGCTTTACCTCAAACTCCGGACAAGTGTGTATCGCGGGGAGCAGAATATACGTTCAAGATACTATATACGACAAGTTCATTCAAAGGCTTGCTACTAGCGTCGAGAGTATAAGCTTCGGAGACCCGAGCGATCCAAATAACGTATCAGGCCCCATGGTCGATTATCTTCAGGTATTTAGGATTTACTCGTGCTCACGCTTTAAAATCTGACTCGTGCATTACAGTACAACCGAGTCATGGAATACCTTGAAATCGGTAAAAAGGAAGGAAACTTGTTAGCCGGAGGGGTCGCAGGCTCGGAAAAGGTAGGCAGTGGTTTCTTTTCTTTACCCACGTATTCCTTGGTTGATTCAGAGATTTCAAAGGGATACTATGTCAGGCCAACCGTCTTTACGGATGTCAGCGACGACGCAAGAATAAATCGGGAAGAAATTTTCGGGCCTGTAGCCGTCGTACATAAATTTTCAACTGAAGAAGAGGTTCTGAGAAGGCAAGAATATGTCTATTGATCAGATTTTCATAATTTAAACTGGTACACCTTTCAGAGCGAATGACACTGAATATGGGCTATCATCATAGTAAGTTGTGACATATTATTCAGTTTTGTTTTTTTATCTGATTGCTATACACAACGATCAGTGTTTTTACCAAGGATATTTCTAGAGCCATCCGATTTGCGAAGGGCCTTGAAGCAGGGATGGTTGTAATTAATTCATCGTGGACTGCGGACTCAAATCTAGGCTTCGGGGGTTGGAAAGGCTCAGGTATTGGACGTGAACTTGGAGAGCATTGTAAGTGACAAGTGACATTTCAAGGAAGGCTATACCTGATAGCGAAGTTACCGTCTAGCAATCAACGCGTATACAGAAGTCAAGACGATTTTCATTCGCTGATTGAAATTTCCCTAGCACATCTTGAACTTGTGTAGTACAAAATCTTGTCAGTTTTCGCAAAATTTATTAAGGAATCGAACGAGGTTCATTTTTATGATCATACCTAATTCATAGATACTGACAGCGGGACAATACTCGCTCTAGGAACAACAATATATTGTTCCGCAACTTGTATTCCATGATGATGTGCGATTTGAGACTATTTTTGATAGTGTTCCTTGACGTCATGGTATTCCATCGAGCAACTACCGAGGTGGCCAAGGATTGTCTTCGATTCTTGTTTCACTTCAGTCCACCATGACCACGACTACATCTAGATCTAATGCCAATGTTGCCGCCAAAGAAATTCCTTATTTCACGCCTGCTCAAGATATTCCTGCAGGAAGTTCGACATCAGAAGGAAACCACAATTTGCCAGTGTTGTTTCAGCCAATCCAAATCCGAGGGGTGCGATTCCAGAATAGAATATGGGTGGGCTGATTTAATCGCTATAGATTATCATATGTACTGAATTAATGTAAACAGGTCTCGCCAATGTGCCAATACTCAGCAGAGAATGGACACCCCACCCCATGGCATCTTGCTCATCGTGAGTTATGAATAGAATACAGGTTACGTCTGGAGAAACTTAACTTACCAATGGTTAGTTGGCGGAATCTTTATCCGGGGTCCGGGGCATACTATGATTGAAGCTACCGCTGTCCTCCCTAATGGTCGTATCACTCCTGAAGACGTCGGGATCTGGTCGGACGATCATATCCCCACTCTTAAAACCCTTGTGACATTCGCACATTCTCAGTCTCAAAAAATAGGCATTCAACTCGCCCATGCTGGCCGGAAAGCTTCCACTGTCGCACCGTGGATTCAAGGTAATCCTACGGCATCTAAGGATGTTGGTGGTTGGCCGGATAATACATGGGCACCATCCGCCATTCCATACCAAGATGATTTCCCTCATCCAGTCACAATGACGATTGATAATATCAAGGAGCTTGTTGACGCATTCGAAGCGGGGGCCAAACGATCTATAGAAGCAGGATTTGACGTTGTTGAAATCCATGCAGCTCATGGATATTTATTGACTGAGTTTCTCTGCCCTACGAGCAACAAGCGGACAGATGAATACGGCGGTTCTTTTGAGAATAGGGTGCGTCTTGTCTTAGAGGTAGTCGATCGAGTCAGGTCCGTCATACCCCAAACAACGCCACTTTTCCTGCGGTTAGTTCATGAATAAACCCCCATTACACAAATACTCAAAGCTTCGATGTTCCAGAATTTCTGCCACTGAGTGGCTGGAGCAATCGTCCCCCAATGAACCGTCATGGCGGCCCGAGGATACCGCACAGTTTGCTCCCATCCTATACCAGCACGGTATTGACTTGATAGACGTGTCATCTGGTGGAAATAGCCCTAAGCAGAAGGTAATTGGAGGACCTGGCTATCAAGCACCGTTTTCAAAGGCTGTTATGCAAGCTATGCATGCGACCTCTCCATATCTTCCGCCTACAATGCACAACACGCTTGGAGGTCCGCCTTCGCGGCTAGTGGTCGGCACGGTTGGAGGCATTACGTCCGGGATCCAAGCCAATAAGCTCCTTGAAGACGGGTATGCTGACGTCGTTGCTGTTGGTCGACACTTTTTGCGGGACCCAAGTCTTGTCTGGAGTTGGGCCGAGGAATTCGGAGATGTGGATATTCGCCTTGCTAATCAAATCAGATGGTGTTTCCAGGGACGTGGGAAGAAAACAGGCGCCGGCAAGGCCAGTGGTACGCAGTCGACTAAATCGTAGGTTACTTATGCGTATTGAAAGTTTGTCGCATTAAAAAATTACCCGTTTCATTCTTTCCCATTTCACCTTGAAGAATTGAAAAGTGGGTTGACAATTACGGGTATTGGTGTATCGTATGGTACAAATTTTCGTTAGATTGCTATCGGTATGCTCCCACATTTCACTGATTTCCCGTCTATGTATATGCATTTGTAGCATTACATACGATGAACCTGAAGGTCACAGTTTACTAACGTATGTTGAGGTTGTCAAGGTGGATCTCCATCTCTGCGCTCCGAAGATTCTCCGAACGTATTTGATTTGAAACCGTGTTTTGTAGGAGGAATTGTACACCAGTTTAGAAACGAGACATGAGGACTTAATTTTATGTGGGAATTTTAATAAAAAACCAGCTTAAGTTGGTTCCTGGCTTTTGGTCAGTGCAATTATCGACCATGCGTTCGTGTTCACCAAGTTTTCACTGGCATTGATTTATTGAGAAAGGATCGTTTTTTGACACACATTATTTTGCGCATTTCTCCATCGTTTTTGTCAAGTAGAAAGCTATAATTACTGTAGTATAAAATCAGCCTATAGTTTAAATTTACGAGAAACGAAGGTGGGTAAAACGAATTAGTGGTGAAAACGGCGAGCATTTGCTGACTGAATCCGTTCCGAGCTTGGGTAGGAAGTAAGACCTTTTTTCAACGTTTTACTGTAGAATTTTTGTTAAGTAATAACGGGTTTTCATATCAATGTTGAACCTTTCATCCATAAATCAAATTCCGTATCTGACCGTCGACTTGCGGTTTCATAACTACTAGATGACCGTTGGCTAGCCGATGTCATCTCCCTCACACAGAATGAAGTGACAGAAATCAAACACAACAGAATCGTATGCAGGATTGCCAAGTCTTTACTATTCATAGATTCCCGGTAAGTCATGGCGATATACCCCATGGAACTATGCCTCAGTGACGGGACCGTCGCAAAACAGTATTCCGAAAGGTCTGGAGCAAGGATCAAGGAGAGTTTTCACAATTTATTGAGGTATATCAATCCAAGAAAAATACTCCCAGGTTATCGAGGTACTCGAGTGTGGCAGTAGCAAGGTTCTCTGTCTAAAAATAGAATAGCATTGTCAATCTTCGTCAGTGAAAGATTAGCGCCGTGTTAAGTAGTTGGGCATTATCAATGATCCGATTGACCAGAAAGACAGAGATTGTTTAGCTATCGTAGCATATTTACCGGATACACGGGGCTCTTGTATTGTTCCAGTGAGATTAGCAATGCTCTTGCGACGGTTCAATGCAGGTTCGTAATGTCAGGGAAAGAAACTGTCCTACACGTACCCGAAGGAAGTGAATTGTTCCTTTTGCATCCTGGGTGCTATATGGGGCATATGTACAGCTTAGGGAATGTATACGATATGCATTGATATCCTGAGAGACCAGGATTATTGGAAGTTGCGAGATGCGTAAAGCAGAAAGTCATCCATTTCCATCGGAAATCCTGTTTACATATCTCCAGTACCCGTTGAGTATAAAGAGAATGAGTATTAGAGGGATAAATTTTCATCCCACCCATACAATCACTGCAGGCTAAATCTTCTTATGATTGCAATTTCAAGCGCATTATCTTTCTTCGCATTTTCTGCGACAGGGGCCTTTGCAGCAATAGGGCCTTCAACTGACTTGTATATTGCTAATAAAGGCATCTCTCCGAATGGCTACAATCGCTCGTATGTGCCTACAAATTTTGAAGCCAGATGTATAATAACAAATGTATGCCCAGTGCTGTTCTTGCAGGGGCTTCCCCGAGTACTCTGCAATTTCCTGGTCCTCTCATCACTGCAAACAAGGTAAAAATCCATTAATTTTTGTAAAGACATCAATACTGACATTAAATTTTCACTATACATTAGGGAGACACATTTGCAATTAATGTTATTGACCAATTGACGGACACGTCTATGTTGACGAGCACGAGCATTGTGTGTACAGTGTTCCACAAGTATAAGTATTTTCACAGACCAAAATTTCACCTCTTTCCACAGCATTGGCATGGATTTTTTCAAAAGGGGACTACCTGGGCAGATGGCCCAGTTGGCGTCAATCAATGCCCCATTGCCCCAGGTCATTCATTCATGTACCAATTTTCCGCTGCAGATCAGGCAGGCACGTACTGGTATCATTCTCACCATGGTAAGCCCTCTGAGTTAAACGATGAATATGTGCTTACAATTGACAATCAAGAAACACAATACTGTGATGGTCTGCGAGGACCTATGGTTGTTTATGATCCTGATGACCCACACAAGTCAAAGTAAGTGAATGCATAGCTTACTTTTTCTGGCTCTGAGGATTTATGGAAATTTTCCGTTGTACGTTTCAGGTACGATGTTGACGATGGTGAGCTCAAATGAGGGAAACACTACCGTACCTAGGATGTGTACTCATTTTCATTTAACAGAGTCGACCGTCATTACACTCTCCGACTGGTAACGCCTTTGCTTAACTTGGCATACACTATGCTAACAACTGAAATTTCTGCCCGGCGCTAGGTACGAGAAGCCGGCCCCATCCGCTGGAAACTTTCCGACTCCCAATGCGACACTCGTCAACGGATTAGGACGCGCCTTCAATGGTCCAGCGTCCCCACTGACCGTCATCAATGTCGCTGAAGACATTCGGTATCGCTTCCGCCTCGTCTCGATGTCCTGCGACCCCAACTACAACTTTAGCATCGACGGGCATACCATGGTGCGCCGCAGTAGCGTTAACATATTCCACTTGAGCATTCAAAATACTAACCAGCCGACGTGCTAATAACAGACCATCATTGAAGTCGACGGTGTGAGCGTCCAGCCGCTCGAGGTGGACTCGATCCAGATATTTGCGGGGCAGCGGTACTCGTTTGTGCTGCATGCCGACCAGGCCGTTGATAACTACATTATCCGCGCAGTCCCGAACCTGGGGCACGCTGGGTTCGAGGGCGGCACAAACACTGCGATTTTGCGTTATGTCGGCGCGTCGGATCAGGACCCGGATTTTGCCGTTCCAGCGCCTCACAGTTTCGCGCCTATGCTCGAGACCAATCTGCACCCGCTTGACACGGGCGCGGGTACAGGTGCCCCAGGCGTTCATGCACGCGGTGCGGCGGACGTAAATATGCAGCTGGACATCACGTTTGTCGGCGGTGCGCAAAGCAAGTTCACGATCAGCAATGGAACGGCTGTGGGCACGTTTGTGCCGCCGCCGTTGCCGGTCCTGCTACAGATTCTGAGCAAGAAGTATACGCCGCAGGAGCTACTGCCAGCAGGAAATGTATTCGAGCTTCCACCAAATAAGGTGGTGGAGATTACAATGCCCGGGGGATCGGGTGGGAGTCCAGTGCGTTTTTGTTCTCTCCAACTCCTTCCTTGAGCACTGTTTTTGCTTAATCGTCTATTTGTTTAGCACCCAATTCATCTGCACGGGGTGAGTGCAGTCAAATGCATTGAATAACATTTATCTCTAATAAGTGTATTTTAGCACAATTTCTATGTTATTCGCAGCGCAGGTAGCAGCGTCGACAACTACGACAACCCGGTAATCCGTGACGTGGTCAGCCTCGGGTCTTCAAAGGATGATAGAGTCACTATTCGCTTCGTCACCGACAACTCAGGTCCCTGGATTATGCATTGGTAAGTACGATATGGCTATCTCTCCATATATCGGTGTCACTGACTGATGGAACTTCCTGCACCCAGCCACATTGACTGGCACCTTCAATTGTGAGTTAATTATACAGATGGAATACTAGTAGAGTCACTAAACTTAAATCTTCATCAGGGGTCTCGCTGTCGTTTTCGCAGAAAATATACCAGAGATTGAAACTTTTAACCCTCCTCGTAAGCCTCGTCAATCTGTCTTAATCATTATATCAATTAACATTCTATGTTACAGCGGCTTATGACGAGCTCTGTCCGATATACAACGCCCTTCCCCCTCAGACATTTAATTGAACGAAGAAATCAAGCGTTTGAAGTCCCCTAATGGGCCAGCGTAATTTCAAACTGTCTCTTAATCAAAGGCGGAGAAAGGGCAGTATAAACTGGTAGATAGAATTATTTAAGGCTGGAAATCAATACAAATCCATTCAAAAATGACACCACGCGTGTTGCTTGAGTTTACAAACCTTTTAACAGTGCATTGGGAAAAATGTAACTCATAACATCTGGGCGAACATTTCAATGACTCATTGATGTGCGAATATTCGAGGCTTTCTAGTATTTATTTCGTAGTTTCTGACGTCAGGACGTCAGTCGCGTCGGTCTGGGAAGATAAGGGAAAGGCTCCCTTTTTTTGACATGTCGAGAATGTCAGTCAATGTCAGTAGGGACCCCGGACGCAGTGGGGGGGATGCCGTTTGAATTCAGTAGTAGATATATGAATATCCAACCTCGTTTATTTTCTTTTAGTTTTGACTGTAGATTCTCCGTGCGAGATTGTGTCATTTTTACTTTGAACTCATCCTTCTGCGCTGGCCATTACTAGCGCTGTATGCGAGTCGATGGATCTTGGGTGAACAAGACTCGCTGGAAATGCAGAGAAACGGAATTAAAAATTGCGTAAGATAATCTCTACCAGTCTTATTAGATTCTTTGTGTATAGTCGACTTTGCTTTTAACTCATATGAACCCAAGCCTAAAGTTGAATATACAGTACTAAGATTTTGATTCAATCGCTTGACCTTATCTTGTCCTTAGATGTGTCCAGGTGCGCCTACCACATCAGGGAATTTGCCATCAAATTGGAACACTAACTATACCACAACGGGAATCTTGACATATTACTTTGGTATAGAAAATCAAATTTGATATGATATGAACCCAGTACTGTTCAAAAAGGGAAGTTGTTTAGGACAAAATCTCCAACTTTTTGAACCGTTTACAAACGTTTGTGAACTGTTTACCACGGTTCGCAAACTAAACAAAATGTAGACGCAGGATATAAAGTTTATAAACGATAAACGATTCAAATGGTTGAAAGCCTTATTTCGAAAATTTAGCCTTGTTTTTGCGCGATTTTCAAGGACCTGGGAAGCTCCCCTATAAGCATGTCCGCCTGGGATCCCAATTTTTGCCCTCAAATCCGCGAAACCGGACAATGCCCGATAGGGGCTTTCCCGATTAGGAATTTTTTTTCAGCCCTGCGAGGCGAGCTTGCAAAACCACTCGACGGCTCGACAACTCATCAATTGATTGCAAAAGAAACATATGGAGTAGATATTTAGGTGTTGCAGGCCTCGAGGGGAAGGATTTTGAGGAGGTGGAACCTCCATTACTAGTTATCAGGATAGTGAAGAAATATGTCAGGGTAGCAGAGAAAAGACGTCTTCAAGTTTCACCAATATGCTGTATATAGGAAATGTAATCTTGCTTCGATTTACTACTGTGCGTTTCCGTTGATTTCCATCGTCTACCGCTCTTAGATAATGGCCTCAAATCCGCGAAAATCCGGACATGCCTGTACGGGAGCTTCACGGGTCCTGATTTTCACCCCTAGAGAAAGTTGCTTTAGCTTCGCTTGTAATTATAAACTACAAGCATCGAAGAAGACGCAGAACTGAAAATAAACATTGATCGTGGTATATCGCGTTACGTTCATGCAATTCACCAGCAAAATTGGCGAAGGGAAGCATGTAAAGAGGTATATGTAAAGTCCTTGAAAGCATGAAACAGGTGGAATGGAACCTTTGGTAAATCTAGTGTTGCAGAAGAATAACATGTCACAAAAAGATGGTGAAGAAAATCGGAAATAAAAATTGTCTAAACATCGTAAAGGAAGGTAAAGAGACGGAGATGAATGCTGTGTATGAAATGGTGAGAATATTTTAACGTAAAGTACTAATTGTCCAGGTTCGGAAGTTAAGAGTAGGGCATAAATAGGAACGGGGTGCACTTCAAGTCTCGAGAAATCCTTGAGAACAAAAAAGATTTGTCCATGGTTAAGAAGTTAGTAGGAAAACACCATAAGCCAGGGGTTAAGTACGACCTGATACCGCGAAGGGTAAAATAACATAATGAGCATGAGAAACAGATAATAAAATAAACATTCATGGGAAAATGTGGTGCTCACTGGGAACAAAATATGACATGCTGCGGAAAGGCTATGAAAGAAAGACGCCGTGATGTCAATGCCTAGAGCTGTGTACAAGAAGCGAGTTTGGCACTCACGAGAGAGGGAGAATAATAGCCCAAGCAGAACCTTCGATTCGCCACTGTAATGGCACTAGCGACGTCGATAAAATTATCATAGTCATTATGATAACAACGGAGAGCAGCAAAGGGAACCAAAATCTATCACATAACAAGACAATTTAGGTGGAATGTACGGCAAGGAGTAATGTACGACTCACCTCCGAGCGATCTTTGGGATTTCCTTGAAGAAATTCGAGCGCTCGACTTCTTTGATCGTCGCGGACCATTGAATGTTGTACGAAAACAGATGAGCTAGGATCGCCTGGGTGACAGGTATCGAGAGACCCCCAAAGAAGAAGAAGCTACCGATACACAAGGCACGTCAGCAAAAATGAACTCTGCAAGTAAAACAAACGCATGTCGTCGCACAATGACTCCCTCCCACGTCGGCGATGATTTAAGAGCGTGCATATATGAAAAAGCAATACTCACAAGAATGGAATCCACATTAGGTTTTCGAATAGTGCAGAAAGCTAAAGTCAAATGACACATGCGATAGAAGGGGAGCAACAAGCAAATAATGAGCGTCAGAAATAGGATAAGGAAATGAAAGGGTTTATCGGGGTCAGTGAGCCTGTTCCCGTTACTCACCAGTTTCTTGTGTCCGAGACGATACTCAAGCAGCGTGTACCCAACCGTTCCGGATCCCCAGAACACGACCGTCGTCGCAAGGAAGATTTCGAAACTGTGCATGAAGAAGCCATCAACTGGGAATTGGAAGCCCAGCAACACGTAATTGATGAGTGATATCGTTATCGACGCTGCGATACCGTCTGAAAAATAAAATTGATTAATAACAACGATCGTTTGATTGAGGGCTTTGCGGAAGACTCACAATAGGAGAACATGTCTGTAGAGAGACGACATTCCGAACGTAACAGCAGGGAGAGAAGAGGATGTGTTAGTACCGGAATAATTGCGCTGTGTAAAAGAAACGTACATGATAACATTGAAATCTTATAGTGCAGAGGCGCCCTGGACCACAAGAACTTGTGGATTTGGCGATTGATAGGTCCTTTGCGCCACCATTCCACCAGAGGATTAAACAGGAGCCTATAAGATAATCAAAGGAACCCGTCAGCAAGGCCAATAAGTGCGTGGCGGAGACGAATAAATCGCAAGGCGGAACACTCGACGTTCGAAAAATGGAAATTGCACACAGAAATGCGAAATCAAGAAGACGAGAACTCACTCGTTGCATCCATAGGAATATTTTTGCCACCGATTTAATTCGTCATCCACACTGAGCGAGACACCTTCTTTGAATCCGCCCTTGGAGTACGTGGCCCATCGGACAATGTATCCCTTCAAAATGAGTCGGAGAGCCATGTCGAAGTCCTCGGACACGTTGGACTCGGACCATATCTTCTCCTTGCCATCTGCTGGGTCGATGAACGCTGCATCTTGAATAGCTTTCCAGCGTAAAAAGCTAAACCATCATCAGCACGATCATGGCAAAAGATCTCTAGGAAGTAAAAATTTGATTAAGATATTACTCACGCATTATGTCCCATAAACGGAGCGACTTCGCCGTTGGCACATGCTATTGGAATAAAGCTCAGAATCTTCCGGGGCCGAGGCACACGACGCGGGACTCACAGATCGATATACACCTGTTGATGCGCCTCGTGAAGTACGCAATTCCGTTTTCAAAGTAATGATGGGCGACCTGCATGACATCTATCCCAGCCAACGGTCAAACCTTTGAGAAACGGGGAGGTGAGAATAATAAATTAAAGAATTTACCGCTTTCATGCTGGATAATCGCAACCGTAGGGCATGCCCTCATCTCCCGCGCTGCATCACGCAGACAATCCTCAGGAACGACCGTGTCCGAATCCACAATGAGCACAAATTCGCCAATCCTCGTCGCGCGGCCATTCGCAGCCCACGGGCGCCATTTACGTCCGCTCTCCTCCCACGTCTCTTCAATAGCCATGCCGAGCGCCTTCTCCTCGAGATCCTCATCACCTAAACCCAGAAGCCCAGGTGCAGGCGCGTGTCCAGACCCGGCGCCGCCCCCGTTTCCTGCGTGACCCCATACGACGGATTCGTCGCCGTCCCGGTTCTGGTATTGAATTCCATACTGTATCGGTTCACCCTGCCCGTTCGGCTTTTCTCCTGTTCCATTTACAATTGCGCCATGACTATTGGCGCTTCCGTGTGCGTTCGTAGAGACAGAAGTACGCATATTTCCGGGGTTGTTGGCGGTGAAGTTTGTTTGCTGAGTGAGGAGAGTCTCGAGGTGCTTTTCCATTTTCAAAGAGAGTGCAAGACCTGTATAAGGTTACGATTAGTCAGTATATGCAGTGGAATAGTGAAATATATTCACCATAATTCATATTCGATGCTTTTTTGAACCTTCCAGCACGCTTGAAGCCGTCGGGAGCAGGATCATGCTTCGGACGAGCCACCCATCCGATATTATGATTCGCATAGAATGCAAGCCTCTCATCTCTCTCAGCAGGGGACAATAACTAGTCCGATATAACCGTCAACGTCACTTCATACAAAGTTATCGAAGAAAGACTTGGCACTCACCCGAAGCCCATCATCATTAATGAAAATCGTACTGGTCCCTCCCTGCCTCGCGTAGGTCTGCATCGCCTTCTTCAAGCTTCTGATACTAGGAGCGAGCACAGTCTCGAGACTTTCTTTATAAACTGGCATCTGAATAGTGATGTGCGGGAGGTTGTTGTCGACGACCTTGTTTGGCTTTGGGCGGACCGCAGAATAATACTTTGAATTTTGGTGGTAGTGTGCAATTGGGCCGATCCTATACATCGATCCAAAGTCAACATAAGTAATAAATACTTTTTTCAATTTTGTCAGAAAGGTAGATGGAACGCACATCATTGTAACGTTTTGCACGATTTGTAGTGCAAAGAACATAGAGACGCAATACAACAGGGGAATGACAACGACCAAAGCGAACCGTGTAAAGTTATGGTCCAACCACCATTCCATGAGTAGCGTCCTAAAAGAGTTCCCAACAAACACTGTAAGGTAGCATTAATCACACCTTCTCCACCGCCCAACACATAAACAAGCCAAATACGCACCCAACGCGATACCAGCTGCAAGCCCATTATACAGCGGTGCATAAAGCCTGACAGGCCTCCTCTCTTCCCCTCTGAATCCTTCCATATCACGATCTTCGTCATCGTCCCCATCATCGGCATCAGCAGAATACACGCTCGGCAAGGGCACTTTGCGGCCATACCACGTCCGCCTATAGCGCTGCTTGCGCGCTCGACCTGCGTGAGCGGCGCGCACCGAACTTGACGCCTCTTTATCAGTACCACCAGCTGCAGCTGCAGCCGCCTTCTCCGCTGCATCTGCAAGCTCGTCCTCGTAATCCCTGCCTTGAACACCATACAAACCCTTCAGTGCCCTAACCGACCCCGGCGCGCGTCCCGTGACACTTGGGGGACGCGATGCTGACGCGGATCCACGTACCGCGCCACCGTTCGGCGCCAGACCCTCAGCGCTGCCTTGTGAGTGGTCGGCAATGCTTCCCGTTGTGCTGCCAGCAATGCCACCGCTGCCACCGACATTGCCATGCGCGGAGGAGGAGGTGGAGGGTGCAATGGGGCGCGAGCGCCAGAGGAGCTTGATGAGCCGCTCTTCAAAGTCTTGGCAGATCGGGATGATGCGGTCGAGCGACTCGGACCAGATGACCATTACGCGCTCGTCGCGCTGAGAGAGTGATCGTTAGTGAAGTTAAACTTGTCCGAGTGGAAGGACTGACTATGAATGCAGCGCATTGTTCTCGATCGGCTTGTGGGAGCATGAGCATTGTATCCAGAATCTGAATGCGCGTCTCCGAGTCGACATAGATGCTTTGATCTTCAGGTCCACTGTACACATCGCAAGAATAAAATGACAGTCAGTATCAACGGGCACAATGTTCCCTCACGAAAAAATATGGATCGAAATAAAGTTGAAAAAAAAGTAATAAAAAGAAAATAAAAGCCGAAACGTCGGTGTTGATGTTCTTGTCGAGTTCCTAGTTTTTTTTTGCCTGGCACGACAAGTTATCTACGTAGTCCAATCCAGTGCTTATCGCAAAGTACCTGGAGTTGACCTGGAGATGACCCAGAAGGGGGCCGATTCCTGGTCGCTGTCGATCACAACGTAAACAAGCACAAATACCCGCCCCTCGAAACGCACAATGAAAAAAATCCATTATACGCCCTGACGACCGCATAGGGACGACGAGCGACAATCCCGTCATCCCGAGGACCGACACCCGACTCCGCTCCGCCGCATTTCCAAATCGCAATTTTCCATTTTTAGATGCAATTTGCAAATGACGTCCATAACGCCCCTTTTCCTCTCCCCCCGAAGGATGGAGAGGTTGCAGCAAAGCGTGCAGCAAGCCCTCCCACCATGACCTCTACGTACCCCCACGCGTAGCTCTGCAGCCTCGAGGCATACGCGAGGCGCAGACGAGGATGAGGGATGGTGGGACATGAGGCATGAGAGTTGAGAGCTTCGAAGTGGGAAGAGCGACGGGGACATTGGCAGCTATTCATGTCTTCGAACTTTGAACATCCAAAAATACCCAAGGACTGGATTCAGATGGGAATATGGAACTTCCCAAACTGATTCCAAACATGCCCACCGACTCGGAGAGAAAGAGAAAACAGAACCAAAAATGAATAACAAAATGAAAGAACGAAAGAACGCGAGAAACGAACGCCACCAGCCCAATCCACCACGAACACGAGCATCTTCCAATTTTATATGACAGCCTAATTCGCGACAGCACGACAGCGGACAGCAAGACAACAAGACAGCAGGCCACCATGCTAGTGGCAGCTACTAGCAAGTAGCATAAAATAGAACATGACGGTAACGGGAACAAAGTTAAACGCAAAAAAAGGCAGAAAGAGAGAAATGGAAAGACAAAGGTCAGAAAGACCCCCGCCACCGCTTTCAACCATGCAGTACAAAGCAGCAGCAGCGCCGCCGCCACTGGGTAAAAGCAGAAACGGAGATGAACATGACCAAGTTTTAAAAAAACGGAATCCAAATCCAAAATAACAAGTCCAGGAACGGCGAGAATTCATGCGCACACCAGGCAAGAGGCATGTGGGGGCGGAATCGCCACTAGAAGTCAAAGCAAAAGGAAAAATACTGAGGGAGAAGGAGAAGCAAAACTATTCGCCGTCCTGTTCCCCGTCCCACACCACCCAGCGCCTAAACGTACTGAGCACGGGGAACAAAGACACGATGGCGCGATGGCACACGCCATGTAAACGAAACACACGGAACGCGTCTGACACGTGGGGGTGGGGCGGCTGACGTGCGACGGTACCGAGTGTGGCGTAGCTTGTAGCGACACTGTATATGCCGCCGCCAGCGGCCAGCGGCCAGCCACGATGAGACCGAGACGAGAGAAATGAAAGCAAAAACAAAAAAAAGCGAAACGCATCATCGATGACCACAACGATACCCCCTTCTCCTCTCTTCCACCTCCCGTGAAACACAAAGCTCGAATAAAAAAACATAGAACAAACGGAAAACAGAAACCAGAAAATAAATAAAAAATGCCGCGAAAAAATACCGACTCCACAACCACACTCCACGCGCATATGCCGACGGTGTATCAACAACGACGTCATACGCTCGCGCATCAATTTTTGTGTGTTTTTATTACATCCTGGGATAGCCCAAGACCTCGTCGTCGTCACCAGTGACGAGAGAAAAAGAAAAGAAAACACAGAAAGAAAAAAGGGAGACAAAACACGTCCCGCCAGAAACCAAAAAAAAGAAAGAAAGAGAAGAAAAGAAAAGACAAGAAAAAGAGAACTTACACCTCCGCCAACGCAGCATGCACAGCCGCACTGCGCACTTTGACTGCCACGACCGGGTTGAGCGCGCACACGGCCGTCTCGAAGGGCTCCAGGCTCGCGTTTTCGTAAGGGAAGACACGGAATTCAGGCGAAGATGCGTTTGCGGCTATAATTTTTGTTGGGTTTTTGTTTATAGAGTTCAGAGTCGAAGGTCGTAAAGTAAAGAAAAAATGGAAAGATTTAAAAATCAGCAATCAGTCATAATGTCAGTCGAATATTCAGAATGAGAGAGCGGGAGCAACAATTTTACTAGCGGTAAAACGCCAATTGAAACCGTGGCACACAGCGCAGCGAGCCCATTAAACCTCCCCACCTCTCTCAAATTATCACAAAAATCCACAAAATCCTCTCATGCACCCATCTTACAAAAAATTACAGAGACCAAAAACACAGAACGCACCATCACTTATTCTCAGTGCAACACCCGAAGATATATTCTCCTCGTTGGGGCGAAACCACGCGTCGCCTTGGGTTTGGCGAAATAGCCAGTGAAGGAGCGCATCGTTGCGATCGTAGTCCATTTGTTGCTTGGTTGTATGGGTTGGGCGGTTAAAGTTCGATATCGAGTTCGAGTTCGATGTGGAGGTGGAAGTGGGATGAAGAGCAGGGTGAAGTCGAGGAAACCAATCCTCAGAATCGATCGATCACCCGAGGACTAAGAACAGAAGCGTATCCTCGAGAGCAGGTGGCGAGGTGTATCCTCAGGAGAGAGGGAACAAAAGAGGAGAAAGTAGCGAGAAGAAAAGAGAATAGGAGTGAGGAAAGGGGAAACAAGAAAACCTTCACAAGCCCACAAAAATCACGAAATTCAATCACTGTTATGACTGTTATGAAGTAATCGTCGTTCCCAGAATACCGACTGAATTGTTAAGATGAGGGATCTGAGCGGCACGGCAACGCGAGTTACGTCGTGAGTCGAGACCTGTGGGAAGCCCAGATAAACACACAAGCGACGGGGGGCAAGCTTGTTAGAAGTCGGGGGAAAGAGGTGACCGGGCAGAAACCTAGAGGCGAAGGAGCACAAGCAAGGGACGAAGTGGCAAAGTGAGAAAGTGAAGCCAACAAGCAACCACTCCCACCACCCTCACAGGCCATCATAATTTATTAATTCTTTTTTTCATTTCATTTCATCGACAATGATACGTCCAATTGCATCGAATCGTGTTTTTGGCTTTTTCTTCGTGTGAGTGTGTAATGTGCGCGGTGGAAATTGACATCGTCGGATCCATGAAATCATGGATCACGAATCGGGAATCGCGATTTCCAAAATCGTGTTCGGTAACCGGTAACGGAGGAGTGGGAGGGGGAGAAGGGGGGTTGCAAGTGGTCTATTGTACGCACGGAATGTGAGATGTGGATGAACCGATGATCCCATCGCAACCAAGTGTTCTCTGTCCAATATCCAATATCTATCCATATCCTGTCCATTGCACCTGGAAAAAATCCAAAGAAAGTCAATCATACTCAATCTCGATTCCCAATTCCCAATTCCCAACCTAAAGCAGAAGAAAACGCATCACCCAAGTGTCCGAGGTCCCTCATCAGAAAAACGTTTTTACCCTCCGCATCATCTTCTGATAAGGAGGGAGCAGGCCCTGATATGGATGGTACTAAATAGAACGCATGTATGACATCAGTGTACATGTCATCCAGAACGTCAGATTTAGCTTACTGCTTTCCATCCTTCCATTTCTTTATATTGTCGTATTGTGTCGCTGTCATCGTCGTGTGTCGGTGGGGACGTATACGCTCGTGCTGTCGTATGGCAAAGATATACATGTCGGTGAAAAACGTAGAACGATATGATGAACGTTTCTGGTGGGATGAGTGCACTGTGCACTCGCTCTAGAAGTCCGAGGCAGAGGGAAAAAAAGGGGGTAGTAACAATAATATCAAATTTGATAATGATACCAGTGGTGCCTGGCACGCGTCATTGTCACATCATTCTCCTTCGACGCTTCCGTCACCGTCACCATCGTCGCCATTCATTTTCTTGTTTTATTTTAACGCGTTCATTTGCCTCCGTGTGCGTATGGTTGTGGTGTGGGTTCAAAGTGCTCAAAATTTGTCGCAGCTGTAATCAAAGGAAAAATCCACACTGGCCCCGATATCACCACCAATCGGGAACCGAGGCCGGGAGGGAGACAAGGGGGTGAAAGTGGAGGGGGGGAGAGAGGGGGTGCTTCGATTCATTCAGAACCATGGTTGACGCGGGCGTACCGTTACGTTAACGATAGGATAGGATATGAAAATCTATGAAATCATAGAAACAAAATCGTGGAATCGTGGAACGAGTGCGATAATAAGGGGGGAGTGCAGAAGTAGATTCAGGACCCAAGGGGAAAAAGGAAAACTCGCCAGTTTGCGTTTGCGTTTGCAGGGGTTGCCTTTGTTTTCATTTCAGCTTCCTCAGTCCACAGCTGCTTTGCTTCTTCACTCTCTGGCTCTCACCACACCTTTCTTCTCCTCTCCTCCACTGCACGAGAAGGTCGACTAGAGGCGATTGTAGCGGAGAGAAATGGCCTACCCCCGACGCCTGAGCGGTACCCACCTCGCACCCAACACCCGCGCCCGCGCCACGCGCTCCTCATCCGACGACGACGCCCAAACAGGAGCAGACTCACCATCTCTGACACCCCCACGCCCTTTCTTCTTGTCCGGCGACACCAACAGGTCCTCCGCCTCATCGACAGGCACCGGGGGCGCAGAGACGTCCTCGCTCGACCCGCCCTCTGACTCGGACGCGGAGATCACCATCCCACCACGAGCTATACCGCATCACCAGCGCGTGCATGGACACGGGCGCAGGCGCTCGGGAATGTCTGCTGCAGCCGCATCGGCCTCAGCAGGGGGATACGCCCCGCTGGACAACCCCTCATCCCCACTGACACCCGCCTATCCAACGTCCTCCAAACGACGCGGCTCGATGACCGCGCTGCCACCAGGTGCTGCACCACCCGCACCCCCAGCGCCCGACACACCCCCTCTTCCCCCATCCCCGCCGACCAACTCGGCGTTGTTCACCAAAGCATTGCCCTCCAAGCCGCCCCCGTCATCCTTTGCTTTCCCCTTCCAGGCGTACCCAGGCAACCCCGACCCCGGCCTGTCAATCCCAGGTCTCTCGCGCCGCCGCTCGTCGCTGGACTCTGCGACGATGTCCGGGTTATTACCTGCATCGCATACGTATGGGGACGATGGTGTTGGTAGTGGAAGTGGAAGTTTCCCGCGCCAAGGCTCGCTCACGGACCTGCGCAAGCCCTTCGCGCCGTTCATGGCCGGCTCAGGTGCAGCGACGCCCACGTCCGAAGGCGGCGGCGGGAACGCATCCTCGTCGTCCCTCCCACGCTCATCCTCCTCCAACTCGCTGTACAAGCAGAGCGCTGCGGCTCCCATCGCCGCGGCAACCTCTGGAGCGACCGTTGGTGCAATCCCACGCAACGCGTCGGTGCACTCGTTCCGCGCGCCGTTCCTTGCGCCGTCGTCACGCCCCACGTCGTCGTTGTGGTCCCCGCCTTCGTACGCACACCAGTATGCGAGTATGCCGCTCGCCTCGCCTTCGCCTACAGCGTCCACCACCGCGTTGCCATACAACAACAATAGCAATGGGACAACTTACCCACCACCACTTGCGCTAGTGCACAAACCCAAGCCACCTCTGCCCTCCACTCGTCTCACCGCACCCATCCACCCCTCCGAAAAACCATGGCTTGCCACACGAGAACCACGCACACGCACCTCGTATTGCCTCACGCTTCTCTGCGTCATCCTCGGTCTCGCCGGTGCAGGCTTGCTATGCTTCACCGGCATCACGTCCGTGAACGTCCTCGACCCATCACGGCTGTGCATGGTGCTCGACGAGGAGTTCAATGGCGGGAGTCTGGATACGGCTGGTACATGGAACCGCGACGTTGAGCTAGGAGGGTTCGGGAACGGCGAATTTGAGATGACGACGGATTCGGATGATAACCTGTTTTTGAAGAATGGGGAGTTGTATATTATGCCGACGCTGACGTCGGACAAGGTGAATAATATCTTGGATGGGGGCAAGTTCACGTTGGACGGGTGTACGACGAGTAATAAGACGGCGTGCAGTGCGACGTCGGATGCGAGTAAGGGCACGGTGATTAATCCTGTGCAGAGTGCGAGGATCAACACACAAGGGAAGAAGGGAATCCGGTTTGGAAAGGTTGAGGTGAGAGCCAAGTTGCCCAAGGGGTGAGTACAGTTTCTTCTTCTCAACAATGCTGAGCTGACTCACCATAACAGCGACTGGCTCTGGCCTGCGGTGTGGATGCTACCCACAAACCCAACCTACGGCGCTTGGCCACTGTCTGGCGAAATCGACATCCTCGAAGCGCGCGGCAACTCGCCTGCCTACCCGGCCCAAGGTTCCAACTTTATCCGGTCCTCCCTCAACTACGGCCCCTTCCCCGCCCTAACACACACCATCTTCGGTTGGTTCTCCCTCAAACGCGGAGACTTTGCCAAAGAGTGGCACGTCTACACGCTGGAATGGACGGAGAGCTTCATCCGGATGAGCGTGGATCGGACGACGCACACGATGCTCGAGATATCGACGCGTCCGCGCGGGCCATCGTTCTCTCTTAGCACCGCGCCAAAGGCGTCAGAGAAGAGGAGCTACTGGAACCAGGCTGGCTTTCCTCAGACGGCGAGAAATGGGAGCGCGGCGGTTGTGGCAGTGACGAACCCGTATGAGGGTGTGGATGGGGCGACGCCAGCTGCGCCGTTTGATAGGGAGTTTTATTTGGTGGTGGATCTGGCGGCTGGAGGCACCAGTGGGTGGTTCCCGGATGGTAAAGGCGGGAAGATGTGGTTGGATGGGAGTTTGAGTGAGTGTTTTTTTGGTTTTTTGGTTCTTTTCTGCGGGGAGGGGGGAGGGGGAGGTCTTTTTTTGGGTTGGATCGGAGGATCGTCCCTGTATGCGTGCGCCGCTGTACCCCCCTGCAACAAACGTAGACATCGACAAAGCGCACAGCGACGAAAAGCGGCATGGGAAGCCTGGGATCGAGGTTAGCGAAAGACTGAACACTGCTGACCTGACCTTTCTTTTCTTCCACCCCGTTTTTCACAGCCGCCATGAGGGATTTTGCTCGAGCGCAAGACACCTGGGCCGCGACTTGGCCGTCCTCACCTGAAGACCGTGCGTTCAGGATGTGAGTTGACCTTTCTTTTTTCCTCCGTTTTCTCCCCCTTGATGTCGTGTGCTGATTGTGCGATGTAGCGACTACATAAAGATGTGGGAGGTATGCCGGTAGACTCGAACGGTTTGATCTCATCTAGGTTGTTGGTGTCGTCGAGGGTGATGTGCGCGGGGGGGAGGGACGTGGGGAGGTAGATGTATGCGCATATGGATTTTGCTGGTGGTGGATGCGGAAAGAGATGCATATATGCGCATCCGCGGCATGTTTATCCGCATTTGGACGAACCCCTATTTCGTGGGTCGTTTCGACGTTAACTCGACGTAAACCGACGCACAATAGACACGAAACTGCAAAAAAGGCCCGAAAGAAAGAAAAATGAAAACATGGAAAACTTAGATACCCCGTCACTAATCTAAAGTTCATGATCGATACACGCACTGAAACGCTTTCGATACCCATCGTATTTCTGATTCACCTTTATTGACATGGACACAATGCCAGCACTTCACCTTGATTATATCAAACATAACATATATTACACTTCTGACTCAATATAGTACCAAGATGGACGCTTGTTTGCCTTGTTAATTTCACCCCACTTTCATTGGTCAATTACATTCAAGTTTACATTGACACGTGTATGAACCTTTCTTCCAGCCCGTGTGCCTTTTTTCTCTAGCAGTGTTGCAGTATTGGCAGTTTCACAAATTTTACATACCAATACAGAATCAGCTAAGCAGAAATATAAATGCTCACTCTCGACCATCCCAACAATAATTGTTAAAGCACTCTACACAGACACCTTCCCTCTTGTCTCCACGCCTCGCACGGGCACGGTCAACAACCGCACACGCCAAACAGGTGCTCCACTGCTGTCCTGCAGTTATAGACGTCGAGTTGAGCCCAAGACCCTGAGTTGCAATATCAAACGATTCGTCCATGAACGCCTGAGCCAACTCATTCGAGTATGCAGTCTGCCCCGTCGGAACACCAGTCACGCCTGGCTCCCCCTTTGCCCGCTTCTCCGCACTTGCACCCCCGTTTGCGATGTATACAACAATCGGCGCTCCAATTCGTTCGTCTTCCGGGAGACAGCCAAAGATTGTCGGGCGAAGAGTGAGCCCTCTGTCTACGAATGTTTGAGGTGAGGCAGGTACGCGTGGGAAAGGGTAAAGCCGCTCGGACGAGAAGCGCTTTGCGCGGGCGGCGGTGTTGACTATGTCGCTGCCATTGGCGTAGGAGGTTGGCAAGTCCGCGGGGGCATCTACTGCGTAGATGACATCTACACCGCGTGAGCGCATGATGAGAGGTTGCAGAGGCAGCACTTCCCCATTGGAACCGCCGTCAATGAGGGAGAGGAAGGATTCTGACGAGGAAGGGTACGTGCGCTATTAATTTTGGTGTTTGTGAGTTGGCTCCTATATTGAATAAACAAGCACGTACAGCATTAACACCCTTGAAAGGATTGGGCAGCGCTGCCGAGTCTAGACGCACGCTTAAAGGTGATGGGAACGTTGCATTGATGGCATTGATTAACGTGCCTATTAGTGTAAAGGGGAGGAGATTTGTTGTTGCTGTTCATAGGTATTCGTCAGATGGCACTACCTCAGTACAAAGGCGTAAACGCACTATTGAACCCATTGAACACATTACTGCTAATTCCAGCGACATATGCTGCCTGGTCGACACCGACAAAGCACTGCGCGTCGGTCTTGCTTCGGCCTGCCCCGAAGGCTGGGGTTGATCCAAGCAGACGCGTAGGAATAAAGGACGCGAGCGTGGGGTCCCAGGAGCCCGTTTCAACTAGACTGGTGTCAGTATACACATGATAAATCAAATAGACAGGTCCTCCTCATTGATCGCATCAAAACTGCAACGCGGATCCATCACAGAGAAAGAATAGAACACATACACATGTTAACCTCCCAAATCTCGCTCCCGACAGGGACAGTGTTCCCGGGCACGATGTCTGCAAGCTGCTGGGGATCGTTGGGATTGTCAATGAGCGCCGGGGGGATCGCATTCCAGAGGATGATGGGAAAGGGTTGGGTGTGTGCGTTGAAGCTTGGACTATCATCATTTGAGCAAGAAAACATTGAAGAAATATTACCCCAGACTCACAGATTCTGTAGTCCACTGAACGTAATCCCATCGCCATGCAACCCGGGGTTTAGAATCGTCTCTGCCGTCGTGCCATTCACGAAGTGCCTTGCAATCATTCGCGTCCACGCGTCTGCCATTGTTACCGGCAAGCCCGCGGCAACCTTTGGTGCGAGCTCACTGAGCACTGCCTGGAAGTATGCATTGTTCTGCGCATCGTCTGCTCCTGGGGTGATAATGTCGAGGTCGCTAAGGAACCCACCAAAGTGGGTGTTTGGCGCAGGCGCGTTGGGAGGAAATACGAGCTCAGGAATGGTGGGGAGGCTGGCTTGCACCAGTGCTGTGGTGAACCAACCTCCGCCTGAGAGCCCAGCTAAGTATGTAGCTGCTTGAAGCAATCCATTAGATCCCGTAGGGTGTGTTGTATTCCGGCCATCAATTGCAGTAAGCACGCCTGCGGCAAAGTAGGCTGCCCTCAAGCCTCCACCAGAAAGCGCAATTCCAAGCTTAGGCAGATCAGCAGGGTGGGTGGGAATGAAGGGTTGTTTAGGTTGTTTGGGGTCGAGGATTTCGGATACATACGAGGGAAGTTTGGTACCAGGGGGCAGCACGGCACGGACAGAGGCAAGGTACGTTCTCCATGCGTCTGGGAGGACGCTCTGCATGCGCCCGGAGATGTAAGAGCGTTCTTCAGCAGAGAGAACGTGTGCTGCAGCAGGGCCAGCCGACCGAACAAGATTCTGGGGACATGCGATCTTGGAAGGACCAGTCTGGGCAAAAGCGACAGGGAAAAGGCAGAGGAGAGAGAGGAACAGGAGCGTTGTACAACGGGTAATTTGTGACCGAGCCATGGCAATGAGCAAAAAGAAAGGCAGGTAAAGGATGCTAGCTATATCTTACCAATAGATGTGTTCTTGACAACCTTGCGAATTGCACAACACACGATTCGGACGAGTCCATCTCATCCGAACAGCGCTAGGCTTCAAGCTTCACGCGTCACGTCGTGCGGTATAATTAGCTCCCAGAAAGCTCTCCTAGATGTTTGTCTGACGCCCATCAAAGGACGCAACGGAAGGAATAGAGGTAAAAGGAACAAGCGGGAAGGGGATAGGACTACCAACAAAGAGCCTCTCGGAGGCGCCACATCGAACAACCAAGGGAAAGGTTGGATCCAGTGGAGGGACGTGAGGGCCCTCTAGGAAGCTGATGTGGGCCGAGGAAGGGAGCAACCGACTCAGGGAGTCGAGTAGGTAGAGTAGACAGTATTAGGCCAAAGGAGGAGCCCTCCCCTCTGAGGCATTAACACAAAAAAAAAAAAAGATGTTTGTCCGGATTCTCGCGGATTTGACCCCGGCGCAGGGAAGAAAAATTTCCTTATTTTTTCAAAAATTTTCCCAGTTCAATACGCATCAGTTATTATGGGGGAAAAGGTTTGAAGGTACATACAAGACTTTCTCAGTATCAGTGGTACCGGTAATGATTCATGAAGGACTTGTAACTGGGGCACCAATACCGTTGACTATTTGTGTTAATTTCCGACCTTTCAATTCGTACTAGTACATAGTAATTATAATGTACAATAGAGGTTCACTGGATGTTGAGCGGAAGCCAGACTAATTTTTGCTTCCCATGCTAAGCCAGTTTCCTAGACCAAGTCCCTTGTATATTTTGTCAAGGCCCTAGCGATCTGTCAATGATTTATTGGAAAAGAAAGATAGTATAATCTTACAGTGGCAGCGACAATTCCTCGCAATAAACCGTCGAGGCCAAGACCCTTGAGAAGATTTCCAACGAGGTTAAGGACACCGGCCAAAAGAAGACCAACGCCTCCAACAATCTGAGTCAATGGCTCTGTATAACATCCTACAAGTTATTTGCGTTTAAATGGACTAGAATCATGAATGCTTACGGCCCAAGGCATCTAGCAAAGGTCCAAGGTCTCTCTTTGCTTTGGGGAAGTTGTTGAGTTTGTCTCGAGCCCATTCGATCGTTCCTCCGACTTCTTCAACCATCTTAAAGCCATGTAAGCTATCAAAAATTGGATGAACGAGAGACTACGAAACATACCACTTTGAGAGCTTCAGCAAGGCGTTGTTCCTCTGGCGTAGCTTTGTGGTCTTGCATGTTGCGTTTGGCATTGTTAGAGAGACGGTTGTCGGGGTCTGCACCTCTGACGGCGCCGTTGGTCTCGTTTAAGATCTTCTCCGCTTGCTCAAGGAGTGGGCGAACCTGCTTGACCAGCGCCTGCTCGTCGCGGTCGTCTTCCTTTTGCGATTCAAAGTTTTCAATGTTCTATACAAATGGCATTAGTTATGCCAAGGTCCAATGAAACTAATTGTTTGTTACCTTTCGAATCATGCGGCACAACGGTGTGACTCGAGAGTTGGCATCCTCGATGAGCGAAGAAAGGCGCAAAGCAAGCTCCTTGTCGGTTTGAGATTGCTTCTGCGATTGATCGCCGTGAGTCTCTCCGTGCACAGACTGGTTCGGAGTGTTGATTCCCAAGTTTTCTGCGATTTCGGACATGCTGTATGATATTCTGCCCTTATCCCACCCTCTTTCAACCCTTTATATGTAGTCAGTACATTTAACATGACATCACACCGTGGCGCACCCGTTCATTATTGGAATCCGTTTGCATGCGCTTGAGGCGCGCCTGTGGGCGGAATCATGAGCCATTCAGTTCGCGCAGGCCCTTGACACTGCGAGTCTGGACACTGATCGTCAAGGATGTACGGCATGACGATATATCTGTCATGAATGGAGTATCTCCCCAAACTCTTCATCACATCATCGCCTCAATATTTTCAGTTACCCCACGTCCATCTGCTTAAAATTTCGAGACAATGAATGTCCTACTTCAGCGCGTCATTGTTCTCGGTTTGACCATGGTTATTCTAGAAGAATTTCGTGAGGGTATCATGCACTGCATCACTGCCAAGTCACCTGTCAGATTCCAGACACGCACAGACCAGTTTCCCAGGAGACATTGCAAATCGAATTGTAAATTTCCTCTGCATACACTCGTGTCTGAAATGGATATGTAGAACTTGACCACACAGAAGGTAACAGAAGCTGTTCAGCGAACAAGACGGTGAGCAACAAATTGATTTACTAAGGCTCCACCATGACTTAAAACGGCTATGTATGGTACAATGCAAGTCAGTGCAACACCATTAGGCAGTGGTGTTTGTGTTGTAGAGAGGCTCATCAAGTGTCACAGGGACTACGTTAAGCAGGCGTGAGTCCTAATTAATATTCATGATACAAAATTCGTGAGACGATAGGAGTATCTGGCGATAGTGAGAAAGTAGTACACTAAATAATGTGGAAAGTCCTCTGCGTCATACAACCCTACTATATCTACCGTCCAATGTCCTTGGTGAAAACCTTCCCTAGAGTCGTGGTCGTCTTCTCGACAATGACTACTTTATTTCCCAACGAGTCCAACACCGTAATCGCTTGATAATCCTTTCCCTTTCTCGGCTCTTTGTCCAAAATTGTGGTGCCCATCGTTTTGATCTTTTCGTAGACCTGCCTCCAGCAATCGGTCTCGACTTGAAGAAATACACCGTCCCCAGCTTGGTTTCCCACGGCTCGTTTATCCCTCTCTGTTTTCGCCTCTTTGAACCTCAGAGAGGCCTGTGGGGTAAACTCGACGAGATTGGGTGGTGTAGCGACGACGAAGCGCTCTCCATTGATCTCCTCGTCGCATTTGATATTGAAATCGAGAGTGCCGACGTAGAATCGTGCTGCGTCCGAAATTTTATGGCACATGACGGTGATAAGAGAGAGTGAATCAGAGCGAATCAATGGGTCAGAGACGGACATGGCTATGTGTGCGGTTGGTGCAGTGCTTCTGACTTCGAAGATTGAAGAATAATCTGTTTGACTGGAACGCCTTTCTACTTGAAGCTATATATCCAATGACATCAGACGCCCAGAATTGACCGTCGAAAACGCAAGATAGTATATGACTTCATAGCTCCAGTTTGTGAGGTATAGGACCATGTGGTATGTTAACCAGTCTGCTGGAGTACTGAATATAGACGCCGGTTCCACTACGTATCAAGGACTCAGGAACAGACAAAAGATGACATCACTCTGCCTGCTCCTCGCGAATTAATCATTCTCTCCTTAGAATTCCTCAGAAATAGTGTACATAAGTCATGTAATTTTCAATCTCTTCCCTACTTCTCCATATTAAGACTTCGTCAAGAAACTTGAGCCACAATGTCCGACGAATCTCGCTCTCGATCCGTCTCTCCAGAACCTGCAATGCAGGCTGATTCTCTGCCATCGACACCATCTCAACCTCCTTCTCGGCGTCGGCGTCAGAACCGCCCTCAGCAGCTTCCACCACAACAGCAACAGCCACCACAGCAACAAGGTCTTATTCCCAGCGGTGGTCACCCTCTCGAAGGAGCTGCTGGCCCGGCAGGTCAGCTCCTTGGAAATACACTTGGGCAGGTGATGGGAGGTGGCCAGCCTCAGCCAGGAGGAGGTCAAAAGGATACATTAAAGCTCAGGCTCGATTTAAATCTCGATGTCGATGTTCAAATAAAGGCAAGGATTCATGGAGACGTCACCCTTTCTCTATTGTGAGTCAAATTTTGTTTCTAGACCGAACGTAGCCCAGATGTCACTGATATTATTTCTCTGTACACATTAGCGGGTAGAGAGTTCATGTTACGAGCAATACTATTGGCATCGCATGTAACCATTGACGACTTTACGCATGAGCCGATGGACTTACTTACTATTCGTTATTGGACATTTGTAGCCTGTAACACATAATTCGAATTAATTTCCCTATGGGTTACTCCAAGCATTATTTAATGAGGCATTGTGTACACAATCCGTGCTCTGTCCTCGCCCACGTACATGACATCTTACTCATACGTCGAGCCGTTGTTTTCAGAGAAGGAGATGACGCCATATCTTACCACAAGTGATATCATACTGTATCTACTCCGGGTAGTACATCCCATTTTTAACATGGTGAAAGCATAGTACTGTAGTTCAGATTTATCAAAGGAATCGACTTCGCTTTGACACGCCTCAAAGCTCAGCGCTCATGGGGTATGGCACACACACTTAATTTGAAGTCATCGTTAGGTACGAAAATGTCCATAATTATTATGAGTCGTTTCCAAATGGTATTTCAAATCTCGAAACAAGTAAAATACGGTAATAATGTTCGTTCCAGGTCATGAAGTATCTTGAAGGTGATTATGAGTCTCTAAGTTAACTGAAATGGCTTCTTCCAGTGACGTGTTCTGCCGCTCCAATGGCCGCTTTCTAGTTACTAAGTCGGTTGTACATTTCAGTCACTGCCTCGGGTTTGCAGTTTGATAACTAGCATTCGAAGAACAAGAGAAAAAAAACTCACAGAAGAGACAAAGTTACGTCGCCATGAATTCTGGCCTTGATTTGAACGTCGACATCGAGATTCAAATCCAGTCGCAACTTGAGGGTATCCTTGCCGCCGCTTCCGGATTGCTGGCCGCCGCCCGTAACCTGGCCGAGAGTATTTCCGAGGAGCTGGCCTGCTTGACCGGCGGGCTGTGCAAGCTGATTGGCTCCTCCTCCCTGCTGCTGGGGCTGCTGGTACTGTTGAACCTGCTGCTGCGACTGTGGCTGTGGCTGAGCGCGGCGGCGACTTGGGCGGCTTGGAGCTTGTTGCTGCTGAGGTTGTGGTGATTGGGGTGCGTTGTCGTCGTTCTCCCACTGTTCCATGGGGTTTGGGGAGGCGGATCGAGAGCGTGATTCGTCAGACATAGCAGTCGTCGTGGATGTGGTAGAAATTAAGCGGGGCTAATGGTATAGTGAAATTTGAAGAAAGGCAGCTAGGAGCGCAGCTATTCAGGTATTTGTATCACATTCCAACGACAAACGAAGATGTCATAATCTCCACGATTACGCTACAAGCCAAATTCTGTGGGTCATTGGTGGCTCGTGGAGATTCTTCCCCAATGATCCAAGTCCAGGCATTCAAAATAACCGAGAAAAAATAAGCGCCTGACGAAAGCCCACGTGCCAGGAACACAAACTTCTAGATTGTTCCTGGCCAATCAATGCCATTATAATGCGGAATAAATGAATTTATAATTCCTTTCCGTCGTCGATCAGCCTTTTAATTGATTGTAATTAGTGTCGAGTAGATTGAACCCCAACTCTCGAAGGTCAAAGCTCGACTGCTCAAATTATTTTTAAGTTATTCAATGTCAAGCGTCTCTTTTTGCATTGACCAACCTCCAAACCAACTGAATAACTTGTCGTCATGATTGACTCGCACAATGTAACTCCACAAGTCGCCTCGTGTCAACTCAGCCTTGCAAGTTGCAGGACCTCGTGGTGCATTTGTTGTTTTTCTTATTTTCTCGCACGGTCAAGCTGACCCGAGCAAATTTCTAAAATAAACCGTACCTTGATATCTATGGATATGATATCACAATGACATCAAGTACCATCATACTGCATAATTTGCATTTCGTTTGCTGGATACTGTTGGAACCTATTCTCTCGATTTGACGTTGCTTAATTCACTATCACAAAACCATGGAGGTCATTGGTATTGTCGGTGTAGCTGCTGCTTCTGTGTCCATCCCTTTGGCTGCAGTAGCCGCTTCTACAGCAGTAGTTGGCATTTCACAAGGAGTCAACAGCTCACAGCAAGGTGGGGGTGGCGGAAAGGCGGCCGAACCAGATAAATCCGATCCCAGGCTCGCCAAGTTCAATCTGGTGGCAGAATGTTCAATGCCCGTCTCATCCCCAGGACTATCTCCTGCAAAGCTGGTTCACGGTAAGATCGTTGTCCTGCGAAAAGGGAAAGTGAGTGTTCCCGCCTGAGATGGTATTTTTAAGTTACTTACCACTTCTTGGAATGAAGTTATATCTCGACGTAGCTGATCCTGAATATCGAATATTCAGTGATGGTCATCCTTTCTCCGGGTTCTACCTTGAGTACCCAGTTGGGAACAAACCTCTATCACTTGTCAGCACAATCTCCCGTGATCCACCGGAACTGAACTGGATATATGCCGACGACGATACTTTGGAACTGAAATACGGAAATAAGACAGCCAGCATGAATCACATTCACGGTCCTTGGGATTGGACGGCAGATCAGAGTGCCATGGTACTGGAGGGATGGGAAGGTTTCGTGGCATTAGAGGAGTCTCCTGGAGTCTGGAGCCTCTACTTCGACCAGGATGACGATTTGTTGGAGTCGAGTGGTATTGCAAATGGCCGGAGGGTTGTCGAATGCAGTTTGAGGAGACGTCTAGAGCCTCCAAAAAAGAGCTGATTGGCTTGTCATCAGTGGGTCGAGAACTTCTTGTAGTCTCGCTTTGTAGTTCGAAATAATTGGGCATGATATTAAATTGCTTATTCTTATGGAAGTAAGAGTTTGGATTTCCGATTATTAGATTCTAGAATGTTTTAAATCATCTTGTATCTCTGAAATGCACGCTGACACATAGAATATAGATGGTTTTCGGGATAGAACCTCCCGGTGACTCGATATCATTGACTACAAATTTGATAGGTCAGCAACTACTAAGCCTGCTTTTTAACTTCTGCATGAACGGGATAATTCAATCCGACAAGGCAAGGATCATCAATGGTGTTCACGGCGGGGGCTCTGGGGATGCTCCTAAGCTCATGCTTACGAAAATTCCAGTAGGTTCAAGTTGAGTCAACAGTATCAAAAGGGGACAGAACTTACATAAAGACGCAAGGTTCTCTCTCACAGGAGACAATTGTACTTTCAGAATCACTCACCGACTGAACCCGACTCCGTAAACCTGATTTGAAGACTGTTTGAAGAGACGTGGGACTCGGAGATTGAATGTAATAGGTTCAATGCCGCAGCGCTGTTAACGATAGTAGACTTTAATTGACTACTGCATAGAACCAAGCCACGTCCTCGTCGTAGCTCTAAGGTCAGGCTTGAGGGAGAAAATTCGAGTGAGGCCAAAAGGCACAGCCCTCCGCGTTACGTGAGTCGTCCGCGTCAGCGTTCAACGGTTTTTCTTTATTATCATCATCTCTGCGGCCTAACGGTCTTTTCAGTTCCACAAAACCATGCACTACCAATTATGGTGGTTTCCACGTATTGAACTTGAACATTTACCTGCAACCTCGGAATTGCACGATCTTTCTGATCCTAATCAGCCTACGCGTCGAGACAAATTACACCGCAATAATGCTGCTGCGATTGAAGGAACAGAACAACCGAAGCAAAACGAAGCAATGTACCATACAATCTTCTCCATATATTGATTTTCATTTCGACACTTGCGTGGCTAGAAATGATGTGCCGGCCTCCAGAAAGAAAACATGCCTGTGTCTGACGACGCTGCCGGCCAACCCCAATTTCTGAACGATAGGTAAGCCGATTTGCACATTATGAATATGTGATCTGAATTCCTCCCATACAATCTAGGTAAGCAATATTCAAGCGCACCCCATTGTCCCACGTATTTTGTGTCACTGTAACTCGAAGCAACAAGCTGGCGGCTGTGGCCACTCCCGACTGATGAAAAGAATGGTGGAGACAGCAAATTTCTGACTTGAGAATAATGGAACATCACGTCTATCGTTCAGTTTCTAAGGCTTCTTTTGACCTTGTGCGGGAAAAAAACTTATGTTTATCAGAGCCTTTCTCAGTGTGTATTGTGCTCTGTATCAGGCGCTAATACGTAAAAGGAGATATCCACTCAAACGCGCGCGACCATCGGTACCGCCTCAAACCACCGCATGTTCAGATCAAACGGAATGGATTATTGTATCAAATGTGAAGCACACTGGACATCCCGCCAAAGGTCGTTATCCATAGGCTACGGTGCTAATCGGACTGTGCTCGCCGACGAGCTTCGTATGCTGTGCTTGCGGATGGGCTGTCAATTGCGTTCGAAAAGAATGCGCCGGCCAGTCAAACTGAAATCATGTTTTTGGTCGGTGTACTTACAGAAAGTGTGTATTCTGTAGGTTCCACAACTTCCACTTGGTGAAAAAAATGGCAGACAGAAGCCTAGGGCGGCCATGAGCTTAATTGAAATTGGCGTGAGTGATCAGTAACAGGCTATTTTTAATTCTTTAAAATTCTAACATCCCAGTGTTACAGTGATAGAATCATTTCAAGCGACAGCCGATCTGACGTTCGGTGCTTATGAACCTGTCATCTCTCTTCAAACATCTACCTAATTCCTTCAGGATCGATGGAGAGGCATATAAGCCTGAAAACCGTCCAGAGGAATGCAACATTCATCGTTTTCTTTTACTTTTACGTTCTAGAGAAATAGGATGCATCCTACAATTAACGTTTTGGCTACTTTGTCTGCTGCATCCACCGTGGTATTTGCTGCACTAGGCCCCTCCACTGATTTGGTCATAGGAAATAAAGCTATCTCACCCGATGGTTTTACTCGCTCGTATGTCTTCAAACATGTTGCTTTCGATGATTTGAGTCTAACTGTTGGTTGTAGTGCAGTGTTAGCGGGTGGATCTGCAGATACAATACAGTTTCCCGGCCCAGCTATAACAGCTCAGAAAGTGGGTTCGAGTTGTTGTATTCGGATGCTCCTCCTGAAACGCTGCGCATCTAGGGAGAGGCATTCAGCATCAATGTCATTGACCAGCTAACCGACACGTCAATGTTAACGACTACAAGTATTGTAAGCCTATGACGCCACCATTTACTATCGTCCTTATTAAATCCCATTCTGATTGTAGCATTGGCATGGATTTTTCCAAGAAAACACTAGTTGGGCAGACGGCCCCGTGGGGGTGAACCAATGCCCTATATCTCCCGGGCACTCCTTTTTGTACCAATTTTCCGACCCAAATCAAGCGGGAACCTATTGGTATCACTCTCATCATGGTGACTGACTCATTTAGTCTTGAATTGAACACACATTGAGCTTTACCTTTTAGCTGCCCAATACTGCGATGGCCTCCGAGGACCAATGGTCGTATATGACCCACAAGACCCCCATTTGGACAAGTATGTTTTTCTTTATTCTTTACGAAAAAGCGGTACTGATTTGATTCCACGTATGTAGATATGATGTTGACGATGGTGAGCCAAAAGATCTTAATTTTCCCAGTGGGTGTTAATCATGACTTCATTCCCAGAGTCGACAATCATTACGCTCTCTGACTGGTAAAGTATCTGATACCGATTTCCATTATGGGTGGCTGATATGACTTTATTTTTTAGGTATCACACTCCTTCTCCTTCGGCTGGAACCCTCCCGAAATCAGACGCGACATTGATTAATGGGGTTGGAAGATATACCGGCGGACCTGCTGTGCCTCTTACAGTCATCACAGTAGAACAAAATAAGCGCTATCGCTTCCGTTTAGTGTCTATGTCGTGCGATCCAAACTTCACATTCAATATTGATGGCCATAACATGGTAGGTGACCCTCGTCTACCGAATGACAGTGACTAGCTCACAATGTCCATCTTGCAGACTATTATTGAAGTTGACGGTGTCAACGTCAAGCCTCTCGTTGTGGACTCTATTCAAATATTTGCAGGACAGCGCTATTCCTTTGTGTTGAATGCCACTCAAGCACAGGGGGGAAACTATTGGATTCGTGCCAAACCGAATCTCGCAAATAGCATCGGGTTTGATGGAGGGCTCAACTCGGCCATCCTGCGATACTCAGGATCTCCTGAAGTTGAGCCTACCACCGCTCTCTCCCTTAGCAATCCCCTAGTAGAGACTAACCTCCACCCGCTTGACGGCCCTGGCGTGCCAGGGGTTGCTCAACAAGGGGCAGCAGATGTCAACCTAAATCTTGCCATCACATTCAACGGTAAAGCCTTTGCCGTGAATGGTGCGACCTTCCAGCCACCTACTCTCCCCGTTCTGCTTCAAATCCTGAGCAAGCAATTCACGCCTCAGCAACTCCTTCCATCTGGAAGTGTTTACCCACTACCAGCCAACAGCGTCGTTGAGCTCTCCTTACCGGGTGGCGCAGCAGGAAGCCCGCACCCGTTCCATCTTCATGGAGTATGTGAACCCCCATGTTTCATGCATCCACCCGCTTACTTATTGTATCCTGTAGCACAATTTCCATGTCATTCGAAGCGCTGGAAGCACACAGTACAACTACGTTGACCCTGTCATACGTGATGTGGTTAATATTGGGAGCGCAGGCGATAATGTTACCATTCGCTTTGCCACGGACAATGCTGGTCCATGGATTCTACACTGGTAAGCTGGCACCTCTTTATCATGCCTATCAAAATGCTGACTGTCGCAACACTGAAGCCACATCGATTGGCACCTCCAGCTGTAATTGTTTCACCATTATTTTGCCGACAGTGGCAGTAGCTGATCATCTCTTTTTAGCGGTCTTGCTGTTGTTTTTGCCGAGGACATCTCAACTATTGAAAATAGCCAACATCCTCGTATGTTCCTGTCCAATTCAGCGAGAATGACGTCTCACTCTATTTAATCAGCGGCCTATGATGACCTATGTCCAACCTATAATGCTCTACCTCCTCAGACGTTTAATTAAACTGAAGAGTTCGTAAACTTTCGGTCATATATAGAAAAGATGGAATCTGTGTATCACAAAATAAACTAATATTATGGCTCCCATTGTATCTATATTTTTTATGGGTGTTGACTGCACTTTCCTCAGATTAAGAATGTGTTAACAAGGTGTTCCAACTAAATAGGTTAGTAGCCCCTATCTTCAACGCGACCGGGACCATTTGCCGGCAGCCGGTCGAAACAGTATCAGGCCACACAGTTTCTCTTCCCACTACCACTACACAATGACTCAACTAGATTCTCAGTCTTACAAACAGGATACACCCGTATTCGGGCACAATATGCTCCAGTACTACACTCTGGATCCAGATTACATCAATCTGAACAATGGTGAAATCTCACGAGAATTTGTCTGGGCCTAAATTGTGAAAATATTCTCGTTAGGATCATATGGAACGACCCCTCTCCCAGTCCAACGTGCTGTGGTTGAGCTGCAAGCCAAGATTGAGTCAAAACCAGACCTGTTCCATCGAGTTTTGTTTCAACCGATGCTCATAGAGGTGCGAGAGAGGCTGGCAAGTCTTATCGGGGCGAAGACGGACGAGGTTGTGCTCGTCACCAACGCATCAATGGGCCTCAACGTTGTCCTGCGGAACATAGATTGGGAAGAAGGGGACATCATCATCGCATGTAAGTGAGGTACATTGAGTGCATAGAAGCCTGACTGAATTCCTTCTGATTTCAGTCACCACGACGTACAACTCGATATCACGGACTGCCGCCTATCTGAGCGACAAGCCGCCCCACCCGACAATAACAGTGATAGACCTCGCGTTTCCGATGACTCATAACGACATCATTAATAAATTCAAGGCCCACCTGGAAGCACACCCAGCCAAACCAAACAAAAAGCGCGTTGCAATTATTGACAGTATCGTATCCAACCCCGGTGTCTTGCTTCCGTGGCAAGAGTTGGTCAATATTTGTAAAGATTCAGGAGTTTGGAGTGTCGTTGATGCAGCACATTCCATCGGACAAGAAGTCGGACTGAACTTGTCAGAAATCGCTCCAGATTTTTGGATATCTGTACGTGTTTTTATCTTTTCGAAATATGTGAAGAAAATGACGTAGACAGAATTGCCACAAATGGCTCTCTGCAAAGAGATCCTGTGCAGTTCTATACGTTCCCGAGCGGTAAGCACATGAACCTCAAGGAGGTAAAAACTTGACCTTCTTTAGAAACCAGCACATTGTCCGGTCATCGATACCTACTTCGGCATATTACATCTCACCTCAGGATCGTCATGGTCAACCAAACTTTGTCAAGCAATATGAATGTGAGATCGTTAGCCTGACCCGCTGTATATGATCTCATCACATTTGCAGGGAACGGCACGATAGACTACACGGCGTATCTGACTGTGAAGGATGGTTTGTGGTTTACAGAATAAAAATTCATGCGCTCTAACCTTTTCAGCCCTGGAATTTCGAAACTGGATGGGCGGTGAGGAAAAGATCAACGACTATTGCCACAACCTTGCAATCACTGGTGGACGGCGAATGGCAGAAATCATGGAGACAGAGGTTATGGACCCCAGCGGTGAACTTACGCTGAACATGGTGAGCTCTTTTAATGATTCCCACTTTGTGATTCAGAAACCTGGTATAGGTAAATGTCGAGCTTCCGCTTCCAGGCGATGTCAGCGAGGCAGTAGGTACAAAGATGCATGCCAGCTTGCAACATAAAATGCTATTGGAGCAAAACGCGTACTCTGCACACTTTTATCACAATGGAAGGTGGTGGACTAGATGTAGCGCCCAGGTTTGGAACGAGGTATGCGCGAGTATGTTATGGTATTTCACTGATATCTTCGCTTACCATATGTGAATAGTTGGATGATTTTGAAAAGATTGCGCAGAAATGGGTGCAAGCTTGTAAGGAAGTCAAAGAGGAACTTGGTCTGGGAGATGGAAAATGAGCCGTCTTACGATTTATTTAAAATGTATGTATTGGACATCTCAGAACTTTGTGGATATTTCTTGAATATCTCTGATTTCTTGAGTTTGTTACGACGAGTATAGGCTCGTTATTTTCCCGGGCCATGTAGGTAACATCTAGTAACGGGTGGACATTCTTATCGTGTGCCAATACTGGTGGCACCGATTCGAATTAGGACTGGCATCTGTAATCCTACTGTCTGTCCGAACACAAGTCGGGAAGGTGACTGGCTTACAGTCACATAATGTAATTCAACTCTGTAAATATGAAATCACATTCAGGAAATCAAGGACTCGTACCGCGGTGCGCAGCGACACCCTTCAACTCAAGTAAAATATTCTCTTATATTTAGTAGATACAAGGTAATTTTAAGTACCTTTAACAAATGCACAGACCTACTTCTGATTTTCTTCCCGATTTCCTCCAAACCTCAGAATCATTGATTCTGTTTAGGAGCCGCTGTCGGCGCCTGTAGTATACAACGTGGTAAACCATCTAATCTAACCGATCTGATAAACATATAAGATCAACATCATTTCCATTTCGGCGCGGTCACGTTCGGCTATGTTGTCATATTTTGGGTCATCACGTTCGTATGTTATTGAATCCCATTCATGGACGAAGTCCCAACATAATCCACCTTAACCACTACCTTCGATATCGATATGTCTTCAGTGCAGGCTGTATTCAAGATCATACCCACCACTCAGCAATACGACTGGGGAAAGATCGGCAAGGATTCCAAAGTCGCCCAGTTCGCGTCGGCCTCGCAAATTCCAGGCTTTGCTATCGATGAGGGATCGCCATATGCAGAGGTGCGAGTGGTGACACGTCCGTCTTCTATATGTTTATAATGGCTACCATGTACAGTTATGGATGGGTACGCACCCAAAGTCTCCGTCGCATGTACGATCCTCGAATCAAGTTCTGTCCGAGTACTTGGAACAACATTCAGAACTCATCGGCACTCCCATAATCGAAAAGTTCGACGCCGCGAACGGAAATCTTCCATTTCTCTTCAAAGTTCTGTCAATTGCAAAGGCGTTGAGTATCCAGACTCACCCTGACAAAAAGACGGCGGAACAATTGCATGTTCAATTCCCGGATATCTACAAGGGTGAGCTATGCCAGATATTGGCTTGCTTGTCGTGTTCATGTGTGTTCAGATCCCAACCATAAACCCGAGATGGCGCTCGCGATAACGCCATTTCAAGCTCTGTGCGGGTTCCGACCTCTTCCTGAAATAGCAGCGTACTTGAATAGTACACCGGAGTTAAGGTCCATGCTGCCAGCCGCTATTGTCGATGAATTTCTTAAGATATCCAACTCAACAACACCGGAGGGTGGCGCCGAGAAAGCGGCATTGAAGAATGTATTTGCCTCGCTAATGATGGCCGACGAGGAGACAGTCAAGGCCAAGGTCGATACCTTGATGACACGTTACAACTCTGGGGAAACGCACGCTGGGGAGGACCCAGACATCGTGAAGCTTGTGTTGCTGTTGGGGAAACAGTTCCCCGGGGATATTGGGATCTTCTGTGCCTATGTTCTTAACTACGTCGTTCTGAGGCCTGGTGAAGCCATCTTCCTTGGAGCGGGAGAACCCCACGCATACGTATCCGGAGGTATGTAGCCATATTTTCTGCGTTCCGTGTCTTCTTTGACCCTCTTTTAGAATGCATTGAATGCATGGCCAATTCGGATAACGTTATTCGGGCGGGCCTTACTCCTAAGCTGCGCGACGTCCCAAACCTCGTTTCTGGACTCACGTATACTGCCTCTCCGCCAACCAAGCACGTCGTTTATACCAAACCATTCCGAAACGCATCACGCGCGTCCGTATTATACGATCCTCCTATACCCGAATTCTCTGTCGTCAGGGTCAAGATACCAGAAGGCAGCACAAAGGAGTCGGAAGTCCATCCACCTCTTGGAGGGCCTAGTGTTATTATCGTCACGGAAGGACAAGGGCAGGTGAGTTGGAATGATGATGCCGAGTCCCTGGATGTCAGTCTTGGGGATGTATTTTTTGTCGGAGCTGCTACAAAGGTCAAATTCACAATTAAAGGTGACGAAACTTTTGTCATCTACCGTGCGTTTGTGGAGGCTGGATGAGGTGAACACAGACTTTGCGTTGTAAGAGAAGAAGTGTAATAAAATGTAGAGTATATGGACAAAATGATATTTCAGCATGGAATGGTTATCTGGTCAGTTGGAATTCTTCTTTCACGTCTTTGCAAGCTTGGAGCCACAACTTGCCAATTTTCTCAAAATCTTCCGACTGTAAACAAATGTTAATCAATCCAAAACACACGGACCACTGATGAGGCTCACCTCATTCCAGACCTGTGCACTACAACGTATCCACCACCTGCCGTTGTGGTAAAATAGTGCAGCGAATGCCTTCTTTTCGACCAGCATTTTGTGGAGAAGGCTAGCATGCATTTTGACACCAAGTGGTGCAGTTATGTTCCCTGACAAAGGGAGTTCCACATTGACCTGTATTTGTCGCATCGTCAACATTAGCGAGCTGGACTGCGTTGGTTGCATACCATGTTTAAAGTGAGTTCCCCGTCAGGGTCCATCATACTCGTTCCGAATATTTGAGCGAGGATTTTTCCGCCGTTTATTGCGAGATCGTGGCAATACGCGTTTATCTTCTCTTCACCACCCATCCACTTTCGGAAATCAAGAGCTATTGAGACCTGTGAGATTAAATTTAAAAGTTTGCGTTTCCACGTACCATCTGGCACCGTTAAGCATCGTGTCCAATCGATTGTTCCAGTCCCTTGCAATGCCACGTCAGAGCTTTTAGCAGCTGTATCATATAATCACTTACATTCAAATTGTTTGGCGAACCCATAGTGCACGGGCTCGAGAGGGCTCGAATATAAAGCTGAAGTGGGTATTGCCGACCTCACGATGTGCTGGTTTCTTGAGAATAAGAATTGGATTGGTATATTTTACCATTATAGTCATGCAGTGTTCACCTCTCTGGCACATAAAGAACAGCACACGATCGTTTGGCAAAGAGCCACTTGTGGCAATTCTAACATTCTTGTCAGAACGAAAAGACACTGAAGTGAAGTGTAGACGGCAGACCGAAACCCAGAAATCCGGCGCAGACTGTGTGAGGTCGATTCCCACTTCCTGTCCAATGGAATGCGCTGCATCCACGACGCTCCATGCGCGTTCCTCTTTGCATATCTGGACCATTTCTTTCCATGGGAGGAGGACGCCAGGGTTGGATACGATGCTGTCGATGACAACGACGCGTCTTCTGCCTGGCATCGCAGGGTGACTACGAAGGTGGGTCCTGAATTGCTGGATGATTTCCTTGTGTGTAGTGGGGAATGTGAGGTTTATAACGCTTGATGTGGGATGCGGGAGGACATCGCTAATATGCTGAATTGTGCGTGATACAGCATTGTATGTCGTCGAAACTGTAAAAAACAATGAGAAGTAAGTCCTGGTGCCATGTGATAAGGGAACTCGCAGGATATGATCATGTCCCCTTCTTCCCATTCAAAGTTCCTCAAGATGGTGTTGATTCCCATGGAGGCGTTTTCGACGAACACAACCTCGTCGGTTTTGGCACCGATTAGAGATGCGACTCGCGCCCGCGACTCCACGAGCATGGGGAGGTATGAAAATTTGTGAAATAGGTCAGGACACGCTTCGATTTTCTCAGTTAGCTCATCGACGGCCAACTGCACAGGTTTGGGTGTCGTCCCATATGATCCTTAGAAAATCATTCAGCAGTTATCAAATGATAGCACTCTGGCTCACCGTTGTTCAGATTGATATAGTCTGGGTCCAAAGCAAAGTACTTGAGCATTTTGTGACCAAACTCTGGCACATCGTTTGCATAAAATCTGGAGCTCACGGCCATTGTCGCCAAGAGAGGAGAAATGTGGAGAATGCAGCTTGCATGGTATCAATATATAAATTCTAAGGTTAGTCCGAGTACCGGGCAGTACCATGCTTACAATAGGGGCTAGACGATGCATCCGACTTTTTCCAGGACTGAATCGCAGGATGTCGGGCAAGTCTTTAAATTGTGATAGGAGGACCTATTGAATATTAAAAAAATATGGTCATGGCTGGCCACTATGGCTGCCCAAGTGGGGAAATATTCCCAGTAAATATAATTTCCTTATTTTTGAAAAGTGCGTCAAGAATAAAAAAAAATTTGTGCGCGGAAACATTTGTTTGGTGCGCAGATTGCTTTCTGGGCCAGTTTGATGATTCCGTGAACACAATTGGCTGCGCGAAAACATATTTTCAGACATAATTTGCAAGTGCGGGTGCATTATTTCTGCTCCAAAATATATTCAACGTGTAAATTACATGCGCGTAAATATATCTTGTGCGCTGAACAAACTTTTCAATGCGCGGAAAACATTATTCGAAATGACCATTTCTTGACAAAGTGGCCAGCCGCGGTTGCCGTGATTATGTAAAATGATCCAAAATGGCACTTCGGCAGACGTAAATGAGTTCAATCTCCGACTGTTCAATTTCGCTTTGCTTGCACCAGTCACTAATCCTCTTTCACATTTGTCATTGCTAATATTTCACTTTCTACATCGCAGCTGTGCTCAATATCTTAGTACCCATTAATTATTGTTGAATAAACGTCTTTATTTGTTTTTTAATCGTATTTAACCATGCCTGACTCTACAGATGCGCCAATGCACATACAACACACACAGATGTACTGATTGATGTCTTTCCCACGGTGGTTTTTACATAGTGCCAGAGCTGTCTTAAATGGCGTACAGGCTGTACTATTGATGGAGAGTCCTCAAAGTGACCTGTAGTGTGTATTTAACACATATATACTATTACAGAAGCTGTTAAACTTCTCTATAAAGTGGTAATGAATAAAGAATAGCTATTTATTTTGTAGAGAACGGTCGGAGCTTGAACTAATTTGCGTTTGCCGAGGTGCCATTTTTGATCATTTTTCATAATCTCGGCATAACGGCTGGTCACTTTAGGCTAGAAATAGTGCAATTGAACATTGTTTTCCGCGCATCGAAAGATTTCTTTGCGGCACAAAATGTATCTACGCGCACAGTGTTTATGCATTAAATGTAATCGAAGGCAGTAGAAATTTACGTGCGCTAGCAAAATATGTCCAAAATATGTTTCCGCGCAGTCAAATATATTTATGGCTCACCTAGAAAACAATTTGCGCACTCAAAAAGTATTTCCACCCTCCAACATATTTGTTACAGATTCACGCAATAAGAAAAATACCTAAAGAAGTTTATGGGGAATATTTCCCCACTTGGGCAGCCATAGGCCACAGTGAATATGTCAAGTATTGTCTGAATCAAAACCTAGTCGTTTTTGCAATGTACGTACCTTAATCTTTGGTGCGCTGCCATGTTTATTCTTTCTCCTCGAACGAAGTTCTCAGAACCTCGTAATATAAACTTTTCAACGAAATCCAGGTGAATCAATACTTAAAACCACCGAGATTGTGACGTTCCGGTCTGTTTCCCACACCCCGATAATCATTAATTTCTGTTCTGTGGACTTCACCTTCATTCCGTCCACCCGATACACACACTCCTTTACCTCATTTTCTGCATTCTATGTTCCTATTCCTTCATTCTATTCCCCTTGAAACTGACTTGTACTCCACCTTCATGTGTTTCCCAATTAACCCTCTTTGTCTACTTCTTTTGGACACCTTGTCTTTTACAGTATAAAAGCAGCTATGTAGTAGCTAGAAAACCAGCATCGAATACAGAGTATTTTAACCTGTCATTCGACCTCTAAGCTTCCTTTCGAAACCTTTTCCGTGTGCCGCTACGGAACTGCTGTTACTCTCCGAGTCACAGTAGTCACTAGCGTCACAGAGATCGATCTGGCCCGAGCGCAGTTTCTGGCTATTGAGTGTATGCGCATTTTCGGAGTAAAGAATCTGAACAATTGTATATAGCTGACCCTCAAGTTGTAAGATTGAATAAATTTACGGAGTTGTCTGCCCTTTCTAAGTCATTTATATCTCCTGGAAATGGTCACCAGTGACAAACCACACACCTACCAGTAAGAGCAGAACGGAGGCCAGCGGAGGCCAAGGAAGTCTTCAAAGTATCTCACGCTATGAAAATTCTGAGGTTTGCGCCTTTAAACCTAAAGACACAACTGCACAGCGGAACTTGCACGTTTTTCAACTGTTTTCCATCTCCTAGGGCATTCAAAACATGAATGCTGGTCAGAAAATCACCGCAGACAAGAAGATGATATCATGGTTAGACTAGTACCACAGTCAAGTTGGTCGTCCATGAAAAAATCACGTCGATCTTTGGGCCTTCTCAACCTTATCATCTTATCGATCTACTTTGGGTGTGTAAGGACAACTTGACCACGGTGAGTGTGGGACCGGTCTTCCAGTGCTTGCCCGACGTGATTCAGGGGTGGAAACTATATGAACACCAGGTGTCAGATGCAATGGTTGTTCGACATATGGAAATGTCTGTGTTGCAGTCAACGCCAAAAAATATACTAGTAGCTTCGCTAATGCCACATCCCTTTGACTTCTAGGTTTTGTATAATAGGTTATTTATGTAACATCCAGACGAGAGAACGATGCGGACGCACCCTGGAATTGGCTGACGAATAATCGGCATCTGTAGATTGTCGATTAATGACCGAGGATGAGTACGGCGTGGGCGGCTATTTTTTCAGTTCAGCTCAGTAACAATACAGAGAACGCGCCATGATACGATATCGGACCCGACCCTGTTTATCAGCGCCTTCGCTGATGTCCAGAAAATAATGATAGGAGATGTACAAGTGAGTACTTGTACTTTTGTCTCATCGATTGTCTAGACTGTAGACTGAAGATGCTTTACTACGCTTGTGAGAGGAAGAAGCAGGAACTAGTTTCTCCGCCCGCGCTGTCTCTCACGTAACCCGTATGCCATGGCATTTGACAGCGAAATATGACGCGGAATTCTCGACATCAACCCCCTTTCCCGGTGAAGAATTGTACCTTCAAGTTTGCGTTGGCATATAGAGAGCAATATAATGCGTATTCCTTTTTGCTTTCGACAAACGCCGGCATTACAACAATTGTAGTACAGGCCGGTCAAAATGCCAATGGACTATGCCCTGAATATGAGGGTGACGGCCACCTATCAAAATTCATTAAACTAGTACTTCGAATAAACTTCGATATCGGCTCATCAACTCGCGGATCCTTCAGGGTCACTCCACTGGCAACAGTGGCGGCGACCATGCGCGAATAGAGGTCACGCACGCATGCAAGTGACCACGCCTTGCAGGGTTCCAAATTCTCGAAGATCAGTTTTCCCAGAGGGATTAGAATTTTTGCTCGAGGGAGTTGCCGTCCAGCTCCGTTTTTCTCTAAGCTTTTCTGGAGTACTTCAGTTTGGATATAACACCTGCGCGTGAGGGGACAGGCGACACCTACCTTTCAGTGCGCGTTGCACCAAACAATACCCTTTTTATTGACCATCTTTATGCAGACTTTCCTTAACTTTCTTACACTTCGTTCTTTCTCTCCCGGGATGTCTGAATATCCCACCCTCGATAGCACGTACGTGATGGCTTTGTACTCCCACAGCACACTAAACATGATATTTCCAATACTATAGCCTCGGCGCGGCCTTTGTAGGCTTAATCTTAGCCTCCCTGTAAGTCGTTTTTATTCTTCTAGTTAGTTGCACAGAGATCTTGTTTAATCCATTTATTAGTCTTCACGGAGGTATGGTCTGTCCCAGCCAGCCACACGAATCAATTTCTCATCGTATCATCGGCATTAGTTTCCATCGTACAGACGTGGTATTACTACGGGCACTGCGAAAAAGACTCGTGGCGACTCAAGCTATTGGTATGATTTGAATCAGTCAATAGGTCAGATCACTGTACTCACAGATTATTCACAAGGTCGCCACTGTCATTTTATTCGACACTGTTCACGAAATCCTCATTGCCCATACAGGTGAATCGAATGAATTCAATCAAACTATGCGACTCACAACCATCAGTCTACTCGTACACTATCTCTAATTGGGGAAAACAAGACGAACTCGACAAGATAGTTTGGTAAATATCTAGTCGAGGACGGGTATTGTGTGTGCTGATCTCTACTTTTACGACTTTAGGAGCCTCCTAGTGAGCATGTGCACGGTGTATTCTGACTCTTTATTGATTCCGGACCGCGCTACAGGTCGAAGTAGTGTTCAATGTAAGTCTTTTCTCCTCTTTCCCAACCTTTCTTCTCGCTAAGATGACATGATCACAGGGCTTAACAGCGTTCTTTGTTCAAAGGTATTGGTCTTGATTAAACTTCCATTTCCGTTTATCCTCTTACTTGATCCGATGCAGTTTCCTTGCCATACGCGTGTGGCACTGTACGTCTTTGTGTTCCACCGTCAAGTCCTCCGTCGAACGTTTTCATCTAGTGAGTCGTCGAAAAAAAGTCCTGACCGGTGCTGTGGTGCGTATGCTTCCCTTTTTCACTGGTTATACACTTAACGAGCCACGGGAATACAGGTATCTCTTGTTCTCGGAGAGTTTGGTGGGTGCTTTAATGTTTAATACCGGTCACTATAGGAAGCTAACGCCTCATTGGTACTTCTACAGGATGTGTAATTGGTTAGTCTGGCATTTTTGAGAACTGCTCGCCTGCTGACTTGCTTTCCGAAGCTTTCACTGCAATGTCGTGAGTGTCTGACCTGTCCGATCTGGGTTGACAGATATCTTACATACGTTTTAGCTTACACCTCAAAACCTACGAACAGCTCGCGAAACTAAAGGTAAACTCATCCTCCTAACAATGGTTTAGTATGTGACTCGTCTACGGTGTAGTATCTCTCGATCTTGGTCAACGCGCTCGCCGCTGCTGGGGATGTTTTGATTGCGGCGACACTGTGTATACTGTTGCACCAGTCGCGCACTGGCTTTAAACGGTGAGTGCATAAGTACCAAACCCAATCAGCTTCAGCTATCAGTTCAGCTTTCAAAGACGTTGACTTCTGATGAACCTTGTACTTTGTAATCTATCAGGTCAGATACGATGATCAACAAGCTTGTGTGTAACTTCGAACTTGCTTCTCAAACAGCCCCTAATATTTGGACCTTTGCATTTTTTTAGATCCTGTTCTCGGTCAACACGGGTGTGCTTACGAGGTTCGTTCTTATCGTGCTACGTACGCACCAACCTGACTGATGTGATCATCTTCTCCTTCGTTCAGCCTGTGTGCAGTAGCCTCTCTTGTATCAGTACGTATTTCTCAGCTGTCTTCTCAGTCACAGTCAAAGTCATCTACCGACTGATTCCTCTATTTGGCAATCAGATTGTAGTTGCAGGAAACACATTCATTTATATCGCATTTTTCTTCTGTATCGGTCGATGTGGGTGTTTTGCTTCGCTCTCCGATATCGCCGAGATATGCTGCTCACGGACTTACTCGCCATTCATTTCCCAGTATACACCAACTCTCTTCTCGCAACTCTGAACGCGCGCCGAAAGATCCGTGACGCCGGTGAAGTCATCAACAGCACCAGCGAAAATCTTAGTTTCTCCATGCGCAATGTTCCTCTTGCTGCACGGGTACGCTCTCTCCATGAATTTGGAGTTAGTTGAAGTAACAATTTGACCTTTTAGCGCCCTACCAACATATCAATCAAAATTGATACCACGAAAGAATTTGCCACCGACCACGATTCGGATCGAGGCCCGGATACCAGTGACCTCGAGAAAGCAGAGGTGAGGGTTGGCATCCACAAGATAATGCACAAATGGTCTGTAAAGCGCTGACTTTTTGATATCCTCTCTTCAATTTTCTTACATGATAGATGCCCAGTTCATCCGTTATGCAATTTGAGGAGAAGGAGCGTCAAGAAGTGTAATGTCTTTGGCCGTCCTCTTGCTTCTTGGAAGACATCATAAAGCAATTAGGAGCTTTGGTTGGGATTATAGGTGCAGAAGGCAATGCAGACTCATTGACCAACCGGATGTCCCCCCTTTCTGACTGTTCAATCCCATTCCCTTTTTATTCTGTTTTCTTCTTTGACACATATGAGTCTGGAAATGTTTTTCCAGAAATAGGCTTACTTTATTTTCTGTGATGTACATTTTAACCCTCAAAATACGCTGTATATATTTGTCGAAATGTTCATCTCAAATCGTTGTCTTTCAGGATTCCGCGTCGCGTCGCGTCGCCCCTAAGTTTAATTAAGGAGTCCACGTGATTGAGACATATTTCTGACAACGTGATTACGACGCGTCGGTGACGCGATAAGTTCAAGACAGGGGTGTGGAGGAAAGAATAGTTTTTGGATCCACTTCAAGTTTGATGTTGCTTGTAGATGACATTGTTTCTTATATTTATCCATATATGTATTATACAGATGTTTCTCTGAGAGCTATTATCTTTGATTTGTGGTGCTGTCATTGGTAGATCATTCCACCATCAATTGTGATCTGTAAAAAGGAAGAGTAAAAAGGAAGAATAAAACTCTCTGCAAAAATTAGTTTAATTGTAGATGACATACAGCTTGGCCAGTAATAAAACGCCCTTTATCTGATACCAAAAATGACACCAGGCCGGCAACGTCTTGCGGGCTTCCAACATATCCGAGGTCTGTCTTGGTCAGGTTCTGAAGGCGAATTGTATATTCAGAATCAGATAGCTGGTTAATATTGTAATCAAAGACGTACCCTCTCTATTGTGTGGCGGATTGCTTCATCTGGTATCATGGGGATGCCGCTTACTGTGTGTGGGTATGCATGAAAACAGTTTGGTGCGCTTCGAATAGAGTAGATCCACTCACTCATGTCTGTTTCTATAGGCCCCGGTGCATAAGCGTTGACGGTTATGCCATGCTGTGCTAGCTCCTGCGCTAAAATGTGCGCAATATTGCATCAGTGCCGGAAAATTCATCAAATTAAGCTCTCCACAGTTTAACGATATATACCTGTAGTCTGAGTTAAGCTGCGCACGGCAAATTTTGTGGCCGAGTAGGCTCCACAGAATGGTCTACCTGCACCAGTTTAAAGGTTCAAAAATCGCATTACTTCAGGCAAGAAACGAAGGAGGACTTTCCGAGTTTTCCCAGTATTGATGAGGCACCGATGATACGCCCCCCGCGACCTTGCTTGACCATTTGCTGTGCAGCGTACTTGTAGCAGAGAAATACCCCGCGAAGGTTGACAGCAACGACTCTGTCCCAGTTGTCAATATTGCCTAACGTTAGCATTATCATGTACATGTTAGTATTTTAACAACTTGTTATGTTTGTTTTCTTTGTGTTTGGCGTACTTTCGAGTAATGGCTCCAATAAAGCAACCCCTGCGTTAGCGATCATCTACAATTCATGAAAGAAATGGGCTTCCTGTGAGCTGCTACCAATATGATTGCCATTTTGAATCACTTACTACATCGACCCCACCCAAATCCTTCGTGCTGGCCTCCACTAAACCTTTCACGTCATCTTCGACAGAGACATCTCCTGGAAGAACGAGTGTTCGCTGGCCAGTCTGTTCATTGATCTCGGAGCTGAGTCCCTCCAACTGAATTTTGTTGGAGGGCAGGTCGTTGAGTGCGACGTCGTACCCGTCTCGGGCGAGCTGAAGCGCGATGGCGCGGCCTATCCCACGGGATGCGCCTGTGACCACAGCGACGGGTGATACGCTCCCTGCATGACCTGTGGACTCATACGATGCTACCGTTGCGAATTGAGGGACATTGTAGCGGCCTGAGCGATAGAGGCACGGTCTGATGGAGGCGCTAAGCCGGACCAATGAGGGGAAAATTTGGAACATTGAAAGTAATGTGGCAAACTAAGTTTTAGCGGATACTTGTATACAGGTATAATACTCGTGATTATATATGCAGACAGACGCGAGGGTTCCATACCATCGAATCCACGCCGCAAGCTTCCCAGTGACCGGAACTGATCGACATCTCTAAGTCGGCTCAGCAGAATTGAGCATTTAGAGATCTTTAATCAACCTTTAACTGAATTCGTATCAGTTAATTAAGGATGTAAAACGGAAGCCTGACTTTATTTTATTGGAACAACCAACGCTGAAGACTTTGAGCCTGCAACTCATTTACCACTACCCACGGGGAAGGTCCCTTGTTCACTGTAAATAAGGTTTATTATTCTCCTCCGTTTGTGGGCAACCAAAGTGCATGGTGCATTTTATTGTAATCTGAATCTGATGACATCTGTAAACGATCCAGACTAGCCCAGTGTACAAATAATTTTTCCATGGAATGTCAAGCGGGGATCAGTGTACCCATAGAGCTGTGAGAAGCACCATTAACTACAAATATTTCCCTATTGTTCTAGAGGCAATCAGGCTGGTTTTATTATGTTTTCGGAAGTGATTGAAATCTCATTTGTGTTTCTCGGGCTATCGAATACATCGTGCTGATACAAGGGACACCGTAATGAATCATTGATTGAGCCACGAGCGTGTACTGCTAGGTAATCAGGACGATCGAAAACGTAAGTCTGACGCGTCCTCACTACCTGGCGCGTCCTAAAGCGGGGCGGGTCTCGAAGGAGCTTCCCATGCATAAAACGATGGTCGTGTGCGCTTTCGCTGTGCTCATTGCCTGTAAATCTATCGGTCCGTATGATAATAAATATAATTCGTTGGAACTAGCTACATACAAATCCGTCTCTTCAGCTTGGATTCAAATGAATTAGTTTTACGTGGCAGAATCAGTGATATATCATTCCGCCATCAATCGTAATCTGTGAATGGAAATGTGAATAGCAGTGATGAGACTCGAGGTATGAAAATGTGAGTAATGAAATGACGTACGGCTTGACCTGTGATAAAGCGTCCCTTTTCTGAAGCCAAAAATGATACTAGACCAGCGATGTCTTCTGGAGTTCCCAGGTATCCGAGATCCGTTTTCGTCATGCGCTGAAGAGAGATAGAGGTAGGATTGGAATTTTGACAAGTTGGTCAAAGCATGTCAGACGTACTCTCTCTGCGGCTTCGCGGATGACTTCGTCAGGAATCAAGGAGATTCCTCTGACTGTATGTAGGTTTTCAGCAGTTTGTTGCTTTTCTTGAGGGGTAATAAAAGAGGGAAGTGGCTTACGCATATCAGTTTCCACAGGTCCTGGTGCGTACGCGTTGACGGTGATACCGTATTGCGCCCATTCCTGGGCTACAGTGAGCACAATCACATCGTCAGCGCCGGCTTAAATGGAACAGAATTTATAATCATAATCACCTGCAGTCTGGGTTAAGCTGCGCACGCCAGACTTTGCAGCTGAGTAGGCGCCAAGGAGGGGAATGCCTGCAACGCTATAGCACTTGAATATCTTTCCACCAAATGGAAGTGAGAAAATGAAACGACTTGCCGACTTTGCCAAGGACTGATGATGCGCCAATGATACGACCCCCACGCCCTTGCTCGATCATCTGCTGCGCGGCATATTTGTAGCAGAGATACACCCCGCGAAGGTTGACGGCAATGACTCTATCCCAATCTTCAATTTTATCTGTGAGATGATTGTAAATTTATGATCAACAATCTGTGAATGTGGGATGTTGAGCTGGCTGTTGTCTGACGTACTTTGAAGTAGTGGTTCCATCACAGCAATTCCTGCGTTAGCTACCATCTACGTGGTATCAAATATATCATTATCATTGCTTTTCCAGGCCACTCACAACATCAAGTCTTCCAAAAGTCTTCGTGCTCGCATCCACCAAACTCCTCACATCACCTTCAACAGACACATCTCCAGGAATTACCAGAGCCCGGCGGCCTACCTGCTCAATTATCTCGGAGCTGAGGCCCTCCAGCTGCATTTGGTTGGAGGGGAGGTCGTTGAGTGCAACGTCGTACCCGTCTCGGGCGAGCTGCAGCGCAATAGCACGGCCTATCCCGCGGGATGCACCGGTGATTACAGCAACGGGTACAATACCGTTAGCATGGGTAGATTCTGCCGACGATGCTGCAGATGAATGGCGGACGATGGGGCGGTTAGTGCTAAGGAGAAGTGGTCGAATCGACGAGCGGGTCTGGATTAATGTGGGGTAGGCCAATCGAAACATCGAAAGTCAGAGTGGCGGGCAGAGTTTCGATGTGGTTTATAGACCTTATGAAGCTGTACGATTTAGTATATATACTGATCAAAAGGATCCATGTCGTACAGCTAGACCGCATGTCTGGGAAAAGAACGCCAATTAGTTTGAAGATGTCCTGAGCCTGGACCCGTGACATGCGAAGATGGGAAAACAGACTATCTTGATATCTTTTGGCCATTGAAATAGGTTTCCTATAATACATTTAATTAGACATTGATAATTGGATGTGGATTGTGCGGTGCCTTTGCACCCGAATGCTCAAAGTCGCCATAGTTAGCGTATTTATAGATCAGTGCTTACAGTTGTTCAGTTTGCGGAGACTCGTTCATCGTAAAGTCTATAGCATTTGGGCACAAAATCTTTCGAGCGTGGTAGATTCGAGTCCACTTATGTCTAAAACAATGGGATCATTGCATGCATTTGCACTCATACAGTCTTCAGTTTGTCCGATATCTAGAGGCTCAACAGCGTTAGAACAATGAATGTAAACCTGTTTAAAATGTGCTGATACTCATTACAGAGAGCCAGAAATACGACTCACTAATGTAAATGAACAAGTACATTGGGATATTGAATAACGGGGTCGACTTGTCACCTTCTTCACTGACTCCAGAGATAATGCCGATCGAGAGACGAATGACTGGACGTCAAAGTCTGATTATTGAAGAATAATTGTCTTCTCTACAATTATGGGCGTAATAAGTTGTTGCCGAGTGGGACTATCTTGTTAAGACGATTGAACAAAGGAGTTTAAAGCAAAGCAACAAACATGTCGCGTCGACTCGGAGCCAAGTTAAAAGACAATTTATTACGTAAACCTTAGATCGGGTCAAAAATGGGGAGAAATTTAGGAGGAATATTCCAAAATGGAACATTCTCGAATGATATATTTTTTTTTTGCGGTTCAAGGTGGATTGGATTGGAAGACTTATCTTTTACCACGGCGCCAATGGTGAACAAGAAATCAAAGAAGCGGCAAGCTGCTGCTGCTGCTGCTACCGCTGATTCAACATCTACCCCCGCTGCCAATATGGCCACCCACAGGTATAGACAGAATTGTGAATTGAGAACGACATGATAGCTGACAGTTGGGTTGCAGCACTGAATCGACGGCGTCAGGCTCGGGTTCGAGCTCACCACACCCCCCACCGACGCCTACGGAGCCTGTTGAGGCTGCTTCTTCCCCAGCCGTAGAGAGTGTACCAGAACCAGAGGACATCGCAGTGCGCGCCGAAAAAGTGAAAGAGAAGGGCAACGTCGCTTTCAAAGCCGGAAAGTATGCAGAGGCCACGGAACTCTACACGAAAGCCATCGGTATGTACCCCAAGATCGCACACAACCCCGGGCGTTGAGAAGGCCCCGATTGATTCCTCAATTTTCACGAACAGAGATGAACCCGCTGGAGCCTGCGTACCTCACGAATAGGGCCGCGTCGTACATGGCGCTCAAGCGCTTCCGGCCGGCTCTCGAGGATTGTCAGGTCGCTGTGTCGTTGCAGGCCGCCTCGCCACAGCCAAAAACTCTCTTGCGACTCGCGCGTTGCCAGCTTGCGCTTGGTTCCTCAACCCCCGCTCTGTCCACCATCCGCTCGATCCTTGCCCTCGAGCCGAAAAATGCCCAGGCACTGCAGCTGAGGGACAAAGTGCAGGTGCTAGAGAACCACGTGAAGACGTTCGAAGCGGCTCGGGAGAAGAAGGAGTGGGCGCTCGCAAGGCTAGCACTGGACAAGTGCTTGCAGGCGATCGAAGGCGAGGGCGGGGATATACCCTCTGAGTGGCGGTACTGGCGGGTCGAGCTTGAGCTGTCGCGCGGGAGCTGGGAGGCGGCGAATATTGCTGCAAAGTACGTGTTTTTCTTCCGTTGTGTAGTAGGTTAGCTTCAAGGTTTGGTTTGTGCTGATGTATGCTATACTAGCGATGCACTGCGGCTAAATCCCAACTCACCCGATGCATTAACATTGCGTGGTCTCGTGCTGTTCCTGTGTGGCCGTCTTCCCCAGGCGCTCTCACACGTGACGTCTGCTCTGCGCCTTGATCCAGGACACGAGCCAGCACAGAAGCTACGCAAGCGTGTAAAAGATGTCGAGCGTCTAAAGGAGGAAGGAAACGTCGCGTTCAAGTCGGGTAAGTTGGCGGAGGCTCTGGAAAAGTATGGCGAATGTTTGGAGGTGCGTATCCCTATCTATGATTTTATTATCTCTTTCGTGTGCCGAAGCCGCAATTTAACTTTTTTATTTTTTTATAGAGGATCGGAGAAGCGGAAGAGGAAGGGAAGGGCGGACAGATCCGTGCAACATTACTTTCAAACCGCGCAACCACATTACTAAAGGTATCGTATCCAGCTCTATCCATCTAATAATTTCCTACTCATTTTCACTTCTACTTCTACTTTTACTTTTGCTGAATTCAGCTGGAACGCCATGAAGAAGCCTTACATGATACCGACGCCTCCCTACTCCTCTCCCCCAACTCTTACAAAGCGCTACGCACACGCGCGCGTATCAACCTACATCTCGAAAAATTCGACGCTGCGATCGCAGACTTCAACTCTGCTATCCAGCAGGCGCAGACAGAGGGTTCGACGACGGACGCCGAGGTGCGCGGTCTGAAGGCCGAGCTCAAGAAGGCGGAAGCTGCGTTGAAGAGGAGCAAGACGAAGGACTACTACAAGATTTTGGGTGTGAGTCGGGGATGCAGTGAGGCAGAAATTAAGAAGGCGTATCGTAGGGAAAGTTTGATTCATCACCCTGACAAGGTGCGTTTTCTCCGTATTTTTTTTGTGGTCGCATGTGTCTCATTTTCGACATATTTTTCTTCGCTATATTACACTCTAAACTCACCGATGAAATTTGTAATACTACCAGGGTGGGGATGAAGAGAAGTTCAAGCTAGTCGTCGAAGCTAATGCTGTCCTATCCGACCCCAAACGGCGCGAACGATACGATATGGGCGAGGACGAAGACGGCCTGAACGACGGCTCCTCCGGCTTCCACGGTGGCGGCTTCGGTGGCATGAGCCCAGAAGATCTAGAGAGTATATTTGCGTCGTTCGGTGGCGGAGGCGGTGCAAGATTTGGCGGAGGCGGCTTTGGCGGGATGGGCGGAGGCTTTGGGGGCGGAGGCAGGAGAGGGCATTCGCATTCGCATCATGGATTTGGGTTCTAAGGGGACCAGCGGGAAGGGGGATATACCGAGTGGTGCGCTGTGTTAATCAGGCTTTTTTCCCTCCCTTTTTCCCACTTTTTCCCTGCCCTCAGATTCCCTTCCTTTCGCTCTCTGTCCGTTTGTCTTGATTCCTTTTTCTTGCATCTTTATTCTCACGCACATGATCTCAACGACTGGCAGCTGGAAGAAACGCAGCTGTCGCTAGAATTTTTCTGTCTTCCGCCGACTTTCTCCGTGTTTTTACTCGATGCTTCATTTGGAGTGTTGAGAATTGTCTTTTTTTTCTCTTTCGCATGCATTATATATCTCCCAATTTCAATTTTTCAATCAATTTCCATTCCTTGATCACTTTGGTGTTTTGGTTCTTTGCTTTATCTCAGCCAGAAGTTGGATTTATCTATGCTCTCTAGACGCCCCCTGAGGATCTGGACCTATAAGCAAAGGTAGGTGGAAGATAAGATAACTTTATTAAAATCACTGAAGCTTGATTTTTTTATAGCTCGGATGGCCGGAACATAACTTATCTGACCTCTAGATGCCAGTATGACTATTGTTATCTTGCTCGAAGTGCGTACATATTTTACGGCAGCACTGATGGATGGCATGTATGTAGCTGCCTACCCCGAGCGGTGAGGATAATCTCCCGAGTTGCACATATTGCTCACGTTCAGCGTGCTGTGTTCTTGCTCGCGTTAATATCCGCCATATGACTTACACAGCTCGTCGGTGGTTTTCAGTGGACTTCATATTAATATGCTTCCTGGGAACTTACGCCCTCAGAACTTGAAGTCGGTTCGAGAAAATGGCATATAAAAGAATGCTTCTCATCTTCTCTTTCCTCGGTCCAAAGATATACAGATTTTTTTCAAGTCTACTTTGCTTTTTACTGACGAGTTCAGCTAACTGATATCGGCGACGTTTATCATGATGTTCACATCTCATTTGAAATTTTCTGCAGCGCAACTACACGCCCGGCTTGCCTTGGTCAGACATTCGGGGCGGCGGCAACTTCCCAGCTTCAGTGTACCAGCTGCGCATAATACTCCCCGTTCATATATACACAATACGTCGACAAGCCTCAATCGAGTCGCGGTAGTTACGGGCGCCGCCAGAGGTATCGGCAGGGCAATTGCACTGCAGCTCGCACGGGACGGGTACGACGTCGCTTTGAACGACCTTGTTCCATCAAGCTCCAGTTCTCGCGCGAGTTCGTCGTCGTCGTCGTTGGAGGAAGTGCGTGAGATAATCGAAGGCGAGATTGGCAGGAAGACGGCGGTGTTGCGCGGGGATGTGTCGGTTGAGGAGGATGTGAAGGCGTTGGTGGATGGTGCTGTTGAGAAGCTGGGAGGAGTCGATGTGGTGAGTGAATAGCTAATTTCGCATGTCCAAGCGACCGTGTGTTGTTGTGATTATCTCTAATCATCTATGCTAGATGGTGGCCAATGCGGGAATTGCTTCCCCCTCGGCAATGTTGGATAGTACGTCCTGGCCTGATTTTACTTCTTTGTTCCTAACCACGACTAATATGTGGGATATACAAGTATCTGCGAAAGAGTGGGATAGAGTTATGGCTATCAACGGCCGGGGCGTATTTTTATGCTACAAATATGCTGCGATACAGATGATCAAACAGGGACGTGGAGGACGTATTGTTGGCGCCTCATCGGTCGCTGGCAAAACAGGTGATATCACTGTGCATGTCTTGTACCACTCACACCCCCTGGGGGATTGACTGACGGTGGAAATTGGTTCTTCTTTTTCTCTAGGCGTACCCTTCTTCGCACATTATTCTGCAAGTAAATTTGCTGTGAGCTCATTGACACAAACTGCAGGTGTGTTTATGTTCGAATTTTTTTCTAATGAAGACGCTCTGATAACTGGAACTGGACATTGTCTCTGACATTCAGCGCAAGAGTGGGCAAAATACAGTATTAATGTCAATGCATACGCTCCAGGTCCTATTGACACCGACTTGAGTAAGTAAAGGATTTATATATCAAGGGATTGTTTCCTGACATTGGACTTCTTTAGCTAGAGAGGCTGCAACTTTTGCAGAGATAAATCCTGACTATAACAAAGATGTTGTAAGATTTGAAATTTGTCTATGCCTCGGTGCATTATACGTGCTCATTTACTAATAATGTTTCTAGCCTGCCTCCGCCTCTGCCACTGCGGTTGGATTTATAGGAACGCCAGAAGATGTTGCAGGAGTGGTCTCTTACCTCGTTTCGGATCGAGCGCGGTTTATGACTGGACAAGTTGTAAGTGCTAAATCCTTTCAGCGCTTTGTTCTTTCATAAATTTCTGACTATTCTCCACCATTCTCTCAATCAACCGGATTGTATAGCTTACAATTGACGGTGGTGTCATTTTCCGTTGATGTAAAGTCTGAAATGAACACTTATGCATGAGAACCGACGAATCCCGGTGCAAGTGTAGCTATTCTGATGGCAAAGAGAGATGTTGTGGCGTCGGTGGATAGCATCTTCCAGACCTAAAATTAATCCCAAGATTGCTCAGTGCTCACGTTCCTCAAATATCTTTGGCATTCAGCTTCGAGAACATCTGCACAGACACATGAGAACTCCTCGAGATAAGACATATAACATTTCAGAATCCAAGTTACCAAGCTACTTCTCACCCCACCGATTCTTCAACCTAACCAGCTACGGTGCATAGCATGTCCACCTCTCAAATACACTTGATGATAGGCAAACCTATTTCCCGGCTCTCCATTCGAACTGCACGTCAGCTTGGAAAACTCGATGGCAAGTGCCGACCAAATTCGTTCCAAAGTACACATACTGCGGCTGCATATTCTACACTTCGAAATTTGCCAAGCCTTCATCGAGTGGCAGTGGTGACTGGTGCGGGGAAAGGAATAGGGAGGGCAGTCGCACTTCAACTTGCACACGATGGGTACGACATTGCTGTCAATGACATACACTCCATGGCGTCGTCAGTAAACGAGCTATGTAAAACGATCCGAGAGGAGATGGGGAGGAAGGCTGTCGCTCTCACAGGTGATGTATCGTTAGATATAGACGTGAGGCGTGTCGTGGATGGTGCTGTGGATGTACTTGGAAGCGTTGATGTTGTAAGTCGACGATCCAATGGATTCCTCAATTTGGTATCAAGCTTAAAACCTATACCTAGATGGTCGCAAACGCTGGGATAGCTGTTTACAAATCAATACTCGACAGTACGTTCTCCAGCATATTTTTGCTTCCCTCTCATAGATTTCCGAAACGATTTGAATGGCAGCCACCACAAATGATTGGGAAAACGTATTGGGTGTCAACGGTCGCGGAACATTTCTGTGCTACAAATATGCTGCAGAGCAAATGATAAAGCAAAAAAGAGGAGGGAGGATCATCGGCGCGTCCTCTCTGGCGGGAAAGCAAGGTGATCATATTAATTTGTGTCCTTATATGGGCTTCGGTATCACTTAACGTAATATAACCCCTCAGGACTACCCAATTCTTGCTCTTACTCCGCGAGCAAGTTTGCTGTCACCTCTCTGACTCAAACTGGGGCTCGAGAATGGGCAAAGTATGGCATCACAGTCAATGCCTATGCTCCCGGGCCAATCGAAACTGATATGAGTAGGTCACTGGAAATTTTAGTTAGCGACCAAACGGCTAAGTTGGATATTGTTCTTCAATGTAGTGAGAAAGGCATTGAGAGAATTAGTCCCAAATCAAACCGGGGAAATTGTCAGGCATTGAACCAGATGATTTATGCTTATGCGCAATCTGACACATCTTTGATGACAGCCAGGAATCGCAACAGCTCTAGGATTTAATGGAACTCCGGAAGACATCGGAGGATTAGTCTCTTACCTCGCTTCGGATCGAGGACGTTTCATAACAGGCCAAGTTGTGAGTCTCTTCCGTCCACAGTGGTATCGCCTTGACAGCTTATTCAATCGTTTTTATTGACGTGCTTACCTTTTAGATCACCATTGATGGTGGTGTCATTTTCCATTGAATACCCGCAAGCCTGTAGAATGCCGCGCGCCACGAAAATGTAGTGCAATGTGGATACACATAACAGTCCACAGCCGGCTAAATTACATTTAGCCTATCAGAGAAACGCCATGACAAGTAGAGAAATCAGCTGAGTATTAGCAAGTGGCGAGGTTGAACCCATTTCAAGTGGTTCCACAATACAGAGAAAGTCAGAATATTTACCAGCCCTTATAAGGGGAAGTGGGCTATCCTCAACTGAAGTATCTTTTCCCAGGTTCTCAATCACCGAGTCTTTCATATCTTCATCTGCAGTAAAGGACAGAAAACTCCTTTGTAAACTCAAGCTTCCGATATATGGTCGACCTTCCACTTTCTCCCTCCCAAATGGCACACAATAAAGTAGCTGTTGTTACTGGTGCTGCAAAAGGAATAGGCCGGGGAATCAGCCTGCGGCTCGCACGCGATGGGTATGACCTGTCCGTGAATGACCTCGAGTCGAATTTGGCATCACTGGGAGAACTATGCACATTTGTTAAGGAGAAATTTGGTACAAAGGCTGTAGCTATTACAGGCGATATTTCGAAAGAGGACGATGTGAAGAGACTTGTACAAGGCACCGTTGAACTGTTTGGGAGCATGGACGTAGTGAGTTGATAAAGCTATTCATGAAATCTGTATATCGAGACCTGGCGTCTAACAAATAATTGCCAACTCTAGATGATAGCAAACGCAGGAATTTGCCAAGTCAAATCGATTCTGGAGAGTACGTAATGCCGTTATCCATTTTTGAAACTGAACTAAAGCGAAACGTTGTGAACAATAGCCACTACAAAAGATTGGGACGAAGTTCTTGCAGTCAATAGTAGGGGTACATTTTTGTGTTACAAATACGCAGCAGAGCAATTCATAAAACAAGGACACGGTGGGAGAATCATCGGCGCATCTTCCATTGCAGGAAAGCGAGGTAATCTCAACCCAGTTATATATTTGACTTGAGAAGAACTGAATCGATTTTTTTTATTCATGAAATTACAGGGCTTCCGCATTCTTGTGCCTACTCAGCTAGCAAGTTTGCAATCAGCTCCCTAACCCAGATTGCAGCTCGTGAATGGGGAAAACATGGCATTATTGTAAATGCATATGCTCCAGGACCGATCGAGACAGACATGAGTGAGTTCAAAGAGAAGTTTGGAATAAGCATTGACTTCGTAATGAATATTTGACGATTAATCTATTTAGTGAGAGCTGCACTAGATGCAGTGAATCCCAGATCCACGGGCGACAATGTGGGATTTCTCTCCCTTTACTTCCACACGTGTTATCCAAAGGTTAATCAAATTACCCAACAGACCGTCTCTACTACCGTGTTAGGATACAACGGGACGCCAGATGATATTGCGGGGCTAGTATCGTATTTGGTGTCTGATAACGGGCGATTCATAACTGGACAGGTTGTAAGTCACAGACTGCATCGTTCTTATTGTGTTATTGATAGATATGCCACAGATAACCATTGACGGCGGCGTCATTTTCCAGTAACGAGACTACTGGGACAGATACTTTTGTATGAACAGACCTCAGAAATTCGCATTATTCCTTTTTTATCTAAAATAACCCCCTCAAGGCCACATTCTCAGGATAATTCTCTTCCGTACCCGCGTCTAGAGCACTCGACAGACTTCAGATAATCCGCCACCGAAACCCGTCCTCTGATCATTGATGTTACCTTTTTGGAACTGTTCGTTTCCTTTCCGTTTCACTCGTCTTCAGCCCCTCATGAGAGAATTTATGGAATTATTGTATTTGTAAACCTCAGAGACCCTAAAAAAACCATATAAACTTTCAAACTTTCAAAAAACCAACAAGAATGTTTGTGATGGTGTGATGAATTCCTTTTCGGCGGGTTAGGTAGGAGCTTGTATCTTCATTCGGGCCGGCAGTGGCCATTGGTGCGTAGGTGCAACACTTGACAAAGGCAAAAGGTAGCGAATGAAACTTTCCATAATGTAGTTTTCTGTAATACCACTACTACACACGCTAATCACTGTAATACTATTTCCTGTCTCTTTTAGTACTCGGGATGCCATAGTGGCATTGTGTTCATAATAATATCTCCTAGCATAACATATTAATAAACCCCTCGAAGTTGCACTGAATTGACTCATTGGACTTTTACTAACGCCATGTACATCTGGAAAATCATATCTCCTTAAAAAAGGTATTACAAGGAGACGACTAACTTTTGATTCAAAGGCAAGGGTGTCGGCAAGACACGGCAGGCCAGGAAAGCTGAGTCGGATCTTAATTGGCTCGGATTCTACCGGGAAGATAACGTTAAGATTAAAAACCTTGAATCTTTGATCAAAGAGCGCTTGATTGCAATTCCGGTCGGGGTCTGGGCTTCCTTCTACTGATAACTTGATGACTTCGTTTTTGCCAAATTAACTTGATCGACTGACAGTGCGAAGGTGGAACGGCGCTTTGTACTTTTTCTGGGATCGTCCACGGCATAAATTTATATTGATCCTGATGACTTGGTTCCCCATTCGTAAACATTAGCTAGATAGCCTGAGATGAGCCTTTTAAGTCAATCAATTGACCGAGAAACTGTTAAATTTGCGTAGGAAGACCTGAGGCTACTGGTCTGGCCGCTAATGCTTTATCTATTTGAAATCAAGCTTCTTCGTAAACGAGAGGATTCTGATTCTTGAATACACGTCGACGATTCAATGAGTCCCATAATTACGGTATATAAAATTATATTCTAATTCCTTTTGATAGCACAGGGTCAATCGGTGTGTCCTAGCGCCGAAGCCGCAAAGTCATTGAATTTGTTGACGTCCATGGGGAACCACATGCATATCGGGCAGATCAACGGTGAAGAATGAATCATTTATCCGCCAGCGACTATTGAACAACTAAAAGAACGCGTCCCCACGCAGACAAAAATAGATCAATCTACTTGGCATATAAGATACATCCAGTACCGACTGCTTTTTCTTCAGCATCACAGAAAGCCCTGTTCTCGTTCCAAATACCCGAGAAGCCATATCCTCAAAAAATGCTTGCCCTACTCAGCAGAAATTTATATAGACAATCAGCACAACATTTCCCAGGAGCACCTCACGCGGCGCGTTTCTCCTCCCACTCCACAGGAGCTTCACTTCGCGTTCTTCCCAGCCTCAATAAAACTGCGGTAATTACAGGCTCATCTAGAGGAATCGGACGAGCCATCGCACTCCGCCTCGCCCACGACGGATATGATGTAGCTCTGAACGATCTACCATCTAGTTCGTCGTTAGTCCAAGAGCTTGGGGAGGAAATAATCAGAAACACGGGAAGGCAAGCGATAGTACTTACCGGCGATGTCTCTGTGGAAGGTGACATCATTAAGCTTGTGGACGACGTTGTCGAGAAGCTAGGAGGTATCGACGTCGTGAGTGATTTTATTCATCAGGTTCATTGGAACGCGTCTAACTCATGGGTAGATGATAGCGAATGCGGGGATCTGTTTTACCAAGACGATAGCAGATAGTGGGTTGCATAATGCATAACCCTCCTAAAACGGAAACTGAGATATTTCAACTTCAACAGCCACAACGCAAGAATGGGATAGAATCAATGCTATCAATGGCCGCGGTACTTTCCTGGCCTATAAATACGCCGCGCAACAAATGATAAAGCAGGGACGTGGCGGACGTATTGTCGGTGCATCTTCCATAGCAGGGAAGCAGGGTACGTACGGTATTGTCAATTGATCACGTCCTCCTTGCTCATCTTAAGCCTGGATATCCAGGCTGGCCATATTTATCAGGGTACTGCGCAACCAAGTTTGTCGTTCGGTCATTGACGCAGAGTGCAGGTGAGTGATTTCATAACTTCTCTATCTCCAAATTGAATGATTCCCTCGATAAAGCTCAGGAGTGGGCCAAGTATGGTATCACGGTCAACGCATACGCGCCTGGACCTATTGAGACGGATATGTGTAAGTCAAACTTCAAGAAGTTGTCCGCCATTGTTCGTTCATATGATGTGGCTTATTGATACAGTGAAAGTAATTTCAAACGTCGACCCGAATGCTGGCGTCGAGGCGGTAAGCATCTTTCGCACCCGAGGACTCATGCACCTCAGTTTCAGTTTTGGACTCACTGGTATCGCACATTATATCTGGTAGACCGCCCCCACAACGGCGTTGGGTGTGAATGGAACGCCGGAAGACATCGCTGGGCTCGTGTCGTATTTGGTTTCTGACCAAGGAAAGTTTATAACTGGACAAGCTGTGAGTCCTGAACGACGCTCTATGCCTATCTATATCGCAGTGCTAACAGACCTGTAGATCAACATTGACGGTGGAGTGATTTACCATTGATTTTGCTTTAAAGCACGTACAAATGAATGATACCGTACAACTGTGATTGTTGAAAATAATATCGACTCAGCCTGACATTTCATACGCCAGAGATATTCTGACGGATGCACCTAAACCTAATCAATCTATAGATATGCCACCTGATCACTCGTTACGTATCTAAGGCCTCTGCCGAAGAGGGGCGAAAGGGAGCGTAACATTGCAGGATATAATTAAACAAAGGCAAGAGGGATGATTTCGTTTAATTCCAACTGGTTTTGCGTCCCCGCGATTGTAATAAGTATCGCACAGACGCCCTGCATAGAAGCAAAGCATTAATGATGATGATAAATATATTTATCGCGCCCGTTTTGCCTTATATCCAAGAGCTAGCCTACCTTCAGGAACCAGGGCGATGATTTCTACTACAATCACGCTCGGCTTACGCGGGATTTCAAGACCAGGCGTTCCGATTCCCGCTGAGACAACACCTCGCGTGCCCGCGGGTGGCAGTCGTCACAGGTGCCGCGCGCGGGATCGGCCGAGCTACAACATTGCTACTGACGACTACGACCTCGGCATAAACGACCTTCCCTCCAACCAAATGCAGATAGAGGGAGTGAGCTCGGAGATTGTGGAAAGAATCAGGTGCAGGGCGGTGGTGGTCCCTGGGGACGTATCGGTGGAGAAAGAGGTGGTAGAACTGGTAAATAGAAGCGTGGAGGACCTTGGTGGCTTCGACGTTGTGAGTGCTCCCCCTGTGTTTGTAAACGTCTGTCATAAGTGCACGTCGGACACGTAATACTTGCTTGCTGTTTGAGACCGGTCTGCTGCATCGAGGCATCGACGCGTAACTGATTATCCGTAACATGTCAGATGGTAGCGAATGTTGGGGTTGCCATAAAAATGGCCTGATAAACCGTGAGCTAATGCCGTCTAGAATTGCTGCAATTATAAGATGGCTTATCTCGGATAGTTACGCGATGCGCTATGCTGACTAGATGACAAGAAAGCCTGGGACAAAGTTGTGCGCGTCAGCCTCAGGGGACCGTTTCTTTGCTACAAGTACGCCGTGCAACAGATGGTCTAAAAGGGCACAGGCGGGAGGATCGACGGCGTCTCGTCGACACTGGGAAAGACGGGTGCGCGCGATTATTCGCATATTTGATAAGAGCCATGGCGGAAGGGAACAATGACAGGGGGAGGTACCCTGGAGGTACCTTGGCGCTTATTCGGCCACCAAGTCGGCACTATTCGAACTCTCGGCGGGAAGATACATGTCGCAAACCGTGGGAACAGGGCTAGACGCGTAAGTCACATGACGGTGTCATACCCCTAACTGGTGGCAAGCGCGCAAAGCATTCAGCAGTCCTTGTTTGACAAAATTCAATACTTTGTTACATTTTTGTTTTTACACACAGTTTTTCAGAGCCAATTTTACCCATTCACGACATAAAGTGACAAAACCCTTCTCACACGCGCCCCACTGTTCCCCAATTACTCTTTCAAAACGCGGCGCACGGCCCCGCGCACTTCCAATTGACATTGCACTCAGCATCGCTGTGGCACCCAACATATTGATAACTCTGACTGTAGCTCTTCGTCGTATAGCACCACTCGGATCCCTCAACGAGAGGGACTCCAGTGGCGCATCCGGCCCAACAGTATCCTTTGTAGCAGCCCCCGCGCGCCGGGCTGCAAAGCAAGCTGCAGGAGGCACGGCATCCTGCCCACGCCCCGGAGTCGCCGTCCTGATAGTTGGTAGGGTCAAACTGGCTACATCCGATAAGGCACTGCGAAAGTCCCTCGGGGCAGCTCTGTGCTGCCTGTGTGTCGCGACGGAACTTGGCGGAGTGTAGTGTGTGTTCGTCAGTTACACCGTTCATGTCGCTGTTTCCGGCGATGGAGTGAGCACTGTGGGGCGGATTGTGAGATATAGGTGCCAAAGAAATAATCTTGCAATGTACATACGCTTGTGAGCTTGTTTCCTGGGATTCCATGGTGTGTGCAGATGCAAGGAGCCCGGCGCTCAAAACAATGGCAGAGACAATACGCATGGAGAAGAAAGTTGCGCGCATAGTGTCAATTGCTTCAATTTAACAGAGGAGTGGTGAGGTAGAAAGCAAGCGAAGCTGTTTGCTGCACTCTGCCCGTTTTTTTTTCGCCTTTTATACCTGCAACTTCACGCCTCCGAGACAAATCATAGCAGATATTCTCATTACCGTTAGATCAGTATTTGTCGTACGTAGTTTGAGCCAACGGTCAGGACTATCATTATCATGGCGGAACAAGGAATTCTTGGCTCGAAGCTGCTACGGAACAATCCGAACAGATTCGATTTTCGACATTGGAAGCTGCGATTCAACGTCACCAACACTTCTCGGGCGGGCTCAGCACTTATTCTAGGTCACCCGGGTAGCGCGACCTGCGATTCTAGTGTCAGGCGCAGGGACATATGTAGGTTCTCTGCCGTCTGGAATATCGATATAGAATTTAGGTTCCAGATATCTTGGCCACCTTGCCTGCGTCCTGGCAGGCTGACCATTGGTTACCATTGGTTATGAAGCGAAGAGAACCTTTGAGTTATGACCTGAGCTCAGCTGATTTCTTACTTTCTTAGACCAGACTTACTTCATTACTGGCAGGCCTAGGATAATGTGACACATCGAAGGCAGTTCGATTTCAACAACTACCGGTCACTATTCGCAAACACGACCATGTTGAAGGCTAAAAAATGATCACTTTCAACCTTTCAACCGTTCCGCTAACACAAATACAACTTCAAGTGGCATGAGTATCTCAATCTAACTCAAGGTGAAATAGTGATTGTTCAACAAAGTTGCTAACATTGTATCGATTTATCCTCTAGAAACCTTTCTATCGGTTTTCTCAAAAAGGATTCTATATCTCCATGTTACGTCGTAATGTGTTTGGTATACTACTACATATAACTATCTGGCCAACTACCTTCACTTTGTGGATCATGACAACTAGGTTAATAGTATCATAATATAAACAGGCAATTTGACCGATTAATGACCAGGTTCTTTGGAAAAACCAATTACTATAGTAAAAGAGATGGTCTTCACCAAATCAAATGTGCAGCAATAATGAGTTTCTTGATCTCGTAGGCGTCCCATTAGGTGCCGGGATACAGGGGGAGGGAGCGCAGAGGGGTTGGGACATGCATGCGATTGTATTATAGTATCCAAACTGATCGGCTAATTTGATGCACCCGGGCGGCCTAGATTTTGAGGCTACAAGACGTCCTCAAACAAAGAGTACTTTCAAACTCTCGCCGGAAAAGACACTGTGTCATATATCGTGGGAACAGGTCTAGACGCGTAAGTCACATGATGGTGTCATACCCCTAACTGGTGGCAAGCGCGCAGTTCCAAGTCATTTGACAAAATTGTTTTTATATGCAATATTCAAGAAAAATTTGACCAAGACACAATAAAAAGTTACAATATACCGTTTCCATTCACGCCCAAATGTTACCCAATTATTCTTTTAAAACGCGGCGCACGGCCCCGCGCACTTCCAAGTGACATTACACTCAGCATCGCTGCGGCACGTAACATACTGATAGCTCTGGCTGTAGCTCTTCGTCGTGTAGCACCACTCATATCCCTCAAAGAGGGGGAATCCGGTCGCGCATCCGGCCCAGCAGTACCCTTTGTAGCAGCCCCCTCGCTCTGGGGTGCAGAGCAAGCTACAGGAGGCACGGCACCCGAGCCACGCACCCGTCTCGCCGTCTTGATGGCTGGTAGGGTCGAACCGGTTGCAGTCTTGGAGGCATTGTGTGAGTCCCTCAGGACATCTTTGTGCTGCTTGTATGTCGTGGTGGAACTTCGCGGAGTGCAGCGTGTGTTCGTCGGTGGCGCTGTCGATATCGTTGTTTCCAGCGACTGCGTGAGCACTGCGGGGGCAGATTGTGAGCTATAGTATAGACAGCCTAACCTTGCGATGTATTTACGCTGGTGAGTTTACATCCTGGGTTTCTGTCATATGCGCAGATGCAAGGAACGCAGCGCTTAATACAACGGCAGAGAGGATGCGCATGGGGAACAAATTTGAACGCATATTTAGGAGATAATCCTGAAGTGGAAAATCAAGTTTAGTGGTTGTCGCTAAACTCTGCACGGTTTTTTTCGCCTTTTATACCGGCACCTGCATGCCTCCGATACAAGTCATAGCAGCTATTCCCATTACTGTTAGATCACCATTTGTCGTACGTAGTTCATTCCAACGGCGAGGAATATTATTATCGTCGCGGAACAAGGCATTCTTGGCGTGAAGCTGCTACGGGACAGTCCGAGCAGACTCGATTCTCGACACTCGAAGCTGCGATACAACGTCAACAACACTTCTCGGACGTACTCAGCACTTATTCTAGGTCACCCAGGTAGCGCAACTTGCAATTCTAGTGTCAGGCGCATGGGCATATATGGGGGCATTTGTCGTATGCAAAATCGGTACAGACCTTAAGTGCCAGCAGGATTAGATATCTCGGTCACCTTTCCTACGGCCTGGCAGGCTAACCATTGGTCATGAAGCGAAGAGAACCGTTGTAGTATGACCTGAGTTCAGCTGAGTTCTTACTTGCTTAGACCAGACTTACTCGACTTACTCCATTACTGGCAAGCCTGGGATAGGTGACACGACAATGACCATACACTTTCAAGCACTACCGGTGACTATTCGCGAACGCGGCGGCCATTTACAGCGTAGCTGCGGGTTGCGCACGCGGGAGACCTGAAAGTTGGAATTCAGCCGTTCCGCTAACAGAAATACAACTTCAAGTTGCATGAGTGTCATATTGAAAAGCTGAATGCAGAACATGCCAAAAGCCATGAATAATTCGATGCATTCCTCCTCCATCTCCTTTAGCCCCTCCCTGTCCTCGCTACCCGTTCAGCCTTAACACCCATACCCCAAATCTCCACGACCGTCTTCGTACCACGCCGACACATGATCGCACAAGTCTCCGCGCCCGTCCCGCCACCAGCGCCTGCCTTCCACACCGTATCGTTTTGAGCAGCGCCCCTGTTGCCTCTACCACCATTGTCTCCATTGCTTCCATTACCACCAGTACTGAGATGACTTCCAATACCACTGGCACTCCTACCACCACTACCACCCCCAGGAGCACCATCGCCGCTGAGAACGCGGATAAACTCTCCTGTTTGCAGGCAGAAAAGCTGCGCGAGGCCATCAGTTCCTGCGGTGAGGAGATATGGATGCAATGAGTTGTGCGAGGGATTATGGTCATCAATTTGACCTTGTTCTTGCTCAATTTCTATAGGTGCAGTTGCAGACGGAGCAGCCAAACTCGAATCCAAGCCGCCAAGCTCCAAGTCCGAGTCCGACACCGACGACGAAGCAGGCATCCAAGGTGGATGCACCTCCACCACCTGCAGCGCAGTTACAGACCCACGATGCGCGCCTGGAAGCGTGTACCGTGCGCGCAACGTCCCGAGGTCGAACGCTATGAGTGCGCCCGCTGCTGAGGCGCTGATGAGGAGCGGCTGTGAATGTGCTTGCTTTCTCGGCAGAGACGGAGGGGGAGGGGGAGAAGAAACGAGCCGAAGCTCACACACGAGGGCGGTGTGGCCTTGCAGCAGTGCCGTACATTGACTGGGGCGTAAGGTAAGGGCAGAGCAAGAGAGACACAAAGGCGAGTAAGAAAGAAAGACTAAGAAACGCACCCTGTCTCTGCATTCCATATCCGAATCGTTGTATCGAGCCCACCGGACGCGATACGCACGCCGTCGAACGCGACGCAGTACACCTGGTGGAGATGCCCACGAAGAACATGGATGCACTTGCCTGTGCTAATGTCCCATAGCTATAAACCAAAAATGAGGACAAAGCATCAGCAACCCATCCACATACATCCAATGAATATAAGAAAAGTCTAAAATATGACGTGAAAAGCGTTGAACAGCACGCACCCTTAATGTACGATCGTAGCTCCCACTCACCGCCCTCACCCTCACCTTCTTTTTCTCCCCTCCTCCTCCATCCCCTCTCTCATTTTCCCCATCGACCCCACCATCATCCCCATCATCAGCCATAACAAAATCAATCGCGACCTCCAAACACCTCACGCTATCCTCATGACCTTCCAGCACCCGCACCGCACACCCACGGCGCACGTCCCAGACGCGCATTGTACCGTCGCGCGACGCGGTGATAGCGAGCGGTGTCCCATCCACCATACGCATCGCGCGGATCGTGGATCGGTGACCGTGCAGCGTATATATACATTGCCTATGTGTGCGTAATGGAGAACAGATAGCGGGTTGTGAGTTTAAACAATAGAAAAGCAAAGAGCAATAACACAAGAAAACTTGACGCACCCAGACACGACATCCCACACTTTCACCACCTTGTCGCATCCCCCGCTCACGACCAATGCGTGCGGCTGACCCCATCCGCGCGTCGCGCCCGTACCGGTGCCCATAGTGTCACTGGTATCTGGTGCCCCTGTCGCCCCAAAGTCGCGCCAATTTTGTTGGCTGTGGTCAGGGTCCGCATGCAAAGCGTACGTTGAGGCACGTCTCGAGCGCCTGTGGCGATGATTCCGGTCGTGGTCGTGGCGCTCGCGGTGCCGGCGCTTATGGCGCGATGGGTGTTTGCTGGATGTCCACGGGGGCGCAGAGGTAGGGTATACTTCATCTTCACCTTCACCCTCGCCCTCAGCCTGTCCTCTGCGCTCGTGGCGTAGCAGCGGTGCAGAGGCCATAGCCTCCTCTTCTTCTTCTTCGTCTCGTGTTATCTCACCCTCTGTATCGTCATCCTCTTCCTCTTCCTCTTCGCCACTGCTGCTGCTACTACCGCTCTCACTACTGCTCCCATCTACATCCGTCAACCCCAACGCGCGTTGCATCGCAGGCGATATCACGCCCGTTCCGCTTGTTCCACCTGAGCTATGAAGTCTCGGCTGCGTGCGAGCCCGTGCACGAGTTTCAGAGCGGTACGCGCTGTCGCTCTCCGAGTCCCGTGTACTGACCTTCGTTTTGCTCCTGGCTGTTGTCCGGTCAAGGCTGGATGTACTGTCTTTGGCATGTTCTTGCTCTTTCAATTTCCCCTTTCCTTTGCTTTTTCGATCTCCCCCTTCTCTTTCTCCCTCCTCCGCGGCCGCGTCTGAATTCGAGGTCAAATACAACCTGAACTCATGCGCGCTCCTGCTCTTGCTCTTACTACGATCCACACCCTTACTGTTATCCTTACTCTTGCCCTTACCCTTCGGATCCGCATCGCCGTCGAACAGTGTAAGCTTGGACACCTTCGATAGGCCCAATGTGGATGTGGATGCCGACGTCGATAATGATGTTGAAGCTGAAGCTGTTGACGCCGAGTCTTTGAGGTGATGTCCATGACCATGAACGTGCGCGTGCGTATGTTCTTTCTTCGGCTTGGAATGCTTAGACACAGACACAGATACCGACGAGCGGCGACGACGCGTCGGCACAGAGTGGTGTCTCGCATGTGCCTCTTCCTCCCGCACCTCCTTCTCCCCATCTCCATTCCTAGTCCCGTCTCCGTCTCCTTCCCCGTCTCCTACCCCACCAGCACCAACCAAACATACACACCACACCCCCGCCTTATGCCCTACAAGTGTGCGGCACAGCACACCTTTACTTGCCGAATACACGCGCACGAGCGCGTTGGCGAACCCAACGACGATCCAGTCACGGTCGAGCGCGAGCGCTGTGACGGTCCCTGAGTCAGAACTTGGTGGGAGGTGTGCATGTGCATGGGTGTGTGCGTGGGAGGACGAAGAGGGTCCAAGGGACGGTGAAGGTGTGGGTGAGGGTGTGAGGATGGGCAGCGCGTGTGTTTTGAGGATGTGTCCGCCGCGTTCCCAGTTCGATCCTGTGTATTTAAGTTAGTTGAAATAAATAAAATGAGGTAAAAATTGATGGTAGAATGAATAGAAATGTAAAATGTAAAAGGTAGAAGTTAAGACAGAGCCCACAAGTCGTCAAAGTTTGCCGTCAGTATCCAAACTCATAGGCGCCATCAAACCATTCTGGCAGGAAGCCATGGTAGGATGAGCATCTCCATCATGACAACATTGGAACATGATGAGGAGTCGTTCCTAAATTCATCTTGGAGAGCATGCGACGACACTCGATTTCGTGGAGCGAAACTGCGCCAGTTTGGATTTGTTGGATGATGTTAACGAGACGCTTCATCAACCACCTCCGGTGGATCACTATAAAATCCTGGTGACATAAGTCGTACATCGCCGATTCTGGTGATCTCTTTCCCGGCCCTAAAACAGATAGCACAAACCAAACCAAAACAAGAAAACAAGAAAAAAAGGGAAGTAGACAAGAATGCAACGCACTGAGGATATACGTGCACTTGAAGTGCCGGCGGTACGTATACGCGCTAACATGTTCTGTATGATGAGGTCTTTTCTTCCCCTTTTTCTCGTCCTCCTCAGCTTTAATTTTCGCATACAGCTTTTCGCCATCCTCTTCCTCCTCATCATCAATTTCCTCCTCGACCTTCCTCTCCTTTTCCACCTCCCTGCTCGCTCTCAGCCGTTCTCGCTCCCGCTTCTTACCCTCTCTAACCTCCCATACCCCGCGCGCGCCTTCGAACCCACCAAACCCATACACAGCACACATCACCCGCCACACGCTCTCGTCCCTCGCGAGTCGGTACCACCGCCTGGATACGCGCGTCGCGCGCGTGACAGTGCGTGCGCAGTATGTGAGAGAGAGGATGTGCAGCGCGAGCTCGGGTGGGAGGCGCGTGAACGGATCTGTCGGAGGTGCTGGTGGAAGCGTTTGCAGAGATGCAGACTCGGTGGCAGATGTGAGAAGCGGTGGGATAGCGTGCAAGAGGAAACGTAGCTCTGATTGTGTGCACGCTGCGAGGACAGCGGTGAGATATGCGCGCCGCGGGTCTTCAATTAGGATGTTGTTCGGATGCTGTGCTGGGAGTTCGTTCGTTTCTAAATTAGCGGCTGCCGCTGTCGTCGATGTAAGCGTAGATGGAGGGGTATTCGATATCGTTGGCCGTCTGCGCCGTTTGACTTGGTCTCGAGGCCTCGCTGTTTCCGTTGCAGCTACTGCTGAAGAAGAAGGCACACTTGCATCCCCGCGTGGGTCGTTCGCCGTATGTTGGTGGTGGTGGTGGTGACGATGTTGATGCTGTCGATGCCGGTGATGGTGGTGATGATGAGAGTCAGATGGCATGTCTGTATCATTTGGTGAAGTCAAGTGCGAGTGAGACGTTGAACTCGAGCTGGTGGAGTCCATACGTGGATTTGAGCTCGAGCTCGAGTGGGATGAAGACTGCATTAAGAACGACGACAATATTATATGTGTGCTGCCTCCCTTTGAATCGAGCGTGTTCTGAATACACGGAGTGAATCGGAATGCAACATACTGTCTGTTCTGTTCTGCCTGTTCAATTTTTTCGTTCCTAATCCCGTTCCAAATCTATCCTTGTTCTGTGTCTCCCGTTTTCTAAACCGTACGCCGTTCGTTAGATAGGTCAGAGCGCTCTTGGAAATACCAATCGGCCGGGTAAATACCTTCCAGGAAAGATACTGTCCTACAAAAGGTTAATTAGAAAGTTTACAAAATAGCATGATGGGATATAGGTGAAGTTTTGACTGAACTTACAGTCGTTTTGTTGAGTTTATCGGGTCACAATGAGACGTCAGAGATAGTAGCGATCGTAGCTATTGTCGTATTGGTAGTGGTATGGTCGACGTTAGCGTTAGCGTTGATGTGAATGTAAATTGGATAGTGTGCCCCTTCAGACCTGTAAACTTCTAATCAGTCGGTCAACCGATACCTGCTTTTCCAAAATAAAGTGCAGGTTAAAAAACGTACCTTTCCGAATGTTACAAACGGTTCGAGATAGTAGGAACACAAAACGGAAGTCTGTGGTCGATGTCGTCGTGACTGTACGAATGAATGAACGATGTCCGCTGATTGACAGAAGAATCCGACCGGATGCGGGAATTGCCGTTACCTAAGTGTCGCCGCGTTCATGTCGGAGCCTGAATATTCATATTCATATTGTATTATTCATATCGTATTATTCATATTGTAATTGAACTGCTGTCGCAATTGTCTAGATTAGAACTCCAATAATAAATTATATACATCCTGACTAGTTAGTACGTAAAGCGCACTGCGGGGCCCATGTTCGCTTTATTCCGTCTGAGTTTGAAATGGCAATGTGACTAAAGTGTGACGAGAGTTATACTTTAACACGTGATTTAGAGCGGAACCAAAAATTGACCGTGAATCCAAAAAGAAACTTAGATCCTGCTAAATCTTATCGACCTTTACATTCTGCTTGTCAAGACTATCATCCTTACCTGATCACTAGGGCGTTCTTATGAACTCATAAGCTGCCCATCTACTTAAAGCTTGAAGCTACAGGACTCCCTTATAACCTATACCAGACTGACACAAACGTTGAAAGCCTCGCAAGAATAGCGATGTTTTGTCTTTCTGTGGTAAAGGTGGGCATCCTTTTAGCCTGTTGGACCTATATTCAACATGTTTTTCTCCCAACAGGACACCATTCCGCTACACCCCTCTACCTTTGGGGCACCACCGGCCGACGCACTCATCGCCGCACTGAACAAGAAATACGCGAACCGCGTGCTACACACCGTCGGCCTGTGCATCTGCGTCTTCGACCTCTCTCAGGCGGGAGAAGGGAAAGTCAGGTATGGAGATGGGCTATTGTGGTATAAAGGTGCGTGTCCGTGTTCAGTTAAATGAATTGCATTGAATGAAATGGCATGCAGTTGTTTTTCGTCTAGTCGTGTTTAGACCTTTCACGAGTGAAGTGCTCATTGGCAAAGTCAAGTCGTCGGACGAGGACGGCATTCGCGGTGAGTCTCGTTTCGTCTAGTCTGGATGACTCACACTTACTTTGCGTTACATTACTTTCACATTCGTATCCCCATACCGACTTACTCCGTTACCCATGTTCTGTCCCAACCGCAACGTACCTCGGAATCGGAATCACATTTATTTTCATCTTCGTATTCGCGTTGCATATCGGGTCGCACTATAGTCACCCTCGGATTCTTCGATGACATGTATATCCCCGCGTCATACCTCCCACAACCCACCGCATTGTAAGCTTTTTGCTTTCTCACACCATTTCATTGACTCACTTACCCCAGCGACCCAAATGAACGCGCACACTTCTGGATCCCCGACTCACCACTGACAACCGCCACCGAGCTCCTTGACACACCCCTCTCCTCGCGGATGTACATCGACCAAGGCGAAGTCGTGCGTGTGCGTGTGGAAAGTGACGAGTTTTGTGATTTCGAGCCGGGCCCGCCGAGGGCTGTGGATGGCGTCTTTGCAGGTGTTGGTAAGGAGGGTTCAGGAACTGGAGGACGGGCTCCGTACCTGGTTTGTGTGAGTATTTACTTCAATTTTTTATTTCTTTAGTTGGTGGTGTGGTAGAGTTTATGGTTGTTTTTTGCAGTGTTCAATTGCGGAGCAGGGTCTGGGACCCGTCGCGTGGTGGTCCGGATCACAAGAAGAAGACGGCGGCGAAGATGGGGAAGGCGACGAAGACGGAGAAGGCGGGGAGACAATGGATGAGGGTTAAGCAGTAGCCCTCCAAATTCTGAAGCTGAAGCTAATTCTAACTTCACGCTCGGATTAAACAAGTAAAAAATTAGTTCGCAATTGTGAAGGTACTTGCGATGTGTATTTGTAGTGTATATAGAATGCTTACTGTAGACTCGGAGCGGGGTAGTGAGATTATGGGAAACCTACGGAAGAGTGCGTAGCGCGTTTGGCGCTTTGCTTGCCTTACGCGACTTTCTCGGCTCGGAGTACTTTTCTTTTTCATCTCATCTCATCTCATCCTACCTCAGCTTTCTAACTCGTCTTTTTTCCTCGTTCCGCTCCCCTCCCTTTAGCGTTACGTAACGTAACATTGCAACACGTTGCATGGCCGACTAGCTCAGTTGGTTAGAGCGTCGTGCTAATAACGCGAAGGTCTTGGGTTCGATCCCCACGTTGGCCAGTCTTTTTGCTTTTTGCTTTCTCTCCTTCCTTGCGTTGATATTTTCTTACCTTCTTTTATCACAACCGTGGTATATATAGGCAATGGGCAACAATTCTTCTCTCTGTGACGCAGAAGCTCTTCTGACGGACCGAGTGAGTTCAAGATAACTTATCAGTCCTGAACCACGATCCGGCTGTCGATTCAAGTCTCAAAATAACACGTCGCGAGTCATATGGCTTGTTCTTCGAATGCGTTGCTGGGGTATAATATGATAGCGAAGAGAAAACGATGGGTGTGAGTTTTCTGGTTTCTGTTTTTCATTACTTCGCACTTGTTCACATTTACTGGCACTCCAGAGTCTAAGCTACTAGACAGCAGAATGATTTCGGGTGTTATATTCAGGCTCGCGCTCCTGGCGCTGGGGGTCCAGGTTACAGTTTTCGCTCGGTCAAGTGTTGGATTGCATGGCCCGCAGATTCCTCTCAGAGCACCTAGTATCGGCATTGGTATTCGTCAGGATCAGAACCTGGCAAAACCGCACGATCAACCACCTGTTATCAATGAGGCAGAATTTATAGCTGTAAGTACATATTGTCAAAGTTTATATGGTTTAAAAAGATGTTCAGACGTCGGGTTTGAAAAATTGAAATTGCTTTTTCTTGTTCTAGTTACCTGTTGATCATTTTGGGCATGGATCTCCGTCCTCGGAGACGTTCCAGAATAGGTTTTGGGTGAATGCGACGTATTGGAAAGAGGGTGGTCCGGTGTTCTGTACGTATCCATCCCATAGCTGAAAATGACGCTTTCCTGAATCTTATGGTTGTCTGAATTTCGCAACTTGAACTTGATTATGAAGTGTTCGATTCGGGAGAACAAGATGCAGAGCCTTTGGTCCCTTATTACCTGCAGGTGCTATTACAGCGGCTTTCTACCGAAAAGTGACAGGACCTACTGTACTGACAGTACTCTTACCCCTTACACAGGAGTTCCATGGCCTTTCCGCTGTGATGAGATTGGCGAAGCGGTACAACGGCCTCGCGATTCTGTGGGAACATCGGTTTTATGGAAAGTCGCTTCCGTTCCCAGTCAATGTCAGTCGACGTAACTTCTTGCTAATACAATCCCAGTAACTTTTAATGTACTCATTTATCAAACCCTCGGCTGTAGGAAAATACAACAGTGGAGCAATGGCAATTTCTGAACACGGAACAGGCACTTGAAGATATCGTCTTCTTCGCTAACTCCTTCCCAGGTCAAAAGGTCAAAGCTGCCCCATTCTCAAACGCGTCAACTGTCCCACCATCATCACCACCACCACCACCACCTCCCCCACTGCAAAAATTCCCCGTCCATCCGAGTACCACACCATGGATAATGCTCGGCGGGTCGTACCCAGGCATCCGCTCAGCTTTGATGAGAATCCGCAATCCAGACACGATTTTCGCGTCGTGGGCGTCGTCTGCACCGGTCCAGGCGCAGGTTGACATGTCCAGTTATTATAAGGCGGCAGAGCGCAGTTTGACTAGGAATTGCTCGGCGGATTGGGTCGCTGTTACCCGGTGGGTCCTTTCGCGTGGTTTTCTGTGATATATTTCTGCTGATTGGCGGATATAGACATGTTGATGATACGCTCAAGGGAGGGAATGAGACTGATATTGTTAACATGAAGTTTGATCTGTTGAAGGCTAGATTGAGTGGGCCGGGAGGGAATACGACTGGGGCGGCTGGGTTGACTTTACAGATTGCAAAGGACACGAGCAACGTCGACGCAGCTTCCATTCTCATGGATCCCTTGGACTTTTATCAAGTAAGTACTAAAAGGCAATAAAATCACAACCTTCAAAGCTTCTGACATGGTATTCCAGTACTATGGCTTCAAAGCGTCTTTACTCCCATTCTGCAACATCCTAGAAACGCAGAATGGTACAAGCGCTGCGTTTGAGTCGGGGCTTGTTGCCCAATTCGGTGTTGATACCGCATTCAAGTCCTTTTTGACCGCAATTGCTGAGATAGACTACGATTCTATCCCTGGAAATGCGGATGACCCCGTGCAGGACAGGTCATGGATGTGGCAGTATTGTTCAGAATACGGTAAGCCCCCCTTCCTCCTTGATTTTTTTTTTCATTCCAGTAATCATGATCCTGTTTTCTTTTTTTCTGATCCCGTATATTTACTTGGTAGGTTATTATCAACGAGGGGATTCCAACAACCCTCTGTCCATTGAAACCTCTTTTTTGTCGCTTGAACTTTTCCAGGAACAGTGTAATCAGACTTTCGGGAAGGGGTTGCCTGCGTCGCCTCAAGTCCAAAATGTGAATAAGTACGGCGGGTGGAATATGAATCCCTCTAACGTTATGTTTTCCAATGGAGAATGTGAGTACGCACGCCACTTACTCACTTACTTTCTGTACCTCGGACTTCACCCGAAATCACCGTCGTCAATGACTAACGCTGATTAATTTAATCGTTCGTCTTCAGTCGATCCTTGGAGAACGATGGGGCTAGCTTCGATCGAATCCAACTCTCCAAAACGAACACCTTCACCAATCATCCCTGCGTAAGTCCATCACAATCCAAATCTCAGCAATAAAAGCATCATGCTAATACATAAAATTCAAATCGTTCATTCATTCATTCAAATTTAATGCAGATGCAACAAACCTTTATCCGAGTCCTCCTCCGCATCCACATTTTTCGGTATCACATACGACAACATGGTGCATGTGTCCGACATGCGTGTGCTCCTTGTTCCAGATGACAACCACAGCGATTTTAAGACTGTAGGATTCTACAGCCCCGTTTCTCAGGAGCCATTCTTTACGGGGCTGGGTCTTTTCCAGTTGGCGTTGGACGAGTGGCTTCCTTGCTTTGGAAAATAAAACACGTTATGTTCAGGTGTTGACAAACATGGAAATTTCAGCCGAATGCCAGAGAGTCCGTTATATAACCGCGTTGTACTTCATTCGCCTATACTGTACGAGATGATTACGATCCGAATGATATTTCCATCTACAGGCGAAATGCGTGGTTGCTACAAGGATATAGGAAAGCTTTGAAAGTACATTAAAGCGGCTACATAACGAGTCCGAGTCCGTGTGAGTGGGTTAAAGTAAGATATGTATGTACATAAAGCAAGGGGTGCAGAGCTTCGTTCAGAAGCTCGCGTCGCGCCGCTGAGGGTGTGTGAGTTAAATCGAGTCCATGCAGGTAGATGAGAAGCGGGAAAGAAGAACGGGGTCGTCGGAGGCGCTGGCGCAGTCCGTCTGAAATCCCATTCCGTAAGATGTATCGTAAAAAAACCGAACGAAGATCCGATGAATAAACGAATGGAAGAGAAAAGAACGACAAAGACTATTATGTCCTATGCCATAACGGTTGGCATGAAGGAATAAGTCGAAACTAATAATCAACATTTGTCCGTGAGAGTAGGGGTGGGAGTGAAAGCGAAGCGAGGGGAGGGATAATCATAGCATGAAGGGGAGCGGAATACGAACGGAATTGGCCGTTCGATCATCAGAGCAGGAAAGCTGCGAGAAGCGGTACGAAGAGACCGAGCCAGGATGATGATACGAGGCCAACGGCAGCTCCTGTTTTGGAGGCTCCAGAATCTGGTGTGCCCGATGTCGTTGAACCTGGCTTGGAAGTACCGGAGGTTGAACCATTGTTGGCGGAACCAGTATTTGTAGGTTTGTTCCCGTTGATAATGATATCAGCAGCGACCTCAGCAAGAGCGTATGTGGGCGTCATCAACTAAGGGAAGTAAAAAAAAAACAAGACGGTCAACAACACATTCTTTTTCAAATCGAACTGGAGATATACGTACGTGTGCGGAGAAGGTGACAGGGAAGACAGACGCGTCGACAACGCGGACGTTCGATAGCCCATATACCTTCAGTTTGGCATCAACGACACCGCCCTGGTCCTTGGGAAGCATAGCGCATCCTCCAGCAGGGTGGTACTCAGTGCCGACGGCACCCCGCAGGAAATTTTCAATGTCCTCATCTGAGTTGACATCAGCACCAGGTCTCACTTCACCAGCCAGCGAGTCACTGAGAGGGGCTTGCTGGGCGATCTCGCGGACGAGTCTGATAGCCTGGCGCATCACCGTGATATCGGCGGGGTGGGAGAAGTACTGAGGATCAATGAGGGGAGGATCGTATACGGATGGGGAGGTGATGTAGACGCGTCCGCGACTAGAATTACTTCAGAATATTTTACAAGAGAATGTAAACACAATGGCGTACCTGAGGGGTTGTTGGAGTCCAACCTGGATGTTCACAACGCCTGGTGAGTTGATGCTGAAGAGGATCTCGATCAATCCGGTAGTCGGGTAGGTGTTGCTGGCGACCGTCTTGTAAACGGTCTTATACCCTTCAACGACAGGGGAGTATTGACTGGGGACAAGAGTCGAAGCGGAAGAATCCAAGGCGCCGTTGATTCCATCCAGGAACGCGGCGAAGTTAGCGTCGCCATTGAAAAGGCGGGAACCATTGACATAGGCGATACCGCTGTTCACGAAGGAGTTGAACTCGACTGATTGCTGGTAGAACAAGACAGATACAGTTTAGACCAAGTAGCGGTGAAAAAGGATGACTCTTACAGAGAATGAGGTGCCAGAAGTCTTGATTGAACCTTGGGTGTCTACGGTAGCTGTGAAAGCAACACCAGTAGACTAAACTCGCGGTAAGTCTGGCGAAGAGTTGACAAAAAGTTCTGAAACATACCAAGTGATCTGACAAGTGCTGCCCGACGCCAGGGAGTTCGTTTTGTACTGGTACCTTGGCACCGTCCAAGACATCCTTCGGCCCCACACCGCTCAACAGGAGAACATGCGGACTTCCGTACGTCCCTCCACAAAGGATGGCCTCTTTGTTCACATTGACGGACAAGACAGGGGTTCCCGCTCCGGTGGAGAATTGCACGGCACTTGCTACGCGGTCTCCCTCAACTACATTATCGGCAAAGACGATCTTTTCCACAGTCGCATCGGTGATGATGTGCAGATTCGAGCGAGGTGGGAGGGGATCGATATAGGCCGATTTGGAATACGAACGGGTCCAGTTTGACGGGTTCTCTGCAGTCAAGGCGAACATTCCGCCGAGATTGTTTCCAGAGTATGTGTCGGGGGACGTTGGGATCCCCGCACCTGCGAGGGAGGGCAACCACGTGCTGGAGATGGGCACCATGCTATGAAACATGCATCGTCAAACACAGCGTAGAATTAAACGGAAGGGAATGGCCGACATACTAAGCAGGGTATGTTGCGTGGACTTTTCCGCTTGTTCCATGGCTAGCCGGGTCGTACTTCATCCCCGCGACACTTTGGACGTCGGGGAGCGGGGGCGTGAAAATTTCGAATTCTTTCAGAGCAGGGAAGAAATTGTCCCAGTTCCAAGTTTCCGCGGCCGTCTTGTCGTTAGGGGCGATGAGGGTACTCCAGGCGTCTACCTCGCTCTTCGCAGGCCGCACGAGGTACATACCATTCACGGCTGAGGATCCTCCAAGAACCTAAAAAAATTTGTCAACTGACATTTGCAATTGAAATAGATTCGCGACGTACTTTTCCTCGAGGCAACGCTAGATTCCTGTTCCCGGCATTCGGTTGAGGTACCGTCTTATACACCCAATCATAAGGTGCAGACCCTAGCAAAGAATCATAGTACGTCGAAGATGGTACATCTTGGGGAAATCAATGAGATTGTAAAGCAGAGATATAAGGCACTGATCACGTACTGAGTTTGGTCGGAACTGCATCTCCATTGGGTCCAGCTTCCAGCACAAGAACAGTTTTCGACGAGTCTTCAGAGAGTCGTGAGGCGAGCACCAGGCCAGCCAGTCCACCTCCTATAATCACATAGTCATAAGAAGAGGAACGTTGGTCTGGCGTCACGTAGTTTCGTTTGTGGAAATTGCGGTTAAAATGAGAGTGAGGTTCATGCGCAGGGGATGCATGGACGAGACTTGAAAGAGAAATAGATGAAAGACACAACACAAGAGTTCCCAGAGATAACATGGCTCGTTAACCAGGGAAAACCTGTATTACTTTTCGTCAGAGTGGTGGGTAGAGAGTGGTGGTTGAAGAAAGAAATTATTGGAATTACGCCGAGGGGTACTGGAGTATACTTATGGAGGGGCGACTCCACTCGCTTGGCACCAAAAAGAATTTCATATGGACAAGCATGACTGATCCATGACAACGGCTACGGACGCCATTAAAGGCTGGAAGTCTTGAGTTAGGCCCAAGGTTGGTCCAAGGGGATCCAGGACTACCTAGTACATGAAGAGGGGATCGATGCCCGTTCGAGACTTGAAACCTTCCCAGAGCTGCATGCGAGTGGTATAATTAGGCACTACATGATGTAGACATTGACATTTAACCATTTCGATGTTATTTTTGTGAAGGACAGCGTTGTTGATAAAAGTCTGAAGAAAAGTTCGAGTCGGGGCCCAGGTCAAGCGTGCAACTGACTCATCCATCAGGAAGTTTATTTTAGGAACAAGGGGGGGCCGGAAATTTAAAGGGGTTCTATGTGCCGAATTGCCGTGATAAGTAACTCCTATTATAATTTTAAAGATTATGTACTTAAGTTGTGATTTAATGGGTGCCGAATTATCGGCTCCTATCGGAGTTTAGATAGCCTTGCTTACTGAGTATAGCCATTTTCATGTCGATAGAAATGAGCAATTGGATTTGAGTAATTATAAAATTAAACTCGATAAATTTACACGGACAATGAATTTTACTGAGAGGAAATATAACTTGAAGACCGCAAAATCACGGAAACTAGTACTATCTCGATCAGGAAGATTCAAATATTTAAACAAAGTTGTAAATTACAGAACGTACACTCACCATCCTTGCTTGAAACTTTGCACAATACTAGTACAGCATATACACTCCTTTCATTTCAATTTTACGCCCGTAGCACAAACGGTTGAGGAACAGGCGCATTTCCGCGGCAGCAAGGACCCAAAATCATAGAGATTCAAATTTTTCGTCACACGTAGTCACGGTGCCGATTTCAAGCTCAGACGGCACACGTACAATCAGGGCGTTTTTGTATCTTCGTATACTGCACTTTTCAGTCTAAGAAAGAGTATAAACCAGTTATTAAACTTCCTAGTAGACACTATGTACATAGAAAAAAAAGGTTAAGACTACAAATGCTAGCATGTATGTTTAAAAGTAAATGTATGTAAAAGTTCCAAGAGTAGCATGTATAATAAGACAAATGTGCGTAAGTTGCATCGACGTAGGGGTGAAATTTTTTTATCTAAGTAAGTTGCCGTCAATTACACAGGACGCGACGCGTTTCAGACGGAGTTTAAACACATCAATGTGACTTTACAAGATGTCACTATTTCCATCGTTTGGCATCTGGAAAATCAAGGAACTGGATTTAGGAAATGAAACTTTGCAGACAGTAAGTTAATACTGTACTAAAGATGTGTACCAATTTCTGTGTTGATAGCATAAGTGGACAAGACAAAATTGGCATTTTATGCCATGTTAGCTTGATGGATGGCGGAAGATCATCAAGTTTAACACCTTTCCTAGCATCATTTTCATAATATTTTTGCATATTTATATACCTACGTACAATCTACACTTTACTATTTAAAAAGATTTGGGAAAAACTCTGTGTCAGGATGCAAGAAACGGGAATTTGAATCTGTAGGTCAGTTGATCACGTTAGTAATCCATACCAAAATTCTGCTCGTCGCAGCCCTTTATGGCCAGTTAATAGCATAGTTTGGAAGTGTTATATTAAACAGGGAAGCGACGGGAACATTTTGCGCAATATATCACGGGCACAGGCGCGCGTCAGCGCGAAACTTTTAGATTTTCGAGTCGTTTCACGCGATACTTTCCGAACTGTACGTTTGCAATGATGCGTAGCTACTCGCAAGTCGCTTTGAGTCATTTTCCTGAAGGTTGGATGTAAAAACAAGCAGAGTGAATATCTCCCTCTTTTCTTCATTTTTGTGTCAATTTCCAACCATTAATCAAGGTGTCAGAATGAACCACCAATTTGAGTAAAAATCAAACTGTAAAAAATGCTCGTATAATAGATGGAAGACAAAATAGTAAATACAAGAGGTTCTTCCTTCTGAAGATGACAACTTAGATCCTAATCTGTGACTAGAATAAGAAACAACCACACCTATATCATATATTACATGATCCTTCTTGATAATTCTTCCATTCATATTCTTCCACCATTTTCTTCTTTTATAAACACAACATTGCACGATAATAAACAGATTCAAAAAAGAAATGCAGCATAATTACCTGTCTGATTTAACTAGAAATCAGTCCTATATTTTGATTTTGGCCTTGGTATATAAAAGATTGATTAATGATTTCTAGATAACCCAGGTAGATAATTACGCTACTAGTTCATGACCTGACTAAGAAAGTTGCAGCGTGTTTTTTTACTTTAACTGGAAGAATTCCTCTTGAATTCCTCGTATTTTGTCTTCCGGTTAACACACGAGCATTTCCTAAGTACAGTTCGAGTGGAAATGAAACTGGAGTTCATTCCGACATCTTAATCTGGTACTTAATCTGTACAAAGTTTATCTTCTGTTGAAAATATAATAGAATATTCTACGTTCAGTTCCACTTTGACTATCTGCTTGCTATCAGTATCTGCTCAATATACCGGCCTTTCATAGAAGTGAGTCTCATATTTGTAAACTATTGACTTGTACAGGTCTGCAAGTACAGCTAGTGTCAACTAGATACATCCTTCTGCTGCTTCAATAGTCTCTTTTATCGCCGCCCAACTGTCGAATAAGGTTTTTATCCCAATGATCTCTACTATTTCCACCCAATCCCTCCCACTCAGCGAACACAAGCCATTGGCAAGGTAGCACTCCGAATGTGAGTCAAATGCCTTCTGTTTTAAAGCATCACATCTCTTGTTGTTATTAGATCCTGTATCAGTGGATTCACGGGCAGATTTTGTATCACTGTGGTCCAGCTCGCCAGGTTTGCGGTTGTCGGCCTCAGACTCCGTCGCGTCAGGAACAAGAACACGCTGCAAGCACTGCATCGTGTCCATCATCCACTTCTGGCCAGCTGGGGAAAGCTTGTCCTGTCCTGCTACAAATTTTTCGCAATATTTCTCCCCGTATCCCAGAGGGTAACCTTTGGGCCCGCAATGGAACTTGGATTCGAGGCATTCTCTGTAAAAGTCGCATTGTCCCCGGGGTGGATCTGAGCATAGGTTCAAGCTGATCTCTTTCCCTGAAAGCTGTCCTGATACACGGGTACTGCCCTGTGCCTGATTTCCGCCTCCTATATCATTTACATCAAAGGCGTTTTGTGGCTGGCCATGTCCAGCTCCACTCTCGCCCTTGACGTACGTCTGTTTGCCTTGCAGAGCCTGTAGCGTTTCGGTCTCGCAAGATATCACTATGACAGCCAATATCAGGGGCAGTATGATGTATCTGGTTCAACTGTTGCGTCATGACCACCGACGTATTGCTGACTGCTTTACTCACCTCGCGATGAAACTTGGCATTGAGTGGAAGAGATGGTCACTGGGCGGTGGCAACGATGTTTGTTAATTTTGTCAAACACTCGCGGCTGACGTGGGATATTGGCGTGAGACACTTTCTATTAAAATCGTTCGTCTACTGTCTTCTGAAGCTATAAAGCACGCAACCTTGGATCACATCCTGGAGGCTAACAGGCGACTATCGCCATTACAGGCTAAATTTTAATGTCAGCCAAGACTGATATATTTTATTGTGGCAGTAAGAGGCGCTGTTCATTGCCAACGTTCATTTCTTGAGCGGGGAGAAACCTCGCCCAATCACTTCGAAGGTACTCGTTTTATTACACAAAGGTTTTCAAAGTACTAATATCTCATGCACCGAACAACTATACTGGACCAGGTACCAGTCGTGCGTTTCAATAGCAAGCATTAATTTGTAGAATTCTCTGAAAACGAATGGTACATCATATCCTCTGCAAAATAATTCAAGGCAAGCTAATCCTAATGGCTTCTTAAACGCGTTTGAATTTCGCAGAGCGCATGTTTTCATCGCGCTCTTGAACCACGTCACTACGATAAAAGTCAGTACAAGGTTAACGAGTAACAGTACATGGACGTACTCCTCCTCTGCTCGGCGCATAATGCCAACCCTGCCCCCAGCCTGTCCTGCACCCGAGACAAGGCTTCCAACCTGTCCACTGCCCTCTTGAACCACGTCACTGCGATAAAAGTCAGTACAAGGTTAACGAGTAACAGTGCATGGACGTACTCCTCCTCTGCTCGGCGCATAATGCCAACCCTTCCCCCAACCTGTCCTGCACCCGAGACAAGGCTTCCAACTTGTCCACTGCCTGGTGCTGCATCCTGTACCAGATCGGACCCACTGCGATCGCACAATATATAGGTCAGAATACACACGCTTTATACTGGTTAAGAGTTATGAACGTACACTTCAGCAGCACGGGGGCCGATGTCAAGTGTACCTGCAGCATTACCTGCACCATTTACAAGGCCACCAAGGTTTAGATTGCCAGCGAGTTGACCGGCCGCCTGAGCGAGATTGCTGCAATAAAACAACATCATTTAGTGTTAAACGTGCGTTCACAGTTCGAGTTAATGAACGAGGCATACCCCAAAATTTGTGCAGAAGCGCCAAGCGCCATAGCTGCGATGATTATGACGGTGATGGATCGCATTTGTGGGTACTTTGGTGTTTAAATAGGGATGTTGAGCTGAGATGGGGTAAGATACAACTGCCGTTGGATGCTTCATTTTCCCAGCCTTTTATACCTGCGATCTCCCAGCAGGAGCTATTTTTTTGCTTGCCCGTGCAATACCGTTGTTCGCCATTAATCGCATGAACATCCCACTAAATCAAAGCAGGAAAAACATGCCATTTCTTAGGCTCGATTCCGAGAGGCTAACATCGAACAGATGCTCCTCAATCTTTGATGGATCCCATGATAGTTATGGAGAAGGGCATTAGGTATCAGTCATGAATTTGGCTAAGCTCAACACTAGACTTCCAACTAGACAGAATATGAGCAAATGATAGCAATGCTAATTATAGAGTTTATAGTGGTACCGTGAAAGAAAAGAGCAAAGTCGAAAGTGATGCGAAGAGAACTTTGACGCCATTGCTCTGCTGCAAGTACGCCACTCAGCGTATGATGGATCCAAGAAGCAAACGTTGGGCCTTGATCATCATCGAGTCACTAGCAAGAAAATACCAGTTAGGGGCCGAGGTCATGCCAGTTTATAGAAACTGCATCAGAATGTAATTCATGATGTTATCCAGAAGAAAAGAATGGCGAAACAGACCAACAGAGCTATGGCGTCATTTCCATCAGAAAGCAATTCAGCCTGAAAGAAATGGACACGAATTGCCCTATTGGCACAGATAGATAACAAAATGCAACGGGTCCGACTAGTTGAGGGAAAATTGGCGGGGTGGAGAAACTTTCATCACATCCCGTCCTCATCTCAAAAATCTAAGAAGCGAGGTTATCAAGAAATGTACACCAAGTCATAAATATAAAGTAACCAACTAGTGTATATATGGATGTATGTATAGCATAGAACGAAGACAACGACGGGCAGTATAATTAATTGCATATCATTGCAATCTATATAATCAACGAAAGTAGTAGACAAATAATGAGAAACGGCAGGGCGGAAAGCAAGCGTGCAAGCAAGTCAGTAATGTAAAATATGTAAAGTATAACTACAAGTGGGGGCTGAAGCTCCGAGGGTGGGTAAGGATAAATACATGTCGGGTGTCTAATGTCGGGCAGTGAACAGTAGGGGTGGGAGGCTTCATATGTCGGTGATGCGTTATTAAGTGATGGGCGTGCAAGTAGCACCTAATGCAGCTGAGTGTCTGAGGTAGGCGAATGGTATACAGCCACTGCAGATTGCAGCTTCCATGGCCGTTCGTACTCCCGTTGTACGCAGCGTGGATGCAGGTGCAGATGGACTGAAGATTATTGATCCCATAGGCGACAGCGATAGATATAACGCCTAACCAGAGCTAATGGGTACTTTTTAGAGTGAGATGGGCCTAGTTGTACATGGTAGATTCGGGGAAAATGCAAGGTCGTAGGGGTATGATTATGAGCGAGTGGGGATAGTCAATATGATGTGCAGATAGCATGGAGCGTGCAGGGTGCAAGGTGGAAGATAGAAACACGCAAACGTAGACCGGCAATACCAGTGTGTCAGCCTCGGCACATGCGGGAAGGTATCACGGATGGTGTAAAATTGGCGGAGTCATCAGTGTTTGGTGCTCCAGCTGATGAGGCCCTCATAGATGAAGAACATAACCGCTGCGTTGGGCACAACACGCATCAAGTGCGCACTCAGCCCACTGTACAGTGTCCGCGCGCCTTCTTCCGCAATAACGAGCCGCAGAGTCTGCCAAAGCCCAGTATACTTGATCACGCCGTTGACACTTGGCTGCCGAAGCCGCGTCCGCAGAACCTAACCGCGCATTGTGAGTATGGCAAGAAGATAGGATGCAGCAGAAAAAATACACACCTCATGCGGATAAGTGATGAGACTGGCTACCATCTTCGCCGTCCCCGCGCTGCCCAGCATACCTGCCCATTGCGAAACCGGACCATGCCCATCCAAATTCGCGTTCAGCTTCTTCAATCGTTCATACAATACCCATTGAATGGTGCCCTCCGTCACGCCTAGATAGCTCGCACTCAGTCCCTTGTAAAACCCTCGAATCCCTTCCTCTCGGAAAATTTTCGTGATACATAGCCAGCTGCCCCCGAGAACCTTCTTGTCGCCCTGCGCGAGTTGTAGACGGGTCTTGACGACCCAGATGGGGTTCGTTGCTGTGCCAGTAGCGATGCCTGCCACGGCGGCAGCGGAGAGATGCACCCAGCTGTTTTCCTGCCCATTGTTGAACTTGTCGGCGATGATGCGTTTCCCGTTGCCGTATGTGAAAAAGTTGATGGAGCGCGCAGGGATAACACCAACGAGCGTAGGTCCTAAACCCTTAAACAGGGCGCGAAAGGACTCTTCGCGGTAGATGTCCCTGTATTACACCAGCGTCAGTAACAGTGAGCGGGTGGGGCATGTAGAGATAACAACGACACGTGAACGTACCGAATAATGTAACCCGTTTCGACAAAGTGGAACAACAGATTTGTCGGCCGTGGCGCGCCCATCACAACGCTGCCAGACCCACCGACCACACCTATCGCTGGGTGCTTCTGGCGGAACAGGTCTGACTGCAGTCGCGTTTTGACGACGTCAAAAGGACTCGTCACGATAGCGCCGCACATTCCGCCAAGACTACCGAATGCATCAAGTAAGTAGTCCTTCACACAATACAGAAACGCGTCCACACGTACCCTCCAGCCACGAAATGCAACCACGGACTGGGTTTGCTAACTTCCTTCGCAATCGCCGCTCGTGAAGGCGTTGAAGACATCGTGTTTGAAGAGTATTGAATGGGTCAAATTATGGTTTAGAGATGATATATATCCTCAGACGCCGAGTCCCGGTCAAATATCGGTGAAGAGGAAGTATAAATGGACTTTCGACTTGTGGAGGAGAGGGGAATACGAAAGCCGTGGCGCTTGTCACATCCAAGGGAGAGAGGAAAGCATTTCGAATTTTTTGCTCCTCACGTGATGTATGCCAAAATAACACTAAACATAGGGGCCCCGCATTTGGTGCGTGCGGTCTAAAAAGACCTTCGTGCTCAAAATAAGCGCCGCCTTCTTAAACTTGGGGCGTATAAAATTTATCTACGTTTATGAACATAGACCACTATATGAATGATTTTTTGTGATCTAGTGTAGATTTTGTCGTTTTTACTATGCATAGTCTTCATCAAAGTATTCTCAGATAGCCATCAAGCTAGGTTCGAATCTCTAGTGAATGCAATTTGCATAGTACTAAAATTCTGGACGGGTAGGACGAATTTTGTGGTTAATGGCAATCCATCATATTTCAAAGAAAAGAAAAGCCGTAGAGGATTTTAAGACCGCTGTTGTTGGTAAATACATCATATTTTAATGTAACACCAATTCAGGCCGAGGCAGTATGTTATAGCTTTCCAAACCAGACATACCTTCTTCGAAGCAGTGTCTGGTAGCTGACATTCACTAGCTTCAAATCGATAAGAGGGTTGCTGAATTTAGCTTTGTGAAGATATCTCTCCTCGTTCGTATGCTGAAGAATTCGTACACCTTGCTTATATGGGGAAAGTATTGCCACTGGCACCACTGTTCTGGTCGGGAATTGTTCGATATATACTACTACATGTCCACTTTTGAATATTCTCACAACTAGGTGAGAGGCCCTTTTTACGCTGGTGAGGCTTCCATTATCTCGCCGGCGAATTTTGTAACATACGACTGGTAAGCCTGTGCACAAAACGCCATAGATTAGATCTTTCTGGTGCCGATGGCGCAGATTTAGATGCACTTCGTGGGAGGATGACTACGATTCTGAATATAGCATCAAATTCCACACTGACTGAGGCTTCAGTGCATCAAACATAATTTTTAGTATAAAACAATTCCGTGTGTAAGATGGTCATTAAAAGAAGTGGTTGAATGAGAATATTAAGTTTGACCTTCCTGAGTTCATCTGCAGGCACTTTCGTTGACTGACATTTTGAAAATCTCTTGAACAAAGATCAGGCATTATCATAGCTCAGGGTACATACACACATCTACTCATTGCAATTCTCAAGCATGATTAGATTGACAACAAGGCTTGAGAATCACTATAGCATGAACATTTTTATTCTCACACTTACAAAATGCATCGTGCGGCGGAGAACCGAGGGATAACCAATGGAAAACGTATATCTTAGCGGTATCACCCAGTCGTTGGCGTGGCCGGTATACTGAAGCGCCGGAGGTAACAAATGTACACAAGTATTACTCCCACGTCATAAGTATAACGTTATTAATACAGCAGCCGGGACTTGCTATTGAACAATGAACACTACAACCGGGGTTATCAAGGAAAGTCTTCTCTTATCACTCTGAATCTGGATCGCCCATTACAGTGGCCATCCCACACAAAGAATGTACACCGCTCACGGATGTTCTGTGTCACTGTAAACAAGGGAGATGTGTATTCAATTTGGATATTCCAACTCATCGGATGGCGGATCGCAAAAATAATCAAATTAGTTCATTATATTATCTGTCCATTGTCCATTGTCCATTGACATTCTCATATATAGATAGGGGATTAATATGTTACTATAGTTGAGACCTATCATCATTAGAGAAGCAGTCATAGATATGGGGTAAGGCAGGAAAGAGAGGCAAGGAAAATGATGGCGCATAGTCCAAATATACTTGAAGGACCACGCAATGCGACACTGGAGCTATTCGGGACTACAGAGCCATCTGCCTTGTACGAAGTAGATTTGAGAAGTTCTGCTGCTTGCTCTGCCACCCCATAAGTAGCGGAGGCGAGCTAAAAGGTAAAAGGTAAAAGGCAAATTAGTGAAACAATGGGGGCATCACGTTGATTCGATATAACTCACATGGGCCGCGAACTCGAAAGGGAAAATCGATGAATCCACAACGCGAACGTTTACTATGGTCAATTTAGCAATGGCCTTCACGGGAAAAAATAGGTTGCCTCGTACATAAACCATAAACCCTCAAGTCGGCATCCACAACACCGCCTTGCGCCATAGGGAGCATAGCACAGCTTCCAGTAGGATGGTATTGCGTACTCGCCGCTCCCTGGACCAACCAAGCTTCGATTTGTTCGTCAGTCTGAACGTCTGGACCGGGAGCCAGCTCCTGACCCAAAACGTCTCCGAATGCTGCGCCGACAGAACGTACAAATCTGACACCTTGACGCATCAAGGTAAGATCTGCTGGATGCGAATAGTACTGAGGATCAATGATAATTGGGTCAAAGGGGTTGGAGGAGTTGATATAGGTTCGTCCAGTACTGAAGTTTTGTGAGTTCATGCACTAGATAACATGTACAAAAATTGACATACCTAAAAGGGTGTTGAAGAGCTGCTTGAATTGAAACAGTTCCGGGAGAAATGAGACTCATTAACATTTCGAGCTGGGCAACGTCGGGAAGGAATTTGTTGGCTGTCGTCTCATAAATTGCCTTGTAGCCTTCGACAACTTCAGGATATATGCTGGGGACGAGGGTTTTCGACGACTCTTCCATGGCATCGATAATTTGTTTTTGGAATACCGGAACGGGATCAGGACCGCCGAACAATGCCGTCACATTGACGAAGGCCACGGCGTCATTAATAAATGAAAGGAATTCGGCTGTTCTCTGAAAAAGTGACGTTGCATCCAGTATTAAGCACAGGACATATCATTTGTGATTATAATTGAACCATACCGAGAAATCCGACCCAGAGTCCTTGATATTACCAGCAGTCTCTTGAGGTGTTTCCCAAACCACGCCTGCGGTCTAGATTCCGATGAGTGGTGCCGAGCGACTCTGAAAAGAAAACGACACTCTACCAAATGATCCTGCAAATGTTGCCCAACGCCCGGGAGTGTGACCCTGACGTCGATGTTTGCAGCCTCCAAAACATCCCTTGGGCCTACACCGCTGTGCAACAGAACCTTTGGGGTTCCAAGGGGCCCGCCCGAAAGGATCACTTCCTTCTTCACATCAACCCTCGAGATAGGTGTCTGAGGATCCTTGGCGAACTCTACACCAGTAACCTGGATGCCTCTGCTATTGGATGAATCGCCGTAACGAAGGCGGAGTACCGTGGCATCGGGGAGAATGTGTAGATTGGGACGAGGCGGCAAGGGATCAATATACGCAGAGCGGGAGTAAGAGCGTGTCCAGTTGGATGGGTTAATTGAAGATGGAGCGATGAACCCCCCTAGAGTGATGCCTCCGTTTGGATTAGTTAGGGTAGGGACACCGACTTGTTCGAGGGATGAAGTCCAATTATTATTAATGCCTATCATGCTAATGGAGTAGATTTGGGTCAGTAACAAAACAAAATAAACCAAGGATATGCTGACAATGCAGGGTAAGTAACTTGCATAGGTCCTCCTGATCCATGGGTTGATGCATCATAGGAGATGTTGGTATACGAAAGTAGTTCCTCGGTCGGGGGTGTGAAGTTCTCCGCTTTCTTCATGAACTTGAATAGGTTGTCCCAGCCCCACCTCTTTTTGTCGTCATTTATAATGGCTTGCCATGCATCAACCTCAACTTTCGCAGGTCTAACTAAATACATGGCGTTCATGGCGGAAGACCCACCCAGGATCTGCTGAAAGGTTAACGAAGACCGAATCTTTAGCATATCACACAGACCTTGCCGCGGGGCCATCCTACAGAGCGATTGTTCATGTGCGTTTGAGGTGTAGTAACGTACAACCAATCATACTCTGTCCCGACAATAGAAGAATAGTACGCTCCCGAAGGTGAGTCTATTCAAAATCAACCAAGTTGACATACTGCAAAATGAAAGACAAGGCACAACGTACTGATCCCTTCTATTACATCATCGCCTGAATGTCCTGCCTCGAGAACAAGCACAGTGGTTGAAGAGTCTTCCGAAAGGCGAGACGCTACCACCAGGCCAGCGAGCCCCCCTCCGACGATGATATAGTCGTATGTGGATCGAAGGTCCGTATCAGTTATCACCGCTCGGGAATGTAGATGCCGCAGGGTTGGCGTTAGTTGGGCATACCCGCAGCCGCAAAATGCAGCCAGAATAAGAGATTGATACCTCATCTCTCTGCCTCACAGGTTTGGTTAAAGAACGTAGAGTGTTGTAGGGGTATACGAAAGGTGGAGACGTTGGAAGTAAACGGGAAAGAAAAATGACGGAGTGAGCTTGGCCCACAGCCATATATGCATGGTGACTGCGATCAATGTCGTAAAACACCAAGGTCAAGAAACTGAAGAACAGTCGGAAGGCTAGGCCGGCGTTGCTTGAACAGTGGTCAAGGAACTTGGCACTGGAGTCGGAGACTGACCTATTCCCTTGGCACATAATAGACCTCGGAGTTACATTCAGGAGGACAAAGGGATAATTCGATTCGATGAGGATATTCCAGATTATTGAGAGTTTTAGCGCTCGTCAAGCGCCTGTAGTAAAAGGAGGTAAAGGATGTCCCAGGGATGTCCTAGGATGAGCGTGGACGAGGCATTTCCATTATTATTTCAATTGTTAATAAGTGTGTATATTACGTATTACCCTGCCTAGATATTATGCAATATTTGCTAAATGTAAAAATTAAATAAATAATTTGCACATGTTATGATGTTCTTCTCTCCGTACCCAGTGGTCCTTCAGCTTCAACCCTTCCCTTCTATAAGTTCTGAGTACACAGAAAACGTTTAAGATACGATTTACCAATCGATTTATGTCGTTCGGTATTCCGCCTCTTTTTGGAGAGCGTTGGCATTATAAACATGAGCCTTTGGGCAGTGCGCGACAAATCGACACCTCAAGTCCGCTGATCACGCTGCAAGAATCGGTCCACCTTGGAGATGGATATAGATGGTGTGTAAAATTTTTGAAGTGTCTATTACTACCACGTAAAGTATGTGGTATACTGAAATCTCAGTCATAAACAGTAAACGAAATTGGCCGCTCGATGAGCCTCACTTGGGGCCAGGCCTGACGCCATCGACACATAACTGTCTGGCCTAACGAGAATGAAGACCCCAGAAAGCTGCGCATTCGAAGTTATACCAAGTTTCTCATAGACGTCTTCGTCATCTGTACGTATGCAATAACAACTGCCAAGGATCAGGAGTTAGAAAGTTTTAGGAATGTTGACACAGGATTGTTCACCTTCTCCATGATCGGGCAATAAAAGCAGGTATATCCGTCCAAATCACCTCCGCCTTGTCGTTCCTAACAATCGTGTAGATATCTATACGGAGGCCTTCGCGTGAATCAATCTCTTTCATCGAAATAGACTCGCTCAACGCCTTTGCGAAGATCGACAGCCGTGATTTCGACTGTGGCGACGATATGTCTCCTGGGAACACAAGCATCTTGAACGTTCCATCTGAAATTAGCAGGTCATGAATGTTACGATCGGCCCAATCCGCTAGGCGTGTTATTGGTGATGAAAGGATGCGTTCTCCTGGGACGATATGTCCAATTGCGGTGGCTGGTTGAACTGTCAAAGATGACGACGCATAGCTAATCCCTATTCCGCTGCAACAAATATCAGGATAACGAAACCTTTCGCGAAATAGATCAAGCACATGCCTGGTAAACATGTTCTGTTTGTGAAGACGCCTAGGACCTCGTAAGTTAATGTTATCGGCCTATCATTTGTTACCGACCTTTGGTATTCTGCAGCAGGTGCCCCTTCCAAAGATTGCGAAATCTCCCGGTCAAAATATATCAGATCCAGTGCATAGGCCCTCCTCTCAGTTTCATACGTTCGAAGAAGCGAGGGACCTGCCCATCCACGCAATACATAGGCCAATTTCCACGCTGTATTTTTACCGATTCATATTAAATTCAATGACAAGTGGTCTGGAAGGAAGTAACTCGCCTAGGTTATGAGAATCTCCCATAGATGCATTGGCACCTTGTCCGGCCTTCGGCGAGTGGGTGTGGCAAGCATCACCAACAATGAAGATGCGATTCTTGAAGGAAAATGTGGAAGCAATCTTCTGGGCTGCTGGAATTGCGGGTAAGTACACATCTTTGATGATAAATTTAACAAAATTAAAACCGACTAGAGAAAATCGTATGCCAGAAAACGTGGGTGAATTCAATTCTATACGGAGAAAGGCCTTCTTTAACTCTCTATAGTTGTGTCAGCTTTCTCGAATGGTGCATTTAGAACACTCACTAATAATATCTTCTGGCGAATCTCTCCTTCTTCAAGATTGGACTTATCCAGCTCTCCATCCACGTCGCGTGGAATGCTGTCTTCAGCCGAGAGCTGTACATATATTCGAACCTTATCACCTTCCCGGGGAATTATCTTGAGTTCAAAAAAGACAGTTATCGATTTTATTGATTGTGAACAATAGAGACACATACGATAATCGCTCCTGAAGCAGCTTGGATAACGCACTTGAATCGGTAGTCGGGGAGATCGGTGTCAACCAGTACGTCTACCACTCCCCATACATCCTCTGTTTTGAGCCTATTTAATGATATTTTTCAACAGTATGCTGTCGATAGAACATACCAGTCTGTTCACCTTCCATATCTATACCAAGTGACCTTCTTACCCACGACGATGCACCTTTGGCACTCTTATTATGGATCATTTTCTGGGAGAACATTGAGTTTCTCACCATCTGCGCCTATAACATATTTGGCATTGACGATTTCCACTCGTCCCTGGGCTTCTGAGTCCTGGTTACAGGTACATGCATTATAATACCTGTTTGTGTTGTTCTCCTGCGCCTGATGTCTGACCCTCCCAGTGTGGTATTGACAGCAATTACTCGGATGTTCGATTACCACCTATCCAAGAATTTTAATACCACTGGAACGGTGACATTGTCATTTGATATACCTTGATGGGATACCCCTTAACAGAGAGCGCCGAATCGACATCTGGGGCGACATGGACAGATGTGGGCCAACACGGTTGTGTAACTTGTACGCCTGCCTCATCTGCATTTTCGCGGAGTGTTCCTTCAATGTCATTTATTGATGCGGCGATCTCGTACTGGTATCGGCAAGGGACTACTATGCTGCTAGAAGGACGCAGTCGAGACAGCCCACCACCGTTCGAGACAGTTTCGTACGCAACCTGATATATTTTCTTCAGTTGGACTGGAGTCACGAAGCGGGTTTAGTGGCTTACCATAGCTCGAACGCAGACTCCCTTGGCACGAATTTTGCTGAGCATGCCATAGCTTTTCCAAATTTCCAAAGTACGGGGTTGTAAGCCATCCGCGTTTCCGTACTGCGAACCTTGGACTCTGATGCAATTATTGATCAGTTATCCAGCCAAGCATTGTTCTGCACGAACCTGCGTTCAATTACTCTAACTTGGATTCCAAGACGACCAAGGGCTTGGGCGATCATCAAGCCGCTCGGACCTGCGCCAACAACGAGCACATCACAATGCGAATATTGCACTGGCCTGGTGTCGCCGTGGTTAAGCGCCCTGCCGGTGGACCTAAGATCATCGATGGTACTTGGAGACATGCTGTTATTGTTGATGCACTTGCAACACGCTGTATGTAAATCATTCAACGTCAACTCTTATATCCCCCAAATACAGGTCTTAGTATCAGTAGAGTCATGTCCTAGTAAGTTTGTAAGTGTCACAATTCCTTGTGGATGTCTGTCAATAGGTTCATCTCTGTGTGAAGCAAGTGCGACACCGTTTCTTGGGTCAACCTGTAGTCGGATGTTGTTGGCGACTTCGGCTTTTCAACGTAATACCCACGCAATAATACACGCGAGCATGCGGTCGACGGCAGTTAATTTTCAATTGCAGGGAACTTGACTGAGCTTCTGCGAATAACTGGCATGACTTTGTATTCGATAAGCATCACAAGTTTTGTCTCGGACCGGGTCAATTGCTGATTGACAGCCTGATTAGAACCAGGGTTCGTACATCTACTGTTGTCGTTCGACTCCCACCACGCTTACAGCAAAAAAGTGATGCTATTGTGATTAGAAAACCACCGATTCGAACTTTATATCTCTCACAGTTATAATTAAACGAGAGAAAACGCAAAAGTTTGTCGAGGCACCACTGGATCTTGATACTCACTCAAAGGGTGCATCATGATTGCTAGAATAGTAGTTATAAATCGTTGGGAATCGAACGACCACCGTGAGTAAAAGGTGTGGCAAACCGATTCATATTGCTGATTTTATTCCTATCAATCGGAGTCGGATCGTATGGCGAACAAAGTCAGAAACCTAGTGAGGACGCCCGGGGTTCCAACGCTCGTTTAAGGCAAAAGGATTTTTCCAAATGTGGGAGGAGGTTAGAAGGAACGGCGGGGTAAGTATAAGGGTTGAGCCCTCTTTGTTTTTTCTTTTTCAATTCCGGAAGCTAGCAAGACCATTGGAGAATCTTCCTGACTCAAAGACCAAGCTACAATGGCACCCAACGGAACCTCCGAAATCACAGCCCTTTCTCAGCTGATCGCCTCAGCAGTGCAGGATATTGTGAACGAGTACACTAAAGCAGGACATACAGTACCCTCTTTGCATTCGACCGAGCAAGGGCCCTTTGATGCCCCGCATCTGGTTTCGGAGACACTTTCTAAGGCTGTTCAGATTGTCGAGGCGGCATGCGCACAGTTAACCTTTACTGTGACAAACCCCGGGCATACGATGACCAACGTAAATGACATTTTGTTTTCCATCAAAATTTGGCATCGCGCTGACGCCTTTGCTGGTTCATAAAGAAAGCATACGCGGTGTGTCATGAATTATTGCCGTGAAAAGGATCTCGAAGCTGAGCGCTGAGCTTTTACTTTTCTAGTACGAGGAGCCGGCATGTTTACTTGTAGTAACAAATGCAAAGATTGCGGATTTATTGTTAGGGAAACCTGAAGGTTTGCATGTCAATGATCTGGCGAGCGCCTCTGGGCTGGATTCCGGTAAACTGGGTCGTATACTACGGCTTCTGGCTACAAAACATGTTTTCGACGAAGGTAAGAGGTTAGATTTTGTTCTATTTATTATAGACCTTATGTTATCTATCCTTTATCTAGTCAAACCGGATATTTTCTCCAATAACCGTTTGAGTATGCAACTCGTCTCTAACAACCCAGTGTCTAGCTTGGTCGGCACAATGTATGTTTTATCAGTACATCGATCATCTCATTCCCATCACTCAAGATGCTCTCGTCTTTTAGGACAGACGAATGTTTCAAAGCTGGTGCATATCTGGCCGATACACTCGGAGACCCTAAAGCAGGCCACTCAACATCAGCCGATGATTCTCCCTTTCAACGTGTGCACGGCGTCTCCTTTTTTGGCTTCTACAAAACTGTGAGCGCTTCAACGTCAGTTTAATTAAGGACGATAATCTAACAAACTTCTACATATATATAGCCGATTGGGAAGAAAGTCAACGATGTAAGTTAAGCTTGTAGACCTGCGCTGCGGTGACTTTCTATCCGGGGAATTTCCGTGACTATGGAGGCTCACTCACCTTATACAGCGATTTGCGCAGACTATGGTTGGATGGGGTGAGGTCACTGGGAAATCTATGCTGCCTATAGGTATTTTCAAATCCCGATTATTACTGTCGTATACCGGTTCTAGGAACTGATTGACCTCTGTTAAATAGTGTATGATTGGGAAAATGTACCTCAAGACACGGTTATTTGCGATGTTGGTGGAGGCAACGGTCATGCCACTCTTGGCCTCATAAAGAAATTTCCGAAAATCAAGGTTGTACTGCAAGACTTGCCCGCCGTGATACAACAAGGAAAGGATGTATGTGCAGCATTCCTCACAGAATGATTTCATATAAAAGTGTTAAATATCATTGTCCAGCATTGGGCGACAGAGTGCCCGGAGGCAATCGAGAACCAGCGCATTCGATTTGAAGAGCTTGACTTCTTTTCTGGTCAACCAGTTTCTAACTGTGATCTGTACTATGTGAGCAACAGATTTAGTCAATTCAAACACACATGCTTAACGTCGATATATTGATAGTTGAGGCACATTCTGTAAGCCATATTTATTGTCACCGAATTAACATTTTGAATTAACGAATACTGTAAAGTCATGACTGGCCGAACGCAGAATGCCTCGCTATCCTAAAAAATGTTCGCAAGGCAATGGGCGCTAATAGTCGCCTCCTCATTCGTAACCGGCTTTTTGTTGTTCTAAAAAATTAAAATGTCTCAAGCGTTGGTCTACAGATGAATTCGTTATTGAACACGCAGTGAGGGATTCTAGTGCAAAGACAGAGGCAAAAGATGAGGTATGTACGCATCATCACTCCCTTGCATAAACATTAAACCCGCCTATCTTTCTACTGTAGGCGCCGGAACCCCTTTTGGCGAACTACGGGGTTTCTCGAATCCGGAAATACAACCAAGACTTGAATATGATGATTTTGCATAACGCACAGGAGCGTACACTGCAAGAATTTATCACTCTTGGGTGCGTACCTAGATTATCTTAATTAAACAGTTAATGACCTTACATTAATATAGGGTCCATTCAGGATTCAAGTTTGAGAAATTATGGGATTCGGGGGAGGCAGGGTTGATTGAATTTATCCCTGTGTGACGGACCATGAGTATCTGAGGGTCATGTCTGAATATTTGGATTTCGTCTCATACTCAAGAAGTATACGGTCGTCTGAATGAAATTTGTGAGAAAGATAAAATATCAGAGTTATTACACCTTCGATTTGATTAACTGTTAGGAAGAATCACATTCTCCCAGCCCGCGTTGTCCGCCAAAGAGTCTGGGAAACTACAGTGGTGTCAAAACATTGAAGGTGTCATTTGCCTCAGAACTTCATGGAACTGTCAACTATGTAATACCATTGCCACTATTTCTACTAATGGCCTACTCGATAGCGTCGTCAATTTTTTGGCCGTTGAGGTCCGCAGTGTTGCCGCAGTGAACCTTTCATTTGATGCCTCAAACAGTCTGAAATCGAATTTTGCACAAATTTTAAACTGCTTTCATATCTCTCACTATCTAATACTCACCTAGTTCAAGTTTCGAGATCAATGCAATTGAACTGGGGTCGCTTTTAAGCATAAGTTAAGTTTCCGCCAGCCAGGACTAGATCAAAAGGAGATTAGTCCATAAACAGTAGTCGCCATTGTGGCTGTGAAATATTCGTCACGTCCCCCGCAGCCGAGGGCTACGACAACGAGCAGGGCTTGTCCCACACCACCACGAGCAACCCAAACATGACCAGGAGACGAAATGGCGCTGCAGCGCTATGTCGTGCTCTGCTTCTCTCGCTCTCAACAGTATTTGTTGCCGGACAGTCTCAGCCAGATCATACTATAAGCTCTTTCAGCAATCTACCCGCTAGGATGTTCTTCTTTGATGACACAGAGGTAAGGGTCTTGGTCTTCTCTGCACGTTGTGAACTATCTTTTAATACCTCACAGTCGGTTATATACCATGATTCAATGCAAGGTGACGTGTATGTGTCTTTGGATGAGGGAAAAAGTTGGAAGACTGCCGAAGGCATACCAAGCGGGAGAGTTTCTATGGTCTTCGAGCATCCTACAGACAACCGATATGTAAGACTTCAAGTATTGTCCAATAGACCAGTCTCTAAACAGTTGTTCAGGCATTTGCACTGACGGACGGCAAAACACACTACCGCACTCAAGACCGAGGCAAAACATGGCGTCCTTTTGACGTCCCATTGCCACCAGCACTCGTCCCTCGTCCTTTATCCTTCCATTCCGATCCCAGCAAGTATGGGTATATTCTTTATCAAGGATCGCAATGCGACCGTCAAGGCTGGGGCGCTAGGTGCCACGACGAGGTATGTTTAGATACTTATCATTCAATTGCGTTTGCACTCAATGGATACAGACATTCTACACGAAAGAAGCATTCACGGACGACGTCAAACCTCTCCTCAAAGACGTTAGCCACTGTCAGTTTGCGCACAGCACGAAAGATTTCAAGCACGAAGCACATGAAGACCTCATTTACTGCGTTGCGTTCGACTCAGAATCAACATCCAGCTCACACGATCTCTCCTCCAGCCGTCTCTACTCCAGCACCGACTTTTTCAAAAGCGAGAAGAATGTGGAGGATCTGGGTATTGGAAAGAATGCGAAAGGCGTGATAGCATTCGCAATAGTTTCCCAATATGCCGTCGTCGCGTTGAAGGACCTCTCAGCAGCGTCGACGGGGGAAATGTTGTTGTACGTCACCGTCGACACGAAAACATGGGCCAAAGCGCAATTTCCACACGCGTCCTCGGCCACGCTTCGCGAGAATGCATACACCATGTTGGAATCGACCACGCATTCCCTCGCCGTTGACGTCAAGCTCCAAGAACGGAATTCGATCGGCACGCTGTTCGTCAGCAACTCAAACGGGACATTCTTCGTGGAGAGTCTCAAAGACACCAACCGCAACGATGCGGGCTTCGTTGATTTTGAGAAGATATATGGAGTTGAGGGTATTGGGCTGGCGAATATAGTTTCGAATGCGCAGGAGGTCGAAGGTCGGGGTTCGCCGAAACGTTTGAGGTCGCTCATCACCTTCAACGATGGACGACAATGGACACCACTTGCTCCACCGAAGGAGGACGTTGACGGAAAGAAGATTGGATGTGACACGTCGGATCCTGATCACTGCTCGTTGCACTTACACTCCGTCACCGCGCCACACAATTTCGGACGCATCTTCTCCTCTCCTGCTCCTGGATTTGTGATGGGTGTAGGTAGCGTCGGAGAGAGCTTGTTGCCCTATACGGATTCTGACACGTTCTTGAGTACGGACGGCGGAGTGTCGTGGAAAATGGTCAGCAAGGGTGCGCATAAGTACGAGTTTGGGGATTTGGGCAGTATTTTGGTTATGGTTGACGACGAGGATCCGACGGATGAGGTCAAATATTCTCTGGACCTGGGCAAATCATGGTACGTGTAATATATCTTGTATTATATCTTGTTGTTCTGACCGTCATCCTATTCTCACAGGCAAAAATACAACATTGGCGTCCGACTTACAGCTCGTGCACTCGTCACCTTGCCCGATTCAACTTCACAAAAGTTTCTTCTTCTAGGATCAGTCTCCAAAAATGACCAAAAAGGGGATATCGGCAGGGTTGTGGTTGTCTATCTAGACTTTGCAAAGACCAGGGGAAGGAAGTGCGGCAATGATGACTACGAGAAATGGTTTGCGAGACCACACGATTCTGAATGTTTGATGGGGCACAAGGTGCGTAGTTAATTTGCGTTCATTTCGAAGCCAGGTGGCTGAGTTATTATCTGAATAAAATAGCAATGGTACAAACGGAGAAAGGTTGATGCGAATTGTTACGTTGGAGAAAAGTTCAAGGATCCCGTTACACACGAAGAGAACTGCAAATGTACTGACGCGGACTACGAGTGGTAAGCTTATGCTTTCTATCCCGTTGAAGGGTGTATAAGCTGAAAAGGTTTGATCATTTCTAGTGACTACAACTTTGTCAAGGTTAATGGCAAGTGCGAACCAGCCGGACCAGAGCCGATTCCAGCAGGCGAGTGTGCTGGAGGTCCCGAATCAACTTATATGGGATCGTCTGGTTATAGGAAGATCCCTGGAAATACGTGCGAAGGAGGAGTGGAAAAGGGCGAGAGAATAAAGAAACCATGCTCGTTAGGTATGCTGCTATATCCGAATTCAAGTTTGGTTTCTTTGACCTAACATATATCGATCAAAAGCTCAGCCTGCCGAAGGGGAGATAACTCATACATCCGTTAGTCAATGATTTCATATGGAGTGTATGGATTCTAACTCCGATTACAGCATCAGTTCCATAGTCAGATTGTGCAGCACGCTTATTTCAAGGGATCTCAGGTAATTCAGCTATGCGTTTCTGTCCTCGCCAAAACTCATCTCGCCCCTATTCCGTGTAGACCATTCTGGTCCGGTTGAATGACCACACGATCTGGCAATCCAGCAACGAAGGCTACTCGTTCCGACAGCTCTTCCCCGACGTCAAATTCTACGCATTTTACCACCACAAGTACTCGACGGACCGCGCTTACCTCATCACTGACACCCGCACCTTTTATTACACCACCGACACAGGCAAGAACTGGTTCCCGCGCGAGGCGCCCACACCGCCCAGCCCATTCCCGAACCAAGTCATCTCCTTCCATCCACAATCGGAGTATCTCATCTGGACAGGCAATCGTGACTGCGACGGCAACAGTCTTAACTGCCACGCAGAGGCACAGTACAGTCGTGACAATGGTCATTCATGGACGATTATTGATGGTTATGTTCGGAATTGTGCTTTTGCAAAGGACAGAGAGTTGGATGCGGATCCGAGCGAGATTCTGTGCGAGAGTTATAGGGATAAGAAGGGCAGTCAGAGGACACTGGAGGGAAGGAGTCCGCTGGAGCTTGTGGTTGGGCGGGACTTTTATAGGGAGGGAGGGAGGAAGAAGATGTTTGATTGGGTTGTGGGCTATGCCAAGTTTTCAGAGTTTTTGATTGTTGCAGAGGTGCGTCTTGCTTTTGTGTTCTTGATTGTGGGGTAAGATTACAACGGCGAAGTAGATGAACACGGAGAAGAGGTCGCTTGGCCTGCAGGTTTCTCTAGACGGTGCTCATTTCGCTTCAGGTCAATTCCCGCCGAACTTGAACCCAGAGACTCACGTAAGTGCATTTTAAAAAAGTTCGCTATGAAAACATTTTTTTCTGAATTATATCTTCAATGTACTACAGGCCTACACAGTCCTCGAATCCAGCACCAATGCACTCTTCCTGCATATGACCATATCAGAAGCGCCCGCGCCTCTATGGGGTACCATCCTCAAGTCCAATTCGAACGGGACATACTTTGGGATATCAATCGAGAACGTCAATAGGGATAGGAACGGTTATGTTGATTTCGAAAAGCTCATTGGTTTGGATGGAATTGCTTTGATCAATGTCGTGGCAAACCCTGACGAAGCTAAGATATCTGGGAAGAAGGTCATCCAGAGTCGAATCACCCATAACGATGGTGAGTCTAGTAGAGTCTGGCGCTATAGGAATGTAATTTGACTGTGATTTACAGGAAGTACCTGGACGCCTTTGAACCCGCCACTCCATGATTCTCAGGGACGAGAGTATCCTTGTTCAGGGACAGTGAGTGCTTTTCGTTGTTTCACATCTTCCCTTTTTTCCTCATTTTTCATTCAGAAATGTCAACTTCACATCCATGGATATACCGAACGCAACGACCCTCGAGCGTCCTATAGTAGCCCCTCCATTCCAGGTCTCGTCATGGCCGTCGGCAACGTCGGCGAGTCCCTGGCACCTTATACCGAGAGTGACACGTTCCTAAGCCGAGACGGCGGGTTCACCTGGCAAGAAGTACACAAAGACGCGCACCTCTGGGAATTCGGAGATTCTGGTTCGATCCTCGTCTTAGCCAACGACGAAGAACCTGTCGACTTTGTGCTGTTTAGCACAGACGAAGGTCTGAATTGGCGTCAGTACAAGTTCAGCGAGGAGAAAATGCGCGTGAGGAAGATTGTCACGGTCCCCGAGGATACAAGTAGAAAATTCATTTTGATGGGTGAGATGTTGAAGACGTCTGGTACGGCGGTTGTGCATATCGATTTTTCGTCGTTGACTTTGAAGCAATGTGAGCTTTTTTTTCTTGTCGGTTGTATAGGTTTTGATGGTTGATGCTGCATCCTCGTAGGTGTTATGAACATTGAGGATCCTGGACATGATGACTTTGAGCTTTGGAGTCCCAGCGAGGAAAGACCGGAGCAATGTCTCTTTGGGCGACAGGTGCGAGGACTGTTGCTTTTTCGGTGAATTCATACATGTTGACTCACTTGTTGCAGACTTTGTACCACCGTCGCGTACGTGATGCAAATTGTGTAGTCGGCAATCAGCCCAAAGCCGCAGAGCGTACCGTCGAGCCATGCGCTTGCACAAAGGTCGACTTTGAATGGTCAGTCTCTTACATATCCACCAACAATCTTTAAAATATAGTATTAAACCCCTCATAATGCACAGTGAATTCAACTACGTCAAAAACGCCAACGATGAATGTGTGCTTGTGCCCGGTACAACACCTCTACCAGACGACGACTCGTGCTCGAACGGCGAAGATTTCTGGTACGAGCGTACGCCATACCGCAAGATTCCGTTTTCGAGTTGTGTGGATGGATACCGGCCTGATCGCGGTGCTGAGCATGTGTGTCCTGGGTTCAAGTCCAAGGGCGGATGGTTCTGGTTCTTGATGTTGCTCTTGCCGTTTGGATTCACGGCGTTGGTGGCGTATTATTATTATCGCAAGAGCGGGCTCGCGAGGGGGTGAGTGTGCCTTTTAAGGAGAGGCGCACATAAACACTTGAAGCTAACCACCCAAACCTTTTTCCCATTTACAGAACAATCCGGCTGCCGGGCGACTCGAGACCTGCTTATGGCGGCGACACGGGTGTGTTGGCTACGCTCGCGTCTGTGCCGTGGTTTATCATCGGGTTGGCGGGTATCGCATGGGAATGGGTCGTCTCCCGCGCTGACACGCATCTGTTCCGCTCAAGGAGGGGGTACAGAAATGTGCCTATAGACGAGGACGCCCAGATATTGCGCTTTGAAGATGATGAGTGAATGTGTTGTGGGTGGAATGTGTATGTTGGACGTTGGATTGGGAAGTGCTGTTGTGGTTGGAATACAGTAAGCTGTTGACCACCTCTCGGCCCATCCCACCTTTTGAAAGTAGTTTATACATAATATCTTAGGCGGTTTTACTTACCTTACCCCCTACATTTTCCCGCCTGCCTGCCTGCCTGCCTACCTTACCAGCTACCCGTTACCCATATGCCCCATTGTTTTCGAGTATGTAGATTTTGTTTTCGTCAGCCTTTTTCATGTGCACTGTGCATCGATCACTGATCACCCCTGCTCGCCCTTTGGCTAGGCCTGTGGGAGGTGATGGTGATGGTGTGCTGTGCACCTTTTGTTTTTCGTTGTATTTATTAGATCTTACATCGTAGCGTAGCTTGGAGTATGTTTCGGTTTTGCCTGTTTTTTTCGTTTCTTGTATACTAATTTTCTATTTTATGCATTTTGTCGATTTGCTGAAATATGGTCCGGAGAGCTCACCTTGAGTACATATCACTTTGCTTTTCGTTAGGCTTGCAGGATGATGTGGTGTGTTGTACATTGCATTTTTCGTTTCGTTGCGACTTAACATACTATAGCGTAGCTTGGAGCATGTCTATGTTTCGTATTTTTCTATTTCAGTTTTCTATCGTTTTCCTGGATACTGATTTTTTATTCTGCCCATTTTGTCGATCTGTCGAACTGATCATGAGCTGATAGTTATGAACCCACGAACCGAAACGACACATGTCTGTACTGCCCTCGGCGTCAGATGGATAGTTTGAACTTTGTTAAAGAGGCTTTTATTTGCAGGGTATGTGGGTAGCGGTAATAGTTGTAACAGATTCCGTATGCAAGAAGTATGTGTATGTAGATAGGTAATTTCTATGCGAATAGCCGGGTATGCAATGCGATGGATGTGGTTTTTTTTTCTAACAGCTGAAAGCAAAGGTCATGACAGCAAGATAAGTCAGTAGCTACGTATGTCTGGGGCGTAGAGTCGTGGTAGTCGTAGATTGTTGGAGCTCATTGCGGGCACAGTTATAATGCGGACCCCTAACGGAGCGCTCACAAAAATGCCAAGTCATGACGACGACGATGAAGATTTCTTCTTCGTGGCTGGTGTCTGAATAAAAAATTGAGAATGTAGTTTATGTGTTTGAGAACGTAGCTTACACCAAAGTCCACGTAAAGGTACAATGCGAGCAAAATGATTGCAGCAACGATAGATAGCGCAGGTGAACCTGTGATGGCATACAGGAGTGGTAGCACGCCGTATGGGAGGTACGAGGACAGTGTTATGTCAGGATTGGAATACACAGATTCTCGACGATGGTGTGTATGACTATGTCCATATCCATGACGGGCGCTAGACTTGGTAGGGTGAGGTTGAGAACTTCTTCCTCCTGACACATGACTCGTTTTAGTCTTCTTGGATCCGGATGACGGCCGCGAGCGACTGCGACTGTGCTGTAAGAGCTCTTCGGAAGACGTAGGGCGCTTGTTGGACGGCGTGGACAATGTCCGTTCGGACCTCCTTCGACTCGGACGACTATGTTCCTCGTGATGCCGTTCCCGCTGGGGCAGTACCTCCTCGCGGGGCGGCTCAGCTGGCACCAGATCTTTATCTCCCAATTGCACATCCTGGCTCCTCTTCTCCTCGCTCCTCACAACCGCTTTTCCTTTCGCACCGGGCATCTGCACTGCAGATCCAGCCATAGCTGCCCGCAGCTCTTTATCGGTCCGTTGCACCCATCGTTCGACTCGGCGCTGCGAGGCAAGGTAGCAGTGATAGTGTTCCTCTGCGCTCTGGTCTCCCACTGGCATAAATAGATGGAAAGAATGTATTAGGTGGTGGTTGGTATCGCTTCCTAGTCCAGTCTGAAGAGGCGAGGTGTATCAGATTATCTGGAGGCACTGAGCTGGATGAGGGTGGTTGGGGTGAGAGTGCACCGACACGTGCTGCAGGTGCATGCCTGCCTGCGTATTTGTCGGTAAAGCTTGGGTAAAGCCTCGTGTTACGTTTTGATGGTCTGGGCAATTTTATGCTGTTCTGCTGGTCATCGATTCATCCCTTGAAGCGCTTGGGAATCATCGTGGTAGTGTGTGTAAAAGAGCAAATGAGATTAACCTCCACTTATTATATTCCAGTTCATTTAGGTATTCGTATGCATCAATTCGCTACAACTGGCAATGGCTATTTTTAGAACGCCTTCGATTGAACCCCTATACATAGATCATCCTTCCAAGTCCACCCTATGGAGGATGCACTTTGTCTGTCGGGCGCATAGCTATTTTGACCTTCCATAGAGAGTTCCTTTTAGTCCCACTGATATGAATATGGTGACATACAGTAATGTTCAACAAGATCAAGGCATTTACTATTGAATTCAAGTATAAAATGGTTCGTTAATGCTTGTTTAGATGCACACGGAATACATAACTGACTTCGAGGGAAAGGTAAAGATCGTCGTTTAGCCTCACATACTAATACAAATCGGTATAAACTATCACATAGTCCAAGCCCCAGAATCACAAGCCAGCAGAGAGACAAATTTTCTAGCCCCGGAGCAACAGAGACAGACTCAGCAGAGCCACAGACCACAAAGACAGACAGCGCAGAGCGAGCCAACAATCCAATCTCACAGCAGAACTAGTCTTCTGACTCTGACCATCTGTCGCAGAACTCGTAGAAGACGCACCAGACGAGCTCGAGGTCGTATCATCAGCGCGATATATCATCGCATCGGGGAGAGAAGCGATAGGCAGAATATTCTGCGTCTCGATGTTGCCTGAGCCCACCATAACCTGCACGCCGACTGAGGGAATACCCTTGACGACGAGGAACATCCATGCGGGTCCAGGAGGGAATATCGCCGGGTTAGGCGGCATTTGTGAGACGTGTAGGACTGCGGTTGTGTTGCTAAACCCGGAGTACGTCGATTGGAGGACTATCATTCTTTGGCCCATGTTCTGACAAGTATTAATCGCAAATGACGAAAGAAAGAGTTGAAGAAATAGGGCTCACGATGGCGTGCGTCGAGAAACCGGTGCGGATAACGACCACTCTTGCAGAGTCAACATTTTGAACGTCCTTGAACAGATCGTCAGCGTCGAGTACAACTTCAAAAGGAGGGCCTCCGTAAGAGAGCTTGTTTATAAGCCCTTTAGGTTGTGGCCGCCTCTCGTTGTAATATGGGGGATAAAACCGTTCAGTGCGATATTCAGTTGGGAATAGGACATCAGAGGCAGAGGCGTAGTCGGCGTTGGGGTTCGATCCTGATACGAACACTGACCCTGTAGTTGGAAAGGTTGAGTGTAGAGAGACTGAAGGAATAGTGCAGACAAACCGTCGGGGAGGAGGGTTGCAGAGGAATGATACATCCTGGGCACGGTGCTTGGAGACAGTCCGTTGCTGGACCACCGACTTCCTGCAGCGGCATCCGGGTTGTATAACACTGGGAGAAGGACTGGGTCGTCGGCGTAGGACTGGCCAATTGACCATGACGTCGTTCCGTAGCCCGCAGTTCCTAAGTATCATCAGCATACACCGTGTCAGCCAACACAAACCGTACCTGTCTTTGCGCCGTTGAGACATAATATCTTGCCATCTGGGAGCAGAATCAAGCTTGCCATGGACCTGCGCTCTGGAAGTGGATCGTCGTTGACATATGTCCCAGACACGTCAGGGGCAATCTTCACGCAGGACGTGGCAGCCGCCTGAGATATAGGGACAAACTTTGGCGAGGCCCACCTACAATTCCAAAGTAAAGGGTTAGAATATTGAGATTGTACCCACCTGTAACGCACTGGTCTGTAGGCACATCAGAGCCGCCGCAGAACATGATCGTCGCCGTCCAGTTGTTGGCGGGCGTCAATGGCATCATGACCGTCCCAGCGCTCGCAGGATACGTTCGGACGGCATCAGGCATGTCGTCCAGTGGTGTTTCCACCTTGGTCTTGTGATCTAGCAATATTGTAGACCGCATGGCCTGCACGAGAAGTTTACCGGATGGAAGGAGCCAAGTGAGGGGATACAAGTTGGCGGGTAGGGTGTTTTCGAGGAAATTGGAGCGGATGGCGGGTCCTGATGGGGGAAAGAATTCGTATGTTGGGTTCGTTTGACCCGCATCGTTGAGATATCCCCCGTTTTTGCTTCCGCCAATCTATACATGTTGTAAAGAGGGGATTTGAACAACAAAAAGTTGATTGTGCTTACAATTATAACGCTACCGTCTTCCAGAGTTTCTCTTGATCGGTGTATTGGTCCTTGAAATAGGAGTGAATTGAAAATGCTCACAAAGTAGGGTACCAGCGTTGCTCGGACTGGTATCCTGACGTAGTCCAGCTACAGTCATCTCCGTCGCAGGGATTCAGCAAGCTAAAAAAGAGATATCACAAATAATTCTTGATAATTTGGTCGTTGAACCGACCGAATCCTAGACAAGAAATTCAGCAAAAATTGTAAATCCGCCGTTGACGTACACACATTCTACGTCCATCTGCGTCCATGTAAGGCCCCGATCTCCCATCCTGTGTCGCTGCAGGATTTCCTCCACTCGTTACTGCCTGATTGCCACCGACGTTAATCCACGTTCCGTTTCCAAGCACGCTGCCGCCCTAAACGAAGTCAGAATTGTATAGAAAAGGCGATGGGGACCCTACCGCGCAAAATGTGTTTGTAGGGATGTCCAGTGCCCTTTGACGATTATCTGAGAGTCGGTATTCTGATGTACCATATAAGATTTGGGGTCGACCGGACGTGTGGAATAGGGCGGGTGGGTACTACATACCTGATGCCCAGGCCGGGTGGCCGTTGATTTGGTTGGGGTTATTCTCCACTTTGTCAATGAGATACACCTTATCGACTCGCCCTAGAAATAGCTGAAGCGTTATACGACCAATTCGATGATAAATAGCCATAGATATCGTTCAAGAATGTTATTCGAGATTCACCTGCTGGGCACTGACTATGCTGTTGTCGAGCAGTTCGAATTTCCCAGTTTCGCCTTTATGCGTGGGTTGACCTGGAGCAGCAATAGTTGTTGGCGATTGAGCGAGCGCAAATCGCAATGTCAAGGTGATGACGTAGAAATGCCGTCTCATACTACCGAGCGAGCGAAAAGGAGGAAAAAAGAAAATAGGGGACCCGCCGAGTATTTGGAAAAGACAGTAGTGTAGATATAGATATGAATAGGTATAACAAGTGTGGATTGGGCGCCTGGGACAATTGGGAGTTGAAGCTATGTTGGCCCCCTCAGTGCAAACCGATCAACGTAAGATGGCCGGAGTTCGTGGCGGGCATTGTAAATATGGCACGTGATCGCGTTTAGGAATCTTCAAGGTTCACTCGCTCTGTCGCTCAACTACTATTTCAATGAAGTCAGATACAACGCTTAGCTATTAGCTTAATTTTTCTACTCAAGTTGACAATTCTGGTGTTAAATCCAATGTAATAACCTCCCAGCGACTTGCAAGCGATTTCTAATTTTGTTTGATCAAAAGTGCCACTGGCAAGCCGCGCGGGGAGTTAAAGTTGCAAAGAAATGGATTTGATTTTTTAGGCTACTACAGTGGCCCAATTTCCTACCAGTTCAAAGAGCACGTCAGGCCTATTATTAGCAATCCAATGAGTGACTCCAATAATTGAAGCCTCATAGATAATATTGGCCAGAATGTCGTTGGTGTATTTGCCAACCTGCAGGTGGTTCATCTGATGGCCAACTAACGAGAAGAATAACTCTGATTCGTCGTTGGGTAGAGTTTCCACAATATTTCGCGGGGAAAGAGAAGAGTCTGATTTGGCGCAGGGAAGAAGGGGTGGATCAAGGATATGCCGGAGAGCTTGAACCGCTTCTCTCTGAATCTCCCGGATTTTACTTGACACTGGATTGGAAAGGGAGGGGATGTCGGTTGACATATGATAGATAATGTATGCACGATTATATGAAGAAGGGAATGAAACGGAATTGGCAACTATGAAGCGTAAGAACATGTGTAGCTGTCGATCAGCGTCTGTGTCAGCGTGCCAAGGAAAATCTAGCGTCGCCTGAGTGGTTGGGGAAGAATCCTGGCAGCAGAGCCCAACCAACTGTTGCACAAGTGGCATAAATAATCTTCTTTTCCCACCAAGAAATGTGTTGTGAGAGGCCATATATAACTGGAGTGTGTCGAGCATTGCTGCAGGAGAGGCGAAGGTGAGAGAGCCCTCGGGATGAAGATTAGCGTTCATCATTGTTACCTCATTGACGGCGTATGTCTGAGCTTTCGATAGCTTGGTAATTCTGAACGTAAATTGGTCCTTCTGGGCCTGCTCTGAGCATCGATATGCGTCGCGTATATTCCTCAAAAGTGTCGGATCGCTGTCGTCGAGATTTTCAAAAGCACTGGGGTCTGCGTAGTTGATGTTCGGAGGCATAATGGGGATATCAGCAAGACAGCTGTAAAGGATAGAAGGGTCATTAGAGTGTGGTTGGTGGAGGAAGGTCCGGCGAAGAACGATGACGATCCGGGGGCTCACGACATAAAGTCTATGGGCCCCCGGACTTCCATATATCAACCCCTCCCATAGCCCAAATCCATTCCCACTTAACACAAAGTCAGAGTCGTCCGCCGCTTCCCAGACACCGAGGAAGAAGTAATTCGCAAGACTTTCGTAGTCAATGGCATACCATTCCTCGATGTCTGGGTCGAGTCGTTTCCTCAGCATCTCTTGGAGCCTGAATTCCCCGTACCTTTCCCGGAGTCGCTCTCCGGTTGCGACTATCTCGTGATGTGGAGTATTGAGGTAGTATTTTAGACCATCCTTCCAAACGTCGACGTCGGTTTTGAGCTGTCGAGTCTCTTTGTATTTTCTAATCCAGTCAACGAGAGGTGCATTGGTAGGATTGTTCTCGTGGAAATAGGTCGATGAAACCGCATCGTTGCGAAAGTGCATCAGAAAAATGAACTTTCGCACCGTAGCAAGCTCTTTCCGTGATAAAGTAAACATTTGTTGATGGATCCCACGATATATGGCCTTTATTGCTAGCGAAGCTTCTTGCTCTAGCTTTGAAAATTGACGTTCCAGGTGGTCAACGTCTATGGGGTTTGAGAAGTCGCGGTAGAGATTTGTGGATCCATACACCTTCGCTATTGGCCGATTGTACAGCATACCTGAAGGTATGTGATAGAACGATATCCGTTCGGTATCATGCTCTTCCCCTTTCTTTTTTATTTTGCGAAACAACTTGAGTCGATCACGTTTTGTACTGGTAGCAATAGATGCAGATCAGCTGTGTCTTCAGCAGTCATTGCTCCAAGAAATTTTAGTTTTACAACATACATGAAGCTACGAGGTCCTTCCAAAAAATTTCGTAGAATGAATCTTGGGATGCAGTGCTGATATTGGTCTCGGGGATAGGGACTGAGCTCAGCCTTGTTCCGCATGGTGTAAAGCAAGCTCGCAGAGGATGATGAACTGGGTAAGAGTGTGCGTGGGAGTCAGAAAAGATGAGTCACAGCACTAGACCCAAGGTACCCCTTTACCCGCCCGATTCCCACAGCTGTCTCTCTCTCTGCACATGCCTTGATGCGAAGAGCACTGTTGTTAGAACTGTAAATTGGGCTAAAAGAAAAATGAATCGACATTATAATATGCTACTTATAGTCTACCATACCCGTGATTAAATGCTTGCCTTTGACCTTCGACGCTGTTGTCAGAGCATACAAATGGGCGACGGCAGTCTAAGGGCGACGATACTTTGCTGAATGATGACTTCACTGCCACACTATCAGAGTATTGCAACATCTAGGATTTACTGACGTTAAACCCTCTCCAAAATGTATCATCACTATCTCCAGAAGCCAGACCCAGGATATACCTCAAACAAGTACCGAGGTTGGTCGTAGATCCCGCTGCATCATAAGAACAGACATAGCGTGTGGTTACAACACTGGCCCCCGTGTATATAAGGACAGGGGCCTCAAAGAACCGCGCACGTAGATACTGAAGGAAGTTTTCCCCTGCAGTTTGATTTAGAAATGGTCCTGAGTTAGGACTAGTACTTTCTAGTCGAACGTTGTCCGAAATGAATCGAAGAGTTGATGGATGATCATTGTCAAGTAAAAAGTCTGTTGGGAGTATATATGATGCATTAGTTGTTAGCATGCTAAGTGAAATTGAAGTTAAACCTAAGTTTTCCTCAATCCAAGCCTTGGCGATGGCGGTCGAAGAAAGCTCGACAACCATGATTCCAGATAGACGAGCTTTAGATACTTCATATACATTGTTCTCTGGACAATCATCTATCCAGACCAGAAGAGGAACACGTAATGCTTGATCATTGACAGTAGTGCTGGTAGATGTATTGCGGGTTCTTGAATACTGAAATGACCTCGGTTTTTCCCCTTTACCAATATCTTGTAAGTTTGAAGCACAATTGAAAATATCGCGACATACCTTTGATATAATTTTCAACAAATTCTTTCAGGGTACTCCCTTCCAACGCTAAATCAAGGTTATATGGTGTTATTCCTCCGCAGTTGAATTCGTCCAATCGCATGATCATGCGTTCAGAAGCTCTCTGGGGAATGTTGCCTTTGAATTCTTGATACCAAGATTGCAATCTAGACTGAAAAACATCGACGGTCACAAAGTTGACCTATCAAAATTTGTCATTAGTATGTTCCTCAAAGTGAGTGAAGATTTCTCAGAACCTTAACGCCAATGTAATCCCTCCAGAACGCCTTCGCATCTCCATCGCCCATTTCTTCCATCTGAGGAACCAAGGTTTTTGTGGATACATCCGAGAAGCTAGGCGACTCTATGCTGCTGGATGTCCCTTGCGAATCGTTCGAGTGATCGCGGAAGTAGCCAACTGCAGCCATGGCTGTGAGCAAGATGATGAGCTGGTTGTTGATATGCTTCTGGTCTTCCTGCAACTGCTGAATTTGGGATCCAGGGTTGACAAAAGCCATGATGCGTTTTGCCTTCTTATACTTCCATACGACAAGGTGCTCTTTTGTTCTCTGCAATGCATCGCCTACTGCCAGGATTGCCTGCGACAATTCAGCCTCACCCTTTCCTTTGAATGATTCAGAGGAGAATGGCTTGAGAATGTGATATAGCTGCATTACGCTCGACGATATCTGGGTCAAAAGCTGCTCCTTTTGCACTAGTTGGTCGATCCATTGCACAATGCTCTTGCATAGAGCACAGACTGTTGTGGCAGCTGCGATGACCTCCATTGGAGTTGATGATCGTCAGAATAATGAATTGTTAACTTGTGATGTGATGGCCCGCCCTTTAACCCTTTCTGAGGCTGTGCTATGTTGTCTTGGTACTCGTTAGCAGGCTGTACAATTGCGGTTTAATGTCAACAAAACCATAGATCACAACTATTCAGTATTATAATTAAATAAAGCGGCACCACAGTCTGTAGACTATCCAAGAAGTAGAACTCAGTCGGATGCAACGGTGACCAATGAAAGGTATAATTTTGATATGTAATAAATGTAAAATAGATATAGAACACGCAGATACATACATTACTGGGCTCACTGATCAGGCCTGAAGGCCTCAGGCTCTGGAATAAATTAATACCACAAAGCAGGTGCAAAATACCCTTGGAAATGTCCAAGCAAACGACATGTTATCCATCCATGTCCATAATTCCGCAGTCTCGCATGAACGACATCCACCCAGCGTCCATGCCACTCCCACTGGAAAGCCCCATTTCTACGGCGTCGGCAAAGTTGACTCCATCGTCTGTCCAGCCTGCAGATGCGCTCATTGAGGTTCCGCCTACTCCGCTCGTTGCTCCTTGCATTGAACCTCGGCTTAAGTCCAGCGCGGGATTAAAACCTGCTGAGGATTGGGACTGCTCTGGAAGAGTCATATAACCCCCTAGACGTTGGAAGAAAGGCTGAGCAAAGCTTTGACCCATGTTTGTATCGGCCGTTGAAGGGAAGATATTCTCTCTGGGATAACCGCTCGAAGCAGACCGAAGAGAATCCGAAAATGCAATCCCGCCCTGATTTCTTCCTGGAATGTTGGTGGACTCCCTGTTATCAAAGGCCCCTCTTGCAACTGTATTGTCTGTATATGATGAAAGATTCGACCTCAAAATTCCCGGTGGATTTGCAGCACCCAATGATTGAGTCCAGTCCCTTGATAATCCAACTCCCGCGCTGTATTGTTGGGGAAGTTGAAGTTGCGGAAACGAGCTTCCAGGGCGGGTTCGTGAATCATCATAAGAAGGCCGTGCATCAGAATTTGTGTTCATATGCTGAGGCTGCCTTGGAATGATGGAATTTCCTTCCAGAAGCGCTGCTACTCCTGGAATAGGACCACCACGCAAGATGGTCGCATTACTTGCCCCAAAGCTACCAGCAGGTGCCTCGGGATTTACCTGACTAACGGTAGGAGGAGCGTTCCCTTCCCGCTGTAACGATCCCTGCGTCATTGCCCTCCTGACAGCGTCCTGGTTTAGATATGTTATCAGTGAAGGGTGCACATCCGGAAAATCTAGACCAAGTCCCAAGACGGCCGCTGCCTGAGAATCCAACTTGGGAGACGCGTTCGTACTGGAAGGTGATTGTGACTGTGGAGAACTAACGGTCGAGTGTGTGGTGATCGACCCTGACGTCGACGATGATCTCTGATGCGCATTCATTTTTCCCTTTCGGCTCAAGACCTTCATCTGCCCGCCGAAAATTGCGAGGTCGTCTTCGATGTCTTCGGGGTTATCGAATGGACCTTCAATAGGGCCTGTGGTAGATATCTGCTCATAGGACCGTTTAGCCTTCTCCTGAAGCTTTGTTAGCACGCCCTAGATGATATTACACATGTTAGAAACCTCCATGAAGTGGATTCAAATAACCTATACCAAAGCAACCCTAGCTCTGGATGACTGAGCCGCCGTTTTCTCGAATAATGACAGTGCAAGGTTGAAATCACGCATAGCGATGGAAGCAATATTTGAGTTTGGGGAACGAGTTACTACTGTCCCCACGATGACCTGATAAAGAAAAGAAAATTTATATTAGTGCAGACCCTTGATTTTTTGTGAACGTACAGCAGCGGAAAATGTATGATTAATCAAGAACCACAATCTCATAGCTATAGCCGCACATCGTTCGAATAGATGAGCAGTCGCTTTGATGATGACTGAAGCACTCCTGTAGGCAGTCAAGAACGACGGTGCGAAGGGACTGAGAAGAGGGTTCGTTGGGTGATCCAACATTGCCTGTGCAAAGAAGCTCCTGTGAAGGTAAAGCATCGCTAAATTATATATGTAAATTCAACGAAAGACAATGTACAAGAATAGGAAAAATACTCAACTGACTGTTCGGTGTTGGCTAGCATAAAAATCTCTCAAAGACAGCGAACTGGAATTAAATATTTCTGCACCAACATCCCGGGTCACGTAGGGGTTGAACGAAGCAGGGAACGATATCTCCCTGACCTTCCTATCCAGATCAAGAACAGTATTGTAACTGGGTGGTTTCGCTGTCAGTGTAGCATCGGCAACGGAATTATATATGTTTTTGGCAAATTTATGCTTCATTCTCCAGACTTTTAAAACGTATTGCTGGGTTAACATACACAGTACGGTTGAACAAGCCAGGTAACTCACAGCCATCCTCGGGCTCTGCCGTACTGCTGAGTGATGCATCATCGTCTTGTGGGAATTCACAATCTACATATGAGAGGTGAATAGCCGGCGGTCGTCCCATAGCAAGGCTCTGTAAGACAATCACATATACTTTCAATGTCACTTCATTCCAAAAGATGGGAACTTACATTAGAGACATCAGCTGAAAATACCTCCCAGAACAGATTCCTTCTACGCTGAACAGTACTGGAGTCCATATTCCATCGTGCACTATCCCTGTCTGCGAATAGAAGAAGACGTCATAAAAGGTTGTTCTGTCAGTTTTAAAAATAGGTCACTCACGAAGGCCAATCTAGTGGTGGGAGGTTCGCATTAACAGCGGAGAATATGATTACGACTGCCAAGTCACAGACTTACGCTCTGAGCCAGCTTAGCCGCGAAGCTCATTATGCACCACTTCACGCTACCATATTAGAATGACATTGATGCTGAAAATGGGTGGCTTACATACCGCACTGTCCCGGGTGTACTTCTTCCCAGCCAGGGTCTGATATGTCGCCATGAGGCCCATAGCCTGCACGGAATCCATGTTGGGACTATCGTAAACGGATCTGAGAGACAGTGCCGCCCGTCCGAGATCGTAGTACCGTTCAGATTCGGAACTGTATGGAGGTCTAGTCAAATCCAATAAGCATCCCAGAGCAAAGATGAAGTAAAGTGTCGCCATAGCATGAGGGTTCATAATCTTTTCTTCGCTGCCACTGCTCTGAGACTGACTTTGTCCCGTTGCTTGCGAACGGTTTTCGTTGGCGATATTGTATATCGCTGGCAATAAGCCTTGGAGTAAGTCATCTCCTTTGATAGGGCGGAAAAAGAAAGAGGCGTGTTTAATGTACGAGTCGCATAGCTGCGACGCACGTTCGGATGACGGAAGGAAGGACTGAACGAGGTCTAAACCATGCATGTTGGGTCTCCCTTTAGACGTGAATGGAAATAAATTGGCTAATTTGTCGATTTCGAAAAACATTTCCCTATTCGCCTCTTTATCCTCGTCTTCAGAGCCCTCAACTTCTTCACCGGCCCTCTGTGAGAAGTTAACAAGAATGATTCGGACTAGAATGGGAGTAATAAACACACCATCATTAAAGTCTGAATGATATCATCCAATTAGGCAAAAGATCGACAAATGGAGTGAAAAAGACAGTACCTCTGACCCCGCCGAACCCCCAAAGTACTGCACTTCACCCGAACTTCCCAGTGTCAATGTGCCGAGGGCGTCGATCGACTTTGCAGTGGAATTATCCTCATCGGCATTGTCAGCCGATGCTTTACGAGCGTTAATGGCCTCCGATCCAAATTTGATCCTCAGCAATTCGTCACTGAGCAGCGGGTGTCTTTGGTCTGTCACTGTGGACTGTAGAATGGCAAGTGCATCCTCGAGCTGCCGGATTCTATTGCTCATCTCATAGATCTTGTCATGTAGCTGTTGAGTATCTGCGAGAATAAACCTGCCAAAGCCTTCAGATTAAGGAGGAAGGGCCGCGGGGAGCGGACAGGTACACCCACCGAGTCCCTTGGCCCGCTGCCAGAATTCCTAGAATACGACAGGTTCGAGCGCTTTGAGTCCTACGTCATACGAAGAGCACATACCGAGAGGACAAATGCTCTCGCAACCTCTTCGAAAGCATGACCCGCATGGTAATTTTTTGTCGCACCGCAGCTTCAATCGTCGACATTCCGCGCAAGAAAGCTCTCCTGAGTGTCGGTTAGACTTCTTTCGCCATATTACACGGCTCGAGACTCACCTAGAAGTCGCTTACGATCAATGTCCTTGAGCTCTTCCTCTGTGAGCTTCTTCTGAGTCCGTCGCGGTGAGATTACCCTGGTGGTGTCCACTGGCATTGCATTGAAAGTGGACCTGTGGGCCTAGTTATCGATCAGATCGCACACCTTGGGGTCCCAAGGAATTTATCCCCGCGACGCGTAACACCACTGTATTGCCTTAGTTCTTCCCACACATACTAATTTGTCCCAGTTTGGAATATTTATAATAACCCTGTCAATAATGCTCCTGTGATCTCGATTTTTTGGTTCGAGTGGTGGAACTAAACTTGACTGACCTTTATTTCATTACGCTGCAGAACTTCAAATGTTGAATAACAGAAGAAAGCAAGTGCAACAACCATTGAGTAATGACGGCAGAACAAAGATAGCATCGGCGATGGTTGCTTCATCCACATGAACATCTGCACGACAGGCAAAAAAAGATGGCGCACACATGCACAATATTTGTCCGAAGAGTCACAGGCTGTCGAACGGGATGTTAGAGTAACACGTGGATAAGATAACTTGCTCTTGTGGCAGAAGTTGCAGACTACGAAATATTGAAAATATTTCCGGAAAGCTAAATGTAAGCTGTTTCTGTAACGAGCTGAGTGAGACGTGATCGGCGTAATCGGTCATGTGATGGAAACACGTCCAACGCGACTGGGTCGAGAGACAGACACGCCGAAGCATTATCCGGTGAGGATGCAATGCACGTTGAAGTTTAGACCCAATGGTCCGCATTTGAAGATCCAAATCTTTCAGCAAAGTCTGAAATTGAAGGAGAGCTGGGTAAGACCAGAGCGTCTGTTAGTAACAGAGTGATTGAGGCGAGACTGAGCCCAATCCAACCTGCTATACCAGGTGCTGAAGAAAAGGGAGCGGTGGGTGGGTCAAAAAACAAAAGAGCAGAATTCCCACAAAGTAGGTAATCAAATGTTACAACATACTTGAAATATATTGGACCATCTGTCTTTCACATTTGTTTGAAATATAATGCTGGCAAATATTTTAAGTTTCTTACCACATACAAAGGTGCTTTATATTTCAAATTGAAAGGAACGCCATATCAGTAAAATGGCAGGTATTTTACTGATACGGTGTTCCTTTTAATTTGAAATATAAAGCACCTTTGTATGTGGTAAAAAACTTGATATATTTGATAGCATTATATTCCAAATGAATGTGAACACGGACGGCCCCAATATTTTTCCAGTATGTTGCAACATTTGATTACCTACTTCGTGGGAACGCTATTTTCTGAATATCCCGACGTGTAGAACTCCACGTAGAAATTTCTCTTACATTTTGAATAAAAGATGAACCTTGAAGTTGTCTTATACATTAAGTAACAGATCAAGGTGTCAGAATGAACTCCAGTTTGAGTGGAAATCAAACTGTAGGAAATGCTCGTATGTTAACTGGAAAAACTTTTGATTTCCACTCACACTGGAGTTCATTCTGACGCCTTGATCTGGTACTTAATGTATAAGACAACTTTAAGGTTCATATTTTATTCCAAATGTAAGAGAAATCTCTACATTGAGTTCCACTTTGACTATCTGTTCAAGATACGAATCTTTCGTAGAAGTCAGTCTTGTATTCGGTAAATCCCGACGTGGAAACGACGTTGAATTTACTTCCTTTTCTTTGCCTTTGATTTGGTACTGATACTAGTATCCAGAGCAGGTGCCTGGGCGTTGCAGAAATGCTTATCAAAAAAAGGCGAGGAGCAAAAATATGCAAATTACAATGGAATACCTTCTTGTTGTTCGTGGATGTAGTGGCGGCTGATTGACCAAGTGCGGGTTTGGAAGGCGCAATTGTAATCTTCTAGCATAAGGAAGGAGAGATAACGTCAAGACAGAATTAAAAGAACATCAACGACACTCGCCGTGCGCCTCTTCGCTGGGTTCGGTTCATCCAATGCCGAAGGTGGCCGTGAATGGATACGTTTTTGACCGGATGCCATAGCGGGCGCCGAATCTTGTGAGATAGAGCTCAACTCAGAAAGAGGAGTGTCATCCTCGGAGTCCACATTGACATGTCGTGCGTTGACACTTGGGGCCGTATGGTGGCTAGTAGGCACGGGATTCTGAGGGAGCGGAATAGGATTGGACGTGGGAGAAGGAGCGACTGGCGAAGGCATTTTCCCATGGTCGCGACCATTTTTGTCTCCTTTAGCGGCATCATGCTGAAAATAAGAGTTGAGCAGAAGCACCAGAAGAAAGTATAACACAAGTTTACTGCATCTGCAGGGCTAGAAGAAACCCAAGCTTTGAAACCAAAAATTGACTTGTTGCCCGAATCAGGCGGCAATTCTTTTGCCTTTTCTTTGAGGAGTCGTGCAATCGTCTTTTGCGATTCAGCTATCTTTATTTTGAGGTCTTCTACCACCCGCTGCCGCTATAGAAACGACAAAATTAAGGTTTAGTCTTTCGGTAAACGACTATTGCCTACCCTGTGTAACTCGTTATCTTTCTTGACAACCTCTTCGGCGTGTATATGTTCTGCTTGGCGTAAGACTACACCCACCAACTCCTTCTCCACATCGGTCTATGTGGCGAGAGAAATTAATGTCTACAGATAAAGTTTGAATAAACCTACCAAATTCCCGTCCCTATACCTAGACACAATTTCATTGGCCGATTTAACGTGCTGCAAAATCCTTTGCTCCAAATCCTCTATCATTCGATCAGTTTCTAATTGGTGCCTCGCCTCAGTTCCGCTCAACGATTCCGATTGGGCAGCCAGCTCTCTAGTCCGATCCATAAGTTCCGCTGTAACTTGATCAAGTTTGACTTTCAAATCTTCAACGCGGGTTTCTAATGCATTGACGACTGAATCACGCCCGCTCTCCATTTGCTTCAAAGAGGACTCTGTCAAAGATAATTGCTTCTCCAGTGATATTTGACGTTCCTATATGCTGCTGAGGGGAGAAATGAAGCTACAAGGAACAGAAACACCAACCTTCGCGATCGCACATTCTTGCTTACATCGGAATAACTCCCCACTCTGGACATTCAGGCGCTCCTAAAAAGGCTCAATACGCAAATTTGTAGCCGATTACAAGGTCTTCACCTTCAACTCGTTTGTTTCTGCAGTCAACCTGATAGTGATAGTTGAAAGGAGAAGTGATACTCAAGTCGAACAATTTCTCACTTGGTATGGATCTCCTTCACCCCGGTAAACTCGGAGGTCGATCTTTCAAGCGATTCTTGCAGAGTTCGGTTCCGATAAACACTTTTATGGTCATCATAGGTGCAGAAATGCTCAGAATTTTCGCTCACAGTTCAGATTTCGCCTTCTCGTGATCTCGCACTTCTAGTGTTAGCTCCTTTATCTCCTGTTTCAAAGCCGAAACTTGGTTGTTCAGAATATTAGTTTTCTCGTTCATTAACTCCAGGGGCACTCGAGCATCTGATTCGAGCTGTGACTTCCGAAGAGATTCTTGTAATTGCTGATTGCGTTCGAGCCTAATGACAAGCCAAAAGCATCAGTACAAATGCGACATATAGGAATATATCACTGACAGTTGTGCATTAGCCTTTTCAGCTTCAGTGATATTCTTTTGCAAAACGGTTTCTGTGCCTCGGAGCCTTGGGTATGCGTCAATTATACATGTACATTAGCATCAAAGAAAGAGCTTACTCGCGTAAGGTCGTTTGCAGAAGCTGTACTTCGGTCTGCAATGAACAAATCTGATTTTGTAGGTCGATGTTTCTGGCGGAAAAGGGTGTCATCAGAGAAAGCTGAAAATAGGCTCATCAACCTACGGATCTCTGTTTTGCAGTTCAACGATCTTCTCTGATAGATCTTTCTTCGATTCAGCAAGCCTGTCAATCGGTGGTATGTAATAAAACTGTGGTAAGTCATCGCTTGGTTCTTACAGTGCTCGTAGTTCGGCCTTCGATTCGGCAAGCGCAGTCAGTTCCACTTTAGCGGTTGCAAGGTCTTTTTCCCGTATGCTGATCGTGTTTTGAAGGTCTAAGAGATTTGAAGCAAGCCTACAGTCGATACTTTGTTACCAGCGTATCCAGATTGGAGAGAAGGGAAAGGAAGCGATCATACGTATCCCTCTCAGAACGCAACGTATGTAGCTCCAACTCCAGCGACTCTCGTGCTTTTTGAGTATTTTCCACCCTAAGGAAAGATTAGCGATGTTCATATATCAACGCAATCCATTCATACAACAACATTGACGACTCTAATTTTGTCTGGAAGGAAGTCGAGCTGGCAAGTGCATCAATAGTCTCCTTTTCACGGACAGCTAATTTCTGGGATAGCTGAGCTAGCGATTCCTCTGTGCGCAAAAGAAAGGTGAGAGGAGAACTCATCGAAATGGTTAATCCACTTACCAACAACCATCAGCTTTTCGAAATGACGTCGTTCCTCGTGCTGTGCGGCAACGATATCCTTTAACGCCCCACGTTTTTCTTCTTCCAACTCCTTGATGCGCTCTTGAGCTTCACATATTTGTGACCCCATGTGGTGCAATTTGTCCCGAAGCATATCATTGACTTGATTGGCTGAGAACCGGTAAGAGCTGGAGAAAAAAATTGATGTCGCAAGCGCATACATGAAGCCAAATCTTTGGACAGTTCCGCGAGCAGATTTTTTGTTTCCGCTGAACGAATAGTCATCGTTTCTTCGTCCAACAGGGGTGATAACGCTAAATAATAATTGAGCTTTCCACTTCAGGGAGCAGTGCATAGAAGTTGCCTTCCAGGCCACCCTGAGCCAGCCTTTTTGTCTCCCCTGCGTCGACTACGAGCTCTGTGAGTTGTTTCTGTGAAGAGTCATAAGCGACCTTCAATTCTCGAAATGATTCCGCCAGCTCGGAGTACCTACATAATTATTGTTATTCAGCGCCGGCTCTGAAGCATGGTGGAAGCACTTACGAAGTCGACAGCTTGGCCATGCCGGACTTCAACATTCCTGTACCTATTTCCAATTTCTGTTTCGCCGCTTTCTCTTCCGCAAGCTCTTCCTTTAAAGAAGAATGTTTTTCTGAGATTTCCGCTAGAGCAGACTTGGTCTCTGAAAGGTAGCCAGTGGCAGATGTGAGTTCGGTTTCTTTGACCGCCAACCTTTCCCTCAATGCTGCGAGTGACTGCCGCAAAGATTTCAGTTCGGACGCATCAGCCTCGCTTTGACGTCGCGCCGCCTCAAGTTTCGATCGACAGAGCCCAAGTGCTCGAGAAGACTGGTTATACATGAGGTTCTTTCTGTCGATTTCGTTGTACAGCGCCTCGAGATCCGTGGTTCCGGTATGGAGATCAGACAGCTGGCAGAGGTTATGCTAAAAGGAATTGTCTATGCACATTGTCACGCACTGCAGGGCTACATGGCTCTAATCTGCCTACTTCCTTGCAGGGAGTCTGCACGTTCTGATGGTAGGAGTTCAGCTCTAAACTTTCAATGGGTCGGTTGAGCAAGTTAGGTTGAGTATATGCGCGGTCTGGTGACATGGAAGACATGTAATGTGGCGAAGAGGGGACTACATGCGGTCCACATTCGTCAGTAATGAGTTAAAAGGTTAAATTTCATTCTCACCATTCGTCCTTGCTTCTCCACGTCGTTGAGGAACGACTGGTGTTGAGATTCTACGAGGTTCAGATAAAAGTGAGGTCAGAGAAATCATCTTCGAGCCTCTATTCATATCAAGAGGTGATTTATTGCTAGTTAATTCGGATTGTTTATTCATCCGTATATTTTCGAGCAACCCTCGATTTGGATTCATAGAAAATAGCTTTGGTTTTGCTTCATTCGGTTTCAGTCTTGACGAATTGGTTTCGATATGATTTATTGACATGATCAAAGAGCGTTATCCCAAGAAATAAGAACCAAAAGCGTTATGGGCTCCCCACGCAGTGGAACCTTGGTGAAAGAACGGTACAAGATGGTGCTCGCGTAACCGCTTTGTTTGAATTTTTGAAACACGGTCACGTGAGTGAACGTTCAATGTCCGCGCGCGGCTTGCCGGTGGTACTTCAAGTTGTAATCAAAAACATTAGAAGTCGCTAGCAAGTCGCTGGATTTACCACCAAAATTGTCAACTTGAGTAGAAATATTAAGCTAATAGCTAAGCGTTCTATCTGACTTCATTGAAACAGTAGTTGAGCGACATGGGGCCTAAAAACCGTTGGGCATGGTTTGGAGCGGATGTAACATCACGGGTAAAATGGAACACGCGGGAATTGCACCACGCGCAACCGTTGGACTAATCTGTCCCATTAACCTATGCCACGTTACTTCCTGACCACCCGTCACTCTGGGACCCTAACCCAGGCCAGCCATGGTTAGTCGTGAACGAACCGTCACAGCGGAGCTTACTCCTTTATCCCACGTGTTACGTAATTGATTGGCGATTCCACGCGAAAGCGGCGATCGTCGGCAACCGCCTGTTGATATCAAGCTCTTGAACCCCTTCATCCACGATTAACGTTCGTGATGTGCATTTTTCTGTTGCGGTGTATCTCATCCAAGGCTATACAAGGCATACAAAAATGGATGTACCTGAAATAGGACATGACTACCATTTTCATAGTTTCAAAAACTACATTAGCTACTATTTGATGCTATTGTCGCAGAGCCAACTCGAGGAGTCCTCGAGGCCTGCGTATTGGACATGTCATGGTTCACATGCCTATAACACAAGGTAGCGTTTCTCAAGTTCTATAGGAACGAAGGATTCATAGTTTACTACATCTTAACTTTTGCTCTTCCTCATGACAGAATACGGATTCGCTCCGCCAGCTATTGGGAGCTACAGGTCGAACCACAGCCGCGCCCCCAGCTGGGGTGGCGCAAGCTCCCATAATTTATCCTCAGATCAACTTAATATCGTGAATCCAGAATACGGAAGGGGTCGTGTCCACAATGCTTTTGGACAAACGTCTTCCGACTATCGACGCGGCCGACGACAACTTCCTCAGCTCTACGACAACCACCATGGTACTAGACAGATCTCACACCATTCAGGTCCATACTCCAACCATTTTCCATCACAGCAACAAGCTTCGATAAATGGCCGTTATATGGATCCCAATGATATACCACCACTAGAGGAGCATTACGAGGGCATCCCCTCGAGGCACCCTTCATACCAGAATGGTAGAACACTCTCGCAACCATACAACCCGGCAATTCCGGAAGCATACTCTATCGGACCGACCAACACGTACACAGGTCCACCTATCCAAGTCCCAACAAGTGCGGACAATTACTCGCGTCGCAGACGACGTCGTTCTCGTTCTTATTCGTACGACAGAGACGGATCCGATGGGTCATACTCAAGTCGATCACACTCAACCGATACCTTTTCCTCGAGGAATTCCAATCGTTACTATGATTCAGGACAGCAGTATGCGACAATCCATCCGTCACACCACGGGCCCACAGTGGTTCAGCCTTCACAAAACCTTCCAATAGTTGTTCCAATAAGCGGTGGCAAAGGGGGTTACGTTGTAGTTCCCCCAGCCGGGCAAACTATGCGAGTCATTGTGCGTAAATGTGTTTTCATATTCACCGTTCACACTGATTCATATCATTTTTTGTCGAATAGGATCCCTCCAGGCCGTATAAACATCTTTCGTTCATCGATCGAATCCTATCTCCATCAACCTGGGGATTTGGCAGGAAAAAAGGCACAATCATAGTCAACTGAAATTCTGTTCAAATCCTCTTTCATTGCTTTTTATACCTCAGATATACATTCTTTTGTCGTCCACTGCTTATCCCATCACCCGCGTTTTTTTGTGAAACAATTGTGTTCACTTCATAGTCATGCGCTGGAGCGTCACTCTATTTAACCTTGAAACCTGAAACAGTTTTATGACACCCGTTTCACCATTCCTTCCGTATACCACGTACTTGAAGCTTAATTCCCGGTGAGGATGGATTCCTGTCAACCTCGTATCAATCCGTAATTTACATTCCATTAGATTTCTTACAGTTACGATGGGCAAACACACCGACAACGTGCCAGTTGATCGGCCAGATGCAGTTTACCCAGGATATGGTAGGTGGTCCGCATGCCTCAGCACACCACTTGATGTTCATCATCTGCAGTAAACGCCCCATATCCCGAGGCGCAAGCTCAACAACCGTATTATCCAAACACACCAGCATATTATGGTCCCAATCAACAACCTATGATAGTGGTCCAGGAGCGACCCGTTAAGGAAGACAAGGGCGCATGCGAATCATGTTGTGCCTGGTAAGTTACCCAGTGTCCTTTGCTGCTGAACGAGTCTTTAACCGACGCGAATCGTCAAGTTTATTGGGTTGCTGGGCAGCATTGTTTTGTTGCGGGCCTTGCTGTATAATTTAAAAATATGTTGACCACCTGTTGGACGTTGTAATCCATTTATTCCTTCTTTGATTGAATCACAGTTTTCGCCTCACTTTTTCCACGGTTTACCATAAAGCCGACTTTTTTGGCAGGTTAATTGCCACTTGGAATGGGGTCTCGGATATATCCCCGCTCATTTTACTGTATACACATTGACTGATTGTGTCAACAACTCTGACAACAGTGAGAAGAGATGCAGGACGGCTTGCAAGGAACCCCAGGATGTCAGTGGTCTAAAAATGGCTTTCATATACGGAACAGCGCTTATCATTCCGGGGTATGGCTTCCCGATACACTAATCAAAACAAGCTTAAATTGAGGGAAGAGAAAGTCGTAAACTACACCTTAAACACTAAAGGAAGTGTTTATCTAGTCATTTGTATGATAGCACGCTTCCGGTTCCGCTTACCCCTTCGTCGTGGTGGGTGTAGGAAGGAGGGGGGTGCTCAAAATTATCATTGGCAGGTGTTGGTAGTTCTGTCATTGTTTGAAGAGGAACGAAAGATTCGGGGCTGCGCGCGGTGGGGGAGGAATGTATTGCAGACCCATCATTGGGAGACAATGGACTCCGTGAGACGTTGTTTGAGCTGGGTGTTGCAAGAGTCGAAGATGAATTCATTCTGACTGGGACAAGGGCCTGAGAGGAACCAGCGGTCGACATGGGGGAATACAAACTAGATTCGGGATGAGAGCTCTGGTATGTAGTAGACTTCTCCGATATGTGTTCCTGAGTCTGGGCAGATCCATGACTGCCCGTGCTGACAGCAACCGATAGAGCAGCGTTTGGGACAATATGGCTGGGAGGTTTGTTCTCAAGTGGAAACGGGTCCGGTGCGAAAGGATTACGAGCATTATCTTTGGAGACATCAGGGTTAGCTACAACGAAATTGGTGAATACAAACTTACCATTTCTCTTAGTCACTGGCCCATCCCCATTGCTTCGTCGCCGCCGCCGCCACAAAAGGAAACCTAGCACAAGAGCAATCAAAGCCAAGGCTCCGACAACCGCACCAGCAATCGCGCCCGCAGGAGTCGATTTTTTTGGTGATGAAGCTATATCCGTGGTGCCTGAAGACGAGGAATCGGATGTTGGTCCAGAGGTCCCAGAAGAAGAGGTAGATGTGCTAATGCCTGAAGTAGTGAAGGATGGTATTTCGTCGTCCGTTTGAAACTCGAATCTGTCCAGTTGGAATTCACTGTTTCCTTTGTCTGCTGACCCCAGGCCTGTCACCACAATCTGATGATAACCGTTTCTGAGAAGGTCGGAGCTGAAGTACACCTCGTTGTACACTGCTGAGCCATTCGAGGTTCGACTGACGGTGGTCGCGGCTCCTCCGTCGATAGAAACTTCAATTAAGTTGCTGCCGACACCGGGTGGAATGGTTCCCCAGACCCAGACTTGATAACCTTCGGTAAAGAAATAGTATTTATGCACTTTCCTCACCTCGAAAAAAACTAAAACTCACCTTTAAAGTTAAAGGTCGCCGTAGATCCAGGAGTTAGTGTTGAATGTATCGTCATCTCCCACTGCCTTGAGGAACCCAAAACCATCTCCCAAACACCTTTGTAGGAAACATGCTGTTCGTCCGAATCGTCAATTGAAACTCTCTGAGGCATCCCGAAGAGTGGAATTCAGTGTGGGCTGGGGATGATGAAGATGGATGACCCAAGCTGGCCGACGAGACCGTCCTCTGAGTATCTCCCTAGTGCGACTCCAGGAAATGCAACCGACGGAGATTCGGCAGATGGCGGTTTGTGCAGACCTTGATATTCCATGGGGCCAGAGGGATAGTCCAATCAATTCTGTGGCTAGCATCACATGCGAGGGGTCGCTTGATGGTGTACCCTTTTAATAGAAAAATATTTGTCTTGGGACAAATGGAGTGCAGCCAAGCTGAACCTTTGATTTGTCGTATCAGAATATAATATTCTGTGTTTAAAAAATACTTCGTACGCGGGTATTTTGGCTAACCGAATATTTAGCAGAATATTGAGAGGTCGTAGGCCCTAGGGTAAAGGTGAGGCATTGATTGTTCTGTTCAGATCCATCGGTCTTCGCGGAAGATATCATGTACGTAGAAAGAAGCTGTGATATTGCAGAGCCCCCTGAAGACCAAATTAGACCATATTGCGTAGTTACAATTGAGTTTCAAATGGAATAAAATGTCGTCATACTATAAAATTGTTTTTAACCGTTTCACCATTGATTCGGTTCCAATTGCGCAGAAGAGATGCCAAAAGTTATTTTTTGTACAGTCTGAGATATGCTTGTGCGGTTTTTTCTGGACAAATTTTGGACGTATATCCATAAACCAAATGTCCAAAATATGCCTAAAATCTGCTGCGAATGGGCCTGGGGACTCGAGCCAATTTATAATGTAGATAAGCAGTTCCACTCTGTGGAAATATACTCTTAGAATATATTTAAACATATTCTCAGTGCCAGGCGTCCCAAAAATATACTTTGAAGTCTGCTGAGAGGAGCATGGGTACACCGTAGATAAAAGTGGCCATAAACATTGCCCTACTTTAGCATCTTTGGGCGTTCTACGTATTTCTAGCTGTAAACGCTCCCACAAACCGGCCCGACTTGGTCAACACCCATACTACCATCATATACATCGCGCTCACGGTTGATACTTCCCACCGCTTTCTTTGAGCCTCTACAAAATAAGTACATTGAGCTCAGCTATACTCGACACTACAACCTTGGATGTGAAAATGGCAAGATAAATCTAGTAGGACCGGTATCCCCCATGCCGACAACGTCAAGCTGTTAATAAAACATGAAACGCTATGCTACCTTTGCTAAAGATTACTTTGAGGTAATTGTGTGCGGGGGGTCTTTTTATTCGGAAAGGTATGAGAATGCATGAAAGCACATAGAGCACTCCTAAATATTCATGAGCATTCAAGGGTCATAAATGTTAGTGATGAATGTATGACAAAACTACAGCAAATTCCAATTATATTCAACATATAACATGATTCTTAACTACCGGAATGGTATTTTAGTTGCATCGTTATTTGGTCTGTAAGACGACTTTATCGTTACAAGACGCCAAATTGTTGGGCAATTATTGAATGCATGAGCGAAGATGAGCACCTACAGCTAATTTAAACCGCGAGGCCGTACGCATCGGGTATTCCGCAATGGGAACACGGTAAGCACGCTTGGCATATTCCAAGTGGTAGGAGGTCCATTGGTGACTGGAGTGAGTGGATTTGACCTCTTCGAAGTCCTACCACCACCAAATCCGAATTCAACGATTGGCACATTCGCAGAAATGTCGCTTTACGATACAAAACCTCAACTGGAGATTGAACATAAATAACCACCCGGGTTCATGTTGATTGATGCTAGCTATTTCGGATTGTTGTTCCATCGTTCTCCTAACTCGTGCACACTCTCCATGGTTTCTGTATACCGCGGCACATCTCGCAGCCATGCTAAACATCGAGCGTAACTAATTGGGCATAATCGCGGCATATAAGGCTCTTCAGAACCGCTGTGGTCTCGACCTGGAAACCTGGGTAACCCTATATTATCATCCACAATATCGAGAAAGACTTCTTCAGCTTCGTCGTCGTATAAAAGAAGCCCCTCCCTTGCCCTTGCATTTTGATTGCAGCACTCTCTCTTTAGCTTTCTTTTTCTCTGCGGCTGGTTTCTTGGGTGTTGTTTCGATCCAAGAGTCTTAGGCCCACTGTTTCGACGTACAGAAGTGCTTGTACTCGCATGTTCGGTTGTGAAAGTCGTTCTCCTTGCTGTAAATGATACGCCGCTCAAATACGGATGTGCGATTCGGTTTTGTGAATATGGCTGTCGGAGCTCTCTGCTTTGCGTATACAATACGTTGTCGATGCGGTCTCCAGAAGACGACGGAGTGCATTCGCGACATCGGCTGCACCCTCTGGACTTTTGAAATCCACTATTCCTACAATGGGGGTGCAATGAGATGAAATTCTCAAAGAGATCCAATAAATAAACCAACCTCATGGACATCAGCAATATCCTCTGGATTTCCCAGTGCACGACAAGGAGTCGTTTCTATGATACATTTACACCACTAGTCGGATAGTCCTTTATGAAGGACTGCTATGTGGGCCCATCTCGGGACGTGGCATATTTCTGAGCTTACATGAGTATTCGGCCTCTTAAAGCCGAATACACGATGCCACCCACTGCGGTAACTTACCACAGTTGCTATTCCTACTTTCCTTATTCGAAGTGCCTCATGGTCTCAGTGATCTCGCCGCTGTGTGCCGGTTTTCCCTTTTAAGAGGCCAGATTTACATTCAACCCACGTAGCTTAAACCTACAGCTACTGTGTACCAGTGACTACATAGATTCCCTACGTTACGGTACTTCAAGCTTTGGACCAATCTTTCATATCGCCGCTGGTATAGATCTTGTGCAACTATTTAAAGCATTGTGACTAGGGTACCGATGTGTGTAAATTGTGATAATAAAGCTACTCTGGGGTAGCATCTTAATTCTAAAACATCGGACAACCACCCTGGTATATGCCTACACGGCGATGTCTTTATATCGTTATCAAATACACGTATGAAAATGTAGAACACATACACATGCAATATTGTGGATGCAATCACTGTCATTAACTTTGACAAATGACTGTAATCTACACCCTGCTTAGATGTAACACGTTCCCTAAAGAACCTTCTTTGTGTGTCCAAACTACCAGGCTTTGAAAATATATGGTAACCCGGTTCGGTTGTCTGAGCCAAATCTATCCATTACGAGACCCCTCTCATTTAATAAGTCACTGTACGATTGGCCAATCTGTTAAGTCGCCTGAAACCTCGCTATTTTTACTTTTGTTGTGTATGCGTCTGTCATATACAGCTATTACAACCCACACTACATATATTTAAAGCCGGTAATAATGATATTGCAAAGACATCATTTCATTGGTTAACCATAGTTTAATTTACTAGGAACTTCATCCATTCACACCGGATTTACATACAACGTCACAGTAGGTGTAATTAGAACATAGATTGATATGACAGCTCCGTATGTGTGCTGTATGTACTGGCAACGGTACAGTTACCATTACGAGGGTATGACCTCCAAGAGAATTTCAAGGTCTCCTTTGAGAATGTGGCTTGCCTCTTTCGGAAACATCTCCCGGTCATGCGGTCAATTGCATGAATGCCGAGAAAAATATGATAGGAGCAGCTCAACAGAGTTCAACCATGCTCAACGTTCAATCCTTATATCATTTGGTTTTTCTTAAGCTTTCTCAAACTTCGGCCTTCGGGAGGTTTCGATCTCTGGCGGAGAATGTGTTCTGAGCCGAACCCAGACACAACGGCCTTATGGTCTAGTAGCATGATTCTTCCTTTGGGTTGTCAATTCAGACTCTCACCTGGAAGAGGTCTCGGGTTCAATTCCCGATGAGGCCCTCTTTTTAATTATTTTGTTGATTTCTTCAGCAAGAACTGCTCTATAAAGGTCAGGAACAGACTCTACTTCATGAAACGATCAAACAAACATGAATTTTCTTGCAAATTCGAGCACATTCACAGAAAACATCAAACAGTAGGATGGTCTCCATGATTGTCAATGTATCTAGTAGTAGTGCAAACCTCTTTGTCTTCCGACTACATACACAATAAAAGCTGAAATCTGTCGCGAAAACGGGTTACAGCCTACCCTGAGGTTCTGAGGATGGCTGCTTGGTGGCAAAAGCTGTAGAAATGAGATAATCAATGTCCAGAACCCTACCTGCGAATTTTATTGTGACTTGAATGGCGTTCAATTCAGCGTTGACAAGAGGTGTACCTGGGGTAAATGTCCGTTGAGAAACGCGCATGTTCCAAGCTGGTCACTTCTGTTCTATTTGGCCCATGTTCTACACCGGCGGCCAGACTCTGAATCCAGAGAAAATAGTTTACCTAATTGGTGTGTCATGCATGAATTGCTTTTGGTGCCTTCGCAGATAGACGCCCTTGGAAAAAAATCTCATTCAAGAATCAAGAAAGCTGGAGACACTTCATATAAAGTACAAACACGCTCTCACCGCCGGAAACACCGACAACTCGATTTGTAGGCCTCACATTTAATTTTTTGGGATGACAGTCAAGCTTCAGCGCCTCCGCACTTAGCCAGTCACCAGCTTGCTAATAACATACACATTTGTTCGTTCTAAATGTATCATTGTGTGTGAATAAGCTAATCTACAAATGATTTTTCTGTTGTGTATTTTCAGTCTAGGTGTTCGAAGTTGACTAATCAATGCGCAAGCAGCGATCGTCCAGTCATATCCTCAGGAATAGGCAGTCCCTAAAAACCACCACATACTGTGTCAACAGCATATTAAACCGAGAGATAAAACGAAAACGCACCATAATATCAAGCACCGTCGGCGCAACATCGCAAATGGCAGGCTCATCCTCTGCTTCATCGTCATCCTTCTCACCCTTCTCCTTCTTATCCTCCTTCTTCTCCTCCTTAACCTGCTTCCACTCCTTGAATTTGAGTCCCTCTCCGACCATGAGGAATGGAACTGGGTTCGTTGTGTGTGCGGTATGCGGGTTGCCAGTGTGCGGATCGAGCATCTGCTCCGCGTTCCCGTGGTCGGCGGTGATCAGCAGGACGTAGCCGTGCTCCTTGGCCGCATCAGCAATAGTGCCGACTGCTTTATCCGTCGCGGTAACAGCCTTCACCGCAGCATCGTATACACCCGTGTGGCCGACCTATAACACACGCAAGAGACAAGAAAATCAGCCAACAAAGCTCATCATGGGGTGGGATATTAATAGATCAAAATATATGATCTATTTTTGACACGAGGAAGATTAATGACGTACCATATCCGGAGGGGCGAAGTTGCACATGACAAAGTCCTCTGTGCCTTCCTTGAGCACCTCAGCGACCTTATCAGCGACACCTTGTGCGCTCATCTCAGGTTGCTTGTCGTAGGTCGCAACCTTAGGAGAGGCGATCATGTGCCTCGTCTCCTGTGGGAACTGCTTCTCAACGCCTCCGTTGAAGAAGAAGGTGACGTGCGCGTATTTTTCAGTTTCTGTTTAGATCCATAGAGAGAGGTTAACAGAATAAGAATGGAAGAAGGGTTATAGGACAAGAAATGCGTACCGGCAATGTGTGCCTGTTTGACACCTTGTTTGCTCAGCCACTCGGCGAGCACGTTGGTCATGGCTTGGGGAGGGAAGGCCACGGGGAAAGGGAACTCCGCATTGTAGCGGGACATGGTGGTGATACCCTGTCGTGGAGTTAAGCCAATGAAGATAAAGAAGTACGATCAAGATGATCTGCTTACAAGGTCTTTGGGAACCGTCACCTCCATGGGCTTGTCGGGAAGACCCAGAACAGAGACAATCTCGCGCATACGATCAGAACGATAATTGAAGAAGAAGATGGTATCGTTGTCTGTTTTCGAAGAGATTATCATTAGAGATTATTAATTGGACGAAGGGATTTTTGAGTAATGTTACGCACCTTTAAGTCTACCCTCATCGCCATTGACGATGATGGGCTTCAAGAATTCGTCTGTTACATCCTTTGCATAATTTGCGCGAATAGCCTCAACCAGACCATCTTGGCCACCCTCTACCTTCTCACCCTCTCCCTGGACGAGTCCATCAACAGCAATTTTCACGCGATCCCATCGCTTATCGCGGTCCATAGCGTAATACCGTCCAACGACGGTCGCAATCTCACCGTACCCCAGCTTTTTGGTAAAGTCGATCAATTCCTGAGCATACTTTTCGGAGGAGCGTGGAGCAGTGTCCCGTCCATCTCCGAGGAAGTGGATGTAGGTATGTGGAACGCCTTGCTCTTTGGCGGTTTCGAGCAGAGCGAAGAGGTGGTTAATGTGCGAGTGCACACCGCCATCGGAGACCTTCGGACGATGAGTAATGAGAAAACAATAGCGGGTGAATTGGTGAGGGACGTACCAGACCAATGAGGTGTAGTCTTCCATTGCCCTCTTTGGCGCGCTTGCAACTCGCGAGGATCGCTTCGTTCTTGTGGAACTGCCTCTTCTTGATAGAAACATCGATGCGCACGATGTCCTGCCACACAATGCGTCCAGCACCGATGTTCAGGTGTCTGTATTATGCATCGTGGTATTCGGAAAGGTACGGCGGTTAGATATTTATTTATGCGAGCTATGACACCGAGTGGAGCCTACCCGACTTCAGAGTTGCCCATGAGACCTTCACTGAGACCTACAGCGGTGCCGCTGGCGAGGAGCGTCGTCGCTGCGTCCTCCTTGGTGATCCTGTCCATGACGGGGGTATCAGCCGCCTCAATAGCGTTACCCTTGATCCCCTTCTCTAGAGCAATGCCCCATCCGTCGTGGACGCTAATAGCAAAAAAAACAAGACGATAGTCAGAATCTGAGTCTAGTCCACCCGACAGCGCGTGGGTGTGTCAAAAGAACGCACATCAGACAGACTTTGTTCTTGATAGTGGGTGCCATAGTGGTGGTGGTGGTGGTAGGAAAGAGAGGAGGATTACTCGGATCACCTTCAAGTTTTCAGAGCGGACCTTTCGGATTTCGAGTTGGGTATATTTTTGATAATGATTTTGATCAGATATGGGTCCCAGGGGCTCCGCGGAGGTTTTTGGATAAATCGGGATTGCCCGTGACCTTATCGCGTCGCCCCTAGACGCGTACAAGGTCCGTGCGCATTACGTCGAGGGTTTTCACAGCTTTGATGATTGTGTGTCGAATTCAGTTTTATTCATGATGGGAGCAACTTTGTGCAACATGGATTTGCTACCAGTTCTTCAGATACAGAGGGCAAAGCACATGATGGCGTGTTCCCAGAAAGCCAATTTTGTTCTCGTTCGATTACAAAGTATCCAAAGGTCAAACTAATATGCCACATAATCAACAGCATTCCAGAAAAACTACAGTACTTTTACAAAGCCATAAGACGAGCAACGGATTGTACGGGAACCAGAGATTTTCTACGTAACATGCACAATCAACTCTCAGCGCGTGTGCACATACTGTACAGGCTGGGGTTGCACCATCCGTGCTCTACCTCTTTCGCGACTGACTCCGTTCCTCCGCCCTACCCCGAAGAATTTCGAGAAGAATGACTGCGATGGCACGGCAGCAGCTCTGGGCTGGGAGGAAGACCTCGCGCGCAGCTTGTTCGGATGCACTTGTGTCGACGCACCGTGTCCACCGGAGTGATACAAAGTCCTATTATGCGAGTCCTGTCGAGAACCAGTCAAATACATTCATAAATCGACAACTCAAAAATTGGACATACAACTATATGCAGATTTTTTCCTGGAGGAGGGACGATGACCCACCCTCCTTTTCCATCATTCACCGGGACCACAGTCGGCTGTGTGGACGATGGGTAGATGGTTTGAGGGTACGATCCATTGTTCCCCACACCATTACCATTTGTACCACCATATACACCCTGTGAACCACTCGTTCCAATCGGATACCCAGCATTGCCCGATCCTGTAGTGTATCCTCCGTGGGTACCACCATACACACCAATTCCATACCCACCAGTACCTCCTGCTCCTGCACCATCGTCGTAGCGTGCCCGCGTTCGGGCCATCGACCGCTGCAAGTCACGATCGTCAATCGAGCGCGAGCGATGTCTAGAGAACACCGGTCGTGACGAAGAGGTAACCGGCGCAACCGTCGTAGCAGGAACACCAGTGGGAGATGCAGGGCTGTATGTTGCAAAGTCCCGACTGTACACGGTTGGATGACGGTGATGATGATGAGAGTGAGAGTGTGGATGTGAGGAGGAGCGGTGATGCCCATGTCCGTGTCCGTGTCCGTGGTGGTGGTGGTGATCGCGGTCGTGGTCGCGGTCATGTCCATGGTGGTGGTGGTGGTGGTGGTGCCCACTGCTGGAATTGAGAATCGGTGCTCGTTGATGAGATCCACCCTGAAGTTGTGTCTGCATCGACTGTCCTTGCCCGTGTGCGTATCCAGTTAGGGCGGACTCAGCGGCTTGCACCAAAGGTGCGACATTAGAACTTCCTACATTCCCAGCCCCTGCATGAGACGCATACCCTGCTAGGCCAGACTCAGCGGCGTGCATCAAGGGAGGGGCAACAGAACTTCCTGCTGCATTCCCTGCCCCTGTATGAGCCTGTCCAGAAACTCCACCCACCACCGCATCCAGCGCCGCCTGTCCAATTTCATGCTTCAGTCCGTGCTTGTGTTTGTGGCCATGACCATGACCCTGCACATAATTTGCAGCTGCTACCTCGGCGGCTTGCACCAACGGATTTGCACCGAGATTGGTATTAGCAAGCGGATTCGCGGGCGGCGCATTTTGACTTGAATTCGTCGGATTCGTGGCTGTGTTTCCATTAGGTCGAGCCCTCGACCGCGCTGGCAGACTGCTAGATTCATGCGAGCGCGAGTCGGGACCTGGAGACGCTGGAACATAGTCGGGCGGGATTGCCCGCTCATCGTCGGCCAATGGCACATCCTTATCTCGGTCTATGTAACGACTGGAGCTTATAGCGCGAGTTGTTGAATGAACGCGAGGCGAATATGAATGGGAGCGAGTATGCATCGGGGATGGCGACCTAGAGACAGATGGTGTCCGCAAACGTTCACGCGTGTGCGTACGTCCCCTTACCCTCGAGGGTGAGCGGTGGCGATGATGACGGTGGTGGTGATGATGATGATGATGATGACGCCCACTACTTCCCGGGGAGTCGTCCATGACGATAACATTCGGGTTTGGCATCTGCCCAGGAAGCGTATGCGGACCACTGCCAGTCCCAGCAGGAGCAGACATTGGAGGCACAGGTTCTGCGATAATAGAACCAGTTTCGTCGCGCCCCAAGGACGCGAATTCATGGTTAGGCTGCATACCGGGGGATATCCCTGTTTGGCCATACCCTCCTGATGGTACCATGCCGCTTGGATGAGAAAACATGTTCCCTGGATAGATTGGGGATTGCAAAGACTGTTGATTAAATGGAGCAGAAGGTGGAATCATAGGTCCTGGCATCGTGGATGATTGATGAGGATAGCTAGGCGATGACGGATATGCCATGGGGGGTGAATGGTACCCAGACATCCTTGGGTCAGTAGACGGTATTGTATGTCTGGAATATACAGTGTTGCTCATGATAGTTGGATCCAGAATCACCAGGGGTAGACGGTGGTGGGGAGAATGTGTGTGTGAGCGAATTCGCTTGGATTCAATGACGGTTGGTGGGGGCGTGGGTGGGCTGAAAGCGTTGACTGGGGAGTGTTGTCGAGTTTGAGATACCCAGTTGCTTATTCGCTTTGATTTTGCTTCTGCGAGTTCAAGTTCACTAGGGGTAAGAACTTCTGACATTGGGAGAAATGAGCAAACGCACAGATACTTTGTAGAGCAAAGGAGACGAACCTAAGAAGGTGGGTGCAACTTATAGCACTGAGATAGTTAATTAAACCAGAGACACGAGGTGAATGTTAACTTTTCTCCTAGAGGTAGCAAGCGACGATGAAAGCAATCAGAGGAGCGATGAAGTGGATTAGCAACGTCATACAACGACGTTTCCCGCGAGGTAGTTGATTTCTTTAGCTTCGGAAACTCAAATTGGCTGCGCAAGTATTGTATAGAATGGACGTTGTTCGCAACAGTGAGATGGTGTGCTGTACCAAGTGTCAAAGCGATTCTAAAGGACACCGGTGCCTAAAGTTGGCTCATTGTGCGCTCCACAGACCCTATGATGCAAGTTGGCTCCAGTTTCCGTACATCTAGCCAACACAGCCATGTGTGGTCGCCCACGTTCCTTCTTTAATATCATGGTATTTAAAATAGTAGGGAGTCGAGTACAGCGGTTTAGGCACTGGGCAAAACATGGATGAACATTGTAAAGCGACACTGCGGTGGTGTTGCCGCAATCAGACGTTTGCCACAATCACGTGACTAGTAAAAAAAAAAGGTAAAATACACGGCAAAAACACGGTGCTATACCTCTTCGCTGCTTTGCTTTCACTACAAAGAATCAAAAAGGAAACATTCCTGATGGGTGGGTTTTGGAAAACTTGCCTTATATGATTCATGGAAAGGGTGCCATCATCTTTAAAAGAGTTGCTGGTGGAAAATTCCATTACTACTATTTCGAAAGAAGCAGTTTACTCCACTGAAGAACTCCCAACCGGGTGTCAAAATATATAACCCATTTCAAGCTTATATCTCCACTTTCTGAATCAATGTATGTCTAACTGTCTCGTCGTTTGACCTTAACCTGTCTCTTCACTACATCCTTTCGTCTCCTCAGTGAGCCCTCAGAATTTACTGTGTTCAAACTTCAAATGTTCGTAATTTCTCTGGAGAACATGATTGGAAGTAGTAATACGGCGTAATTTCATTAAAGAATTGGGCTTTATTTATCAAGTGATTCATCACACAGGATTGCCTGATATAACGAAAGACAAGAGTCCATGCCATTAAATGTCAGCGCTGATTAATATCGGCAGTGCTGCAAGAAATTTTTGACTTCAAATTATTCTTCATGTTGTAATATACTTCAAAAAAATATGATTCAACTGAAGGATTGGCTCCACAGACCTCCCCGTAATCGACGTCTCTTACAAAGATCTATTTTAGGACATATCTAAAATTAGATTCTCCCAGCCTCGGCAGACCTCGCTGCCTCCAGGACAGCGAATATCATTGGTACACATGGGATTGGAATTCTATCAGAGCTTGTGCCTCGATATTTCTCAAAATAAATATCCACCAATTATATACTTAATGATGGATTGTTGACTGCCAGCAGTTCGACATATACGACAGAAAGAATACAGAATAGTACCTTCTTCTACCAATGATTCACTTAATACATTCAGTGATCATCCTTACCTCCCAGCTTTATGTTATAGTATCTATATTCCTACATAACGTCCCTCCTTGCTGCATCTTCGCCTTCAAGGCGAGAGAAGGATGGGAAGCCCCATAATTTCTTTGAACTTGTCTCGTAGATACAGAAATATCTGGAAGTCAGAAATAGCACATGAAAGACAACGGGGAAGTTATTTGGATGTGACAGATAATCTGCGCCTGAGAACGAGTCCTCTCACGCTCTACCCACGCAGTCTCGCCAATGATACTTACAGCTGTCTTGTGTATCAAAACATTTCGTCTTACTCACGCCAAATATCGATTGTTCTTCCCCTTCAAAAGTTCATTTTACAAACAACAGTTGTTTTCACTGGGGCACCCTAATTCTCACCCATTTTATGTACTTGCAATCTCACCAGTATGCCGAAAGCGTTCAGGATTCCTGTATATTTGTGCTGACAGATCGACACTTGTGTTCTGTCCATAGAGGCAATGCATCCGACCATGCTTCTATGTATCACCGTCTACATTCCGGACATGTATGTGCGATCAGGTACAAGCTGTCCGGCGTTAATGATTAATTGATTCGGCTGCGAGATTCGACAAGACGTCTGATCCGGGCGGCTCGACCTTCACGCTCACGCTGTTACCAAAATTAGTGTCGGTTTGTATAAAAACAGGAGGACAGGATGTCGCCACGATTCGCTGTTTCAACCTCGTTGAAGCATTGAACATCTCCTAGGTCTACTCCTTTAGCCCTCTACTCTACCTACATCATGCGCGCTTTCGCTCTTTTCGCTTTTGCTCTTCCCGCCCTCGTTGCAGCCCAGATTTCATGCGATTCCGGAACTGCTCTCTGCTGCTTCTCGACTCAAGAGGTATTTACTCAGGCTGTGATTTAGGTTAGTGCACATACTAACCACGTTCTTTTCACAGCGAACACCTGACAGCATTGCTCAGCTGAGCGCGCTGCCGCAGTTTGCTGGCGTTGACATCCCCTCCGACGACGGTGACATTGGACGTAAGTGATTCTTACTTTTGGAATAGTTACCATGTCTGACGATCCACCTTCAACATAGTCCTCTGCTCCCCTCTCGACGACACATGGTAATACATACATTAATTCATAACCCCTCCTTATTACTTGCGACTCACCAGTCTCCAGTGCCGATAGCGATGGCATTCAGGCCTGCTGCACCAACAACGACTTCGTAAGTTGCATGTCGAATCAATGTGGATTGCAGGCATTGATGTATCTTCTCAGACGGGTGTTTCATTCGGATGCACGGAGCCAGCCGCATCCTCTTAGGCGCTGCAGAAAATTTGACTGAGAATGAGGATGAGTGGATACCCGGCTAAAGGACATTGAACGATCTCTGGTTACTATCCGCGTCTATACACAGTATGTACATTGTTGTACCGACAGAGGACGACAACATATATACTCTGTGATATCGTGAATACTAGTTGTATTTATATAATGGAAATGCGTAGACGGATGACGGAAACACCACGGGGACGCGCATGCGGGACGACCTATCGTTACCCACGTTAAACGTGACGAGCGTATTGCTCCCAGCCTTCATAGCTAAATCATAAGATAAATAACGGAAAACAATCACAATAGAGCAAGCGCGCCCTCACCGAGGATAGCCGGGATATCCCGCAGTATTACTGCTCCATTCTATAGGAGTGTTGCTCACTGATGGATCAGAATTATTGGGCAGACCTAGTCCTGACGGTGCCAATTGAGGATGGTTTATCTCGGAGCTCTGTAGCTCACGATGTCCCATTTCTGCGAGGAACAGTCCAGTGTAGTCCCAATTGTTCGACCAAGTTGCATCATCTTGTAACGGCGGAGAGAATATGGTTTTGAACGGGTCAGGTAGCTGAATGGTGCCGCTGGAATTTTCGGGTGAAGGACCATCAATTTCAGATCTATCAAGCGCGCCAGCTTCACACAGGACATCACTAGAAGACTGAGTTCAATTACAAAACACCATATTTTGGAACAATTGTTATCACCGAAACGAGCCAGCACTATGCCACCTACGTGAAATTGAAATGCATCAGCAACTTGATGCTGGAAGAGAGATAAGAAGAGGTCATACAGTTTTTCGCATTTCTTGAGGACACTGACACATCTAAGAAGATTTTCTGATTCTTTCTGTGGATCACCAACGTAACCTGGGCAACGACTGCTCCATAGGCAAAGAACAGATACTATCCCCGCGGTAAATGCTATATACTAAATAAACATCAGAAATGATCTTGTGTCGAGCCAGAGATAAACTTACCGTTGTATGAGGAAGTACGCGACAATCCCTCGCCATCGCAGCTTCCTGTATCCCAGAACATGATCTAGCAGCGTTCGTGCACATGATGACCGATGTGAGTGATAGCTTCGATTTTTTAATCAAGAATGGGCGATGGGCTTGAATCTGTACGTAGAAAAATATGGAATTTAGATTAGCTGACTGTTGGAAGAACTTCTCGTCTTCTCGCAGAGGATCCCATTGGACTATAGGGCGATACTTCCTAATAAGGACCAGATAGACAGATAAGATAATGTTGCACATACGGTGAGAAGGTAGCGCTGCTCTCCATTTATTGAGTGAAGAATCCAGTTCGGCAACCATTCGCATCTCCCAGTCCTCTCCAAAGTACCCTGAAACGAGTTTAGATTTCTTCGTGGAATATAGGGTTCTGGACGAGAAACTGAGGATTTCGCACAGCTTGATCAAGTGGATAAAGTTCGACATGGAACAGGGCTTTCCAGGCGGTTGTCTAAAACGTTTCTGTGGGTCTTCGTGGTCCCAGTATTCGTCGTCGCATTCAACTGGATACTCCAAATCAAAACTAATCATTAGTAAGACAAATGGAGACTGGTCTATAGTTGAAGATCAGGGTGAATATACCTGTCATGCGAGATTCCAGCAGGTCTGCCGTAGAACGAATTTAGAAGAGCATCTAAACAGAAAAGTACCCTGAGAGTAACGAAAAATTAGGGATCAAGGAATGATAAAGATCTCTGTGTTCACCAGAATGCCCGTTTCGAATGTTCGTTCTCAAATGAAGGTTGAGTTTGGCCATTTCTGCGATGAGCTCCTATTTCTATGGCGTAGCGTAGTCCAATGCCCACAATATTGGAAGAAACAGAGCACAGCGCTGAACCATTCACGAAGATTGCAGCAAGCTGGATCATCATAAGTTTCAGGTCAACTCTAATCAAGGGGTTACTGACAGCGTAGTATTGTAAATCATAGACGGTAGTTGTGTAGAACATTTGCCGTCGATGTAACGGTACTTGACGGAAAAATTGCCAACCGTTAGACATACTCGAATGCTGAGATTCTGGTGCATAGCATGCACGGGGGTCTGTAGAATATCTAGCTCCATTAGCACAGACTAAAAGCACAATTTGTCCAAACGATGGATCAACGTGATGCTTTCCCGACAGGAGACCTTTCATAAAAGAAGGCTCGTGAACAATCGGAATAAGGGCATTTGTCTTCTCAAAATACACCGTCACCAACTCCAGGAGGAGATCAGGCTCAGGATAAACGTATGTCGATTCAGAAGATGTAATGTAGGCGTGCTCCCACTAGTACGTAGCCATAAATCGTGACTGGGAGTACCCTGAGGAAAACATAGCAAAAAGACGTACTGGATTCATGGACCAAAATTGGGATCTCATATAGTGCTTCGGATCTAATCCAGTGTCAGGCTGACCAGTGACCAAACTCCTCATGGTAGCAGCCTGTTTGGCAGCCATGATTGGGCTGAAATCACATTCGATAAAATTTTCAACTAAATTGAACATCGACAACTTGCCTTCCTTGACCGATAAATCGAGGTGATATGATGGGAGTCAAAGAAAATTGACGAAGCTGATTTGCTATTTCAACATAACCCATGTCATCTTCGTCAGAGATATCCGAATTATCTCCCTGTTTCGAGTTGGAAACAATCAAGCCATCGGTAACATTATCCTTCGAGGTGCTAAGCGATGGAAGAGATCTGTAAAGTCGATTAGCATCCATACGCGTTTACAAGACTGTCGCAGTACGTAGGAGGTTTACTGATGACTACGTCGACGTCATCATTAGGGAAAAGCTACACCGAACACTAAGTCGTTACACAGAGATCAGCGACATCAATATTCCACCTTACTGCTTGGATGTAGTTTTCTAATCTCTTTACCCTCTTCTCCAAAATACGAATATATCTGATAGGCGTTCAATCAACGTCGTGATCAATGGGTTATCAGCACGTACTCTTGTTGTTGTTGCAATTGAGATTTCTACGTCAATCATACTGTTGGCCGTGAGCAACATGAACAGGGAACGTGTACGGTACCTGCGATCCAGCAATAACACAGTCGATATCGGCATTTTCACAATTTGTGCATTTCTGGCCATTTCGCAAGGCTCTGTCGCCTGTTTACAATGATTAGGAGAGAGAAGTACATATATAATGGACATTTACATCTGCCTTTAGAGATAAACGCATTGCTCAGTCGAAATTGGGCTACCAAGAACTTGGCACTCACTCCTTTTCCTTCTACATTCAGCGCATGCACCCTGTGATCGTTTTACGAGTGGCTTTCCTGCGACATTCGGAATGGAGGTTGCACTATTCGACATTTAGAGAAAGAATAATATGCCCAACAGTTGGTTTCCAGTTGGCTAAAGATAGTCAGGTAATATAACGGTCAAGAAGTACTCTGGTCGAACAAGAACGGACGGTGGACTTTAAAAAGAATTGCTCATGTGATGTTGGTTGTTGACTAATTCAGGGCAAAACGTGGTCAAAAAATTACGACCCAAACTGCAACCTAACCGAGTATGGCATAATACATCCGATCAGGAGGTAACCAAAAGTATTGGCTTACGCACCGCTTGGGTGCGGTTCATAATGTAGATGCAGGACCGTTTACACTGTTATACAGCGAAACAATTTTAATTGAATTGTTTCTGACAAATTTCGGGATTGTGAATTCTGCATACGTTCGAATCCTTTAATGTTACTTGGGTGAAAAGGATTTTAACACTATCTCCGAAGTTTACATATGATAACGACAACATCCACAAATCCCTGCTGTGCTCTCAGTCACGCCTGATTTAAACTCATTTTTTCAGTGGCGGCCGTGTTACTGCGCTCTATATATTTTGATAAGAACAGTATTTTATAATTCGAAAATAAAAATTCCCAAAAGAAAGAACTATTATTGGCCAACGTGGGGATCGAACCCAAGACCTTCGCGTTATTAGCACGACGCTCTAACCAGCTGAGCTAGTCGGCCTTACGATTAAGCGCCTAAAGAAATTATCCGGACTGTATTATTAGCGCCCATCATTCATTACCATATGGCCACAACTTGGCCACAACAAGAGAATCAACTCAGGTTATAAAAAGGTTAATGGTTCAGAGATACAATATATTCTTAAACTGTCTGTCCTGCATACAGATATCGAATAAACATAACAAAAATAATTTATGCGCCATAATTTAAATAACAAACTCGATTCAAAAAGTAGCCAGCTCCGACACACGGATGCTTAAGCTAATCAAGAAACCGAGATGTCGAGAGCAAGATGGTTGCCATTATGCATGGTTGAAGGAGGCCCTGTTGAACGGCCTCCGTGACCAGCTCTAAAATGATCTGTTGACCCTGTTTAGTTGTGTGATAGGCTATGCGAGCCATAGGTTCTGGGGATCGCAGGTCCTCGCGGTGTAGCTGGGTAGAATTGAAATTAGAAGTTCGCATCGGCTGTGTCTTTATTTACTTACAATGGTACCATTTTTTACCGGAATCCATACGTAGCTTTTACCTTGAATTATCATTGTCCGAAACCTGTAGGAATTAGATGCATTCAGTATTTGAGAGCTTCAGAAATCTAATAGGAGATTACCGTTTATCGGAGGAGAGACGAAGAAAATCTCTCGTTTGTCGTTCGGAAAGAATGCCTCTGACCTCCAAAGTTGGATGACTGGACCACCGTATGTTTCCAAAGACATCGTTACTCTCATCAATGACTCTCGTGACATTTTGGGTAGTTCGGACTTCAAACAACTTTTTGCTGTTCGGTCCAATGATGATACAGTTCAGCGCATCATCAGCGCATAGAAACTGAAATGTAAGGTTTATATTCTCCTTGACGTCCACTTGATATGGAGGAAGTGCACCATATGTCGGTGGACACGCTGCGAGGATAGCGTTCAGTGATGGTCGCTCGTTGATTGAGTGAGGATTTTGAGGATTAGACCATCCTGCCTGTGCATATGGGTTGTTAGTGTACATTGTGAGTTAGTGAATTGATTGTGAATATCGTGAACAAGATGGGTTGATAGAGAGATGTAGGAGGGCGCAGTGAGGAATGCAGGTTCCTGGTACCCGAATTATATAGGCATTCAAAAATATTGATTATGTTCGCATACCTTGATATCCTATGTGAGGTGAGAGGATTCGCAGGGCTATCCACACAGTGTTAAGACGTTACTCCACACTGCCGCTTCAGCCGCGTTTGAACCTATTATTTCAACAAAGTGACTCTGACACATGAGAGTGAAGAAATTAATGATCGAGGTACTATCGCGATAATGCGATATATTTATTTGACTAAAACTTCCTAAGGTAACCTGAAGTTGACACCAACTGTCATGAACATCCAAGAGACTAGTAAAGAGAGTAACGGTAGCACTCAACTTCCCCAGAAAATCACAGGCGTTTATTTATGATGATTTCACAGCTACCAGACCACTCATATATTATCGATAAAGCAATTTTGACCATTTTTCGCCTATTTGAATAACAGATTCAAGTGAGGCGACATGTTACACAACAGGAATACGAGTTTAGATCCTGTTCGAACCTAGCTAACTTGTCAGAAAGGGACATCACATTCTATGCTCTGTGATATGCGCCAACAATATCAAATATGGCAAAGGAAGTTTTCGACGCAGGAAAATTTCTGGAGCGTCGTGGTATCAGCGCCAAACGTCAGTCAAAGTTTGACTGACGTTTTTCTCTGTGTTCTTGAAGAACAAAGAGAAATTGCGTTTCACCGTGGAAAATTTTACAATAAATCCATGGATGAAGTCATCCCTATCATGGATTAATGAAACCTGGACACCTTGTCATTGACTGTTCCAAAGAGCTAAGAATAATGGTTGAAGTAAGAATAGATAAGTTGTAGTCTCAATGCCTTGATTAAGAAATCAAATGATACAATGGTGCTTCTAGCCAAAGAATATTGATCGCGCAGCGCCATGCAGATTCCTGCTGAATAAACGGACGGTAGCCGTAGGGTAAGTGATATAGCACATCCTTCCAGATGAGTCAATGCATGATGAAACTGTCCATCTTCATAATGATACTATTATAAGTAATGCAGATTGTGCAAACAACAATCCGGAAACCAGTTGAGTTGCTTAAAAAATTTTCATTTCAGTATGACTAGAGTATTGAAAGCGCCGAACACGCCTCATCCAAAGTAGGTAAAAGGATACCCTAGCAAATCACATTGTTCTTCTTCCAGCCACTGCGAATTCCGTTGCTGGTTATCGATAATTCTTAGAGGCGCCTTCTCACGCGGTGTGACCTTGTTCCAACGCCCTGTTTCGCGTAGCATGTTGGCTGTGTTGGTGTATCCACGAGCAGTAAGGAAGTAAGGCGAGGGATTGGGATTTTGTGTGCGTGCGAACGAGCCCCACATGTCCACAGCGTACTGAGACAAGAGCAGATCGTGTTCGTCGCGGAAAGGCAGTGAATCCTGCCCTAGATTTCCAAACATGTAGTATAATTCTCCGGAGTGGCATCTTCGGGAGAGAGATATATGATATCAGTACATGATGAATGTCCTTTTCGGCTCGCGCCTGACGCACCGATAATATGGCAGATTAGGGTCACCGTTGGGGAATGCAGGTGTTGAGGGAGGATCACACGTTCCAGGAACAGGCTCATAGCCTCCATAGCTACGGTCAAACTGATATGCCCACACCGAAGCAAAGACGTCGTGTTTCGCAGCTGAGATAACGGTGGCTTGGTCTATGCATCTACAGCATGTTTGAGTTCGTGTGATTTCTTTTCACTGGTTTCTGAGACTGACCGGAATTGACCGTCTGTGCCAATCCGGCTCGTTAGATTGAACAGGTTTTCCAGCGAGTTAGGACCAAGGGGGGTGGGGAAAAGGTCAGAACCAACAACTTTATCCACCACGTCGCTGCTAAGCCTGTCGAAATGATTAGACGATATAGAGTGCTTAGTGAGTATGTGTCATACCCAGCTGCAAGTAAAGCGCCTGCGAGTGTCGATCCAGGGGTGGGATATGGACCGATGAAGTCGGAGCCATCGTCTCTTGTCCATCCAAACATTACATGGGCTCTTGCTGCCTGGCCGGATCCATTTACCTCAAGTTGGTCCGTAGTAATGAACTTCCCATCGACTACAATATACCTATGCGATACATTTAACCAGTTTCAAAATTGGTCAGATTCAAAATGGTGGTACCTGGGACCATTAGGAGTGGAAGTGATACTGGATGCAGGTAGCGCCCGTAGGCATTGTAGAATGTTGGCACTGCCAGCGCAACCAACAGAAGACACAAGGGGGGCTCCGAAAGAGGCATATTGCTGCTGAATAGTAAGATACTTCGAGTAGGTAGACGCATAGCCGAAGCCTCCCAGATTGCTCTGAGCTATGGCGCCTTGGAACAAGCCAAACGCAGGAGGTGATGCAAGAAGGGCACGAACTGAGCCAGCACCGGCAGATTGGCCATAGATGGTGACCAAGGACGGGTCGCCACCAAACTCTGCGATGTGCTCACGCACCCATTGGAGAGCAGTGATCTATTCTTGATGGTTGGTAGACACATATTAACGAATGAGAAAGACGAACCTGATCAGCGATACCAAAATTGCCATTAGTTACCCCATCTTCTAGTGCCAGAAACCCCAGAGCGCCTAATCTGATGTCTAATGAGCGAGGGAAATGGTCGCTAGGGGCAGATAACTCACCGATAATTGATACTGACAACTACCACATCACTTCGGCTGGCCATATTTCCTCCATCGTAGATGCTATCGCTTGCCTGGCCATCTGTGAAGCCACCGCCATGGATCCAAAACATGACAGGTTTGAGACTCTTTGATCGAGCTGGATCTCGAGGGAGATATGGGGTATATATATTGAGGAACAGACAATCTTCACTTCCTCCACTGGACTGGGTACATGGCGAGCCATAATTCAGGGCGTTGATCGTGCCAGCTCCACTATACAATTTAGAATAACTGAAGCGTTCGAACGGGTCGGCGTAGGGAATTCCGAGGAACCGAAATGATAGATGATCTCGCGTTCTACAAGAATGTTGGTCACGAAACTATCAAGGCTGAAGAATGGAGCGAACATACCCAACGATCGTTAACTTTTTCGACTTGACCTGCACCCGAAACTTGGGATCCGGATCAACGTCCGTGTTTCTACGATAAGGGGAGCTTTGAGAGCAGAACGTTGGGAATCGACTGTTGCATGGAACGGATTGCAGGGATCCAGGCAGTGAAACCACGGAGCATGGTGCATCTGGTGTAGAATCAACCCAGAATTTTTGTTTGTAGTATCGCGAATTGACGTTGAGATATGTCAGCAGCGACTTCATGTCTGAATCAAAGTATGGGCCATCTGTCGGAAGTATCGATTCGTTAAGTTCCGCGCATGCGGCGGTAGCTTCTTCCTTGGTCCCGAACTTGTTGATGAGAATTGTCCCTTTGTGATCAGCAGCGGTTGTCCCTGATATTAGAAGTCAGCTTTAGTAGAGCAGACCGTTAGAAAGGAAAAGACGCACAGTTGAGGTCATTTTGGAATAAAAACGTAAGATCAGCTTGCAAACTCGTCGCAGATGGTATAGCAAAGGCTTGACGTGAGAACGATAGGAGAAGAACGGCTAGAGGTAACATATCGGGCCTCTTCAAAGTGCTCCTCATCCTGCGCGCCTTATATGTCTGAATATTGCTGGCGAATTGACATTGAACGGCGGTAAAACTGTGAGGGGCGGCCACATGACCATCGTCTACCGCTCGCCTAGTCTATTATTGTTGCGAAGTATGTCCGTAATAGTGTATCGAGACGATTCGAAGCATTCCGGGGCGTCGTCGTGATGGTTGAGCGTAAGCAAAATAGTCCGCGCTGGCAATCACCTGGAGGGCTTTCTCGTGATTATCATCGTGGGAACAGTATGTACTGTCTGCCATCAAACCCCTGCCTTCATCGTTGCTTCATCGGTGAGTCCTGGATGGTGATTCAGGCCATGTTTTGAACAGCCCGGGAAGTTACCCTAGAGCCTTGTCTGGAGTCAACCTCAATACTGGCTTCAAATCGTTCCCAGAGACCGACGCGGGGACTTATACACCGATTAAATTGAGAAATATCCTACACATGGCTAATGGAAACTAAAAGTCACACAGAAACTATACAATCAACAACAGAGCATGGATTGTCGAGGACTACCCGAGTCCCAAACAATGAATAGTTCAAGACTGAATGTTCAATCATAAAAGTCAAAGCTCTCTTCTTCTTCTTTCACAGTCTCCTCGAGGCGTTTTTCAGCCCCTTTGTTGGAAGTAAATAGGAGTCGAGCCAGTGAGAATGGGATCATAACGATTGCCGCCAATATTAACCCGACGAAGCTACTACAGAACGAAGACGCATGTTAACGACAGAAGAAAATATATGAAAATGAGTGATTCACGCACCATAAAAACCCAATAAACAACGTAGCTTTGCGCGATGCTTCGTCTGAGTTATTAACATTCGTCGGTTGGGGAACTACTTGAGGGGGAGCAGTATCGGGGATGGAAATAGTTGTCGACGATACCAACGACAGTGCACCGCCCTTTTCATGACCTACAAGGTACTTCTCGGAGAGCGCCTCGTCAGGGCGTAACCATCCGGAATAGTCATTAGAGTCGTACATCTCCACTCGACGGCAATCAAAGAAGGAAAGGGTGTATTGACGCACAGCTGGCCATTCATACTTGGACGAGATGCTCTGGAAATGGGCAAGGAATTCAAAGAAGGCTAGGGTGATCAGGTAGTCTTGGGCAAAGTACATTGAGACGATCTCAAAGTATCTTAAGAGTAACAAGTAAAGCGAATCGAAAGTCGCGTTTTCGATATTCTCGCCGACGTCGGGGCTACCATCGGAGTGAATGGTTGGTTGCAGTCTGTGGAGGTCTCTAGCCTCCAGCTGGTGTGACATGATACGTATAAGGTCATCCCTCTTTAGTTCAGGGAACAGATGCAATACGGGTGGAGGGGTACCGGCCTGGAGAACAAGGTTACTGAATCTCGCGCGAAGGGGACTCGATGGTAAGGATTGTTGAAACATATGTGTTTCGGGGCGACTGTCTGTTGGCGATGGAGGATTACCAATAGTGTTGATAGTAGTTGGGTTCCCGTTGCTGATAGAAGGCGTTGCAAGGTCGTTCAGGATATCCTCCACTTCGTTTTCCTCCATACCCATAGTGGTGTCTGAAGCTCGGATGATCGTAGCATCTGAAGCGTCGCCAAAGTCATAATAGACGGTGGCATCAGCAGTAGACTGAGTAAAGGCGTTGTTGAGCGGCATATCTTACGATACAGATTTGAAGTTCCTTGATTATAGTAAGTGCTATAGCGAGTGATGAATAACCAAAATGCATCTTGACCTGGGAGGACGCGTACCTGTTGTAGTTGCGGAAGAAAATGAATTTTGATAGGTGGCATGGAGTCAGGCTTTTATTCTAGGGACAAAAAAACAAAAGGGAGGTGATGTTGAAAGGGAGGTGAAAGGGATTCGATTAACCCCAAGTTAAACAAAGGGATTGTTAGGTTTTGAGCTGATTTTAGGCCGAAAATGGCAAAATATCGGACCATTTCCTGTGGATATGAGGGTGCCGCTGTTGTGCCGTCCTCAGGTGTTTCCACTGGATCGTTCCTGGCCCTACTTTTCAGGGTGGAGAGTCCCGGAGGAGATGCGGTTTATCTGTCATAATGACCAGGTCATTTGAAAGAGAATTCTTCCTCAGGCTGAGTCCACTTGCTTCTTTAACTTGAAACAATGCAGTGGATTGAATTGTGCAAAACTATCTCAATTGTATCTCGTGCTCTTTATTCAAGCATAGGTATGGATCCGAGGATCCATGAGAGCTCGTTGAGATTACCAAAGCCCGAACGCTAAGTGAAGGAGAAACATATTATTGACAAATTGAACATCAAGATAGGTATCAGTCTGATTTCTCACCGTAATTGCAGCGTTGAGCTCACTAGAAGTAAGTAAAATCACATATCATCTTCATTCTGAAACTGAAAATGGATGATTTGGCTCTAGAGTACTCAAACTTCGCGATTTCGACTCACGTTGTCATGAAAGAAACTCAATTTTAAATGGATGTGCGATTATCGAGGTATCAATGAGGCGTGAAGGGCAACCTCATAAGATCAGGTCTTGCTTCTGTCAGTGATTCCTACAGTTTTGGTAATCTTGTGTGACTATGTCCGAGTATTGCCTGAGCTCTCAGGCCGCAGAGGGTCAGCCGGCTAACCAATATAATACAGGCAGCTATCTAAATTCGTCTCTGAAATATCCGTGAGGACACAGAAAGCAACGCAAGGCAGAATGAAATGCAACAGAGAGTAAGTGAGTATGGCACGCGACCTCAGAGTGTGTTTCCAGAGAGTAGTTTGTAAGCGTATATTCTGATTCTCAAGTTACATCATCAGCGGAAAAGGTTTTTTTCAGTAGTACACACCTATATTACAGTAGACACCGTAGTAACCACACTTTCCAGTAGCCTTTTTTGCACTTAGTAGCCTTACATAACATCATTATCTAATATATTTTCATTACATAGGTTTAATACATTGTATTCACAATATACAGTAATTTATGGAAACTATATAATCAAGGCCCATGCAACATACAGTAGTACTTACAATATACTTATAGACTTTGTAGTCTGCGAGCGAAATAAATGGCCTGCTCAAGGATTGAACCGTCAACCTTAGCCAAAAATAGACTGTCCTTAACCAGTAGACCATAAGACTTTACAAAACAATATGGACTATAGCGTAAATGTCAATTGAGTTATGGGATTTTATGATATGGAATTAGATGGAATAGAATAAGTGGAATAACAACAATACTAATGTCAATGTTAACAAACACAACACAGAGTCCAAATAATGGATTCAATAGTGGATATTGACATATAACTCTCAATCTATTTATAGGTCATATAGCTCAGTGGTAAAGTATTGGCAACATACTTGGGAGTCATTGGTTCGATTCTAGTCCTAACCATATCTTTTCTGTTGTTATTTACTTAACAGATTCTGATAGTAGACAAGTTGAAGAGAGTTAGATAGAGGTATAATATGTTGTTAGACTGGATGGAGGCTTACTATCCAAAGTCAGCTAATTGGACGGAGTAGAATGGCTAATAAAGATATTAATGATACCAACTGTCCTATTAATGATTTTTACTCAATATTAAATTGCGCATAAAAATATATAGTTAGCAATGTAGTACCTATAGATTAATATTATACTATTTATTAAAATTACAGAAGACTACAAAAGCTACATATATGACTAAGAAATCTACAGAATCTACTGACTTTTGGTAGGAAGCTACAGGAGCAATAAAATAGGGGGGCAGTCAACAAGACTACCCAGCCTATTATACAACCATAGCACTACTAAATTTTTTCTTTTTCTGCAGATGATATGACTTGAAAAAATAATGAATAGGGTAGGATGGAGGCAATGTCAAATGTTGGGGTTCCCAGATATGTGAAGGAGAATGAGCGGGACTTCGAGTTTGATATTGGGGGTGCCTAATATAATGAGTAATTTATTTGCTAAGAGGAACGAATGGGACTTATTGGAACTTGCCAGTGAAATGATGTTAATGAAATAGAAAATATCTCAAAAAGAAAGGGATTGCAGGTTATAAAAGAAATCTATTTATTGCGTACTAATTTGATCTCAATCCTACCAAAACACCTCTATCCAACAAAAGTTTGTCTCGAAGAGCCCTGTTATAGCGCTTTCGAGCCATGGAGGACGGTGTGCACGGAATTCCCACGCACCCGACCATCGATATCACGGTAGTATAAGCCGGAAGAAAAAAAGGTGAGCGCTGACGCATCACCTTTGTCTACCGGCTCGACCCTCGATGACTCCCTCGTTCCCTACAGTCGCTGCAGGTTCGCGCTGAAGAACATCTCGCACCTGTGAAGAGTGCCCAGGTACTTGTCAGATTGTTTACTTGTGAGGGAACAGAACACTTACGGTATTGTTTTTGATCTTATCTTCGGCTTGTGAGTCGTGTACCCACCACCATTGTCAATCTAGCCTGCTAGCTAGATTGACGAACCGGAACCCTTTGTCCTTCCTCCTCTTGCGTTCACGTGTAACGCTTACACCAAGTCCCCCCATACAACTGGGGACATGGCCTTGTACCTGGGAGGTGCTTGGAGCCGGCTGCTCCGGTGCAATGGACTCGTCCGTCCATGTACCTGCGTAGGTATGTGGTACTTCCTCTTCGATGGATTCATATGCCCCGGGTAGCCACTCCGAGGCATTGTTCTGGCTATATAGGCTGCTATGGGAAACGTCTCGTCAGAATCCTTCATTCTAAAGGACAAAAAATTTCAATGACCACATACCTCTGGAACACACTGCTTTGTATGTTGAAAATTCTGGTCAACATCTACTGCTGGAGAAGGAACTGGTACACATACCTTCCATGTGCGTTTCGCTCAGTGTGATCGTGCTCGACAGGATGATCCCCGGAGCATTGATCCTCGACAGTTTGCTGTTCGCCTGTGGATATGTTAGTGTTACCTAAACCTTCTCCGATAGTATCTGGGACTACATCAAAGAAAAGAATAGCAGGAATCATGAGTCAATAGGGCCAAAATTACTGTATTTCAGGACATACAGGTTTGGTAGTTGTTTGCATACTGATTACTTGAGTTTTGAAAGGAGGACTGCGGCGTGAAAGGCCGACTATTGTGGATGCTGGTTTGGACCTCATTAACAGACGCCTTTGATATGCAACCCATGCTTACGATATTGAGGGGATTGGAATCGAGCCCACATCCTTGTTTGTGGCGGGGAACGCCAAAGCTTCCATAAAGGAAGACGGATAGTCGCCCCTAAATACCGGTGCGCGGTTTGTTGGCCAAGACGAGTATTGTGGCAAAGTATCCCACCCCGAATCAGTGTGTGCCGGGGGGGACGCACGGGTGCTCGCTGACGGGTGTGATCAGTTATGCGTATAATTAAGAATAAAACTGTTGTGAAATCAGCTCACCTTGCCAGCTATTCTGCCCTAGTAGCTCTTCCTCCGTGTACGGATAAGGAGGGTACCATGGATCAAATAACTGTACCTCTCCTTCAGTCGCACCGGGATGGAATGTGGGGGCATTAGTCGATGATCCTGATGTAGGGGGATAGAACGCTAAAATCGGTATTCAGTTAGACATCCCTTGCTAGTATATTCAACTCAAAAGACTTACAGACAGGCTCCCCACCAACACTTTGACCGTCAAACCGGATAAAGACGTGGATATTGGGATATACGAGTCCGATAATGCTTCCACCGTACTTGGACGACATTGAAATTGATGTACAGATGTATAATCATCCGAATCCTGTGCCGCAAGCTGTTCCAAGAGTGATTCAGGTGTTACTATGGCATGAAGAATCGATCAACATCAAGCGTTTTTCCCTAAAATCGTCTGCAATACTCACATTCTGGTTCAAACAAGGAAGAAAAGGATCCTGGATGAAAAGTGTTCGAAGGAATATTGAAGGATTCTTCTTGGTACTGGGCCATTGGGATAAGCGTACTTGAACCACATTGGAATTGAGGTAGGTATGCATTATCGCTGGATTCCTGTGCCAGAAACTGTTCAAGGAATGATTTTGGTGCTACGATTGTATGAGGAGTCGATCAACATTAAGCATTTGCTCATAAAACCGTCTGCAATACTCACATTCCAATTCAAACAGGGAAGCAAAGGATTGAGGAGGAAAGGTGTTCGAAGGGATATCAAAGGATACGTCTTGGTACTGGGCCATTGGGATAAGCCGTACTTGAACTACATTGGAATGGAGGTAAATATGCATTATCGCTGGATTCCTGTGCCAGAAACTGTTCAAGGAATGATTTTGGTGCTACGATTGTATGAGGAGTCGATCAACATCAAGAGTTGTTTAGCCGTCTGCGATACTCACGTTCCGATTCAAACAGGGGAGCAAAGGATTGAGGAGGAAAAGTGCTCGAAGGGATATCAAAGGATACATCTTGGTAATACTCGGCCATTGGGGTAATCGCAAAGGACGATGGTGCGATAGGAAAGAGAAAGAACGGTGTGAGCAGGGAAGGAACCGAATTTTTCCCTCAAAACAAAGGAATCGAGTGGCGACATACACAAAAAAATCCCAGGCTCATTAACCAGTGCCGAGTCTCAAGCTTCTGACTCATTATTCAGTCGTGTATCAGCGCTGCTACTGTCAAAATCAACTTTTCTCCCACACATACACACAGTGAGGTGATCATGAGGCAAAATACCTCCTCTTATTTCCCGCCACACTACAATGGAACCTCATGGAAGCAGCACAGTCATTCTTTTAACCTCGTGGCCGAGCGACCTGTCTGTTGTTTATTGGGCCTCGACATTTCCCAACAGATTTTGTGTATCACAGATAACATAGATTAGTTGTTGTTACATCCATCACGACTGTGTATCCTAGGTCTGTTGAGTGCCATCGATTACTATCGCAAGTGCGCAGGCACTATGCCTAAACGAGAAGAAGAATATTTCTTTTCGGCGATGGTATCCATTGTTCTTATTTCATGTGTGAAAAAAAGACCGGTACAGGATCATTATCACAAGAATCTGCTACCGAATTCCTTCTTACCCCCTCAAAGATACTAAAATCTTATTGGACGATGCACACTGTATTACTCTGTGTACGGAAGGAACACGCGTGTAAGGTATACCACCATACTACTCCCCAGGCTAGATCACTCCGTCTTATCACATTTCTCGGGTTTATACGGGTATCAGGTGTCAGACGGGGCCTGTAAGAACGGCATACAGGATGTTCGTTCAAGAGATACGTCTTTTTGCGAGCCAGTCAGCATATAAAAGGCGTATCAACAACTTCACAATTTCTTTATTCTGTTTAAACATAGATCCGATGCCGTCATTGGATTCACATATCAGCGTCTATCAAATATTCTGAGCGAGGGCGTCTTCACGTAGTCACGAGTGCTACTTCACACACACACCACCATTGGTACCAAGATATCCAGGCACTCACTGCTTTATACAAGTATTCTGAAACTTCCAATGGATCCATAATGTTCAATAATTCACAAAGGCCAGTCAACCTACGATTTTCATTTTGACCGCCATCCAGCTGGCCTCTGCTATTATTATTAATACTACACACGACTCCGTTTGATCCGTGCTACCGCTATATTTTAGGCGTCGCGATGTCCCAGGGAGGTCTCGTCGGTCGAAGCCTCTATTTGCATGAGGAAGTGCGAGACTCCCATAGCCTTGTCCGAACTTGTGCAATGCGGCCTAAGTGCAGGCACGATACTTTCAAGCACGAGTCGGAGCCGGCATATCTAGCCGAAGGCCGTTCTGACTATACTTACATAATACACTTTTGGTTCTCAGCACGGGTTAATCCGATTCGGATGCTTTCTGGACCGCTGTTGGACAGCGCGAGTTGCATAGTCACCTAGAATCCCACCACTCGCGCTCATGCTTCACCATACAGACCAGCGACACTGATCGAAGCAAGTTGGTCGTGTCATTGCTTGTTTAACTTTCCATGACACGTTGTGTTTCACTGTCTAGCAGGACCTCCCACCTTTTATTGGAGCGTTGACGAATCGGAATTCGGTGCCGCTTCGAATGTGTTAACCTTCAGACGAGTAGACGTCGATTAAGGCGGCCCTTTCATTCACCCCACCATGGTTTGCTTGCCTCTCGGACACGATGCACTTGCGCTGGAAACCACGAAGAACGCAGTTGGCCGAGTCGCGGACATCCGACTTTCCTAAGAGTGAGTTCGCAACTGTCTTGGGGCCTGCTTACCTCTGGGACGCGACACGCTGGCTCTGCAGACTACGAAGAGAGGGATTAGATGGCTTATAAGCAGGGGTGCTAGTGAGAGATGTGTAAAGTAATGAAGGAGAACCCCTGAGAAGATGACTGCATGGGGAGGGAGTGAGGATGAGTAAAGTGAGTTAAACCAGGCCTCTTTTTATATTTTGTGGAAACGTCGATGTACATACTATCCGGCACATCTACCCTTCCAACATCTAAGAGAGACCAATCGACTCCAGATAGGTACGTTGGAGGACAGCCTGCCGTATGTGTAGTTGGTGAGTTGTGTCTCCAGTCGGGACGGTGCGTGATCCTTGAATTCCAGTCTATGTTAGGCTAAAATACGGGCGTTCTGAATAATCTTCGATATTTCGATGTACGTGGTGACTGGTCTAAATTGCTTGAATTAAATGCAAGTGTTGAAATGAGAAAATTCAGAGTGTAAGTGCGTATGGCATGCGACCTCAGACTCTGTCTTCGATTGGAGAGGACAGTTTGTACATGTATATTCTGGTTCACAAATAGGGTGGGGTGGAGGCCACGGTATTGGTGTTGGGGTTCAAATGTGTGAAGGAGAACAAGCGTGAAGATCCCAAATTTCATGAGTTTTAGTTTGAGGTTGGGGATGTCTAATGCTAGACTTCAAATAGCATATACCTCAAAAAGAAAGGGATTGGAAGTTATAAATCAAATATATTTATTGCGTGCTAATTTGATCTCAATCCTACCAAAACACACCCCTATCCGACTAAATTTTGCTTCGAAGACGCCTTTTATAGCGCTCTCGAGCCATCGCGGACGGTGTGCGCGGAATTCCCACGCACCCGGCCATCGATATCGCGGTAGTATAAGCCGGAAGAAAAAGGTGAGCACTGACGCATCACCTATGTCCTCCGGCTCAACCCTCGATGACTCCCTCGATCCATAGTTCGCGCTGAAGAACATCTCGCACCTGTGAAAAGTGCCAAGGTACTTGTCAGATTGTTTACTTGTGAGGGAACAGAACACTTACGGTATATATTTTGATCTTATCTTGGGCCTGTGAGTCGTGTACCCGCCACCGTCGCCATCTAGCTAGCAGCTAGATTGACGAACCGGAACCCCTTTTCCTTCCTCCTCTTGCGTTCGCGTGTGACGCTGACACCAAGGCCCCCCATACAACTGGGTATGTGGCCTTGTACCTGGGAGGTGCTTGGAGCCGGCTGCTCCGGCACAATGGACTCGTCCGTCCATGTACCTGCATTGGTGTTCGGTACTTCCTCTTCGAGGGATTCATATGCCCCGGGTAGCCACTCCGAGGCATTGTTAAGTCCATATAGACCGCTATGGGAAACATCTCCCTTCATTCTAAAGGACATAAAATTTCAATGACCACATACCTCTGGAACGCGCTGTTTTTGATGTTAGAAATTCTGGTCAACGTCTACTCCTGGAGAAGGGGCAGGTACACATACCTTCCATGTGCGTTGCGCTCACTGTAATCGTGCTCGACAGGGTGATCCCCGGAGCATTGATCATCGACAGTTTGCTGTTCGCCTGTGGATCTGATATTGTTATCTAAACCTTCTCCAATAGTATTTGAGACTACATCAAAGAAAAGCATAGAAAGAATCGTGAGTCTAAAATCCCCAAACTACGATGTATCAGGACATACAGGTCTGGTAGTCGTTTCCATATTGATTAGTAGAGGTCCCAAAGTGGGACACTGGCATGAAAGGCCGATGATTTTGGATGCTAGTTTCGACATTAGCAGTCGCGTACAGATCATCCGTGCCAGGCCTATAATGTTTACATATGTTTAGCATGTGTGAAGTTGATATTCAGTAAATGCTTACAATGTTGAGGGGCCTGGCATCGAGCGCAAATACTCGTTTGTGGCGGGGAACGTCAAAGCTTCCATAGAGGAAGACGGATAGTCGCCCCAAAATACTGGGGCGCGGTTCGTTGGCCACAATGAGTCTTGGGGAAAAGTGTCCCACCCAGATTCAGTGTGTGCCTGGGGGGACGCACGGGTGCCCGCTGACGAGTGTGATCAGTTATGTGTATAATCAACAATGAAATTGTTGTGAAACCGGCTCACCTTTCCAACTATTCTCCCCCAATATCTCTTCCTCCGTGTAGGGATAAGAAGAGTACAATGAATCCAACAACCGTATCTCCTCTTCAGTTGTAGGATGGAATACTGAGGTATTATTAGTCGGCAATGTTGATGGAGGAGGATATGAGGCTAAAATCGGTATGCTGTTAGACATCTCTTTCTAGTGTATTCAATTAAAAGACTCACAGAAAAACTCAGATGTGCCCGGATTTTGACCCTCGAAGCCAGAAAACGGCATGGATAACGGAATATGCGAATCGGGTGATTCTACTACCGTACTTGGACCACATTGGAGTTGATGTAGAGATTCATCATCGTTTGATTCCGGTGCCAGATGCTGTTCCAAGAGTGCTTCCGGTCCTACTATGGCATGAAGATTCGATTAGGATCAAGCTTTTGTCCATAAAACCGACTGGGATACTCACAGTCTGATTCAAAGAAAGAAGTAAAGGATCCAGGAAGAATGGTGTTGGAAGGGATGACAAAGGATTCTTGTTGGTACTGGGCCATTGGGATAAGCGCAAAGGAGGATGGTGCGATAGGGCAGAGAGAGAACGGTGTGAGGAGGGAAGGAACAGATTTTTCCCTCAAAACATAGGAATTGAGTGGCGACACACACAAAAAAATCCCAGGCTCATTAACCAGTGCCGAGTCTCGATCTTCTGACTCACTATTTAGTCGTTCATCAGCGCTGCAACTGTCAAAATCACCTTTTCTCCCACACATACACACAATGAGGCAATATAACTCCTCTTATTTTCCGCCACTCGGATTTGGGACACCACAATGCCTCATCGCAAGAAACATAGTCTTTTCTTTAGCCTCGTGGCAGAGTGCCGTGTTTTCTGTTTATTGGGCCTCAACATTTCTTGCCAACGAATTTTGTGTATAACACTCTGGGAGACGACGCGCTTGCGTTGGAAACCACAAAGACAGCGGTTAGCCGAGTCGCAGAAATCTGACTTGCCTAATGTTGAGAGCAAGAGGGCTCGTGGTATGATGTTGAAATGGCGTGTAAATGAATGGGTGAGTGAGTTCACCACTGTCTTGGGTCTGTCTATCTCAGGGACGCGACACGCTGGCTCTGGAGACTACGAAGAGGGATTAGATGACTTACATGCAAGGGTGCCGAGAGATGAGCAAAGCAATGAAGGAGAACCCCTGAGAAAATGAATGCATGGGAAGGGAGTGAGGATGAGGAAAGTGAGTTAAACCAGGTTATATTTTGTGGAAACGTCGCTGTACGTACTGTCTACATCCACTTCTTCAACAACCACCAAAACTCTCTAAGAGAGACCAATCGACTCCAGATAGGGACGGAGGAGGGCACCCTGCCGTATGTGTACTTGGTGAGTTGTGTTACGAGTCGGGACGGTGCGGGATCCTCCACTTTCAGTCTATGTTAGGCTAAGATATGGGGTCTTCTGAATAATCTTGGATATGCACGTGGTGACTGTTCTAGGTTACTTGAATTAAATGCAAGTGTTGAAATGCTGGTCCCGAAAATCAATAAAAATTTGATATATTCGACTCTCTAAACTAGACGAATGTGTGAATTAAGGTATTCCCTGACTGGGAAAGGCAGTATGTACCTTGATGGAATGGATTAGAGGTTTATTTGAGCTAACATCATGTATATATATTTCGCTTTTAGGCAATTTCATGAAAAAAACGTATATTCAAATACAATTTCAAGTGTGTTCAGCAAAAAGTACATGTGCGTGCGTAGTTTTCCATCTAGAAGAACTAGAACTTTTTGTTTCATGGGATTACCTGGGGACCCCAGGCATTTTCGTCTGCCCAAGATAAGTATGCAAGGCTTAGGAAAGACCCATGACACTGCCAGTTAGCCATATCCACCGTCGAGAAGAGGCGCCAATCGGTCATGTTAAAATGGGTGGCCCCATCATTGTCATGGTCCAGGAAAACGTAGAGCCGGTTGTTATATACGAGTGGTGCGGGGTCTGCCGTGAAAATACCAATCCCGTCAATGAGACCGCCGAACTTCGTTTCTGAAGTGCTCCTGTGCCAACAGAAAGCAACACAGGGTAGGGCAAAAATGAGAAAATTCAGAGCGTAAGTGCCTATGGCACGCAACTTCAGACTCTGTCTTCGATTGGAGAGGACAGTTTGTACATGTATATTCTGGTTCACAAATAGGGTAGGATGGAGGCCATGGTATTGGTGTTCGGGTTCAAATGTGTGAAGGAGAACACGCGTGAAGATCCCAAATTTCATGAGTTTTAGTTTGAGGTCGGGGATGTCTAATGCTAGACTTCAAATTGCATATACATCAAAAAGAAAGGGATTGGAAGTTATAAATCAAATATATTTATTGCGTGCTAATTTGATCTCAATCCTACCAAAACACCCCTATCCGACTAAATTTTGCTTCGAAGACGCCTTTTATAGAGCTCTCGAGCCATCGCGGACGGTGTGCGCGGAATTCCCACGCACCCGGCCATCGATATCGCGGTAGTATAAGCCGGAAGGAAAAAGGTGAGCGCTGACGCATCACCTATGTCCTCCGGCTCAACCCTCGATGACTCCCTCGTTCCCTACAGTCGCTGCAGGTTCGCGCTGGAGCACATCTCGCACCTGTGAAAAGTGCCAAGGTACTTGTCAGATTGTTTACTTGTGAGGGAACAGAACACTTACGGTATATATTTTGATCTTATCTTGGGCCTGTGAGTCGTGTACCCGCCACCGTTGCCATCTAGCTAGCAGCTAGATTGACGAACCGGAATCCCTTTTCCTTCCTCCTCTTGCGTTCACGTGTAACGCTGACACCAAGGCCCCCCATACAACTGGGGACATGGCCTTGTACCTGGGAGGTGCTTGGAGCCGGCTGCTCCGGCACAATGGACTCGTCCGTCCATGTACCTGCGTTGGTATGTGGCACTTCCTCTTCGAGGGATTCATATGCCCTGGGTGGCCACTCCAGGGCATTGTGCAGTCCATATAGACTGCTATGGGATACATCTCGTCAAAATCCTTCATTCTAAAGAACAAAAAATTTCAATGACCACATACCTCTGGAACGCGCTGTTTTTCATGTTAAAAATTCCAGTCAACATCTACTGCTGGGGAAGGGGCAGGTACACATACCTTCCATGTGCGTTGCGCTCACTGTAATCGTGCTCGACAGGGTGATCCCCGGAGCATTGATTGTCGACGGTTTGCTGTTCGCCTGTGGATCTCATATTGTTATCTAAACCTTCTCCAATAGTATTTGAGACTACATCGAGAAAAGCATAGAAAGAATTGTGAGTCTAAAATCACAAACTACGATATATCACGACATACAGGTCTGGTAATCGTTTCCATACTGATTACTGGACGTTGCGAAGGAGGACAGCGGCGTGAACGGCCGACTGTTGTGAATGCTAACCTCATTAGCAGTCGCATATGGATCGTGTATGCCTTGTCCATAATATCTATGGACTCTTAGCGTATGCGAAATTGATGTACGAGCAATGCTTACGATTGTGAGGGGCCTGCCGTAGAGCCCAAATTCTGGTTTGCGGTAGGGAACACTGATGCTTCCATAAAGGAAGATGGATAGTCGTCGCTAAATACTGGGGCGCGGTTCGTTGGCCACGACGAGTCCTGTGGCAAAGGGTCACACGCAGATTCAGTATCTGCCATGGGAGAGGGAGGGTTGCTCGCTGACGAGTGTGATCAGTTATGTGTATAATCAACAATGAAATTGTTGTGAAACCGGGTCACCTTTCCAACTGTTCTGCCCCAATATGTCTTCCTCCGTGTAGGGATAAGAAGTGTACAATGAATCCAACAACCGTATCTCCTCTTCAGTTGTAGGATGGAATACTGAGGTATTATTAGTCGGCGATGTTGATGGAGGCGGATATGAGGCTAAAATCGGTATGCTGTTAGACATCTCTTTCTAGTGTATTCAATTAAAAGACTCACAGAAAAACTCAGATGTGCCCGGATTTTGACCCTCGAAGCCAGAAAACGGCATGGATAACGGAATATGCGAATCGGGTGATTCTACTACCGTACTTGGACCACATTGGAGTTGATGTAGAGATTCATAATCGTTTGATTCTGGTGCTACTATGGCATGAAGAGTCGATCAGGATCAAGCGTTTGTCCATAAAACCGACTGCGATACTCACAGTCTGATTCAAAGAAAGAAGTAAAGGATCCAGGAAGAATGGTGTTGGAAGGGATGACAAAGGATTCTTGTTGGTACTGGGCCATTGGGATAAGCGCAAAGGAGGATGGTGCGATAGGGCAGAGAGAGAACGGTGTGAGCAGGGAAGGAACAGAATTTTTTCCTCAAAACATAGGAATTGGGTGGCGACACACACAAAAAAATCCCAGGCTCATTAACCAGTGCCGAGTCTCGATCTTCTGACTCACTATTTAGTCGTTCATCAGCGCTGCAACTGTCAAAATCACCTTTTCTCCCACACATACACACAATGAGGTGTCCATCAGGCAATATAACTCCTCTCATTTTCCGCCACTCGGATTTTGGGACACTACAATGGAACCTCATGGCAAGAAACATGATCCTTCTTTTAACCTCGTGGCCGAGTGCCGTGTTTGCTGTTTATTGGATCTCAACATTTCTTGCCAACGAATTTTGTGTATAACAGAATCCATAAAGTAAGTGTTATTACATCGCGAGTGTGAATGCTAGGTCTGTTGAGTCCCATCGATTACTATCGCAAGTGCAGGCACTATGCCTAAACGAGAAGAAGAACATTTCTTCTCGGCAATGGCATCCCATTGTTCTTCTCTCATGTGTGAAAAAATGACCGGTACGGCATCATTGTCACAAGAACCTGCTACCGACTGCATTCTTACCCTCTCAAAGACACTAAAATCTCAATGTACAATATCACTCTGTGTCACTGTGTCTGCGGAAAGTACAGAATGTGGAAAGTGTACCATAATACAACTCCACAGGCTAGGTCAATCCGTCTTATCAGATTTCTCGGGTTGACACGGGTATCAGGTGTCAGACGGTGCTTATAAGAACGTCATACAGAGGATATTCGTTCCAGCCACACACTTTTGTGCATATTCCGCCAGCATATAGCATATCAACAGCTTTACGGTTTGTTTAAACATAGATCGGATGCCGTCATTGGATTCACGTATGTGCGTCTATTAAATATTTTGAACGGGGCCTCTTCACGTAGTCACAAAATGCTACTACACACACATCCACTCCATTGGCACCGGGATATCCAGATCACCCCGGTTTTTTACAAGGTTCTCAATCTGCCGATGTATCCATGATGTTCAACAATGCACATTCACGCCAGACAACCGTTGACTTTATTTTCACCGCCACACAACGCCCTCTTTGCTATTAATACCAGACATGACTCCGTTTGATCCGTCCACCCGCTATGTTGTAGGCGTTGTGACGCCCCAGGGAGGTCTTGTCGGTCGAAGCCTCTGTTCGCATGAGGAAGTCGGAGACCCGATAGCCTTGTCTGAACGTGTGCAATGCGGCCTAACACGATACTTTCGAGTCGGCCGGCATATCTAGCTGAAGGCCGTGCTGACTATACTTACATAATACACTTTTGGTTCTCAGCACGGGTTATTCCGATTCGGATGCTTTCGGTGGCTCGACATTCATTTTGAGGGATGTTGTGAGGCCATCATGCTCATGGTAAGTCTTAGCACTCGTTCTTATAGTACAAATTATGACCTTTCTATTGAGACCGACGACAACGTTAGCCGCATCCTACATGTCCAGCAACGTAACACTCGCCTCACTGGAACATTTGGGTTGGGGCTCCTGGTTGCATCGTCACCGAGATTCCCACCACTCGTGCTCATTATGTACTATACAGTTCAGCGAGACCGATCGGAGCACGTTGGTCGCGTCATTTCTTGTTTACGATTCCATGACACGCTGTGTTTCATAAGCAGGGCCACGCACCTCTTATTGGAAATGTGTTAACCTTTAGACAGGGAGACATGGATTAAGTCGGCCTTTACATTCACGTCAGCATAGTTTGCTTGCGTCTCGGACACGGTGCGCTTGCGCTAGAAACCACAAAGAAAGCAGTTGGCCGAGTCGCGGACATCCAACTTTCCTAATGTTGGGAGCAAGAGGGCAGCAGGTATAATGATGAGATGGCTTGTAAACAAATGGGTGAGTGAGTTCCCAAGTATCTTTGGGCCTGCTTACCTCAGGGACGGGATACACTGGCTCTGGGGACTACGAAGAGGGATTGTACGACTTACAAGCAAGGATGCCGCTCATGGATGCGCAAAGCAGTGAAGGAGAACCCCTGAGAAGATGGATGCATGGGAAGGGAGTGAGGATGAGGAAAGTGAGTCAAACCAGGCCTCCTTCTATATTTTGTGTGGAAACGTCGATGTACATACTATCCGGTACATCTACCCCTCCAACATCCACCAAACTCTCCAAGAGAGACCAATCGCCTCCAGATAGGTACGTTGGAGGACAGCCTGCCGTATGTTTACTTGGTGAGTTGTGTCTCGAGTCGGGACGGTGCGGGATCCTCGACTTTCAGTCTATGTTAGGCTAAAATACGGGATCTTCTGAATAATCTTGGATATGCACGTGGTGACTGTTCTAGGTTACTTGAATTAAATGCAAGTGTTGAAATGCTGGTCCCGAAAATCAATAAAAAGTTGTCATATTCCACTCTCTAAACTAGACGAATGTGTGAATTAAATTATTCCATGACTGGGAAAGGCAGTATGTACCTTAATGGAATGGATTAGAGGTTTATTTAAGCTAACATCATGTATATATATATCAGTTTTAGGCAATTTCATGAAAACAACGTGTATTCAAATACAATTTCAAGTGTGTTCAGTAAAAAGGACATGTGCCAATGCCGTCAATGAGAGCGCCGAACGTCGTCTCTGAAGTGCTCCTGTGCCAACAGAAAGCAACACAGGGTAGCGCAAAAAATGAGAAAATTCAAAGCGTGAGTGCGTATGGCACGCGACTTCAGACTCTGTCTTCGATTGGAGAGGACAGTTTGTACATGTATATTCTGGTTCACAAATAGGGTAGGGTGGAGGCCACGGTATTGGTGTTGGGGTTCAAATGTGTGAAGGAGAACACGCGTGCAGATCCCAAATTTCATGAGTTTTAGTTTGAGGTTGGGGATGTCTAATGCTAGACTTCAAATAGCATATATCTTAAAAAAAAGTGATCGCAAGTTATAAAAGAAATATATTTATTGCGGACTAGTTTCATCACAATCCTACCAAAACACCCCTATCCGAATAAATTTTGTCTCGAAGAGGCCTATTATAGCGTTCTCGAGCCATCGCGGACGGTGTGCGCGGACTTCCCACGCATCCGGCCATCGATATCGCGGTAGTATAAGCCGGAAGGAAAAAGGTGAGCGCTGACGCATCACCTATGTCCTCCGGCTCAACCCTCGATGACTCCCTCGTTCCCTACAGTCGCTGCAGGTTCGCGCTGGAGCACATCTTGCACCTGTGAAAAGTGCCAAGGTACTTGTCAGATTGTTTACTTGTGAGGGAACAGAACACTTACGGTATATATTTTGATCTTATCTTGGGCCTGTGAGTCGTGTACCCGCCACCGTTGCCATCTAGCTAGCAGCTAGATTGACGAACCGGAATCCCTTTTCCTTCCTCCTCTTGCGTTCACGTGTAACGCTGACACCAAGGCCCCCCATACAACTGGGGACATGGCCTTGTACCTGGGAGGTGCTTGGAGCCGGCTGCTCCGGCACAATGGACTCGTCCGTCCATGTACCTGCGTTGGTATGTGGCACTTCCTCTTCGAGGGATTCATATGCCCTGGGTGGCCACTCCAGGGCATTGTGCAGTCCATATAGACTTCAATTAAAAGACTCACAGGAAAACTCAGACGTGCCCGGATTTTGACCCTCGAATCCAGAAAATGACATGGATAATGGAATTTGCGAATCGGATGATTCTGCCACCATACTTGGACCACATTGGAGTTGATGTAGAGATCCATAATCGTTTGATTCCTGTGTCAGAAGTGGTTCCAAGAGTGGTTCTGGTGCTACTATGGCATGAAGATTCGATTAGGATCAAGCTTTTGTCCATAAAACCGACTGCGATACTCACAGTCTGATTCAAAGAAGGAAGTAAAGGATCCAGGAAGAATGGTGTTGGAAGGGACGGCAAAGGATTCTTGTTGGTACTGGGCCATTGGGATAAGCGCAAAGAAAGATAGTGCGATAGAGAAGAGAAAGAAGGGTGTGAGCAGGGAAGGAACAGATTTTTTTCCTCAAAACATAGGAATTGAGTGGCGACACACACAAAAAAATCCCAGGCTCATTAACCAGTGCCGAGTCTCGATCTTCTGACTCACTATTTAGTCGTTCATCAGCGCTGCAACTGTCAAAATCACCTTTTCTCCCACACATACACACAATGAGGTGTCCATCAGGCAATATAACTCCTCTCATTTTCCGCCACTCGGATTTTGGGACACTACAATGGAACCTCATGGCAAGAAACATGATCCTTCGTTTAACCTCGTGGCCGAGTGCCGTGTTTGCTGTTTATTGGACCTCAACATTTCTTGCCAACGAATTTTGTGTATAACAGATAACATAAAGTAAGTGTTATTACATCGCGAGTGTGAATGCTAGGTCTGTTGAGTCCCATCGATTACTATCGCAAGTGCAGGCACTATGCCTAAACGAGAAGAAGAACATTTCTTCTCGGCAATGGCATCCCATTGTTCTTCTCTCATGTGTGAAAAAATGACCGGTACGGCATCATTGTCACAAGAACCTGCTACCGACTGCATTCTTACCCTCTCAAAGACACTAAAATCTCAATGTACAATATCACTCTGTATCACAGTGTCTGCGGAAAGTACAGAATGTAGAAAGTGTACCTTAATACGACTTCACAGGCTAGGTCAATCCGTCTTATCAGATTTCTCGGGTTGACACGGGTATCAGGTGTCAGCCGGGGCTTATAAGAATGTCATACAGAGGATATTCGTTCCACACACACACATTTGTGCGTACCAGGCAGCATATAATCGCTGTGTCCACAGCTTCACAATTTCTTTATATCTTGTTTAAACATAGATTGGATGCCGTCATTGGATTCGCATATGTGCGTCTATTGAATATTTTGAGCGTGGGCCTCTTCACGGAGTCCTGAGTGCCACGACACACACAGACACACACACCATTCCTACAATGATAATCAGATACTCACTGATTTCTACAAGTATTCTAAAAGTGCCCATGTATCCATGACATTTAATAATTCACAAAGGCCAGTCAACCTACGATTTTCATTTTGACCGCCACCTAGCTGGCCTCTGCGCTATTAATACCACACACGACTCCGTTTGATCAGTCCTCCCCCTATATTTTAGGCGTCGTGATGCCCCTCGGAGCCTCTGTGCGCGTGAGGAACTGCGAGACACCATAGCCTGGCCTGAACGTGTGCAATGCGGCCTAACACGATACTTTCGAGTCGGCCGGCATATCTAGCCGAAGGCCGTTCTGACTGTATTTACATAATACACTTTTGGTTCTCAGCACGGGTTAATCCGTTTCGGATGCTTTCGGTGGCTCGATCGCTGTTGGACAACGCGAGTCCCGCTTGCCGGCTTCAGACGCGTCAACATTCATTTTGAGAGCTGTTGTGAGGCCATACGTGCTCATGGTACGACTTAGCACTCGTTCTCATAGTCCAAATTATATGACCTTTCTTTTCAGACCGACGACAATGCAAATACAACCTTAGCGGCATCCCTCATCGCCAGCAACACATGGAACGTTTCGATTGGTGCTCCTGGTTGCATAGTCACCTAGAATCCCACCACTCGCACTCGCTTCACCATACAGACCAACGACACTGCTCGAAGAAAGTTGGTCGCGTCATTGCTTGTTTACCTTTCCATGGCACGTTGTGTTTCACTGTCTAGCAGGTCCTCCCACCTCTTATTGGAGCGTTGACGAATCGGAAGTCGGCGCCGCTTCGAATGTGTTCAACTTCTGACGAGCAGACGTGGATCGAGTCGGCCCGTACATTCACGTTTGGTCAGCATGGTCTGCTTGGCTCTGGGAGACGACAGTTGGCCGTGCCGCGGACATCCGACTTTCCTAATGTTGGGAGCAAGAGGGTAGCTGGTATAATGATGAGACGACCTGTAAATGAATGGGTGAGTGAATTCTCAGCTGTATTAGGGTGTGCCTACCCCAGGGACGGGACACACTGGCTCTGGAGGCCATGAAGAGGGATTGTACGACTTACAAGCAAGGGTGCCGCTGATGGATGTGCAAAGCAATGAAGGAGAACCCCTGAGAAGATGAATGCATGGGGAGGGAGCGAGGATGAGGAAAGTGAGTTAAACCAGGCCTCTTTTTATATTTTGTGGAAACGTCAATGTACGTACTGTCCGGTACATCTACCCCTCCAACTTCCACCAAAACATACTGCCATATGTTTACTTGGTGAGTTGTGTCTCCAGTCGGGACGGTGCGGGTTCCTTGACTTTCAGCCTATGTTGGGCTAAAATACGGGCCTTCCAGATAACCTTGGATATTTTGATGTACGTGGTGAGTGCTCCAGGTTGCTTTAATTAAATGCGAGTGTTGAAATGTTGGTCTCGAAGATGAATAAAATCACGTATTTATGTTTCGTTTTTAGGCAATTTCATCAAAACAACACGTATTCAAATACAATTTTAAGTGCGTTCAGTGAAAAAATACATGTGCGTAGTTTTCCATCTAGAAGAACTCTGAACTAGGGATGTCCAGCCGATGCTCCCCGAGCCCTTCTCAATTCAAGCATTGGGAATAGTATTGGTTTGAAAACTGGCATGTTCCCTGTGCGCAACATGTGGATCCAGTCCATGAACTACCTCCACACTGGCCGTAAAGTGTCTGGCAGGAAGAAGGGGCGGTGGAAGTTGTAGTCGCCGGAGGCGAAGAAGTGGTTGGATTGGCTGCCGTAGCGGTCGTCGACTGCGTTCCGCTACCATTACTGAATTGCCACCAATTGAAGTTGAACAGATAGCCCGTTCCGCTGCCGCTGAAGACGAAGAATAGGTCGGAGGTACCCGTGGCTTTGCTTATTGGGCACGTCACTGTCGTCCAGGTTTGCCAGCCCCCTGTTCCCGATACGTTGCAGGTACCAACGAGTGTTCCAGTCGTACTCCCCAGACGGATTTGAATCGAGCCTCCGCTGGTGGCGGATGCGACACGAGCTGAGAAGGATGTTGCACCGGCACCGAAGGCAACGCCTTTGACTTTAATGTAGTCGCCGTTATTGATGAAGGCCACGTCTATACCCCCATCGGAGTCGCTACAGACCTCTGTCTCTACACCCTGGGACCAGGCCGCTGTCTCAGCCTCCTGTCGCACGTACGGGTTCAGGGTACCAATCTGGGGTGGACCGGCCGTCGTCATTTGGATAGTTGGGATCGTGCCGTCGGAATTGTACACGAATCTTTCAACGCATACAGACCTCTGGTAGCCGCCGCCGCCGGGGAGAGCGCCGTTGTGATAGAAGAAGTAGGAATTGTTCTTGTAATCAACAATCCCCTCGTGGTTGGTGAAACTGCTGCCCGCAGTTGCCATGATGACGCCGCGGTAGGTCCAGGGCCCAAGTGCACTGGTGCCAGTAGAGTACCGAATATCCTCAGAGCAACAGTTTGCGGCGTAGATCAAGTAGTAGATGCCGTTGCGCTTGTACACCCACGGGGCTTCCTCGAAGGATGTGGGGCGCTGCTCGCTACCGCTACGAGGGCCAAAGCCTGCAGTTGTGAGGGTGAACTTGGTGGGACTCCCGCTGTAGGAAATCATGTCTTGATTCAACTTGACATACCACAGATCGGGATTGCCCCAGTACAGGTAGGCCTGACCATCATCGTCAATGAAAACTGTGGGATCGATATCACCATTCTCAACGAGTGGCTTCCCCAAAGCATCGTGGAATGGGCCGGTGATAGTATCGCTGACTCCAACGCCGATGGCCATTGTCGAGGTGGTATGATGGCGGATTGGAACGTACATGTAGAATTTGTTGTTTCGTGGGATGACCTGGGGAGCCCATGCATTTTCGTCTGCCCAAGAGAAGTCTGCAAGGCTTAGGGGAGACCCATGATCCTGCCAGTTAGCCATGTCCACTGTCGAGAAGAGACGCCAATCGGTCATGTTGAAATAGGTGGCCCCATCATTGTCATGGTCCATGAAAACGTAGAGCCGGTCGTTATATACGAGTGGTGCGGGGTCTGCCGTATAAATGGTTTGCACAAAAGGGTTATCGGCTCGAGCAACGTCTATACCAATCCCATCAATTAGAGCGCCGAAAAATAACAATACAGCTAGAGTGGCAGGTAGGCGAGTAGGTACGGCTAATAAAAAAAACACATGGGTAAATATTATCACTCAAAGGCGAATACATCAATGAATGTTTTCGGCACCTGATGCATGAATAGTTTTAGGGTAACTACTACGAGGATCAGTAATGGCATACATGTTCTTACAATTACTCACATCCTAGAGTACTCTTTTTTACCAAAACTATAGGCGGCATTTTGGAGAGTGCTGGAGAAAGCGTTCAGCGAGGCTGCAAGAGCAGCGAAAGGGAGTAACCTGAAGACAGACATCCGTTTATCGCTTCGTCGAAGTGTCAAGCTCGTCGACTTTATAGTCATGTTGCCCGGGAATCATTTGGTAGGTCAAATGTCTCTTGTGCTTGCGAGAACTTGACAAGTCTGACTCCTTCCAGCGAGTTTTGTCCGAATATTTACATTGATGTTGGTACTCGTTACCTTGTGCTGGAGAAGAGAAGCTTTTGTATTGCTTCTGCGGTCTACATTACCTCAATCACGAAGAACCCAAAAAATCAATGCCAGCAAACCATAGTCATAAAACTGACATGCCAAATAAAGCTTCTGGCGGCCGCCGTTTTGAACGGCTCGCGAGCCGATTATGACGTCGGCTATACGGTATTGCCTGGTAAACACCTGCATGTCCAGGCAGAGTACCTCGTTGGGTAGATGCATTGAGGATTAAGGAACGCCAGTAGTACTTGGAAGTATGACACGATTTTCCGTTGAAAATGCGAACACTCAGAAATAGAGTTGTACTCACTAGTTTCGGGCCTTTTCTTACGTTGTAGTACTTACATTTTGAGCGTGCGAACAGCCTATTGCCCAGGATTCTGATAAAATTAGCACAGACCGTGGTAAATATAATCTCGTGTCGTGGTAAAAGCCGTGGTCAAGTCGTGGTTTTATCAAAACCAACAGTGTACATGTTGGTATTACCCTAGGGTTGTTTCTCTGAAGATGGCTTCCCTAAAGCAGGTATTTCAATAGATATTTAAGGCCAAAATTATTGCAGAAAATTGAACATTAAACTGATTTTATATTGGCCTATCCATGGCAAAGCATAATACCACAGTATATGTCTTGCTGTGGGTGTTTCCGGTACATTTATACGAATTATTTTAAAGCCGAAGCAGCCGGGATAAGTTGGAAACGAAGAAATTTGAGAAATGATTATAACGGTTTTGTGAAAGGGAATTAGACTTGGTATACATGTTCATGTAATCCGGGTAGTACTACATTACTTACAAGAAAACCATCTGATACTAAAGTATGCCTAGGGCGCAGTACAACCACACCAAAGTATGTTGTTTGACTCAGGGTGTATGCACTAACGACCAAGTAGTTCATTATGAAACCTGACACCGATTTACGTACTAAGGTTCTAACCTTGCTATTTTTGTAGTGACCGAAATCTCAAGCCAGACACTTCGCATTTTCAACGGAAAATCGTGTCATATGGAAGAGACATGGCAAATTTTACAGCCTCCAAAAAATATTGGAAAACTGCAAAAGGCTGGAGCTTGAGCCCGAATAGCCTCATCAATAATGTGAATACGTCGTTATTGCTTTGACAAGGATGCAATAACGGCACACATGATCAACGATTTGATCATGAGCACGAAGTTGCAACAGACACCGGAGGCACTTTGGGAATTGGTCGGTATAAGCGCTTGCAAAAGGCGCAAGGTGGCGAAAGGAAATGTGGGGCAAACGGGTGCGTTAGTTTAAGTTTTGATATTGCCTTATTAGAAACAAAGAAGCTGATAATGACGGACCCATATATTCAAAAATGTCGAGCACATCTAGACAAGACGGGTCCCTATCCAAGTGACTGTACGCCGTCAGGACCTAAGTGGCGGTATCTATGAATAACGAAGATCTAGAAAATATTAGAGAACTCGGACCAGCCGTTCTGATATATGTCCCGTCAGCTTAGTGGGTGTCATCGACGAATCTGCAAAGGAAACAGAAGAACTTCCGTTCACTGGTATTCTACTCATGATTGTACCCGTCCTATTGATCACAAATATGTATATAAAGCTACCAGCGTGTCTCTTCTTTCTAGAGCCCACCGGACCAGTAAATCAGGTAGGCTCGGGGATTGACAAAGAGGAACTACATGCGTAAAGTTGATTTTATATGCATGCAGTATCTAGGTATCATGTACAGCACCTCACCTACTTAGTTTCCCAGTTACCGCTCCCGGAGACAGAGCTGGCGGGAGAGATCGGCATATCTAGCACTCCTTCGAAGACGGCCCCATTGTCAAGCGTGAGCTTCAAGTTGTCAACTCCGATCTGACCATTAAGCTGGCGAGCGTCGGTGAGTTGGGTATCGTTGTCGTATCTGAGTACTGCATTGGAACACTTGAACGTTTGGACGAGGACTTTTAATTTCCCGTAGAAGGTGACCCGCTTATTGCTACCAGGGAGGAAAAAGGTAGCAGTGAAACCGGTCATGGAGGTGCTAGTGACACTCCCTTCTGCACTCGTAGACATGTCTGGATGCAAAATGAGTCAATGAGAGCCAGTTTTCGAAAGTATTGTCTTGCCTGAGTTAATAGAGGTTAAGCCTTTGTGGGGTCAAATGCACAAAGTTCTTCGACGCTTTTATAACGTCAAGGGACCCTCTTCGCAGTCCATATATGAAGTATATATAGATGCTTGATTTTCTACTTAACCAATACTTAAACCAACGGTGGGAACATCGCGGTTCTTCGTATTTTTACCCACTAAATAATTCTAGACTATTATCATGTAGATGATATATCATATCGTATGTTTTCTTCAAACAATGTTGTACTCAGTCCAAGATTCCACTGTTTCTAAAGCATGATAAGTAAGCATCTGAAAGAATTGTAAGAAGCCCAACGGCTACCGAACAGAAGTATTCTAAGGCCTATACCCTAATAACCGTCCTAGCAGTGCTATCAGCCTTATGACCGAGATAGAAAAGTATACAACCATTGGAATGGTCTTCCAAGGTTCTTTTTGTCCTGCTCTGCATGGAAGCACCACTGAGGTACCACTTTTTCAGATGCTGGAGTCCCTGCGGAGTCTACGACCAAGTCTTCTTCAATATGGAGCTCCTCATGAAGGCTAGTAATCATGTTGAGAAGCGCTTCATCTCCGTCGTCGTTATCGATAGGGCACCAGCTTATTCGCGCGTTTGAAGGATTCAGGGTACCATTTTCTTCTGTATCCAGGGTCTGACTCCGGCGTCGACAATGGAGTATCGACAAAGCGCTGTCAAGCTTGGAGGCCATTGTGGACAGTGTTGCCTGTGTATGGAATCGGTAATTGTGAGTTAACCTGTAGATTACCTTGCGTAGAAGTCTACATACCTGCGTGCGCTCATTGACCTCGTTGATGGTAAGGAGTGAATTACCCAAACTTTGTTGATCGGTCGCGTAAAGGTCCTTCTGGACTCTGGATATTAGCTCCGTAATCTGACATTAAATGTTTAATTAGTTGTAAACAATAAACAGAAATAACACAAATCATACCCCTCTGTGTAAAGAGTCGAGGTATGCCTCATGCTCATGCGAAACCTCGACGCCGAACCGAATGTCGTATGCGTACTTTTCTATCATCCGGTACGCTGCGTCAATGCGACCCCTAGATCGAGAAATTGGGTCATTTAATGTCAATTTGAGATTATCCTGATGGGGTAAGCGAGGTGAGTAAGAACCTAGACTCTAATGTGGTTAGCTGACCGTCTCAGTCTTAACGCTACTGATGCTGAGAAAAGAATCGTCCAATGTACTACAAGAGTCTCCTACAGCATCATCAAGGGCGACAATATCAAAAGATGTGGGGAGGGATATGGACGAGCATACGCTGTCAGATAGTATACTATCGGCAAGATCCATGAAAACACACAAGGCGAACGTTTTCAAACCTTGATTTAAAAGGAATTTAACCAAACCTCTAATGGGCCACACATCCATTGGGCCATTCGACGTGTCCCAGAATCGACATAGCCACGTATTGTTCTGGTTCAGTTGAAAAGGCACCGATTCCAGTCAGTTCGAAGGGAACGAGTGCCACATTTCCATTCTAGATCGTACACAGTGGGAGTAGTACAAACCAGCAGGGATGAAATCAATGGCTCAGAAGGCCACCCTTGAGCAACGTCACTTGCCTAGTCAATGTCTTCAAGACCAATGCTTGCCGCACCGTAGCCCAGAGTCACAGACCTCAGAGACGCGGCCATTTTGAACAGTTCAATCCTCCATATCTCGATGGAATTTGATAAACCACGAAACAGGGATCCAACTCGCCGATATTTAGACTGACGGGTCCCATGAGTGTGGTGAATAAAGACCGCCGAGATGAAGAGGATATAAATATTCATCAATGCCAAAGAACAGCAATAGCGGGAAAGGGCAAGTCCAAAAGACAGAAATACACAAGGCGAACATCCCATTTTGATTTGGCGGGAATTTAACCAAAACTTGAATGGGCCACATGTCCTTTGGGCCATTCGACGTGTCCTAGAGCAGATATAGAGTCTCCAAGCCACACATTGTTGAAAAAGCGCCGATTCCACTCCATACAAAGGGAACAAGGTCCACAATTCCATTCTAGCTCGCACACAATAAGAGTAGTCTCTGTAGATCTTGGATTCCAGAAGTGATGTGTTAACCAGCAGGGCTAAACCAGAAACGCCACGGGGAGAGAAAATGGGATCTGCACAGAAAGGAACCCTTGTGCCATCAATATCAATTCTTGCCACACTGTGGCCCAGAGGCATAAACTTCGGAAACGCGGCCATTTTGAACATTTCAATCCTCCATTATCTCGACGGAATTTGATAAATCACGGCGCATGGATGCAACTCGTAGATATCTAGATCGATGTTACCCATGAGTGTGGCCACAACAGCAACCAATGAGTGAGGATTGCGTTGGTTCAAATGAAGAGGATTTGGTGGTTGTCGCTGATGAGGAGCTCGTCAGCGAAATTGGAGAATGAATTACTCAATTGTTATGAGAAGCTTCCCCAAGGCTTAGAGGTGAGATACAGGCTATAGTTACTGGTATATGATGGTAAGAGCAGGACATGAAGGTAAGAGAACATCAATAGTGGGAAAGCACTGGTCCAAAAGACAGCCGCAGCAGAACAAGGCGTGATGTCTCGGAGATTGCCATTCCATCAAACGGAACAAGTAGCCGAACTTCCAGCCGATAGCTAAGTATGGAATGCCGGCAGAGGAATGTGCCACCAAAAATCGTCCGGCATATATTGCCGAGTGATGGCCGCACACAGTCATCACAGCTGTAAACACTTAAAGCATGAAAACAAGGTCAGGCTTTCACTAATTAGTAATTTCACGACTACCACAGTGACTACACTGTCCATATCACATCCACTAAGCATTCTCTATCTGCTATGCAACAACTACACCATAATCCAGTCACATTCAGTAGAGACAGGTGAATGAGCGACAACTGGACAGAATGTTAGCACGTTCACTTCCTTTAACATGAAGTTATCAGTATCACACCTAATTGATCGCCCAGACTCCGCTTCCGGCGACGGAACTGGGTGGAGAGATAGGCATGTCAAGAACTCCTTCAATGACAGGCCCATTCATGAGAGTGAGCTTCAAGTTGTTGGTCCCGAGCTGACCATCGAATTGGCGAGTCGCAGTGATTTGGTTATTGTCGGTATACGTGAGGGTTGCGTTGGAGCAGTTGAATGTTTGGATGCTGGAACTGAAGTTTCCGAGGAAGTTGACCTGCATACCAGTGTCGGGAAGGACAAAGGTAGCGGTGAAGCGGGTTCCCGACGTTCCTGTGACTCTTCCTTGTGCGGTCTTGGACATTGTGATTTCTAGATGCAAAAATAGTCAGTAAGAGTATTTTTCTAGAGTCGTATGCATCACCTGGGCTAATAGACGATGAAGTATGTCTGAGATTCAGAGGGTTTTCGTCGAAAGGTTTTATAGAGAACAAGAGACCCACTAAGAGACGGACATCCTGTATTCACAGTTTGGGGTGGAAAGCATGCTCGATACAAGAAATTTTACATTCAACTGACTTTGCATGGAAGTTTTCTGAGTCAATTAATACCCATATCTTACCTTTCTTGACGAGAATTGTGAGAATTGCATACATGCCTTCAAATCTGTAACTTGATTATGCCGGCATCTTGTTGTGTTTTGAAATTTCATTTCAGTTGTACAATTGATACTATACTATCAACACTTCATTTCGGCAATATGAAGAGCATCGTGCTCTCCACAGCTAATCAGAATAATCAACTTGGAAGTGTGGTTCCAGAGCGTTGATGCATGATTCGCTGTTTATCGAAGACGTCAATCCCTCGTATTCTTATGTCACTATCAAAGCACACCTTCTTCCAATAAAAAACCTGAGATATCCGTCAGGCTTAGGGACCTCCCATATAAAATACTTGCCTTCCTCGCTACCGTAAACTGGAGAGGATCGGCCTAGATACACGGTCAGGGATATTCATACACAATCAAAAGATAGCCACCTGCCTGCATCAGTAGTAAATTGAAGCTGATTGATGAAATCATCTGCAAAGCCTTCGATCCTGACTATCTTCTCCCCAGGCTCGAGATTGAATGTGTCCGACTGGCCTGCTTTCTCTCCGTGTAGCTTGGCAGTGTCCCCGCCTTCGTAAGTCACCTGGATAGCGTTGATGCGCCTATCCCACTGTACGTGGATGCTTGTAATGTGCAATCTACTGAACTCAAAGTCATCGAAGGGTTTGCCTCCGGTGCCTCCTTGGCGTCTCCCCGTGATGATATTTGCCTCTGTCAACAAACGTAAGATATTGGTATGGGTAATGAGAGTGATATGGAAAAAGAAAGAACAATAGTACCCGAGGTTTGTTTACTTTCCTGCATAGCGGTAGACATTACGCCTATGTTGGAGCTGATAATCAAGATGCAACTGCGATGAGGGGACGGATCCTGTATCGAGGGAAATTGACATACCGGACTTAGATAGGCCCGACGACAAACAAAACAAACTTTCCTAGTGTCTATTTTAAGTCTTGGAATAAACTTAGCATCCAAAATTCCACATTATCCAGTAAATGAATGTTCAGGCAAAGGTTCCATCCTCACGACAACCGAAGGGGTTTCGGTATTGCTGGCAGACTTACGAAGTATTTAAGTTGTCAATCGCTACCAACTCAAACCAACTGTATCGTTGAAAAACTGTTTTTGGAAAGCATGTGGAAAGTATACTTGTACAGTCTTGATGTATCTCCAGGCCGGGTGAAATTCTGCAAATCGATTTACGATGATATCAGGGAACAACCAACGTGGGAATTCAGGATTTTTTGGTGGATTTGAATCTCCGCTGAACTCTTTTTTTTTTCTGTCTCCACGACGACAGCGTACTTATTGACTTCCGCCTACCGCCACACGCAGGAATCAACGCATTGGATATCAACTCTGTAGTCACCTCCGCATCTGACATCGTCTACAAACCCACCCTCAAGTGCGACTCGAAAGATTGCCGTGCATATCCGTTTCATGTTGCAAGGCCGGGGCTCAACAAACACGAGGCATAGCATAACCTGTTGAGCAGTTTGAGCGGTAGATGGAGGATAAGTGATTGTTTCTCAGAAGTACAGGGTGAGTCATATCATCCAGGCATATTTATCACGTTTTTTCCAGTTCCCGCAGTCTCGTTTACCCAGGATAGTTCTTCGTTCATTACCATCAATTGTTCCCTTTGATATTGTTGCTGTTCCCATCCTGCTCCCTTTCTCTCCTCATCAATACTCACTATTCCATGATTATGTTCAGCCAAGTTCTCTTAATTGCTATCGTGGCTTTCTGTGTTCTTTCGCTCCCAGTCATCGTTTGGATGATACTCGAATAAGGCTTGGACCACTCAGAGAGGTAGAGTAAATCCAGGAGCACAAGGCTATATAATCTGTCACTTCTGATGCACGCATGAAAACCCTTTGTTCTGCATCTTGGGCCGAGGAAATCTGCTTCATGGGGAGTGTATAACGACGAGAAGAGTGATGTCTGAATCGCACCTCTACATGTCTCTATCGTCGTTGTTCCAATGCTATACTTACTGCAGGCTCCGTCTGGCGGACTATCTCTCCCTTGCTTTGCGGTAGTTATTTTCATTCTCCCCTTACGAATGCTGGGCGGATTTATGGATGCAGATATGGTTGCTATGTTCTTGACTGTGTACGCATGCGGCGATGGGTCTTGAGAGCGACTGACCCTATGCCTACAATAGGGTGCTGTGGCCTAGGTGCCAGTCTGGCCTATACGCATCCTGTGGCATCATAATGAGGCCATGGATTTTACTCGTTTGGCCCTCTACACCGGCCTTGCATTAATCATTCCCAATTAATTTGCAGAGGAACAGTGCACCAAGGTTTGGCCTGTTGGACCAAGTGGCCTTAATTGTAATCTCTGGTGGCCTCTTACCATGGTATATAAGCTCCAAGCTACGGGGTGAACGATATTCTCTATACGGTTCTTGCTACCCAACATGTCCATGAACAATCATACTAACCCTCCTCCCGCATCTCACATGTTTAACGATTGGGGGGTAAATCGTCCACACACATCCGATGTGATGACATTGTCGAGGGTTTCATTGGTTCCTCCTCCTACTCCTGTGGCGCCCAATCATTTCCACACTAATCCTGACCTTGTAAGACGTGCAGAGGATCTGATAATGTCCATTGAACATAAAATAAATGTATTGGAACTGGAAAAAAGGTATGTTCCAAATATCGCAAATAGACATAGATGAGCTTCAGTACTGACCCCAATCATATCTGTCGTCCTCCACAGAAACCCGATACTCAATGATACGAAGAAAAAGGACGAAACTGCGGCCACTAAATTACCCCCTGTGCAAAATGGAGTAATGACGACTTCAAACACGGAAAAGCAATCGGCGTAACGCCAGCGGGTTTGCCGAGTGACTGTAGTTATCCCTATTTCTAATGATCAGAACAATGTGTAAATATCGACAATGTGAAGGAATATTTGCAGGTTAAAAGAAGTTAGTCGACCTTACCATTTTTAAGAAATTGTGACTTAGTTTGTGTACATAACACGTTGGAGCCTTAGATCACAATGTGTCGCAGGTTCAGCCGAATTTAAGATTCCTTACAGTGTCGGCTATTTGACCAGGCGTTTGCAACTTAAAATTCCAAGGCATCATCAAAATCCATAGGTCATTGCGAAAGGGAACACGTATTCGACACTCATATTAACAATGATGACGCACTAATGATTATAGTACTCTACGAAACACTGTGTAGGCATCTAGGAGCTCCGTTATATATTTAGTGCCTAGTCTAATAATAATGATACCACAAGTATTTTACAGCTTAGCACGGGCGGAAGATATGCGGCTTTTGTAGCGAGGAAATCTTACTACCTGCTGCTCTTCCTACCTTGTGGTAAGATGAAAGTAGCCTTTGCACTGGGTTTATTGTACGTGTGCACTACATAAGACTGCGTCATCCCAGTGGCAATGGCATTTACACCGCTTCACCGCGATATCCGATTGATTTTGATCAGCTTATGCGCCAACGCATATACGTTCTACAGTTCGGAATAATGTAGACCATAATCCTGTTAGGAATAGAATCCTATGTCGGAGGTGGAGCCTGTGTACATTTTCCCGCCTCATTGGTCAGATTCAAATTGATCATGATATGTAATGCTAGTTTTAGCCGCAGTTCCAGCTAGCATGTAGCCTAATAAATTATAGCTCCAAGGTTCGTGACTAGGCGTATAAAGAGGAGGGAAAGGTGTCCCAAAAACCTTCAGAACCATCCTCGCTTCAACGCGATGTCTCTTTCCAACGGAAACTATCTGATTCGCTCTATACCTGCAAACGTCTCATGGCCCTTTGTGGGTGGAAATTATGCCACCCGCAACGAGATCAATTCGCCCATTATTGCTCAACCTAAGATTTCAACGGACGATTCTCCTCAAGTGGTATGTTATCATTTTGATACGTAACCGCCATTGATTTGGAAATATTATACTGAATGTCCTTAAATTTAGTGGAGGGTTGAAACAGTCTCTTCTAATTCAAACACGTACAAGATCACTCAACCAATAAACCCCAACATTCACATTGGCCCTGTCATTGGAGGATTCGGGATTGACGCTTCAACCAACAATGTGATCCTGAGCACGACCATTTTAGATTGGGTATTAACCCTGGTGAACGCAACAGAGAACAGCTACATGTGAGGCCTTTCTTTCTGTTATAGCATTCAAATTAAGAAGTACTTTGTCGTGCAGTATACAAAGTCAAGACCATGAAATTGGTTCGATCAACGCCGTGACTGTCGAGAATTCAAACGTAAGTAGCATATCTAATTGACGAGGGTAATTGCGTGCTGAAAACGGTAATAAATAGCTCGTTGTTCAACAAATTGGAATCGGAGACAACAAGGGACCTTTGCCTCAGTGGCAATTCATCAGCCAGGATAATTTGGATTAATTACATTTCCAACCCGTTGACAAGTTTGAGTCCCTTCGCGTTCTAGCTACAGAGTTATTTTTGTGTAAAATGATTTAAATTGTTAAATGTTGAGCTTTTTTGGATATGGCCGTGCCTCTAAGTTCCTGAAATGAGTCAGCATTTCAGAAGAAGATCCTGCTTGCCAGTGAAGTGGAGAATTGGTCATACATCTTAATAGTTCTGGTCAAACAAATTTCGGATGGTTCCAGAGGTATGAATCTGTCCCCTTTTCATAAATACATTCAGCAGTGCTCCCTCTTTTAAACTACGGAGAAATAGATCAGAATTCAAAATCAACAGTAATGATGACAATAAATTACGGATAAATATCTAGGAACGTTGTTGTCAGACTGTGCTAAAAATAACCCTTGACTTCATTATGGTAAAGAACATCAGTACGGATTATGCTACATATTGTTACTATTTGTAGGGATACAGTATCAAGCCCATTTGTTTACAGATTTATCTCTTCTCAGAGATAGTTAAAATTGCATTTTCAACCTTACAAAAACGGTGAAGCGAGTGAAAGAATCAGGTCCTGGTCAGCGGATCATCAGAGAGATGCCTATACTGCCAACCAGGAACAAATAAATATAGAAATAAATTCTATAACATGAAAAATTTAAAATGATTGCCATGGGCGTCGCCTGAGACCTGAACGTTGACACTCCGATGTATTCGTCAGATTATTTGCATTTTAGGGAATAGCATCTGTCGGATATCTGCCTTGTAATGGTGGATTCAGGTACCTGATAGGAGAAGGAAATAGTTTAAGTATCCACGTACACTGGGTGGCAAAAACTTAGAGACAACCTCCTTGAATACAGAAATGGCCCTCTCCGACGGTAACTATCTCATTCGCGTTGTACCTACAAACATATCCTGGCCTTTTGCTCGTGGAAATTACGCAACCCGAGGCGATATCAGCGCTCCTATCACTGTACAGGCGCAGATTACAACTGACAATTCGAATCAAATTGTAGGTTCATGTTCTCTCGAAAATGCTGCTGCATAATATAGCACATCAACGCTAATTATGTGTTATAGTGGGGTGTTCGTGCTGATTCTTCAAGCCCTAACACGTACAAAATCACCCAACCAACTAATCCAAACATACACATTGGCCCAGTCATCGGAGGATTCGGATTAGACAATTCCGGTAGGGATGTCATCTATAGCAGGACAATCGTAGACTGGGTTCTCACCCAGGTTGACGCATCCGCCAACACCTACATGTAAGTATTTGATGCGTCAATGACCCTATAAAATTTGTTACGATACACCTTTTCTTCAGCATAGAACAACAATCTCATGAAATCGGTTCAATCAACGCTGTTACAGTTAGCAATGCACATGTATGTTGCCATTAATCTTCGGGCACTTTTGAGTTGAAGACGAACATTGGTTCTCCTAGCTCGTGGTTCAGCAAATTGGACTTGGGGACAACAAGAGTCCGTTACCTCAGTGGCAATTCATTAGCCAGGACGACTTGGACTGAGCCATAGCTAACTTGAAATGACTTGGGGAGGAACGAGATCTGTATATGCGTCAATAAATGTGTAAAAGAGATGCCCCGCCGTGTGCTGAGAATCCGTTCTCCAAACCGGATACTTTAACGAGACGCTGCATCTAATAATACACGTGTCTATTAAGTGGCTCTGAATTATGACACCATGGCGGATGGTCGTCAGAGAATCTAAGAGCAGTCAAGGATCTGAATAGCGCTGGAAAATAACATAACCATGGATACTAAATATTTCAGGAACCATCACCATCGGAGATTTAAAATGCGGCAACATCCCTGTGGCACCAGGCTATTTACTACTTTGCCGTTGTTTGCACATTGTTGTGGTCGTATTTGGACGACAAACTTTACGAAACGACTGGGTACGAGCCTAGTACCTGTAATAGACTTGCCAAGTCGACCCGACAACGTTAAACATTCATTAATCAAGTGTCACTCTATGTCGTTGGCCTATGCCTGCATTGCGATTACATTTGACACGAAGTATTACTCATTCTAGAAAATTATCATCTACTCCTTTGCCATGTCTTGAGCATCAAGCATTTGGAATGTGTTGAGCTACTCCAGTGTATTGGCCAGGTGGAAACACTGGCATATCCAATGGTCCATTGACAGTAACGCCATTGGAAAACACAATAGACAAGTTTTTAGGCCCGATAGTAGATTCGAACCCAGAGACGGCTTTCACTTGTTCAATGGTTTCAAAGGAAATTCGAGCGTTGTTGGAAACAAAAGAAAAGGGTAATTTGGTGAACCTCCCAATGAAGTTGTATTCCTTCTCCTGTATTGCAAACACTACCGTTAGGGATCCCTGGGGTGGGAATGAAACATATCCAGCTCCTGTGAGCATTTCCGTATGGAGTCTGATTGGAGAATAGCACTATTCATGAATATAACATTTTAATTCAGGCAAAGAGACACATACCTCGACTGATAAATTCTTTGTATTAAGGTTACTGCTTTTTGGAAAGCGTTTTTATAGAGAATTTCATAAATATCACGTTGAATGGAGAACCAGACACGTCTTTTGCGATAGCCGACAAAGATTGGAACGAGCATTCGAAAACAAGCACAAATGGATCTATGAAAGACAGGGACTAGAATCTTTGAACATTCTATACTACTGAATTAAGCCTTTACTAGTAAAACCCATTCAATTGAACTTCTGGGGAGTCAAAGCGTTGTAAATGGGGCACAGTTCGTCCCACGATTCTAAGGAGTATTGATAAGAAAGCGTCTGCATAGATGTCAGAATGACTGTTACGCACTAGGAGGAGGCTTAGAATCCTCAATGGCGGGTGCATCGTTGGCAAACACGACAGAAAGACCCCTATCAAGGAGCATCAGAAACAGATCTGATATAATGACCAACTGACATACCGCTCGAGATGCCAGTCGATGTGGCTGGGGTATGGAATGATACTCAGAGATGAAAGAAAGCCTCTTAAAGGCACATGTTGCACTTACCAATGCATAAACCAGGGACCAGCATTGTCCGTCGTGAAGCGAATTGTGACATTGTCCATTGCGGTGTCTCCAATGCTTACCACGTCGCGTCTGACAGGATTTTCGTAGTTATAAATAGAGCTGTTAGCACTTCGAATAACGGAAAAGCTTTGCTACGAATGAATCAAACATTAGTCAAGCCGTCACTCTTGACATAAAGCAGTAACGCTCACTCCATGCAAGTGAATAGGATGCTAGAAAGCACGTATGTACAAACATGTTATCAGTAAGATTAAAGAAAGAGAGAAATCAAAATGCTCACTGGGCTTCCTCCTGAACCACCAGGCATCGATATCTCGATGACCTTGTTAGGGGGCAAAACGTACACTGAGCCTGCAGGCAAAAGCTCTTGCGCAGTTTCCTTTCCGCTCATAATTTGGAGAAGAACGGGGACCGAAGGCGACTCATATGAAGCATTGTTGACGTAGAATTTCTGCGTCTTCATGCTCCACTCGATATCCAAGTTGATGTTAACATCTGCCTTACCACGACCAGGTGCACCGGGAGCAGCAGGATTTTCCAATGGATGAAGGTCTGTTTCTTTCAAAAGGACACCTTTAGAAGGAAGCGTGATCGGATCGGCCTCTGGGGCTCCAATATATCGAAGAATTGCCGAGTTGACCCCTCCTTTAAAAGTAACGTCGCCGATGTTGGGAAGTGCTCTCATCCAATAGTTCCCAACGGGCATCTTTGTGTCCAAAATGAACGAATAACGCTGGCCTGCAAATATTTGAACTTGATCCACCACAAATGGCTTGACGTTGACTGAGTCAGCTTCTACGATTGTCTAGAAGACTGTAATTACTAAAACGTAAGGAAAGGCGGGCAGTATAACTGACCATAGGATGTCCGTCAATGGAAAAGATATAATTTGGACTGCACGAGACGGAAACCAATCTGAATCGATAGCGCTTGTTTGGTAAGACCTTGATCACTGCTAGGGGTGATGCAGGGCCTCCGGCATATCGTCCCAGTCCGTTGATTAACGTTGAATTGAAAATGGGTATGACTGAGCGTTGGGTAATAGGAGCAACGGCGTGATACCTAAGAGGCCAATGGTCAGCATGCAGTTTGAACAGGAGTGGGGAAATTGCTTATACCAGTCCGCCAGCGTGATAATCGTTGATTCTACGGAGAGGAGAGTGTGGCTAAGTAATTCGACCCATAGAAGTCAGCAAGCTTACCGTCATCGAAATCGTAGCTGATAAATGTTAATAAATTCGTCAGTTTAATGTCCAACGCTACCGCAAATAACCACGCACAGATCTTTATGAGGATCCTCTGGGTCATAAACTACGATAGCCCCACGGAGGCCGTCGCAGTATTGGGTCGCTGAATTAGATAATTTACGACTATTCAGGTGTTTATAATGTGATGAAGGTGATTGAGACGAACAAAAATGAGAATGGTACCAATAGGTACCCGTCTGGTCTCCCGTACTGAACTCGTACATGAAGGAGTGTCCAGGAGCAATCGGACATTGGGTTACACCAGATACGCCATCGGCCCAGCTGCTCCGTTTTTGAAAGAAGCCATGCCAATGCTATGGATGCAGAGTTCATTACTGAGTGACAAAAGGGCTTACACATGCTTACCACACTGGTACTCATCATCATCGACGGGTCTTTGAGCTCATCGATCACATTCAAATGAAAGGTATCTCCCTGTAGGAATAATCAGGCACGAACTCGTTATCGTTGTATGGTTCGGAATACCTTAGTAGCAGTGATGACAGGCCCCGGGAACGAAAGAGAGTCCATTGATGATCCCGCCAGCACGGCACTTCAGAAATTGTCAAAACCATCAACATTTGGGGAGTACAGTTACTCACGATCTCGTAAACCCGTCTGGAGAAATGGCTTTGTTTCCGATATACAGATCGGCATCCGGCCCAATGGCACCCGCATCTTCGTCTCGCGCCCCATCCCTCCCATCTAGAATGACACTAGAAAAGGCGCCAAGGGTATACGAAAGTCCGATGAGACTGCTGAGTAAGCGCATCGGGTCAGAAAATAGTGTTGAATAACGAAGTTTGTTGTATGGTAGGAAAATTGAACGAAGAAATACCAAAGTATTGTATCCAGGTGAATGAAGATTTCTGACGGTCTGATATAAATATTGGAAGAATCCAAAGGCTGACGGAAATCAGACTCAAAGCCGCTAAATGGCCCAAGTTGAGATTCCCCCGCAGGCTAGGTCAAACGCCAAATCCTTTCCCTTATTTCAAAAGATTGCAAGGACGATTTAGTATGAAACTTTCTATTCTTTCCGGGACAAACCTTTTATGATAGGTCCAGGCATGTAACAGCCTCAATGAGTACTTGGCGCATATCAGCGGAATTGAAGGTGAATATTGGATCGTCTATTTCACAGAGCATCCCACTCAAGCCCTAGTTGCGTCATGGTGAAGCTCGTAGGTCTGTCTGTCGTATACCGAACCAGAAGACGGGGTCCCAATAAATTTTAGACGTGGGCGGGGCGCTGGATATTTATGTTGCTGTCCCAAGTAGTATGCAAATAGTGACCGCCCCTCGTTCTCGCCACACGTACTTCTTTCATTAATCCTTATCTAGTGTTACATCACTTTGAACACCCGTGATCACTTTTCATATTCATAAACAGGTTTTCTCCCACCAGGCCGAATCTCACGTTCATTTGATGCTCCAAGCGCAGTTGAAAATGGGAGAGAAGCGCCCGTCTGCAAGAGCCTTTGCGCTGTGTCTTCCAGTGACCTTACCTCTCATCGGACCAGCAATAAGATATTGACTACCTTATTCCACATATTTTTATTGTTTTCGAGTTATTCCAGGAGAGAGGATTGCTCGCCGACAACGACTAGCTTTATAATTTGCAAATATGAGTTCTGATTTGTACGTCATGACATAGATAGGGTCTGAAGAAAATCTATGTTAAGGGTGATGACATGCCATGTCACTCGGGGGAATGTCCATCTCTTTATAACACATATCGGCATCGAGTAGCACTGTAAAGCGACCCCATGATATTCTTTATACTTCTTGTATCGTACCTATCAAGAGACCCTACAAAAGCTTTCCCTCTTCAAGCTCATGCAAGGGAACTCACGTTGAGGGATACAACATCTGCCTCTGTGACATGCGCATGTCAAGATCAACGATCGATATGGGATATCATCTGGAGCTGCTTCGCAACAATATTCGCATGCTCCTGGGTAGCAGTCCATCCCGACATCCCGGAGCCCGGTGAGGGATGGTGGAGGTCGACTTTCAGGAGGCTGGAGTATATGCTTTGGACGATCGTAACGCCGGAAATGATGATTCTGTGGGCAGCAAGGCAATGGTTTGGAGCACGGACTTTGCTCCATTTAAAGGATATCAGTACGTTAGAATTGGATTAATATAATTGATTGCAGAGTAGCACTTACCACCGAGCACATTAGACAACATCGATTCTGTGTACGTGGACCACGGCTGGACTTTAACCCATGCGCATTTCCTTCAAATGGGTGGATTTACACTCTTCGACGGTCAAAGGCCGATGGGTGTTTTGTCTCATAAGCACCTTAGCCATCTCCTCCGAGAAGGCAAAGTCAGGTTTCCAGATATCTCCGTGAAAGAGATTGAAGATCGTAGCAAGAGTGACGGACTGGCCAAATTTCTCGTCATAGGTCAGACCACATGGTTTATTCTGCAGGTCATTACCCGGAAAGTGCAAGGATTGGGTACGACCAAACTCGAGATTTCCAGCTTAGCATTCGCTGCGATTAATGCCACTGTCTACTTCTTCTGGTGGAACAAGCCGTACGATGTCCGTACATCGGTCCCGGTATATCTTTTGAAGCCAACAGACGAACCGGGGAAGGAAGGTACGTTCTCTGCAGCCTGAAATGACGAATTAACGTCGAGAACTCCGAACAGATCCCATGTCGGAATATTTGACGATCCAGATAAACGAGACAGTGATTACGAAAGAGAAGTCACATCAAGGTGATGCACACATTTTTGTGAACCGTGCACCTCGACCTGACGTTTCAAAACCCAGGAAAGTTCTCAGACACAGAAGATATGGCCAGAGTGCGCCAGCCAGTCTTTAGCAGGAACGTGCTTCGAAAACTTGTGTCCTGGCCCATTGCGGCACTCATGTATGTCTCCAAGTGTCTTCATAACATGAGCGAGAACTTTCCAGAATTTCATCACTTCCAACACCGAAAGGGCCCGGAAGCAGAAGGGATAAAAAAGGTCCCAAAATTCTACGCGATATTGGGAGACTACGATATGCACGTTAACCTTGTCGTGTCGATCATAGGGGTTGTCTTTGGATCCATCCATTGTGCTGCATGGTCATTCAGATTCCCGTCGTCTGTGGAGCTTATACTGTGGCGTGTAGCATCGTTGTTGATAACATGCATTCCGGCATCTTTCCTTGTGGTCGTATTCAGTGTAGACGGTGTATTAAAGGCACCTACCGATCCGTATAAGCGCGGCTGGAAAGGCTTCATACGCGTTCACATATCCCCTTTCATGTTTGCTGTCCTCCTTCCGATGTATGGTTTAGCGCGAGCTATACTGATCACGGAGTCCTTGATCACCCTAAGGGACCTACCTTCAAGTGCATTTTCGATAGTCAGTTGGACGACATTTATACCACATATATAAAAAGATGTACATACCTCACCAGCGCATAAATGGAGGCTCTGAAATTGGCATAGATTGTAACGAACTATCAGTGGTCCAATATAACATGGTTATTAAAATAGAATTTTTGCCTGCGATGTATCCTGCATTAACCATCAAGACGTCAAAAGCTTGAATTTGTTGATATTGCAAATGATCAGTGTCGTGCAGTTCGAAGAAAGATGACGTGTGGATTGAGGTGTGCAGAATAAAGGAAAGGATGGGAAATATTCCCTATTTGCCGTGTTGCAATTATCAATTCCAGGGACGCCACGAGAGAAGATAGAGGTGCAACGTATTGAGAAGAATATCGACGACCGGGGGCTTATTGCTGTCGCATAAGAGGCCATAGATTTTTTACCTGCAGTGAGGGCAATAAGAAGAAAGGAGGTTCGACATGTTGAAATTGGTAAACAGACAACCCGGAATTTTCCGGCACTGTTTAGCTGGCAGTCCACTTTTAACGCCAAGACGGTGGAGCCGAGACCGAGAGAATTCAGGTGTTCGACTGCAATGGACGCGACTGTTGAAGCATGTTGGGTTAACTACATCTCATGGTACCATCAACTCGTCCCATATTTTAAAACTATCAAGTAGACCTGCATTGTTGCGTGAACTCGTATAAATATAATTCCTTTCCCGCCCCTTTCTGGTGAGAACATTCACCTGGAATGGCCGACTTGCCAACGGCAGAGAGTGACTGGAACTCTATTTAATATCCTTGCCTTAACTTCAGCTATCAACCAATACCTTTAAGTGAATCAAAACTTACGTCTTATATCATATATGTACAAGTCTAGAGGAATCAAAAGAAATGGCTCAAGGTGAGTATTCGGAGTTTTAATGAGATACCGGGAATGTAATTTGCACTGTAACTGCCTGTTGATCGCAATCGCATGACCTGACCAGTCGGAAATACACTGCCTCTTTCAAAATTAATGCCGATTGATGCCGACTTCTAATACGGGACTGATAAGTAAGAAACGAGCCCTCTAGATCTTAAAAAAGCGTCCTAACTTGTTGTCAAACTTCATCATAGTCTTGATCAACACCGTATGTACCTTTCAACTGTCTTCAGAAACTTCAAAGTTTAACGTTCCAATACAATTCTTACAGATCGATCTATGCCATGCCACTCACCTCGCTTGGCTTTATCAGAAGTACTGGCGCTGATGTTTTTACATCGTCTTTCCTTGTAGATGGTGTCATCTACCATTTCATCGGAAGATTGAGCGCCACAACCAAACTATTTACTTGCTACAATGCCACACTTACATATAATTCAAAGGACGATCTCACAGCAACGCGTCAAGTGAAGGGTTTCGTGGGCCCGAGCACGATTTCTATGGAGATAGATAATGGACCCACCATCAGCGGAACACTCGACCTGCCTATATACCCTCCAGGTGATTTGGATGGAAGCGGTATTTGGAACATGTCCTAGTTCGAGGAGAATCACAGACTGACTTATAGCTCGGTACGAAAACATTTTTTGCGCTTCATATCATTCACAGTTTAAATCTCCAAGTAGTGACATCCGCACAATAGTCTCATATACGTTATCCTCCAATACGACCCCATTACATCAAATGCAATCATATAAACCAATCATCTAAAGAGCTATATGAACTTACAATCAAGGGAACGTTTAAACACACGTACCACTCGAGTTGTCCCATACTTTGAATATATCTATCCCATTCCTCGAAGCTGCCAAAGGATGTCACAGTGTGCTCAAAACAAGCAGAACGACAATATCAGACAATCCGACTTACCAGTTGTACGCCGTCGAGGTATCAGACCAGAAGGTGTATGTAGTATCATTGATCGATGGCGGCTGGCCTAGTTGCTGGATGGGGGCTTGAGGAACAGATGGTGCGGTATTGTGTATACCAGGTTGGTTGCCTCGATGACCCATCTCTGCGAGGTACAACTTGTATAGATCCCATGATCCATCGCTCCAGGAGGTATCTTCGGTAGTAGGAACGGAGAATGGGCTCTGTTCAAAGACGTCCGGCGCCTGCTGTGCCAGTGTGGCATTCTCTATTGAGAATTCTGGGGTTTCACCTGTTGGGTCGTTAAGACTAAGGGCACCGGCCTCGCAGAGAAGGTCGCTAACAGGAATTTGGGACATTACAAACTATGTATCTTACAACGGAGGATGTCACTCGCCGTAATGGTCCTGCGCTATGCCAACTAAAGGTATAACTGATCAGTTCTGGTAACAGCATACGAGAACAGAATAATTTACATTTTCTCGCACTCCTTCAGAACTTTTACACATCTTAAAAGGTTATCCATCTCTTTTTGGGTATCACCCACGTATCCTGGCCGATGACTACCCCACAGGCAAAGAACTGTGATAATACCTGCCGTGAATGCAATATACTACAAAAATAACGTAAATCAGTGGCAGACGATCTTGAAGGGGTGATCTTGACGAACGATGGTCTGTGGGAGAATTCGGAGATCTCTCGCGATAGCAGCTTCTTGAATATGGCCACATGACCTTGCAGCGCTCGTACACATTGCGAGAGACGCAAACGACAGGGATGATTGTCTTGTCAAAAAGAGACGGTGAGACTGGATCTGTATGTAGGCAAGCAAGTAGTGTAAATGGGCCGATTGTTGGAAATGCAACATATCCTCCCGGTGGGGGTCCCAGACCACTGAAGTAATAGGAATTGATTAGAAAGAAGACGGAAAAAATTGTCAAGGTTCTTACAATGCGCCGGTAGTGACAGCTTCCACTTGTTGAGCGACGAGTCAATTTCGGCTACCATGCGTATCTCCCAGTCACCCCCCAGATATCCCGATAGCAATTTCGATTTATACGTGGAGTACAATGTTCTCGACGCAAATCCAAGAACCTCGCACAACTTGATTAGATGAATAAAGCTTGAAATTTTACACGGTATCCCTGCTGGCTGTTTGAACGCCTTCGCGGGGTTCGGATGCTCCCAATACTCATCGTCACACTCAACGGGATATTCGATATCAATACTTGGCATAATCAGAGGATGACAACATAATGGCGCATGGAAGAGATGTACTCACGATTCATGCGAGATGCCCGATGGCCGACCGTAGAACGAGCTATCTATAGAGTCCAAGCAGAAAAGCGCCCTATTTGATGTTCAGCGAAGTCACAAAAAGGTATCATAAATTACATGCTGACCAAAACGCGCGTTTCATATGCTCCGTATCTGCCGTGGGGCGATCCTGGCCGTTTCGACGGTGTGCACCCATCTCAATGGCGTATCGTAGCCCTATCCCGACGAGGTTGCAGCTCACGGGGCACATGGACGAGCCAGTGAGGTAGACGGCAGCCAACTGCACGCAGGATGAGTTCCATCACCGATCGCCAGCATGAAAATGACTCACGGCATAGTACTGCAGATCGTACACAGTAGGGGTATACAGCATGATCCGTCGATGGAACGGTACCTGGGAGAAATAGTGCCAGCCTGCAGAAAACTCCGAGCCCGCCGCATCTGGTGCGAAAATAACTCGAGGATCCTTGGAGTATCTTGCCCCATTCGCGCAGACTAGAAGGACTGTCATGCCAAACGATTGGTCCCCGTAGTGTTTACCAGACATAATGCCTTTCATGAACGTCGGTTCGTGAATAATAGGGAAGAGACTGTTAGTTTTTTGAAAGTAGATTTGGACTAAGTCGAGCATGAGATCGAAATCTGGGTAAATATAAGGTGCTGGAGGTGATGTTACCCATTCAGATTCCCACTACACAAAAGTAGTTAGCAAATCACATTGTGATTGACTGTTGAGAAAATACAACGTACAGAGCTCATACCCCAGTACAACGGTCTTCTGTAATTTTTGGGGTGGACTCCTGTATCAGGTATGCCAGTATGCATACTTTTCAAAGTAGCAGCTTGCTTCGCTGCCATGAACGGGCTGGCAGCTCCAAAGAATCGATATATGACGCTTGGAGTCAAATTCAAAGACCCAAGTTGCTTGACAAGAGCGACATGCTCGATGTCTTCTTCATCGGCCAAGCCTAAAGACTCTGGAGGATCACCTCCACTTACATGATCTTTCTTAACCAGAGATTCTTTGACCAGAGGAGACGAGCTATGAGAAGCAACACGATCTTTATCGGTGGGTGGCGGCTTGCTGATGACTGTTTCAATATCTTCTCCTGGAAAAAGCTTGAAAGGGCGAGAGTTTGGTTCCCAGTGTATCAATGAGATGAGAAGAGGTTACTCACAGCTTGTATGTAATTTTCTAGCCTGTTAACTCTTGTTTCCAATATGCGGATATATCTTGGAGACAATTATGAGCGAGAGGTGATAGACAGGCTTGTTCCTCCACATACTCTCGTTGTCTTTGTAGCAGTGGTTTCTACAGAAAGATTCATTTGAATTAAACGTCGAAGCATTCAAGAAGTAGATCGAACGAAAACCCTACCTGAGATGCAACAGAAACACATTCAACGTCCGCAATAGCGCAATTCGTACATTTAGAACCAGCTCGTGTAGCCTTATCGCCTAAGAAACCGTTAACATAAGACCTCCAAATGGCCTACTTCAATCCGCATGCTTACATCTGACTAAAACAAAGTCAAAACTGATGATCAAAGCGCGTGCTTTTCTTTGAGCCGGTACTCAGTACTCACCCCTTTTGCGTCTACACTCCGCACACGCTCCAGGGGCGCGTTTCACGATAGGTTTATCAGTTTCAGGCGAAGGTCGATTGGGAGATGAACTGGACATTGGGGAAGAAACCTTTTTTCTTCCTTTTTAACCTTGTCAAGTACCGAAAACGTCTGTGGTGAAACCGATTGGTGATCAACAGTGTCAACACCCGTGATGTGACTCTGACTCGTCTACGCCGCTTCTTCGTCGGGAGCGTAAAACCTATCTCCGCATTTAGTTCATGATTCTCATTGATTACTCAATGACTTCTTACGCTCACCTGAACAAAATGGCTTTTTGAGAGGGATTCGAATTTTCAATCTAAATTGCTTTTATCTGTCGATCGTTCTTATGACAATCTGCGAACGATTGGATCACCAGGACCATGTGAAGGAGCTTAAAAAGGGCAGCAATGGGTAGTTCAATAAGTAAGAACGGGGATATTTTTGATGTGCTCAACATTTGAGAAACAACTTGCAATGTCAGCCATATATACAATTTGCAACGTAAACCGACCGGCATCCAGATTTTTGTTATTATTAGTTGCCAAACTACCACGGCAGAAAGATACTAGTACTTTCTTGCAGTACCTTGAGTGCGTTTTTGGAAAGAGTGGAGCTGTATCGCTAAAAGGGTCTCTCGGCGCGGGTTCGTTGATAATCATTGAAAAAGAACGATGAATGATGTGAGCATTTCATAAAGCGTGTGGAGGTCTCAAGATTGCTCAGAACATCCAGAGTAAAAATTGAAAAAGAACAGTGGCCAACGTGGGGATCGAACCCAAGACCTTCGCGTTATTAGCACGACGCTCTAACCAACTGAGCTAGTCGGCCATGTAAACATTGGCAGTTGGTGGTAAATTCAATCATTGAGCATCAATTGGGGAGGCTTCTTGAGATCAAAGAGTAAAATATAAATGGAACGACCATTATCTTATCTACCCGAATCTCACGTGTCAATCCAGACATCTGAGGGATGGTCCGTGCGTCAATCTGAATTTTGAATAAAACAAGCCTCGCCAGAAATGAGAATGGTATTGCTGTTTCCCCGTTATGATGCTCCTATGTGACGCGTTGCGATGGATTATCCTGGTGCAAAATTTCAGATGTAATCATTATAATCATTAGCTCGTGACATTGAGTTTTACTCCATCATTGTGTCTGCGATGATTACTTTGGTGCGGCTTTCGCGAGCAATGCTTAATAAAGTATTGTTTGCAACTGTGTACCTAACAATCGTCACAGAACCAATGATGGAATCTACATCAATTATTGAGTTACTTAGTCGTTATTCTTGAGTGTTATCCATTTATCAATTCTAACGCATTGGTATGATAATTTAAATTACATTGCCTATACATAGTAAATCTAATTTTGTTAGTGCTCTGCACCTACTAGGTGCAACTGCTAGTAGCAGTTTCCAGCGCAAGTATATCATATCCTGTCGAGGAAAGAAAACCATGCTAACCAAACGTAAATGTAAGGGCCGTCCTGTTCCACGCCTACTGGTCTGAAGGTCAATACATTCACAGCGGCACCAAGCCTTGCAATTCGTATACGCTAGTGAAACACGACGTGTCATTGAAAGGTAAGTAAACAATGAAACTATCAATAAGCTGCATTCGTTCCAGTGAGGTGAGTGTTCTTGCTGGACATGGAGGATGCGGCTGACATTGCATTTGCCCCTCACAAAATAACCTAATCGGAATAACCCGTGCTGAGAACCAAAATTGTATTATGTAAACCGGAGCTTAAAGCGCCTGCACAGGCACATGTTCAGAGCACACATTCAGACAACTCGGCTATGGTGTCTCGCTCTGGTTCATGCTGGCTGATGCCAGCGTCGAAACCTCCCTGGAGCGTCTGGATGCCTAAAATATACCGGGAGGACGACGGATCAAACTGAGTAGTGTGCAGTATTAATAGCACAGAGGCCAGCTGGGCAAGGAAAATGAAAATCCTAGGTTGACCTGCCTGATTGTGAACTATTGAACATCATGGATACACTTTCAGCTTTAAAATACTTGCAGAAAGTAGTGGGAATGTGATGATCTTCGTACCAATGTGTGTGTGTGTGTGTGTGTGTGTGTTGTTGCACTCGGGACACCGTGAAGAGGCCCACGCTCAAAATATTTAATAGACGCACATATGCGAATTCAATGACGGCATGCAATCTATGTTTAAACAAGATATAAAGAAATTGTGAAGCTGTTGAGACGCCGATTATATATGTGTGTGTCTGGAACGAATATCCTCTGTATGACATTCTTATAAGCACCGTCTGACACCTGATACCCGTGTCAACCCGAAAAATCAGATAAGACGGATTGACCTAACCTGTGGAGATGTATTATAGTGCACTTTCTACATTCTGTACTTTCCGCAGACGCAGTGATACAGAGTGACATTGTACAATGAAATTTTAGTATCTTTGAGTGAGTAGGAAGGCAGTCGGTAGCAGGTCCTTGTGAGGATGATCCTGTACCGGTCTTTTTTTCACACACGATAGCAGAACAATGGGACGCCATTGCCGAGAAGCAAATCTTCTTCTGCTCGTTTAGGCATAGTCCCTGAGCATTTGCGATAGTAATGGATGGGACTCAACAGACCTAGCATACACACTCGCGATGCAATACCACTTACTTTATGTTATCTATTATACACATAATCTGTTGGCAAGAAATATCGAGGCCCAAAAACAGCAGACAGACTACTCGGCCACAAGGTTAAAAGAAGGGCTATGTTGCTTGCCATGAGGTTCCATTGTGATGTTTCCAATACGAGTGGCGGAAAATAAGAGGAATTATACTGCCTCATTGTGTGTATGTGTGGGAGAAAAGGTGATTTTGACAGTTGCAGCGCTGATACACGACCAAATAGTGAGTCAGAAGATCGAGACTCGGCACTGGTTAATGAGCCTTGGATTTCTTTGTGTGTGTCGCCACTCGATTCCTATGTTTTGAGGGGAAAATTCCGTTCCTTCCCTGCTCACACCGTTCTCTCTCTGCCCTATCGCACCATCCTCCTTTGCGCTTATCCCAATGGCCCAGTACCAAGAAGAATCCTTTGTCATCCCTTCCAACACCTTTCTGCCTGGATACTTTTCCTCCATGTTTGAATCGGAGTGTGAGTATCGCGCACGTTTCTTGGGGGACAAACACTTGATGTTGATCGATTCTTCATGTCATAGTAGCACCAGAATCACTCCTCGACCAGTTTCTGGCACAGAATTCGGACGATAATACAGCTCTACATCAATTTCAACGTGGTCCAAGTACAGTGGAAGCATTATCCGACTCGTATTTCCCAATATCCACGTCTTTATCCGGGTTTGACCGTCAAAGTGTTGGTGAGAAGCCTGTCTGTAAGTCTTTTGAGTTGAATATACTAGCAAGAGATGTCCAACTGAATACCGATTTTAGCGCCCTATCCACCTACGACAAGATCATCGACTTATGCCCCCACATTCCATCCCGGTGCGATTGAAGGAGAGGGACAGTTATTTGATCCATGGTACCCTCCTTATCCATACACGGAAGAAGGGCTATTAGGGCAGAATAGCTGGCGAGGTGAGCTGGTTTCACAACTCTTTTATTATTAATTATGCGCATAACTGATCACAACCATCAGCGAGCACTCGTGCGTCCCCCCCGGCACACACTGAATTGGGGTGGGACCCTTTGCCACAGGACTCATTGTGGCCAACAAACCGCGCCCCGGTATTTAGGGGCGATTATCCGTCTTCCTTTATGGAAGCTTTGGCGTTCCCCGCCACAGGCGAAACTTTGGGCTCGACACCAGGCCCCTCAATATTGTAAGCATGGGTTGCATATCAAAAGCGACTGTTAATGAGGTCAAAACTAGGTGCGATAACAGTCGGCATTTCACGCCGCAGGCCTCCTTTCAAAACTCAAGTAATGAATATACAAACGACTACCAAACCTGTATGTCCTGAAATACAGTAATTTTGGCCCTAGTATTTACTCATGATTCCTGCTATTCTTTTCTTTGATGTAGTCCCAGATACTATTGGAGAAGGTTTGGGAATTCACAATACGATATCCACAGGCGAACAGCAACCCGTCGAGGATCAATGCTCCAGGGATCACCCTGTAGAGCACGATCACAGTGAGCGAAACGCACATGGAAGGTATGTGTACCTGCTCCTTCTCCAGCAGTAGTCGTTGACCAGAATTTTCAACATAAAAAACAGCGGGGTCCAGAGGGATCTCAGAGATTCAACATATAGGTATGTCGTCATTGAATCTTTTTGTCCTTTAGAATGAATGATTCTGACGAGACGTTTCCCATAGCAGTCTATATGGACTGAACAATGCCCTGGAGTGGCCACCCAGGGCATATGAATCCCTCGAAGAGGAAGTGCCACATACCAACGCAGGTATATGGACGGACGAGTCCATTTCGCCGAAGCAGCCGGCCCCGAACACCTCCCAGTTACAAGGCCACGTCCCCAGTTGTATGGGGGGCCTTGGTGTCAGCGTCACACGTGAACGCAAGAGGAGGAAGGAAAAGGGGTTCCGGTTCGTCAATCTAGCTGTTAGCTAGATGGCGACGGAGGCGGGTGCACGACTCACGAGCCCAAGATAAGATAAAAAACAATACCGTAAGTGTTCTGTTCCCTCACAAGTAAACAATCTGACAAGTACCTTGACACTTTTCACAGGTGTGAGATGCGCTTCAGCGCGGGCTGCAGCGACTGTAGGGAACGAGGGAGACATCGAGGGTCAAAGGTGATGCGTCAGCGCTCACCTTGTTTCTTCCGGCTTATACTACCGCGATATCGATGGCCGGGTGCGTGGGAATACCGCGCACACCGTCCGCGATACGAGACAAAATTTAGTCAGATAGAGGTGTTTGGTAGGATTGTGATCAGATTAGCACTCAATAAATAGATTCTATTGATAACTTGCAATGTTTTATCGTTTTGAGATATATTTTATTTTGTCAACATCATTTAACTTGATTCCAACAAGTCTCATTCCTTCCTCTTCACATATAAATTACTCACTACATTAGACGCTCCCCAATCTCAAACTCAAAGTCACGCTCATTCTCCTTCACATATTGGGCACCCCAACATTTGACGTCGCCTCCATCCTGCCCTATTCATTATTTTTTCCAGGCATATGTAACCTGACTCCTGAGAATCAAAATACACATTCACAAATTACTCTGTGCAATCGGAAACACACTCTGAGGTTGTGTGCAATACGTTGCGTTTTTATCCTATCATGCGTTGCTTTCTGTGATCTCACGAACCTTTCAAATACGAAGTAGAGAGGTGCCTATATTATATTGGTTAGGCGGCTGAGCCACCGAGGCCTGAGAGCTCAGGCAATATTTGTACATACTGACATAAGATTACTAAAAAGGTAGGAACACTCACAAAAGCAAGTCTTTATCGTATGAGACTGTCCTCTCCGATGGGGTATAGGCGTGGCCTTCATCAATAACGGCGGATACATTAGCATCCTTCTCAGCTCGTGTTGCATCCGCCACCAGCGGAGGTTCGATTCAAATCCGTCTGGGGAGTACCACTGGAGCACTCGTTGTTACCTGCAACGTATCGGGAACAGGGGGCAGGCAAACCTGGACGACAGTGACGTGTCCAGTAAGCAAAGCCACGGGTACCTCCGACCTATTCCTCGTATTCAGCGGCAGCGGAACGGGCTATCTGTTAAACTTCCATTGGTGGAAATTCAGTAATGGTAGCTGAACGCAGTCGACGACCGCTACGGCAACCAATCCAACCACTTCTTCGCCTCCGGCGACTACAACTTCCACCGCCCCTTCTTCCTGCCAGACACTTTACGACCAGTGTGGAGGTAGTTCATGGACTGGATCCACATGTTGCGCACAGGGAACATTGCAGTTTTCAAACCAATACTATTCCCAATGCTTGAATTGAGAAGGACTCGGGGAGCATCGGCTGGAGATTCCTAGTTCATAGTTCATCTAGATGGAAAACTACGCACATGTATTGTGGCAAACAAACCATGCTGACGTGAAAGGGCCGTCTTGATCCTCGTCTGCTCATCTGAATGTTAACACATTTGCAACGGCACCGAGCCTTCCAATTCGTCGATGGTCCAATAAGAGGTGAGGGGCCTTGTTTCATGTTAGATAGTGAAATACGGCGTGTCATGGAACGGTAAATAAGTAATGAAACTACCAATCAGCTTCTTTCACTATCGTTGGTATGCACGGTGAAGCATGAATACGAGTGGTGAGATTCATGGCGACTATGCAATCAGGAGCCTCAATCGAAACGTTCCACTGAGATGAGTGTGTTGCTGGCCATGGAGGATGCGGCTAACGTTGTATTTGCATTGTTGTCAGTCTGAATAGAAAGGTCATAATTTGTACTACGATAACGAATGCTAAGACTTACCATGAGCACTTATAGCTTCACAACATCGCTCAAAATGAATGTTGACGCGTCTGAAGCAGGACAGCGGCGGTCGAGCCACCAAAAGCATCCGAATCGGAATAACCCGTGCTGAGAACCAAAAGTCTATTATGTAAGTACAGTCAGAACGGCCTTCGGCTAGATATGCCGGCCGACTCGAAAATATTGTGATAGGCCGCATTGCACACATTCAGACAAGGCTGTCGGGTCTCGCACTTCCTCATGCGAACAGAGGCTTTGACCGACGAGATCTCCCTGGGGCGTCACAACGCCTAAAACATAGCGGGTGGACGGGTCAAACGGAGTCATGTCTGGTATTAACAGCAAAGAGGGCGTTGTGTGGCGGTGAAAATAAAGTCAACGATTGTCTGGCGTGAATGTGCATTGTTGAACATCATGGATACATCGGAAGATTGAGAACCTTGTAAAAAAACCGATAGGATCTGGATATCCCGGTGCCAATGGAGTGGATGTGTGTGTAGTAGCATTTTGTGACTACGTGAAGAGGCCCCGTTCAAAATATTTAATAGACGCACATACGTGAATCCAATGACGACATCCAATCTATGTTTAAACAAACCGTAAAGCTGTTGACATAGCTGTTATATGCTGGCGGGTTATGCACAAAAGTGTGTGGCTGGAACGAATATCCTCTGTATGACGTTCTTATAAGCACCGTCTGACACCTGATACCCGTGTCATCCCGAGAAATCAGATAAGACGGAGTGACCTAGCCTGTGGAGTTGTATTGTGGTACACTTTCTGCATTCTGTACTTTTCGTAGGCACAGTGATATAGAATGACATTGTACAATAAGATTTTAGTATCTTCGAGTGGGTAAGAACACAGTCTGTAGCTGGTTCTTGTGAGGATGATCATGTACTAGTCTTTTTTTCACACATGATAGCAGAACAATGGGACGCCATTGCCGAGAAGAAATGTTCTTCTTCTTGTTTAGGCATAGTGCCTGAGCACTTGCGATAGTAATCGATGGGACTCAACAGACCTAGCATACACACTCGCGATGTAATACCACTTACTTTATGTTATCTATTATACACATAATCTGTTGGCAAGAAATGTCGAAGCCCAATAGATAACAGACAGGTCACTCGGACACGAGGTTAAAAGAAGGACTATGTTGCTTGCCATGAGGTTCCATTGTGGTGTCCCAAACCCGAGTGGCGGGAAATAAGAGGAATTATAATGCCTCATTGTGTGCATGTGTGGGAAAAAAGTTGATTTTGACAGTAGCAGCGCTGATACACGACTAAATAGTGAGTCAGAAGATCCAGACTCGGCACTGGTTAATGAGCCTGGGATTTTTTTGTGTGTGTCGCTACTTGATTCCTATGTTTTGAGGGAAAAAAATTGTTCCTTCCCTGCTCATACCGTTCTTTCTCTTTCCTATCGCACCATCCTCCTTTGCGCTTATTCCAATGGCTCAGTTCCAAGAAGAATCCCTTGTCATCCCTTCCAACACCTTCCTGCCTGGATACATTTCCTCCATGTTTGAATCGGAGTGTGAGTATTGCGCACGTTTTTTTGGGGACAAACACTTGATGTTGATCGACTCTTCATGTCATAGCAGCACCAGAATCACTCCTTGACCAGCTTCTGGCAGAGGAATCGGAAGTTTATATATCTCCACATCAATTCCAATATGGTACAAGTACGGTGGCAGCATTATCCCATTCGCCTACTCCGTTATCTATGTTGTTTGCGGGATTCGATGGTCAGAATATGGGCACCTCTGAGTTTGCCTGTAAGTCTTTGAATTGAATACCTCAGCAAGAGATGTCCTAAAGACTAACCATTTTAGCGCCACATACACTGCCATCAGCATCAGCCACTCATGCCTCCATATTCCATCCGGCGACTGAAGAAGAGCCACAGTCATCCGATGCACGGTACTCTCCTTATCCCTACACGGAGGAAGAGTTACTGGGGCAGAATGTCCTTTTTCAATGTAAGCCGGTGTCACAACAATTTCATTGATGATTATACGCATAACTGATCACACTCGTCAGCGAGGACCCATGCATCCCCCCCGGCACACTCTGAATCAGGGTGGGATATTTTGCCACAGGACTCATTGTGGCCAACGAACAGCGCCCCAGTACTTAGGAGCAACTATCCGTCTTGGTTTATGCAAGCTTTGGCGTTCCCCGGCACAAACGAGGATTTGGGTTCGATGCCAGGCCCCTCAGCATCGTAAGCATGGATCGCATATCAACTTGAATAGGCTAAGAATCCACATATATGACAGATATGGCACGGAGGAAGCGTACGCGACTGCTAATGAGGGCCAAAGTAGCATTCACGATCGCTCGCCCTTCACGCCGGTGTCCCCCTTCGCCAACTCAACTAATCAATATGGAAACCAGTACCAGACCTGTATGTCCTGATGTATCGTGTTTTGGGGATTTTAGGCTCACAGTTCTTGCAATGCTTTTTTTAATGTAGTCTCAAATACAATCGGAGAAGGTTTGGGAATTCACAATATAAGATCCACAGGCGAACAGCAAACCGTCGAGGATGAATGCTCCGGGGATTACCCTGTCGAGCACAATCACAGTGAGCGCAACACACATGGAAGGTATGTGTATACCCGCCCCTTCTCCAGCAGTAGTCGTTGACCAGAATTTTCACCAGGGTGTTCCAGAGGTATGTGGTCATTGAAATTTTTTGTCCTCGACAATGAAAGATTCTGACGAGATATTTCCCATAGCGGTCTATATAGCCAGAACAATGCCTCGGAGTGGCTACCCGGGGCATATGAATCCCTCGAAGAGGAAGTACCACACACCAACGCAGGTACATGGACGGACGAGTCCATTGCGCCGGAGCAGCCGGCTCCAAGCATCTCCCAGGTCCAAGGCCACATACCCAGTTGCATGGGGGGCCTTGGTGTCAGCGTTACACGTGAACGCAAGAGGAGGAAGGACAGAGGCTTCCGGTTTGTCAATCTAGCTGCTAGCTAGATGGCAATGGTGGCGGGTACACGACTCACGAGCCGAAGATAAGATCAAAAACAATACCGTAAGTGTTCTGTTCCCTCACAAGTAAACAATCTGACAAGTACCTTGACACTTTTCACAGGTGCGAGATGTGCTTCACCGCGGGCTGCAGCGACTGTAGGGAACGAGGGAGTCATCGAGGGTCGAGCCGGTGGACAAAGGTGATGCGTCAGCGCTCACCTTTTTTTCTTCCGGCTTATACTACCGCGATATCGATGGCCCGGTGCGTGGGAATTTCGCGCACACCGTCCGCGATGGCTTGAGAGCGCTATAATAGGCCTCTTCGAGAAAAAATTTAGTCGGATAGAGGTGTTTTGGTAGTATTGTGATCAAATTACTACACAATAAATAGCTTTCTTTTATAACTTGCAATCACTTTCTTTTTGAGATATACTCTATGTGAAGTGTAGCATTAGACATCCCCGACCTCGAGCTAAAACTCACGAAATTTTGGATCTTCACGCGCGTTTAAAGACCGACACCGGGACCTCCATCCTACCCTATTTGTGAATCAAAATAGACATGTACAAAATACCCTCTCCAATCGGAGACAGAGTCTGAAGTCGCGTACCATTCGCACTCACGCTCTGAATTTTCTCATTTTTTCTTTACCCTATGTTGCTTTCTGTTTGCACAGAAACCTTCAGAAACGAAGTTACAGTGCTGTCTGTTTGTTTCCTGGCTGACCCTCTGACGCTTGAGAGCTCAGGCGACACCCGACATAGTCACACAATTATGTAAGTTGGGAATTACTGACACAAACAAGAAGCACGTTTCACGCTGAAGGGACCTGATTTGACGAGGTTCTTTTTCACAACTCAATGATATTTCGATAATCGTACATCCCTTTCAAATTGATTTTATTTCATGCCAACGTGAGTTGAGATCGCAAAATTTGAGTACTCTAGAACCGAATCACCTATTTTAAGATGCAGAATATATATGAAACCTGATTTTACTTACTTGCAGTGAGTACAACACGGCAATCACGGTAAGAAACCAGACTGATACCTCCCTCATGTTCAAATTTTCAACAATATGTTTCTCCTTCACTTAGCGATCGAGCTTTGGCGCTCTTCACGAAATCCCATGTATCCTCGGATTAATATCCATGCTCGAGTAAAGAGCACGAAAGGCAAGTGGGCTCAGGAAAAATTCTCTTTCAAATGACCTGGTCATTATGACAGTCAAACCACATCTCTTCTGGACGCTGTACCCTGAAATGTAGGAGTAGGAACGATACAGTGGAGATATCTGAAGACGTCACAAAATCCAGGTGTTGCAAGAGAAGAAGATGGTAGCAGGGTGTGTGATGATTTGATTTCAAGGGATCATATTCTGAATATAAGTCACTTCTGGGGATTTATAGAAACCTCGATACTAGTCGATACCGTTTCAAGTCCAGTAAAATGGGTGGTTGTTCTTAAATTATGCTGACTGAAATCTTTCGTTTTACTCTCTTGTGGAGATATACTTTAGAGCACATAAATCGCCGTAAGGTTGAATAGACATCTCATGGACCGTTTACCTGCGCAAGTTTATATTGGTTCATAGTTCTAACACGAATTATACTCGTCCGGAAAAGGTTCGGAATGTGCTAACAATACATTAAACACTCGCTCCACACTGGCAACCATATTGACCGGCTTTGCGTATTTTTATTGGGGTAATGGATATACTTAAGAAAACGGGGTGATTAAGACCGTCACAATTTTCTCGGAATTGGAACGGACATCCCAGCCGGCCGAAGGATTTTCAACAACGACAAAAATGGTGGTTGCTATTAATATTAGGGAGTACCTCCGGAATTTGCGCGTTAGAATCATTAAGTAAAAAACAATCAGTGTTAGGTACCACGGCTGGTTAGGTGGCCGATGCATCAAAGAAAAACTAAAACTTAAACAGAGGCAAAACGATGACCACCGCAGGACTCGAACCTGCAACCTTTTGGTGCCATTTAGCGATCGAAGCCAAACGCGCTACCATTGCGCCAGGTAGCCACACATCACGTGGCTGTGGTGCTGCATTCTATAAGGACTCTTCGACAGAGATAAAGGGGTAGGAACAGTATCACGAAACCAGTTCAAATTTTGCAGAAAATGTCGCATTCAATTTCCTCAATGAAAGTATCACAGATCCAGGATTATCGAAAAATTGACATGCTGTCAAAAGTGTTATACACCCTGGTTTATCCTCCAGGTGTTTGTTCAATGTTTGTTAGCAGGTTCTCTGGTGACTGGTGGTGCCAAACGAGAGACAAATGCGGTCTAAATATGATGTGGGATGTATATCATGAATAAGCTGGGACGCAATGAAAGTTGTAAGAAGCATTGAACTGCAAAAGGGGCTGGACATGCCAGTGTGCCGCCCACGGCAGTGCTTCACAATTTTTAGACCCCGTCAATAATTCCCACACTTTTGCATTTTATCATCGCAACTGGTCAAGCAACTGTTACGCACGACTTCCTGTATGATTGGCAACAAGTCTTACACGTAAAGCTTACCAAATCTATCAAGGTGAAGTGGAACATAAATTTCAATGTCATAGTCTGACTTGCCATGTTCATAGTGATTCTATTTACACCATAACTCTCCATATACCGGCGCGAGAACCCCTGAACATTGAAATTGCGGTTATCATGCAAAAAGGGGTGACTCGAGAGTCCCCAATCACGAAAGTGAATCACGATGTTCTCCATCATATTTTCTCACTAAACTCGACCACCTCCATGCCCGTTACCTTTCGTGAAAAAAGTTTAATAGTCGAAAGCGACAATGATTCTGAACTGCTACGGGAAACCGCTCCTTTGATTACTCTTCAACATATGTCTCAAGTTTGTCGAGGTTGGCGCGACCAGGTCATTAATTCCCCCTCCCTTTGGGCTTCATCCATTGACTTGACCTTTATGGACCAACGGACTCCTTATTGGAGAGATGAGGTCATCCGCAGAACAGGTAATGCTTGCCTGACTGTGGTCGCAGATATGAGGGATCAGGACAATTTTCCACTGGACTTTTTTGAGGACCTTATCTTGGTTCACTGGGAACGTATCCGAAAACTACACTTTGTTGTCACAAAACTGGACAATAATGTTCTCACAACTCGCGCGAGAGCCATTATATTAAGCGCACTACGACGACCCGCCCCCAATCTGGAAAGCTGTACAGCGGTGGCCCTTCACGAACCCTCGGATGAAGCATCTACAGCTAATTTCTCGATTCTTTTCTCAGGGGACGCGCCACGGCTTCGTTCTTTTATTTTGCACGGAAGCATGCCGAAGTTTACCGGGTTAACAAACATTCGGAAACTATTGTTATTTGATGGGCATTTCAACCTCGACATCAATAGTCTATTAAACTGCCTTCGATGCATGCCAAAACTCGAGGAGTTAGCCATAGAATCGAAAATCACTCGCAGATCAGGGCCAGACAATGATCACCACGCTGTTCGACTTCCTCGACTCAACACCATCACCGTCTACACAACAACAAATTCGCTTCCCCTACTTGTTCGGTACATAATTCCTGCAGCGGGTTGCAGGCTTATCTCAGTTGGGCAACAATTTGACACTGTATCAGATCGTCGCATTGCATCACATGCCTTGGCGTATTCCAATTTTTTTCGAACCTACACTTCACTACGCGACATCGGATACATCTCCTATCATATTGAACACGGCTTACCCACCTTTGGTCATGAACCCTTCGTCGACCTTCGAGTGCAATGTTGCGATTCGCCGGAGTACCACAACATGCACGCAACAGAACATCACCACGTATTCATAGAATCCGACGTATCCCTCCAACGAAACCGAAACAAGTTATCATCATTATATGCCGTCGCACAGGCGTTATCCCAATGTGATCTCAGCTCTGTCACCTTCCTACATCTTGTGCTCGAGGAGAACACTATACCCACATCCTGCACTCAGTTCCATGCCTTCCTATTGGCTCTGCCCTTCGTTGAAACCCTGCGAACCGACCTATCCACGCTGCAGTTTTTGATAGACATTCAGTCCACGTTTTCGGATACAATTGTTTTACCAGGTTTGATGACTGTCCGCCTTACCACAACGGGTAATGGTCGGAAGGGAGCCCTTCGAGATTTTATGATTTATCGACAGTCTATCGGATTTCCTATACAATTAGTCGATATTGAAGACTAGGTATTTAACAAATAGTACTTGTGTATTATAGTTTATATTAATGATAATAACATAGCCCACCCGCTCAATTGGATATTCTGGGATATGCATAAAATGATTGAAACGGTGAGAAGAAGTCATATCGTAAAGTCCACTGACTTGACCGGATATCTTCTGCTAAGAGGCGTCGCGACTTGTCCAAGTAAGTATCATTGCCAGATGCCATTACCGTCATACTCTATCCTCCTGATTGTCGTCTTCGTCCTCATCAGTTTCATCATCATCATCTTTTTCGTCTGCTATAGGACCCTCCCATATAACTGCGACTCCCAAAAGTTCCTCGAGCTCATTAACAGTCGACGATACATCTTCCAATTTCGACCCGCCATTGCCAACAAGGCATATGGTTTCAACCGAGCCTCCCGCATTCCTCCGCCGCGTGATATACTCCGCAAGTAAAGCAGTAGTAAACTCCTGTCTCTCCAATCTGATAGTCTTCAGCTCGGGGAAGATGGCGCTGTCACGAAACAACGCCTGTGCAAACAACAAAAGGATCAAGGCGAACGAATTGCAATGCAGGAAATCCACCAACGGGAGCGCCCTCACGAATAGAGCAAACGCGACTATGGTATCATCCGTGATCCGCGCGTTTTCCTCCAGTTTGCCTTTGAGGATGAGCTGGAAGGTTGTTACGTTGTGCAAGTCGCATCCCGCGAGCGCGTCCGCGGCGAGGTGAGGAAGTTGTGTGCGGGTCCACTGGGTGAAATCGTGATTGAATTGGTATTCGATGACGATGCGTTCCGTTTCTTGCTCGAGGACGGGGTTGTCGGGTATGAATCCCTTTACAAGGATCCCAGGTATGCCAGCATTGTCCAGGGATAAAGTGTAAGATATAGACACTATGTCGGATGTGTTTGAATACTTTTGTAAAAATGAAGCATAGGCTTTTCCTTGTCCATCTATCGAATCGAGTTTCGCAGGAAGGTTTACGTCAGACGACATGGTATGGGTGAATCGACAGCCTTGTTTTGGGACAATCGACTTGACAAGGTAAGACAGCCACGTTATAGACTGGAAAATGGTGATGTTTTCCAGGTGAGGAAGCTCAACCGTAAGTTCCGAAATCCCCTCGATATGTGGAGAAGGATCCATTTCTAGCACTAAATCTTCCAGTAAATGCATTTCGGACAGGGCTTGGAGGACGACATCGGCGGGAAATGCGTCGCAAGACTGCAAAAATAGTCGCCTGAGGTTGGATAGCCATCTACCACCAGACAGCTTGACTCGAAATCCTTGCAATACCAATGATCGAAGTTGTGGTGCCTGCCCGGAGAATAGCGGCGTATCCGGTGAATGCTTCACTGTGTCTAGGTCGATGACGGAACAGAACTGGAGAGCAGGTGCCGGACGATTCAACGCGTTCCATATCGCGTCCTTAACGCTAGTGACGGTGTCCGACTCGGAGAATGTACATATACCGACGAAAAACGTCTTCACGCGATGCCAATGGTTATCCAAAATCTCGAAGAGGAATGAATATGGAAAACGATTTCCAGGCACGCCCAAGTCAATCTCAGCGATGACTGTCAAGGGAGATTGGCCCGTTCTCTTCAGGCCTTCGTTCCTCCAGTTATCCTCCTCCTCCATCATAAAGTTCAGGTCCAGTGCATTTGCCCACAGCGCGGGGGACGCAAGGATTACGTTGCGCCATAGACGGCACACTTGCGACGCCCGCCGTGTAGGCAAAAGTGGACCCTTGGAGTCAAAATCATCATGGAACATAACAACTCGGGGTTCGCCATCAGGGTCTTGACACAGGTCGATGTACGGACGCGCGTTCAGTGAAAAGATGTAGAGGAGAATCTCGTTAGGGAGTCTGAAAATTTTGGGCGGTGTGGTGCGGGTTGCGCCCAGTTTGTGTCCCTTCGAGCTGACGTCCCTCATCGCCTGCGCAAAACTGGTGCAAGATTGATCATGAAATGAGCTTGAGATTGAGTCTTGAAGGCCATATAAGAGAACGCACCTCGGAATGCGACGGCAAAATACACCCGCGACCTTGAAATGACAAGCAGTGCAAGTTTGCGATTTGTCTTTTGCACCACGACACGGGCGTGACTGTGACGGGGCGCGTTATTCACACGGGTCCCGGCACACTGTCGAAGCTCAAATGACTGGATAAAGTGGTCTATTCAAGCTCCCTCCTTCTACCTACTCTACCTACTGCTTATATACCTTACTGTAGTACATACGTTATAGATATAATAATGAGAGAAATATCAAATACGAAACTTGTGGAAAGCGATAGAAAACTGTGTCGCTCCGGCACGTCCATGCCGGATATGCTCGGCATTCCCTATTAGGATGCCGCCGTCACAGTGACGTGATGGTGCCACAACTGTGACATTCAACGGCTGAACGACTTGCCCCTGACCAACCCCTGACTGATTCACGTCAATTCACACAACCGAAATGCCACAGTTGGTTTTCGAGATTTGTGTAGAGTGCTTGTATTTTGTAATCCATAAACAACCAATAAATATTGCAAAGCGTCCAAAGTATACCATTCAGCATCATCTAAGTCTAATGTTATTCACTCCGCCGTGATAGCTCAGCCTCCATCGCGAGATAGCCCGCGAGTCGCGCATCGGCATCTTCAATATCCTCAGTCGCGCGTATCAGCTTTTGCATCGCTCGTTTTTTTCTTTCAGTTTGAATCTCAATCAAATCGCGTATCAGGTCTAGCGTGGTGCTTGTGCTGATGTTTTGATTTTGGTCTTCTGTCAACGAATGAAGTTCAAATTCAAATCAGCATTGCAGATACAAAATCACGCAGAACAGGACAACGTACCAGTTTCATTCAAATTTACGGGTATAGGTTTGGGACCAACTGAGGTCTCCCCCTTAGAATCGGAAAACTCACCGTCAGGGTCGAGCTTTGTAGTATGGCATTCGGAATGTGGCTGTGTGGGCATGTTGATGGTCCCCCCAGGTGCAGCGACAAAGTTACAGCTGTTGAGGACGATATTTGTTGCGTTTGGAAAGATGTGGACGCTGTGAACTACAGTTGATGAGGTATTTTCTGGAATGCTTCAGGTACAATATGAAATTCGTGGCTGCCCCGACTCCCAGGAGGTATCTTTGAGCAAACAGTCGAACAAAAAACGCATAACGGATATCTCACCCATATGCGTCTCAGAGCAACGTTTCTAGATCCACTTTGTTTAATCGCTTCCCCAAAATCCGGAATGGGTGCGGTATTCCGAGTAGCTGTAAGTGATGGATGCATGTGAGTAGAAAAACGAAAATATATAGATGCATTTGTGCTCGTAACCACGAGATGTGATCGCATTAAGCACTGTTAAAGCGATTAATAGCTACAGCGTCCAAGGAGATACGGACATACGCACTTTAGATCTGTGATGAGAAGGAAAGAGGGATAATAACTTGAACATCAACTCAAACTCGCCTACCAACGCAGAGGTGCGACTACATGCCCCCCTTTACTGTGTTGGAGTATATGCTACCGCCATCGCCGACTGTATGTCCGGGTGTGGGATATGTATGCGCTTGAAGTGGGTTCTATGTGATGCAAGAGATTCCAGGGTGATGAAAGAATAAGGGATTTGGACATGGAGAATAGTGTGTGAGAGAGGGCCGCGAAGATGAATGGCAGTTCTGACAGAAAGGGACAAATGTACCTTGATATACCCTTTCGTACCAACGTGTATAATCTCGCGCGTTGCAGAGCACAGCGTTTATAGCGCTAAGCTCTTGGTTAGTCATCTGGAACTGGTCAAAGTGATGGCGGAATTGGAAAGGGGAGAGGAGGACTAGCCCTACATGAGTCATTGACAGAGGACAGATGGAATAAAAGAACCATAATAAGGGAGGGGAAGATAAAGAGAGTGAAGGCGTGCCTTATAAGTAATCTTGACCAATTGAAAGCGGGATGTACTGACCATACGAGGGACGAGCCTGGATAGGGAGAAACAGCCAGCGGGAAACGCACTGAAAAACTCCTCAAGATGCCACTACGTCTATTCCTCCATCTCATACAACATTAGATATTGCGGTATTTGTGGATGGATAAATGTCCTATGCGGCTGGCAAGAGTCGTTTCTGAGTTTTGCTGAGGTCACGCCGGAGGGGGAAAATGTCGATTCACGGGTGGTGGGATGGTTTATGAATGAAAAAGTCAGGAAATCGCGGCGAAATGAAGCCGGAAATGTATGGAGGCGTGCGCTTGTGTTTTAAGGTTGGTGAATGTGGTCGGTGAAGCAAGATTGAGCGTATGGTATTAGGGGGGATCGACATTCGACTCGGCGGGACATGCGTTCAACACTGCTGGCGCTGATACATATTTGATAGAAAAATATGTATTGGTAATTATGTTTCCTGTTGGTTTTTGACATATTTTTCTCGTATATAGAGTCCGGGGTTACCCAATTAGGGAAGCCCGAAGCCTATATTCCAGTAAAATACGTCAAAAACCAATAGGAAACATAATTACCGATACATATTTTTCTATCAAATATGTATCAGCGCCAGCAGTGCAATTCAACTTCGTGCAAGGTTAAAATCAAGTACCCATCACGGCATCGGCCGAATGAATGATGTCATGTCTATGACTAACGCTGCCTCAGGCGATTCGCCTTGATCTTTCTCATTCCAAGGTCGTGGAGAGCGGCAGAGGCGGTGAGAATCATGAGATGGGCCCTATTGCGAACAAGATACATTGTATTGCGTGTATTACTGGTATACGTCTCAAGTTTAACAGTCCATGCTGACAGCACCGTACGGACCGTGATGGTCAGCCACATTTCCAACAAAAACGTTGAGCACATCACCCGTGCTGCATTGGGTGCTCAGTCTACAGCTTTACAAGTGAGCTGCAATACGTACGCGTTGCATTCCGTATCCAATCACACGGAATACAACGCCTGTGATATGAAGAGGCAGGTAAACACCATCAAGAAGTGCAAGTGCACCGCCTGGCACACATTTTCTTATATCAGAGACGATAACAATCCATAAACGAAAAGTTTCCTTACCGAGTGAGTGGCCGACTATTGTGACTCTCTTAGCAGAGTGTGCTGAGATGCCTTTCTTGACGCATTTCAAGATCGTCGTCGCCGTTCTATTTAACAGAGTAGCCTAGCGCATTGGCATGACTGTGATATCATCACGAATATAAATGCGGACTGACTTGGCTTGTAAAGTAGAGAATCCACAGTGCACTTCAATGGCCGGGTTGACGCCGGGGAACAAAGTCGGCTAGATATGCCGGCTCCGACTTGTACTTGAAAGTATCGTACCTGCACTTAGGCCGCATTGCACACGTTCTGAATGTGAATTGTTAAACATCATGGATAAATCGGCAGTTTGAGATCATTTGTGACAAACAGAGAGTATCTGGATATCCTGGTGCCAATAGAGTGGATATGCGTGTAGTAGGACTCGCGAGCCCGTGAAGAGGGCCTTCGCTCAGAATATTTGATAGACGTACATATGTGAATCCAATGACGGCATCCAATCTGTGTTTAAACAAGATATGAAGAAATTGTGAAGCTGTTGACACGGCTGTTACATGCTGACTGGTACCCAAAAAAATGTGTCTTTTCAACGAACATCCTGTATGACGTTCTTATAAACCCGTCTGACACCTGATACCCGTGTCAACCCGAGAAATCTGATACGATGGAGTCACCGTCGGTAGCAGATACTTGCGATGGTGATCCCGTACCGGTCTTTTTTTCACACATGAGAAAAGAACAATGGGACGCCATTGCCGAGAAGAAATGTTCTTCTTCTCGTTTAGGCATAGTGCCTGAGCACTTGCGATAGCAATCGATGGGACTCAACATACCTAGGATACACAGTTATGTTCCCTACCGCAAATCAGACTATGGGCTCGACGCTAGGCCCTCACAATCGTAAGCATTGCTCGCGAATCAATTTCGCATATGCTAAGAATCTATAGATATTATGGACATGGCATGCATGATCCATATGCGACCGCTAATGAGTTCAGCATTGAGAACAGTCAGCGTTTCATGCCGCAGTCCTCCTTGCCAAACTCAAGAAATCAGTTTACAAACGACAACGAAACCTGTATGTCCTGATATATTGTGATTTTGGGCTTATCGACTCATGATTCCTGCTAGTCTCACATACTATTGGAGAAGGTTTAGGTAACAATCAGTTATCCACAGGCGAACAGCAAACCGTCAAGGATCAATGCTCCGGGGATCACCCTGTCGAGCACGATTGCAGTGAGCGCAACGCACATGGAAGGTATGTGTACCTGCGCCTTCTCCAGCAGTAGATGTTGACCAGAAATTTCAACATAAAAAACAGCGCGTTCCAGAGGTATGTGGTCATTGAAGTTTTTTGTCCTTTAGAATGAAGGATTCAGACGAGACGTTTACACTTCGTTCTATACGAACCCTCTTCTTCAGGATTATCAACGCAAACAAGATTCTCGCCATTACAAGAAGCCGTGGCATATACGCCCGAATCTCATCAATCATCAAGTCCCTCAAACCGGCCTCTTCTATACCGTAAGTGTTCTGTTCGTTCCCTCACAAATAAACAATCTGACAAGTACCTTGACACTTTTCACAGGTGCGAGATGTGCTTCAGCGCGGGACTGCAGCGACTGTAGGGAACGAGGGAGTCATCGAGGGTCGAGCTGGTAGACAAAGGTGATGCGTCAGCGCTCACCTGTTTTCTTCCGGCTTATACTACCGCGATATCGATGGCCGGGTGCGTGAGAATTCTGCGCACACCCTCCACGATGGCTCGAGGGCTATAATAGGCGTCTTCGAGACAAAATTTAGTCGGATAGCGATGTTTTGGTAGCATTGTGATCAAATTAGTATGCAATAAATAGATTTAATTTATAACTTGCAATCCCTTTCTTTTTGAGATATACGCTATGTGAAGTTTATCATTGGACTTCCCAAACATCAAACTAAAACTCGCGAAATTTTGGATCTTCACGCGTGTTTGAACACCGACACCACAACCGCCATCCCACCCTATTTGTGAATCAGAATATACATGTACAAAATATCCTCTACAATCGGAGACAGAGTGTGAAGTCGCGTGCCATTCGCACTTATGCTCTGAATTTTCTCATTTTTTCCCTACCCTGTGTTACTTTCTGTTGGCACAGGAGCCCTTCAGAAACGAAGTTACAGGGCTGCCTATTTGTTTGCTGGCTGACCCTCTGACGCTTTATATAACTTGGCAATTAATGACACAAACAAGCATCACATTGAAGGACCTAATCTGATGAGGTTGTCCTTCCCCATTCATTTATACCTCGAGGATTGTATGTCCCTTTAAATGTACCTACTCGCCTACCTTCCACTCTAGCTGGATAGTTATTTTTCGGTGCTCTATTTGACGGGATTGGTATAGACATTGCTCGAGCCAATAACCCTTCTGTGCAAACCATTTACACGGCAGACCCCGCACCTCTCGTATATAACAACCGGCTCTATGTTTTCATGAACCATGACAATGATGGGGTCACCTATTTTAACATGACCGATTGGCGTCTCTTCTCGACAGTGGACATGGCTAACTGTCAGGATCATGGGTCACCCCTAAGCCTTGCAGACTTCTCTTTGGGCAGTCGAAAATGCCTGGGTTCCCCAGGGCATCCCACGAAACAACAAATTCTACATGTACGTTCCAATCCGCCATCATACCACCTCGACAATGGCCATCGGCATTGGAGTCAACAATACCATCACCGGCCCATTCCACTTGATCTACGCTGCACACTGTTGCTCTGAGGATATTCGATGCGATACTAGCACCAGTGCACTTGGGCCCTGGACCTACCGCGGAGTCATCATGGTAACTGCAGGCAGCAGCTTCACGAACCATCGTTGACTACACGAAAAATTAAAAACATGTTGCACACAGGGAACATGCCAGATTTCAAACCACTACTATTCCCAATGCTTGAATTGAGAAGGATTCGTGGAGCATCGGCTGGGGAATTTCTAATTCGGAGTGCTTCTAGATGGAAAACTACGCACATGTACTTTTCACTGAACGCACTTAAAATTGTATTGTAATACATGCTGTTTTCATGAAATTGCCTAAAAAAGAAATATAAATACGTGATTTTAGCGCAAACAAACCTTCAAATCATTCTATTGAGGTACATACTGCCTTTCCAAGTCTGGGAATACCCTAATTCACAGACTCGTTAATTCAAGGAACCTAGAGCACTCACCACGTACATCGAAATATCCCAGATTATTCAGAAGGCCCGGGTTTTAGCCTAACATAGACTGAAAGTCAAGGATCCCGCACCGTCCCGACTCGAGACACAACTCACCAAGTACACATACAGCCGAGTCGATTGGTATCTCTCAGAGAGTTTTGGTGGACATTGGAGGGATAGATGTAACAGACATTGCGTACAGCGAGCTTTCCACAAAACGTAAAAAGAGGCCTCGTTTAACTCACTCTACTCACCCTCACTCCCTACCCATGCATTCATCTTCTCAAGGGTTCTCCTTCATTGCTTTGCACATCCCTCAGCGATCCCCTGGCTTGTAAGTCATCTAATCCCACTTCGTAGTCTCCAGAGCCAGCGTGTTGCGTCCCGGAGATAAGCAGACCCAAGGCAATGGTGAACTCACTTACCCATTCATTTACGCGCCATTTCAACTTCATACCACCAGCCCTCTTGGTCCGAACATTTGGCATCGGATGTACGCGGTTCGGCCAACTGCTTTTTTTGTGGTTTCCAGTGCAAGCGCATCGTGTCCCAGAGCCAAACACACCGTGGATGTAAGGGCCGTTTTGATCCATGTCTGGAAGTCTGAATGTTAGCGCATTTGTAACTGCACCGAGCCTTCCAATTCGTCGATGGTCCAATAAGAGGTGAGGGGCCCTGTTAGATAGTGAAAAGCGACGTGTCATGGAAAGGTAAACAAGCAATGAAACTACCAATAAGCTTCGATCAGTGTCGCTGGTCTGTATGGTGAAGCACGAGAGCGAGTGGTGGGATTCTCGGTGACAATGCAACCAGGTGGCTTAATCAAAACTTTCCAGTGAGGTGTGTATGTTGCTGGACATGGAAGATGCCACCAGATACAACCGTGATAATGTATAAACCATTGCAGTACAGTGACAATCCTCATCTATAACTCGCATACCTAGCAAGGCCTGTGGCATTGTTTATGCACAGTGAGATTGTCGATGCCCACCAACCATACTACAGGCCTTACTATCATGCCTGCCCCAGCGACATTTTTCATACTCATATTATTTGTCGATGGTAGCCGCTCTGTCGAAAGACAATCCTTCTCGTATCCTTCTTGTCCATACCTCTTGGGTTATCCATTTCCATTACGTTGTCCATAGATCCATCCTCCTGTAAACTCGTCCATCATGCCCGCCATATTTACCGTTCCTCTACAGTGGATTTATGGATAAATGACCCATGTGCAATTATCATGAGGTTGTCCATCATTTCTATGACCTATGGTGGGTCATCGATACATAGTGCGGTTGTCGATCCATTCTCATTCATCCGCTTACATTTTGTCAATGTCTGGTGAACGTCGGTATTATCATCCGTCGTACCTTTTATCAATCATTGCAAGAGCGTGCGGTTTGGTTCAGCATAAAATACGTGCACATTGTCCATCTATCCCGCTCATCCGTTTCCAAGGACATTCATCCATCAACAAGAGACCTAGCGAGCTTATAGCGCTGCCCAATACCCAGCAGCACTCCCTCTCCGTTTGTCCATCTACCACAGATATTCACCAGATTACTAATTATCTTTCATCCACTCTATTCTTTGTCAATCAAACCGCTCAATCGCCAGGACCTCTGAATCAGCCAATTTACCCATTGAACTTTATTGATCACAACTGGATTGTCCATCGCACATGTGTATCAATTCTATATTGCATTTTATTCCAAGAAAATATATTGTATCGAGTAGATCAACGATCAAGAAACTTATCTTTTGTTCAAAAGAACTGCGCAAAAAACATTAGATCGGTTGCGTGGGAACGGACAAAGAGAGCCACATTGTATTCATGTCTTCTTCCTCTTGACATTTGACTTCACCTTGATGTTTTGCTCATTCCCCTTGCGCTTTTTGGTCACTTTAGCGACTTCTTGGAATGCTTGGAATACAGCAAGGATGTCTTCAACGGCTTCCTCCCATCTTGGGTCGGAGTGTCGATGTTTCGCCCACCACCTCAACCCAATCATCACCGTTACCAAGCCGTTTGGACCTCCTTTCTTCAACACATTGATGCTATCTTTCCCGCCAGCAACAGACAGGCATTGTGGCAGCTTTCCAGCCTCCGAGCTCTGCCTCCATTTAGGCTGACTGTTGTTCCACCAGGTTACCCACTCGTCCCCAAATTTGACTCCAACATCAGGAGCATTTCCATACTTACGAGTTGATAACCATTTGGTCAGGGCCACTGGCCTTGTTGCAGCGGGGAATCGGAGCTGGTATTGCGGTAAGCGTCAAGATTCTGTTACAGCTCTAAAACCTCTTACCAAACTTGTTTCAATGGCGTCGCATTGCGAATCCTCAAATGCAACCCAAGCCTTTACACACAATTTCCATTTCTCAGTATCAATCTCAGGCATCATAAGGTGCTCCAGTGCCGCTGCTCTCCACATTTGCTGCATCGGGACATTCCTTGATGTTGCTGCTTTTCGAGCTCGGCGTCCACCATCATCAACAATGTCAAGCTGCATATCAGCATTCATCACATTCAAAATAGGTGGTTTCAAAGCCTGAGCAACTGATGGGCTGGGGACTATCATTGTCCCTGCTGCTGTTGTACAATTGCTCTCCTTGGACACAGTGTCGCAGGATGCTGGATGCGCCCCCGTTACCGGATTTCCTTGTTGCTTCTCCGACGTAGACGGGCGTGTTTGCGGAGGGTGCAGTGAGGCCGTGAGTTCTGGATGGCTAGTTGCTGCTGATGTTCTTGGTTCCTGTGCAGCGCCAGAAGCATTCACACCCACATGTGCTTGTCCTTGGACTATCTGGGGTATGGTAGTGTTGTGGTGGCCAGACCCATATGGATTGGGAGTAGCTTGGACGAGCTGGGAGAATATAGCAGGGTTGGTATAACCCATTGACGCCAACAGATACCCGGCATGTGGCATTCCCATCGCCGGGACATCAGAAAATCTCAAAGATGGCGGATTTTGGGATTCGGGACCCAGTTGATGATTCATCAGTGCTGAGGACATCAGTTGCTGCGGCGCAGGCAATGGTATTGCCGACGAAGTGTTCGAATGAGCATAACTTTGGTTGGATGTTGTTGGCAACATTGCTGGTTGAACGATATATGGTGCGCACATCACTGCCGGCTGGGCTAAAAGCTGAGATCCAGCTGTCGGAGTAATAGGGCCCTCCTGGTGATAAAAAGAGGGGCCGTGACCATTTGGATTGTTGGCTGACATTGGGATGGTTGGAAAGGCATCAAGGGGTGCTTGTACGTTCAAAGAAGCATTAGCTTTGTGACCAGAAACCCAGGCCATTGGCATTTCTGTTGTAGGTACTTGAAATGTTCTGTTCTCCTGCGTGTTGCCCCAAAACTGATAGTCTGAAAAGAACCCATTGTTCATCGAAATTTGAAGCATCGAGTCTCTCTGTGGGTCGTAACCCCCATCCTCTTTCAACAGTTCCATAAACGAAAGTACCCTATCTTCTTCTTCATACAACTTCTCTCCGTCCATCTCCATACCGTTCAGGGGGTTTCCCAGCAAAGAAACCGGGAGGCTTTTGTCTGGGCCTGTGACAGAATTTTGTAGAGCATCCATTGCAGGAGTTGGTGCAGTACCATAGCAAGACTCTGTGGTCATGCTTCCAGAGAAAACAGTTGCCTCAGTCGCTACAGTTGGCGTATTGTTCTGGCCATCGGGAGCAGTTAATTTTGCGCCATCTTCTTTCCCTACAATTGTCGGTGCTTCAACCTCCATTTGACTGGTGGAATTAGAATCGGGAGTTGGTGCAGCACCATGGCAAGACTCTCTGGTCATGCTTCCAGAGAACATAGTTGCCCCGGTTGCTACAGCTGGCATATCGTTCTGGCCGTCAGGCGCAGTCAATTTTGCGCCATCTTCTTCCCCTTCAATTGTTGGTGCTTCAACCTCCATTTGACTGGTGGCACCGGAATCGTCCTCGCAGTCGTCCATGATTCCACCTTCACCCATTTTCATGCTCGCTATAGGCTTTGTCCCAGAGAGGGCGCGATTATCTCTGTCAGTCTGAGCTATATATATAACGCCTTGTGAGTCTGTTCATTCTTTAAGCAGATAGCGTACTCACAGTATACATTGTATAAATAACTGCGATATGAACCCAACACATTTTCCTGAAAGTCTGGATAGGCGCACAAGTAAAATTGGTCAAATTTGTCCTTTCCCATATGAATACTGATAGTCCGAATCTTTCCTTGACGGGAGGGATCAGGGCCGCCGGCTATCACACTCAGGCACCAGCCAGTGCGTTTGTACATTTCTTGAAGAAAGCTCGTAATTTGTCCTGGAGCCTCCATAATTGCTCTAAAATAATGTAATTGGTTAGTAATTCAACAATAATTGAAGCAATGCAACCAAACAAACACACTTGGCGTATTCCTGAGGAGTCGGTTGTTCAGTATTTTCAGAGCGATCTTCCTTCAATAACACCTTCAACCTCTTTGTCTCTGCGCGAATCTCCTCCTTGACATCTTTGGACTCCATATCCCATGCCTCGCTGATACACTTGTTGATAAGAGCGATATGGGCGGGGCCACTGTGTTTTTTGAGCTCTTTTTCCACACGAGAACGTATTTTTTCGTTGTAGTACCGCTTTGAGTAGACATTCAGCTCGGAGAGGGCGCGTTGACTGGGCCCTGCAGATCCAATCACAATGGCGGGGCCTTGCCGCCGGTTCTCGCTCCCTTTTCCCCGGTTATTAAACCAATTAGCAATTTGCTGGTATTGGTTAGGTGTGGAATTAGTTAGGCGTGGAATTGGTTAGGCATGGAATTGGTCAGAAATAGAATTCGTTAGACATTGATTGAATGAAATCAAAGAAAGATGACATAGAACTCACCGTCTTCCGTAGCTTAATCCATGCAGCATGATCTAACTCGATCGGCGTCGATGTTTGAGGTAACTTTTGATTGTCTTTCTTACGTTTCTTTGGCTGAACCGAATTGGGCTGAACTTCATCCTCAGGCCCTTTCCACCTTAAAAAGAATTCAGCATATAGCTTCACCCAGAACTCGGCTATAGTTTTATTTCGTTGAGCATCCTGGAATTGTGGCAATCGAGTGGACATGAACTCGATTTGGTCGGGCACGGCCCACGGCGCTGGCGGCATCTTGGCACGGCAAAACAATATCGCAGATTTTAAAAGTACCGGTGATATGTTCTAAGAATAAGTAATCTAAGAATATATCAGTAACATATACCAAATATATTTTTTGAGGCGCCTACATCGTATGTCAATTAATCCTCTGGACTGGATGAGTGCTCCCTTCCTCAGCGCCTTCTTCCCGACTCCCAGCCCCGTGACTACCAAAATCTACATCCGATCTGTGGCTTGGCTTACCAATTCGGCATCTCAGCCGTTTACCGAGCTACTGTACAGTTGTCCATCGATTCAAATAAAAACAGTGTTCCCATATATACCCCAACTCAACCTTCAGAGATTCTCACTCACTGAGCTGAAAAATGACCCCTCCCCCATCCAAGAGCATCCACCACAGCGAGGAAAGTGCAGAAACGATGGAACTGAACATAAACACCATTTCCGCCGCTCTTGAAGCATTGGAACTTCCCAGTAATGTCCTGTCAAGAAGTGATTCCACGTTACTAACTGATACTATAGTCACTCACAACGGCGTGGGCGATGTCCCGATGGGCAATCTCATTGTGGCCATCGTCTTCTGCCTTCGTCGTTTTGGGATCATCGAGTTTTCAAATGCGCGTCCCAACAACGCAACGCTCATCGGTAAGTCGACTTCATGCGCGCCTATTTCTTTGGCTCATTTTTTCCCCTTCACCATTACAGATGACCACACCGCCCCAGCTAATTGTGCGCATCTATGCTGACAAATACCCTTTTCATTTCTAACTGATATACTTGATCAGATCCAGGACCGACCAAAGCTATCCGTAAGTTCAATCACCAGATATAGTTGCTCCCCTTTGACTAATTAAATTTTTAGATCCCTCCAACAACCGTGCTGCTGAGCGCAATGCGGTAATCGATGCACTGTTCACAGAGCCGGTCGCTATTCCCGCAGGCAAGTCCCGTTACTCTACATCCCTGATCTATGTTTACCTAATCTAGTTTCAATCCCTGCTCGAGCTGCAACCCAAGCAGCTCATGGAGATGGTACCCCTCTCACCAGCGCTAATGTCTGTATTTTTGTTGAGGACAGCGACGACGAAGGCAGTCTTTCCTACGTCTCTGACGTAGCTGATGATGCCATGGTATCTGACGTGGCTTTTGAATTGGCCTCCTCTGTCGCACCTGCCTCTGCTACTGGGGCTTTCCCCACTCTCTTAGCCAACCCCGTTGCAGCAGCCACCGTTGCAGCAGCCCCCGTTGCAGCAGCCCCCGTTGCAGCAGCCCCCGTTGCAGCAGCCCCCGTTGCAGCAGCCCCCGTTGCAGCAGCCCCCGTCGCAACAGCCCACGTTGCAGCCGCCCACGTTGCAGCCGCCCCTGTCGCCGCATCCCCCGTCGCTGCCACCCACGTTGCAGCCGCCCCCATTGCCGCTGCCCACAATGCAGCAAGATTTTGTCCTACTTGTCAAACACAAATTTATTCCCATACCCCAGAGCCTTACTATGTTGTGACTAAAGGAAAGCGAGTTGGCGTGTTTACTGGCTGGTATGTAACTCGGATGGGTTTTCTTTTCTTTTTTGCTGAAATACAGTTACAGGCATAATGTCTCCCCCCTTGTCACTGGAGTCAGGGGATCTGTTTACAGGAGGTGCGATTCTGAGGGTGCCGCTTATGCCGCCTTCCAAGAGGCTCTTGACGCCGGAAATGTTGAACTCAAGGGGGTGTAGTGTTTTTTTTTGGCTCTGAACTTTTGTTATCACCTTGCTGTCCCATTTGCCATCATCTCGCCGTTCCTATCTGTTTGCTTGTTGTGCTGGGACTATCACCATTTATGTGTATATAGTGTGCTTTAAAAAAATATTGTGTTTGCATCCAAAGTGAAACGGTGTGATATAAGAGTCCTATTTACACCTTTTGATAGTCAAACTGGCAAAAAGTAAACACTTTTTGGAAGCCAGAGTGGTCAAAGAGAGTAAAGCATAGTATGTTCTGTAAGTAACATATCAACATATGAATCTGCCTCTCTATCTCTTGAACCTGGACGAGCGGCTTTCCTACTCCTGCTATCTGAAGAATCTTCCCCTTATAACGCTGAATAGACGTCTCAAAGTTGTGTAATGTGGCAAGATGCTCTTCGATTTCCGTATCGTCTTTGGTGTCTATGAACTTCTGGCATATGGTATCCAAAAATGATTTCTGATCTTCTCCGATGAAGCGCCAAAATCGTCGCTGGAGTCTCCAACATTGTTCCATCCACACCCCGAGGGGTTCTGGTTTCTGTAATTCTGTATGGCGTACAACGCTTCCTCTTTTCTCTGGAATATCAGCGCTTAGGTAGATGTCTTTAGTAGATTAATAGCTCTATATGAATATATCCAACGTACGGGTTTGGGTGGTGTTCTTGATATGCCTCACGCCTTTCCATCAAAATCTTGCCTCGCTCTCTGTATTGTTAAGAAAACAGTTGAATACCAATATGATGTAGTATATCTGTCTGGCAGAGTAAACTTACTTATAATAATGACGTTTGGCTTTGGCACGATTTGCAGCTTTTAGTTCTTCGTCGGTTTTGTACTTTTTGGGTCTACCCATAGTGATGGTATAAGGCAAAGTATGCGTTGCACTATGAAACATAGTTGAGTTGTGGCTGAACCACGGATTCTTCTAACTTTTACTAGCCAGTGTAGAAACCTGTATTCAAATTGGTATCTTTCCAAAGGGGTTATTATTCTGATTCCAAATATGGCTTTAAAGAATCCATACATAGTCTGTGTAATTGTCTATGCCATTTCTATGTTATTATATGTTTCAGCCGACCTTCCCACAAAGGTATAGACCGGGTCGGGTTTCCGAATACCCGAACTATGTTGTTGATGTACATGTGCGCTTGACTTATCTATGGCCTTCAACAATTGTCCATCAACTGCTGAAGTGCCAATAGATATTTCTTCAAGAAGCACAGGCAATCCCTGCCATTCCTTTCACGATTGTCCATCAAAATGGACTTCAAGAGGAGTACGAACCTTGTACACGGGCCTCTTTACACTGTAATCCATGCAACCTCGAGTGGCTGCTCCTTCTGTTTACTTCCATCACAACTGCCTCACAATGCCAAAAACACGCAATGTCAAGATGAGTAAAGCCACGAAGAGGGACGACTCACTTCAGTCTAGGGTGTTACACCCATACCCAGTAAGTATCGAGTTACGACCGACAATATTGATTCACTTCTAACGTGTTTTTTGAAGCCTGTCACTATCCAACCTCGTCGCAAGATGATATCACGCGCTGTTGCGGCCGCACAATTCAAGCTCGCTGAGGAGGCTGGTCCCTATTACCTTCAAGCGTGGAAGCTTGGGGAGAAGAATGCTTTCCTCGACCGTTTCTACGCTGTGTGGTTCACCCTGTGGCCAGAGATACCAAAAGACAAGGATGACCTGGAAGCTGTCGCTGATCGCAGGCGAACCACTCGTCGGGTGCGTATCTTGTAACTTTCTAATCTGTCTTGGTTTCTCTAAAAGTTTCAATAGAGAATTTTTATCGAATTATGTTTTGCTGGGGTCTAGCGTGAGCCTGCCACCATACACTGGAATGATTTTTGCAAAGAAACCCTTCGTCGTCATGAAGAAGAAATGAATGCTGAGAAAGAGAAAGCTAAACAACAAGAGGAAGTCAAAGAACGCCAAGTTCAAGCACAAAGCTACCTTGCGGCCCAACGTAAGAAGGTCTCTCAGCTCCAGAAGGACGCGGAGATGCTCAAACATGCACAGCTCTTGGCGGAATTTGCTACAGAAAGTCAGCAAAGAATGGTATGTCTTGTTATCAGAGATTTAATCTTTACTTACGCCCTGTCTAAGATTGTCAGATTGCAGTTGCCAAATATCAAGCCCGCATTTAGGCATTGTTCTGGAAAACTCATTCCATCCCCCCTCCGAAACTTGTATACCTCAGATACCACCGCTTCCGACCCCGCCTCTGATGAAACGGATGGTGCTGCACTCCAAGACGCTCCTTCAGACTGCGCGCCCCTCCAGATATAGTCAACACCTTAACGTTATAACATGTTTTTCATTTTACTTATCTATTCTTGCATGTTCTATATGTCGTATTTTTTGTTGTTGTCCCTCTGTAACTTGAAAAATAAATTGTCTTGGGACTTGAATACTGAGCACTATGTCCAGAGAACTCTCAATCATTGCAGAACTGTTAATTATTAATGCCTTAGCGCAGAGAGACTATACACATTAGTGACACTCTATCATAACCCATGCGTTCCGCCCTTCCATCTGTGTTAGCGACTGCGAAAGACCCTGCCATTTGTTCTGGCAACGCCGCATAATATCTCCACAGATTGATTGTTGTCGATGTGCGTAAGCGACTTTTCCGTTGCAAAGTTCCTGCTGCATTGGTATGACGGACTCAGCACTGGCATTGTATTGCGCTAGGACTGCCACCGCGCGATTTCTCCATTGATTTTGTTGCCATTCAAAATAGGCTAAGACCCGGCACATTTCTTCAGCAAGCAAAATACACTCCTCTTGCCAACGATGAGCCCTTGCACGCGACTTACACCACTCCACACGTAAAGCTGAAAAAAGACGGCAAAATTAAGTGATTGTACTCTTGCAGCCTGTGATCTGCATACCTGCTTGGGTGCATGCATCAGCGTCAGCACCAGTTCCTTGGACTTTCCAAATCCACGACAATTGCTTCCTGCCCTCGCTACCAAAATCGTCCATTGATGTCAGACCAGCAACGTCTTCGTCTAGAAGGAGGCGATAAACAGTGCGCCACGAGGTTTCGATGAGACTCGGAGACAGGTTTTCCAATGCTGTATATATCCTCCTATATGTCTTCACCAAATAATTGATTTTATCTTGGACATCTGACAGTAGCTTCTGACTTCGAGTTTGCATACGTTGGCCACGAAAATGACGGTATTTTGACTTGTACATGTGCGACCGCAGCAACAAAAGTGCCCGGAGTGATGTTGGAGTTTCGTCGGCTTGTGCGTATCGATACTCCCACTCACATTTGAGTAACAAATGTGAACATTGAAGAGTATTGGTGTTGAAAGAGGGGAGAAAAAGTTTCATATCCTGTACAGCAACTGGATCTGTAGCTCCCGCATCATCACGCGAGCGGAGCGAAGCTACAACAGGCATGTATAAATGCTGGACAGATATCCATGCATCTATGCGACGTCTAAGGGAATTAGACCGCTCCAATACCTTTGACTGTTGTAAACTAGTGGCATGAAGTCCGAGTTTGGAGCTATCATGTGCAATACGGTGCCTTGAAGATTAATTAGTAAATGACTTAGGCTCGTCATAGACAACCAAAACATACTGAAGTTCCTCAAATTGGAGTCCCTGATATATAAGGAGGCTTGGGCTAATATCATCGTGCAGTTGTACGGTGTCTCCTCTGGCCAGAGAGGCCGCATCCTCAGCAGCAAGCTTTAGTCGTACGTCCCTTTCGGTTACGGTGGCTATCAATTGGGGTTGAATATCAAAGAACTCTAGAACCGTTTTTGATTACTTACCACCTTTCCCCTTTGCTTTTGGGATGACATACGGGTTTATCTGGCTAGGATCCTGCTCCCACGCCTGACATAGCCGGGTCCACTCCGTAGTAGCTTCTACAGGTAAAGCAGCATCAAATTCAATGAAAGCCTCGACGTGTTCCTCCCGAGCGGCAATGGCTTCTTTTGCCTTGCGTACAAATGTTTCGGCTATAAATTGAAGTATGAGATACTTCAGAAAAACAAAGTGAGTTGTCTACCTATTCCAATGATTTTGCGCCAGTTATAATCCCCAAAATGGTCGTCCAGGGTATCGCTCCGAGATCCAGGCCCCATCTCCTTCGTGCTACTGGCAACTCCATTTGCTGATGACCAACCACGTTCAGGAGACTCGCCATCTGTGCGGCCAACTCGAGGAGTCAAATTGAACAAGAAGGAGGTTTGACACTTTGGGATATGCGCTGGAAGGTGAAACTTTGGTACCAAGTACACGATGTCTAGATTTAGAGTTGAAAGAGAGTTTGATGGATATACCAAACACCGTTTCATCAGATTACACCACCACTGGCAAGCAATGTCATAAGATACGACCAAGCGATGGAGAAGGATGAACGCTATGCTTGACAGAAAAAAGTAATCCATATTAACATATCTAAATATTCCGCAGTTTGTGATTGTGAGCAAGAGTGATGGACAATGTGACAAGATGGTAAGAGATTGATGGATAACTTCTACAGTTGACCAAGTACATACCTTTCGCCCTTTTGAAGGTCTCCAACTGATACCGGACGCTTCATATCGTGCCGACTGCATTCAACAGTGCCTAACCCACTGGCAGCTGCTCCCTTGCCACCTCGAATGCTTGCAGATTTGATGGCGTCGTGATTATTGCAATTACTTTTCTCATCGGGTATCTTCGAATCATAAATATTCAAGTATTCTCTGAACTTCCTACCTTCAACCATGTAAGCATAGCCATGGTTTAAAGGGGGATCTCGATTGTCATTTGATACATTCATTCTCTTAAGTTGAAAATTTGCATCAATTCCAACAAATAACGAGTAAATCCATCTATAAGAGTGTAAATTCAAGTCAGGGATAGACAAAAGCTATAAACACTCACTGCTCAGACTCTGGGCGCTCTTTCCAGTCTTCGGGAATATTGATACCCGGATGAGGGCACGCGGGGCACAAAACAGCACATTCGCCTTCTTTTGTCCCTTGAACACCCGATTCTGCATGGCCACGCCCCATGCGCTTAAGCAACCTAACATGCCTCCATTCTCTGACAATACGCATAAAGACAGGGTAGCGATCCTGAAAAGAATTAGCACCATTGTAAATTATCATCGGTACACAGAACTTACCGGAGGTGATTTTGTTCCTGTGTTATCCGTCAACCTTGATAATGTTTGATAAAATTCAAAACCAGACGACTTGGTATTGAATGAAAGCATTTGGAAGTATTCGAGAACTTCGAAGGTCGCGGCTGTTTTGGGGTCGCTGACTGTAGAGGGGAATAGACGTGCACGGAGAAGTTGAGTGGGTCTTGATTGCGCCATGGTACATCCACAGTAATCCAGAGCCACCTCGTGAATCCCATTCACTGATATTATCACAAAGCTATCATTGAACGCAGGAATGGGGACCTCGCAGATACCGTTACCATGGCCAAGTTGAATGCGGAGACCCAGCGATTTTGAAGATATTCTTCTGAAATATGTACCGGTCCAATGCTGAGATAAATAATGAGTAAGTAACCAGATTACTGCGAAATGTAGATAGAAAAACCTCTATTCTGTGGAGCGGATTCTGCTTGTGCAATGATACTATACAATCCGTGCACAACAGAACTCCACCCCAGCAATCTCTACAGCGAAACGAAGCACCATCTAATAAAGCACGGCATGATGTATTGCTGCACCGGTCCAAGGGTCCAGCGGGAGCCTCTAATCGTAGCAGCTCGTCAACGTAGGAGTCAATGTGTGGGGTCCAGAAATGAATTGGATGCGTCTGAAAGTTAGAACACGTCACATGGGGAGTATGAAAGACAAAGGTGATACTGATAAGTAGGATCAACTTCACCAAATGGGTTTTCCTTTTTTTTTGAGAATTTTCAGTCATATCTGATTGCTCGGATTGGACTTCTGTGCGTCGAAAATATTTAATTATCCCCAAAGCTTCCAGCTCACAGTCCTCCATTTCTTGTATTTCAATATCACCATCAAACACACGAAATGGAGTTTCATTTTGCAACACCCAATCAAGGGTTGGTGTTGGGGAGTCATTGGACATCAATGGAGGGAAAGGTTTGGGGTCAACTCCAACAGGCAAAGAAAGACGAACTGTTTGCTGTTTTCTCCCTAGATAGTCTGTGTGCACGTCACCCTTCAATGCCTCTTTGACCATTTTCTCGTCTGGCGATTCATATTCATCTACTTGAAAACTCTTCTGTTTGCGTCGTCGTCCCATGGCTTGGAAATTCTGAAGGATGGATCGGAAATGTAACAGAGTATGTGGGTCTGAACTTGAGATCGAATAAGGATAGGTTGGTTGTCTTGGTTACAAAAGCTTTATCTTGCTGATGGACATTTCAGAAGGATTCAAAAACGTTGATGTGTTCATTGTATGAGAGCAAACAATTGCCAATTACTAATCAAATCTACGTTTCACAGCTTTTGGCCGGGCCCAGAGTGTCCTCATCCGGACTTGTTGAATCTAATTTGTCGTTGATTTTAAGCTGACCAGTCCTGATTTGTTCTTGAATACATATCAAAGCAATTTGTCTAGTCGTATGCATGAGAGATATATAACTGTTGGGGAGAACTCAGAAAATACATACTCTATTTGCCTGTGACTCAAGTACAGAATGCCATCATCTGGAAAAGGCGGTATCAATATGCCAATTGGTTTAGCAGACAACCTCCCTATAGTTCAAGCACCGTGCTGGTTAGGATGCACTCGGAGAGAACAAAAATCAAAAACATACTGGTGCTTGAGCGAAGATTCATGATGATGAAGGCATCCCCTAACCTCGACTGCGGGCTCTTATAGAAAGCAGGCCATGTATCCAAGGATGAACAAGTAATAAATAGCGCTTGATTGACAAATGATACAAGTAGCGTTCAAGCCGGTAATCCGTTATGATTGACAATAGCGCTTGCAGCTTTAAACGGCGCTAAATTATTGACAAGTCAGATATAAATAGCACAGCCTGATCGACAATTGAATGGACGGGGGTATGCGCCAAAAATGTGCTGTGGAGTGATGTACAAGATTTACTGCAGTTCTACAAGCTATACAGACCACTGAAGAATAAATTTAGGCATCAATATGCCCAATGATGGACAACAGGCCAGGAGAGAGGAAGGGAACATGGACCATTATACGCTGCTGGTGTGATTGACAAATTGATGTTGTGCGTTGAATAATCAAACAAACTGAACCTCACTGAGCATTGATGGACAAAGATGCAGTACATTGTGTATAAGGACTATGGACAAACTACAAAGATTTCAATACCCAAAGGATGATTGACAATGGCAATACCTGGCTTCATGAAGAATATTGATTGACAATAAGGAATCATACTGCATACAGTAAGCTCTATACAAGCCACGTGTAATAGTGGGATGATGGACAATTTCAGGCGATGCCACAATTTTTTTTTACAAACAAGATACCCTACAGGAGGTCATTTAAAAATTGTCCATCAGGAGGTGATGGACAACTTGAACGAATGCCTCTTCCTTGTGTAGGCCTAAGACATTGTCCATCAGGAATTGATTGACAGTCTACGCTGCTTCCGTATGCAGACCAGCAGAGTTGCAAAAGATATGTGCTGCTTGTCAATGGACGGTAGTAACAGTTGTTTATTGATGACAATTGGCACTACAATACAACGGTATTATCAATAAAAATGACTGTAAGGCCTGAAGATGCGGCTAACATTGTCGTTGGTCTGTATAGAAAGGTCATAATTTGTACAACGAGAACGAGTGCTAAGACTTACCATGAGCATGTATGGCCTCACAACACCCCTCAAAATGAATGTCGACGCGTCTGAAGGGGGACTTGTGTTGTCCAACAGCGGTTGAGCCACCAAAAGCATGCGAATCGGAACAACCCGTGCTGAGAACCAAACGTGTACACATCGGGATATTCAGAATATGCAGTTTCCACGAAGTGGGTAATCGAACGTTACAAAATATTTGAAATATAATAAGGTTTTAAATGATGCAACACGCTTGAAATACAAAAGAAATACATATGTTAACTAAGATTGTAGTTACATGGCAACATCCAAATCTTTAAAGAATGTTGTGATAAATTTTATACATAAAGTACATTTCAAGAATGACTTGTATATTAAATCTGAATCATCCTCTTTGAGACTAAGATATTTTATATCAAAGTTGTCCTTGAAAGGAACTTTGTATTTCAAATCCATTGTAACTTTTGAATGCCTCGTGAATATCGAAAAAAATTTAAAGTACAAAGGTCCTTTGTGGGCTCGCTTAGACATAGCATGTTTTGCACCATCTGTTGTTCATAGACATTTGAAATACAATACTCCCTTACATGCTGCCACATATATTGAGTTTGTTACTACTTACAAAGGTCCTTTATATTTTAAATATACAGGAACCTAATATCAGTACTTTGTATGTTATAACATATCTCAAATATGTTGTTCCAATATATTCTGTGCCCGCTCATCGCCCATTGAGTGCCCAACAGTTGCCCACTATAACAGCCACTGCGTGCCCACCTACATCTGGCATTGAACACCATTTTGCAGGCATCAATTCAGTAAACATGTTCAATGCCCGCAAAAGAGATCTAGGTGGGCACCCAGTGGCTGTTATAGTGGGCGACTGTTGGGCACTCAATGGGCAATGAGCGGGTGCAGAATATATTGGAACAACATATTTGAAATATGTTATAACATACAAAGTACTGATATTAGGTTCCTGTATATTTAAAATATAAAGGACCTTTGTAAGTAGTAACAAACTCAATATATGTGGCAGTATGTAAGGGAGTATTGTATTTCAAATGTCTATGAACAACAGATGGTGCAAAACATGCTATGTCTAAGCGAGCCCACAAAGGACCTTTGTACTTTAAATTTTTTTCGACATTCACAAGGCATTCAAAAGTTACAATGGATTTGAAATACAAAGTTCCTTTCAAGGACAACTTTGATATAAAATATCTTGGTCTCAAAGAGGATGATTTAGATTTAATATACAAGTCATTCTTGAAATGTACTTTATGTATAAAATTTATCACAACATTCTTTAAAGATTTGGATGTTGCCATGTAACTACAATCTTAGTTAACATATGTATTTCTCTTGTATTTATAGCGTGTTGCATCATTTAAAACCTTATTATATTTCAAATATTTTGTAACGTTCGATTACCCACTTCGTGGGAACTGCATATTCTGAATATCCCGACGTGGTATTATGGAAGTACAGCCAGAACGGCCTTCGGCTAGATATGCCGGCCGACTCGAAAGTATCGTGTTAGGCGGCATTGCACACGTTCAGGCAAGGCTATGGTGTCTCGCAATTCCTCACGCGCACAGAGGCTCCGAGGGGCATCACGACGCCTAAACTATAGCGGTAGGATGCATCAAACGGAGTCGTGTGTGGTATTAATAGCACAGAGGCCAGCTGGGTGGCGGTGAAAATGAAAATCGTAGGTTGACCGGCATGAATGTGAATTATTGAACATCATGGATACATCGGCAGTATGAGAACACTTGTGAAAAACAGGGGTATCTGGATATCCTGGTTCCAATGGAGTGGATGTGAGTGTAGTAGCACTCGCGATCCCGTGAAGAAAGCCACGCTCTGAATATTTGATAGACGCACATGTGTGAATCCAAATGACGGCATCCAATCTATGTTTAAACTTAGTATGAAGAAATTGTCAAGCTGTTGACACAGCTTTTATATACTGACTGGCACGCAAAAGGTGTGTCTTTTCAACGAACATCCTGTATGACGTTCTTATAAACCCCGTCTGACACCTGATACCCGTGTCAACCCGAGAAATCTGATACGAAGGAGTCATCTAGCCTGTGAGGTTGTGTTGTGGTACGCTTTCTACAAGGTTTTCTTTCCGTAGACACAGTGATACAGAGTTACATCGTCCAAAAAGATTTTAGCACCTTTCAGCGGGTAAGAACACAGTCGGTAACAGATTCTTGTGATGGTGATCCTGTACCGGTCTTTTTTTCACACATGAGAGAAGAACAATGGGGCGCTATTGCCGAGAAGAAATGTTCTTCTTCTCGTTTAGGCATAGTGCCTGAGCACTTGCGATAGCAATCGATGGGACTCGACATACCTAGGATACACAGTTGCGATGTAATAACACTTCCTGTATTTTATTTGTTATACACACAATCTGTTGGCAAGAAATGTCGAAGCCCAATAGATAACAGACAGGTCACTCGGCCACGAGGTTAAAAGAAGGACTGTGTTGCCTGCCATGAGGTTCCATTGTGGTGTCCCAAATCCGAGTGGCGGAAAATGAGAGGAGTTACATTGCCTCATTGTGTGTATGTGTGGGAGAAAAGTTGATTTTGACAGTTGCAGCGCTGATACACGACAGAATAGTGAGTCAGAAGATCGAGACTCGGCACTGGTTAATGAGCCTGGGATTTTTTGTGTGTGTCGCCACTCGATTCCTATGTTTTGAGGGAAAAATTCTGTTCCCTCCCTGCTCACACCGTTCTCTCTCTTCCCTATCGCACCATCCTCCTTTGCGCTTATCCCAATGGCCCAGTACCAAGAAGAATCCTTTGTCATCCCTTCCAACACCTTCCTGCCTGGATACTTCTCCTCCATGTTTGAATCGGAGTGTGAGTATCGCGGACGATTTGAGGGACAAATGCTTGATGTTGATCAATTCTTCATGCCATAGTAACATCTGAATCAATCTTGGGACAACATCTGGCACAGGAACCTGGCAGCGGTAATGGATATCTACCTGAATTCCAATGTGGTCCAAGTACGGTGGAAGTATCTTCCGCCTCCCATATACCGTTGTCCTTGTCGTCGTTAGGTTTTGATGGTGAAAACTCCAACACTACCGAACTTTACTGTAAGTCTTTGAATTGCACACAGTAGCAAGATATGTCCAATTAAACAGAACACCTATTGTAGCATCATATCCACCGCCATCCACATCATCTACGAATAACTCCTCATTACATCCTGCGACGGAAGAGGAGATACAGTTTTTCCATCCATGGTACCCTTCTTTTCCCTACACGGAAGAAGAGTTGCTGGCGCAGGATAATTTGCAAAGTGAGCCGGTTTCACAAGAATTTCATTGTTATTTATGCACATAACTGATCACACTTGTCAGCGAGCACCCATGCGTCCCCCCCGACACACACTGAATCTGGGTGGGACACTTGGCCACAAGACTCATCGTCAACGACCCGCGCCCCAATATTTAGGGGCGACTATCCGTCTTCCTTTATGGAAGCTTTGGCGTTCCCCGCCACAAACGAAAATTTGGGCTTGACACAGGTGTCCCCAGGTAATCAGCATGAAAACAATTACCAGACCTGTACGTCCTAAAATACAGTGGTTTTGGGCTTGCGGACTGATGATTCCTACTATGCTTCTCTTGAATGTAGTCTCAAATACTTTTGGAGAAGGTTTAGGTAACAATCCCACATCCACAGGCGAACAACAAACTGTCGAGGATCCATGCTCCGGGTATCACCCTGTCGAGCACGATCACAGTGAGCGAAACGCACATGGAAGGTATGTATACCTGCCCCTTCTCCAGCAGTAGATATTGACCAGAATTTTCAACATACAAAGCAGCGTGTTCCAGAGGTATGTGGTCATTGAAATTTTTTGTCCTTTAGAATGAAGGATTCTGACGAGACGTTTCCCACAGCGGTCTATATGGCCAGAACAATGCCTCGGAGTGGCTACCCGGGGCATATGAATCCATCGAAGAGGAAGTACCACATACCTACGCAGGTACATGGACGGACGAGTCCATTGCACCGGAGCAGCCGACTCCAAGCACCTCCCAGGTACAAGGCCACGTCCCCAGTTGTATGGGGGGCCTTGGTGTCAGCGTCACACGTGAACGCAAGAGGAGGAAGGACAAAGGGTTCCGGTTCGTCAATCTAGCTAGCAGCTAGATTGACGATGGTGGTGGGTACACGACTCACAAGCCGAAGATAAGATCAAAATCTATACCGTAAGTGTTCTGTTCCCTCACAAGTAAACAATCTGACAAGTACCTTGACACTTTTCACAGGTGCGAGATGTGCTTCACCGCGGGCTGCAGCGACTGTAGGGAACGAGGGAGTCATCGAGGGTCGAGCCGGTGGACAAAGGTGATGCGTCAGCGCTCACCTTTTTTCTTCCGGCTTATACTACCGCGATATCGATGGCTGGGTGCGTGGGAATTCCGCGCACACCGTCCGCGATGGCTCGAGAGCTCTATAATAGGCCTCTTCGAGAAAAAATATAGTCGGATAGACGTGTTTTGGTAGTATTGTGATCAAATTAGTACGCAATAAATAGCTTTCTTTTATAACTTGCAATCACTTTCTTTTTGAGATATACTCTATGTGAAGTGTAGCATTAGACATCCCCAACCTCGAGCTAAATCTCACGAAATTTTGGATCTTGACGCGCGCGTTTGAAGACCGACACCGTGACCTCCAAATTACCCTATTTATGAATCAAAATATACATGTACAAAATACCCTCTCCAATCGGAGACAGAGTCTGAAGTCGCGTGCCATTCGGACTTACGCTCTGAATTTTCTCATTTTTTCCCCACCCTGTGTTGCTTTCTGTTGGCATAGGAACCCTTCCGAAACGAAGTTACCGAGCTGCCTATTTATTAGCTGGCTGACCCTCCGATGCTTCAGAGCTCGCATACAATTAAAGCTTGCTGTATGACTTGGGAATGACTGACACAAACAAGCAGCACGTTAAAGGACCTGATCTGATGAGGTTGTCCTTCAATAATTGTACATCCCTTTCCATACTCTATTCTCCTGATTGTCGTCGTCGTCCTCATCAGTTTCTTCTTCATCGTCTTCTTCGTCTGAAATAGGGCCCTCCCATATGACTGCGACTCCCAAAAATTCCTCGAGCTCACTAACAGTCGACGATACATCTTCCAATTTCGACCCGCCATTGCCAACAAGACATATAGTTTCAACTGAGCCTCCCGCATTCCTCCGCCGCTTGATATACAAAAGGAACATCTTTACATAGACCATTTCTCGGACGCGCGTCAGCGCGAAATGTTTGAAAATATGTCTCTCGTTTCACATGGTATTTCACAAAGTTTATGTTTGTGACAATCTGTACGTATTATCAAGTACTTTCAAGTCATTTCTCTTCAAAATTTTAACAAATATAAAGCATCACGAGTCTCTCCCTTTTCTCCCCGTTTTTTTTTTTGGTGATTTTTCGTTTTGGACACCCACTCCTATGAACGGAAAACCATCTTTCTCATTCCAGGTCGTGGAGAGCGGCAGAGACGATGAGAATAATGACAGGGGCCCTATTATGAACAAGATACATTGTATTGCGTGTATTACTGGTATACTTCTCGAGTTTAACAGTCCATGCTCACACCACCGTACGGACCGTGATGGTCAGCCACATTTCCAACAAAAACGTTGGGTACATCACCCGTGCTGCATTGCGTGCTCGGGTTATCCTGGCCTAGATCACCAATAATTAGAAAATTAAGCAACTTGTCCAACTGAACATATAGCTCACCTGGACATGCGAGCCACTTTTTGTCATCTGTAATGTGCACTTCACCTGATGGGTGGTGGTAGCCTAGATAGATTCCTATGTAACATCAACGGGTGGTAGTGGTTAGAGACTTAATACGATAAGGGAAGCTCTATCGGACCTGGAACTGTTGGAACAGGGTCCTCTCTGAGAGGTAGAGTCTAATCAAAAACATGTTTGGAAAGAACACCAAATTGATCCTAACCTATTATTAATACGGGTGAGCTGCTTTCCTTTGATATGGTTATCAACGTATTTCGCAAAATTCTGATTTCCAACCTATAAAATGAAACAAACCCAGGGTTTAGCAGTGCACAGTTTAATTACAAGTTAACTGGAATACGTACACGGGGCATTCCGTATCCGATCACACGGAATGTAACGCCTGTGATATGAAGAGGCAGGTAAACACCATCAAGAAGCGCAAGCGCACCACCTGGTATGCATTTTCCTATATCAGAGACGATAAAAATCCATGTCATGAGGATTCTTTACCGAGCGAGTGTCCCACTATTGTGACTTTCTTAGCAGAGTGCGCTGAGATGCCTTTCTTGACCCATTTCAAGATCGTCGTTGCCGTTCTGTTTAGCAGAGTAGCCGCCTAGCGCATTAGCATGGCTGTGATATCACCACGAATACAAATGCGGACTGACTTGGCTTGTACAGTAGCGAATCCACTGTGCACTTCAATGGCCGGGTTGACGCCGGGGAACAATGTCGGGTCGAGCTTTGTCATAGAGATCTGCGTATCCGTAAGTGCTGCATTGCTGTAGAATGGGAAGTCCCCAGATCATTAGGTGTTCTAGTATAATGGTGAAATTTTGAGAGTAACACATACGTATCCGAGATGTTGGTGCCCTGGTGGCCAACTATAACACTCTCGAGTGACGGAGAGTATCCGACGTACCCTAACATTAACACACACCCTCATCAATAATGGAAAATTGTCTGAGTAATAAGGAAAGAGATGCTCACAGTACTGCACCGTCGAGCCATCTCCATCAGACGCAATCGGGATAAAATCCTTATTAGCCTTACACGTCGCTACACGAATAATTATCGACATCCGCGTCGGAACAGGTCAGAACCATAAGACGTCTGCGGAAGGGAAGATAGACACGCATATACGCACCTCCGCAATTCCATTTCGCCGTCTGCGCAGGCGTGCAGTATCCCGCGGCCGCGAAGTAGGTGAACGGCTTGAACTCGGCGATCTGCGCTTTTGTGAGGGGTGTAATCGCTGCGTTCTGCCGCGGGAGCAGCTCTGTGGGTCCAGTAGGGGATCCTGCTGTGTATTTGAGGCAGGAGACGATGATGATGCAAATGGAGGTGACTACTCGGAGGAAACGCATGGTTGATCAACGAGGCTGCTGTGCCGGTGTCGAGTCGGAGAGCAACTGTCCCTTTACATTGTTGGATTAGCTGGTTTGCTTTTAAAGACTTTATCTGTTAAGCGTTCCCGATATTCGACGCGCTAATCGTGTTTATATCCGCACAATGTACCTGAACTAGGGAATTGCCTGGCAGAAGAACGGTAAAAGCAAATAGAAATGGGTTAGTCTCTCATTAACCGGTGTCCTAAAGGTCGTTTAAAAGTCATCAGAAAGAACAACGTGGAATAGTCCTTACTTGTGTCGCCTTTAGCTGTTCTAACTTCTGAGAAGCATTCTGTCCTTCAATCATCGACGTTAATTTTCAAAAATGCCTGAATTTGTTACGTACTTCCTGTTTGCATCCCAAATGGTCCTCGTAGTGTTCGATTTTTAAGTGTTTACACTACGAAAGGGAAGGATATTGTGAAAACGGAACCCTAAAAGCAAAAGCAGTAGTTCAAAGCGATGCACGCAGTCGAATGTAGCTGTTAGACTGGTAACCTGCTAGTGTCGGATGAGGCTTGAATCAGGCTCAAATTTGAGTGGTATATGTGGTTAGTTCCAGCTTTGCATTGACCTAATAGTAATACCAATTGACATCGACCAGCTCCCAAAGTTCCAATTGATGTGTTAGCGCTAGAAGTTGTTCATTCGGCAGGCCTTGGCCCTTCAAAAGTTCAAAGTTCAAACCGCCAACGACGCTCCACGTGGGAACTTCCACTTCTGCCGAAAGCTGAACCGCACGGACCATGCGCATGCGTTAAATGCAAGTTCCAAATTTATTTCGCGATTGATCTTGATATCTTCGGATGTTAAATCCACCTCGGACTTTACTGAAATGTCTCTACCTTGATACTTCCGCACAGCTTGCACACAGCAAGCTGTCATAATAGGAAATTGCTAGTCAGCCACAGAATTCAGCCAAGCCGTTGTGGTCCCAGATGCTACATTCATTTACAGTTGACTCTACTTCTTAGTAAGTTCGCCAAAATACTTTCAAGCATTGAGTCTTACAACGCTCTAAAGACCGACATTTGGGAATCGGGAGGTGCTGCGTGACTTTGTACCGCTCAGCGTCTAAGTTTCCAAGGGGACAGTTACCAGCTGGCTCTATAATATCCATAACAGGACCCGGGAAGCTCCCCTAGAGGTCTGTCCGCTTTTTGCGGATTTGAGGGCCAAAATTTGGCCAAATCATTGTCCTACTTTTGGCGGATTTGAGGCTATTTTGACCCAAGCATTGTCCGCTTTTTGCGGATTTTAGGGCCAATTAGACAAGATTTTTTCAAAAAAGTTCCATCACGTCGTCCATGGGAAACCATACCCGAAAAGAGCTTTTTTGGGTCGAATTAGGCACCAACAATGGCATTTTGCCAGTAAAACATTTAAAAGCGTGACTCCGGCATTATCCGAGGCCGTAATCAATTTTCATGCCCCGCAGGGAGAAAAAATTTCCCAATTAGGAAGGTCTAAATATCATTGTCCGCTTTTGCGGATTTGAGGCCCAAAACAATGCGGATTTGAGGGTCAAAATCGGGCAAAAAAGCGGACAGACCTCTAGGGGAGCTTCCCGGGTCCTGACAAAGATGGAGATGTCCGTGTCATGCGTCATACTTTACCGAGTAAGCCAGGCCGCTGGCGTAGATCATGTCTTTGGTTTTCAAAAAAGAACGTGGCTGGTGAGCGCAGTGGCAGCGAGTTATGTCCAAGCCTATCCTAATCCTTTGCCCGCAGCCTGTCGTGATTCCGCAGGATGTACTGTGACGGCTGTGGGCGGCTGCAGGCATAGTTCGGATTTCCCACCAATGCAACACTAAGAATCTACTTCGCGTCGTCGTTGGTATTCTGTCATCGAGTTGTAATCCTGTTACACTATACTGATTAAGCCGATGGAGCAATGGGTGTCAGAACTATATAACTCGACGAAAGGTGAGCTTTAGTTCTTCACTTCGATCTTTACTCTTCATTGTCTCTACTGACCTGGTGTCAATTCATCTTTCATTTGCTAGTATCTTGAATTTTTTTACCAATGGCCCGATTTGAATTTGCCTATTTCCTTGCTATCACCCTGGCATTGCTCTTCCGAGCATACAACACCGATGCTGGTAGGCTCTACATTGACCTTTGTTAAGTTCAAGAAACTCACTAATTTTTCCCTGCAATGATAGCACCAGTTGGTATGTCGAATGACTGCACTAAAATGGGCCGTGTTATATGTGTATAATGTTATAGGAACAGGCGTACAAAGTTCTCAAAGCTCCAATGCAACATGCAACATCGACCGGCTCGAAACAGTCGTCGGATTGCAGAAATCCGCTGATCTGATTCAGAAAGCCATTAATGCGACGAACTCGTGAGTCCCTCAACCCTCACACAAAAGCAACGCAAATTAAGTAAGGTTCTTTGACAACTATGTTATAAGCAACGACACGGCGGTTATTTCCCAGCTGCAAACCGCCGCGAGCGGGATCCAGAGCGCAGATGCGGGCGTAGCGACAATTTTGCAGGCTCTGGTTAGCGGACAAGCGCCCCCTGCAGACGCACGCCAGCAGGTCGGGGACGGTCTCAATTCGGCTGCTGCAGCGCTTGTAGTGGCTTTCGGTAATGCGTATGTCGATTCATTTTCTGCTGTTACTTTTTGTGGTGTGCGTGCTCACCCACGATATTCATCGTCTTTAGAACATCGAACGCAGAGGCGGCTGCTATTGCCAGCGCCGAATCGGCAGTTATAGGGGCGCTTGCTGCGGGAATTAGAGTGGTTGAGGATTGTAATTGAGCTACTGGATGGTTTAGTTTGATTTGCTGGGCATCGACTGCTACTTATTACCAGTAATTCTGTCTTAATTATTTCATTTAGCCCTACTGTAGGACTTTATTAATTCCTGGAGAATGGTGTTACAAGCGCATAGTCGCCTTGAAAATTTTTCAGAGTAAGGTTTAGCCTGATGGAAAACTTGAAGAGGAGAGTCCAAATAGATACTGATAATATTCGATTGACAGCTAAGAAATAAAAACAACAGCCAGCACTCAAACCACATCGTACATATTAAAAACAGACGAGACGACAAAGTATACACATTAGTATAAAATAGAAAGAAACATATGAGAACACAAATAACGAAGGGCTGTGCTTGTTGGGAGTCGACAAAACGGTCGATATTAAAGTTCATAGTAAATCCGATCCCAGATCCCGAAAGTCCGCGATGCACAAGGAAAATAGAAATAGTGAAGAAAATTGCGAAGTCCGTGTGTGTTCAACGACGCCTAAATTCGTCAAGGAGTCCAGAGTCGGCCATGAACGTGCCCCATCGTTCATCCAGCCTCGAATCGCGCGACGCCAGACCAAGATCTGCAAGGTCCATATTCGGAGGAGCACCGTGATAGCCGCCCTGACCACCACCCCCATTCGTATACAAATTATATTGCGCGGGCTGTGGTTGCTGTTGTGCAGCAGGGTGGTGTTGCGGTTGTTGTTGTGCGGCGGGATGGTGTTGCGGTTGCGGTTGCTGCGACGACGGATGAGAATGTTGATGGGAAATATTTTGCTGGGAAACGGAGCGATGTTGCTGCTGCTGTTGTTGAGGTGGGTAGTGTGAAGCGTAATGTGGGTGTGGATGAGGATGTGGGTGCGGGTGTGGGTGTGGTGGTGGTGGGTGAATGTCGTCTGCAGAACTACCACCGGCATGAGCGGCTTGAACATTATAGTGCTGGTGATGGGGTTGTAGTGAGCGTGCTGCTGGTTGCTGCGGTGGACGCTGCCTCTGAACAGGTTGATATGACGATGGAACTTGCATGACTGGTTGGGCGCTTGGTTCATGCCTAGACTCCGGTTGCCAATTGTATGTGGCGTTCGAAGGGACGCTGGTGGAAGATGATCGCTGAGAGCTTTCAGCGGGATGGTAATGATATTGTATGGCTTCCGAGGGAGTCACCATGTACTCGTCTACAGGCTGAAGGGGCATCGACTGGTTCCAACCCATATTGCTCGTCGATGGATTAGAATCCGAAAGAGATATCGTCGCTGGCGGTTCATATCGAACAGCAGAAACTCCGACGCGCGGTCTAGAGGATGAAACATCGATGGTTTGTATCTCAGACGGGGGGTTGAGTGGGCGCAAAGGTGGGCTAGGTTCGTAATGGGGATTATGTGGAGGGGGTGAAATATTGCTGAATTGGGAGGCGTCACCATGTCTGGAGACAAATCGGGTGTGTCCTGCGAAAATGGAAAGCTCGTCATCGTTATCCTCCTGCTTTATCGTCCACATGGCCCCTCCATTATCGCCAGACAGCTGTGCAGGTTCGCTCTGTGCATTGGAGAGAGCATAGCGAGCCTTTTCGCTCAGCTTGATTAGAATTGGCTGTGTTTGATGATGTAAGTGTGATATATGTATGAACAAATTATCAGATATACCAGAGCTTTGGCCGCCCGAATGGAATAGGTAGAAGCCTTTGAGAATAATATACACGCTTGTTCAAGTTCCGCCATGGCTGATTGAGCAAGCGGCGACCGCGGCCCACGAGTAACAACAGTCCCAAAAACCACCTTTACAGATGTTAATACACCGACCGATGCTTTAGAAGGAATACTCACAGCAGCGGAAAATGCAAATGTCCACATCGTCCATAATCGAGAACATGAGTTCGGCCAGATATTGAATTGTTCCCGGATGGATTTCAGTATGGTTGATGACGCACGGTACGCAGCCAAGAAAGAAGGCGCGTATACGCTCTTTAGTGGGTTGACTGGATGCTCGATAATGGCCTGAGCAAAGAAACTCCGGTGAATATACATCAAGACTATTGTGAGCAGTGGAAAAATTAATAATTCGTTATCTGTAAGTAGTGGGCTTGAAACGCACCTGTTTCTCGAATGTGGTCCAGCACGCAGCGTTGGAAAGATTCCGCAAGGTCATCTGAAGATGCGGAAATACCATCTGGCAAAGGGAAATCCCGCACTTTCCGGTCGAGCTCCATGATGGTGGCATACGAGGGAGCTTCAGCAGTCAATGTTCTCGCAGTGACATCTGCCACGCATTCAGCTGCAAAACGGCATTGCCATACCTCGACTTTGTATGAATTAGGTGGTTAGACCTTTATCTAACATGTGAGGAAATTGACATACATGACGAGCCGAATCCGTCGTTTGCACCGTACTGAGGATAGCTGCAATCGATATACGCGAGTGAAAATGACGGCGGGCGCCCGGTGTTAAGACTCTTTGATAATGAGTGAGATAAATATGGAGGTGAGCTTTAGAGATCGTCAACTTGCCTGCCAAACGTCAGCGACGAAAAGGTCCCAAAAAAGTATGCGTCGTCGTTGAACCATCTTCGGCGATAGGCCCCACCGCGCGCTGTCTCGGTCTAAAATTGCGTATCAGAATGGGCGATAAAAACGATGACAATGATCAATAACGCGACTTACGAAGACCGATCTAAGACGATGTGAAGAACAAAGTAAGTGAATGGATCAGAGCATCGAAATAAACGTCAACATACCGTTTGCGATAAATGGGCAGCAAGAGTAATCAAAGACCAGGTCATCTCCATGCTCGTTTCGCTCTTCAAATCACTACCACTCATGGCATTGTAAATACTCATGAGGTGGAGGGCTTGAATGGTGACGATGGATGGTTTTTCCAGAACAGGTTGTAGGGACATTGCCGCCCTGGCGACCTGGTGGAAGTGCTCTCCGAGCGCATTGGAGGGCTCATTCCCAACCAAAGCGCCGATGGCAAGGATCAAAAATACCAAAGCCAGATCATGCGGTCCACTGTAATCCTCACCAGGAGGCGCACTTTGACGTTTGTATATGACCGGCAACATATCTTCGATCAACTGCACCCGTGTGACGCCTCGGAAGATCCATGACACTTGCTCAAAATAAGTCTCACATAGGGCAAGGGTGCGCTCGTAGGAAGGTAGATGCGTCTCGATGAGCGCCTGGACGTCTGCTGGCTGACCCATTGGTGTGAATGGGAACGATTGTGAAAACAACGATAGGTCGCCGATGGACATTGGGCTCCGAGAACCCTGGCCAGAGTCAGGGGTAGGGATACTTTCGGGTGATGCATGATTTGAGTCGATATTAGCCTATTTGATGTGACATGATGGTGGGATGGGATGGGAGAGAAAGTTCAAAAAGGGATTAAAGGCGAGGATGGGCTGACGAGGACGACGTACCAAGAGCAGACTCTGCGAATCCCATTTCCATTCGGGACGATAAGTAACCGGCACACAGAGAGTGAGAACGTATAAAAACGACGCACCTCTGAGCCACCTGTAGGACCAAAAAACCTCGATATCCCATGTTCCGAGATCGACAGGGTCCCAAACGCATCCAGGACTTCAGCTGGTTGCTGTACCTGACCCTGTCCATCTTCAGCCGCGCCCTCATACTCGCCTTCCCGCTCATCAGCGTGGATCAGGTCTTCATGTAGCAACGGATGTGGCTCCGATGAGTACTTTGAGTGGATAGCCAGCAGTGCATCTTCAAGTTGTCGGATCCGCCCGCTCAGCGCCGAGATTCGTCGATGGAGGTGTTCGGTGGCAGCCAACACGAATCTACGCATCTCAGTTGAATAAAATCTCAAAGAAATGGTGGTGAGAATGTGTAGGTGCAGACCTGGTCCCTTGTCCAGTTGCGAGGCTCCCTAGATGAAGGTTAGCATCTCGACATAGAGAAAGGGCGAGAAATCAACGTCACACACCGTTCGGACACAACGCCGCACATCCCCTCCGCTAGAAGCACGATTTGAGCATCGCTGATATCAAGCACAAAGTCCGTAATCCCAAGTTTCGTAAATCGCATACCTGACATGACTGACATGGTATTTGCTTGTCGCATTTTATCTTCAACCTGTGCGTATACCTCGTTATCAGTTCCTCCGACGTTTTCAAAAGGGTGCGATCATCGCATACCTTCGACATTCGGCGCAGCTAACCTGTTGTTTTTGACAGATTCTATTAGAAGCTACAAAGCATTGAATGAAAGGGTGAGCTTGACACACCTCGCCTGCACATGCCGAAATCGAAGGTCAAAATGAATGAAAACGTCAGCGACAAAATGTCTCAGGGATAGCTGGATCATGACGCACCTCTATTCCGCTTCATTTCGAGCTCCCTCCCATGACTCCCATCAAACCGATATTCTTCCAAGTCCTTCCTGCTAGTGCGCCGTTTCAGCTTCGCTTTGGTGGGTTCGGCGGGCATCGCTCGATTGTTTGAAAAGGGGGTGGAGGAGGGGAGACAAACAGGGAATGAACTGGCGTTACTTCTTATTTCACACCGAGGCTCAGATTTGGTTGCTTTCCGCCCCTCAGACCCTGTTTAGCATGACAGTGGGAAAAAATATGCTGGCAAACCAGGGCGGCCGCTCCCCATTGGACCGCGACTTTGGAAACGCAGTCCGGTTCCGTCACGCTCCGTCAATGTCATACATTCAAAATCCTTGTAGAAGGACTTTTGTTGGACTTCGGATTCCTTTCCAAATTTCTTTGCAGATCCAAACTGGTTCGCATTGACGTGAAAAAATTCCAAGCAGCCTGGAAACACGCGATCGCGGCGCCAAGCCGTTGTATGTCATCATCAACACGTCGACATGAAAATGTGGTGTAAAGTTTGATCTCCGGTTGAAAATCCTCTGCTTTTGCCGAGCTCGCGTGGTTGAGGCCACGCGCCTTCGCCCACGCTGATCACAGATACCAGCGAATGCGCTATTTTTAAATGAAGTTTCCTGGCCTTCGAATTGGACTTCAACTTATACAAGATGCAAGACAATGGAAAACTTCTAAGACAATGGAAACTTCTATCACACTTTCATTTCCTTCTCCTTTTGACACTTAGATTGTAGCGGAGGTATTTATTAACAATGGAGTTGTTGGCCGAGTTGGACCCCTATTAAATGACTCTCTCAGTTTGATGCGGATTCGGGGATAGAGGCACATCTTGGAAGTGGAGATATTTAAGGCTGGGAAAAACACATATTTCTGTTAAATCGCGGCTCGAGCGTCCTGGTTTTATCGGCGCTAACTGGAGGTTCAACAACTTTCAGCAGGCTCATCCAACATACTGATTCATTCGCTACCGCTTCCTATTTAGGAAATTTGTACGGGTACAGTCGGTGTGTTTGATCCTCCGACCTTCAAGCCATTCGATGGGCTTTCGCGTCGCAGATGTTTGGGGGCTTGGTAATCAAAATGATTTGAACTTGACTCGCTAGTCGGTACCATAGCAGTGGCCAGTTCACCATAGCTCGTTCTGGTCCGTTTATGGTAGGACGACCCAGCGATATGTTCGAGCTCGTTTGGTTGTCAGTCGGATGTAGCCGTAGTTCTTAATTGTTGATTTGCTCTGGACGAATCTGGATGAATCTATGATAATTGTGTGAATTAGTCAGATATCATCAATATAAGGTACACTCATTTATTCACATCACTTGTGGACAGCCTGGAACAAGTAAAATATCGATATTGCTGTCTTTTCACTAGTCAATATCTTTGCAATGAATTGCAGTCAAGCCTTACGAGCAAAAAAAACATCGTCTGAGCATCAAACTCCAGATTCTTAGACAGTGTACCCCGGATGCTTCCAATGGTGTATTGTTTTTCTGTGGGGTGAACAACGTGGCAAGTGGCCCCCACAATATGAATCACTTCAAGTTGGCTTTCGGCTGTTGGACCGCTATAAAGAGAAACAAGATGCCTAACCAGGGTACTATTAGTATGGCCCAGTGAGCGAGCAAAGGGTTGTCCAGTCAGATAGGCTATGCAAGTATGCGCCACCATAACACAGGTGCCAGTGCTATAGCCGACGTCCGCATAATTAGCGTACGATAATATTCCCAAGAATTCAAACTCGAAATTATTATCCCCATATTCTCGATATTCAATACTTATAACGAGCTCTTCCATGAGAAAACTGGTGGGAGGTATAATTAGTTTGGTGTAAGTTTGAACCTCCAGAGTCCGTCTCTTTATTTAGTCCTCAATATGTGCGACGTGAGATAGGCACCAGTCCGAGCTGGTACATCCATTCTATGGTTATGCTGTGTCAAACGAGACACGAGTGTTAGGCTAAGATTCTTTCTGAATCCAAGGCCACGATTATTTCGGCTTTGCGTAGTTTAATACATAGTACAGCTTTCTTCATGCCGTATATACACATTCAATCCATACCACGGATGAATGGCAGTGCTGTAAATGTATTCAGATGGGCTGTGCCGGGCGCCTACAACCCTGTCAGCATTCTAATAATAAATAACCATCCAGTGCGGAGCGCTATAAAAGCCCTTTTAAGCTGAGAGCCTTAGCCATCCTCCACCCAACCGATCAACATGCTTTCCGAGGAAGACACGGATGCCAACCTCGATGAGGGGGCGATAGAATGGTCGTTCTATCCAAAATCCCCATCAATCTCGAACAACCTCACGTTCGGTATCCACCCTCCAGAGCTCTTGCTCGAAGAAATCGATCTTTTCGACGCTGTTTTTAAGTTTGACCGCTGGCTGGATGTTGAAGGATGGCTAGGCGGAAATTCGGAGGCGCACATGGGCGACCTACCTCCGGAAGCAACCCCGATGTACTCGTTCCCATTGCGATACGCAACACCATTGGAATCTTGGAGCATTCATTCGCCACACTCTTCAACAGACGTAGTGACAGGTTTCTTCGGGGACATATATCGCTCGTTGAATAGTCTGCGCTCGATACGCACCAAATCCGAAGCACTGCTGATGACGATAAAATTGGGGGTTCACGAGGCAATGAAAAATCCCAGCTACTATTATTATTCTAATTACACAACCATGGACGTGATCGTTGAAGATATTTCGCAAAGGGAGAGTTTAACATCGGTAAACTTTCTCCCTTTCGGTTATTCATATGGTTTGCTAATGTTTTATTTCGCAGTACAATCGTATACTTCGCCTAGAGTGTCAGGCCATAATTTGGATATCTGCATCATTTCTATTATGCCTCACGGCGCAACTCTTACCAATGACACCACAACCTATTCCAAAGAGAGGTGCAGAAAAGATGCCTTTACCTCAAGGCAAAGTGGTAACATTAGCAGTGAAGACTTGGCGAGTGGGCCGTCTTCCTCTCAAAAAGTTGCCATATTCTCCAAAGCACATCATCTACTATTTGCTAATTGCAGTTTTGTCGCTGCTCCCGGAGGTACCGTATATTCTTCACCACCTTCAAGTTCAACGTTTCATAGCGATATGGCCGCAAATGTTGAGCCTACTACCACGATGGATCAATCATCGTCAAATCCTGAACCGAAACCAGAGCCCAAACAAGACACACGTAAGTTTCAAACGAGTTCTACATCGTGGTATTTACTAACATAATTCAACAGATACCCAGAATCTTTCCAGTTACAGCAAACTCGATCTTGTTCGAATGTTGATTGAGAGTGAAAAAAGAAGGAAGAGATGCGCCATGCAGGAATTACTGCGCATCAGCCAGAATATACAAGAAGTAGATGACAATATCGCGCTATATAGCAAGATGGAGGCGGATCTTCTGCAGAATGAATAAAATTGTATGAATGGACCAGGACATTTTTTTCTTTACTACTATTGCTTCTATTCTACATAATTTAATTTGGATTACAAACGTCCTGAATACCCACCTTTTTTTTCTCATGTTTTTTTCCCTGTTAATTTTAGGAAAGAAAAAATAAAAGATTTAACCTACTTTTAATAACGCAAATTAGCTCAAGGGCTTGTGTAGGACAGGGTGAGGGTCGGGTCCTTACCCCTGCTACACACCGGGTGGCTGTCTTAGTAATCTCGCAAACCAACCAACCAACCAAACAAACGTCATGCATTGATGCTTACGTAGTCGAAAATCTGATGTTCGGTCGACATGCACGATCATGATGGAACCATTTTTAAACATACGAACTCATGGCATGAACGTGTCGGACCCATCCATACCGTAGCCATATTTGAGCCTCCTCTGACTCCAGACCCATATCGACTCCATGGCTCCTTACTTTCAGACCGTAAAGGTGCGTATGCCAATTGGTCAATTTCCGTCTGATTTTTCTGACTTACAATGTGTGCTTTTAATCCATGGATCAATTCATCAACGCCACCCCACCATTTTTCCCTTTCAAAGTCATTTGCTGATGTTCCATTTACTGGCGAAGACGGTCAAGGAGGTGTGGAGACAGAGGCATTTCTGGCAGCGTCAGATGGGCTGGTTCAGTTATTTGGTGCGACTTTTCAATCCATTTCTTCGATGCATTTCTTAACCGTCGTCGTCCAATCCTTATAAAATTTCTATTCTCCTTTGCGGTTTACACCTTATGAAGCAAGCGTTCACTGACCAAATGATCAACAGACCTTCTAGGATCCGGTGTTTTTGGATTCGTACAGGCCGATATTAGGGGGAACATCAATGTATGTCTACTGGCTCGACTTACCTTGACCGCTTCCCATCCTATTGATATTATGTGTCATTTATTGACGTCTAACATAATTACAGGGCGTACGCGCTCGGTACGACTCCCATAAAGACGCATCCCGCACCCTCGAGGAACTCGTTCAATCGGAGAAGAATGAGCCACACCGACACGCCACGCCGTGCCTAGTGCGATTAATAAGGTGAGAATGTTTTCTCTGACGGTTCGTTGGGATACAAGTTTCTGCAATCCCAGATTCAATTCGTTGCCTACTGAAACTCCCATCGTAGAGGTCTCTTGTTCACCTGTCGCGCCCTGCAGCACATGCAGCGCGATACCTCTTGCGAACTTCACGTCTGCTTCCGGCGAGCATATGACGAGGTGCTGCGACACCACCACAACTTTGTGATTAGGGGTGTAGTCGGGGTGAGTCACAGTGCGCCAAGGTACTACGCCTCGGAACTTAATTGTCTATCAGGTTGCGATCCGAGCGACACCCCATCGACATGCCTTCTACACGTCTATTGCGCAAGGAGAGCCGTTTGATGAGCTTGATGTTGAACTGGCACGGTGGCTTGAGGGCCTGGATCGCATTGTTGGAAGCGTGCGGGCATTCTTGGAGAGCGGTGGGTTTGGGAAGGTGTAGTTAAGAGAGAATGACTGTATAATATCCTTGACTTTCTGCATTACAGAGGGGAGATTAAACTTCCACTTTATAGGGGAACCTGAGGCTAATCCATCTTCCACGCACTCTTTTGCATTAAGGCTGCTTTAGTCGTCCATCCCATCACGCCTCATCCATGGGGACACTAATGAGGACACCAGTTCAGATGAAATTTGAATTCCCTGTGCTCAATACTGTAAGGCAAGTTTGTATGCCCATGATGACCGGCCTGAATCATCAATGATTCGTTGTAAGACGCAATTGTCAGTAGCATACACAACACGTCGTTCCATCTCTCTGACCTGCGCGAACACACACAGGCGGAGGAGCAAGTCATACCGGTCAATCTCCCAGGACTGCTCCTGTATAATATTCTTGACTTTCTGCATTACAGAGGGGAGATTAAACTTCCACTTTTTAAGGGAACCTGCATCAGGAAAACCCTCCCTTGGGAATCTTAAAATAATTAGGAAGTATTATATCTAATCTCCAGCAAATGCATAGAATTGTTACCAAGGTCGTATAATTATTTACTAAAAGCTGCTAATTTTCAGTCAATTTAGTACAGCATATTAGTACACATTAAAGTACGTATGACGGTCCTTGAAACAATTCAAATAAAATACGCTACACTTGTCCAAAACGTTAAATTTAGTCCAATCAGCTGGAATAAAGTGTCCCCACTTAGGACGCTCCTTTGTATAAGGGATACCGGTATCACTGATGCAAGTTTCTCGCCATTTTTAATAGACCACCTGACTTTGTAAAGATTCAAGTCAGCCTCCGGAAGACGGTCAAATTTGGTGAACCATTCAACATAAGCAAGGTGACGCGGTGGATAGATACCAGAGGGAAAGAGTTGTTGCAAGGAGCCGGATGGCAATGTAAAAATAACACGAACTTGCCCTATTCCATCTTCCACACACTCTTTTGCGTTAAGCCTGCTTCGGTCATCCATCCCATCATACTTCATCCATAGGGACACCGTTCAGATGAATTCCCTGTGCTCAATACTGTATTCCCATGATGACCGGCCCCAGGGCATTGTCGATGTGAGTACTTTACCTTGTCCCGAATCATCAGGACTTTGATGCAAAATGCAATTTCCAACTATCAGTAGCGTAGACAACACGTTCTCTGACCTGCGCGATCACGCACAAGGGCCAAGCAGTCGCCACGTCTGGAGTCCACATATACATATATTGCTGGATTTGTACGCAAGGTAAGCAGTCCAAGATATCAGCAAGGCAGCGGGTGAGAGTTACATACAAAGGTAAAGCAGTCCAAGATAAGGAAGGCATGATGACAAAGTTACTGCATGAAACGTGTATACAAGGGAAACAACGAGCAGTTCAAGGTAAAAACAACGAAAAGATAGCATCGACCATCAAGAAGCAGAGGTGGAAGCGGGGACTGGAGCAGGTCCAGGCGACGATGTCCTTTTTATCAAAGCACGCATTGGAGTGACACCGTAGCGATGGCAGTAGGCCTCGTATTCCTCGGGTGGTGTGTACCGGCGTATGGTGAGCTCGAACGCTGCTTCATTTGCAAAGACCTTGGTGTCGAGCAAGTGCAGTTGATTGCGGGTGTCAACATAGACTTGGGTCCTGGGGGCTGCATTGTCAAAACGACGTTGGAGTTTTTGTTTTTGCGATTGGAGATCAGCTCGTGTGCCAAGGAAGGGTCGGGCTTTCTGTTCAACTACAAAACCTGATGTGAATGATGTCACTGAAGATACACTGTATCTACTCACGAATAGGTATCCAGAGACGGCCCCATGCCCTTTTGGTTTCCTCGAAGCATTCCAACGTACTGTGACGGATCACAAAGATTGGAGAGGGGAGAACGAAGACAATGAGAGAGAGAAAGTCGATTACAGTCTGGAGACACCATAGTATGATGCCCAAAATGAAGGTTATGACTTCTAGAGCGAGTTGCAACACGTATAGAAAGACAAATATTGCCCAAATCATAGAACAATCAAGAGAAAAGAGAGGAATGAAGAAATAGTCAACCACATTGGATAATCATCGGACATGTGGCAGGTCCACGTGCTATGATTGGTTCCAGACATCAATTAGCCGACCGTGACTTGCTAGCGAACAGGGCCTAAACAAATATATGAACCCAAGATTATCCAGGGGCCCCATAGTATACACGTTCATGAGTACATCCATTTTATCTCAATTTTATCTTGAACACACTCCCAGACAATAAAGGTGTATTCATCGAGTACTGTCATAGACAATTTTTTCTCCAGTGACATACATGGTTGCTTTGAGGTTGTCATTCTGTAGTATCAAAAATATTGTACACCTGACCCTTGAGATATACGACAACATATAACACTTTATGATGGTAAAAGCTTCTGCATTTAATCTCCAAACTATCACATACTACATTATTGTTAATGAGAACCATGAAAGTCAAATATGCCTCTCTTCTGAGCCTTGAAAGTTAAGCGCTACCCCTTATATTCATCCAATTTCCACATTTGTAGCATTTAACTGCAAATCTTAAGCGATAGATGGGGGAAGCATCTCCAGGAAAACGCTCGTGCATACGCCATTGGCCGCGGTGGGTGAGAATATGGGTGTCAATGGCTCTGTCGCGCAAGATGCCCAAGGATTGGCCTGTCCATTGACGGAAAGCACCGGCGGCCCGATGAATGGTCCAAAGGAACCGATTGGATTAGGCTACATCGATACAGTATCAGGGAGGTCTCATAAAAAAATCGGAAAATCCTTCGCACCTTCATGCATATGTTAGTGCTGAAGTTGACGAAGTCGAATAATACTGCTTGTCCGGCGATTAGCGGGATTGAGAAACCAGCGTCGACTCCTCCGGAGTTGGCACCAACTGCACCCTGACCTCCGGAAATGGAGAAAGAATGTCCAGGACTAGTTTGGGGAAGGCTACCCTGAGAGTAAAGGTTTTCAGTTGGTTGGAAAATGTTAATTTATTGTATACCTCAGTACGTACTGTAAGTTTGAAAACGCTCTGGTTGATGGGGATCGTAGTATTAAACACGACTCCAAGAAGAACATTTGTTCCAGTCCCGCTTGATGGTACCATCAGAAGATTGAAATTAAAGTCTGGTACACCGCCTGCTCCTGGGAAGAGAATCCCAAGGGAAAGGCATGTATTCTGATCAAGAGGAGTAGCCGTGGTGTCCTGGTATACGGCAAGGACATTTCCTGCGCCGCAAAGCTCGGTGCTATCTGCAACGCAAACCATGTTGCATTGCGAGTCGGGCAATGGCGAGACTAGTGACATGAAGGTTGCACACCCTGTATTTAGAAGTGGAACAGTAAGTTATATTCTAATAAGTTGATCAATTTTTGACTTACAGCATTCCTGTCCAAATTCCAACCCGGCTAGTGCAAATCCCGCAGCTTTGCATGCAGCGGTACATGTTTCAGCGGTGACTCCAGAGATTGTCAGTTGAGTCCCGAGAGCACGCGGTTGGTTAGCAGGACGATCCCTAGAGAGTATTTAAGCTATGGAAATCTCTTTATAACGGTATGTGATAGATAATAGACATACTGGAAGCATCCTTTATATTGGAAGGTGCCGACGGACTGCTTGATGCTGGCAACTGGAGTCGGCGTTGTCGTTGTCGTTGTCGTGGTTGTCGTGGGGGTTGGTGGATTCGAGGCTGCAGTACTAAGTACAATTGAACAAGATATAGCCCTGAATATCAAGTTCCCGGCGGACGTTTATGCATACGTACTGCTGAAAGATTGTAATAGCGTTTGAACCACCACAGATTTCATTGGCATTGCCTGTACAAGGTGTTGCGCAATTGCTGCTGTCGATAACAACCGCTGGAGGCTCGATGATATTGTCACAATCTGGAATATGAACATTTGGAATCAGTACATCGAAAGGAAGACACATTGACACCCGGCCTCTTACAGCATTCCTTGATAAGAATATGTTAGAAAAAGACATTTGGAAATCATTATTTGACCTTACTCGAGCGAATTCAAGACCTGCAAAATTATATCCTGCAGGAGTGCAGAACGCTATACATGACTCAACGGTCATGCCTGTAATATCGGTGAAGGATGCTACACGAAGGGTTCGTGATGATGTTGAATCACTGAGAAATTAAGGTTTATTTGGGAATAAATATGTTGTTACAAATTTCTTACCTGTAACATCCGAATGGTGCCCACCCGGAAGGGAGACTTGCCGTAGAAGATTGTCTAACATCCAATGTTGGAGAAGCGACAACACATAACTAAAATGTAGTGTGAAATCATGATCAGTGATTTCCGTATTGAGATAAAACTCATGAATCACTCACAGCCGCAGAAACCAAGACAAGGAAGTTAGCAGTAGCCATTGCGGTTTGATTCCAAAGATGCCTCAGACCTACATTTCAATGCCTTTACCATTAGCCATTATATAGTTGCTGATAATGTGTGTAGTATTTTTAGGCTCGTGTAGACCACATAACTCAGGGGCTAACTGTTGAAGACCTCGATTCTATGTCAGAGCAAGATGATTACGCCGGTGTCATACTTCAGAAGATAATTAGACATGATACGCAGCTTCTACATGATCCGGTACTATTCTCACATATATTCCGTATCAGAATGGTCCCCGACTTCAGAATTCATGTGGAAGTACGGAAAGTCGACTGATTGGAATTGAGGGGTATGCCTAAATTGATAGAAATTCCATTTTCTATGAGTCTTGTGTTTTTGTATACGAATAATTTGATAGTCCATACATCAGTCACACCTATCTGATCGCACATAACATTCTCTTCTCACGTCAGTATATGTATTCCATTGGCATTAGACAGACAGGTACCCGCGATAATCATGATTAATATATCGTTGAAAAGGAAGTGCTCGAACGTGCCTCCATATCTACTGCTTTCTACGAGTAGTCTTTACAGATACCGAGCTGTTGTATAGCACTTTAAGTGTTCTCTAATTGATTCCTCTGTTTCGAGCGTATTAATGTTTCCGATAGATAGCTCACTATTCACACATATTGGTCGTCGCCGACATCCGGCTCCCGCGGAATGTAAATAGTAAGCGACGTATTAATTGGAATCTGGTCGAAGTCCGGTGCCTTGAGGATATAATTGAACATGGGGCAAGTAAGTAGAGTGCAGGTGACTCACTTGAAGTATAATTACCTCTCTATTTAAACTTCAGCTACTCTTGCCAGCTCTAGCAGCCTCAAATATCCACACCGTTCCACCAAACTCCAACGGGCCGATCACGCGGTTGTTGAAATATCCATACCAGGATCATGCCGCTCAGCAAGGTGTAGACCGTCTCATTTCCTTCATGTTGCTCTAAAACCCATATCTTAGGCTATAAAGTATATAATGGAGTAATAATATTCATTAACCATTGATATGTACCCAATAGATAAGTCTCTCACCCAACCTCGACAATGAAATCCAAACGAGTGTACTTACCCTGTTCCAGCGGAGCTTTAATAAGGTCATCATGTAATCATTTAATCCCAGCCAATGCCGGACGGGTTATACTTTCTCAATGCTACTCGGTGTCGGTTGACATCGGCTCATTGGTTCTACGTACTAATGTCTGAAGAATGTCTTGCTATTAATGTGAACAATTTTCAATGTTCATGTTGTGAGTGCACTTTGGATCAACCTACATAATCCAACGCAATTGAAGTTCACTTTCCCACGGTTCCGACCCAAGCCACGACGGAGCAATCAGGGGCTAATCGACGTCAAGCGTTGTTAATTACATGTAGCTTGTACTTTCTGTACATATTACTTGAAATATCAAGCTCAAGTTCGAAGTCCATTTTCATACTGGCCTGCCCGAACCTCCAGTGGACAATTAGGGACTTTGTGGCTTTGTACAATCGACCTTCGACTGTGACTTTCCTGAGAACAGAAACGACACTCGTCACCGCGGATTTCGTGTTTTCAGACAATTTTGGAACTCGATCTCAACTCGATTATGGATAGTGGCATGCACTGGAAAATTGATACTAGACGCTGGCAGCCTAAGACTTGTGCACTAATCGTGAATGCTGCTCTGTAACTGTTATTGGAGAATATAAATTGTAGCTAGGCGAGTTAGTTGAAGGATACATTACGATTGCGCTAAGCTTAAGTGTATGCGTATTATTCTTTAACATACCGCATCAACAGGAAGCTGGAAGTCACATAGGCGGATACGTACTCCCAAACACTCCAGAACTCCAGAACAACACAGAACCGCTCGAAGTGAAAGTAAATGGTCGTGACGTCGCACATCATAACTATGGGACCGAATCCAAAACGTAGACAACGGCAAGGCGCTGATACAGGTATACCTGGTATACCTTGACCAATTCAAAATCTTAACTGCACCATGACACTCCGCGGCGTTGCTTGACGTGTTTTCCGCCTGCATCTGTGTGTGTGTTGAGCCTTCGGGATCAGATCAGGTCGGACAAATTGGATACAGGATCTGGAGACCGCGGACCGGGGGTGAAATTGTGAGGTGGGGCAGAGTGAAGGTTGTTGAAGGGAGTGAGGTCGGCTACATCAATGAATTCCAAACAGAAGATTTGTTCGGTTTTGGTTTTGGTTTTGGTTTTGGTTAATCTATGAGTAAAAACTACGGATACAAACTTACTCAGTTGCAATAGAAGACAAATCAAATGCACAGGTCTGAGTCGAGTCGTGGTGTTGCATGATGTGGTATGGGCCAGGCCTGGGGTGGTACGGACAAGACAAGTGTGTTTATTCATTTCTCAATATTCACTCCCTGTATTCGTGTTAGCGTGAGGCTCTTACTCATGATCATATACATATGCTCTTCCAGATATCACTTCCCATACATACATACGTATTCGAGTCTAGGAGGGAGAGCAGTAGGAACGTACAAGTAGAAGATCAGTCCCGTGGCGGTAAAGTTTTTTTAATCTGTTTTGTGTTGAGTGTTGGGTGTTTGAGTAATATTAAACTCCGTGATTTTCTGGGTGTCTTTGTTTGGAAACTGGTGTGTGTTTGTGGAGATATAAATTACAGGTGGGTGTTTTGAGCGATGCGCGTGTGAGTTGTATATGGTTGTATATAGTCACACCCGAAGCTGAAGGTCGGAATGACATGAAGATGGAAGAGTAAGGAGTGTACGAATGACGCTGTTCTGTTCTGTTCTGTCGTGGCGGTGGCAAACGCAAACGCCTCGGATTCGGATTCGGATGTGCCTGTGTGCCCGCTGAACTGGAACCTCTGTCTTCTGTCTTCGGAGAGCTCTATTATGTCATGTCAGTTCAGTGAGGGTACTCATAGACTCGAAATTGAAACGTAGGGTAAGGTTGGAAATTCGAAATCTGACCTATCATGGAAGCTTTCACCCTTTCACCCTGAACGTTGAACATGGGCATGGAACATGCGTGTGCTCAAACTAACAACGACGATTTTCTTCCAGGAATATTTCTTGTTAATCAGATGGTGCTGGCTATTACCCATCCCTGCGAACAACAAACAAAGGAGATAGGATGTTCCACCCGGTCCAGGAACGAACGAGAAGGCGATTTCTTTCGCGGGCTGGGAAGGATGGGGATGCGACGTCTGATAAGCTATCTACTTACCCCTTGTCAGAGGTCAGAGTCCTCGCGTCACCGATGCATACTTGACGCTTTGGGATTCGTGCTTCATTGTGCTTCCGCGCTACGTGTGCATGTGATAGGGCATCCAGATGTGGCACGGCACGTCAATAGCGCGGGTGGATCTGGGTTAGGTGGGTTAGCTTCGCTGCCCTGTGTCATGAGAAAACAAGCTAAGCTATTGTCATTGTCGGGAATGCAGAATGGTTTTAATTTGAAGGTCCGGTGAAAGTCTCTCCGGGTTACATTTTTGTCGGTAGATGTCGTTGAGCGCGCGCGGCGTGTGACTGGGATGTATAGTTTTATGCAGCCAAAAAATGCTGATGCAATTGGTTAGCGGGTTGTTTTTTCACTTAATCAAGTAGTAATCATGGTCAGCGTGATGTTTTGATACCACCTACCGTTGATCAGTGTGAACATAGTACCACCGGGACTGAACTCCCCGACGAGCGTTTGGCATTTGCACAATTCAGCGGCTCTGAGCCTCGATATCCAAATTGAGCGCGCTCCGAAGACTTAGGAGACTTTGACATAACACTAACACTAACAGTTATAAATATACCTAACCCTGTTCTACGCTATGTAATTGGAAGTGTAATTGAAGTGTAAGTGGCCAGCAGCACGGGTCTGGAGGTCAAAGTGAACATGTAAAGAAGGAAAGTAAAAGTAATGACTCACCAACACCAACCGAGTGTCGAGTGCATACACATGCACATATCTCGGCCGCGCAGATTTTGGATGCGGATGCGGATGCGGATATGGTAACGAAGGACGCAGAAGATTCGCGGTTGTTACTCGTCGGTGCTCGGTGAGTAGGTCTCACTGTTGATTAATAATGATATTAATGATTACCTCCCCTGTATCTCCACTATTACTACTATATATCAGCCACTTGATAAGTATTATGCACCCCTATGATCGAGGCGACGTTTGACTGTTCTTCCATTTTAAACAAGCAACTTGCTTTCCAATTATGGAATTCATGTTGTCTTTTATCTTGCAAGTCGGACCGTTGGCCAGGATGACTGACTCGACATTGGCGTGTCATGTCGAGGGTGCTTCCAATTCAAGTTCCATGCTGGTCGAGTCGAGTCTAACCACTGTTTCCCGACGCATAATCATCACGTACCATGCCTACAACTTTCCGTCTGGTCCGTGGGGTCTTATCAGAGGCGAGCGGGGTGGGACAGCACTCTGGCAGTGTACAAGGTCAAAAATGAGGGACGTCATCCTCTTGCACACGGTGAGCAGTTATGTAGTCTTACTCACCACTATGCCTAACATCAACACATCACTTATATCCTCCTGCCCAACACTAGACACCAAGCATACGAGGTCGAAAACGAGTGGTTGTGCGGGGCTGTTAGAGGCGAGCGGGGTGGGACAGCACTTTGGCAGTGTACGAGGTCAAAAATGAGGGACGTCATCCTCTTACACACGGTGAGTGGTTATGTAGTCTTACTCACCACCATGCCTAACCCCGACACATCCATTACACCCTCCTGCACAACACTGGACACCATCTATTCAGCTTACAAGGTCATAAACGAGGGGTTGGCCAGGCCGTCGTCCTCTTACTCACCAATATGCCTAGCCTCAACACAACACTGGACACTAGGTCGAGACGAGGTGATTCAGTGAAGGGGTTTTATATTCACTTTACTCACTGAACACAGCGCCGCGGCGCATCCAACGGGCAAAGCGATGGGCGGGGAAGGTCTCTTTGCATCACAACAAAATGGTCCTTTTACACACGGTGAGCGGACATCTATATGTGTTTGGGATTTAGTACTCACTGTTGCCTCGAGGTCCAGTGCTATGGGTGGCAACCTGTGATAGCGGGGGTGAAGAAGGGTGCTTCAGCATGACGCGACCAGGCCATTTTCATATGTACTCACAGGACATGGCGCTATGGCGCATCTCACGATGCACAAATCGGCAGACAGGGCGAAATGACGGGGGTGGTGTAAGGGTCTTGCTGTGCAATGGGCGGGTCCTCTTGTATACGGCGAGCAGTCATCGGGTGAGGAAAAGAGCTTCAGCGTGGCGTGACTATCTTGTTTTTACTTGTACTCACAGACCATGGCGCCACGGCGCAGAGAGGGCGGAACGACAAGCACAATGGAAGTGTCCGGTGAGTGGTCATGTACATGTGTGTAAGGCTCGTACTCACATCTACCTCTCATTCTAGCCCGGCCTCAATCGAGTTCTCAACAACGCGGCAGAGAGCGTGAAACGACACGAGAAGGGTCTTGCAGCACTATGGGAGTGGTTATGTACGTGTGTGTAGGGTTCGTACTCACGTTCCAGCGCGACACGTCAACCCATGAGCAGCACAATGACCTGTGGCAATGGGGGCAAGGGGGACGCGTCAGGATGAGGCGAGTCACACATTTTCACTCGTACTCACTGAATATGTCGCTACAACGCGTCTAGACCACGACACCACCATTCAGCATCGTCTCAACAGACCCAAGCAGTTCACTCACCGTGTGCAGGACACGTCTGCTGTGCTCTGCTCGTCAGTCGAGTCGATGACCTGGCACACAAACAGGCGGTAAAACACCGTCAGTCGCGGTGTCAAAGCGCAGCTGAATAGCTTACCTGAACAACCGACACCGTGCAGAACAGGGGAGGAGAGAGGAGAGGACCCCTGAGAGGGGAGTGGGAGTGGAATGGGAAAAAGTGAGTCGATTCACGCACCCTTTTATAGTCCCAGAAACACGCCGCTGTACGTACACCGGTACGCTATGCAATTTCGGGTTGTACCGTGCTTTGCAGGGTCCGAGTTTGAGGATCTACGAATGAGTTTTTGCTAGTTCAATGCGAAGCGAGTGCTAGCCGAGGGTATGTACGGCTTGCTTCTGTCGTTAAACCTTTTGGAACTGTGAATAGATGTGTTTTTGGTGTGTTTGATTTGGACATTTTGTTTCGGTGTGTTTGATGGACATTTCGTTTCGGTTTGGATTCAAACATGGAATTTCTTGCAATGTCAACTTTCTTCCAGCTTTATCGAGTACAGTGCCACTCTGCTGCAAGATTTGAATTATTCACTCTGCTACTACTCGGTATGTCATTGCCATCGCGTTGAATCCGTACGTACAATGCATTTCAGTGAAATATACATAACATCGACATCTAGCTTTTGTCAAGACACCGCTCGATCCAACATTTTCAAAACACCGTTCACTATTACGTATCACCCGAATAGAACCCTTGACAACAAAGTCGTTTGAAAATGCCATTCTTTCGGAAGAATGGGACGGGGAGAGACATCCGAGGATCATGCACACTTGGTGAGTTGTGTTGCAAAAATTCAAACCTGGAGCACTATCTGAACATCCGAAACGTGTTAGTGTGCATTCGGTGTATTCTTAATTTGCGTCTTTATTGAACTCGTACGTGGTTTTTGTGCTCTAGTGCTGGAGAACTGAATTCGGTGCTCGGGAGATGGATGAAAATTTTCGTGTTTGAGCTTCGGATTATGCGAGTATGTACGTGAGATAGACTAGTGGGTATTCATAGATTAGGGGGTGATATGAATCCGGTTCGAAATTTGAGAGAAGAGCGGTGGATTCGGGGTGGAGGAGAAGAGGCGAGTATGGATATTGTTTCGATGAATTTGAGAACTGACTTGACATTTTCAATCTCGAACATCAAGTGGCGAAATATATTGTGTGTACAATCACCCACATTCACCATAAACGCACAGATATACGATATTTCGAGTGAAACGGGCGATTTCAACATGCAGGGATCATTTGCACAAACAACCCTCGACCGCGAATCCACGGCCTCACCAACCTCCCAACGATATCCGGATACCACTCAAGTTACCATATAGCCCCTCTGACTCTATAAACACGTACAAAACCGCGTTCTCTGCGCAAATAGCGTGTATGTGCTGCCAGCACACAGCAACGTTCGTCGAGTTCACCGCGTCTTCCTCTCATTTTCTTCTGACAGATAGTTCGATCGTGTATGTAAGGGGTGTCGTAATGGGTCTGAAACGCGAAGGGGGCGAAAAGAACGCGGGTTGAGATGCTTGTGGATGTGTAAATGGGGAGGAGGAGGAGGTTGGTTCGTGGCGTTGGATGTGGTCTATGTGACATGCGAGCAGGTCTGGCTTGTGGGTTAGTGATGCTATCGGTGGGGTATCTCTGTATGTACCTCATTCCAGCCGTTTCCGGGTGTCTTTAGTGGTGGTTGTGGGTCCGTGTAGTGGGTTATTTCGATTTGAATGTTAATTTAGATAGTTTACGAGCGTCTGGAGTGCACAAATTTGTACAGACACGGTGACCTTTGTGAAGTATGCTCATTGTATACTGTTGGCTCGCTGTTTTCATCCGTTATATGATTTGGTGAGCTTGAAATGTGTTTAAACGGTTACTATGCAAAGATCTGTCTGTGTAGCGTAGTTTCCAACCTCTCCTAATGAACTAAACTGGTATAGATAAGCCTGTCTTGTTCTCTAGCAGTGAATGCAATGTTACCGTTTTCCAGGAGCTTCAACAACCGCCATTCGAGTTCTATCGACGAGTGTTAATGTCAGTTTTAAATATATTTTTGGACAGGTCCCGGCTATGGAAAGCAGGCAAGGTACGTTATATATACCCGTTTTCAGAGTTTAAACATGTTTTTCTACCCGTCTGGACGTAGGCACTATTTAAATTAGCATGGCAATCCGAATTTGGCTCGGGTTGTGAACTTGTTTGTGGGCGTCCGGCGACACAGACAAATAAGATAGTACCTAGTGACGTATAATCGCTGGGGAGCGATCAATCACGGATTTTGAGTCCGAAAATGCGACATAGACTTTTAGTTGGAATCTTACCTTGAACAAACAGAGAATTGCATCAGAATCACACGCATCCACAGTTAATCCTTAGAATTGAGCTTTCAACCATACCTAAAATAGCCGGAAACTCAATTTGGGGCCTGAATTTGATAGACTTGCGTCATTCAAAGGCAGATTTTCGACCCTGAAAACCGCACGATTGGTTTGTGGGCACCGACGGGCTGGGTTTTAGATCCAGATATTGCTTACTAGTAGCCGATATTCGCTAGCGGCGTGGTTTCGTTATTGAGGACTTGTGCGTTATTTTTGATCTTGAAGCGTTGTCTTCATTCGAACTCGTGTCTGTGATGTAAAGTTGAGTGTCATTTTGTTTTGTAGACTGAATTCAAAGTATCTTCAGGGTTGAATTGAAGATGAAGTATTCTACGGTCTGAAAATTGAGCTGGAGCGGGATATGTACGTATACCTTGATAGGAGCGAAATTGATCAGAGCTAGAAGAATTTGGGTTTGTTTGTGGCAGGGATAGCGGAGCTTGAATATGCGGTATATAGGTCGACTTTGATTTTTTTCCTTTGCCAGGGATTGTATCCCGAGTTTATGCCAGTCCGCTACATGATGCTGTCCCACCCAAATTTGATATTTGGACGTCCGCCGACACTGCTAGGCCATCACGGTGTACTCAAATTCGATATTTGGAGTTCCCGCGGCCTGGGTGTCGAGTCCACGTACGTGTCATTGTCCAACTCTGCATCGTGTACTCACTATTCTCTCAACAGAATTTAAGAATTGATTTTTGGGTCTCCCGCGAGCAATGTTTTTCACTGGCATTGTGTTCCCATGACCTGGGTGTTGAGTCCAGGTAGGTGTTGGTGTCCAAGTCTGTGTTGTGTCCTCACTACTCTCTTGAACAGCATTTTTGGAGCTCCGGCGAGCACCCCACCCATATTTGATATTTGGACGTCCGCCGACACGCACAGTGTGCTCAAATTCAATATTTGGAGTTCCCGCGGCCTGGGTGTCGAGTCCACGTACGTGTCATTGCTCAACTCCATATCGTGTACTCACTATTCTCTCAGCAGATTTTAAAAATTGATTTTTGGAGCTCCCGCGAGCGATGTTTTTTCACGGCCATTGTGTTCCCCCGGGCTGGGTGTCAAGTCCACGTAGGTGCCGTTGTCCAATTCCGTGTCGTTTCCTCACTATTCTCTTGAACAGTATTTTGGGACCAATGTTCTGGCCGGGCATTGTCCAATTACATCTTGTGTACTCACTATTCGGTTACCAGAATTCGATGTTCGGTTTTTTGGAGTTCCCGCGAGCAATGTTTTGTGCTCTGAAGTTCCCGCGGCTGTCGAGTCCACGTAGGTGCTATTTCCCAACTCTGTATTGTGTCCTCACTATTCTGTCAGCAGCCGGTTTTTTGGACTTCCCGCGAGCAACATTTTGTGCTCAGAGGTTCTCTGTCGCCAGATTTCAAAATTCGATTTTTGGAGTTCCCGCGAGCAATGTTCTGTGCTCTGAGGTTCCCGCGGCCGGGTATTGAGTCCACGTAGGTTGTATGGTCCAATTCTGTAGCGTGTTCTCACCATTCTCCGTTTGCAGAATTTGAACTTTGGTTTCTGAAGTTCCCGCAAGCAATGTTTTGTGTCCGTGTCCAACTATTCTGCCAGCAGCATGTGTTGTTGAGCGCTTGTTCTTTTTACATCGAGCTGCAGCGAGACTGACAGGAAGTTCACAGGTATCCCAAAGACGTATGTGCACAATACAACCTACAACATGTGCTTGGAGGCGATCGCGGTGCGTGTCGTCAAGGCAAACTTGCAGGTAAGTTTCACTGTTCAATTCTGTATCGTGTTGCAACATTTGTACCGTGACAATGAAAGCTATGTTACTGCCCATCTAGATTAGGAGTTTCCGCGATGACAACTTCCCGACTTCCTATCAACTTTGAAGGGTGCCGACATGACAGGATTCTTTAGGCACCTTGTTTGTTGTAGATAGAAAAATATATGGCAGGCCTTCGGGCGGGGAGAACCTATGCAAGTTCACCTAGCAAAATTTAAGAAAAAACTTCTATCTCTTTCACTCAGGGTCGTCAAAATATGGTAACTCGCTCTACATTTGGAAATTATCATCACGCATTCCCCCGATTTTAACACACAACGCCGCTTTTTCACTTTCAACTGCACTACGAAGTACTAAGCCTGTTAGCGTGAGGCTCTTACTCATGATCATATACATATGCTCTTCCAGATATCACTTCCCATACATACATACGTATTCGAGTCTAGGAGGGAGGACAGTAGAAACGTACAAGTAGAAGATCAGTCCGGTGGCGGTAAGGTTTTTAATCTGTTTCGTGTTTCGTGTTTGGTGTTTGTATAATATTGTACTCCGTAATTTTCTGGGTGTCTTTGTTTGGAAACTGGTGTGTGTTTGTGGAGATATAAATTACAGGTGGGTGTTTTGAGCGATGCGCGTGTGAGTTGTATATGGTTGTATATAGTCACACCCGAAGCTGAAGGTCGGAATGACATGAAGATGGAAGAGTAAGGAGTGTACGAATGACGCTGTTCTGTTCTGTTCTGTCGTGGCGGTGGCAAACGCAAACGCCTCGGATTCGGATTCGGATGTGCCTGTGTGCCCGCTGAACTGGAACCTCTGTCTTCTGTCTTCGGAGAGCTCTATTATGTCATGTCAGTTCAGTGAGGGTACTCATAGACTCGAAATTGAAACGTAGGGTAAGGTTGGAAATTCGAAATCTGACCATCATGGAACCTTTCACCCTTTCACCCTGATTGTTGAACATGGGCATGGAACATGCGTGTGCTCAAACTAACAACGACGATTTTCTTCCAGGAATATTTCTTGTTAATCAGATGGTGCTGGCTATTACCCATCCCTGCGAACAACAAACAAAGGAGATAGGATGCTCCACCCGGTCCAGGAACGAACAAGAAGGTGCTTTCTTTCGTGGGCTGGGAAGGATGGGGATGCGACGTCTGATAAGCTATCTACTTACCCCTTGTCAGAGGTCAGAGTCCTCGCGTCACCGATGCATACTTGACGCTTTGGGATTCGTGCTTCACTGTGCTTCCGCGCTACGTGTGTATGTGATAGGGCATCCAGATGTGGCACGGCACGTCAATAGCGCGGGTGGATCTGGGTTAGGTGGGTTAGCTTCGCTGCCCTGTGTCATGAGAAAACAAGCTAAGCTATTGTCATTGTCGGGAATGCAGAATGGTTTTAATTTGAAGGTCCGGTGAAAGTCTCTCCGGGTTACATTTTTGTCGGTAGATGTCGTTGAGCGCGCGCGGCGTGTGACTGGGATGTATAGTTTTATGCAGCCAAAAAATGCTGATGCAATTGGTTAGCGGGTTGTTTTTTCACTTAATCAAGTAGTAATCATGGTCAGCGTGATGTTTTGATACCACCTACCGTTGATCAGTGTGAACATAGTACCACCGGGACTGAACTCCCCGACGAGCGTTTGGCATTTGCACAATTCAGCGGCTCTGAGCCTCGATATCCAAATTGAGCGCGCTCCGAAGACTTAGGAGACTTTGACATAACACTAACACTAACAGTTATAAATATACCTAACCCTGTTCTACGCTATGTAATTGGAAGTGTAATTGAAGTGTAAGTGGCCAGCAGCACGGGTCTGGAGGTCAAAGTGAACATGTAAAGAAGGAAAGTAAAAGTAATGACTCACCAACACCAACCGAGTGTCGAGTGCATACACATGCACATATCTCGGCCGCGCAGATTTTGGATGCGGATGCGGATGCGGATATGGTAACGAAGGACGCAGAAGATTCGCGGTTGTTACTCGTCGGTGCTCGGTGAGTAGGTCTCACTGTTGATTAATAATGATATTAATGATTACCTCCCCTGTATCTCCACTATTACTACTATATATCAGCCACTTGATAAGTATTATGCACCCCTATGATCGAGGCGACGTTTGACTGTTCTTCCATTTTAAACAAGCAACTTGCTTTCCAATTATGGAATTCATGTTGTCTTTTATCTTGCAAGTCGGACCGTTGGCCAGGATGACTGACTCGACATTGGCGTGTCATGTCGAGGGTGCTTCCAATTCAAGTTCCATGCTGGTCGAGTCGAGTCTAACCACTGTTTCCCGACGCATAATCATCACGTACCATGCCTACAACTTTCCGTCTGGTCCGTGGGGTCTTATCAGAGGCGAGCGGGGTGGGACAGCACTCTGGCAGTGTACAAGGTCAAAAATGAGGGACGTCATCCTCTTGCACACGGTGAGCAGTTATGTAGTCTTACTCACCACTATGCCTAACATCAACACATCACTTATATCCTCCTGCCCAACACTAGACACCAAGCATACGAGGTCGAAAACGAGTGGTTGTGCGGGGCTGTTAGAGGCGAGCGGGGTGGGACAGCACTTTGGCAGTGTACGAGGTCAAAAATGAGGGACGTCATCCTCTTACACACGGTGAGTGGTTATGTAGTCTTACTCACCACCATGCCTAACCCCGACACATCCATTACACCCTCCTGCACAACACTGGACACCATCTATTCAGCTTACAAGGTCATAAACGAGGGGTTGGCCAGGCCGTCGTCCTCTTACTCACCAATATGCCTAGCCTCAACACAACACTGGACACTAGGTCGAGACGAGGTGATTCAGTGAAGGGGTTTTATATTCACTTTACTCACTGAACACAGCGCCGCGGCGCATCCAACGGGCAAAGCGATGGGCGGGGAAGGTCTCTTTGCATCACAACAAAATGGTCCTTTTACACACGGTGAGCGGACATCTATATGTGTTTGGGATTTAGTACTCACTGTTGCCTCGAGGTCCAGTGCTATGGGTGGCAACCTGTGATAGCGGGGGTGAAGAAGGGTGCTTCAGCATGACGCGACCAGGCCATTTTCATATGTACTCACAGGACATGGCGCTATGGCGCATCTCACGATGCACAAATCGGCAGACAGGGCGAAATGACGGGTGGTGGTGTAAGGGTCTTGCTGTGCAATGGGCGGGTCCTCTTGTATACGGCGAGCAGTCATCGGGTGAGGAAAAGAGCTTCAGCGTGGCGTGACTATCTTGTTTTTACTTGTACTCACAGACCATGGCGCCACGGCGCAGAGAGGGCGGAACGACAAGCACAATGGAAGTGTCCGGTGAGTGGTCATGTACATGTGTGTAAGGCTCGTACTCACATCTACCTCTCATTCTAGCCCGGCCTCAATCGAGTTCTCAACAACGCGGCAGAGAGCGTGAAACGACACGAGAAGGGTCTTGCAGCACTATGGGAGTGGTTATGTACGTGTGTGTAGGGTTCGTACTCACGTTCCAGCGCGACACGTCAACCCATGAGCAGCACAATGACCTGTGGCAATGGGGGCAAGGGGGACGCGTCAGGATGAGGCGAGTCACACATTTTCACTCGTACTCACTGAATATGTCGCTACAACGCGTCTAGACCACGACACCACCATTCAGCATCGTCTCAACAGACCCAAGCAGTTCACTCACCGTGTGCAGGACACGTCTGCTGTGCTCTGCTCGTCAGTCGAGTCGATGACCTGGCACACAAACAGGCGGTAAAACACCGTCAGTCGCGGTGTCAAAGCGCAGCTGAATAGCTTACCTGAACAACCGACACCGTGCAGAACAGGGGAGGAGAGAGGAGAGGACCCCTGAGAGGGGAGTGGGAGTGGAATGGGAAAAAGTGAGTCGATTCACGCACCCTTTTATAGTCCCAGAAACACGCCGCTGTACGTACACCGGTACGCTATGCAATTTCGGGTTGTACCGTGCTTTGCAGGGTCCGAGTTTGAGGATCTACGAATGAGTTTTTGCTAGTTCAATGCGAAGCGAGTGCTAGCCGAGGGTATGTACGGCTTGCTTCTGTCGTTAAACCTTTTGGAACTGTGAATAGATGTGTTTTTGGTGTGTTTGATTTGGACATTTTGTTTCGGTGTGTTTGATGGACATTTCGTTTCGGTTTGGATTCAAACATGGAATTTCTTGCAATGTCAACTTTCTTCCAGCTTTATCGAGTACAGTGCCACTCTGCTGCAAGATTTGAATTATTCACTCTGCTACTACTCGGTATGTCTGTTGTAAGTATAATGCGCAGTGGTGGTAAAAGATGTAGATTCACGACGTAGCTACACGGTTGTACCTACAGTAACTACGGAACCTATAGTAGAATAATCTAGAAAAAATATGATAAGATAAACTACAAGAGGAAGATAACGACTTAGCGACCAAGTCGCTCGCCGACTATCATTCCAACACTCCCCCTTAGTCGGCCAAAACTCCCAACTGCAACGTGAAACCATCGTGTGCAACGCGAGGTAAAGCCTTTGTGAAAACGTCTGCCAAATTGTTTGAAGTGTTGATGTAAACCGTGTCGAGCGTCTTCTTCTCCACCAAGTCGCGTAGGAAATGAAATGCAATGTCAATGTGCTTCGTACGGGCATGGAATTCTGGATGATGCGCAATCGAAATGGCTGCCGTATTGTCGGTAAAGATGGTTGACGTTGATGGAATGTGGAAACCGAGCTCCGTGAAGAGTGAGCGGTGCCATAAGACTTGCTTCGCCGCATGCGTTGTGGAAACGTATTCGGCTTCAGCGGTTGAAAGTGCGACCGTATTCTGTTTCTTCGAGCTCCATGCCACAGCGCCGCCTGCTATCGTAACCACGTATCCGCTAGTTGATTTCCGATCGTAGTTTTCAGCCCAATCGGCGTCGCAATAAACATTGAGATTTACGTCCAAAACTTGCGAATCGCCGCCGTAAGTAAGTTTGTGATTGCGCGTGCCCTTCAGATAACGAAATATACGTTTGACAGCGGTCCAATGAGTCGATTTCGGCTTGCTGGTGAATTGCGCGAGTTTGTATACCGCAAACGCGATGTCTGGACGAGTTCCGAGTGCCAGATACATGAGCGAGCCGATGACCGTTGCATAACTGAATCCTAAACGCGAATTAACCTCCCCCTGACCGTCTCCATCCTCCCGAACACCTTCATCCTTATCCAATCGCACGTTCGGGTCCATAGGCGTCGAAACGGGGTTCGCGTCTTGTAAACCAAACTTCTCGAGGAGTTTGTCGATGTAGTGTGCTTGCGAGAGCGAAATGTAATGGTCCTTTTGCTCGAGCTTGAATCCTAGCATCATCGAGGGCTGACCCATCGATTTAACGTCGAATTTCGAGCCTAATTCTCGCTCCAGCTGGTCGTTGAGCGAGTCGTTTGTTGAGAAACTGATTATGTCGTCCACCCAGGTAACCAAAATCGTAAAATCGCCGTTTTCAGCTCGACGGATGTAGCAGCAGTAATCGCTCTTGAGTTTCGTAAAACCGAATGAAGTGAGAGCGTTATCGAGTTCATGGTTCCATACGTTTCCTGCCTGCTTGAGACCGTAAAGCGAACGAATGAGACGGCATGCCTGACCAGTGCCATCGTCATAACCGGGTGGTTGGACCATATATATCTCCTCCGAGATGTAACCATGCAAATATGCACCCTTTATATCGAATTGACGCATCTTGAGATTGTGTACGGCCGAATATGCGAGTAGCGAGCGTAGCGTGTCGAATCGCATGACTGGTGCGAATGTTCCGTCCTCGCTGTAGTCTGTACCAGGTCTCTGAGAGCATCCCTGAACGACTAGTCGGGCCTTGTACTTGATGACGTTCCCGTTTTCGTCCCGTTTCTTCGCGTAGACCCAACGGCATCCAACCAGTTTCCTTCCATCCGGAATCTTCATCATCTCCCAAGTACCCATCCGTAAAAGCGTCTCAATTTCTTCGTCCATAGCTGCCTTCCACGCAGCTGCCTCACAGCTTTCCAAAGCTTCTTCAAGTGTCCGAGGTACGTCCAATTCGCGCATGGCAAAGACACGTTCCGAATCGTCTAAAATCGCGCCCCACAGCTGTTCTTTGACAATGTTTGCTTGCTCCGTTGCTGTAGACTTTGCGCTCGAGGTCTCGGTCGATTTTGTAGCGATTTGTGGTGCGTTTAGAGTCGTTTGGGATCGTGTAGTCGGTAAACGAGCATTCGGGTTGTTTGCCTTCTTGTAATCAACAAAATTGTGTTCACGAGCTGATCGACGTATGCTGGGCTGTGGAATCGATGCTGTAGACGAAATAGGTTCGTTCTTGACGGTTTCTGGCTCGTTTTCGCTGGATTTAACGTCTGTCGATTCGTTACGCTCCCCCTCAGACGATAATCCAGGAATTTCGACGTTCTGCGGCGTTTCGTTTTCGTTAAACGATACGTTTCGCGATGACTTCACTGTGCGCGATTTGGGATCGTAATAACGCACAGACTTCGAGCCTTCGTTAAAACCAACGAATACCATCTTCTTCGACCGTGGCTTGAGCTTCGAAAGCCCCTTCGTCTCGTCTAACACCCATACATCGCATCCGAACTCCCGAAGGTGAGAAACATCCGGTTTCTTGTTGTGCCAGCCTTCATATGGTGTCTTGTCGTCGAGTGCTCGAGTAGGCGCGCGGTTGCGTAAATAATTCGCGTAATTGACCGCCTCGTCCCAGAGAAAGAGAGGTAAATTCTTCGCAATAATCATCGCACGTGCTAGCTCCAACAGCGTACGATTGTAGCGCTCTGCGACGCCGTTCTGAGATGGGGAATATGGCGCCGTCGTCTCGATTTCAATGCCTCTCTCCGCCGCCCACTTCTTAATCCGCTCGTTCACGAGTTCCTTGCCATTGTCCATGCGAATGTACCTCGGATACTGCCCAAACCTCCTCTTCACTCGCTCCCCATGATTCTCAATCGCCTTCGCCGCCTCCTTCTTGTCCTTCAAGAAAACCACGCCGTTGTATCGCTTCGCGTCGTCCATAAACGTAATGTAGTAATAAAATCCATTTACCGAGCGTGTTCCGATAGGACCCCATACGTCGCTCATGGTTCGCTCTCCAGGAACCGTGGATCGATTTTCTGCTTCTCCAGGGAAAGGTTTATGCGTCTGCTTCGCTTGGATGCACGCCTCGCACGATGGGGATGGAATAGACGTTTCGTCCACGGAAAGACCGACGACAAGATCGTTCCGGACGAGTTTCTGCAACGACGACACTGAGATATGGCCAAAACGACGATGCCATTGATCCCAGGTGAGTTTTGGCGAGACGTAGTTGACCTGTTCCCCTGAATTAAGCTGAGCGCGAGCGTGAAGAATATACATCTGACCGCGTTTCGACCCTTTTCCAATAACCTTATCCTTCGCATCCATCAAAAGAACCTTCCCATTCTTAAACGACGAGCTCCTCCCATCCCTCTCAAACCTTCCGAGCGACATCAAAGCATTTTCGGCTTCAGGGATGTGTAAAACGTCTTTCAAACGATGAGTAATCGTCTGCCCGTCGACATCGAAGTTGAGGATGACTGTTCCGCGGCCTGCAATGATAGCTGGACTCTTTCCGACACCACGAACGGAGGAATTAACGAGTGGCGTATACTCGATGAAGGCTTCACGGACGGGACAAACGTGACTGGTGGTTGCAGAATCGTAAAGCCAGTCGTAACGAGAGAAGTTTGACGTCGAGTACGTGTGGTACGCAACCTCATCGTTGAGCGTAGTGTTGACGTCCTCCCGAGCCTGATTCGTCCGCCCTCTATTCTTCGTCTTCCGCCCCCTCGGACCCTTTCCTTCACGACCTCCGCCCTTCGCCCAGCAATCCTTCGAAATGTGCCCCATCTTGTGGCAATTATAGCACTCCTTCCCGCCGCTGCCATCCCTCGAACCATTACCCTTTCCATCCGACGACCCTTGACCTCCACGAACTTGAAGCGTAGTCCCTCCGGCACCATCACCTCCACGCTCCTTCCGACGACGAGCTTCTTCAAGGAGAACACCAACGAGCTCTTGCGAAGTGAGCGTAGGACGATTCCCGCTCGAGCCCAAAAAGGATGACGCATAATTCTCCCAAGATTCCGGCAACGAGGTGAGCAAAATCATGACGAAATCTTCGTCCGATACAATGCTGCCCATGATGTGCAGCTCCTCCTGGAATTGACGTAGCTTTGCGATATGCTCTGCCATGTCGCATCCCTCCTCTGCGGTTGCCCGGAAAAGTGCTCGTCGTGTCGCCAAAACACCGAGTCGTCCCTTGGATTCCTTCACTGTGCACAACTGCGTCCACATCTCGCGCGCCGTGCGCGCTCCCAGGACGTGTACCATCTCCGCATCGCTTAACGCGAGTTCGATCCTGCATCGCGCTTTCGCATCTCCCTTATCCCACGCTGTCTGAGCTGCGATTTCTTCCGCCGTGGGTGCGTTCGGTTTCGCTGATCCTGGTCGAAGCGACGTGCCGTCCACGTATTTCTCCAGTCCGAGGTCCACCAGTACTGCTAGCATGCGCCGCTTCCACGGCATCCAATTGTGGGCCTTCAGTGTGTCGATGCGATATCCGCCGATGTTGACTTCCGCGGTTGTCGAGTCAGCCATTTGACGTCGAGTACAAGTTTAGATATAGATCGATAAGAATAGAACGAGTTTAGAACAAAGCGAGCTTTAGTTATGACCTCTCGGGGCCCATAACCTGTTGTAAGTATAATGCGCAGTGGTGGTAAAAGATGTAGATTCACGACGTAGCTACACGGTTGTACCTACAGTAACTACGGAACCTATAGTAGAATAATCTAGAAAAAATATGATAAGATAAACTACAAGAGGAAGATAACGACTTAGCGACCAAGTCGCTCGCCGACTATCATTCCAACAATGTCATTGCCATCGCGTTGAATCCGTACGTACAATGCATTTCAGTGAAATATACATAACATCGACATCTAGCTTTTGTCAAGACACCGCTCGATCCAACATTTTCAAAACACCGTTCACTATTACGTATCACCCGAATAGAACCCTTGACAACAAAGTCGTTTGAAAATGCCATTCTTTCGGAAGAATGGGACGGGGAGAGACATCCGAGGATCATGCACACTTGGTGAGTTGTGTTGCAAAAATTCAAACCTGGAGCACTATCTGAACATCCGAAACGTGTTAGTGTGCATTCGGTGTATTCTTAATTTGCGTCTTTATTGAACTCGTACGTGGTTTTTGTGCTCTAGTGCTGGAGAACTGAATTCGGTGCTCGGGAGATGGATGAAAATTTTCGTGTTTGAGCTTCGGATTATGCGAGTATGTACGTGAGATAGACTAGTGGGTATTCATAGATTAGGGGGTGATATGAATCCGGTTCGAAATTTGAGAGAAGAGCGGTGGATTCGGGGTGGAGGAGAAGAGGCGAGTATGGATATTGTTTCGATGAATTTGAGAACTGACTTGACATTTTCAATCTCGAACATCAAGTGGCGAAATATATTGTGTGTACAATCACCCACATTCACCATAAACGCACAGATATACGATATTTCGAGTGAAACGGGCGATTTCAACATGCAGGGATCATTTGCACAAACAACCCTCGACCGCGAATCCACGGCCTCACCAACCTCCCAACGATATCCGGATACCACTCAAGTTACCATATAGCCCCTCTGACTCTATAAACACGTACAAAACCGCGTTCTCTGCGCAAATAGCGTGTATGTGCTGCCAGCACACAGCAACGTTCGTCGAGTTCACCGCGTCTTCCTCTCATTTTCTTCTGACAGATAGTTCGATCGTGTATGTAAGGGGTGTCGTAATGGGTCTGAAACGCGAAGGGGGCGAAAAGAACGCGGGTTGAGATGCTTGTGGATGTGTAAATGGGGAGGAGGAGGAGGTTGGTTCGTGGCGTTGGATGTGGTCTATGTGACATGCGAGCAGGTCTGGCTTGTGGGTTAGTGATGCTATCGGTGGGGTATCTCTGTATGTACCTCATTCCAGCCGTTTCCGGGTGTCTTTAGTGGTGGTTGTGGGTCCGTGTAGTGGGTTATTTCGATTTGAATGTTAATTTAGATAGTTTACGAGCGTCTGGAGTGCACAAATTTGTACAGACACGGTGACCTTTGTGAAGTATGCTCATTGTATACTGTTGGCTCGCTGTTTTCATCCGTTATATGATTTGGTGAGCTTGAAATGTGTTTAAACGGTTACTATGCAAAGATCTGTCTGTGTAGCGTAGTTTCCAACCTCTCCTAATGAACTAAACTGGTATAGATAAGCCTGTCTTGTTCTCTAGCAGTGAATGCAATGTTACCGTTTTCCAGGAGCTTCAACAACCGCCATTCGAGTTCTATCGACGAGTGTTAATGTCAGTTTTAAATATATTTTTGGACAGGTCCCGGCTATGGAAAGCAGGCAAGGTACGTTATATATACCCGTTTTCAGAGTTTAAACATGTTTTTCTACCCGTCTGGACGTAGGCACTATTTAAATTAGCATGGCAATCCGAATTTGGCTCGGGTTGTGAACTTGTTTGTGGGCGTCCGGCGACACAGACAAATAAGATAGTACCTAGTGACGTATAATCGCTGGGGAGCGATCAATCACGGATTTTGAGTCCGAAAATGCGACATAGACTTTTAGTTGGAATCTTACCTTGAACAAACAGAGAATTGCATCAGAATCACACGCATCCACAGTTAATCCTTAGAATTGAGCTTTCAACCATACCTAAAATAGCCGGAAACTCAATTTGGGGCCTGAATTTGATAGACTTGCGTCATTCAAAGGCAGATTTTCGACCCTGAAAACCGCACGATTGGTTTGTGGGCACCGACGGGCTGGGTTTTAGATCCAGATATTGCTTACTAGTAGCCGATATTCGCTAGCGGCGTGGTTTCGTTATTGAGGACTTGTGCGTTATTTTTGATCTTGAAGCGTTGTCTTCATTCGAACTCGTGTCTGTGATGTAAAGTTGAGTGTCATTTTGTTTTGTAGACTGAATTCAAAGTATCTTCAGGGTTGAATTGAAGATGAAGTATTCTACGGTCTGAAAATTGAGCTGGAGCGGGATATGTACGTATACCTTGATAGGAGCGAAATTGATCAGAGCTAGAAGAATTTGGGTTTGTTTGTGGCAGGGATAGCGGAGCTTGAATATGCGGTATATAGGTCGACTTTGATTTTTTTCCTTTGCCAGGGATTGTATCCCGAGTTTATGCCAGTCCGCTACATGATGCTGTCCCACCCAAATTTGATATTTGGACGTCCGCCGACACTGCTAGGCCATCACGGTGTACTCAAATTCGATATTTGGAGTTCCCGCGGCCTGGGTGTCGAGTCCACGTACGTGTCATTGTCCAACTCTGCATCGTGTACTCACTATTCTCTCAACAGAATTTAAGAATTGATTTTTGGGTCTCCCGCGAGCAATGTTTTTCACTGGCATTGTGTTCCCATGACCTGGGTGTTGAGTCCAGGTAGGTGTTGGTGTCCAAGTCTGTGTTGTGTCCTCACTACTCTCTTGAACAGCATTTTTGGAGCTCCGGCGAGCACCCCACCCATATTTGATATTTGGACGTCCGCCGACACGCACAGTGTGCTCAAATTCAATATTTGGAGTTCCCGCGGCCTGGGTGTCGAGTCCACGTACGTGTCATTGCTCAACTCCATATCGTGTACTCACTATTCTCTCAGCAGATTTTAAAAATTGATTTTTGGAGCTCCCGCGAGCGATGTTTTTTCACGGCCATTGTGTTCCCCCGGGCTGGGTGTCAAGTCCACGTAGGTGCCGTTGTCCAATTCCGTGTCGTTTCCTCACTATTCTCTTGAACAGTATTTTGGGACCAATGTTCTGGCCGGGCATTGTCCAATTACATCTTGTGTACTCACTATTCGGTTACCAGAATTCGATGTTCGGTTTTTTGGAGTTCCCGCGAGCAATGTTTTGTGCTCTGAAGTTCCCGCGGCTGTCGAGTCCACGTAGGTGCTATTTCCCAACTCTGTATTGTGTCCTCACTATTCTGTCAGCAGCCGGTTTTTTGGACTTCCCGCGAGCAACATTTTGTGCTCAGAGGTTCTCTGTCGCCAGATTTCAAAATTCGATTTTTGGAGTTCCCGCGAGCAATGTTCTGTGCTCTGAGGTTCCCGCGGCCGGGTATTGAGTCCACGTAGGTTGTATGGTCCAATTCTGTAGCGTGTTCTCACCATTCTCCGTTTGCAGAATTTGAACTTTGGTTTCTGAAGTTCCCGCAAGCAATGTTTTGTGTCCGTGTCCAACTATTCTGCCAGCAGCATGTGTTGTTGAGCGCTTGTTCTTTTTACATCGAGCTGCAGCGAGACTGACAGGAAGTTCACAGGTATCCCAAAGACGTATGTGCACAATACAACCTACAACATGTGCTTGGAGGCGATCGCGGTGCGTGTCGTCAAGGCAAACTTGCAGGTAAGTTTCACTGTTCAATTCTGTATCGTGTTGCAACATTTGTACCGTGACAATGAAAGCTATGTTACTGCCCATCTAGATTAGGAGTTTCCGCGATGACAACTTCCCGACTTCCTATCAACTTTGAAGGGTGCCGACATGACAGGATTCTTTAGGCACCTTGTTTGTTGTAGATAGAAAAATATATGGCAGGCCTTCGGGCGGGGAGAACCTATGCAAGTTCACCTAGCAAAATTTAAGAAAAAACTTCTATCTCTTTCACTCAGGGTCGTCAAAATATGGTAACTCGCTCTACATTTGGAAATTATCATCACGCATTCCCCCGATTTTAACACACAACGCCGCTTTTTCACTTTCAACTGCACTACGAAGTACTAAGCCTGTTAGCGTGAGGCTCTTACTCATGATCATATACATATGCTCTTCCAGATATCACTTCCCATACATACATACGTATTCGAGTCTAGGAGGGAGGACAGTAGAAACGTACAAGTAGAAGATCAGTCCGGTGGCGGTAAGGTTTTTAATCTGTTTCGTGTTTCGTGTTTGGTGTTTGTATAATATTGTACTCCGTAATTTTCTGGGTGTCTTTGTTTGGAAACTGGTGTGTGTTTGTGGAGATATAAATTACAGGTGGGTGTTTTGAGCGATGCGCGTGTGAGTTGTATATGGTTGTATATAGTCACACCCGAAGCTGAAGGTCGGAATGACATGAAGATGGAAGAGTAAGGAGTGTACGAATGACGCTGTTCTGTTCTGTTCTGTCGTGGCGGTGGCAAACGCAAACGCCTCGGATTCGGATTCGGATGTGCCTGTGTGCCCGCTGAACTGGAACCTCTGTCTTCTGTCTTCGGAGAGCTCTATTATGTCATGTCAGTTCAGTGAGGGTACTCATAGACTCGAAATTGAAACGTAGGGTAAGGTTGGAAATTCGAAATCTGACCATCATGGAACCTTTCACCCTTTCACCCTGATTGTTGAACATGGGCATGGAACATGCGTGTGCTCAAACTAACAACGACGATTTTCTTCCAGGAATATTTCTTGTTAATCAGATGGTGCTGGCTATTACCCATCCCTGCGAACAACAAACAAAGGAGATAGGATGCTCCACCCGGTCCAGGAACGAACAAGAAGGTGCTTTCTTTCGTGGGCTGGGAAGGATGGGGATGCGACGTCTGATAAGCTATCTACTTACCCCTTGTCAGAGGTCAGAGTCCTCGCGTCACCGATGCATACTTGACGCTTTGGGATTCGTGCTTCACTGTGCTTCCGCGCTACGTGTGTATGTGATAGGGCATCCAGATGTGGCACGGCACGTCAATAGCGCGGGTGGATCTGGGTTAGGTGGGTTAGCTTCGCTGCCCTGTGTCATGAGAAAACAAGCTAAGCTATTGTCATTGTCGGGAATGCAGAATGGTTTTAATTTGAAGGTCCGGTGAAAGTCTCTCCGGGTTACATTTTTGTCGGTAGATGTCGTTGAGCGCGCGCGGCGTGTGACTGGGATGTATAGTTTTATGCAGCCAAAAAATGCTGATGCAATTGGTTAGCGGGTTGTTTTTTCACTTAATCAAGTAGTAATCATGGTCAGCGTGATGTTTTGATACCACCTACCGTTGATCAGTGTGAACATAGTACCACCGGGACTGAACTCCCCGACGAGCGTTTGGCATTTGCACAATTCAGCGGCTCTGAGCCTCGATATCCAAATTGAGCGCGCTCCGAAGACTTAGGAGACTTTGACATAACACTAACACTAACAGTTATAAATATACCTAACCCTGTTCTACGCTATGTAATTGGAAGTGTAATTGAAGTGTAAGTGGCCAGCAGCACGGGTCTGGAGGTCAAAGTGAACATGTAAAGAAGGAAAGTAAAAGTAATGACTCACCAACACCAACCGAGTGTCGAGTGCATACACATGCACATATCTCGGCCGCGCAGATTTTGGATGCGGATGCGGATGCGGATATGGTAACGAAGGACGCAGAAGATTCGCGGTTGTTACTCGTCGGTGCTCGGTGAGTAGGTCTCACTGTTGATTAATAATGATATTAATGATTACCTCCCCTGTATCTCCACTATTACTACTATATATCAGCCACTTGATAAGTATTATGCACCCCTATGATCGAGGCGACGTTTGACTGTTCTTCCATTTTAAACAAGCAACTTGCTTTCCAATTATGGAATTCATGTTGTCTTTTATCTTGCAAGTCGGACCGTTGGCCAGGATGACTGACTCGACATTGGCGTGTCATGTCGAGGGTGCTTCCAATTCAAGTTCCATGCTGGTCGAGTCGAGTCTAACCACTGTTTCCCGACGCATAATCATCACGTACCATGCCTACAACTTTCCGTCTGGTCCGTGGGGTCTTATCAGAGGCGAGCGGGGTGGGACAGCACTCTGGCAGTGTACAAGGTCAAAAATGAGGGACGTCATCCTCTTGCACACGGTGAGCAGTTATGTAGTCTTACTCACCACTATGCCTAACATCAACACATCACTTATATCCTCCTGCCCAACACTAGACACCAAGCATACGAGGTCGAAAACGAGTGGTTGTGCGGGGCTGTTAGAGGCGAGCGGGGTGGGACAGCACTTTGGCAGTGTACGAGGTCAAAAATGAGGGACGTCATCCTCTTACACACGGTGAGTGGTTATGTAGTCTTACTCACCACCATGCCTAACCCCGACACATCCATTACACCCTCCTGCACAACACTGGACACCATCTATTCAGCTTACAAGGTCATAAACGAGGGGTTGGCCAGGCCGTCGTCCTCTTACTCACCAATATGCCTAGCCTCAACACAACACTGGACACTAGGTCGAGACGAGGTGATTCAGTGAAGGGGTTTTATATTCACTTTACTCACTGAACACAGCGCCGCGGCGCATCCAACGGGCAAAGCGATGGGCGGGGAAGGTCTCTTTGCATCACAACAAAATGGTCCTTTTACACACGGTGAGCGGACATCTATATGTGTTTGGGATTTAGTACTCACTGTTGCCTCGAGGTCCAGTGCTATGGGTGGCAACCTGTGATAGCGGGGGTGAAGAAGGGTGCTTCAGCATGACGCGACCAGGCCATTTTCATATGTACTCACAGGACATGGCGCTATGGCGCATCTCACGATGCACAAATCGGCAGACAGGGCGAAATGACGGGTGGTGGTGTAAGGGTCTTGCTGTGCAATGGGCGGGTCCTCTTGTATACGGCGAGCAGTCATCGGGTGAGGAAAAGAGCTTCAGCGTGGCGTGACTATCTTGTTTTTACTTGTACTCACAGACCATGGCGCCACGGCGCAGAGAGGGCGGAACGACAAGCACAATGGAAGTGTCCGGTGAGTGGTCATGTACATGTGTGTAAGGCTCGTACTCACATCTACCTCTCATTCTAGCCCGGCCTCAATCGAGTTCTCAACAACGCGGCAGAGAGCGTGAAACGACACGAGAAGGGTCTTGCAGCACTATGGGAGTGGTTATGTACGTGTGTGTAGGGTTCGTACTCACGTTCCAGCGCGACACGTCAACCCATGAGCAGCACAATGACCTGTGGCAATGGGGGCAAGGGGGACGCGTCAGGATGAGGCGAGTCACACATTTTCACTCGTACTCACTGAATATGTCGCTACAACGCGTCTAGACCACGACACCACCATTCAGCATCGTCTCAACAGACCCAAGCAGTTCACTCACCGTGTGCAGGACACGTCTGCTGTGCTCTGCTCGTCAGTCGAGTCGATGACCTGGCACACAAACAGGCGGTAAAACACCGTCAGTCGCGGTGTCAAAGCGCAGCTGAATAGCTTACCTGAACAACCGACACCGTGCAGAACAGGGGAGGAGAGAGGAGAGGACCCCTGAGAGGGGAGTGGGAGTGGAATGGGAAAAAGTGAGTCGATTCACGCACCCTTTTATAGTCCCAGAAACACGCCGCTGTACGTACACCGGTACGCTATGCAATTTCGGGTTGTACCGTGCTTTGCAGGGTCCGAGTTTGAGGATCTACGAATGAGTTTTTGCTAGTTCAATGCGAAGCGAGTGCTAGCCGAGGGTATGTACGGCTTGCTTCTGTCGTTAAACCTTTTGGAACTGTGAATAGATGTGTTTTTGGTGTGTTTGATTTGGACATTTTGTTTCGGTGTGTTTGATGGACATTTCGTTTCGGTTTGGATTCAAACATGGAATTTCTTGCAATGTCAACTTTCTTCCAGCTTTATCGAGTACAGTGCCACTCTGCTGCAAGATTTGAATTATTCACTCTGCTACTACTCGGTATGTCATTGCCATCGCGTTGAATCCGTACGTACAATGCATTTCAGTGAAATATACATAACATCGACATCTAGCTTTTGTCAAGACACCGCTCGATCCAACATTTTCAAAACACCGTTCACTATTACGTATCACCCGAATAGAACCCTTGACAACAAAGTCGTTTGAAAATGCCATTCTTTCGGAAGAATGGGACGGGGAGAGACATCCGAGGATCATGCACACTTGGTGAGTTGTGTTGCAAAAATTCAAACCTGGAGCACTATCTGAACATCCGAAACGTGTTAGTGTGCATTCGGTGTATTCTTAATTTGCGTCTTTATTGAACTCGTACGTGGTTTTTGTGCTCTAGTGCTGGAGAACTGAATTCGGTGCTCGGGAGATGGATGAAAATTTTCGTGTTTGAGCTTCGGATTATGCGAGTATGTACGTGAGATAGACTAGTGGGTATTCATAGATTAGGGGGTGATATGAATCCGGTTCGAAATTTGAGAGAAGAGCGGTGGATTCGGGGTGGAGGAGAAGAGGCGAGTATGGATATTGTTTCGATGAATTTGAGAACTGACTTGACATTTTCAATCTCGAACATCAAGTGGCGAAATATATTGTGTGTACAATCACCCACATTCACCATAAACGCACAGATATACGATATTTCGAGTGAAACGGGCGATTTCAACATGCAGGGATCATTTGCACAAACAACCCTCGACCGCGAATCCACGGCCTCACCAACCTCCCAACGATATCCGGATACCACTCAAGTTACCATATAGCCCCTCTGACTCTATAAACACGTACAAAACCGCGTTCTCTGCGCAAATAGCGTGTATGTGCTGCCAGCACACAGCAACGTTCGTCGAGTTCACCGCGTCTTCCTCTCATTTTCTTCTGACAGATAGTTCGATCGTGTATGTAAGGGGTGTCGTAATGGGTCTGAAACGCGAAGGGGGCGAAAAGAACGCGGGTTGAGATGCTTGTGGATGTGTAAATGGGGAGGAGGAGGAGGTTGGTTCGTGGCGTTGGATGTGGTCTATGTGACATGCGAGCAGGTCTGGCTTGTGGGTTAGTGATGCTATCGGTGGGGTATCTCTGTATGTACCTCATTCCAGCCGTTTCCGGGTGTCTTTAGTGGTGGTTGTGGGTCCGTGTAGTGGGTTATTTCGATTTGAATGTTAATTTAGATAGTTTACGAGCGTCTGGAGTGCACAAATTTGTACAGACACGGTGACCTTTGTGAAGTATGCTCATTGTATACTGTTGGCTCGCTGTTTTCATCCGTTATATGATTTGGTGAGCTTGAAATGTGTTTAAACGGTTACTATGCAAAGATCTGTCTGTGTAGCGTAGTTTCCAACCTCTCCTAATGAACTAAACTGGTATAGATAAGCCTGTCTTGTTCTCTAGCAGTGAATGCAATGTTACCGTTTTCCAGGAGCTTCAACAACCGCCATTCGAGTTCTATCGACGAGTGTTAATGTCAGTTTTAAATATATTTTTGGACAGGTCCCGGCTATGGAAAGCAGGCAAGGTACGTTATATATACCCGTTTTCAGAGTTTAAACATGTTTTTCTACCCGTCTGGACGTAGGCACTATTTAAATTAGCATGGCAATCCGAATTTGGCTCGGGTTGTGAACTTGTTTGTGGGCGTCCGGCGACACAGACAAATAAGATAGTACCTAGTGACGTATAATCGCTGGGGAGCGATCAATCACGGATTTTGAGTCCGAAAATGCGACATAGACTTTTAGTTGGAATCTTACCTTGAACAAACAGAGAATTGCATCAGAATCACACGCATCCACAGTTAATCCTTAGAATTGAGCTTTCAACCATACCTAAAATAGCCGGAAACTCAATTTGGGGCCTGAATTTGATAGACTTGCGTCATTCAAAGGCAGATTTTCGACCCTGAAAACCGCACGATTGGTTTGTGGGCACCGACGGGCTGGGTTTTAGATCCAGATATTGCTTACTAGTAGCCGATATTCGCTAGCGGCGTGGTTTCGTTATTGAGGACTTGTGCGTTATTTTTGATCTTGAAGCGTTGTCTTCATTCGAACTCGTGTCTGTGATGTAAAGTTGAGTGTCATTTTGTTTTGTAGACTGAATTCAAAGTATCTTCAGGGTTGAATTGAAGATGAAGTATTCTACGGTCTGAAAATTGAGCTGGAGCGGGATATGTACGTATACCTTGATAGGAGCGAAATTGATCAGAGCTAGAAGAATTTGGGTTTGTTTGTGGCAGGGATAGCGGAGCTTGAATATGCGGTATATAGGTCGACTTTGATTTTTTTCCTTTGCCAGGGATTGTATCCCGAGTTTATGCCAGTCCGCTACATGATGCTGTCCCACCCAAATTTGATATTTGGACGTCCGCCGACACTGCTAGGCCATCACGGTGTACTCAAATTCGATATTTGGAGTTCCCGCGGCCTGGGTGTCGAGTCCACGTACGTGTCATTGTCCAACTCTGCATCGTGTACTCACTATTCTCTCAACAGAATTTAAGAATTGATTTTTGGGTCTCCCGCGAGCAATGTTTTTCACTGGCATTGTGTTCCCATGACCTGGGTGTTGAGTCCAGGTAGGTGTTGGTGTCCAAGTCTGTGTTGTGTCCTCACTACTCTCTTGAACAGCATTTTTGGAGCTCCGGCGAGCACCCCACCCATATTTGATATTTGGACGTCCGCCGACACGCACAGTGTGCTCAAATTCAATATTTGGAGTTCCCGCGGCCTGGGTGTCGAGTCCACGTACGTGTCATTGCTCAACTCCATATCGTGTACTCACTATTCTCTCAGCAGATTTTAAAAATTGATTTTTGGAGCTCCCGCGAGCGATGTTTTTTCACGGCCATTGTGTTCCCCCGGGCTGGGTGTCAAGTCCACGTAGGTGCCGTTGTCCAATTCCGTGTCGTTTCCTCACTATTCTCTTGAACAGTATTTTGGGACCAATGTTCTGGCCGGGCATTGTCCAATTACATCTTGTGTACTCACTATTCGGTTACCAGAATTCGATGTTCGGTTTTTTGGAGTTCCCGCGAGCAATGTTTTGTGCTCTGAAGTTCCCGCGGCTGTCGAGTCCACGTAGGTGCTATTTCCCAACTCTGTATTGTGTCCTCACTATTCTGTCAGCAGCCGGTTTTTTGGACTTCCCGCGAGCAACATTTTGTGCTCAGAGGTTCTCTGTCGCCAGATTTCAAAATTCGATTTTTGGAGTTCCCGCGAGCAATGTTCTGTGCTCTGAGGTTCCCGCGGCCGGGTATTGAGTCCACGTAGGTTGTATGGTCCAATTCTGTAGCGTGTTCTCACCATTCTCCGTTTGCAGAATTTGAACTTTGGTTTCTGAAGTTCCCGCAAGCAATGTTTTGTGTCCGTGTCCAACTATTCTGCCAGCAGCATGTGTTGTTGAGCGCTTGTTCTTTTTACATCGAGCTGCAGCGAGACTGACAGGAAGTTCACAGGTATCCCAAAGACGTATGTGCACAATACAACCTACAACATGTGCTTGGAGGCGATCGCGGTGCGTGTCGTCAAGGCAAACTTGCAGGTAAGTTTCACTGTTCAATTCTGTATCGTGTTGCAACATTTGTACCGTGACAATGAAAGCTATGTTACTGCCCATCTAGATTAGGAGTTTCCGCGATGACAACTTCCCGACTTCCTATCAACTTTGAAGGGTGCCGACATGACAGGATTCTTTAGGCACCTTGTTTGTTGTAGATAGAAAAATATATGGCAGGCCTTCGGGCGGGGAGAACCTATGCAAGTTCACCTAGCAAAATTTAAGAAAAAACTTCTATCTCTTTCACTCAGGGTCGTCAAAATATGGTAACTCGCTCTACATTTGGAAATTATCATCACGCATTCCCCCGATTTTAACACACAACGCCGCTTTTTCACTTTCAACTGCACTACGAAGTACTAAGCCTGTTAGCGTGAGGCTCTTACTCATGATCATATACATATGCTCTTCCAGATATCACTTCCCATACATACATACGTATTCGAGTCTAGGAGGGAGGACAGTAGAAACGTACAAGTAGAAGATCAGTCCGGTGGCGGTAAGGTTTTTAATCTGTTTCGTGTTTCGTGTTTGGTGTTTGTATAATATTGTACTCCGTAATTTTCTGGGTGTCTTTGTTTGGAAACTGGTGTGTGTTTGTGGAGATATAAATTACAGGTGGGTGTTTTGAGCGATGCGCGTGTGAGTTGTATATGGTTGTATATAGTCACACCCGAAGCTGAAGGTCGGAATGACATGAAGATGGAAGAGTAAGGAGTGTACGAATGACGCTGTTCTGTTCTGTTCTGTCGTGGCGGTGGCAAACGCAAACGCCTCGGATTCGGATTCGGATGTGCCTGTGTGCCCGCTGAACTGGAACCTCTGTCTTCTGTCTTCGGAGAGCTCTATTATGTCATGTCAGTTCAGTGAGGGTACTCATAGACTCGAAATTGAAACGTAGGGTAAGGTTGGAAATTCGAAATCTGACCATCATGGAACCTTTCACCCTTTCACCCTGATTGTTGAACATGGGCATGGAACATGCGTGTGCTCAAACTAACAACGACGATTTTCTTCCAGGAATATTTCTTGTTAATCAGATGGTGCTGGCTATTACCCATCCCTGCGAACAACAAACAAAGGAGATAGGATGCTCCACCCGGTCCAGGAACGAACAAGAAGGTGCTTTCTTTCGTGGGCTGGGAAGGATGGGGATGCGACGTCTGATAAGCTATCTACTTACCCCTTGTCAGAGGTCAGAGTCCTCGCGTCACCGATGCATACTTGACGCTTTGGGATTCGTGCTTCACTGTGCTTCCGCGCTACGTGTGTATGTGATAGGGCATCCAGATGTGGCACGGCACGTCAATAGCGCGGGTGGATCTGGGTTAGGTGGGTTAGCTTCGCTGCCCTGTGTCATGAGAAAACAAGCTAAGCTATTGTCATTGTCGGGAATGCAGAATGGTTTTAATTTGAAGGTCCGGTGAAAGTCTCTCCGGGTTACATTTTTGTCGGTAGATGTCGTTGAGCGCGCGCGGCGTGTGACTGGGATGTATAGTTTTATGCAGCCAAAAAATGCTGATGCAATTGGTTAGCGGGTTGTTTTTTCACTTAATCAAGTAGTAATCATGGTCAGCGTGATGTTTTGATACCACCTACCGTTGATCAGTGTGAACATAGTACCACCGGGACTGAACTCCCCGACGAGCGTTTGGCATTTGCACAATTCAGCGGCTCTGAGCCTCGATATCCAAATTGAGCGCGCTCCGAAGACTTAGGAGACTTTGACATAACACTAACACTAACAGTTATAAATATACCTAACCCTGTTCTACGCTATGTAATTGGAAGTGTAATTGAAGTGTAAGTGGCCAGCAGCACGGGTCTGGAGGTCAAAGTGAACATGTAAAGAAGGAAAGTAAAAGTAATGACTCACCAACACCAACCGAGTGTCGAGTGCATACACATGCACATATCTCGGCCGCGCAGATTTTGGATGCGGATGCGGATGCGGATATGGTAACGAAGGACGCAGAAGATTCGCGGTTGTTACTCGTCGGTGCTCGGTGAGTAGGTCTCACTGTTGATTAATAATGATATTAATGATTACCTCCCCTGTATCTCCACTATTACTACTATATATCAGCCACTTGATAAGTATTATGCACCCCTATGATCGAGGCGACGTTTGACTGTTCTTCCATTTTAAACAAGCAACTTGCTTTCCAATTATGGAATTCATGTTGTCTTTTATCTTGCAAGTCGGACCGTTGGCCAGGATGACTGACTCGACATTGGCGTGTCATGTCGAGGGTGCTTCCAATTCAAGTTCCATGCTGGTCGAGTCGAGTCTAACCACTGTTTCCCGACGCATAATCATCACGTACCATGCCTACAACTTTCCGTCTGGTCCGTGGGGTCTTATCAGAGGCGAGCGGGGTGGGACAGCACTCTGGCAGTGTACAAGGTCAAAAATGAGGGACGTCATCCTCTTGCACACGGTGAGCAGTTATGTAGTCTTACTCACCACTATGCCTAACATCAACACATCACTTATATCCTCCTGCCCAACACTAGACACCAAGCATACGAGGTCGAAAACGAGTGGTTGTGCGGGGCTGTTAGAGGCGAGCGGGGTGGGACAGCACTTTGGCAGTGTACGAGGTCAAAAATGAGGGACGTCATCCTCTTACACACGGTGAGTGGTTATGTAGTCTTACTCACCACCATGCCTAACCCCGACACATCCATTACACCCTCCTGCACAACACTGGACACCATCTATTCAGCTTACAAGGTCATAAACGAGGGGTTGGCCAGGCCGTCGTCCTCTTACTCACCAATATGCCTAGCCTCAACACAACACTGGACACTAGGTCGAGACGAGGTGATTCAGTGAAGGGGTTTTATATTCACTTTACTCACTGAACACAGCGCCGCGGCGCATCCAACGGGCAAAGCGATGGGCGGGGAAGGTCTCTTTGCATCACAACAAAATGGTCCTTTTACACACGGTGAGCGGACATCTATATGTGTTTGGGATTTAGTACTCACTGTTGCCTCGAGGTCCAGTGCTATGGGTGGCAACCTGTGATAGCGGGGGTGAAGAAGGGTGCTTCAGCATGACGCGACCAGGCCATTTTCATATGTACTCACAGGACATGGCGCTATGGCGCATCTCACGATGCACAAATCGGCAGACAGGGCGAAATGACGGGTGGTGGTGTAAGGGTCTTGCTGTGCAATGGGCGGGTCCTCTTGTATACGGCGAGCAGTCATCGGGTGAGGAAAAGAGCTTCAGCGTGGCGTGACTATCTTGTTTTTACTTGTACTCACAGACCATGGCGCCACGGCGCAGAGAGGGCGGAACGACAAGCACAATGGAAGTGTCCGGTGAGTGGTCATGTACATGTGTGTAAGGCTCGTACTCACATCTACCTCTCATTCTAGCCCGGCCTCAATCGAGTTCTCAACAACGCGGCAGAGAGCGTGAAACGACACGAGAAGGGTCTTGCAGCACTATGGGAGTGGTTATGTACGTGTGTGTAGGGTTCGTACTCACGTTCCAGCGCGACACGTCAACCCATGAGCAGCACAATGACCTGTGGCAATGGGGGCAAGGGGGACGCGTCAGGATGAGGCGAGTCACACATTTTCACTCGTACTCACTGAATATGTCGCTACAACGCGTCTAGACCACGACACCACCATTCAGCATCGTCTCAACAGACCCAAGCAGTTCACTCACCGTGTGCAGGACACGTCTGCTGTGCTCTGCTCGTCAGTCGAGTCGATGACCTGGCACACAAACAGGCGGTAAAACACCGTCAGTCGCGGTGTCAAAGCGCAGCTGAATAGCTTACCTGAACAACCGACACCGTGCAGAACAGGGGAGGAGAGAGGAGAGGACCCCTGAGAGGGGAGTGGGAGTGGAATGGGAAAAAGTGAGTCGATTCACGCACCCTTTTATAGTCCCAGAAACACGCCGCTGTACGTACACCGGTACGCTATGCAATTTCGGGTTGTACCGTGCTTTGCAGGGTCCGAGTTTGAGGATCTACGAATGAGTTTTTGCTAGTTCAATGCGAAGCGAGTGCTAGCCGAGGGTATGTACGGCTTGCTTCTGTCGTTAAACCTTTTGGAACTGTGAATAGATGTGTTTTTGGTGTGTTTGATTTGGACATTTTGTTTCGGTGTGTTTGATGGACATTTCGTTTCGGTTTGGATTCAAACATGGAATTTCTTGCAATGTCAACTTTCTTCCAGCTTTATCGAGTACAGTGCCACTCTGCTGCAAGATTTGAATTATTCACTCTGCTACTACTCGGTATGTCATTGCCATCGCGTTGAATCCGTACGTACAATGCATTTCAGTGAAATATACATAACATCGACATCTAGCTTTTGTCAAGACACCGCTCGATCCAACATTTTCAAAACACCGTTCACTATTACGTATCACCCGAATAGAACCCTTGACAACAAAGTCGTTTGAAAATGCCATTCTTTCGGAAGAATGGGACGGGGAGAGACATCCGAGGATCATGCACACTTGGTGAGTTGTGTTGCAAAAATTCAAACCTGGAGCACTATCTGAACATCCGAAACGTGTTAGTGTGCATTCGGTGTATTCTTAATTTGCGTCTTTATTGAACTCGTACGTGGTTTTTGTGCTCTAGTGCTGGAGAACTGAATTCGGTGCTCGGGAGATGGATGAAAATTTTCGTGTTTGAGCTTCGGATTATGCGAGTATGTACGTGAGATAGACTAGTGGGTATTCATAGATTAGGGGGTGATATGAATCCGGTTCGAAATTTGAGAGAAGAGCGGTGGATTCGGGGTGGAGGAGAAGAGGCGAGTATGGATATTGTTTCGATGAATTTGAGAACTGACTTGACATTTTCAATCTCGAACATCAAGTGGCGAAATATATTGTGTGTACAATCACCCACATTCACCATAAACGCACAGATATACGATATTTCGAGTGAAACGGGCGATTTCAACATGCAGGGATCATTTGCACAAACAACCCTCGACCGCGAATCCACGGCCTCACCAACCTCCCAACGATATCCGGATACCACTCAAGTTACCATATAGCCCCTCTGACTCTATAAACACGTACAAAACCGCGTTCTCTGCGCAAATAGCGTGTATGTGCTGCCAGCACACAGCAACGTTCGTCGAGTTCACCGCGTCTTCCTCTCATTTTCTTCTGACAGATAGTTCGATCGTGTATGTAAGGGGTGTCGTAATGGGTCTGAAACGCGAAGGGGGCGAAAAGAACGCGGGTTGAGATGCTTGTGGATGTGTAAATGGGGAGGAGGAGGAGGTTGGTTCGTGGCGTTGGATGTGGTCTATGTGACATGCGAGCAGGTCTGGCTTGTGGGTTAGTGATGCTATCGGTGGGGTATCTCTGTATGTACCTCATTCCAGCCGTTTCCGGGTGTCTTTAGTGGTGGTTGTGGGTCCGTGTAGTGGGTTATTTCGATTTGAATGTTAATTTAGATAGTTTACGAGCGTCTGGAGTGCACAAATTTGTACAGACACGGTGACCTTTGTGAAGTATGCTCATTGTATACTGTTGGCTCGCTGTTTTCATCCGTTATATGATTTGGTGAGCTTGAAATGTGTTTAAACGGTTACTATGCAAAGATCTGTCTGTGTAGCGTAGTTTCCAACCTCTCCTAATGAACTAAACTGGTATAGATAAGCCTGTCTTGTTCTCTAGCAGTGAATGCAATGTTACCGTTTTCCAGGAGCTTCAACAACCGCCATTCGAGTTCTATCGACGAGTGTTAATGTCAGTTTTAAATATATTTTTGGACAGGTCCCGGCTATGGAAAGCAGGCAAGGTACGTTATATATACCCGTTTTCAGAGTTTAAACATGTTTTTCTACCCGTCTGGACGTAGGCACTATTTAAATTAGCATGGCAATCCGAATTTGGCTCGGGTTGTGAACTTGTTTGTGGGCGTCCGGCGACACAGACAAATAAGATAGTACCTAGTGACGTATAATCGCTGGGGAGCGATCAATCACGGATTTTGAGTCCGAAAATGCGACATAGACTTTTAGTTGGAATCTTACCTTGAACAAACAGAGAATTGCATCAGAATCACACGCATCCACAGTTAATCCTTAGAATTGAGCTTTCAACCATACCTAAAATAGCCGGAAACTCAATTTGGGGCCTGAATTTGATAGACTTGCGTCATTCAAAGGCAGATTTTCGACCCTGAAAACCGCACGATTGGTTTGTGGGCACCGACGGGCTGGGTTTTAGATCCAGATATTGCTTACTAGTAGCCGATATTCGCTAGCGGCGTGGTTTCGTTATTGAGGACTTGTGCGTTATTTTTGATCTTGAAGCGTTGTCTTCATTCGAACTCGTGTCTGTGATGTAAAGTTGAGTGTCATTTTGTTTTGTAGACTGAATTCAAAGTATCTTCAGGGTTGAATTGAAGATGAAGTATTCTACGGTCTGAAAATTGAGCTGGAGCGGGATATGTACGTATACCTTGATAGGAGCGAAATTGATCAGAGCTAGAAGAATTTGGGTTTGTTTGTGGCAGGGATAGCGGAGCTTGAATATGCGGTATATAGGTCGACTTTGATTTTTTTCCTTTGCCAGGGATTGTATCCCGAGTTTATGCCAGTCCGCTACATGATGCTGTCCCACCCAAATTTGATATTTGGACGTCCGCCGACACTGCTAGGCCATCACGGTGTACTCAAATTCGATATTTGGAGTTCCCGCGGCCTGGGTGTCGAGTCCACGTACGTGTCATTGTCCAACTCTGCATCGTGTACTCACTATTCTCTCAACAGAATTTAAGAATTGATTTTTGGGTCTCCCGCGAGCAATGTTTTTCACTGGCATTGTGTTCCCATGACCTGGGTGTTGAGTCCAGGTAGGTGTTGGTGTCCAAGTCTGTGTTGTGTCCTCACTACTCTCTTGAACAGCATTTTTGGAGCTCCGGCGAGCACCCCACCCATATTTGATATTTGGACGTCCGCCGACACGCACAGTGTGCTCAAATTCAATATTTGGAGTTCCCGCGGCCTGGGTGTCGAGTCCACGTACGTGTCATTGCTCAACTCCATATCGTGTACTCACTATTCTCTCAGCAGATTTTAAAAATTGATTTTTGGAGCTCCCGCGAGCGATGTTTTTTCACGGCCATTGTGTTCCCCCGGGCTGGGTGTCAAGTCCACGTAGGTGCCGTTGTCCAATTCCGTGTCGTTTCCTCACTATTCTCTTGAACAGTATTTTGGGACCAATGTTCTGGCCGGGCATTGTCCAATTACATCTTGTGTACTCACTATTCGGTTACCAGAATTCGATGTTCGGTTTTTTGGAGTTCCCGCGAGCAATGTTTTGTGCTCTGAAGTTCCCGCGGCTGTCGAGTCCACGTAGGTGCTATTTCCCAACTCTGTATTGTGTCCTCACTATTCTGTCAGCAGCCGGTTTTTTGGACTTCCCGCGAGCAACATTTTGTGCTCAGAGGTTCTCTGTCGCCAGATTTCAAAATTCGATTTTTGGAGTTCCCGCGAGCAATGTTCTGTGCTCTGAGGTTCCCGCGGCCGGGTATTGAGTCCACGTAGGTTGTATGGTCCAATTCTGTAGCGTGTTCTCACCATTCTCCGTTTGCAGAATTTGAACTTTGGTTTCTGAAGTTCCCGCAAGCAATGTTTTGTGTCCGTGTCCAACTATTCTGCCAGCAGCATGTGTTGTTGAGCGCTTGTTCTTTTTACATCGAGCTGCAGCGAGACTGACAGGAAGTTCACAGGTATCCCAAAGACGTATGTGCACAATACAACCTACAACATGTGCTTGGAGGCGATCGCGGTGCGTGTCGTCAAGGCAAACTTGCAGGTAAGTTTCACTGTTCAATTCTGTATCGTGTTGCAACATTTGTACCGTGACAATGAAAGCTATGTTACTGCCCATCTAGATTAGGAGTTTCCGCGATGACAACTTCCCGACTTCCTATCAACTTTGAAGGGTGCCGACATGACAGGATTCTTTAGGCACCTTGTTTGTTGTAGATAGAAAAATATATGGCAGGCCTTCGGGCGGGGAGAACCTATGCAAGTTCACCTAGCAAAATTTAAGAAAAAACTTCTATCTCTTTCACTCAGGGTCGTCAAAATATGGTAACTCGCTCTACATTTGGAAATTATCATCACGCATTCCCCCGATTTTAACACACAACGCCGCTTTTTCACTTTCAACTGCACTACGAAGTACTAAGCCTGTTAGCGTGAGGCTCTTACTCATGATCATATACATATGCTCTTCCAGATATCACTTCCCATACATACATACGTATTCGAGTCTAGGAGGGAGGACAGTAGAAACGTACAAGTAGAAGATCAGTCCGGTGGCGGTAAGGTTTTTAATCTGTTTCGTGTTTCGTGTTTGGTGTTTGTATAATATTGTACTCCGTAATTTTCTGGGTGTCTTTGTTTGGAAACTGGTGTGTGTTTGTGGAGATATAAATTACAGGTGGGTGTTTTGAGCGATGCGCGTGTGAGTTGTATATGGTTGTATATAGTCACACCCGAAGCTGAAGGTCGGAATGACATGAAGATGGAAGAGTAAGGAGTGTACGAATGACGCTGTTCTGTTCTGTTCTGTCGTGGCGGTGGCAAACGCAAACGCCTCGGATTCGGATTCGGATGTGCCTGTGTGCCCGCTGAACTGGAACCTCTGTCTTCTGTCTTCGGAGAGCTCTATTATGTCATGTCAGTTCAGTGAGGGTACTCATAGACTCGAAATTGAAACGTAGGGTAAGGTTGGAAATTCGAAATCTGACCATCATGGAACCTTTCACCCTTTCACCCTGATTGTTGAACATGGGCATGGAACATGCGTGTGCTCAAACTAACAACGACGATTTTCTTCCAGGAATATTTCTTGTTAATCAGATGGTGCTGGCTATTACCCATCCCTGCGAACAACAAACAAAGGAGATAGGATGCTCCACCCGGTCCAGGAACGAACAAGAAGGTGCTTTCTTTCGTGGGCTGGGAAGGATGGGGATGCGACGTCTGATAAGCTATCTACTTACCCCTTGTCAGAGGTCAGAGTCCTCGCGTCACCGATGCATACTTGACGCTTTGGGATTCGTGCTTCACTGTGCTTCCGCGCTACGTGTGTATGTGATAGGGCATCCAGATGTGGCACGGCACGTCAATAGCGCGGGTGGATCTGGGTTAGGTGGGTTAGCTTCGCTGCCCTGTGTCATGAGAAAACAAGCTAAGCTATTGTCATTGTCGGGAATGCAGAATGGTTTTAATTTGAAGGTCCGGTGAAAGTCTCTCCGGGTTACATTTTTGTCGGTAGATGTCGTTGAGCGCGCGCGGCGTGTGACTGGGATGTATAGTTTTATGCAGCCAAAAAATGCTGATGCAATTGGTTAGCGGGTTGTTTTTTCACTTAATCAAGTAGTAATCATGGTCAGCGTGATGTTTTGATACCACCTACCGTTGATCAGTGTGAACATAGTACCACCGGGACTGAACTCCCCGACGAGCGTTTGGCATTTGCACAATTCAGCGGCTCTGAGCCTCGATATCCAAATTGAGCGCGCTCCGAAGACTTAGGAGACTTTGACATAACACTAACACTAACAGTTATAAATATACCTAACCCTGTTCTACGCTATGTAATTGGAAGTGTAATTGAAGTGTAAGTGGCCAGCAGCACGGGTCTGGAGGTCAAAGTGAACATGTAAAGAAGGAAAGTAAAAGTAATGACTCACCAACACCAACCGAGTGTCGAGTGCATACACATGCACATATCTCGGCCGCGCAGATTTTGGATGCGGATGCGGATGCGGATATGGTAACGAAGGACGCAGAAGATTCGCGGTTGTTACTCGTCGGTGCTCGGTGAGTAGGTCTCACTGTTGATTAATAATGATATTAATGATTACCTCCCCTGTATCTCCACTATTACTACTATATATCAGCCACTTGATAAGTATTATGCACCCCTATGATCGAGGCGACGTTTGACTGTTCTTCCATTTTAAACAAGCAACTTGCTTTCCAATTATGGAATTCATGTTGTCTTTTATCTTGCAAGTCGGACCGTTGGCCAGGATGACTGACTCGACATTGGCGTGTCATGTCGAGGGTGCTTCCAATTCAAGTTCCATGCTGGTCGAGTCGAGTCTAACCACTGTTTCCCGACGCATAATCATCACGTACCATGCCTACAACTTTCCGTCTGGTCCGTGGGGTCTTATCAGAGGCGAGCGGGGTGGGACAGCACTCTGGCAGTGTACAAGGTCAAAAATGAGGGACGTCATCCTCTTGCACACGGTGAGCAGTTATGTAGTCTTACTCACCACTATGCCTAACATCAACACATCACTTATATCCTCCTGCCCAACACTAGACACCAAGCATACGAGGTCGAAAACGAGTGGTTGTGCGGGGCTGTTAGAGGCGAGCGGGGTGGGACAGCACTTTGGCAGTGTACGAGGTCAAAAATGAGGGACGTCATCCTCTTACACACGGTGAGTGGTTATGTAGTCTTACTCACCACCATGCCTAACCCCGACACATCCATTACACCCTCCTGCACAACACTGGACACCATCTATTCAGCTTACAAGGTCATAAACGAGGGGTTGGCCAGGCCGTCGTCCTCTTACTCACCAATATGCCTAGCCTCAACACAACACTGGACACTAGGTCGAGACGAGGTGATTCAGTGAAGGGGTTTTATATTCACTTTACTCACTGAACACAGCGCCGCGGCGCATCCAACGGGCAAAGCGATGGGCGGGGAAGGTCTCTTTGCATCACAACAAAATGGTCCTTTTACACACGGTGAGCGGACATCTATATGTGTTTGGGATTTAGTACTCACTGTTGCCTCGAGGTCCAGTGCTATGGGTGGCAACCTGTGATAGCGGGGGTGAAGAAGGGTGCTTCAGCATGACGCGACCAGGCCATTTTCATATGTACTCACAGGACATGGCGCTATGGCGCATCTCACGATGCACAAATCGGCAGACAGGGCGAAATGACGGGTGGTGGTGTAAGGGTCTTGCTGTGCAATGGGCGGGTCCTCTTGTATACGGCGAGCAGTCATCGGGTGAGGAAAAGAGCTTCAGCGTGGCGTGACTATCTTGTTTTTACTTGTACTCACAGACCATGGCGCCACGGCGCAGAGAGGGCGGAACGACAAGCACAATGGAAGTGTCCGGTGAGTGGTCATGTACATGTGTGTAAGGCTCGTACTCACATCTACCTCTCATTCTAGCCCGGCCTCAATCGAGTTCTCAACAACGCGGCAGAGAGCGTGAAACGACACGAGAAGGGTCTTGCAGCACTATGGGAGTGGTTATGTACGTGTGTGTAGGGTTCGTACTCACGTTCCAGCGCGACACGTCAACCCATGAGCAGCACAATGACCTGTGGCAATGGGGGCAAGGGGGACGCGTCAGGATGAGGCGAGTCACACATTTTCACTCGTACTCACTGAATATGTCGCTACAACGCGTCTAGACCACGACACCACCATTCAGCATCGTCTCAACAGACCCAAGCAGTTCACTCACCGTGTGCAGGACACGTCTGCTGTGCTCTGCTCGTCAGTCGAGTCGATGACCTGGCACACAAACAGGCGGTAAAACACCGTCAGTCGCGGTGTCAAAGCGCAGCTGAATAGCTTACCTGAACAACCGACACCGTGCAGAACAGGGGAGGAGAGAGGAGAGGACCCCTGAGAGGGGAGTGGGAGTGGAATGGGAAAAAGTGAGTCGATTCACGCACCCTTTTATAGTCCCAGAAACACGCCGCTGTACGTACACCGGTACGCTATGCAATTTCGGGTTGTACCGTGCTTTGCAGGGTCCGAGTTTGAGGATCTACGAATGAGTTTTTGCTAGTTCAATGCGAAGCGAGTGCTAGCCGAGGGTATGTACGGCTTGCTTCTGTCGTTAAACCTTTTGGAACTGTGAATAGATGTGTTTTTGGTGTGTTTGATTTGGACATTTTGTTTCGGTGTGTTTGATGGACATTTCGTTTCGGTTTGGATTCAAACATGGAATTTCTTGCAATGTCAACTTTCTTCCAGCTTTATCGAGTACAGTGCCACTCTGCTGCAAGATTTGAATTATTCACTCTGCTACTACTCGGTATGTCATTGCCATCGCGTTGAATCCGTACGTACAATGCATTTCAGTGAAATATACATAACATCGACATCTAGCTTTTGTCAAGACACCGCTCGATCCAACATTTTCAAAACACCGTTCACTATTACGTATCACCCGAATAGAACCCTTGACAACAAAGTCGTTTGAAAATGCCATTCTTTCGGAAGAATGGGACGGGGAGAGACATCCGAGGATCATGCACACTTGGTGAGTTGTGTTGCAAAAATTCAAACCTGGAGCACTATCTGAACATCCGAAACGTGTTAGTGTGCATTCGGTGTATTCTTAATTTGCGTCTTTATTGAACTCGTACGTGGTTTTTGTGCTCTAGTGCTGGAGAACTGAATTCGGTGCTCGGGAGATGGATGAAAATTTTCGTGTTTGAGCTTCGGATTATGCGAGTATGTACGTGAGATAGACTAGTGGGTATTCATAGATTAGGGGGTGATATGAATCCGGTTCGAAATTTGAGAGAAGAGCGGTGGATTCGGGGTGGAGGAGAAGAGGCGAGTATGGATATTGTTTCGATGAATTTGAGAACTGACTTGACATTTTCAATCTCGAACATCAAGTGGCGAAATATATTGTGTGTACAATCACCCACATTCACCATAAACGCACAGATATACGATATTTCGAGTGAAACGGGCGATTTCAACATGCAGGGATCATTTGCACAAACAACCCTCGACCGCGAATCCACGGCCTCACCAACCTCCCAACGATATCCGGATACCACTCAAGTTACCATATAGCCCCTCTGACTCTATAAACACGTACAAAACCGCGTTCTCTGCGCAAATAGCGTGTATGTGCTGCCAGCACACAGCAACGTTCGTCGAGTTCACCGCGTCTTCCTCTCATTTTCTTCTGACAGATAGTTCGATCGTGTATGTAAGGGGTGTCGTAATGGGTCTGAAACGCGAAGGGGGCGAAAAGAACGCGGGTTGAGATGCTTGTGGATGTGTAAATGGGGAGGAGGAGGAGGTTGGTTCGTGGCGTTGGATGTGGTCTATGTGACATGCGAGCAGGTCTGGCTTGTGGGTTAGTGATGCTATCGGTGGGGTATCTCTGTATGTACCTCATTCCAGCCGTTTCCGGGTGTCTTTAGTGGTGGTTGTGGGTCCGTGTAGTGGGTTATTTCGATTTGAATGTTAATTTAGATAGTTTACGAGCGTCTGGAGTGCACAAATTTGTACAGACACGGTGACCTTTGTGAAGTATGCTCATTGTATACTGTTGGCTCGCTGTTTTCATCCGTTATATGATTTGGTGAGCTTGAAATGTGTTTAAACGGTTACTATGCAAAGATCTGTCTGTGTAGCGTAGTTTCCAACCTCTCCTAATGAACTAAACTGGTATAGATAAGCCTGTCTTGTTCTCTAGCAGTGAATGCAATGTTACCGTTTTCCAGGAGCTTCAACAACCGCCATTCGAGTTCTATCGACGAGTGTTAATGTCAGTTTTAAATATATTTTTGGACAGGTCCCGGCTATGGAAAGCAGGCAAGGTACGTTATATATACCCGTTTTCAGAGTTTAAACATGTTTTTCTACCCGTCTGGACGTAGGCACTATTTAAATTAGCATGGCAATCCGAATTTGGCTCGGGTTGTGAACTTGTTTGTGGGCGTCCGGCGACACAGACAAATAAGATAGTACCTAGTGACGTATAATCGCTGGGGAGCGATCAATCACGGATTTTGAGTCCGAAAATGCGACATAGACTTTTAGTTGGAATCTTACCTTGAACAAACAGAGAATTGCATCAGAATCACACGCATCCACAGTTAATCCTTAGAATTGAGCTTTCAACCATACCTAAAATAGCCGGAAACTCAATTTGGGGCCTGAATTTGATAGACTTGCGTCATTCAAAGGCAGATTTTCGACCCTGAAAACCGCACGATTGGTTTGTGGGCACCGACGGGCTGGGTTTTAGATCCAGATATTGCTTACTAGTAGCCGATATTCGCTAGCGGCGTGGTTTCGTTATTGAGGACTTGTGCGTTATTTTTGATCTTGAAGCGTTGTCTTCATTCGAACTCGTGTCTGTGATGTAAAGTTGAGTGTCATTTTGTTTTGTAGACTGAATTCAAAGTATCTTCAGGGTTGAATTGAAGATGAAGTATTCTACGGTCTGAAAATTGAGCTGGAGCGGGATATGTACGTATACCTTGATAGGAGCGAAATTGATCAGAGCTAGAAGAATTTGGGTTTGTTTGTGGCAGGGATAGCGGAGCTTGAATATGCGGTATATAGGTCGACTTTGATTTTTTTCCTTTGCCAGGGATTGTATCCCGAGTTTATGCCAGTCCGCTACATGATGCTGTCCCACCCAAATTTGATATTTGGACGTCCGCCGACACTGCTAGGCCATCACGGTGTACTCAAATTCGATATTTGGAGTTCCCGCGGCCTGGGTGTCGAGTCCACGTACGTGTCATTGTCCAACTCTGCATCGTGTACTCACTATTCTCTCAACAGAATTTAAGAATTGATTTTTGGGTCTCCCGCGAGCAATGTTTTTCACTGGCATTGTGTTCCCATGACCTGGGTGTTGAGTCCAGGTAGGTGTTGGTGTCCAAGTCTGTGTTGTGTCCTCACTACTCTCTTGAACAGCATTTTTGGAGCTCCGGCGAGCACCCCACCCATATTTGATATTTGGACGTCCGCCGACACGCACAGTGTGCTCAAATTCAATATTTGGAGTTCCCGCGGCCTGGGTGTCGAGTCCACGTACGTGTCATTGCTCAACTCCATATCGTGTACTCACTATTCTCTCAGCAGATTTTAAAAATTGATTTTTGGAGCTCCCGCGAGCGATGTTTTTTCACGGCCATTGTGTTCCCCCGGGCTGGGTGTCAAGTCCACGTAGGTGCCGTTGTCCAATTCCGTGTCGTTTCCTCACTATTCTCTTGAACAGTATTTTGGGACCAATGTTCTGGCCGGGCATTGTCCAATTACATCTTGTGTACTCACTATTCGGTTACCAGAATTCGATGTTCGGTTTTTTGGAGTTCCCGCGAGCAATGTTTTGTGCTCTGAAGTTCCCGCGGCTGTCGAGTCCACGTAGGTGCTATTTCCCAACTCTGTATTGTGTCCTCACTATTCTGTCAGCAGCCGGTTTTTTGGACTTCCCGCGAGCAACATTTTGTGCTCAGAGGTTCTCTGTCGCCAGATTTCAAAATTCGATTTTTGGAGTTCCCGCGAGCAATGTTCTGTGCTCTGAGGTTCCCGCGGCCGGGTATTGAGTCCACGTAGGTTGTATGGTCCAATTCTGTAGCGTGTTCTCACCATTCTCCGTTTGCAGAATTTGAACTTTGGTTTCTGAAGTTCCCGCAAGCAATGTTTTGTGTCCGTGTCCAACTATTCTGCCAGCAGCATGTGTTGTTGAGCGCTTGTTCTTTTTACATCGAGCTGCAGCGAGACTGACAGGAAGTTCACAGGTATCCCAAAGACGTATGTGCACAATACAACCTACAACATGTGCTTGGAGGCGATCGCGGTGCGTGTCGTCAAGGCAAACTTGCAGGTAAGTTTCACTGTTCAATTCTGTATCGTGTTGCAACATTTGTACCGTGACAATGAAAGCTATGTTACTGCCCATCTAGATTAGGAGTTTCCGCGATGACAACTTCCCGACTTCCTATCAACTTTGAAGGGTGCCGACATGACAGGATTCTTTAGGCACCTTGTTTGTTGTAGATAGAAAAATATATGGCAGGCCTTCGGGCGGGGAGAACCTATGCAAGTTCACCTAGCAAAATTTAAGAAAAAACTTCTATCTCTTTCACTCAGGGTCGTCAAAATATGGTAACTCGCTCTACATTTGGAAATTATCATCACGCATTCCCCCGATTTTAACACACAACGCCGCTTTTTCACTTTCAACTGCACTACGAAGTACTAAGCCTGTTAGCGTGAGGCTCTTACTCATGATCATATACATATGCTCTTCCAGATATCACTTCCCATACATACATACGTATTCGAGTCTAGGAGGGAGGACAGTAGAAACGTACAAGTAGAAGATCAGTCCGGTGGCGGTAAGGTTTTTAATCTGTTTCGTGTTTCGTGTTTGGTGTTTGTATAATATTGTACTCCGTAATTTTCTGGGTGTCTTTGTTTGGAAACTGGTGTGTGTTTGTGGAGATATAAATTACAGGTGGGTGTTTTGAGCGATGCGCGTGTGAGTTGTATATGGTTGTATATAGTCACACCCGAAGCTGAAGGTCGGAATGACATGAAGATGGAAGAGTAAGGAGTGTACGAATGACGCTGTTCTGTTCTGTTCTGTCGTGGCGGTGGCAAACGCAAACGCCTCGGATTCGGATTCGGATGTGCCTGTGTGCCCGCTGAACTGGAACCTCTGTCTTCTGTCTTCGGAGAGCTCTATTATGTCATGTCAGTTCAGTGAGGGTACTCATAGACTCGAAATTGAAACGTAGGGTAAGGTTGGAAATTCGAAATCTGACCATCATGGAACCTTTCACCCTTTCACCCTGATTGTTGAACATGGGCATGGAACATGCGTGTGCTCAAACTAACAACGACGATTTTCTTCCAGGAATATTTCTTGTTAATCAGATGGTGCTGGCTATTACCCATCCCTGCGAACAACAAACAAAGGAGATAGGATGCTCCACCCGGTCCAGGAACGAACAAGAAGGTGCTTTCTTTCGTGGGCTGGGAAGGATGGGGATGCGACGTCTGATAAGCTATCTACTTACCCCTTGTCAGAGGTCAGAGTCCTCGCGTCACCGATGCATACTTGACGCTTTGGGATTCGTGCTTCACTGTGCTTCCGCGCTACGTGTGTATGTGATAGGGCATCCAGATGTGGCACGGCACGTCAATAGCGCGGGTGGATCTGGGTTAGGTGGGTTAGCTTCGCTGCCCTGTGTCATGAGAAAACAAGCTAAGCTATTGTCATTGTCGGGAATGCAGAATGGTTTTAATTTGAAGGTCCGGTGAAAGTCTCTCCGGGTTACATTTTTGTCGGTAGATGTCGTTGAGCGCGCGCGGCGTGTGACTGGGATGTATAGTTTTATGCAGCCAAAAAATGCTGATGCAATTGGTTAGCGGGTTGTTTTTTCACTTAATCAAGTAGTAATCATGGTCAGCGTGATGTTTTGATACCACCTACCGTTGATCAGTGTGAACATAGTACCACCGGGACTGAACTCCCCGACGAGCGTTTGGCATTTGCACAATTCAGCGGCTCTGAGCCTCGATATCCAAATTGAGCGCGCTCCGAAGACTTAGGAGACTTTGACATAACACTAACACTAACAGTTATAAATATACCTAACCCTGTTCTACGCTATGTAATTGGAAGTGTAATTGAAGTGTAAGTGGCCAGCAGCACGGGTCTGGAGGTCAAAGTGAACATGTAAAGAAGGAAAGTAAAAGTAATGACTCACCAACACCAACCGAGTGTCGAGTGCATACACATGCACATATCTCGGCCGCGCAGATTTTGGATGCGGATGCGGATGCGGATATGGTAACGAAGGACGCAGAAGATTCGCGGTTGTTACTCGTCGGTGCTCGGTGAGTAGGTCTCACTGTTGATTAATAATGATATTAATGATTACCTCCCCTGTATCTCCACTATTACTACTATATATCAGCCACTTGATAAGTATTATGCACCCCTATGATCGAGGCGACGTTTGACTGTTCTTCCATTTTAAACAAGCAACTTGCTTTCCAATTATGGAATTCATGTTGTCTTTTATCTTGCAAGTCGGACCGTTGGCCAGGATGACTGACTCGACATTGGCGTGTCATGTCGAGGGTGCTTCCAATTCAAGTTCCATGCTGGTCGAGTCGAGTCTAACCACTGTTTCCCGACGCATAATCATCACGTACCATGCCTACAACTTTCCGTCTGGTCCGTGGGGTCTTATCAGAGGCGAGCGGGGTGGGACAGCACTCTGGCAGTGTACAAGGTCAAAAATGAGGGACGTCATCCTCTTGCACACGGTGAGCAGTTATGTAGTCTTACTCACCACTATGCCTAACATCAACACATCACTTATATCCTCCTGCCCAACACTAGACACCAAGCATACGAGGTCGAAAACGAGTGGTTGTGCGGGGCTGTTAGAGGCGAGCGGGGTGGGACAGCACTTTGGCAGTGTACGAGGTCAAAAATGAGGGACGTCATCCTCTTACACACGGTGAGTGGTTATGTAGTCTTACTCACCACCATGCCTAACCCCGACACATCCATTACACCCTCCTGCACAACACTGGACACCATCTATTCAGCTTACAAGGTCATAAACGAGGGGTTGGCCAGGCCGTCGTCCTCTTACTCACCAATATGCCTAGCCTCAACACAACACTGGACACTAGGTCGAGACGAGGTGATTCAGTGAAGGGGTTTTATATTCACTTTACTCACTGAACACAGCGCCGCGGCGCATCCAACGGGCAAAGCGATGGGCGGGGAAGGTCTCTTTGCATCACAACAAAATGGTCCTTTTACACACGGTGAGCGGACATCTATATGTGTTTGGGATTTAGTACTCACTGTTGCCTCGAGGTCCAGTGCTATGGGTGGCAACCTGTGATAGCGGGGGTGAAGAAGGGTGCTTCAGCATGACGCGACCAGGCCATTTTCATATGTACTCACAGGACATGGCGCTATGGCGCATCTCACGATGCACAAATCGGCAGACAGGGCGAAATGACGGGTGGTGGTGTAAGGGTCTTGCTGTGCAATGGGCGGGTCCTCTTGTATACGGCGAGCAGTCATCGGGTGAGGAAAAGAGCTTCAGCGTGGCGTGACTATCTTGTTTTTACTTGTACTCACAGACCATGGCGCCACGGCGCAGAGAGGGCGGAACGACAAGCACAATGGAAGTGTCCGGTGAGTGGTCATGTACATGTGTGTAAGGCTCGTACTCACATCTACCTCTCATTCTAGCCCGGCCTCAATCGAGTTCTCAACAACGCGGCAGAGAGCGTGAAACGACACGAGAAGGGTCTTGCAGCACTATGGGAGTGGTTATGTACGTGTGTGTAGGGTTCGTACTCACGTTCCAGCGCGACACGTCAACCCATGAGCAGCACAATGACCTGTGGCAATGGGGGCAAGGGGGACGCGTCAGGATGAGGCGAGTCACACATTTTCACTCGTACTCACTGAATATGTCGCTACAACGCGTCTAGACCACGACACCACCATTCAGCATCGTCTCAACAGACCCAAGCAGTTCACTCACCGTGTGCAGGACACGTCTGCTGTGCTCTGCTCGTCAGTCGAGTCGATGACCTGGCACACAAACAGGCGGTAAAACACCGTCAGTCGCGGTGTCAAAGCGCAGCTGAATAGCTTACCTGAACAACCGACACCGTGCAGAACAGGGGAGGAGAGAGGAGAGGACCCCTGAGAGGGGAGTGGGAGTGGAATGGGAAAAAGTGAGTCGATTCACGCACCCTTTTATAGTCCCAGAAACACGCCGCTGTACGTACACCGGTACGCTATGCAATTTCGGGTTGTACCGTGCTTTGCAGGGTCCGAGTTTGAGGATCTACGAATGAGTTTTTGCTAGTTCAATGCGAAGCGAGTGCTAGCCGAGGGTATGTACGGCTTGCTTCTGTCGTTAAACCTTTTGGAACTGTGAATAGATGTGTTTTTGGTGTGTTTGATTTGGACATTTTGTTTCGGTGTGTTTGATGGACATTTCGTTTCGGTTTGGATTCAAACATGGAATTTCTTGCAATGTCAACTTTCTTCCAGCTTTATCGAGTACAGTGCCACTCTGCTGCAAGATTTGAATTATTCACTCTGCTACTACTCGGTATGTCATTGCCATCGCGTTGAATCCGTACGTACAATGCATTTCAGTGAAATATACATAACATCGACATCTAGCTTTTGTCAAGACACCGCTCGATCCAACATTTTCAAAACACCGTTCACTATTACGTATCACCCGAATAGAACCCTTGACAACAAAGTCGTTTGAAAATGCCATTCTTTCGGAAGAATGGGACGGGGAGAGACATCCGAGGATCATGCACACTTGGTGAGTTGTGTTGCAAAAATTCAAACCTGGAGCACTATCTGAACATCCGAAACGTGTTAGTGTGCATTCGGTGTATTCTTAATTTGCGTCTTTATTGAACTCGTACGTGGTTTTTGTGCTCTAGTGCTGGAGAACTGAATTCGGTGCTCGGGAGATGGATGAAAATTTTCGTGTTTGAGCTTCGGATTATGCGAGTATGTACGTGAGATAGACTAGTGGGTATTCATAGATTAGGGGGTGATATGAATCCGGTTCGAAATTTGAGAGAAGAGCGGTGGATTCGGGGTGGAGGAGAAGAGGCGAGTATGGATATTGTTTCGATGAATTTGAGAACTGACTTGACATTTTCAATCTCGAACATCAAGTGGCGAAATATATTGTGTGTACAATCACCCACATTCACCATAAACGCACAGATATACGATATTTCGAGTGAAACGGGCGATTTCAACATGCAGGGATCATTTGCACAAACAACCCTCGACCGCGAATCCACGGCCTCACCAACCTCCCAACGATATCCGGATACCACTCAAGTTACCATATAGCCCCTCTGACTCTATAAACACGTACAAAACCGCGTTCTCTGCGCAAATAGCGTGTATGTGCTGCCAGCACACAGCAACGTTCGTCGAGTTCACCGCGTCTTCCTCTCATTTTCTTCTGACAGATAGTTCGATCGTGTATGTAAGGGGTGTCGTAATGGGTCTGAAACGCGAAGGGGGCGAAAAGAACGCGGGTTGAGATGCTTGTGGATGTGTAAATGGGGAGGAGGAGGAGGTTGGTTCGTGGCGTTGGATGTGGTCTATGTGACATGCGAGCAGGTCTGGCTTGTGGGTTAGTGATGCTATCGGTGGGGTATCTCTGTATGTACCTCATTCCAGCCGTTTCCGGGTGTCTTTAGTGGTGGTTGTGGGTCCGTGTAGTGGGTTATTTCGATTTGAATGTTAATTTAGATAGTTTACGAGCGTCTGGAGTGCACAAATTTGTACAGACACGGTGACCTTTGTGAAGTATGCTCATTGTATACTGTTGGCTCGCTGTTTTCATCCGTTATATGATTTGGTGAGCTTGAAATGTGTTTAAACGGTTACTATGCAAAGATCTGTCTGTGTAGCGTAGTTTCCAACCTCTCCTAATGAACTAAACTGGTATAGATAAGCCTGTCTTGTTCTCTAGCAGTGAATGCAATGTTACCGTTTTCCAGGAGCTTCAACAACCGCCATTCGAGTTCTATCGACGAGTGTTAATGTCAGTTTTAAATATATTTTTGGACAGGTCCCGGCTATGGAAAGCAGGCAAGGTACGTTATATATACCCGTTTTCAGAGTTTAAACATGTTTTTCTACCCGTCTGGACGTAGGCACTATTTAAATTAGCATGGCAATCCGAATTTGGCTCGGGTTGTGAACTTGTTTGTGGGCGTCCGGCGACACAGACAAATAAGATAGTACCTAGTGACGTATAATCGCTGGGGAGCGATCAATCACGGATTTTGAGTCCGAAAATGCGACATAGACTTTTAGTTGGAATCTTACCTTGAACAAACAGAGAATTGCATCAGAATCACACGCATCCACAGTTAATCCTTAGAATTGAGCTTTCAACCATACCTAAAATAGCCGGAAACTCAATTTGGGGCCTGAATTTGATAGACTTGCGTCATTCAAAGGCAGATTTTCGACCCTGAAAACCGCACGATTGGTTTGTGGGCACCGACGGGCTGGGTTTTAGATCCAGATATTGCTTACTAGTAGCCGATATTCGCTAGCGGCGTGGTTTCGTTATTGAGGACTTGTGCGTTATTTTTGATCTTGAAGCGTTGTCTTCATTCGAACTCGTGTCTGTGATGTAAAGTTGAGTGTCATTTTGTTTTGTAGACTGAATTCAAAGTATCTTCAGGGTTGAATTGAAGATGAAGTATTCTACGGTCTGAAAATTGAGCTGGAGCGGGATATGTACGTATACCTTGATAGGAGCGAAATTGATCAGAGCTAGAAGAATTTGGGTTTGTTTGTGGCAGGGATAGCGGAGCTTGAATATGCGGTATATAGGTCGACTTTGATTTTTTTCCTTTGCCAGGGATTGTATCCCGAGTTTATGCCAGTCCGCTACATGATGCTGTCCCACCCAAATTTGATATTTGGACGTCCGCCGACACTGCTAGGCCATCACGGTGTACTCAAATTCGATATTTGGAGTTCCCGCGGCCTGGGTGTCGAGTCCACGTACGTGTCATTGTCCAACTCTGCATCGTGTACTCACTATTCTCTCAACAGAATTTAAGAATTGATTTTTGGGTCTCCCGCGAGCAATGTTTTTCACTGGCATTGTGTTCCCATGACCTGGGTGTTGAGTCCAGGTAGGTGTTGGTGTCCAAGTCTGTGTTGTGTCCTCACTACTCTCTTGAACAGCATTTTTGGAGCTCCGGCGAGCACCCCACCCATATTTGATATTTGGACGTCCGCCGACACGCACAGTGTGCTCAAATTCAATATTTGGAGTTCCCGCGGCCTGGGTGTCGAGTCCACGTACGTGTCATTGCTCAACTCCATATCGTGTACTCACTATTCTCTCAGCAGATTTTAAAAATTGATTTTTGGAGCTCCCGCGAGCGATGTTTTTTCACGGCCATTGTGTTCCCCCGGGCTGGGTGTCAAGTCCACGTAGGTGCCGTTGTCCAATTCCGTGTCGTTTCCTCACTATTCTCTTGAACAGTATTTTGGGACCAATGTTCTGGCCGGGCATTGTCCAATTACATCTTGTGTACTCACTATTCGGTTACCAGAATTCGATGTTCGGTTTTTTGGAGTTCCCGCGAGCAATGTTTTGTGCTCTGAAGTTCCCGCGGCTGTCGAGTCCACGTAGGTGCTATTTCCCAACTCTGTATTGTGTCCTCACTATTCTGTCAGCAGCCGGTTTTTTGGACTTCCCGCGAGCAACATTTTGTGCTCAGAGGTTCTCTGTCGCCAGATTTCAAAATTCGATTTTTGGAGTTCCCGCGAGCAATGTTCTGTGCTCTGAGGTTCCCGCGGCCGGGTATTGAGTCCACGTAGGTTGTATGGTCCAATTCTGTAGCGTGTTCTCACCATTCTCCGTTTGCAGAATTTGAACTTTGGTTTCTGAAGTTCCCGCAAGCAATGTTTTGTGTCCGTGTCCAACTATTCTGCCAGCAGCATGTGTTGTTGAGCGCTTGTTCTTTTTACATCGAGCTGCAGCGAGACTGACAGGAAGTTCACAGGTATCCCAAAGACGTATGTGCACAATACAACCTACAACATGTGCTTGGAGGCGATCGCGGTGCGTGTCGTCAAGGCAAACTTGCAGGTAAGTTTCACTGTTCAATTCTGTATCGTGTTGCAACATTTGTACCGTGACAATGAAAGCTATGTTACTGCCCATCTAGATTAGGAGTTTCCGCGATGACAACTTCCCGACTTCCTATCAACTTTGAAGGGTGCCGACATGACAGGATTCTTTAGGCACCTTGTTTGTTGTAGATAGAAAAATATATGGCAGGCCTTCGGGCGGGGAGAACCTATGCAAGTTCACCTAGCAAAATTTAAGAAAAAACTTCTATCTCTTTCACTCAGGGTCGTCAAAATATGGTAACTCGCTCTACATTTGGAAATTATCATCACGCATTCCCCCGATTTTAACACACAACGCCGCTTTTTCACTTTCAACTGCACTACGAAGTACTAAGCCTGTTAGCGTGAGGCTCTTACTCATGATCATATACATATGCTCTTCCAGATATCACTTCCCATACATACATACGTATTCGAGTCTAGGAGGGAGGACAGTAGAAACGTACAAGTAGAAGATCAGTCCGGTGGCGGTAAGGTTTTTAATCTGTTTCGTGTTTCGTGTTTGGTGTTTGTATAATATTGTACTCCGTAATTTTCTGGGTGTCTTTGTTTGGAAACTGGTGTGTGTTTGTGGAGATATAAATTACAGGTGGGTGTTTTGAGCGATGCGCGTGTGAGTTGTATATGGTTGTATATAGTCACACCCGAAGCTGAAGGTCGGAATGACATGAAGATGGAAGAGTAAGGAGTGTACGAATGACGCTGTTCTGTTCTGTTCTGTCGTGGCGGTGGCAAACGCAAACGCCTCGGATTCGGATTCGGATGTGCCTGTGTGCCCGCTGAACTGGAACCTCTGTCTTCTGTCTTCGGAGAGCTCTATTATGTCATGTCAGTTCAGTGAGGGTACTCATAGACTCGAAATTGAAACGTAGGGTAAGGTTGGAAATTCGAAATCTGACCATCATGGAACCTTTCACCCTTTCACCCTGATTGTTGAACATGGGCATGGAACATGCGTGTGCTCAAACTAACAACGACGATTTTCTTCCAGGAATATTTCTTGTTAATCAGATGGTGCTGGCTATTACCCATCCCTGCGAACAACAAACAAAGGAGATAGGATGCTCCACCCGGTCCAGGAACGAACAAGAAGGTGCTTTCTTTCGTGGGCTGGGAAGGATGGGGATGCGACGTCTGATAAGCTATCTACTTACCCCTTGTCAGAGGTCAGAGTCCTCGCGTCACCGATGCATACTTGACGCTTTGGGATTCGTGCTTCACTGTGCTTCCGCGCTACGTGTGTATGTGATAGGGCATCCAGATGTGGCACGGCACGTCAATAGCGCGGGTGGATCTGGGTTAGGTGGGTTAGCTTCGCTGCCCTGTGTCATGAGAAAACAAGCTAAGCTATTGTCATTGTCGGGAATGCAGAATGGTTTTAATTTGAAGGTCCGGTGAAAGTCTCTCCGGGTTACATTTTTGTCGGTAGATGTCGTTGAGCGCGCGCGGCGTGTGACTGGGATGTATAGTTTTATGCAGCCAAAAAATGCTGATGCAATTGGTTAGCGGGTTGTTTTTTCACTTAATCAAGTAGTAATCATGGTCAGCGTGATGTTTTGATACCACCTACCGTTGATCAGTGTGAACATAGTACCACCGGGACTGAACTCCCCGACGAGCGTTTGGCATTTGCACAATTCAGCGGCTCTGAGCCTCGATATCCAAATTGAGCGCGCTCCGAAGACTTAGGAGACTTTGACATAACACTAACACTAACAGTTATAAATATACCTAACCCTATTCTACGCTATGTAATTGGAAGTGTAATTGAAGTGTAAGTAGCCAGCAGCACGGGTCTGGAGATCATATCATGGAAGTGAACATGTAAAGAAGGAAAGTAATGACCAATGCACATATCTCGGCCGCGCAGATTGCGGATGCGGATGCGGATGCGGATATGGTAACGAAGGACGCAGAAGATTCGCGGTTGTTACTCGTCGGTGCTCGGTGAGTCGGTATCACTGTTGATTAAAAATATTATTTAATATTAACGATTACCTCCCCTGCATCTCCACTATTACTACTATATATCAGCCACTTGATAAGCATTATGCACCCCTATGATCGAGGCGACGTTTGACTGTTCTTCCATTTTAAACAAGCAACTTGCTTGCCCATTTTGGAATTCATGTTGTCTTTTATCTCTTTCTTCTCGGGGGGATGCAAGTCGGGCCGGTTGACCTGGGAAGAGGACGACTGGCTCGACATTGGCGTGTCATGTCGAGGGTGCTTCCAATTCAAGTTCCATGCTGGTCGAGTCTGACTTCTGGTTCTGGTTCCGGTTCTGGTTCTGCTTCTGGTCGGCGATGGAAGACATCGACATCAGATAGATATATGTATATCTCCATCGCAATCTGTCCGACTGAGTGGGGAGAGTTGGAATTGGAATTGATATATGGACGCTAATCCTTTTTGGATATGTGAGTTTACTTTTACTTATTTTCCTTGTTGGGTAGTGATTATTGGGTATTGACTATTGTTTGATAGATATGTATCAGGACAGGACAGGACAGGACATTTGGATTGAGAAACTCTGAATTATTTGATGTACAAACAAACACAAGTGGAAATTATGTCAGCTATGCGCACTAGGAGCAGCTATTTATTGGCTTCAATTGGTCTGTGTCTGTGTTGCAGCTATTAGCTGCTGTGCAGCATGTGTACTACAGTTTCCCATATTATAATCTCAACAGGATTCTCGGTACCCGGTACCCCTGACCGTGTTGTCGTCCGACGTCGACACACATTCAGCTTGCGACGGTTCGCAGGTTCCAGTCGATCTGTCTGATTTCGAATTAGAATTGGAAGTAGTGCCTTGTTGAGATTTAATCTACCGTTGACACGAGTGACACTCCTTTGACTATTAGCATTGCATATTATATTCCAACGAGAGACCGGACCTTGAGCTTAAGCTTAAGCTCGTAAATGCGAGGGGGTCTGCATCGTACTGGGAATAACAATAATTATAAGTAATATACATTCTCCCCGAACCTGGAATGTGTGACCATCATCAGTGTAACTAGGCACAGCTTCAAAAAAGATAAATAACTACCATATACATGCTTAAATGATATAGGTGTAAAGGAATACTGGAAAGTGGAAATTGGATTTTACTAGCTAGCTCGGTCGTAGCGCCGACGCACGACTATCTTCCGCACTGACCTAAACTCTACTATTGCTACTGCTAATTAGTACATAATTACTACTACTATCGCGGCAAGATAGTGACGTTTGAAAAGGGTAAAAACAAAAGCGGGAAAGGCAAGAGTCATAATATTTAATATCATTTTGATGATGGTGGCGTGGTACAATATAGATATTAGAGCTCTTATTCTGCGAGGCTAATGGACATGTACTAGTACATTGGGTGTTGTTCGAGTGTGTTTCCAGAATTCAGGTTCCCGCGATTGCCCCCACCCTTCTTGCCCTTGCCCTGTCCCTTGCCCGTGTGCTTGGCCTTACACCTTCCCTCAACTCCGACTCCGACCTCGACTCCGACCTCGACCTCAACCTCGCACTCGAGCAAAATCCCCTCGCCCCCTCCAGGAGACATACGTTGGAATAGATTGATCATTGTGTTGGGTGTTAGATTGGCAAGTCAAGCGAACGGCGAGGTTAGTTCCCACGCTTTAATGATCTAGCCGTTTGTTTGTGTATTTGTGTTGTCTTCTTCCTTATATGTCTGTTTGTTTGCGTCTGAATGTCACGGTCGGTTCTGACTCCTGGAGTGACAAGTTTTCCTTGAGTCTGCCTGGAGTTTTCCTGGAGTCTGCCTTGGGTTTGACAGACTCATGTACTCGCTGACTCATATACTCGCTGTTGCACAAGCTTTTGATATATAATTTTATAAAAGTTTATTTGAAATGTTTACATGTTTGAGGCAATGTGGTCAAGTTGTAGTTGCATTTACTTGCATGTTCATTCCCTTGTGATCGCCGTCTGTGTTGGTGTGAGTGTTGGTGTTACCTCCGCCTTCCGACTTCCAGTTACATTCACATTCACATGTACACATAATACAAGACTTAAAATATGAAATACGGTCTCCGCGGACTTGTTCAGTGTTGTTGTTCTGTTAGAGCTAGAGCTAGAGGCAGATTGAAGTTCTGGAAAAACCAATTTTTTCTTCTTCCATCTTTGTTCTTTGTTCTTTGTTCTTTGTTGTTGTACACGTAACATACATGTTGTATTGCTACCAATACAACCGGCAGTAGAATTAGAGCGGAAGCTGGAGCGGAATTGGAATTGGAATTAGATTGGGAATACGAATGCGATTTGGAGTAGAATGGGATTTAGAATCGGAAGTAGAACTGGAATAGGAATAGCAAGTGGAATAGGAAGTGGAATACGAATACGAATACAAATACGATTTAGAACTGGAACATCCGCGACTCGTCTCTCGCCCTCATACCGCATACCTCCACATACGAGCTACCCGCGAACGTACGTGTGATCCGGCATTTAAATTTAAAATTTAACATTTTAATCCATGTCAGACTCGACAGACAGGAAGGGAAGGGAAGACATCAGACAGACAGACGGATAGGCAGGCGGAGAGATGGAGAGATGGAGGGTGGGTGCCCCTATCTGCAATGTGCAATGTGCAATGTGGAACGTGCGACGAGACGAGTAATGCGGGATATGGGATGCGGAATGCGAAAAGTAGAATGTGGTACTAGCTCTAGCTGCATGTTGCGGAATGAAAATGGGAATGGGAATGAAAATGGGAATGGGAATGGGGATCGCGCGGTTTTAGGAGTTGTTCAGAGTCAGTCAGAGGCTGTTCTGTATGCCCTTTTGCTTGCATGTTGGATGTTGGATGTTGACGCGTTTACGGTGCACCGCTGTTATTAAGTTTTATGAGTGCTACTTCTGAATTGCGACGTGCGGCACTGGCACTCTTGCGATTTGAGAATTACAAAATTAAAATTTTCAAATTTCAAATTTCAAATCGCGAAATGGGAAATGGGAAATGGGAAATGGGAAATGCGGACTTGGCACCGGATGCGAACGGGACTTGACTAGGACTTGTTTGATGGGATGGAGATGAACAAGGAGATGAATAAGGAGATGTATAAGGAGATGGCGGTAGAGCGTGTGGTGTGGTGGTGGTGGTGTGCATGTGCATGTGCATGTACATGTGATGGATCAGAACGAAAATCGAGCGACTACTTTACAATTAGAAGGAGTGTCAGTGTCAGTGTCAGTGTTGGACGATGATCGAATCGGCATCGGCGCTTCTATGTCGATAGGCCGGGGAACCACTTGACTGTTGTTTCTTGACGTTCGTTTCGTTTCGTCTAGTGTCGCTCTAGTTCCTTCCTTCCTTCCTTCCTTCCTTCTTCCTTCTTTCATTACTTCATTCTTTCCAGATTCCGAGTTTATCTAAGTTATTACCACTTCCTTTCCTGTTTTTCTTTTCTTTTCTGTTCCGTTCCGAGGTAGTTTGATTCCATATTGGACGTGGTGTGATGTGTGATGATCGATGATGACTCCTGATGACTCCTGTCTTGATGATGCATGAGGTTGAGAATGAGGATGCAGATGTTCTATGCCCGAGGACATAGCGCGCGGGTGTAGGTGCGGGTGTATGTATTAGTCAAAATGTAGGTTTATTACTCTCCTTCCGTTTCCTTTTCCGTTTTCGTTTCAGCTTCCATTTCCATTTCTGTCTCCTTTAACTTTAATTTCATGTTCATTTTTCGTATATCGTATATCGTATTTCTTTGAGAGGATGGGACGGTGAGGGAATCGCATATGTGGGTATACCATACCAAACAACTCGTGTGATGTTCGCATGTTTATTTGGGGACATGTTTGCTTTTCCCCGTTCGCACGGTTAATTAAAGAACTCACGTTGTACATGTGCGCGTCTGTCTGTCTCCAGTGTGTCTCCGCATTCCTAGGGTGATATAGCAATAACTAAGATGACCACTAACAAGCCAGCACTACATCTGTCCACTTGAGTCTTTCCAATCAGTTAAAAGAGGGCACTATAACAGACGCCTACGCGTGTTTGTTTTGCCAGAATGCGGAATCGAGGGTGGGGGTGGGATGGACATGACGCATTTCTATGGGTGACAGTGAATGACATGGGGGTGGGATCGAGCGAGCGATCGTATGCTCGGATGGGAACATAGCGACAACACTATATTTGACACCACAGGGGTTGGGGGGTGGGTTAGGTTGGGTTGGATGGATCTGTGACGTGACGACTAAATTTCATTAAGCGGACTTTGAAACGTGTGTGGGAACGAGGACACTGGATTTTTTTTACATCTGTACCTCGTTTGTCATTTGGCGGGTGGCGCCCCCCCCCCCTTGCCCTTGTAGGGGAACCGAATTAAGTCTTCCGTCGTGATTTTCTTTTTGTTATTCGCTGAAATGAAAAGAAGGTTAAGATTCGGGTGGAGGGGGGGGTGGAGATGCAGATTTGGGAGGTTGATGGGTATGGGTATGGCTATGTATATACTATACATACACGTATGATCTCCATCGCTCGTTTGTCGCCGCTCGCCCGTGTTCCCTGTTGTTGTTGTTGTTGTTGCGACCCATCTAAGGTCTCACCGCCTTCTTTTTCGCTTTAGTTTTTCCTTTTTCCTTTTTTTGTACTGGTCCCCCCCTTCCTGTGTCCTTCCTGGGATTTAGGCTTTGGGCATTTTATTAACTTGATCTTGAACGTTGGAACCTTCGCTCGTCCTTTTCTTGATGGGCTATGACTGAGCAGCCGCTGTTTTTCAACTTTTTGCTCTTTCCACTGACACAGACACTCTTTGTGCTACCGCTACTGCTACTGCGACTCGACTCGACTCGACTCGACTCGGTATACCTGACTTGGAGTCTACATCGAGGTGAGCTCATATTCCGCATTCTGATTTCACCCCCTATCCCGACCTCCACATCCACCTCGAGGTCGATGTCGATGTCGATGTCGACGACATCATATGCCTGTGTTGTGTGTACACATGTAAATGCCCTTTTCGGCTGTTACATATAACATCATGGACAACATCGTCCATGTTGACTTAATCATATACTACAGTCTGCGATGTGGAGGTGTATAGCGTATATAAGACGAGGATGGTGCTGATTCTCTCTTTCTCTCTTTCTCTCTTCTTTGGCATCTTTCACTTCCTTTGATTTTCGATTGCTTTGCGACCCACCGCGGTTATACCCTCGTGCGATCTCGCATCTCGCATCTTGCGCTCCTGTATATCTGTCTGTCTGGCGGATACCTCCAACATCGAACCTCGAACCTCGACTTCGAACCTCAAACCACAACTACTCTCGCTATCGAACGTAACGGTAACCCCTATCTCACCTACTATCCACGCTCAACCTTGTTCAACTTTCAACTTTCGACTTTCGACTTTCGACTTTCGACTTTCAACTTTCGACTTTCGATTTTCAAGTTCGCACTCGCGAGTAGTAGTCGTGATTGTGATTTTGATTTTTTCGACTGTTGTGTTGGTATTGCTATTGGTGGTATAGTTCTGCGAGAAGTGAAGTGAAGTGAAGTGAAGAGAAGTGAAGTGAAGTGAAGTGGATATTTGGAATTTGGAATTGGTATGGCTTCGAGGACGTCGTTTACCTCGTACGTGGTTTTCTTCCCTATTCCTATTCGTTTTCGTTTTCGTTTTCCTTTTCCTATTCGTTTTCGTTTTCCTATTCGTTTTCCTATTCGTTTTTGCCATTCGTTTTCCTATTCGTTTTTGCCATTCGTTTTTTTTATTGTGTCGTTGGGTGTTTTATGTCTTTTTCTCGCGTGGTCGGTGCGGTCGCCACTTCATGACCTCTTCGCCTCACCCTTTCTCTTCCCTTCGTTTCTCGTTTCTCTTACCTCCTCATCTACATTTCACTTTTATCACTTTTCACATTTTATATGATCACTTTGTCCTTTTATTTCCTCCCACTCGTCTGCTCCTAACCATTCACTCATTCACTCACTCACCTCACTCTCATATAGAAACGCACTCAAGCGCAAATCCCGCGCTTCAGACTCGGGATCCGGAGTGGGAGTGGGAGTAGGATCTCCAACCTCCATCAACGCTAACCCCAACGCAAACGCAAACGCCAACACCAACGCAAACCATGCAAAACCTCCCTCGTCAACTTCGAGTTTAACGTCGACGTCAACGTCGAAGGGGAGTCCCGCTGCATCTGCATCGGTATCTGCGTCAGGAGCAGGGTCTGGGTCTGGGTCAGTGTCAGGAGCAGGGTCTGGGTCTGGGTTAGCGTCGGATGTAGACGCTGCGCATGATGAGCACGCGAGCGCGAGCGCGAATGTACAGGACATGGAGAGCCTAGAGGGTGAGGCAGAGGGCGGGAGAGCGAGGAAGAAAGCTAGGATCGATGCTCGTGGGGGTGCCGGTTCAGGTGCGGGTGCGGGTGCGGGTGCGGGTGGTGTAGGTGCGGGTGTAGGTGGGGAGGAGGAAAACGGGATGGACGTCGACCTTGACGTCGACCTCGACGCTGCTGCCGCTGCTGCGGCGCATGACGCTGAAGGTGCCGGTGCGCGCGTCGGTGCGAGTGGAGATGATATCTCCGACAAGGGAGTGCGCGTGGATGATGCGCGCTCGAGCAACACGCCTACGAAGCCCAAGCCCAAGCCCGCGGACGATGATGATGATAATGGGAGGACGGCGAACGCAAGCACTTCCACCGCCACCGTGTCCAAGTCAAAAGAAATCGGAACGGATGAAGGCGGGGAAAGTGGGAGTGCAGCGGCAGTGGAAGTGGAAGTGGAAAGTGAGAGGCGCAAAGAGGAGAGAGGCAAAGCGCGGAACGACGATCAATCCGCGGCTACCATCACCAGCAGCAGTCGCTCCAAAAACGACAAATCCGCCTCGTCTAAAGACGACAAAGTTACCACTTCCTTCTCCTCCAAAGACGACCAAGACGACAAACCCAAAGACGACAAATCCAAACCCAAATCCAACGACGACGACGAAGCCACATCCACATCCAAACCCGACGAAAAATCCAACGACAGAGACGAAAAAGAAAAAGAAAAAGACGAATATATCGCAGGCCGCGTCACATGCGAAACATGCGGTGCGGCCGTCTCGTTCCGCGACACGCGCACGGGCAGTTTTACGGTTAAACATTGGGAGGCGCATCGGGGTGTTTGGTGAGTTTTTTTTTTTGGTTTTTTTTTGTTTTTTTCATTATGTTTTTTTCCTTTCAATTTTTTTTGTTTTTGTTTTTTTTGGGATCTTTTTTTTTGGGATCGTTTTGGTGGTGGGTTGTGGGTTGTGTGGGTTGTGGATTTTTGTGGGTGCGGTTGTGCGCGGCTTGTATACGTCCTGTACATTGGACATTGGATGTTGACGTTGCGGTTGGACGCGTCACTCCGCCTTCGCCCATGATGCACGCCTATTCGGTTCCGAAGAACACACCCCTCCCTCCCTCCCTTCCACCCTCCCTTCCACCCACTTTTCTCTCACCCACTTTTCTCTCCCCATTATTTTAAACCACCCTCCTAGAACAAACAAAAAACTGACAATCCCAAAATTCATCTTAACAGCCCAGGTCTCGCAGCGTCCAACGACCCAGCCGACGCCGAATCCGCAGACGAGGGCGTCGGCGGGTCGGCCATCGCTGGTCCCGCTCCACGTACAGGTGTACATCCAGGTTCACGCGCGCGCGGAGGGTCATCGGTTGTGTCTGATGCGCGGGGACAGGGTCACGGGCACGGACACGCACAGGGACAGGGGCATGGACATGGACATGGGCAGGGGCAGGGGGAGAGGGAAAGGGAGAGGGAGGAGTATCTGGGACGATACAATATCCGGCCGCTTCCCCGTCCGCGCGCGTTCCATTCCCAATCCCAATCCCAATCCCAATCTCAGGGCCATGCGCAGTCGCAAGGCCACGCTCATGCTCAGGCGCAGGGGCAGGCGCAGGCGCAAAGGCAGAGACAGCAACGCTCGCCCGCGTCGGCGTCGGCGTCGATGTCGCCTGTAGCTGCACCGTCTCCGTCGTCGTCGACGGGTGTGGGGGCGGGGTACGCGGCTCACCCTTCGTCAGCGCATTTATCGGCGCTTGCGCATACTCACGCGCACGCTTCGCATCCATCGCATGCGCAACCGCTCGCGCACCCTTCATCCGCGCATCTCTCGCATCTCTCGCCGCACCTCTCGCAACACACCCAACACGCGCTCTCCCTCTCCCTCCCCCTCTCGCACGCCCACGCCCAACACCCTCTCTCGCACCCCCTCTCGCATCCTCTTTCCCATCCTCACCCTCTCACCCACCCACACCCGCACCCCCAACCGCACCCCCTCCAAAAACGGCGCCGCGCTAAACGCACCGAAGAAGAGCGCATCGCGCATCTCCGCTCGGACCCCTACGTCGCCTCCTTCGAAGCGTACCGCGTATTGTGCGCGAACTGCGATAAGTGGATTAGGCTCCGACCGAATTCGACGTATTGTAGTATCCCGTGGGATGCGCATCGGAAGAGTTGTTTGGCTAAGAAGATGTACGTTTTTTTGTTTTTTTGTTTTTTTCTTCTTCTTTTTTGGCAGTATTTGGGATCCCATTTTGTTGTGTCTGGTTGACGTACTTTTTTGACTGTGTTTTTCGTTTACTTACCCTCCCTCCCCTCCCCGTTTCACTCACAGATCAAACAAAAACATCCACGCCCTCGATACGCGCAACACACTCTTCACCAACGACCCCGACGTGCGCAAATTCGACCCCGAGCGCGTGCTCTGCGGGCTGTGCGACCGGTGGGTGCCCGTGCCGAGCGACGATCATGGCGCGGCGATCGATGTGTGGGTGAGGCATCGCGAGGGGTGTGGTGGTGGTGGTGGTGGTGGGGCGGGGGCGGGTGGTGGGTGAGTGTACTTTTTTTTTTTTTTTTTTTTTTTTTTTTTTTGTTTTTGTGGGTTTTTTTGTTTTGTGGGTTTTTTGGTTTGGCCTTTTTTGGTTTGGTTTTGGTTGTGGATTTCTTTTGGTATTGTTGGGGCTGGTTTTTTTTGGCGGTGTTGCGTTGGGTGTGGGTGGTATATGGACATCTGATTTTTGATATGCGTTGGGCGAGTTGGATGGATGAGTGGTTGGATGAATGCGGTGCTGGGCTCGCTGCGCGTGTGCGTGTGCGCACGCGTGCCCCTTTGCCCCTTTGCGCATGCGCATGCGCTCCCACCCAGCCGGCCGTCATGCTGAGTATCCCCCACCCCACTTGCTTTCTTTCATTTCTTTTCATTTTTTTCTCTCTTCACTTAACCCCCTATTTTCTCCCCTCCTCCTCCTCACCTCCCCAAAACCTACCTCTCACTCACTCACCACATAATTTCCACATCCCACAGATTCGCGCGCATCGAGCCGTACCCTCAACCTCATCACACCCCACACCCACACCCAAACTCTCACCCGCACCCTCATCCACCGAACCCGACTCATCCCTCTTCTGCACCCAACAACGGCAACGGCAGCCAGACGCACCCGAATACGCACGCTTCGACTTCGGGTTCGGGTTCGACTTCGACTTCGACGGGTGCGCCGCCGCCACCGCCACCTTCTGGGTCTGGTTCTGGTTCTGGTTCCGGCTCTGGTTCTGGGTCTGGGTCGCACCCTCCCGCTTCCGCTTCGGGGGAAGGCCCGACGAGACCGGGCAGCGTCAGCGTCAGCGTCAGCGGTGCTGGTGCTGGTGCTAGTGCTGGTGCGCACGCGCAAGGGCGACAGGGGCAGATCCAGGTCCCGCGCTTTCCTACGCCGCCTTCTGGCTCTGGCTCTGGTGCGGGGGCGGGTGGGCGTGTACAAGCGCAAGGTCTAGCGCAATCGCAAGCGCGCGGTCAAGGACAGGGGCAGGGGCAGGGGCACAGTCAAAGTCAAGGACAACAAGGCCAGCAAGGACAGCAGGGCCAAAATAGGAGTTGGCGCGGGTACGGCGTGCCGCTGGCGAAAGGCTGTCCTGGCACATCATCTACACCTGGCTCTGCATCAGCATCAGTCCCAGCGTCTGGCTCAGCGTCTGCGTCTGGCGCGGGTGCGGGTGCGGGTGCGGGTGCGGGTGCGGGTGCGGGCGCGGGTGCGGGCGCGGGTGCGGGCGCGGGCGCGGGTGCGGGACGTGAGAAGACGCCTATTGTGAGATTGCCGCAGAGGCATAGTTTGCGAAGGGCACAGGAGCAGGCGCAGGCGCAGCAGGCGAAGATGCGGATGCGGGTGGGTGGGGAGGGCGAGGGTGGGGAGGTTGGTGAGGGCGAGGGCGAGGGCGAGGGGGTTGGCGAGGGTGAGGGTGGGGAGGATGGCGAGGGTGAAGTTGACCCCGACGCTGATGCCGATGCTGACGCTGACGCCGACGGCGATGGGGAAGCAGCGCACGACGACCTCCGACGCAGTGTCGACCTCGAAGGCGACCTCGACGGCGATATCGACGCGCAACACCACCACCATCAACAGCAGCAGCAGCACAGTGATTACACCGCACTGGCACTGTCACTGACGCCCAACACATACACGCACGCGCCCGGACAGACGCTCGCGCATGAGAGTCGGCGGAGGAACGCGGAGCAGCGGGCTGCGACGCTTCGAGCTGATCAGTGAGTTTTGTTTCTTTTTTCTCTTACCATTTCTTAGCATTCATATATCTATGTGCTGATGCCCTTCTACTTGTACTTGTACTTGTCCTTGTCCTTGTGCGTTATAGCTTGATAGGCGAAGTCCAACCCAACCGCGTATTCTGCAGTCTGTGCATGAAATGGGTGCAGCTCCGCCAGGACAGCAGCTATTGTGCGTATCCGTGGATCCAGCATCGGAATAAGTGTGTGAGGCGGTTGTGAGTGTCTTTTCAACTTTTAGACTTTCTTTTCTTGTCTTTTCTTTTATTTTCTTTGCTTTTCTTTGCTTTTCTTTTCTTTTCTTTTCTTTTCTTTGAATTGAATTGAATTGGGCGTTGGTGTTGTTACGATTTTGTTGGTGTGTTGTGTGTGTTGTGTGTGTTGTGTGGGTGGTGGGTAGAGAGCAAGTGATAAAGGTGGTCTGTGCGTGCAGCGCCGGATGCAAACGTGGACTTGGCATTTTTTGTTCAGAGTCCGTGGCGTTTGAGCAGCTGTTGGACTGCACTTCAACAGCACATACTCACCCATTCATTCTGCATGTTTCCTCTTGATTTTTAAAATTTCTTCGTTTTGATTCGGATTTGTATATGATGATCGAGCGCTGACATCCTTTTCTCTTCCTCTTTCTCTTCCTCTTTCTCATTATCTTTTTCTCTACCCCCCTCTACCCGCTATATCCCATCTCCTGCGCTACACCCCGTCTGCTCACCCCACCAATCTACCGACCTACCGACTCGCGATGCTGATACACCACACAACACAGCGAACGCCGTCATGAAAAGATGACGCAGATGCAAGCTTCCGCTTCCGCCTCCGCCTCTGCTTCCGCTTCCGCTTCTGTGTCCGGTGCCGCGTCCAGCTCGCGTCGACAAGGACAAGGACATGGACATGGACATGGACATGGAAATATGCAGGGGCAGGGGCAGGGGCAAGCGTCGTTCAACGCCCACACCTACTCCTCCACCCACGCACCCATCCACGCGCACACACACCCGCCCTCATCCCACCTCCCACACGCTCAAGCCCAACACACCCAGCCCAAGAAAAAACTCCGACTCACTCCCAAAGAGCAGTATGAGATGATGCTGCAACAACAGCGCGAGCACGATCTTGAGCTGGAGATTGGGGAAGAGCAGGAGTATCGGTTTCAGGTGCATTTGCAGAGTCAGCAAAGAGAGCAGGGCGGGTATAAGGCGAAGGTGAAGGCGAAGGCGGGTCGGTATGGCGCTTCGCGGATGATGGATGTGGATGGGGATGGAGATGGAGATGGGGACGTTGATATGGAGGACGAGGCTGGTACGCGCATGCGCATGCGTATGGGAGGTCGTGCCAGGGAGGAAGTGTCTGAAGATGAGCAGGATGGGGATGGTGATGGGGATGGGGATGGAGAGGATGAGCGGGATGAGGATGAGGAGGATGAAGGCGAAGACGAGTTGGTTTCTGATCGCGAGGATGCTGAGGGCGAGGGCGATGTGGAAGCGGACGTTGAGATGACAGAGGGCGACGCCGACGCCGACGGCGAAGCTGAAGCTGAAGCTGAACCCAACGCGGACAAATCCAACGTCGAGGGCGACGACGCAAACGACGCCGACGCCGACGGTGATGCAGATGCAGATGCGGACGGCGAGCCCGAGGTCGAAGGTGAAGCTGAGGTTGAAGTTGAGGTTGAGGTTGAGGTTGACGCAGAGGGAAACCCTATCACCCGCGAAACGCCTACATCTCCATCTCCCAAGCTTAACAAAGTCGGCAATTCTACCGCCGGCGGGTCGTCCTCGACGTCGACGTCGGCATCGACGACGAGGAAGGCGGTGCTTAAGAAGCAAGTTACCGCGAGCTCGAATACTACTTCTACCTCTACCTCCACGACGAAGAAAGGTAACAGTACGCCGGCTACGGGTAAACCTCAACCTAAACTGAAAGCGAAACACAAAGCATCCGCACCAGGATCGCCTGCATATTACCACGACCGCGGTATAATGGATACAGCTGAGGACGCAGAGGCGGCGGCGACTGCGGCGGGGTATAATGCGAATGCCCCGCGTGGGCTTTCGCCTCATTCTCATCCTCCTCCTCTTCCTGCGTCTGCCGGTGCGGGTGCGGGTGCGGGTGGTTCGCAGCAGGGTCAGGGACAGGGACAGGGACGCAGGAATTCGATGTATGCAAACGCGAGTTCGAACGCGAACCCGTATGCGTCGCTTATGCCCTCGCCGTCTTTATACTCCCAATCTCAGTCTCAGTCGCATTCCCAATCTCAATCTCAATCGCAGCGCGACCGCGAGCGTGAGCGTGATGTTACAAGCGGCCGCGCGCGCGGTGGGTCTTCGTCACACGCTTCAGGACATGGACATGCGCATGGACATGGAAATAGTCATGGTAATGGGCACGCGTACGCGCGCGAAACGCATCAACACGCCTATACACACACACAGGGCCACGCACAGGGAAGCACGCAGGGGAGGTACACACTGGGCCCCGCGTTCCGCACTGCACCGTCCCATTCGCACTCTCATTCTCATTCCCACTCTCATTCCTACTCTTATGCGCACGGACATGGGCATGGGCAAGGCCATACAGCGTCGTCCTCCTCGTCCGCTTCGAGACCCGGCTCGCGCTCTGGTGCCGGTGTAAGTGCGAACGGGCATGGGTACAGAGACGCACACGGACACGGACACGGACATGGTCATGCACACAGTCAAGGACACGGATATCGAGATGTACACGCGCACCTTGGTATCGCGCGTCCGCCGTGGGCTGACGACGATGAGTATGACGATTTCGAGGACGGTGGTGCTGCTGCTGGACCTGGCGCTGGTATCGGCGCTGGTATCGGCGCTGGCGGTGGTGATAGTATGAGCATCAGCATGGGTGTGGGTATGAATATGGGCGTGGGGGTGCACGGTGAGAGCGTTCGAGATTCTGGTGGTGCTGGGACGGGTGCGGGTGGAGGGAGGAGGCGCGCTGGTGGAAGACGCGGGGATGCAGGAGCGGGAGGAGGCTGGCCGTTCGCTGTTCCGCCTGGGCTTGCGGATTTAGATTCTCCTGCGGGGAGGTGAGTCGCTTTCTTTTTTCCAAGCTCTGTTTTTTTTTTCTTCGAGAGAGAGAGAGAGAGATGGAGGATGGGTTGTATATTGTGCATATGATACGATATGGTATACATCGTCATAGACGACCTCCGGTTCTTGCTTTATTTTCTTTTGGGGTGTTTTTAATTTTATTCGGCGTGTCTAAAATGCGAAAAACACATTTACTAACTCCTCTTCCCTCCCTCCTCCCCTCCCCCCTCACCCCTGTCCCTCACCCTCACCCTCACCCAGAAACGCGTTCATATCCCTCTCCATCGCCCACCTCCTCAACACAACCTATGAGCGCACGGACGACCTCACGATCTCCGCGCTCCTGGCCTACCTCAACGCCGCGATGCCGCCTGATAAGCATGAGGAGTTTGATACGGGCGAGGTTGCGCGTGCGGTGGGCGGGATGAGGGAGAGGGGGTTGGTTGGGTTTGAGGGGGATGTTGTTAGGGCTGTTTGAGTTGAGTTAGGGCTGGTTGGGTTGGGTTAGGGCTGTTTGAGTTTGAGTTGGGTGAGTTGGGTTGCGTTTGAGGGGGTTGGGGTTGGTGGAAGGTGCGGTGCGGTGGGGGGTGCGCCACTGGTCGTCCAGATCTCGCTGCTCGCTGTCTGCGCCGAGAACGACATCTTCTCTTCGCTTTTTTTTTTCTTGGGCCTTGGGTGTTGTTGTCGCCTGGTTTATTTCTTGACTTTTTCTTTTTTTTGTGGTTCGTTGCTTTGCTTTGCTGTATCGTGTTCCATTCCATTCCATGCTTCCCATTCTCGTCGTTGCTGTGGTTGCTGGCTGTTGCTTTTTTTGCATGTCATCTCATCACATCTCATCTCATCTCATCTCTAGCATCCCATCCAACACATCTCTCGCATCTCGTGTATTCTCTTGTGTTTTTTATGCTTTTCTGCATCATGCTTCACGCTTCACATTGGACATTAGACATTGTCGTTGTCGCTGTTATCTTCATTATATTGTCATTGTCATTGTAGTCCACCCCACCTCCACCCCTCCCATCCTTTTCTTTTTCTTTTTCTTTTTCTTTTTCCTTTTCCCTTTCCCTCCATCCCCTCCTCCTTCTGCGTTTATAGATAGAGATAGAGTCTGATAGATTGCACGAGGCGAGGGAGGCGCGGACGACGTATCGTATACATATCCATATCGTATCATATCGCATCCATATCCATATCCATATCCACTCTTCATGTAGTATCTATATCTACATTATCAAGAATTTTTTGTTGTTTGTCATGCCCACCATCCAATCGTTTCTTTTTCGTTGTGTCCATTTCGTAGTGGAATTTTCATTGCTACATGGCCCATGGGCGGGTTTTTGTTTTTCGTGGGACGACAGCAGACGACGTCTCGCAGTTCCGCTGTGTCATCTTTCTTTACTGTACCATCCTGTCCTGGTCCTGTCCTGATGCTTTCCGGGACCCGTACCCGTACTCCTCGCATCGCGCACTCTAATTCTCACAGAGCATCGCATCGCATCGTATCGTATATCACCAGATCCGCACCTCTCAGTGTAACAGAAAAACATCAATTAAAAGATCGCCGTTTGCTTGATAGATATCATACCATCAACATTTATAATATACTCTCCAGTCTCCTCCACTCGCCATCCCATCGCCATCGCATCTACCAACGCCATTCCGCGTGTCTCTTTTTCGTTGTCAGTTTCTCTTACTCTTAGTATAGTATACAGCATATAGCAACGGTTACATTGGCATTAGACTAGCAGTAACTCATGATCATGTACCTTCGTACCCACACCCGTGTGTCTCGAGGTCGAAGAACATTGTGATTGAGATACAGACGGCCATTCCATGTGTCCCCGTACCCACAATCCGATGTATTATAAACATCCCATCTGTCCTTTCAACCTGCGGTTTTTATTTTATTTATTTTACTTTGCTTCGCTTCATGTTGTTTTTCAACTCGAGTCGGGTCCAGGATATTCTGGACTCTGGAATTATGCCTGGATTATGGTCGTGGTATTCGATCTATCTTTTTTGGTTTTTGTAAATTTGGAGATTTGGAGATTTGTTTGTGTTATGCATACAGTGCTTGTTCTTGGATCCTGTTCGGCTGCGATATCTATGGCGCTGTCTCCGTGTCCATGTCCATGTCTATGTTTATGTTTATGCCTATGTTTATTTCGATACGATGGGATTGGCCGTGATAGTGTCAGTGTGCGCCGCGGGGCAGTTGTTTTGCTGTGCAGTTAGTATGTATCATTGATTTTTTTATGTCGATGAATGGATCCTCGGCGATGTCCTGGACATACGTTTAGGTTTAGGTTTCGGTTGGAGGTGACAATGACAAGGTAGAGTATAAATTCGTACGGTTTTCGCAGTCTGTGTATATAATCTCCGAGCGGTCAGGTAAATTGTGATAAGCCCTAGTGAATACGTGCTGTTGCACCCACCGCCCAGGAAGAAATATAACCCTTCTTCTCCTCACCCCACCCAAGATATCCGTAATCCGTATGTCGTTAATACACTCACTAACAACAAACATATGACAACCCCCCCTTTACTGCGTGTTACTCGAATCACATCAGACGAGAACGCCAACAAAAAAACGCCACACCATAAGATCATACCAAGACCTGAACAGCCGCACAAGAAACATGAGAAATTGAACGGTACGCAAGGCATGGCGGAGATTATGCCTCCGTCTTGTGTGTTCTTTCTCACATATGGTATTGATAATTGAGTGGGATTATAGGGTTATGCCGTCAGTGGCTTATTCGGTTTGACAAATTTGCAGGAAGGACCGGGAGATGGCGATACCGACATATGTCATTGTCAAAAGCGTATGTTTTTTTGGGAAGGTTCAAGGAGTTGTAACTTATGTAACTTGCAAAGGTTACATATACCAAGAGGGGTGCTATTGGAGTTTGCCGAGTGTGACATGGAAAACATACATTTTATGTCTGCGATAGCAGATTAAAATAAAATTAATGTTATGACGTTTTGTCGAACTTGGCAGGGAGAGGGGAGGGGGGTCTTGTGTTTTGTTGGTATGTACGTGATACCATCTGTCTACTCTAATTTCTATGCTTCTCCTTGCCTCGGCATCCCCATTCATCATTTCATGTTCATGACATGTATTTCAGTCCGAGTAGACGGTGCATGTCCCTCTAGGTCTTACTAAGAAGTTTGTCTTTGCAGTTAGGAGGTGTACGACTACGAATGGGTGTACTGGGATGTACCCTATATCGCCCCTGTGGATTGACGTTTGAGGCAATTATTTAAACATAGATCCGAATGTTTACCCATCCGCATCACGATTCGCAGCGATGATCAGAATAGAATTAGAAATAACACGCCTGCTCTGCATCGGTCCTTTTTTTCGCTTGTTATGAACATAAAATTAAATCTATTTTCGACTGTATTTGTCTCTTCATGTTATTTCTATTTCTAATTCTAAACTGCAAGTTTCCATGGTGTTTGCGGCTTCTCACATTGCCATATCGTTGGCAGTGCCCGACCATCATGCTGGGTGCCAGGTTCAGCGCCAGATTGAAGGATAAGCTCATACTGCACCGCAGGCCTTCTTGACGCCAGGTATCGAACAAAAGCAAGCGGATATTCTCCAAACAAATTATCCAGGCCAGCCACTGTTATTTACTCTATTTATTCTACCAATTCAACATGGAACATCATTGTTTTAATGTTTTAAGTAGATCAGGTCTAGCCACATATGGTATTAGACTGAAAGATCACTTGAACAGCATGCACATGGTGCGGGGGGAGCGCAGTAGATGACTCGATTATGATATGGATTTGGATTTGGATATGAGATGATATGCATCTACAACGGCGTTGGAAGAACAGGTATTATGTCAAGCGAACCCCACCCAAATGTCGAACGAACTTCCTATCTTCCATACAACGGCGGATCAGGCGCTATTGATATGTGTTTAGTGGCATCCGAAGAAGACACATACATCTTTACAGAACTCAGAAGATGGGCAATGGAAACCTCTTCAACTCGGCATGTAATTGGTAGGGACTGAGGATGTCGCCGTAAAAGTCTGTAAACGTGTAGAGTAGCATGGCGGTTTATGCTTAACTCGAGGCGTAGTTCGTTGCATATGCCTCGGAGGATAATCTTCCAGACTCCTTCTGGAATATAGGGGTCGAATATAAGCTCCCTCGGCGGGCACATATGACATGTTCCGACTCCCACAGGGTATATGACATTCCATTCCAAGGGCTTGGGAAGAGTATCCGAACAAAAGCAAGGGCGTTGCTAGAAGACACTTTGACGTTACCTACTTTGTTTTGTATCTACCATTCGGACTGGCAGAATAACACATCCATGAAAATCACATTTGCGGAGAATGAAACTCGAGAAAATATTATATTCTGATTTAAAATTACAGTTCGTGACATGTTGATTTGTCCCGGCGTTGGAAAGATATTGATAGGTATTGGTTTTTGGTTTGGCTATAGCTTGTCGTTATTATGCCTTCTACTCCAGGCTCGGGGGCAGAATGTGCGATGGAAAATAGGGGCAGCGGGCATTGTACACCTTTGAAATTCCATAACTGGATTCTACCGTTCTACGGATTTGGGGTCAGTCTTCATAGTTAGGCAACCTGCTCATGTTTTCATGTAACGTTACGAGAGCTGCTTCTCTCCCTTGTTCACGGTCGGACTGGAAGTCCATGGAACATGGATATTGGGTAAGAAAAGAGGCATAAATCTCTCCTAAAAATATGACACATTAATCAATTTAATGCAGTGACACGAGAATATAAATCGGGTCATAAATGCTATTAATACTTGCCTACACCTTGAAATAGCACTGGCGGACAGTTCTTGGACCATGCTGGGCGTCAATTGTATGGCAAACCCCTTCAGGAGCTCCAGGGTTTCAGGGCCGGTACAATGCCGTCGAGCTGTTTAACTGTGTGGTGCTTTAGAGGTCCATATGTCATGTAGTGTGCAAATCATGAATTCAAATGTTTGTACCAATATTGTCACCAATTATGCCGCCACGAGTGACACTACAAAGGGTAACATGATCTTAAACTTCAACAATGACTCCGAAGTAAACAAAGAGCAAAAACTAGGGCGAAGAATATGTTCATGTTAACTTCCATTACCCATGAGTATAATTACATCTTCGTTTTGGGTGTGCAACATACATCAAACACGGAGATCAATGGGTTAAGCCCATGGGGCCATTATTTTTAACTTTCCTCGGAGATGTAGGGACTGGGAGCTTGTGCGGAGAGACTGTGATATACACGCAGTTGGTCAAACAGAGCAAAAGTGGGCGGGTTGGGTCCGTGGCGATGTGGTAATAAGACTGCACTGTAACTATCAAGGAGTGAATGACGTGGATGCGACGTCTTGCGTGTGTGTCATATCTGTGTTTGCGTGTGCTACAGCGACACATGCTAAGCTTGCAGATCTAGGACGCAGCTTACTGCGCACAGAAGTTAGTCGTCCCACACTTTGTTACAAGTCTCTGTACTGTTAACATGTACATTTCACCTAGTAGTCCGGGCGATTTAGCCCCCAGTGCGTGGATGACAACTCGATATGACGATGACAGACCTGTTATGCATCATTTATATAACGGGCCACTTTCTTAGAAGGTTCAACGTCTTTCAGAATGTGCCTTTGTAATTTAGAGTGTCCTGGAGCTACACCTACAGGGATATGCACCGTCGGGTGCGTGACCCCGAGCGCGTGGAAAGGAAGGGGATAATACTCGCGGGAGTGCTGTGTTCTCCCGCGCAATGCCGGTTGGTACTCGATAGGTCCGACGTAAGTAAGCTGCTACTAATATATTAGTATCCAAGACATGCTATACAGGTTCATTTGCATTATGGATTGCTTCTGAATGCGGAAGACAAAAGCCGTCGAACAGGCCCGTTCGAGTACGTGGAGATCAAATTCGTCAGAGGTGCTAGTATGATACTATTACTAATGATTACTGTATGTAATGTATGACTCTTTTCCCCTACTGAAACTTTTCCAGTCCATAATTGTCCTAATCATGCCTCAACACTAATTGGTATTTGAAATAGTACACTAGACAAAGTTACATCTATATGGTAACTTAATTTACTAATTCTCGTAGCTTTTACATGATCTTATAATGGTCACGGAGGAAGGGCCTGGGTAGATTATTTTGTACACTAGACCCCCTCGTATTTACTAGGTCAGGTCACTCAATGAAAAATATTAAACGTGTCACTCGGGGAAAAGTGGTAGATATATTGATTTAATCCAATTTCAACAGATCAACCGGAACGCGTGTATGCGAGTGTCGAAACCAACGACAACAGAGGAACTATAATGTTATATGTACAACTACGCTTCGGCTTTCCAAATACCGCCGATAAGTGCTCTCTCTAGGCATATTCTCCCCAACAATATCCATGTTTGTTTGGATTTCAATTCTGAATCTTTAATATCTTTCAATACCAAGAGTGTTCCAACCCAAATATCGGGTCATGATAAGTGTGTACTTTTCATAACCAAGATAAATTAGTGATTAGCGTCACTGTCTCCTCCTAAATCAGATTGGGATGAAGATGTCTTCCATTTCTGACCTGAGCATACATGGAAATTGAATTGGAAGCACACTAAAGATGCAAATGTCGACTCATTACTCCACCTGTGGCTTCTTGGTCGGGGCGAGGGCGACATCGCATTCCAAAGGGGAAACCGCGATGCTTTATTCTCTCCAAATGAAGAACAGTCAAAGTGGAGATCTCTGGGGTGCGTACTAACAGTGGAAATGCGGCGGATGTAAGTGGTAACCCATTACTAATTGGATGTGCCTGATATGTAGAATGTGGATCTCATTCGGGCTTCGATACCATATCCGCGCGCCCGAAACACTTATCTTTATATGTAGTACCAGACCTTTCGACATTGGTCATACCTTTTTCTTGTTTACATGATCCATGATCTCTGGTTGGTTTAACTCGTTACGTCAACGTTCCTAAATTTTCGGTGGGTCCTCGATTTGGAGCAGCGCTGGTACCATGTACAGTGCGTGGATACCAATTCTACGAAACGCTTTTCGAAATTCAGTCCTTGTGGTACAATTTTGAGAGTCATAATAAACGGTGGCATCAAAACATCACCGTTAACCAGATCAAGAACAAATACTGATTGGTGTGTGAGCCAACATGTGACAATTATTCCAGGGGATCACACTCTTCAATATTACATTTAGGTAGGATCCCAGCCGTGGGTAGTCTAGTACAGTTGAAAACGCGACTAAGGATTAATATTAAGGATTAGGACAATATTCTTCGGACATTGAATGGGTTCTGGCACTTTGCCTTTGACAATAGCGCAGTTCTATGACACAAAGCAGAGCAGCGTGCTCCTGAATGACCAATCGACGTTCCCACTATCAAAATAAACTATACGTCTTGATCCAGCATGATCCCCTATCACGTAGCGTCGGAGGCAAAATTAAGCATGAACGTGAAGTTTGACAAGGTGTAGATAGCTTATCAGACGTTATATCTTCTCATTTCATGGACCAAGTAGTTTTTCTAGGGCAATGCTTTTCAACTAGTGTTGGGACCGTTAGCTGACCCTGAGCAAAAAAGGTTGTGAGCATGCGAACCAAAGGTGGGCACATAAAGGACATTCAGAAGACAGAGGAAAAGATTTCTACATCCGCAATGAGGAATACTGAATTCAGTCACCTCCGAGGGGTTTGCCACAAGAGTGTCACATTGAACAGTGTTGGTTATTAAGCCTCTGCAAGCACCACCATTACATATCAATGACTCTAGACATGTATCTTGACCAACACATTCATGAAGAAGATGCGGTTCTGTACGTCCTCTCAATTTTATTGGACACCTACACTTCCAAAGTAAGATACCCAGAAAAGCACGGAATAGAATAAGAGATAGTAGACACAAAAAGTTCACATTAAAACCTTACCGCCACCGGGGTTGTTTTGGAATTCTTTCCTTCGAATATATAGGTATAGAATGCAAAACCTAGGCAAAACAAGAACGGCGGCTTTCCAATGCATGTGCAGGAGGGTTAACTAGAACTAAATTTCGATCTTGACATAAGTTAGTGATGTGTATAGTGCTTCTGTGTCAAGTTTTAACTCCACCACATGATGAAGGGAACAGAGGCTGCTTGGTGACCGATGACTTGGGCCTGTACTTACTTCATACAGAACTCTCTACTTGTGTAGCTTGAGTGGTGGGTCAATAACATGTAATGTCTACGTACACTGCAGATTAGACGTTTCTTGCGCGCCTTTGTGTAAAAGTCGCACTAATTGACTAGATCTGTCCCTAGTTTCCTCTTGCTTCATGCGTCCTGCTGGTCTTCTGGTACTTGACACATATTTGTACGAGTTAGATATTCTTGACTTTAATATAAAATCCAAACTTCAAGTTTACATCCCTTCACTTGTAATTGGACCCTTAAACTTCCTAAAACAGAAAGCAAGATAAACACGGACTACGAACAAGAAAGGGAGAACATGATGAGAGTTATATTAAAACGCTTCCGCCACAGTATTTCCCTTTTGTCTCCCGTTCCACGATTCCGGGTGTGTATGCAGGATGTAAAGCATGGATATGATTTAACATTAGCTATTGCTAACGATGAGCGGGGACGTTGATATGACACGATTTTCCGTTGAAAATGCGAACACTCAGAAATGGAGTTGTACTCACTAGTTTCGGACCTTTTCTTACGTTGTAGTACTTACATTTTGAGTGTGCGAACAGCCTATTACCCAGGATTCTGATAAAATTAGCACAGACCGTGGGAAATTTAATCTCGTGTCGTGGTAAAGCCGTGGTCAAGTCGTGGTTTGATCAAAACCAACAGTGTACATGTTGGTATTGCCTTAGGGTGGTATCTCTGAAGATGGCTTCCCTAAAGCAGGTATTTCAACAGATATTTAAGGGCAAAATAATTCCAGAAAATTGTACATTAAACTGATTTTATATTGGCCTATCCACGGCAAAGCATAATAACACAGTATATGTCTTGCTGTGGGTGTTTCCGGTACATCTATACGAATTATTTCAAAGCCGAAGCAGCCGGAATAAGTTGGAAACGAAGAAATTTGAGAAATGATTACAACGGTTTTGTGAAAGGGAATTAGACTTGGTATATATGTTCATGTAATCCGGGTAGTACTACATTACTTACAAGAAAACCATCTGATACTAAAGTATGCCTAGGGCGCAGTACAACCACACCAAAGTATGTTGTTCGACTCAGGGTGTATGCACTAACGACCAAGTAGTTCATTATGAAACCTGACACCGATTTACGTACGTTCTAACCTTGCTATTTTTGTAGTGACCAAAATCTCAAGCCAGACACTTCGCATTTTCAACGGAAAATCGTGTCATACGTTGAGAATTTGTCAATACATCCCCGAGTCGATGGCCGCGTCTAGTATGTATTCTATTCAGGAATTTCTTAGCAGCGGAACGAATGGGAATGAGTGGCAGCGTGTGTTATTTTGTGAGTAATTTACATCGGACTCATAAATTAAAAACATCACGCAGACGCCCCACTCTTATGGCTGTCCGTTTGCACATTTATACCAATATATAAACTTCTTGTCCCATACATATAAGTCATAATTGAATATAATTCCAAATACATTCTTTGGTGTCGCGGTTATAGACAGATGGTTTCCGAACATAGAGGAAACCATCCCGGTCATTGTTTTTGCATGCCCTCCAGTTTGAATGGGGGTACACACATAGAAGTAGGTAAAGCGAACATCCAAAACGTAGCACCACACTCTAAGACCCTCCCCTATGGCTGTCCGTTTGCACATTTAATACCAATATATAAGTTTTTTTCCCCTTACATATAAGTCATAATTCTACACGGTTCCGAAGACATACTTCGGTGTCCCGGTCATAGACAGATGGATTCCCAGCATGGAAGAAACCATCCCAGTCATTGAACTTACATGCCCTTAAGTTTTAATGGGAGGTACGAGCATAGAGGTAGCTCACCCATATATAAAAAGGCCAGTATCCCTCTTTCTAACTCCTTCCGCATTTATATAAACTTTCTTCCGCAGATATAGAGTCGTCGAGAAGACTATCACACGTGCCGTCCTTGCCGGAGGCGCGTGGGAATTCGTTTTGCATCCCGCTTTGCAGTGAATTGATACTCGTTGAGAAGCTAGGATGGATATTAGATTTCATTCAAAGTCTTAAAAGTGTGTCGTGATTACTGCAGGTGTTTTGTATAACAGATTGTAAATAGAATTATTGCACTTTATCACTTATATCATCAACTGCACGCTTATTTAAACCTAGCACACCGGCTAGGCTTCAGTAATGGTGAATTCTTGGCTCCAACCAGAAAGACGTAATACATTTCTAGTAAGCATACATGCATGCTTCAATAGTACGTATGAAGACTTTGTTTTTGCTCACTCAGCGTGTGTTGACTTAAACACGGTAATGTGCTGAGATGTGTCTTGTCGATGGCCGACATTTGCCGAATTCTCACGATGTCCAGGCTGACACGGCATAGAAAAATGCCGAAAAATGCCTTCATCTCTTTGGGACGGTGATATGTAAAATCAACAATACACGGAGCCTGTAAGATATGTGTAAGGGTACAAAACATTTATGAAAGGGCGTGGGTTTCCTATGTAAGGGACTGTAACTTATATATGTGGGCACCAAAACTATATGTATGGTACTCAATGTTTCATCTGAGGGCACAACATTTGAATATGTGGATTGGGAATCTTTATGTTCGGTAACTTGCTGACTGTCTGCGGATATCATATGATGTATATATTGGACCACTTACTCCCTACACATATATGTAAGGGGAAAGAAACTTATATATTGGCATTAAATGTGCAAACGGACAGCCATACTCCCCGCATAATACCTCAACTTTTGCCCGAAGATATAGAGTTGTCAAGATGAATATCATGCGTGCCGTCCTTGCCGTACAAGTGTGGGAACTCAGCTTTCGTCCCGCTTTGCAGTGGAATTGCTACTTGTAAAGGATGTAGGACGACCTTTGCAAGGTTAGAAAACTCTTTAGAAGTATTAATTTATACTCTTGAGCAGTGAAAACGTGTGTGTAGGCTATAAAGTGAAATCCATTGCAGAGTTTTACCCGCAATCTCAACTTTAGGCCTTAGCACGGTGACTAGGAGTGGCTAAAATACTCGTCAAAAGCTATAGAGACGTGATACTTTCGTAATCAGGCTTAATACAGACAGATAACCACTTCTATCAGATATGTGAATCTTTTTTCATTGCTCAATTAGTGTGTGTTGACAGGAACAGGCAATGTACTGTTATTTGTCTCCTCATTTGCCGATATTTGCCGAATTCTCACGATGTCCAGCAAGCACGGCATAGGCACATGCCGAAAAACGACTATATATCTTCGGGAGGAAGAAAGGCAAAAGAAAGGTCAAATCACTCATACGGGGAACCTGCAAACATATGTGAGGAAGAAAAATATGTATGAAAGGGTGTGTTTGAACTCTCCAAGGGATTGTGCTTTGTATATGTGGGCACCAAAACCATATGTATGGTACTCAAAGTTGTATCTGATGGTGCAACCTGTAAATGTATGGACACTGGATCTATATGTTCGGCAATCTCTTTTCTATCCGCGGAAATAAGAGCAAATACTTATCGGAGCCTTACTTCTGAGATTTCTATGTATGGAACAAAAAGTTTATAGATTGGTATTAAATGTGCAAACGGACAGCCATACACTCTCCCCTATACACTCCCACACACAAATACCAGGCACACCGGATGTTCAGAAAAACTCATAAAGTATGTGGTGAGGTTCCCAGACAAACACCAAGCATTCTCCGGCATCTTTGACGAGTGATCTGACCCAGGACCGCAAACACCCCATGAACATGGACCGGATGCCTTAGGGCAGTAAATAATGGATTTGTCACGTCTGAATAACTTTATGTTCACCAGTGTAATGTAATAAGATATGAACTATTTACAGGAGATTATTTTGCGTGAGTAGGAGTGTCGGAAGTCTTTTACTCGGCATACCTATGTGCCGGTCAGTATTTGGTAATTGTCTGTGCACCTTTCTCTTCCTTCTTCCCACGAGCTTTATGACCCGTCGCCTACGCGCCGTGGGGTGAGCAAAGCGAACACGCGTCTTTCTTCGCTGACGACCAACAGTTCATTGTGTAAACCACTAAAAAGATGACCGAGGTAGGGGTCGAACCTACAATCTCCTGATTACGTAAGCAGGGAGTCGCGGTGAATTCAATCGTAGTCAGACGCGATGCCATTTCGCCACACGGCCATGCCTGCTTAGCCGTACCATTGCTATGTCAGGAGCGTTAAGCTCAACATCAACTTATAAACATTCTCCGCTAGTCGGCTATCGCTGCAAGTGTTTTGGAAACTTAAAAGTAAGCATTTCGTCGTTCCTCAGGTGGCCGTAAGATGGCTACGAGTTCATCCTAGTTCATCTGATCATCTGAACTTCTGATGATCCCGCCGAGCTCAAGCTTGAAGCAAATCAGCAGGTCATTGGATAAGCCTTAAGAAGAGCCATATTAGTATCGAGCGGTCTGGTGCGCGCGGCGTGCGCGTATTTGCTTCGCGTCTCATCGCGTGCCCTCGCGTGCACGTGGGAAAGTAGCTCGCGTGCGGCTTGCGTGTAAAATATGTGCATTTGAGTGAGATTAGAATGCTGTAATTTTACGCTCGTTGTCGTTTGACAACATAAAATTCATGTCCAATGGACAAAATTGTGTATTTTTTCGCCAAGTTCGTGATGCCCCGGACATCACCGAATGTATAAATTGCGGGCTACAGTGCCGAAACTAGATTATGTGTTGATTGTGTTTATAGGGCCATAGGCCTTGTAGCAATAATGCTTTATTACAGAGGGAAATTTACCTCCGTATATTGTATACTTTTCAATGGATGAAGTTTAATCAAACAAAATGCTATAATGACAAGATTTATGTAAGTATGATAGCCGCGTGTTGAATAAATATCAGTTATGTTTGGATATGGTTCTGATTCCTTGAAATGAATATGAACAGAATTTTTAGAAACCTCAAAAAAATAGCAAGCTTTATACTACTTTGTCAGGGCGTTAATCATTAAGTTTGTGACTAGGGTGCATATAATTAACAGTAAGTTTGTAAACCTAACAAAAGGTGAATTAAATTACAGGGATTTCGTCTTGAAATCCGGATCCTTGAGCACATGTCTCAACGTAGTGGGAACTTCTTTGAGAGTATGGTGATCCTCAATGAGGACCAAAGCTGTTTTCCTGTGCTATAGCGACTCTCGCGACCATGATAGTTGGTGACATGCCCTAATTCCTCACCGGATTGTTACTGAAATAGAAAGTTGTAAAGGTAATAGGGAAGACTTACAGCTGAGATAATGATAAATTGCAACGTATAAACTGACAACGTGTATTGGACAGTTTGCTTTTGGCCCACTCCTGGAAGAACCCCGCTAATAGCTATCGCCAAAAGGCATACGGAAGAAATGGCTGCTGATTCGATGATTATCAGAATAATGTGGTTGAACATTTTTTTGGAAGCGGCGGGTAGATAGTGCTCCTTTGATACAATGTGTATTCTATAGCCTATGAGAAAGGAGCACAAGGATGTCGTTGTGACTGATATGAACATGAGGGATCCATTGATGTCATTGATGGTGTCTGTTATGGATGGATTGGAAGCTGCGCCAAACTTGAACCGGAAAATTAGGTGTGCAAGATAGAGGCCTAAACGACTCGACGTCATTGTCAATTGAAGCACAATCAAGACCATTGTGTCCAACCCACCACATTCAGCACCAAACAAAACCAATGGGATGATTATCCATCCATATCTGCTCGTATGTAGTTGTAATTAAATTTAAAGATCTCCGCTGTGTACACCAGACTCACCATTAATATATCCACAATCAGAATTACCATGAAGTGCAACGTCGAAGCAACTATCTCCATTGTTTCAAGGCTTCCAGCAGTATCCCTTGTTAATTCCAAGTCCAGAGTTATCCATCCACTGAAAAAGAAAAACCATGAAAGGAAGTAGAGCATAGATATCAGAGGTATAATAATGAATTTGTTTTTGTTGGCTCGCTTCTTATAAACTGCAAAGGGAAGCTTGGTAAGTGCTGTAGAGTATAAGCTAGTTTACACACTATATAGATACATAGTATACCCATAGAGCAAAGAGTATGCCCCTAAGACAAATTTCAATAAGTTTAATATCTTTATGAACCTAGTAAGTTCTTACCCATGAGAACACTGCCTATCATGTCCGAATTGAGATTGTCAGATATGATTTTTCTTTCGACCTGCGGTGTGATAATGACCACGTTTGTATGACTAGACATTCCGTCCTGGAGGATTTGAATGTATAAAAGCTTTTCAAACATTCCGCCTATATATTAGTACAACCAAGTACAATAGTATCATTGGCATCGTTACATCAGAGAAAACCTCATCGAGGTATCTAAGGAAATGTCTATGCCGACATCACTTCTTTGATAAAATCATGGCGGCAAGCTGCGCCGTGACTATGGAACCATTGGTACAATCAAAAGGCCAGACATTGGCTTCTGAGAGTACACTCTTATGAATTCTTTGATTGCCGTTAACATTTTATTAGTCTTTGTTGTTGGCACGATTAAAAGCACTGCATTCATTAGCACGCATTGAGAAAGGTAAATCATGTCTACCACCAATTGCAGTCTACAATTGGTGGTAGACATGTTCTCTGATGATCACAATCTGCAATTTGCAGATAGTGATCATCAGAGAAGCCAGCTTCTCTAGCGCATGTTTCGTGGATGATTCCTCAAAGGTGCGAGTCTGTTTTGAATGTTGGTATCTTCGTGCTCATGGATACTTTTTTGATGAAGTGGCAAGAGATAATTCAACTTTAAGGTTTCAGAATGTCTACATAGTAAGAATTAACTGTCTGGAAAACATAAATATGTATGATATGCGAAACAGAACGCACTGCCACAGCTGGAATCCTCAAACTGACGAAAGATAGATACAGGATGTCTGCGATTATCCTTGTGATGGTTTTGTTTGGGTTTGTTAGGGGGAAAACATTGCGTGTCTTTGCTACTTGAGTACAAGGTTTCACAAGGATATGGCACGCAGCTCAACATTAAACTATCATTAGACTTGTTCACTCTTGCCCTCAATTACGGCCTTGAAATCTGAGATAATTTTGAGATCTTCATGAAGCTGCTAACAAAAGTTGTGTTAAAAAAGTAAAGGGTGTGCTTGGCGTATGTGGTATGTGCGCATTCCTGCAAGTACGGAACCCTGTTCGGCATTTCGGCCGATCGGGATTGATGGTACTACACGTGATGACGCGTCCCAAGACGCGACCACCAACGCGGAGAGTAATACCACCGTACGAGAATGGTTCAGGGGTTGAACAAGTCGTAGACTAATCCACAGCAAAATGAGTGTTGGTGAGATCCAAGATGTATGCTAGAGAGCTTTAATTTGATTCAGATAATACAGTATTGCAACCGTGAGGCCGTTGTGTAAACGGTGACTATATAGATTAAGATTCAGGATAGCAGTGTTCCATAACCGGATGGATTAACAAACACCGTGGATAACTTCTCTAGCTTTACCTGCCACAGGGAATTCCGCAGTACTCTCAACTCACGTATTTAGAAAAGTTTGGAACACTACACTATGACTGATAAGATCAATGGTTGTGGATGCTGCCACTAGTGTGTTGTGTCAATTTACATCTGTACTACGCGCGAGCTGGGTGAACAGGAAGTGGCAATACTCCGCCCAACCTCAGAGAGTTGATAGGCGGAAACGGGAATAGGGTAAACAAGAGCGACATTGCCGGAAACCATTACCAATCCATGTCGTTGTGCTTGAGAATATTGTTTCCTTTTCGGTCTCTTGTTATGAAACCACCGTCGCATCAGTCACCCCAACGCATGGAAGAAAGATGTCAAGGTGACGGCATTATTCAATATCAGCTGAGCAATGGAATTACTTTGGATGCAATTCACCCACACGCCCTAAGCTTCGAGCTGGAAGGCGATAGCCTTCCTTTTCACCAATCACGGGAAGTCCATTCCGCTCTGTACCCGATATTTGTTCGTTCTGACAAATTTCTTGGGAAAGAATTCAGTCCATCATGCTACCCACACATGGTTAAGCTGATGTTTCCGACCAGTGACTACGGCAAGTATTAAGCGGGGCTTAAGGATCGAATATCCGAGCTAAAATTGGGCCAATCGCATGCCCTACTACCACCCAATGGCATTAATGTTTCATTTAGCCATCTCAAAGTTATCATGAAAGAATCAAGGGAGGAATACGTCAATATCACGGTATTGCATTATTTCCGTCGAGAAAGGTCGTAAATAAAGCATTATTTAGTCTTTCTTCTATATATATTTCCCGCGAAACTCTCGTTCTGTTGTTAATCCAGCTATTCTATTTTCTATATAATTCAAATTCAACACTATCAGTTCTATCTATGAGTGCGGAGGGACCCATATGCAATAACAAATATGTTCTTGCACTCAAAATATCAAAAGAGTCGACTATGCGATACTTTGACTTCCCCTACAATGCCGGTGTAATAGCGGCATCTGCTTTGTCTGCATTTGTTTGTGGTTCTAGAGTGATGTTCCATCTCCAGTCCCTTTCCCCGATGTGTCCACTGCGTCCCACGAGCTAATGGACCTTCACTGTCCAATGAATGACATTGCCTCTGTGGACCTTCTGCCCTTCGGCATCAAATCGGCAAGTTGTTGTTGGGAAGAACCTTTGAAATCCGCTAGAAATGTCCCTAATCCGGCAGTAATCCCAGATTATCTGCCGCTGGAAGACGGAGAACTTTCCCTGCCCTATGTTTAGAATATAATGTTAACCAACAGCGCCGACATAACATTGAACTTGAACAACAGTTTTCAACCACTGTAAGTTCTGATGTATCTATAGGGACATTTTTACACAGGTACTATTCCGAAGGCTCACAATCACCACTTCATCTATTTGACAATCTCATAAGGTCTTTCCAATCTCAGGTCTTCTGAAAGTGCAAGTAGACGAAACCTTGTTCATCCAACCCAAAAATAACTCGCGTACGTGGCAGGCATCCAGGGTGTCTAGATAGGGTACAGTCAGGACAAACGTTGGTAGCTCTAAGGAACGCTAGATCTCTTGGAGGTATCGGACATAGTAATTTAGGGTGATTATAAACCCGTCACTTCCTGCCCAGACGGTATAGCTTCGAATTGCGCTGCCGAATGTCCTGCCCTGCTGGTTGAATAAACTCTATAGCTATCCTATTCCCCTGTCTTTCATCGATACCCTTCTTGAAGATAAAATATGTACATGGATAAACCTAGGACCGAATAATTTACTTAGCACCCTTTCGATCAGCGCGGAAGCACTAGTCATAACAGAAAGAGTGTAGGTGTCCCAGTGATTAGTCTACGATACGTATTATTCGGGGGTGGGGTTTTTGGAAACATGACAGAACAGTAAATTGCCATTTATGCGACCTTCTATATTCTATATCTCGATTGTAAGGCTACAGGTTGCAGGAGGTAGAAGTGACAATACTATTGTTTGACAGTAATTGAATTTAACATGTCTGAGTATATGGAGACCTACTCCCATTTGTAAAGATCCCTTGTTGAATATTGAAGTTTAGGTTCGGATTGTAAGTCCGATTTGAACCCTATGCCATACTTTTATACTGACCCACTACTGTACGCCGAAACAAAGTATAAATGCGATGTAGGGGAGCGTCAGTGAGGCAATGAATGTAAGAATAGCCTGAAAAAATTAGAACCAATGTACAGAATCAATCAGATATAGTGGGCGCTTATACGACTTCATGAAACGAAAATACTGTACAAGTGATGAACGTATTCCCCATAGAATTGATCCATTAGGATGAAAGACTGGATATTCAAGGGATTGATGTATTGGCATGCCCAGTATATTTGATACTGTTCAGTGTGCGACAGTAATCAAAAAGAAAATAGGCACCTGGGCTCTATATAGAGATTGACTGTATAGGATCCCTATTTTCCATCGTCTGTAATCATACAGACAAGCCATCGCACGAAGTCACGCCAGAGAAACATCGAAATGACTTCGGCGAGTTGAGGATATTTACACAGGACGGGGTGAAGGCAAGATATTCGCCGACAGGGGCACTGGGAGTTTTGCACCCTGCATCCGCAAATGTCTTGATGCAGTGGTCTCCAGTCCCTGATGTGAGCTGAAAGGAGTACAATCAACACGCCTTCCAGTCAAAATGTTTTAGCATCAGCAATGTGCTTACATTTACGGACTGTCGGTACGAGAACCCCCAACATTGGGACCCGGTGTGGTCGCAGGAAACGTCGGCGCCAGGTTCGCCTTTGCAATCCGCTTTGTTCCAGGCTGTTACTTCTGCCTGCACCTTCAGAACTGCGATAGTAGCCGCAGCCACAGCATTCAAAGCCGGAATGGGCGAGAAGTTACATCTGGAATGATATCGATAAGGTGTATGGGTGTATGCATTAAGTACCGCAAGTATCGATGCGCTGTTCTTCAGGTGAAGACCATTTGGTCGATGCGACGGGGCTAGGGAGTGCAGCTCAGTCGTACTACGCCACTGTTAGTGTTACTGATTGAAGCAGTCAGCCAGGGTACGTGCCCGCAACTAGTAACCAGTGTGCTTCATTCATCGTCCAGAAAGAGAAACGTTAAAGCGGTTACATGACTTCATTTTCAAGGTCAGTACGCGACACAGAACAGCCGACGTTTAGATGACATACTGTAGATTCATGCATAGCTCAAGCGAGTGCGCCCTACATGAACCCCACGTCGCGCTAGATACTTTACTCAAAATAGTGCAATCCAGATCATTGATCACCCTGAATCCCAAACGGCAACCTGTAAACTTTAAAATATAGCTCCCCTCCCCTGGGGCTACATTTCACGTCTGATGTCAACGGGGCCTTCCGTAAAAACGGGCTCTGCGAATATGTTTAATTTAGCGAAGGACATCAAAACCCCAAAAATAAAAATTTGGTCGCTTGTCAATTGTCAAATTGCTGTGATCAGGCAATCTGAACATCAGGATCAGGACCTCGTTCACACCGCGGCTATAAATAGGCGCGTGTCGTCTACCCCCACCCCCATGGACACCGATCGCACTATTGTGTGTGTGCTGCACGGTGAAATATGTGCATTGCCATCAACCCTGGGCTGGCCCACGGCGCGGTGCGGTGTTCAGGCTTCTGGAAAACTTAACTCAATTGGATGGGTTAGCAGTGCTTGATGCTCTTCTCGGTGTTGTCGGTGGTGAGAAGCAGTTGCAACGACGGGAACCGAAAGACTGAGCGGTCTCTGCGTTCCTCGTAGCATGCCACATCAAAAACGTACACTTGGACATGGATCTATAAACGAAGAGCTGACACCATGATATGATCATCAGGGGCACAGAGAAGAGAACCGCGAATGTGCGCCGCACGCGACGCCGGACGCTTTCGGTAGTTTATAGCTAAGTAAAGCGTATTTGCAGGGGTGGATAATATTAAGTTTATGATATTCGAGCTATATATATCCCCATATCGGGGACTGTTGGCCCTAGGCAATGTGCGCGGAGGTTGAAAATCTTCGGTACAACAACCCTGTTTGGGTGTTTTCCAAGCAAAGCGGGGGTTATATGCGTACTGTGCTGTACAATGCGTATAGTGGTCTAAATCCACACAACACACATACACACTTGTCCCCGTACCTAGCTAGCTCAGCCGATGACAGGTCCAGAAAACGCGATAACAAGGCATCTATGTGGTTCACCTGACACTCAGAATTATCATCTGCGACATAAAAGGCTGTGTAAAGCAAGGCATGTCAAGGTCAGCGACATAGTTTTTGACTACTTTGGGTCAAGTTGAGTCATTTTTTAATTAAACGTAGCCGATGGGTTTTTCCAAGGTCCCAGGTCGATCGACTTGATCATGGGCATGGGAATCGCCGCTCGGCCGGCTTGGTTGTGGTGGCGGATAGATGGCTAGCGAGCCGCGGCAAGCAGTGAGAAGGGAGTGATCTGGTGGTTTAGCGCGTGCTAGGCGGATGGCGTGCTTGGATCAAGTGGTGCGTTACGCGACATAATACCGCGCTTCGTCGTATGGGTTGTTGCATTATGTCATGTTCCAGGTAGACTTTCAACGCGCCGCCGTACACATAGGCAATCATTACACGTTCATTACTGGTTTAGTTATCGTGAAGCTGTGGTAAATGGCGAAGAGGTTGGAAACAATGATATTGGCTATCTTTGATCTGTTGAGTGAGATAGTCGTGTACTTGAACTTGTACCCACACACACACTTCGAAATCTGAATTGACAATGATATCGATGTAAACCCATATGAGTAGAGCCTCGAGCACACAGATTTCTCACTGCAGTGCCACGGAAAGAAAAAAAATGCATTGAGAATGAAGAATTGGGGTGTTTATTGTTCTGTGCTGTGCTTCGTTGACATTGACATTACAATTAAGATTGAGATTGGAACTTGAATGCAATTTGCGACTTGAGACTTGGGTACTGGCTTGAGCCTTGAGACCCTTGGGCAACGGGTTGTGAGTTTCAATTCTGATTCGAAAAATCGATCGATAGCGTGCGTGAGAGTGTGTTCTATTTCGTCCCATCCCACCTATCCTATTCTATTCTGATGTTGATGTTGTTTTTGTATTCAACTTCCAATCACCGTCATATGCCGTTGTTGCATCGCGTAACTGGGTACTGGGTACTGGGTGCTGGGACTCCATCCGTCCCGAGTCTGGCGTATGACTGTTGACAGATAGTTACGAGACAGTCAATACGGCGAAGTGAGAACGAGAAAATTTTTCATCGGTTCGTGGATTTCCAGGTATGGGGAAAGGATAAAGTAGAAGCTGAACCTGAACCTGACGCAGAATCTGAAGGAGACGGACACGGAGATGGAGAAGGAGATGGAGAAGGAGAAGGAGATGGAGAAGGTGCTGCAGCGAGGGTGTACGTAACAGGTTATTGTATTCGTGATTATCAAAACACGACACGTTTTGAGTTTCTTCTCTTGCTTTGCCCGTGTCTTGCCCGTTCGCGGAGGAAGTTACAATTGGGTCCGTTGTTATAGGGTGTGGAAGGGGCCGGTACCACTACAGAGCCAGAGATGAAAGGAAGACGAGGGGTTTGAGTTTGCAGTTGAATGGGATTTTGATGGGATTGGATGGGTTGGGGTGAAACGAGGCAGGGCCCTTGTTAGTGTACTTCTATTGTCTTCTCCGCGTCCGTGTTTTACACGGACAAGCCTACACATACGGCATGATTTGCGTTCTGGGATATAAGATATTTTATTAGCTCTTAAATCTAAATCAAAATCAAAGTCGGAGACATAATGCGTCAATAACAATTGAATATAATTTTAAAAATCAAAGGTGTAAGATTAAAAATGAAAATATATGATGATTTGTCCAGTACCTAGATTTGATGCTCTATTACTGTTAGTGTTAGTGTTCGTAATAGTATTTCTGGCGGAGGATGTATGGCGGGGATGATAAGAATATTACGGATTCAGATATTAATACGAATCACAATTAGCCGGGTCAATAGAAATGGACTCTACTAGTTGGGGTATATGTTGGACACTTCAAATTTAATTTGGTAGTGGCTTTGGTTTTGGTTTTGGTATTGGTATTGAGATTGATATTGAGCGCTTCTCTGTATAAATGAGTGTCAGATAAACAACAGAATAGATAAATTGGGTTAGGCGTTCGCGTTCGCGTTTATACTATACTATCCTATACAATAGCACTAGCGTGGTGTGGTGGTGTGCTATAGCGTGTCATGACATATTGAACATACTAGAAACATACATGGAATTACAAACACAGCAACGACCATTCAAAAGCGAAGGCGGCTTCTATTCCTATTCCTATTTCACTTTCGAATTCTCTTTTGATTTCTCTTTCTATTTAGATTTCGATTTTGAAAAGGCCGGATTGGGTATAGTTTCAGTATGAATGTAACCGCGGTTCGGGTTGTTTTGTGTTGGAGTTTATGTTATGTTATCATTGGACGCTGGAGATAGCAACGCTAAGAGTCAGACTAATAGACACAACACACTTTATTGCAATTACAATTACTACACACATGAAGCACCGCGAGGTGCAGATGTTACATTACATTTCACTCTACCTACACCTACACATAACATAACATAACATAACATACCAACTAACATAATATCCCAGTCCCGCACAACGATATACGGTCGGTACGCTCGGTACCTTGTTCCCTGTTCCCCATTCCCTGTTTCCTGTTTTCTGTGCCCTGTGCCATGTTCCCATTCCCCATTCCCCATTCCCTGTTCCCCATTCCCAGTCCTCCATTCCCAGTCCTCTGTTTCCTCTTTTCCTATACTCTACAGGCATACAGGCATAGACATAGAGACTTACTTACTCACTATACTGCAAAAGGTAATACATACTCACCAGATACAAACGATATGATATGATGTGATGTGATGTGATTGATTGTAATGTGGTGTGATCTGTGATGATTTCGGAATGGTGGGAGTGCATTGGGATGGGATGGGAGGAGGAGAGGAGAGGAGAGGAGAGGTGTGAGATGGGTTCAGGAGATGGATTCAGGAGATGAGGAGATGGGTTCAGGAGATGAGATGAGATGGGATCGGGATTGGGATCGGGTTGGGATGGGATGGGATTGGGTTGAGAATTAGGTTGGGATTGGGTTAGGATTGCACCTGTGCCGAATTGTGTTCCCTGTTCCCCGTTCCCTGTGCCGAGTTGGCTGATACCTAGCACATACCTAGAGCATACCTGATAAAAGATAAAAGATAAAACAGTCATAATCATACTGATTGTCCTACGACTATGACTACGATTCTGAAAGGCGGTGAATCGGAACGTATACGTAGGACCTTTTAGTCGCACGTGGGATTGAGGGCGAGGAACCGAGGGCGAGAGGCCGAGGGCGAGGACGAAGGAGCGGACGTAGTAGTCGGGACCGCGCCTGTGAGTTCTGTTCTGTGATTTGGTAGCGTTAACGTTAACGTTAACGTTAACGGTAGCAGTAGTGGAGGAAAGGAGGTGAGGAGAAGAGGAGAGGGAGAGCTGCGCAGATGTATAGAGGAGTTAGTAGATTTCGGGAAGTCAAGTCAAGTGAGGTGGAAGGTGTCATGGGACCTGGGACCTGGGAGGGACCTGGGACTTGTGAACTGTGCACTGGGAAATGGGAAGTGGGAAATGGGAAATGAGGCCCGGGGCCTGAGCCTATGCATGGTACTGGACTTACGATACCAGATACCAGATGAAAGATACCAGACATAGGATACTATAATGTTACATAGACAGCACAAAATGGTATGACGCTGCTAAGGGATTCGAAATCGTGCAGCGGAGAAGAGGTTGAGTGTAAGGAGGAGAGATAGAGTGCGGTCCCGTTGTGCGTTGCGCGTTGTGTGTGGCCGGAATCTGGACCGCTGGACATCAGACATGATACGCATTGAGCATTGAGAATGACAGCCCTATTGCGCGTTGCGTGTTCTCGGAGTATAGAGGAGATGAGGGTATCCGTATAGACTCCGTAGAAACGTGGTGCGGACGCAGTCCATATCGTAGTTGCAGTTGTAGTTGCTGTCGGGGAGATGAGGAGGACAGGAGAAGAGGGACTGGGACAGGGGAAGTTGAAGGAAGTGTAGACGTGAGTATTGGTTTGGGTTTGGGTTTGAGTTGAGTTTGAGTTTGGGTATGGGAAAGAGATGGTGCAACGGGAGCGGAAAATGGAAAATGGAAAATGGGATGAGGTGGGATTTCACAAGGAGATAAGGACGGACCACGGACCACGGACTAGGGACTAGGGACCACGGTCGCGGGATTGCATTGCATTGGGTGGATGGATGACATGTATAATGCACAGTGCATGTACGGTGCATGTAAAGTGCAGCCCCTGAGCGAGATCAAAGTATGACGTGCCGGATGTTGTTGCTGTTGTTGTAGTTGCTGTCGTCGTCGTGCTTTGTGTGTTTTTTCCCACTGTGCAGGTGCGGAGATGAGACATGTGTAAGATAAACAGTGAATGCACCGTACCGTACAGTGCGGCATTTTGCGAGCGATATAACCGAGGATGGGATGGGAGGGTGGGAGTTGGGATTGGGATGGTTTGGGATACCCCGTGAGGATCAGGATTAGGATTGGTGATGGGTGCCGGTGATGGGTGATTCGAATCGCGATGATGTCGTTGGCTGTTGCTTCATATTGGCATCCCGCGGGGACCAAAAAGGAGGGTTCGATGTTCGATGTTGTTGTTGTTGTTTTTGTTGTTGACACGTAGATTGTTGTTTGTTTTGATTTGATTTTGATACGGAAGAAAGCATTAGCCCGAAGATAGATAGCTGGTGGAAGGAAGCACTCAAGCCTCAAGAAAAAGCGACGGCAGATCCAGATAGATAGGACGCGTGCGTGCATTATCGCGAATCGAAAACTGAATCTAAGTTCTGGTGCAGGGTTGGAGTGAGAAACATATGATATGGCAATCTGACATTTTTTCCAGTGGCACTCCGAGAATTCCGCCAAGCTGTGAAATGATACAGAGAGGTAGGTGCAAAGCCAAGCTGAGATATGAGAGGGGGAGGAGAGGGAGACTAGGAGAGAGAGAGGAAATAGCACAGTGACATCAGACCCGAGAGTGCGAGAAAAGAAACATGAAATCGTATGGATTGGGCCAAGAGGAGTGCAGAGATGACATGTCAGTTGTGTGTGTGAAAAAGAGGAATGAATGCTTCTTCGGTGATAGAAGCTACACGGGTTATGGGCGGCGGGATGGTTTCAAGGACATAGCTGTGGTTGTGTTGCTGGGGCGAGGATGGCGGGCGTCAGCTGGAGTGATAGTTGATGAGCTGCCCTGGAGGAGGAGGAGATCCGAGAGAGTTGCTGCGGAGAAGCGGCGAGTGGCTGATGGAAAGGACGACATCAGCGGAAGCATTAGCTGTGTGGGTGTGGGAGCGCCGCTTCCATTTCCGGCAGTTCGGCACGGCAGAGAGACGGCATGAGGCGGGGGCCAATGAGAGGGGGCGGCAGGGATGTGCCGAGAGGGTGATGGAAAACAAACTAGAGTAAAGCTTGTTCAAAGGTTCAAAGAGTGGGGTGTGTTTGAAAGTTGAGATTGTAAACCCTCGCTTTCCCCACAACATGGGCAGAAGAAAGATCGAAATACAACCCATCACGGTGAGCTTTTTTCAGTCCCTCTTGTTGGCTATTATCGGCCCCCTGCTCCTCCTCCTCCTCCCCATTCATCCCCCTCCAATTATACAACGCCCTCCTCATCGCCTATGCCCACTCGCTTACCCCGAATTATACTTAGCACGAACGAAACCGTTCTGTCACCTTTTTAAAGGTGCGTCCCATATTTTTGTCGCTATTTTTGTGCTAAATTGGCTTGGCGTATTATTCTTATCATCATCCATCCCGCCCTCCTCCTCCCGCCCCCCCGCTCAACAGCGCAAGAACGGCCTCTTCAAAAAGGCGTACGAGCTCGGCGTTCTCTGTTCCGTCGACGTCGCCGTCATCATCTTTGGTGCGTCTGCTCTTCTAGCACCGCCGTTTGCCTCGTCTCATTCTTGGCATTCTCTTGTCGTTCGTTCTATTTTTATCGTCGAAAAGAGGAACGACCAGGACACCATGTAAAGCTCTACCAGTACGGGAGCGCCGACATCCACGACATCGTCCAGAGGCATCTTAGGGTATGTTGACGCGTGTACCTTTACTCTTCCCGTTATCACTGATCCTTATCAATCCATCTGCCAGCACGACGGTGAGAAAGACACCCGTGGGCCCCAGGATTTCTCGGGCAACAACAGCGCAAAGCTCGACGACATCGGCGAGGACGACGATGGTGACGACGACGACGACGATATCCCGCGTGGGAAGCGAAGGCACGACGGAAAGATGAAGTCGGGCGGCGACATGGTTACGGGCAACGTACGTGGCTATGCCCCTCTCCCCCAACGGCCATGACACTGACATTGACGCCCGTATCAGGTCGATTACTCCTCTGGACACCGTAATCTTCCAATCGCGCAACCACCACCTCTCTCGCTGCATGGTCTTTCTTCTCAATCTACCGGCGGTGGTCGACCCACCCTCCCCGTCTCGGACTCACGCAGCATGGACATGCGGGACAACAAGCGCAACAGCCAGCGGCCGAGCCTCCATCTAGGCCACAGCCGCTCTCCCTCGGACGACGTCAACTCTGGCAACGGCAACTACCCCTACTACCCCGGACAAAACTCAGGCGCCTTCGCCCGCTCAGGGCAATACGGCCACCACTCGTCCCAGGGCCCGCACCACCCAGGCGGTGGTGGGGGCGGCGGCGGCGGGGGAGGGGGAGGCGGGCACCATAGCGGCGGCCCGCAGTACCAGCCGTTCTTCCCCGTCTCTGGCCAACACAACTCGCCCCCGTCGTCATTCATCCCTCTGCAGACCTCGTCAGACTTCTCCCGCGGTCCCTCGTCGCGCGGCGGCGGCGGCGGCGGCGGTGGACCAGGCTTTGGCATCCCGTCACGCAGCAGCGATCTCTACCCCGGCATACTGCGCAACCAGTCTTCGACCTCGTCGCAGTCTACAGGCCCCGGCGGGAGCGGCGGGGGGAATGGGGACCTGTTCGCCGCTTTTTTGGACGCGGACGAGCAGAGCCGCCACCAGAGCCACTCGGGGGGCGGTCCGAGTCTTGTTGGGCTGGACTGGCCGGTGCACAACACGAGCGGTGGTGGGGGCGGGTCGTCGGGCGGACCCTCTGGGCCGTCTAGCTCAGGTAAGCCTCCTGCCTAGCTTTACCCCCCAACCCTTTGCATTTACCACGCCACCCCTCCACACCTCCATGTCCATGACTCTGTCCATGTCCTCAATCACCTCAAAATTCAAAAAAAAATGTCATGGATGTATTTCTCTTTCGTCCCCCTTGTCTCAACCATACAAAAAAACATGTTTACCAATTGCCACAACATATTCACCGCCAGTTTCAGAATCTAACTGATCGCAATGTTCACTTCCCTCTCTCCCAGTACCGCACCTCTCCTCGTCGTCGGCGGCCGCACCGTCGCCTGTGTCGGTGTCGGTGCTCGGTGGTCCGGGGGGCAGCAGCAGCTCGGGCAACTGGCTCGACTTTCTTTCTGGTAACAATAATAACAATAACAATAGTAACAACAATGGCAATGGAAATGGAAACGTGGGAGGCGGGCGCGATGCGTTATCGTGGGAACGCGGTGGCGAGCATAGGGGGGGTGGTGGTATATCGGATATATTCGGTGGAGGACAACATGCTGAGCGCGGGAGGTCGAATAGTATTGTGGGCATTGGTGTTGGTGTTCTAGGTGGGGTGGGGAAACATGCGCATACGAAGATTGAGGAGGACTCGGGCGGGTTCAGTGGGCCTGGAGGCATTTTGGCGTCCCCTGCGAGCTTGACTGGGAGGATTGGGATCAAGTCGGATGTCTTGAAGGATGGGTGATCCTGGTTTTTCTTTCTTTTCTTTTTTTTTTCTCCCCATCTTCCGTCGTTGTTTGTCTGCCTGCGTCTTTATATCATCTCTTTTTACATCGCTCCTATACACCGAGTCGTCTATTATCACTGTCCAGCCTGTAGCGTTTTTAGTCTGCGTTTCCCCTTTTTTTGTTTGCTTCGGTTTCGGTTTCGGTTTCGGTTCTTGTGGATTATTGGATTTGGATGGTATTCGCGTCGTGTATCGCTCGTCTCGTCTCGTCTCGTGTTTAATTTTGCTGCTTCATTGGACTATCTGTCCCCCCCCCTCCCTCCCTCCCTCCGAATCCCTTCATGCCTTCTGACTCGTTACTATCCCGGCTGCTATTTTGGCTATGAATTCACGTTCTCATTCTGGATCGGCACTGCCGACATGTCGAATGACATTTACATTGCTATCTACAAACCATCTTATCACCTTCCTATCCCTATCCTCCCAGAATGCAAAACGTTTTAGACTACTTGTACTGTTAGTGTTCGCGTTGATGAATATATTGCAACTTCTTTTTGTTGGTTTGTACATGGATTTATTCAATTGGTTTGTTTTGATGGGTGGATACAGTACATAGCGGGTTTCTAGATTGTGTCATTGTCAATGATACACCCGGCGTACCTCTCACTATGAGAGGTGTGCACATGTGGATGTGCTATGTCCTACAATACAATACACAGCTCAAAGCTTCAACCGACGTCGCGATTTAATAATCTTCATTCGGAGCAGGAAAGGCACTAGCTGTGTCAATGCGCCGGCGATTCTAGAATTCGCACTGCGCTCCGCCATGGACCGTTTGAGCGGTCGCTGCTTCCCACCATTGCTAATCAGACTGAAAAATGGAATGCTTGCTCGGTTTGTTGGTGATGTACCTCCCCCCTCGTACCCACCCGCTGTGGGATAGAAACTCTAATGGCGCCGTGTATCCGCGTTGTTGGAACAGCGGACAGTGCACGCACAGCAATCGAGGGAAGGGATCGCACGACACCCCTTTGCATGCGTCGGGATATCCCAGCTCTGGCTTCGTGTATCATGTCTTGTACTCGGAGCCAAGTGAGATGTGTTGCATGTGGTGGGTCGTAGTGGTGTACTCGGTTGCATCCAGGCTTTCTGATGAATCTTATCATTGTGTGTCAGTGATTCGTTAATCTGGAGCTTGAGGAGCGAGCAGGGCCCTTCTGCCCGGGGAGAATGGGGCGGTACTCCCTCCATTGAATTGTTGATTCATTCACAGAGCTTGATGGAGTGTCCATTGGAGGAGACTCAGATGATCCATTCAGCCGGCTAGAATGGCCGTCCGGGCAACAAACAACACTGTGGCTGACGCGATGACGTGAAGGGATGCTCTCAGTCGATTGATTTGCTCACGACAGTCGCCAGCGACGAATTACCGTTCGGTTTATCCTTCTTTGGTAGACGATTACGACTTTTTTACCGGGATGGATGACGGGCAATGACGATAAAGGCGGCTATAGCGCGTTAGAGCCGCGGTTAATTTTTGCGCTTTGGGCGCGAATCGTGAAAGTAAAATTGGAATATATGGTGTATGACAAATAGAAATGTATTCAGGGAAGACGCCCGCGAGGACAAAAAAAAAAGAAAACAACTGTGCTGCGCGGTTTTGCTGCCGCTGCCATTACTACCTTCCCAATCTGACACTTGCGCCGAGTGGTGGTGCCGAGCCTTTTTGGTGTGCTTGGCTTGAGGGACTTGGAACTTGAAGTGGAAGCCTCAAGGGTCGGTTTTCTAGATGTGACTTAGATGTCCGTGAACGCACACTCACACGGACAGGCAAAGGTTTCTGCAAAAGGCACGATCGTTTGGCGTTGCGCAGTCCTTGAGTGTACAGGTGAGAGGGCGAGCATCTGTGCCCAGCAAAAAAGTAGGGCGATTTCTCCATGCACAAAAAGGCCGGCAGAGTCAAAGTGAGCTGGTGACTCCCTCATGCCGTTGAGAAGGTGGCGAGGTTCACGGCGATGTTTAACAAATGGATAAGTGTGTGTGTCTGTGAGAAGAAAAGAATGGTACAATGCGAGATAAGACGGGTGATCACCACCTGCAATCAACACCAACATGAGAAGATTCAAGGAATGCAGTTATTTACAGAACAGAATTTCGGCTGTAAGCCGTGGACTGTGCTCCAGAATCCCGATTGCTGTCTCTGTGTATGTGCTTTTCCCTGCATCCTGTGTTGTGTTTGTTCGGGAATCTCACGTCGTACTATGGGGTTCTGGACAGGGATGTAGATGCTATTGCTTCCAGCCCACTCCAAATCGGGTCAAAGGGGACAGAAGTGGCTGACATCTTGAGAGCGAGATAAAAGCTGAGGCGGAGGGAGGGTTTATTTTTGGGATTATCGGGATAGGAGTACGAGGCGTGCGTTTCGCGGAGACTTGGCGGAGGGTATGACGAAGATTCTATCTGAGGAGAGGTCTTCGGCAGGCACACAGGGACGAGTCAGAAGCAAAACATCGACATTATTTTTGGTGTGTGTATTCATTCGCGCTGCGGCTCCTTGTCCGTTCCTTCGTCATCTGTTCGCCTGGGGTCTAGAGGGCTAAAAATTCACCCGCGAACATATGAGCATGTCGTGAGGTTCCCTACTAGGAAAGAAGTGGTCTAGGACATCTGGGTGGCATTTCGGGCAGTATTCTTTCTTCTACAGTGCTGTGTGCAGTGGTTCTAGTGGCTCTATTTCACGGTATGGATGTGCCGTTATTATCACGCGGCCACGAGTACAAGGCCTTATAGGCTAATTGATTTCAGAACATTTGATATCGAATAGATTATCTTCTATTCTTATTAAGGTATCGATGGCGAGGTAAATGCGCCCTAAATTACTCCATACCAAGTATCACTGCAGTTGCTTAGTGGTATGCAGGTTGCTATAAACATGCCGAAGAATTATATGTCCACTAAGCTCAACATATATTTAAATTTTCAATTCAATTAGACAAGACAATTTAATGGGAAGATTTGAGGGTCTTATCGTGGTATCGGTGTGGTGAATACTCTCAAAATGCGCCTCATATTGCTTGTTCTACAATGTGATGTTACTTGGCACTGCCCGGTGGTAATGACTACGGTGCTACGCTGTGAGCTGTCACTCTCTTCTAAATGGGAACCTAGAGATTCATTTGAATCCATTCATGTAACCCGGCCATGGATATCGTGAATAATGGTTCTACCAAGATTCCGGGTTATAGAAAAAAATTTCTGAGGGAGCGCGTCCATGTCAGGGACGTAAATCAGATGTAATCTCATGGACACAATGGGATCTTCGGACCTATCTTCTGTTTGCATGCTACTCTTGACTGCACCTTTAGATGTAAATCACGAATTTTCGAAGACCGAGTGCTTGCTTTTTCACTTATCTCCAGGTTCATACAGTAAAATTTTTGAAAATTGATCATACGCGGAGTGCAAATAACATACTTATGGCATTGATAAATGGAATAATGATCTGTTTCGCCTTCTCGCCCATCAAGCCACTCTCACAAAAATCCAAAAAGGGGTGACCAAATCATTACATGTCTCTTCGATATGTCCACTCTCCTGTTCGTAATTACTCCGGGTACTAGTTTAAAGCCTTTAGTAAACCTCTCTTTGACATGCTGAATCGGGCGATTGTAGACAGGACCTCATCATAGTACTCAGCCAACGTGTAGAGTTTGTGAAAGTCTTCTGGATGCTCAAGTTGAATTGCAGTACAAATTTTTATTGATACACTACACAAATGATATGAGCAGCTGGCGCTCAGTTCGGGCTCAATAGCGTGGACAAAATTGGGACAAAAGATGGCTAACGCGGGTGTAAAAGCGCTCGCCGCTCATTGCCGCGGTTGTTAAGGATGAGCGGACCGGCTGCATAATAATCACCTGACTGCGATGCTTATTAAGACAATTCCCTCCGGGCTACGGTGCGTTTTCGGTTACCATTTATCCGAACCTTACATCCTCTTAACTGGTTGAGTGCAATGCGCTTTGGATTCGATTCGGGATATTGACTGACCAACTTGGTATAAAATTATGTATACCTAATTTACCCTCAGAATTACAAGAGGTTTTTGTGAATGTGGACTTGCACACACGATTGCAGGATCAAATCATCAAGCCAGCATCAAACATACAGGTTCAATTGCGACTCTGTTATCTCTCAGACTCAGAACACAGTCAAAATAAAAGAGTAGTTGTTTCCTATATCCAGAGGTATATATCTCACCAAGAGTCTATCGTGCAGCTGGGTAACTTTTGCCTGGGCTGTAGTTAATCAACTAGTTAAAGCTATTGTGAAGGTGAAGTAGCTTTACATGTTTGCTTGGTATCCAACCAAAGCTTACTAGACGTACATTAATGATAACTATATATCACACAGTAATGCGAGGTAGACATACAAACCTTGGCATAGACGATTATGTGCACGTCCCCGACAGGGGCTGTCATGTGACATACTCCCATGACGTCAAGTAATCCTGTGGCCCTTATAATGTCTTTTTGTGGAGAATTTCAAGAACTAAACTGCTTCGTACCATGATCCTCTCGACTTCGACAGTTATACTTTTCTGTTTTGCAAACCAATTACCGACAGCAAATGCTCAAGTTACCTATAACTGGCCACAGAGATCGTGGGGAAGAGTTATTGCCGGTGCTATTGTTGGTGCGTTGGAATGATTGACTGGTTTGTAAGGTTTGGGATTGTCTCATGTCGAGATTTTTCTTCTCCCATCGAACAGGAGGAGTCGCTGGGCTGTTTCTTCTATGTATCTTACTACGCCTAATTCAGAGAAGGCGTGTAATGCGAGCCAACCCTGGCGCTCAACCCAACTTCTTTTACGGGAAGCCAATGTTTGGGGGCCCTTGGGGTCGTTCAAATGGAACAGCAATCCCTCCGCCTCCAGTCGGACAGGTCAACAGCGGTGGACCTAGTTATAATCGCGGAAACTCGTTTGGAAATACCGGACCCGTCTACAATCGCGGGAGTTCCTTTAATGCACCATATAGCTCCACACCACCCGCTATCACAGAATATCCGGCCCCAAATGCTCCACTTCCTCCACCAGCATATGGTCAGGATGCAAACTATGAAGGACAATATGCTCCAGTAAGTCCACCTTGCCGTTGTCATATCTCTCCTGATTCACGATTCTCTCGTAATACAGCCTTCCGGTGCGCCTCCACCCGTCAACTCTGTTAATCATGCAAACTACGCCCCTGTGAGTGGTGATTTAGTTATGCGTAATTTGATATTTTAATAGTAATGGTTTTTATATCGAATTGTAGCCTGTTTCACCTCCTGCTGCACATACAACAGGACAAGATAACACATTCGTCGGAGGATTTCGTTCTTAGCTCTATACCCAAAATATCTAGACTTCTTTACATATACCAAATAATGTTTAACGTATATGAATGCTATTATGAACAGTTTTGTAGCGTACAGGTCCTTTAGATGATATAATCTGCTTTTGCGTAACGTGTCTACTTATTCGCCATATAAGTCGCAATACTCATGGGATTTTCAGTTCCAGTGGTTGATTACACTGTGTGCCCATTGCTTTCGGACACGCTCAGTGGACCTACACACTCAAACACGGCGGCCGCATCGTACCTGGCCCTGACACCCTAAATTGATGGCCGGCGTGGAATTGAATCTTTTTAAACTGTTATTTCTAGGTATAAGTATTAATAGTTGCTGTGATCATGAGAAGAATAGGTTCATATGATGAGTTATTTGGATGGTTGACACAATATTAGCTTCACATGTCAGTTCGAGTTCATTAAAGCATCACCGTGCTAGAGCGAGTGCTAAATAATTCAAGGAGCGATCGCCCACTATACACGTGTCTAATATCATGTCGTCCAATCCTTCTGGCTAACCTCTAAATTCAAGCTGAAAAACTGGTAGGGGTCATATTGATATTCTTTTTATCCGTGCAAATGATGATTTAAATGGAACGCTAAACTAACTTCCACAGACTCCCCTCATTTGATACTACTGAAAATCCTCACTTCTATTAAATATGAATCAGTAGCCGAGGAAGCTGGCTTCCGGTCCTTGTAAGTTATTGAAAAAGAATGTCAGTGGTTGGTAGTTAACGCATATTCGACGTGGATTGTGTAAGCTGTCACTGGGCAATGTTCTTCCGATCTTATGTACGACGGTGGAATTCAAAACTTTCCATTTTCCACCATTTCGTTCAAAGTTGACATGATACCTGTCCCTTCATTTGCGTTGGAGATGGATATCATGTTATAACAGACTCGCTGACTGCTAAATTCCCAAGCACCTGTTCAGGCATCCTTCATGAAACCTCCACAGTGCATCGACTTTTCATGCCCGCCATTTCAGAGATATTCTACTCGATGTAAAGCCAATGCGACAAAAATCTGAAGAGCGGACCAATTATTATGGACACTTGCTGTTGGAATGTAACATCATAAAGAGCTAACATTCAAGGTATACAGAGTTACTGTCAAATGGAGAGCGTTCAGAGCGGTACGCCATTCCGGGGGCCGACTTTGACTCTGGAGCAATTACTAATTACTCCGAATTTGTGAGGGAAAAATCTGTAAAATCTCAAATCCAAAGTAACAGATGTTCGCTCAAGCAGAAGCAGTAATGGTGCGCTACGGCCTCGAAAGGCCGCCTTCAAATGAAAATATGCACCTTGTGGTGAGGCAACATTTAAAGACATGAACACGGAATGATGAATGGGGTTGCCGAGGCAAAAGAGAAGCCCAGAAATAGAGCAGACAAATATAATCACGTCTACAGCTACAAAAGACCCCCTTACAGACCATTCAATTTAATCTACTTATTATCAAAACATATCTTTTTCCAATATATGTCACGTTCGGCAACTTCCCTCTATTTCCCCTCCGAAGTTCCAAAAAAACATATGCTTTGGTTTTGGAACATAACCTCCAGAAATTGTAAACCGAATAGGATGTGACGGCATATACAGCCTCTGAGTGAGAAAACTGGTCATATGTGCCTTTCTGATTGGCTTAATCTCCGCCAAATTGCTGTGTCGTCTCCGTGTTTTTCTCATGTTTTGACTGGCAATCGTATGGTGTGGCGTTTTCACCAATCTTACATACATCTGCAAACAGACACGAGTGTGTCATATACACAAGGGTATGATATGCATCGCGCCAATATCATAGGTCAATTAATTGCGAATACCAATAGGACTCCACCTTGACAAGGTCTGAATGATTCAAACGGAACTGGGACATTCAATAGCCAAGATGTTTGCAGCAAAATGGTATGTATGTGTTGCCTATCCTGGGATCAGAAAAGAAATCTGAATTAAGATAACATGAGAAAGAAGCTAAAACACGACGGCCAAGTGATTATGAATATGATTAAACATGAAGTTATGAGAAAGGGGTTTGCCGAGGTTGATGCTGCCTGCTCAGTTCCGAAAAACAACATAAGCATACTGTCATTGTAACCGAATAAAGCGACACAAAATTATTGTGTGGGAGGATATTGAGGTAAGTCAGAATTCGAATCAGATAACTGTTACATTCACAAGCCTACAAGAGACAAGATGTGTTACGCAGCGGCGGCGGCGTATTCTAGTCACAAGTAGAACACAGCTATTGAATTGTGAGTACGGTGCGAGAAGACACGAGAAATGGGCAAGGAACCTTAATGGGTAATTTGAATGATGGATGACATCAAGGACCGTGGAGAAGCCATACGATGTGCAAGGTAAGAGGAGGGACGCCTTTCCAAAAACCCTTAGCACTACATCCACAAAAAGGTCAGAAGATCAGACGCATGATATGTTGGATCAGGAACCACGACAAGGTCCGTCTGCGTCTATCAGTCAGTCAGTCAAGGCTTCCGAAGAGAGTAGAGCAAGCACGAGCATGAAAGCTTTATCGTCTATGCGGATTGGTGTCCATGTCGAGTCGAGTCGAACGGAAGAGCGCAGTAGTGAAATGGTGACTGCGCGGGAGTGGTTAAATCAAGTCAATGGAAAAGCTGTGAAAATGGTACTGTGAATAAGCATGATAAGCTAGGTCAACGTGCGACGTGATGCGATTGCGAATGTGAGTGAGGGCGACCTTCAAGTTATGCAAAACAGGACAGATTGCGGTGGGAAACATCGGAATACAAATTTCAATTGGAAACGGAATTGAAATAATCGGTGATGTGATGTGGGTGATCATAATGAAAAATGTGACAACGGCAGACAAAGCCAGGGTACATGGGAATGGTATGGTTTCTGGTTGGGAAGTACACAGTCACGGTGACATACACCCATTCATCGAAACAAAGGCCAGGAACCAAAAGAACAATAAATTTTCGGAGAACCTAGAAATATATGAAAGCATATGTACAATATCCAGGAATAAGGTTCAGTGAGCTGAGCTGTGATATAATGGCAACTGACAGTTAGGGAGGTAACAGGTGCTCCAGGACGGTCGGGACGCAAGGGAGGAACAGGAATTATAACCGCACAAAGATTAGATGTGGAAAATCTACAGCCAGGACACAAGACTGCCAGAGAGCTCCGCGAAGCTTTGATGAGAAAAGATGGGAAAACAGGAATGATGACAGTTGAAGGGGTCATAGCCTGATGGAATGTTCTGATAAAAAGAGAGAAGCTATAAGGTTCGCGTCACTATGTTAACTACCAGATGGCAGACATCATTAAGACGACTCCCGCTGCGCGGATCACTGAAAAGCTGTCAAAATCTGAGAAATGATATCGAGGTTTCAGAGCAGGGGAGAGGTTCAAGCTTCAAGACCAAAGTCAACGGCATGCTTTGCGAGTTATACACAGGGACTACGTCGTCCAAGCGACACATCTCAAGCAAATATCCTGCAGAGAATTGCAAGTAGGTTATGCGAGGAGGAACAAGTGAGTGAAGGACTAACCGCAGCATTGTTCAGATAAATCAGACGACAAACATATTCAGTGGAGCACATGCAAATGCGGACCCTCATCGCTTCTACTGAAGATTAACCAGTCGCTGCAAAAGAAGAACTTGAATACCAGACCCAGTGAATGCTCAACCGCGCGCGTGATAGTCGGGACTCGGCGGCCAATATCACGTTGGGTGTATACTGTACCGTACGTACTTCTGTCTCTATATCCAGTTGGCAATTGATTTTGAACGAGTGAGCGTGAATTTTTATTTCTCGGTTGTTGTTGTGTGGTAGTCCTGAAGGGCAGACTTCGCTGGTGGATTGAACAGGCGTGAACATCGACGCACAATAAGAAGACAGTTGGCCTTTGACAAAGAGCGTGGCCAGATCATGAAAACAGGAGACATGGAGATGGGTAACGAAGCGGTGTCACGAAGGGAAGAAACAATGTAAATCAGAGTAGGCTTGTTGTCTTCTGCAGCTGAGTTAGCTTCTGCGAACGATCAGTATTGTTTTAAGGGTTCGGTACGGTCAAGGCTCATGAAAAAGTTGAGATAAAGGTGTGGGTGTGAACTCACGGCCGCGAGTATAACGCCAGACTGGAAGAACCGTGCCAAAAATGACGGCGAAGCGAAGTTTGATCTCGACTTTGAGTCGGGATGGATGTAAGATGAAGATGCCTCATCAAGTGGCATCCGGTTGGGTGAGACTGAGCATAGTAATGTAGTAGCGGTGTATGCGCGTGTTCGATAGTGACGATAGAGTGTGTTCATGGTCATAGTCGAGTTCCGAGGGGGTGCATACAAAGATCATAATCAACAAGTGTATATCTTACAGTCAGCTTACTGCCGATAGATCTTTTTGGGACAATGCCACGTACGTATTCCACACCGACGTAGTCAGGATACAACACCTCTCCATCCAACAACTGGGTATAATATTAGGCGAATAATCGCGCTTGCAGTCACTGTATACGGGAAGCATGATTACTTCGTTTACTTGATCGTCGACTGTGCAGTTAGACGTTAGCAGTGGCTAAGAGTGGTGAAAGGGATATGAGAGGAAAGACGAAACGCACCGCGCAAGATTAAATGCAATGAGGGCGTTGTATCTATATACCTTCCCAAAGACACCAAAAATATCGATAACACCTTAAACACGTTCAGCGACCCCTTCTACATATCCACTCCTCTAACCGTAAGCATAACTGCACACAAAACACCCAGAACGATCAGAAGTCGGCGTAGGAGGACCCGTCGGACACGGAAATGTGCCAAACCCGTTGAAGAGGTTAAATTACTGATGAGAAGTCATGAGGTGGATGGAAGGGGGTGAGATGAGACGGCCTACATCATCGGTTTGAATCGCGTTGTTGTTGAAGAAGGTTTTGCGGTGAGTGAAGGTGATATCCATGAGTGAGGCAACTTTTATTCCAGAAAAATCATGCTCACCGCGCATATATGCGTCGCACACGCCTCTCCATGCGCTGAGAAGGGTGCTCAAAGGAAGAGTGGGACTAAAAGGACATCTGCCGTTTAATTGAGGTGGAAAACCAAGCGGAATAGCTGGCGGACGTTACACGAGAGCTGCAAGTTGGACCATTCATTGAAGAACTATGGCGTATTCATAAGAATGACCGTCACCGGAGTCGATGCCTACCTGCTCGCATCGATTTCACCGATCCCCTTGACCGTTCTCTCTACCACATTACTGCTGACCACAACGCAATCCCTCGAATGTGGTAGATTGTGCCCTGCATAAAATGTATTCCACGAACCATTTGGAATGACACAGGTTGCCGAGGGCAAGACACATGGCGTGATGGCGGTGAAGCAGAGCATTGCATGGAAGGAAAACGGCGAAGACAGGGGCGAGAATATTCAGTCTCCCTAAGGAGGGGCCTTGGCTAGCGGTTTTATAAAGGAGCGAGCAAGCAAAGTTCTGTTTAAGAAACGTACTGGATTCCAACTGATCCTGCAACCACAATTGAAAGCCGCACACCAACCCGCTAACTCTAATGAAATCTTTATCCACCAATGACACACTTTTTTCGTTCTGTGGGCGTTCGAATGCTTTTCTGGTTGGAGTCGGACGTCGTGGTTGGACAACGAGGACCCGAGGTGGGTGGCTGCGTATTTGGTCTTGTTGTATCCAGTGCCAAAAGCCGGGAACAGCCGGATATACTACCATTTGTCGCTTCCACATCTCACTCAATAAAACTAGTAAAAAATCCGGTCCAAGTGAGGTTGGGAATAGCTAAGAGTTACTTCCATGAATTTTCCGGGCTGTTGGAAATTTCTGCGGAGATCGACACCCACTTTCTCTATCTCCTGCTTTGTAACATCTCTTATAATATGAAGATTTTAAGTATACGCTCCATAATTATGCTAAATCTAGGGACAAAAAGAAGTTACCATCCTAAAGAACGCCAGTGGGACGAGTATTGTGAGGAGTAAGAGGTCGAATATATGCCTAAAATCGTTCGTGAAAAAGGCTTCTATTCGATACCAGGTTTCAGATGCATAATAAATCGCAATGTAATTTCTTACCCAGATATTCATTGTCCAAATGAAAACACGATATTCTCACCATCCGATGTCCATGCCCCAAGTGATGCCTCCGAATTCATCGTCTCCCCGAGGTCTATGCGGTGCTGTTTTTTCTTACCGCTTGCAATATTGTTATGGCTTGTACCTTAGAATCCAATTTCCTCTGATATTTGATGATCCGCCTACCTCTGGTCGTGTTTAAAGTTCCCCAACGTGAACATATGAGTTAAGAAGTGGCTTAGCCTGCTCTGATACACCACCCTGGGACATGAAACCGATCTCCAAATAAGAGCTACATAGCCTTCCAAGGGCTGAAAAATGTCATCCCGGGTCTTCTCCTGCCATTCCCCAAACGTTCTCTACACAAGCTTGTCTTTGATTATAGTTAAAACAGATGATAGTAGGTGTTTCTTAATTGGGATAATGTTCATGTTTTGATTTATTGCTCTCGATGACTGCCAACAGAGTACGACGGTGACTTCAATCTCCTACTCGATGTACTCGGAGGGAAAAGAAGTTTTAACAGCCAATTCAAATGATGCACTCCGAAGTCATAGGAGGCCAGACGCGATGTTTACAATTACACCAGCTCAAATGCAGTTCCCCACAAGCCAAGCGTTTGAAGCGTGAAGTAAAGAAGCATACCAAATGCCTAAATTGAGCGATGCACAAGTAAGAATCACGGTCCGGTATTGCGACTAACGTTGAAAGCTTACCGTAGCGCACTTCAGCTTGATTACTCTACGTCCAATGATCATGGATATTGTTCCTCTTCAGGACGTATACAGCTTCTCGATTGCTCCATACGGATATGTGTCTAATCCAAGTCTCCAACAGAGAAGCGGCAATCTCATGTCTCATTTGCTTCCGATTTCATATACGTTCAGGTCGGTGATGAAGAACCCTGCTAGCATCCACGCCATCTTCATCTTGATCTAAATTTGGATATCAAGAAAACTCTGAAAATCAAATAGGTCAGTTACTCAGCAGAATCCATTGTATAAAAGATGATGCTTTGCTTCGCAATCTTCATTCTGTCCTACATCTTACATCCAAGATATCCAAACTTCATCCGTCTTAACACAAGGCCAATTTTCTTTAGTAAAGCAATGAAGTTTCAACTGGGCTTCATCGTTGCAGCTGCAAATGTTTTCGCTTCTGCATACGCAACTGCAGTCCCGAGAGCTCCCAACGTTGCCGACAAGGTACGTGAAAACTTCAGCTTGACAGATAATGTCAATTTACAGCTGTCCGTTGCAGTGGATTTCCGTCGAGACTGGGATCACTTTGCCTGGTGGTAAGATACAACATGTGGAAACTAGATGTGCTTTGAGAACTTATCGTCTCTTCTTTAGAAAGTATTCCAGGTAATGTTACTTTGGCAAAACGAAATGGAGCAGAGGTTGTTACATGCTACGATACGGGCACACAAGTGCGCATTCATCTTTCCATTTTATTAAATCGAATGTCGATGCTACTTCCATTGTTAGGTTGACAGGGCACCCGCTACCTCTGTAATTGACGATTGGTGCAAGTAAGTCAAAACATAAAATATAGAGTATAGAATGTGTGTGCTGAAGAAAATGTCTATAGCAACCACGCCATTGGCCAAGTTGTAAAAAACGGTGCTATTATTTGGGTAAATCCTCTCGTCAACTGTGCAGATGTAACTTGGTTTCATTGTCTTACTAGGCGCGCTACAATTATGGATCATTCACCATCCTAGTCAGCGGGCAGGCTATAAACGGGTGCGTCAAAACTTCCTTCATGTCGCTCGAAGACTCATTGACATCTTGTTCTCAAGTTGCTCGTTTAAAGTAGATAGCAACTGCAACAGACTCCTCAGACTACCTGTTGACAGATGCAATACTGATGGAGAGAATGGGAAACAGGTTGGTGGATATTGATATCTTATTGATCATGTCTAACTTTGTGTGAAGGGAGGATTCGAAACCGACCTGTGTGGCTCATGGCGCTTCGACCCAGGCTCCAACGGAAGTGACTTTTAAGTTTTACAGTGGCTGTACAGGGCTTCTCCGCGCCTTGGTTCCTTTTAGAAGAATGTGGGGACACGGTTGCTCGTCGTGTTTAAAGATTTTCTGAATAAATAAGCTTTCTTGCCATTATTGCAATGCCGATTCAAGAGACACAGAAACTAATAATCACACAAGACAATCTGTGGTTTGTAAACGCATCTTATAAACTCGTGTGGATTTAAGCACTCTCGTGCATGAAGATTGGTACAACGGCCTCTATACATAATCAAAAGGTCACAACGGACTAATACGGGCCTCTGTACCCCCTGAACTTCCGCTTCTGCAGTCCTAGTGTCCCCGAACTACGTGTGCAACCGATCTAAGCTTGTCTTTCTGCAACATAAGAAGGAAGTTCACCTCACCTCTTGTAATGAGCACAATAGTCCGGAGACGCCGTTGGGTCGTATGTATGCCACTGGTTTGCAACCGCCACTACAAAATGTATACTTAATTTAACACACTACACCCAAGGTAACACAACTGGACGATTTGCTGCACACTCACAAGTACCTCCCCACATAGTGTCCGACACAATTTGAATCTAATAAAATCAACAAGTGTGATCTTCGCTACGTTGACCAAAAGAGACTCACGGTGCTTCCAGGTGGTATGTTAAACCTGGAAAGGTTCACGTTCCAATGCCTGGGCCGGGCTTCGTAGGTGAATGCCGTTTTAGTTTCCGAAAGTTTGCCTTCTTTGGTGATTTAGCGAACTCCGAGGCGGGCCATCACGGCTGACTCGTGCTCCCAGGCGACATACGCTATGCGGTCGTCCACTCTGTTCTGCCTGCTGGCGCGAAGAATGCTCTTTATTACAAAATATCAATTATTCCGTTAGCTTTATTGAATAGACGTGCAGAATTTTGGTTCGATACCAGATACTCGAGCTAGTGGGGGTACATGTGGAGGTTTTGACTGTTAGATCACATCGAATTAACATGGAGGGATGTAGAAACTCCTACATTATCAGCGTCGTTAGGCTCTTTAAGCTGGGATAAAAATTGTTAATTCTCAAGCCATCAATATGGTAGAGAAAGACAGACGCGCGCAAGAAACTCTTCGAGGCCAGGAATCTCAATGGCTGGGGTACCCGATTCCTACATTCAAAACACAAATTAGGCAATGAACCCAGAGGGCATATAGAATACAATATTCACCGAGTCAGACATAGCTATTTGAGATACCTGGTTGTATGACTGGCTGAAGAGTCGAGTTCTGAATGTTCAGCATCCATGATACAGCCAATCTTTTATACTGTTCTACCCTCCTAGGCCACCGTCACGAGGTTCCCTCCATTTTGGTTTGAGTCAATACTTAACGCTCACCAGGCATCTAACTTGGTTGTCAGGATCAAGTCTCGGTGATGACTTGCGATTAATTTCCGCTCTACTTAGACTCGTTTTGCCGAGGACAAAGACTTCTTAACTTCAAGCTGTAATGAAAGGATTAGAGCTGGTTTCTAGAATCTGCGCCTATCTTCCCAATTTGGTCCAATAGTTACTAATATGTCTGAATGAGGCTTGCATGTACAATAGTTTATTCCATGCATCCATGCCATATATTGACAACTGAGCCAAAATCAGACTTCAGGTTAAACGTCATGGTTAGAGTCGATCCCGAAGATGCTGAGGTATCTCTTCCACCCCAAATGTTATCTATTTGAAAGAACGGACCTTGCAGGGCCCGCGGGAGCTATTATCAACGGCATGTAGGTCTGGGCTATCAGTGTTACTTCAGACTTAGACTACTTGCCTTACTCAAGTCTTAAGTAACAGACAGACTGCCTGAATTGAGAGCTACGACGGTAAATTAAATCGTCCGATGTATTATGACAGTATATTACGAACAACGAACTCCACCAGAAACCTTGCAGACGATATTGCATTCATGAAAACGCTCACGGAGAAATTGTTTTTAGAGCTACGTTGTTTCTGAACGGAAGCGTGTTTCCAAAGTCCGCAGTAACTGTTCCAATCATGGTACTTATGCATTACTCCTGCATCAGTTGGTTCAATGAAGGTTGAGCTAACAACCCTGTTTTTATGCGACGTTGAGAGTAGTAGCTTCAGTACATCCATTTGTAAGTACCCTCGTCTGCAGGCTGCGCAGCCGCGTGCTTGTAAATCGTCTCGTCGTTGTCATCCGTACCTTCTTCCTCCAGTGCTGCACCACTCACTCTTTGCTTCTTCATGCGATCCTTCCTCCAGCCTTACCCCTGTTGGATCACCCGAGCCAGAGACAGACGCACTTGAAAAACCTGAATGCATAACTCCCAAAACACCAGCGGAGCAGGGGCGTGGGTTTAGAAGGGTAGTATCTTCACGAGCGTGTGTGTGCGTAAGCCAAGAGTGGAATTTATTTTGTTTGTGTTCTCGCCGTTTCCCATTCCAATTCATCCTACGATAGCACAGAGTCGACACCACCCTCTCCAGTTCCCATGGCCCGCACTGATTTGTAGAACCCTCGTTTGTGCAAAATCATTGATTAGGTAGTTTGACCGTCATTGCGGATGGTTACACAGTACAAAAAGTAGTGGATTAAATCTCAAGGACACTCACTTGATCGTGATATCGTGATGCATAGTTATCCACTGATAATTTCATCCAATGGTATTATCTGATAAATATGACTTCAGGGGCGCCGGGTGGTTCCATGAAATATCCAAGCTGTGGAACCAATGGGTGCCTTGTGTAGTATACATTGTTCACCGACTCAACCCTCAATAAAAGCATCACAACGGCAACGGCGGGCGCCCCCCGCTTCTCTCTTCCACCGGGTTTGCTGTAACCCAAAACCGCCAACCTATAGTCCTGAGAAGCTAGCATATCCAGTTGCGGTGGTACATTCCGTGGTCGATAACTCTCATGCGAATCAAGGAGCCATCTCCGTGTAAAATGTTCGTTGTACAGCGATACAGCGATTTTCAAGCCGTGGTTGGTAAGCATGAAAGTTGGGTCGATTGAAGAATCCCTCTGTGACTCATCAAAATCATGCATGAGCACGGGATATGGCCACGCGAAGCAGGCGGGCTCTTTTGCGAGCATCGTTGACTTTCTAGAATGCCGTCCGCCCCATAGGAAGACGCTGCGATCACTCGATTCTCCGATAATGGCGACTTGTAATCTGTGAAATGCGTTGTCGCCCTCCCCATATGCGATTGACATGTCCACATCGAAGATACCCAGCAAGCAATATGCCTGATCTTCCACCCGTGTCGTTTTTCTGTTCGATGCCCAACGCAGCCTGTTGCGAATGTTGTCCTTTCCAGGCGTAAATCCAACTAGATCGGGAATTGGAATGGATGTGATCCTCGAAACTATCTGCAATATCGAGTCGGAGTCGCTGCCGATGCCACTAATGACAGGCAGTGCCTTATCGTTCAGGTCATCTGTAAGCCTCTCCCAGTTTGCGTCATAGAATTTGACAGCTTTGGGAGCCAACAGCTCCTGCAGCGTCCATCCCCTCGTAAACCACGGGTCAGATGTCCAATCATCTGGCTCATCTTTCTTTCCTGCACCTGAGCCACACGCTGACCTCCCAAGGTGAATTATGCACATGCTCGACTGCAGATACCACTTGAACATGGACCGGATGGATTCGTCGAGCTCTGCACTGCTGGTCTTGTCGATGCAGCACGTGTCTATCCATGCGTATTTGTGTCCATGTTCATTGAGAGAAACATAACAAAAATGAACCAGCTTGTGGAATCCATTGAATCGCGTAGACGGACCATTATTTAACGCACCAAATTTAGGATCTTCCACGAGACACTTGAGCGCATCAATTATAGGTTGTTTTGGTACATCTGAGTCTTCAAGTGGTGCATTCAAAGCTGCTTTTGCTAAAGCCGTCAACAGGCTCTCCTTTGGCACAAGTCCTGAAGAAGAATTCTTGACATGTTGGATGTCCGCCAATGTGATCTTTGAGATGACATGCATATCTTTCATATCAAGCTCACCTGCGTCCCATCGATGGGACAGAATCGAGTAGCGTACGGTCTCCTTTACAGCTCCCGTTACGAGGCCCTCGAGAACGTCGATTATGTCCTGCGCTTCAGGCTCAAAGTCCGACGTGGCGGCTACTTTCTCTAGCGCATATCTGAGCTGTGCTGCGATGGCCGCCCGGATACCATCCATTGCCTCCTGCTGTACCTCATAGGGTGTGACAAACTCCAGAGTGTCTGTTTTTATCAGACGTAGAGGTATCGTATTCCTGATGAAGCTGGAAACCATGTCGTCGGTGTCTACCAGGTTGAATAGGTAATATTAATCGTTGAATTTGGCAAGAATACATACTTTGTATGAGGTAACCTTTCCCAAGGAATATAGTTATTAATTCTGTGGCAGATTAACATAAATATAGTCTGTGTTCACTTTCAGGATCGAAGTCAGCGTTGAGGTCTCCTGAATACGAACTCTTGATAAGTTCTCTGCAGACCGCCCACAATTGAAAACGCACGGTTTCTCGGGTACCGTAGAGATGTCTCACTCCTCTTGAATTGTCCCAGGTAAAGTCGTCAACAAAGTTATGATGAATGACAGCAAGAGGACACCGACAAACATGTTGAATGAAGTTCTCAGCCCATAAAGATAGGCTTCGTTGTCCTGTTAATAATGCTATGATCAGCTGTAGCATTGAATAATCATAGTTTTTTTTTGGCGATCCCTTACCATGGTGGACGACTGAACACGTTGGTATTCCTGGATACGATAGTAAATAGTATTCGGGAAAATTGGCCAATGGTGGTAGCTTGAGAGTTTATCGATGTTCGAAATTTGCTGGCACCGCTGGCACTGCTGGCATCAAAGATATTATATAAGCCAGGCATACATTTTGTCGTCATTTTCCCTCGAGTTTCCTATCCTGTGAGAAACTGTGTCAAATCCGGTTTGATAGACAATGAAACAATTACATTGAACTGTATATCCGAGTATGTGATGTCAGAGAAAGCAGGGGACATAGGCCAATCAAATGTTCTAATGTCACCCGCAGCACGACTCGCTGACGAGGAACGAAACATAGGGGTTTCTAACACCTCGTCGTGATGATCGGGTTTCTCTTTTGGCCGAACAAAACCCTCGCCGACGTTGTCCGAGTAGGCGTTGAGAATCCAGAGAAGGAAGACGCACAGGTGCGGCAGGGAAGCATATAACAAAAGGACCCAATGTTGGACTAAACAAGAGGAGTAGAGAGCAGAAGGCGGCACAATGGGAAGGGATTGATACGGGGATTTACACTGCAATGAGCGGTAGCGTGGTGCTTTTAAATGTCTGGAAGAAGGGGAATTCACAGTGAGAGTATAGGAGAGAGAGGTAGTCATAGATCTGGAGAGTCATACAGAGTCCCGGTGCGGGATAAGATATGACAATGTAGAATACACTCACCGAACCAAATCTGAGAGAAAGACGCACTCTAATCAACACCGTACGCATTGACTGTCGAATCATCTGATGGATCATCTGGCAAAAACCCGGGTTATGAAGTGGAGGGTGATGTCGAGTCTGAGCTCGCCGGGCCTGGGTGCGGTTGCAAGTGTCGGCCAAGTTACGATGTGTTGTAAAGCAAAAACGGCAGTAACACGAACAAATGGTCAACAGCACAGATTGTCACAGCAGGATGGCGCTTGGACTACGCCTGACTACGCACCCGATATACCCAAGAAAAACCACACCGCTCCGCTTCTCAAAACCCAACGCACTTACTTCATTTTTATCAACACCCAATACCCCAATTCACTCAACACGCGTACGCTTCCATGCCTCCATGGCCCATTGACGCGCATATATGCACTCGCTAGAATCGAGGCTCTTGATTCTCATACACTCTATCTCACCCTCTTGGTTGACATCTGCGAGTATATCGGTTTTTGACGGGTTTGACGACGCCCTATCTAAGGGTGCCTGGGCATTGAATGCGAGCAGGCGGGGGAAGGAGAGGGGAGAGGAAACCAAATTGATGGCAAGGAGGACTACCAAGCGTGAATTGGCGGTAGGGATGCGCAACGTCGATGTTGTGCAGAATCGCGCTGTTGGTTGCAAAAACGCAACTTGAACCTGAAACGGCATGACCCGGCAAATTTTCTCGGCCGCATCGCCGACTGTTGCCGAACGTAACCAGTGCTGATTCGACATCGACATTAGCTACCTACTACCACTTCAACCGACCAGGCGACTTTCCCCCCCTTCACCATCCACCGTGTCTATAGAACCACGCATGTCTTCTCCCTTCATCTCAGAGTTCCAGGCAAATATCCAGACAACGCAAAGGAACCCTGCAGCCCTTCACGACCGCGTGCGCCAGGGTGAGGGTTCGCTTAGAGCGCAGGAAGAGAAAATGGTATTACGGGCGCTTTTGGTGCGTCCATGAGTTCGGGCCCATAAGGGTTTCCTGTGATGCTGATGACGAGGTTGGGTGATCATTTAAGGCCTTCGTTGCCCTGCAAGCTCAGCGCCATGAGAAAAAATGTCGAATATACAGCACATAGAGCTACAGGGTACGCCATGCGACTCAGCTACTCGGCCAACTCTGTTTAAAGTGGTTATGTCTTCGGAGATAATTTTCATTGGCATACGGCCTTCGCCATGCGTTGCAACTAGGCAGATGTATAATGGTGCTCCAGATATCATCAGTTTAATCAACTCTTATTTAAATCCTCACAAATAATTTCACAATAGTTACTGTACGATAGATTAGGTGTGACTGTAGTCGTTGTATAAGCAGCACAGCTGTTGCTCTTGAAACATGTAGTGACACAATCACCATGGCTTAAAAGCGAACAGGGCTGCGATCCGAGCAAAAGATCGCGATATCACATTATTATTTTGCCCCACGGAACATCAATATCAAGCTATCGAAGATTTATATAATGGTCTGATGTTGCAAGTTCATTACCCTTTCAGCGCCCCAGAAATCTTTCGATAGGAAATGCCAGGCCTTGTGGATTGCAATATCGTAAGCCCTTCAGCACCGCTGAACTCCACCATGATTTGTAGTCTTTTGAATGGTGGGTACGGTATACAGCACCCGGAAGATTTCTGATCGATCTTTAAATTGATAGGAATATACACGGTAGTATACCTAGGAACATTACGCATATACAGTACGTCTGGCTCCATAAGGAGGTTGATAAATGAATGATGCTCATCCGAAAGCCGTATTTGTCCTCAGTTTCAAAAAAATCTGGCAACTTCCGTTCTAAGATGGTCATTGGTTCCATTTCGGTTCTATATTTCTTATCTCTAGTGGAGCAATTATCTCTGCAACCCGCCTTCCGACTTGGATACATTACAATACTACGGGAATTCACCAACTTCATTTCGTTCTATGGGATACTGGCTGTGGCTGACGTGCTGCTAGTAAGCAAATACTACATTGAAATCACAAACTGTTTGACAACCTCCTTAACAGCTCTGGAGGTGCTACTATATTTGGGGAATGTCCAAACGTGTTATTGCTTTACCCTTTGTGCTAGTGGTTCTGGAAATCGGTAGGTTTTAAATCATATGCACTCTAAGTCTCTCAACCTTTCATATGCAGTATTATTCTCAATTGGATCTGCGACAACGGCCATTATCTGGTTATTGATTTCTATATACATTTCCTTTATAGCCACGGTCATCGTATCATCCCTCATCGCTTACAGAATTCATATGGTCTCCAGAGTCAGTTTCCGAAAACATGAAACACGTCTATCCCATATCCTCCGAGTTGTTTTGGAGTCAAGCTTTCTACATGCAGCTTCCTTACTTTTCTATGCAATTTTAACGGCTATACGAGCAGTCCTATTTAACGGTGAAGATGACAGCATATATCAACATCAGGTAGTGAATATCGAGCATATACTAGTAAGAATGTCTTGCGTAGAGCAGGAATACCTTTTGTATGCAGAGAGATTTGTCATATTTATTGCGGTGCGTAATCAAATGTTGATAAGTTAACAACTTTTGATTGTACTAAGCTGTTTGAGGCCTGCAGGCAATTGCACCAACAATTCTCGTTGCCCGCATTACTATATCAGGAACGGATGACACGGATGCATATTCGATAACTAACCCGTCGCTAATCCTCTCAAACGAATCAAAAATCCAGCATTCGAGGTTAGCGGTCAACAGTAGGAACTAGCGTTGGATAGTCCCACCAGCTCCTGGAGGTCTTGTACTAGATACTTTACAACAAACAACGAAAGTAGCGGGAAGGTCAATGGGAAGCAATGTGATATACTTTACGGTTGGCTAGAGAAATGGAAAGCGGAGAGGTTGGCTAGAGAAATGGAAAGCGGAGAGAAAGAAGTGGACAAGGACAATGACTCACTGCAGGTTCCCGTGGCTGTGGTCCGTGTCCAAGTCTGCGTCGAGGTTCGACACGATATCACGGACAAGACCCTATACGCATACACGTGTGGATGCAGGTGACCACTTCTCGTTGACTAGACTTCAATCGCTATAAAAGCGCCGTTGGAAACGCGGGTTACTGGTTAGCAGATATGAGCGTATTTAGGTTGGGGAGGATGAACGGTTATAACACGAGGGTCCGTTACAACATGTCTAAGCGAAATAGGTCAGTAATTCGGTGCAGGAGACAAGACATAGCAGAAAGATAGAAGCGCGAAGAGCCAACAGTATGAGCGTAGCATTGCACAGCCAGTAGAAAGTCCGGGATAAGTAAGCATTTTCAAAGGAGAGTATGCTTAACCATACGAAGATCAGCTGCATAACCGAATGGGTGGATGTGAGTCGGTGTGGTGAAGGTACAGTTCCTGTAAGCAATTTCCTATCCCAATTTACACGATGAGGGTGTGGTGTGTAGGAGAGGACACGGGGATGGTGATTCTGTTGGGGTATAGCGAACATAAAGGGGATCAGGTGAGTTGACAGGAACAGTGAGAACCACGATAGGCATAGCTCGGCTGGCTCATGCAGAGAAAGACAAAATCAATTTGTGCACATGGCGCGTCTCGAGAAAACATAAATGTGAATACATCACCTGTTCTACCTCGTTGTGCTTCCTCCCATTATCCCAACCCCATCACAAACGCAGTCTGTCAGGCGAGAAACGAGAAACCGTTACATTGAACTGCACATATTTGACTGCGTGTTCCAAACGATTGGAGTATTGACGAGAGGTGTATTGTGTGGATATTCCGAGTGCTTTCAGAGGAGTGGCAGAAAGACGGAGACCCCCGGAAACGAAGCAGGGGATGTATCAGCCGGCGATATCCGAAATCAACCGCATCAGCTCAATCAAAGGCGGTCGCATCCATCACCCAAACCACTACACAATCCAAAAATATCTGAAATCGCAATATTCCCAAACACGACAACTTGAAATAAGACCGAACGTATTACATACGCCTACATTTGAACCTTACTTCCCGGTCTCCTTTTATGCAAAGGCGATGACGGCAATGGGGAGTTCAGAAGACATTCGTAATCGCGTATGTGAATCGGTTGTATCATAGCTGTTCAGGTGTTTGAGCAGGGATTTTTTATATTTTTCTTTATTTTCGTGACTGTATTGATGAGTTGGCATACCTTCAGAGATGGATTTAATCTAAAATTGTCCCGGTACGTCACTCTTTGCTGGTCCGGGGCCGTTTGATATCAGGTTGGCTTTTCTAAACTAGATAGGGACTACCTCCTTCTCCTCAGTCTCTTTTTTTTCTCTCCGATCCTCTCCGCAATTCCATCATGATGGGGTTGTGCAATGAAACATTTGAAACATCAAAGCAGATGTATATAATCTCACTGTCTACCTTCATTCCCATCCCCATACCTATCCACATTCCCATCAAAAATCCACTCCACCCGTCCGATCGACCTCCCTTATCCCATGATCTCTATTGTACACTAGCAACGATGGATACGGGGTGTTATTGCAGCGTTTATACATGGCGGGTGCGTGTTAGGATTAGGATATTTTTCCTGAATAGACTGGGGTGGTGATGGATAGTACATTCACTCATGCCGTCAGGCTTAAAGTTCAACTCACAATTCACTCCTTCATCGGTTACTCCAAGGGACTCATTACCCAACCTGTTAAGCCGTGCAAACCGATACCATTGTTCCAAACATTCTAGTGTTTACCCCTTCATACGTTTTTTTGGGAGTTTTCCCAGGTATTTGTGATTTGTCGACGTATGCGTATGGGACTGGATTGTAATTGACTGGTTAACTAAAGATGTTCTTTGCTTGCCGTCACCTGCGCGGTTGTCGTCCATGAGTTGCGATACCTTTTGATGTGTACCTCGACCTTTGGTTTGGTGCGTTGTTCCATGGCATCCATGCTGAGCTTGTGCGATGACTCATATGTACATTGCTGAGTTGTGTGTGATGTAGAGGATAATAGAAGGTGAGTTGACATCCCAGACAATCAATATAACCGTATAAATGCGGACGGGCACGGTCCGCCTATGTCGTTGCGACAGGATATATGCGCAATGATATCTGCGCATATAACCTTCCGATTCCAATCAACGTTCGGGGGCTTCCTGTAGGTCATTTAACAACTTCATTAATCTTTGACTTGATCCGCATCCCCGTCGCCAATAAGACTCATCCCGAACCCCCTTTTCCCTCAATCTGTGTCATACAACTATATGGCGGATACTGGGAGGTATGATTCGGGGTAGAAACAAAAGTGCATACCTGTGAGGGTCGGGTGACCGTGAAATCAGACCTTTTCGGGGAAAGGGATGAGTGGATGGATGGAGACCCGGTTGGTACCGTGGAAATCCTCTATATGGCGACCATCCTGGGAGAGTGTGGAGCCCATGCAAGATCTGTGGGTTATAAAGTGAGTTTAGGGAGTATCCAACTGCGTTTTAATATTCCTCTCTCTTGGTGAGAGCTCCCGTTGTTGGCTTACATGTCTTTTCTTTGAAAGGTAACTATGAAAACCAACGTTTTACGAGGTGTATTTATACCCGAATTCGTGCGAGATAAAGTGAGGCCCGATTGTTTCCGTGACTCAACAATCAGATGGCAATCCATTCTGTCCTATTTCGCATCGTATTCCCACCCTAAACCCGTGTTCTTCGTCTTGACTACCTAAATCTACTTCTCTGTGGCTCCTCTCTGGTTTAAGTCGTCTCAAATGCTCTTACAGATTCCGCACACACATGACAAGGATTAATATAGTGATGTGATTGCTTCTCGTGCCGCTTTTGCCCACCAAATGACAGGTCTGTAGGGTTTATGGCGAGTATTATTGACATGGCAATTAAATAATTCGTCGTTTACAGAATACACGTGATGGACATATTAAATATCTCGCTGTATACACTCCACTGTCCCAGGATTTGATGTGAAATGTGCTAAATTTTCTTCATTCATAAAACGTTACAGGCAGTGATATAGAGGTCACCGTAGTGATTTTCTGGATGCTTCGAATCAAGAACTTGAGTATCAAAAATAGATGTATCACACAATCTATATTGGCATCGCATCACTCGGGGATTCAAAAGATATAAGTAGGGGTTGCTCGGTCTGATTTATGGTTCTATCGCTATCATCTGGGATCGTTTGAATATGGTCATCTTCAACACAACACTTTCGGCATACGTTGAAAATGACATAATCAGTCCACTTCTGAATACTTCTATGCTACAAAATTTCCTCATGGGTGAGCGTTGCCTTTAACCACCAGCAAAAATCATATGACTTATACTTGGATAGGGATTTATACAATGATCTATGGTGCTACTGTGTATATTTACGGTATGTGACTCATGTCAGAGAGAACATCCTAAAAAGACACTCATATTCCTCCAAAAGTTGACAAAGGATCAACACCTATGAGCCGGAGCCAAAAAATTGTTTTGGCAACAATAACCGCTCTCTATTGCTTGAGCCTTTTAAATTGTTATATCCAGTGGTATTTTATCAAATGGTCTTATGTCGCCCACGGAGACACAAAAAATTCCATATTCTGGACTTACTTTGAATATCCTTTTTGGTTTGTTGAAACAATCAACGCCTGCCAGAACTTGTGTCTTATCATTGCTGATGGCCTTTTGGTTTGTGCATCAATCCGGGTCTGGATAGAAGTTAAGTTTTGCCATAGATTTGGAGATGCTACCACGTATGGGGTCAATCGTTGAAGATTGTAGCGGTTTTACTGCTATTGTTATTTGTAGAGTCTGGTGCGTCGTATTTATGTTCTTAAGTCAAAGGCTAAACCGATTGCATAATAGCCCTGATTATCACTGCTACAGTAATTAATTCATTGACTACTATAGTCACCACTCAAGCACAGGAAAATTTAATCAACCACGTCAATGCAGCTTTCTTATTCACGTGTCTGGCCACTACGTTCTCCACCACATTTCTTATAGGATACAGAATTTACACTGCTTCTAACAACACCAACCGATTCACATCAAGATACGCGCGCATATTTACCACCATGGTTGAATCATCTGTAATATATGCGCTAATTCTACTCTTTGTAGCCATATCTACATTCAGTCATATATTCTATGACATTCAATCGCGATGGTCACAAGTGCCTGATTACACTGTTATGGCTTTATACCTTGCCTCGGTATGTATTTGGCTGGCTTATTGTATGGCACTATATTCTCAATAACTTGGCAGGGACTTGCGCCGACCATCATGGTACTGCGTCTTGCAGTTGCAAACAAAACCGATACTGCCGCCTCGGCGCCTAACATATCAACATATCTCCATGGTGTAGATTTTGACACTTCTATCAACTCAAATACGCTCGCTATTGGGACAGAGCATGTTGATATGATGTTGAGACCACAGGATCACACAGGTTTAAATCAGTAAAATTCGTCGAATGCACCACACCTGCGGTAATGCTCCAGTTCCCGACGTGCTCCCTTTGTCCATTTCATCCTGATCAATACTCCAGTGACCAGAAAACATATACATATCCATTCACAGTTGTCCACCTCATAGACATCAAAGGTTTGGAAGTATGGGAACGTGGCAATGAGAGTTGGCGGCAGTAGGGGTAATTTGGACAGAAAAAGAGGCGTTGTGGAGAGCTCGGGGGGTGTAGTAGCGTCGGTGGAGTGTTCGACGAAGAGGTAGATCTAGACTCGGAAGAAATAAACAAACGAAAATAAGGCAAAGGAAAATCACTGATTTGTTGGAATCAAATAGTGAGAACAGACCCCTCGTCAAATCTACCTACTCTGACCTACTCGAATCCCACCCTGCTGAGCACTCCACATTATTTTTAAGCTCTTCAATGAGCAATCGGATATGGCGTGTCAAGTGCACTTTTATTATCGAGCCGCGCCACTTTAGGTTAGACACTCATTTTACGTCAGATTTGGTGTCTAAGGGTCCATCAAAACGTGGGTCGATTTTTATCTTATCGAGCTCCTTTTCATGACAGAGCTTCTTATTTTTAATTACCGAGAGAGCCTTTTCGGTGAGCGAGCCTTTTTTTTGTCGAACGAGAGCTTTTTTTGATAGGCAGAGCCACATCAGTATCTAAATTCTTTCAGAGAGAGCCTTTCAACTTTGATGACTTATGTATTGCAGCAACAATGTGAACAAGTCAAGGCTGTCGGAAGAACAAATCAACCTGATAGGAGAGTAATAGATGTATGTTGTGCCATCTATCAGAGAACTGTTTACAAATTAACCGAATATATTTGTAGATATAAGTTACGGACATGGGCTGGTTGGTAAAACTAAGCGGCAACAAATGAAGGATATATGACATGTTATACAAGGTAGAAAGTTGTTATTACTAGTGTGTAAGAATGGTAAATGCGGAAAGTTGATTAATGATAGAAGGGTCTGATTAAAACGAGAATAAATAGGAAAATATTAATGCACAAGTGTGATCAAATGGAAAACAAACTATATATCGACACTATACTCTGTAAGAGCAAGCCGTTAAGCCCACAAGTTAGAGCGAGGTACTGGAGCCTTGGAGAAACCGTGACTTGGCAATAAGAGTAGCAGTTTTGAATCTAATTGACGAGAAATGGAGGGAAGTCGAAATGAGTTAGCTATGCCACAAGTAACTCAGGTAGGTATGTATTATTGTACTTTACAGAGTTATATACTCTTTGCTATTGGCAAAGTAGAATTAGAATGACGTGCATTTTCGTATAAGGATTGAAATGTAATGTATAACTTTTAATTCACTTTGGCAGCACTCCGCAGTTCACAAGTCATCAACATTGAAAGTCTCTCTCTGAAAGAATTCAGATCCTAATGTGGCTCTGCCTATCGAAAAAAGCTCTCGTTCGACAAAAAAAAGGCTCGCTCACCGAAAAGGCTCTCTCGGTAATTAAAAATAAGAAGCTCTGTCATGAAAAGGAGCTCGATAAGATAAAAATCGACCCACGTTTTGATGGACCCTTAGACACCAAATCTGACGTAAAATGAGTGTCTAACCTAAAGTGGCGCGGCTCGATAATAAAAGTGCACTTGACACGCCATAATCCCTGTGGGTAATGTGCGAGAAATCAGTGTACTATTTCTGTACTCTCCAAGCGCTTTCAAGCTCATAGAGTCGAACCAAAACGGCCGGACTTTGAATGAATCTGAATGACAAGGTGGGGCGATTATATGCGGGAGTGTGAATGTTTCTGGGCCCTGGGGAGATATTAATGTTAAATTGCAACAGCACCATGCGACATACCAAAAACCTTTCATTGCTAAAGCGCACACCAGGAATATGGGCAGCGGGTGGAAGTGATACTGAGGGTAGAGTTCGAGAGAAATCATTTCAATGCACGAGAAGGTTACAAGACATGGTAAATCCAACAGTACACTTACTAAGGGTGTATTTTCCCTGTCCTTTTCGTGATTAGACGCCTCACACTCGTTTTATTGCTTGCGTTCAGTAGGTGGAATGTTACAGAATCGTTTCATGGGGACGGAGCGGTAGCCGACGGTGGGTGAAGGCGAGGACTGAGCAGGAATCTGGTGACTAAACGAATCATTAGGAGTCCGAGATGCAGATGCAGTAGTGATTACGCACCTCTAACCATTTCGCAATGTACCACCAGTCTCCTAGGCTTATTCCCCCCCGAAGGGGGGGCCTTTGTTGCATTGGGACTCCTGTTCAGAAATCCTGAAATCTGATGGCAGATTCAGATTCCTGGACCCCAAAAACCCCCAAATACACTTTCAAAATATTTTATTTTGTACATACGGAGGTGCTACATAATTAAATGTGTAATTTACGGAGGCCGGCCTCCAAATTGATGGAGGCCACTGGAGGCCGGCCTCCGTCTAAAAATAACTTTTGACAGGCACTGGAGGCCGGCCTCCGTCTAAAAATAAATTTTTGACAGGCACTGGAGGCCGGCCTCCCGCCTGTCTCCCGATGCCAGCGCTCGCCGTCCCAAAGCTTGCGCTCGCCGTCCCAACGCCAGCGCTCGCCGTCCCAATGCTTGCACTCGCCGTCTGCCCGACGCCTGCGCTTGCCGCTGCATGTTGTTGCGCTGCCACCTCCGGGCCGCTGCTGTTGCCGCCGCCTCCCACTCGACGCATGTCGTTCAGCCCGTCACCCCGCGTGTCATCCTGCCATCGCCGCCTGTCGTCCCGCCGTCACCCGCGTGTCGTCCCGCCGTCGCGTCTACTCGCCGCCCGCCATGACACGCACTCTGCTGCGTGTTGTTGCGCCGCAACACCGGGCGGCCGCTGCCGCTACCGCCTCCTCTCGCCGCCTGTCGTTCCACTGTCAACGCGTGTCGTCCCGCCGTTGCCGCCTATCGTCGCGCCTTCGCGTCCACTTGCCGCCCACAACCCGCTGTCGCCGCCTGTCATCCTGCCATCGCCGCCTGTTGTCCCGCCGTCACCGCGTGTCGTCCCGCCGTCGCGTCTACTCGCCGCCCACCATGACACGCACTCTGCTGCGTGTTGTTGCGCCGCAACACCGGGCCGCCGCTGCCGCTGCTGCCCTCCCCTTGCCGCCTGTCATTCCGCCGTCAGCGCTTGTCATTCTGTCATCAGCGCCTGTCGTCCCGCCGTCGCCGCCTGTCGCCCCGCCGTCGCCGCCTGTCGCCCCGCCGCCGCCTGTCGTCGCGCCTCCGCGTCCACTCGCTGCCACAACGACACGCACTCTGCTGCATGTTGTTGCGCCGCTACACCCACGCTGCTGCTGCCGCTGCCTCGACTCGACGCCTGTCGCCCCGCCGTCGCCTCCGCTTGCCTCCTGTCGCTGCTGGTTTGCTGTTTTGGTTGCGTCACGCGTTGGCCTTGCTGTAGTATAATTCTGTCAGCATATTTTAGACTACTCATCTTACCTGTACATCCATTTGTAAATATCTCACGGGAGCTCTGTTGTGTAGACGCCAAAAAACAAATTTATATGACATTTTGAACAAAAAAACACGCATATATCTACATATTTTTGTTAGAATTGGCTATTCTTACATGGAAAAACACTTACATTAACAAAGTAACTACAGCCCTGGGCGAACTCGATAAGTTGGCACCACCGGTACGTGCCCGTTGACAAAGGCCTGAGCTTGTTGAGACGCTGCCGCCAGAAGCTTCCTACTGGGAGGAGTGCCGCGCAATATTGATTTCCATTGCACTCTTGTCAATGGCTGGGCCTGGCGAGTGCGGATGTCTTCTACGCGTTCACGGTACCATGCCTCGTTGGCAGGCGTCCATTCCACCCATTGTGATCCGCTCATGCTGGGGGGCACCTGCCACAGGTTTGGGGGAGGGAACCACAATTTTACTGTTATTTGACCTTTAGTAGCTGAGAAAAATGTTGTTAGTGCATAAAATTGAGAATAAACAAGGAAAACATACCTGTGTACAGCGTGTAGGTGCCGCATATAATGGACAGCTCGTTTTCCGTGAGCTGGTCGTCGCAATAACACCAAGTCGTGTCGCCAGCTGGTACGATGAACCCCTGCCGGTTCTGAATAATTTCCTTAGAGGGCCCAGCCAGGCCATCGTCGACGCTCAGATATTCACTGGCTATCCTGCCAACCAATCCACCCCTCAGCAAGGCAGCCCGACCGTGGTGTTGGTGTTTGATGATGTTCTCGCACTGCAATCGGTATGCTTCAAAGTCATCAACACCAAATTTATACGCTGACGGGCGGACAGATCGAGGGGTGTACGGCTCCTGGACAGTGGAGCAGCGACCCGACATTTCAATGCCCATGAGAGTGCGACAGGGCACACCTCTCTCCAGCAGCATTTTTGTCAGAGAGTCGATGCGAGCCCAGGAGTGCTCTAACCTGAGCCGACACACGTAAAGGGCGATCTCCGCTGTTTCAACACCCAACATCCACTCGTGTTCCTCTGAACGAGGTTTTGAAAAAACAAAAAGATCTTGGTGAGGGCGGTGTATTTGCAAGAGGTCCAGCAGACGAGACAGGGATGTCAGGCTGTGCGTGTTGAGGTCAGAGAGGGCGGCCGGCATTTCTGTGCTTGTGGGTTCAATGCAAGCCAGATAAAACTGTTTGATCTGTTGTTGAGCATCCAGGGCAACTTCTGGGGTAAGTAACTCTGTAAACCCAAAGGTTTTGACAAGTTCATCCCAGTCTGACGCGGCGCAGGCTGTCGTCGTTGTGCCAGGGAGGTATCCATAGGATTGGCGCAGGCATCTGACCATATCGTTGTCGGGTGTAATGGGCTGGGGTTGCACAACATCCGTGGCAGGCGCGTCCATGGTCATCTCAACATCCGCATTTTCATCCTCAACAGATGGGCCTGGTTCCTCCATCTCGAAATCTTCGACGACGGCAGGGGGGCTCTGTTGGACCCACGACTCGCTTTCTGGGGAACGACATGCTTGTGGGCGAGAGTGCATTGCAACCTCTGGCGGTGTTGGCGAGCGACTGCGCAGGCGCCGTCCTAGCGTGGGGCGAGGGGGTGTCGTGGGTGCGCGGCGGGGTCTGTCTCGCGATGATGAGGGTGTCGGGATGTCAGGAGGCAAAGGGGGCGGGGATGGATCACAAGCGGGGGGAAGGGCCGACGTTGAGGCCACCGGCGCATCGGGGTCAGGTTCAATGGTATTGTACCAGGGTTCGCCTTCCCACTCTTCCTCGGCAGGTGCTGGTTTTGGGTGCTGCCTGGGTTGTTTTGCGGGACGTGCACCTCTACCGCGGCGATGCTGGCCTCTAGCAGGCCTTGTCTGTGCCTGATTGCGCTGCTCCAACATTGCGGATGCGCCTGCCAACTCGGCTGGTGGTTCCAAATCTCGACAGAGATCCCATTTGTCTGTCACACCGTTGTAGACCTTGCGGTGTGGGCGAAGTTTGGCCTCCTCAATGCTGTTTTGTGACGTTGCGATGTGTTCGCGCATGTAAACACTGGCTCCCTCTGTGGACACCAGCGTTTTCCAGACAAATACTTTGCTACGTACCACCGATGGGTTGTTCTCTTGGTTCAGCCGAGCCTGTCTAGCTTCTGGCGTCTCTTTGGCCAGAATCTGTCGTCGTTCTTCCACCCTTGCAGCCCAGTAAGCGTCCCAGTCATTGTGCACAGAGGTCAGCAACTTGTGGTTTTCATTCGCCAGTTCGATCATGCGCAGCGTAGGCAGGTTGGCGCTGTCAATGGCGAGCTGACGCTGTTCCTCGTCTCTCTTTTGGAGCTTTTTTTCCAATTCTTCATATGGCTGGGACATGTGCTGATCCAATGCCTCTGAGTTGTGGGCGAAATCGTTACTGAGGATAGAATACACCAAAGTAGTGGAGTACTCATCTCCCAGCGACTTCATCGTGAGGCCCTCCGTCGAATGAGATTTATTGAAAAATTTGCGCGCAAAGGCGGCTGCAAGAGACACGTCCATCGACTTGAATAGGTCGGTAAGTGTTGCCGCCAACAAGTCGCGCGGGGGGGGGGGGCGAAGTTCAAGATTGAGTATTTTATGAGTGAGGAAGATCTCCTCTTCCCGCATCCGCCACGGATAATACACTGGAACATGGTGTTCCAGAAGCCATTCGATGGGAGGGCGTGTCGCGTGGGTGCTGCTCAACTTGTAGACCATGCCGACACAAGGGGTCCTGGCGTTAAACAAAAACGCGTTGGAATGATACAAGCCATCCAGCCATACTTCTGAGATGTCAGGATGCTTAGCGCGGAGGCGTTCATGCCATGCAGGGACGGGGCTTTTGGGATCGTGCTTGATGTGCTTTGAATAGATCTCGCGACGACTTTGGGCGACGAGATACGACAGGTAGCCCATCCACAGGATAAATGCGTTTCGGGTGGCCTCAAAGCTCCTTTGCGCGTCTGCTTCAGAGCTATACCTGAGATCGTAACCGAAGCTTTTGGGGCTAGGAGGTGGGGTTCCAGGAACGCGACACCATAAGCGGATCTTTTCGCACAGAAGGGTGATGTTTTCATCCAATTGGCGCCATTCTTTCACACTGTGCCACTCCATTTCATACGTGGCCAGAGACTTGTGCGGTTTATTGCGCAAAATCTTTGGAGACCAGCACAAAAAATTAAACGGCAAGGACACGAAGGATGGCGCCAAGGGTATGAAGGCGATCCATCCGTACTGATCGTGCCAGCGCACTGGCTGCTTGAGGGCCTCTAAATCCAGGTCTCGTCGCCGAGGTGCTGCTGGTGTTGTCTTTTGTTCGAAGGGGTTGGTGACGTCGACTTCAGCGGGTGGGATGATGACGACACGCTTGCAGTTGGGGGACACGTATATGGTGCCCTTCTGGACAAACGCGGACCCTTGGGCCCAATCGACGTGGGTTTGCTGGGACATCTGCAGCAGAGTAAGTAACAAGCATATGTGGGCAACGAACGCGAACACTTACGGTGAGGAACGGCGCTTCAGGTATGTGTTGTGGGCGCAGAGAAGAAGGATCGGGACGATGGCGATGGCCTTAGATGGCTGCAGAAGAGCTTCTGCAGTCGCCTCAGATCGCTACAGAAGATCTTCTGTAGTTTTCAGAGGTCGGGGGTGTTGGTGTTGGTGGACGCGTCTGGCAACAAGGGCGGAGGAGAGAGCGAGGGTGGCTACAAGCAGAACAGTTGGGATGATCGGGATGGATCCAGATGCCTGCAGAAGAGCTTCTGCAGTGCCCTCAGATCGCTACAGAAGATCTTCTGTAGTTCTCAGAGGTCGGGGCCGTGGGTGTTGGTGGATGCGTTTGGAAACAAGGGCGGAGGAAAGAGTGAGGGCGGCTACAGAAGAGCTTCTGTAGCCTATCTCGGATGACAGACGTGAAGTCAAAAATGGGGGTGGAGGGAAGAACGAGGCTGGCTACAGAAGAGCTTCTGTAACGAATCTCGGACGGCTGACATGAAGTGTCAAACGTCGGGGCAGGGAAGAACCAGAGTGGCTACAGAAGAGCTTCTGTAACCTTTCTGGGATGGCAGACGCGGCGTGCTACAGAAGAGCTTCTGTAGTGTGCGTGCGTGCTAAAGAAGGAAGTGGACTTAGCATTGGAAGGTTGAAAAAACGCCCAGAGCGGAGTTTCAATTAATCACGTGACCGCTCGCGGGCCCTGTTGATCGCAACCCCAGAGTGTTCCTGTTCTCCATCCACCTCCAAAGCTCTTTGGTCGTGGATCGTGGGCAAACAGTACCAAAGCTCTTTGGTACTGGTTAGTCCATCCTCCTCCGTGTCGCACCCCCCCTCACGGCACTTCGATCTTCAAGAGATAGCGGGTTCTGTCCACCTCCAAAGCTCTTTGGTCGTGGATCGTGGGCCGTCAGTACCAAAGCTCTTTGGTACTGGTTAGTCCATCCTCCTCCATGTCGCACCCCCCCTCACGGCACTTCAATCTTCAAGAGATAGCGGGTTCTGTCCACCTCCAAAGCTCTTTGGTTGTGGATCGTGGGCCGTCAGTACCAAAGCTCTTTGGTACTGCCTTGTCCATCCTTCTCCGTGTCGCACCACACCTCACGGCGCTTCGATCTTCAAGAGCTTGCTCCTGTCAATGCACCCCCACATATCCATCCGCCTCCAGAGCTCTCTGGTCGTGGTTCCCCCCAACGCTACAAACCAAAGCTCTTTGGTTTGACTCCACTTCGTCCAAGGATTCCGTCGGCCTGGTATAAGTGTTCCACTCGACCTCCTACCCTGATTCTGTGATCGCGTATCGATATACCTGCCTCCAGAGATCTCTGGTCGTGGGCTGTTGCGTTATTGTGCAACCAGAGCTCTCTGGTTTGTGCGCGTTACACACGACCTGGCCTCCCAATATGCTTGCGCACAACGCCTTGCCGCCGTCTATTGTGTCGGGGGCGATTTTTGATTGGGACGCCTTCGGACTGTCGTGCACTCAGGCGTCTGATTAATTCAGCCCTTTCCTCTTATCGGAACGACAGTCAATTAACTATCGATCTCTTCTTTACACCCCTATACGTCTTCTGGAGGGCAAATATTCTCGCCTTCCATCGCAGAGCGTAGGGCGTCGTTCTCAGATATAAACCCCTTCCACCCCCAGCGTTGTTTGTGGGCCTATCCTGTTCCCTTCCCTCACCCAGACACCAAACTTCCAAGCATTTTCCAACAAAAAACGGGGATGGAAGGTCAGTAGGGTGTTTTATAGCGGTTACATGTACTAACCGTTTGATTCCAGATCCATCTGAACCAGCGAAGCGACGCAGGAGGGAAACAGAAGACGATGGTGGACACGCACTAGTCCCTACCACTTTTTATGATAAAACAATAGCAAGTGTTAGCACACTCTTTTTATAACTGTTGATGGTTTTATCACAAAGCAAAATAATGAGAAGACTGGTCTATTTCTCATAAGTTTACTTCGCTTTTTCAAAGCCTTTTTCATTAGATAATACCCTTCTTTCTCATTATCTTTAGGGCGCTTTTTCATTACCTTTTGATTAGATACTAGCCTGGTTATTTGATAAGATTGTTCTACATCAATATATCTTATCTTTGCTTGGTCATTTCTGATGCCATGCCATCAAATCAGGAACACTGTGGGTACTTCTAGGCCATGTCTATCAATCCATCAAAGCTATTATTAAATAAACTTTTCTCTCCTCGGCCCCTTGGTCTATAAATAGTGCTCATCCTATGCTACTTTTGTGCATTGCTGGCAATGCATTGGGCGCTTTTGGGGGCATTTCTGGACCGTTTCCCTTGGTATTTTTTGGTAGACCTATAGTTTTAAGGTGTCCCAATTTGAATCTGAAATCAGAATTGCAATATCTTTACTCATTATTGTGCAATTAAGCGTACGATGTTTTGATCAAAAAGCGCACCTTGAATAGCACCATCCAGGGGCTGGTATGCACCATTTTGACTATGCAATTATTTTTTATTTATAATAGACAGAGTACATGCCAAGTTTCAGATCAATTGGAGCAGTGGAACCTATTGAACTAGCATATGCATCCTACCTCTCCTCCTACCCCTTGTATGAATACCTTCCTGATCAGATAAATTCAAGCCCAACTGGAATAAAGTAGGCGCTTATTATACCAATTTTTAAAGCCTAAAAAATTGGTGAAACTTTAAGATTTAAGGGTACTACCCCCTACTCCCTCCAGAACTTGTGTATTTTATTATGGGATAGGATGGGCTCTCAGACCATTGAAAGACATGTAGATCCACTACTAACAGTACATAGAGTCCAAAATTTACCCTTGAAAGCCCTCTTCAACAAGGGAACATACTGATTTAAGGGGGGGTATGAGGATAGGTATGGTAGGTTATTGATCAGGCCATATCTCTACAAATACATTGTCATAAATCATATTCTTGACGTCTACAAATACCTACAGGTCCCTACTAAATATTATTCTCAAGGTTCAAAAAGATCCATCCATTAGATGAGACACTGCAGAGAGAATACCAATCTTCATCAAAATGCACAGTATTTTCGCATTTACCATATATAAACATTCAAGATCAGGAAATATAAAAGCAGGATAGTATAGCCCCAAAATGTAGCTTTCCAGAACATTAAGGATGTTGTGCATCGGACCAGTGGGTGTTGAGATATGGAAAGAAAGGTGTTGAAGAACCCATCAGAGACCCGGATGGATATTGGCCTTTATTTATGCTTTGTTTGTGGTCACCTCTTTGGCCTTTCTCCGAGATACATTTTGACATATCTCAGCTCATACTCATCGGATTTCCATGAGTCTATATACCACAGATAGGTGTCATTTAGGGCTACACAGCCGTATAGTTTATGTATTTTATAAGTGTTGTCTTCCACATCATATTTCGCTTTTCCTCCATTTTTGAACAATAATGCTTATTCTTCTTGTACCATCTTGTTAAGCGTTCTGGCTATTTGGCACCATTAATATAATATGTAGAGGACTTTGGTAGCTATCTGGGAATGTAAGATATGTGCATTTTGGTGAAGTATAAGCGGTGATATGGTCATATTATATTGCACATCTAATACCTTCTTATTAGCCTCATAACCAAGGTGTTCTACTTCATCCAGAATGTTTCAAACATATGTATTGCGTTTGTGGTACTATATAGAGCAGATTTAAATACCTATATGTGCTGGGAATGGCCATTCTACCCCATAATAAAATATACAAATTCTGGAGAGGATGGGGGGTAGTACCCTTAAATCTTAGAATTACACCAAGATTTTGGGCTCTAAAAATTGGTATAATAAGCTCCTATTTTATCCCAGTTAGGCTTGAATTTATCTGATCAGGAAGGTATTCATACAAGGGGTAGGAGGAGAGGTAGGATGCATATGCTAGTTCAATAGGTTCCACTGCTCCAATTGATCTGAAACTTGGCATGTACTCCGTCTATTATAAATAAAAAATAATTGCATAGTCAAAATGGTGCATACCAGCCCCTGGATGGTGCTATTCAAGGTGCGCTTTTTGATCAAAACATCGTACGCTTAATTGCACAATAATGAGTAAAGATATTGCAATTCTGATTTCAGATTCAAATTGGGACACCTTAAAACTATAGGTATACCAAAAAATACCAAGGGAAACGGTCCAGAAATGCCCCCAAAAGCGCCCAATGCATTGCCAGCAATGCACAAAAGTAGCATAGGATGAGCACTATTTATAGACCAAGGGGCCGAGGAGAGAAAAGTTTATTTAATAATAGCTTTGATGGATTGATAGACATGGCCTAGAAGTACCCACAGTGTTCCTGATTTGATGGCATGGCATCAGAAATGACCAAGCAAAGATAAGATATATTGATGTAGAACAATCTTATCAAATAACCAGGCTAGTATCTAATCAAAAGGTAATGAAAAAGCGCCCTAAAGATAATGAGAAAGAAGGGTATTATCTAATGAAAAAGGCTTTGAAAAAGCGAAGTAAACTTATGAGAAATAGACCAGTCTTCTCATTATTTTGCTTTGTGATAAAACCATCAACAGTTATAAAAAGAGTGTGCTAACACTTGCTATTGTTTTATCAAAAAGATGGTAGGTACCACTCGGACACGAAGGTCGTGCAAGGCGAAAAGACAACCAGCGATTGGTCACAGTAGGCGATACTGTCATGCCACGCAACGCCGACATGAAATTTCCATGCACACACTGCCGCAAGGCGTACAGTACGCCCTACAGTTTACAGGTGAGCTAGTTTCCGATGTGTTTTGATATTTCATGCTAAATCCATACTACAGCGGCACTTTGCTGATTCACACGCAGAACCATCGTTGGAGGTTTCCCAGCAGACCTCAGACAACGAGCGATCATTATCTCCACCGTCGCCGGCGCCCATGTTTTCATCACAGCTCCCTCGCCCATCTTGGGGAGCTGCACCTCCTACAAGAGCCGCACCTTCCGCTTCACAGCTTCATCAGCCATCTACGCGCTTGTTTCTTATCCCGCACGCTCCCAGCAGGCAAGTGTCGCCGCGTCCCTTGGGCTCGAGGGCAGGATCGCCCCCAACAATGATTCCTGCGCCGGTAACCCCTGCGGCAAGTTGGCCATCTACGCGCACGTTTCTTGGCCCGCGCGCTATCAGCAGCCAGGGGTCGCCGCGTCCGTTGGTCTCGAGCCCAGGATCGCCCCCAACGATGATACCTGGGCCCGTTTCTCCTGCACCACTGCGCAACGTATCTGCGCAGAGGATGACACCGCCACCTCCGGGCATGCATCAGCCACCGCCTATTTGCGCCACGCCCACCACTGCGATGGAAGTAGATGTTTCGCTCTACGACATTGTACCCGATGACCACACAATGATCTACGACGACACGCACAATCTTCCGGCCCTTGGAATTGTTATCAACACTTTTCTCAAGATTGTTATCTGCATAGAATGTAAGGAAGCGATTGAGCCGGCGTTGGTGTGCGCACACGTCAAGCAGCACAATGCACACTATACACCAGGCCCCACATTGCTCGAAGATCTTCGGCGGAAATACGGGATTGTGTCGCTGGCTGAGATAGCCTACAGCGCTGGACCAATCCGTCTGATTTTTGGGATTCCTATCGAGGCTGATCAGCTCCATTTTTGTTCCAAATGCCACCGTGGCTACAACTCGTTGTTGAGCCTGCAGGGTCACCAGTCTAACGGGCAGCGTTGCCAAGTGCCTATCACGCAGCGCGCTTGCTACACGATGTACGGGCAGATACTTACAAAAGGCCCAAGCAAGCGGTATTTTCCAGTGGACACCTCTTGCCTCTCACTTTGCCAGGACATTCCCTTTGCATACTCGACTGTTTTTGGAACAACAATGCCGCCTCCACCCGATTACACACAGTTGCCCATCCAAAACATTGAGGACCCGCAAAATCTGTCCTTGTTTCTCTTCCGCGAAGGATGGCTTGACGCAGTGAAAGGGTTGACCCCTGTCGACATCCAGGAGGTTACTAGGCTACCAGACGCCAAGACCGAGCCATGGGGCAAACAACTCCAGCTCGCAGCCCATCGCACACTGGCCAGTGTACAGCTACTGGTGAACGAACACCATACGTTCGGGATGACACATAATATTGCTCAGTTCAATCAATCGTGAGTTTATTTCCATTAAAACAACGCTGATATTAACCCCACACGGTAGAAGCAATATGTCGTCCAACAAGGTTTAGGGTTTAGGGTTTAGGGTTTAGGGTTTAGGGTGGGAGCGAGCACCAAGCGAAGCGAGGTGCGAGCAACTTGTTTAAACTGTGAGTTAAATGGAAAGAAGGCCAGAGGACTGTGAACTGTTGTTCACAACCAGCCCTTTTGTCTTTATAGACTCTTCAGTGGCTATTCTTAGAAGGAATGTTCTAGACATCCGATGACAGCGCGTGAAGTGATGCTGCGCAGCTGTCATGTATCTTACCAACTATCACAAATCTGTCAATGTTTATTGTCAAGTTAGACAGGTTTCTGATGAACAGAGTGTCACGGGTCAATGTGGCACATGGTAACCTGTCAAAAGTGGATCCAACACTTTTGTTCTTTTGACATTGTGGGTTATTGACTGTGATGTGAATCACATGGATATAGCGTACTCTGGTTACGTGGCTCCGAGTAACCACGACATGGGAATATTCACATGTCTAGAGTATAAATAGCTTACCTGGGTCTTTACCTAACAATCAGTTGATTGATTGTTGTGAATCTTAATTGGACAGTTCATGATCCGGTCCATCAAAAATGTTTCCACGGTACTAAGGAACTTTTCCCGAAGTACTAAGTAACTTTTCCCATGTACTAAATTAGATCCGGCCCTTCACAATCACATGCCGTTCGGAAGTTCACACGCCTACCTTACTTCCTACTAAGGTTAGACTTAGTTAGCTTAGGGTTGGGGTTAGGTTAGGGCTTAGGGTTTAGGGTTTAGGGTTTAGGTTTAGGTTTAGCTATTTAATCCAATGTGTTGCTTGTAAGTAGATGTTTGTTACTTTATAGCAAGGAATACTTAAGGTTAGGGTTTTTTTCTAATGCTTTACGCCTTACGCGCTAGTATTCTTTTCATCAGTTGTAAGATTTGGATATTCTGCCAAATTCTGGATGTTCCCTCTCTTGTGAGATTGAACGTCTATGAAGTATTATCTCGTTATCACTTTCGATACTTATCTGTTCAGCAGCTTCAACTAGAGCAGAATGATAAGTTTCATTGACGTTTTGAGTTTCGGGAACAACACCACCTTTTTCAGCAATGTCTTCATCCAGTTTACAAAAAACTGTTTTCTTCCACACATTTGCAAGGTCGAAAAGATTAGTATTGCGTTTTTGCGATACTATCCAACGACTTCCGAGTAGTCCTATCTTCCTCAAATCCGGTACGAACTCAGTTTCTCCGTCCACGAGGATCTGTGTGAACAGCTCCGGGCGGACATCATCGAGGTCGTGAACGTAATTTGGATCTGGTTTGATAAGGGGTCTGGACGAGTCTGCACTATACAGACCTTTCTCGGCATGTTCATACCATGCCAACCAGTACTCGGTAATAGTCTTTCCAAGTTCAGCAGCTGAAAACCAATTCCATACCTGATCAAACCTGGTTTTAAGTACAAGAATGGATTCGTCGTGCTCTGCGACTCGTAAAGCAAATCGCTTTTCCCAACGTTCTTGTATATTCTTCTTACACCAAGACATGACTAGGTTTTCGGGATAACCGCGCATCAAATAGAGAGCGTTAAGGTCTCTAATTGCTCCGATGTAGATTTCCTTGGTACTACATAGCACGGCTAACCTGGATAACTCTCCAATGTAGACGCCACGTTTGACGTCCAAAGGATGATGTGATACCCATGGAACTCATTCTCGGTTGTTTCCTGTCTTGACAAATGGCTTCCAATGAAGTTTTCCAGACTCCTTGAATATAAAAGCATCGAGAAATTGACATCCCGACGAGGAAACAGCCCATTCGATAACACAACCATCGAACTTTATTGTTTCTTTAATAAGATTAAGTGCAAGTGCTTCGGACTCGGCGTAAACAATTGCGAAACAATTGTCAATGTACCTTCCATAGAAGTCCACATTCGGGTGGTCTAAGATTTTTGACTTTATTTCAAAATGGGCTCCAAAGAGGTTAGCAAGGTCCGGAGAATCCGCGACGCCCATTGCGAGGCCATTTTTTTGTCTAAAATATCTAGACCCATGTTGTGTTATCAATTGCGTATTGCCAATCTCGATGGCACGTTTAAAGATGCCCAATTTAATCAAGTTATTTTCTAACGAATTTGGTTTAATATGGGCTAATGCAGTATTTTCTTCCGAAGTGTTGAGTAACCATTCCTCGTACATACTACAAACGATTTCGATGCACAAGTCCAACGGGATATTGGGATAGAAAGCAACTACATCTCCAGTGACAAAATACCATTGTCTTTTGGAGTCTATACGCAATTGGCTTAATCTCGTAAAGAGATCCTTTGTTCCGTGAATGATTGAAGGAGTCGATTTAATAATCGGCTTAAGCTCTTTTGATACAAACTTGGCTGCAGGATTAAAAACTACAGAGTGACACGGAATTATGGGCCTAAATCCAGTAGGTTTCTTGTGGATTTTAGGTATACCATGAAATTGAGGATACTTGAACAATGATCCGTCTTCCGGTACATTCGATAGAAAGAATCGAGATAACCCAAGTTCAAATAGAAACAGATGTTCATCTTCGACGGTACGTGCGAGAGTTTGCATCTGAATCATTTTGCTCTTCATAACTTCTTGCGCAACTTCGAATTCTAACTCTTCATAGTTACATTCATCTTCAAGAAGATTGAGCTCATTCCTTAGTATCCAGTCGCGTTCAGACACCGCGAGGCCAAGATTCTTATCTGTCATCGTAATAACATAGTTGTTATCGATAAGAAACTTACAGATCTTGTCCCTTTTAGGAGAGAACGCGTGCTTTCGCATCTCCGTAAGGGCTTCTTCCGGGATACTTGCGATCGTGCGTTGCACGTACCGACGTCCCATCGAAAGGCCAAGTTCCATAAATTGCGGTAATACAGGAGGTTTTTCTTTTTTCTTAGAACTTACTCCATAATCTGGATCAAAAGGTTTATTCATGCCTTCTTTAAACAAAAAATAGATACGCCATCTTATTCTTCGTTGAAAATCATTCCATGCTTGCATGATCAGACTTTTAGAAGGCAGAGTGAAAAACATATAATTAAGTCCGAGAGAGAGATCGTTTGCTACATTAACAGGGACAGAAACACCAGGACTACAATGTACACTACTACGATACTGGCCAGCCAACAAGAATGATATTGGAGTATGTAAGTGTACGAAAGAAACTGCGTCTGTTTTAGTCATGGTGAGTATATCGTCAGGAATAGAGTTGGGGAAGGCGGGTCTTACCGACGTAAGTGATACTACATTAGACCGCGCGTCTAGGCTCTTGCCTCTCCCTTTCCCTTTGGATTGTTCTTGACGGGAGCTCTCCTCTTCCCTTTCTTCTTGTTGTCGACCTTGTTGGAAACCTTGGTTTGGGGCTTCTTCTGCGAAGGTGTCGACAAGGGTTTGAATTTTGAAGGGCCAGCTTTCTTGGCCTGAGGTTGAGGAGCCTTGGACGAATTCTGGCCAGACAAAGTCTGGATAATTAGAGTAGTAATTAGTATCCAAAATTATGGGTGAAGGGTTACGAAAACTTGCCTTCTTGCCCACAGATCCAAGGTTGAGCTTTTTGAGACGTGCATTCAAGCCCTTATCAATAAGGGATTGAATCGACGGACCTGGTTTGGTCGCGTCGGCCATCTCGACATCGGCTGTTGCCGCAGTCGACCGCTTTTTCTCAATCTTGATTGCCAAAGCGCGGTGGCGCAAGTTGACAATCTGTTTGATATGAGAGAAGATGGCTGGCAAAATAGTTTGCAATGCGCTGCATTCAGCCTTCTTCTGCGGTGACACTACCCAATCTGTTATTCGACGAACTCCCTTGTTGTCTGTAGAGAAAACGGGGAGCTTATAGCTGGATTTGCGATCATCGTAAGTTGTCTTAACAATGAGGGCAGCAGCTTCATAACAGTTATTGAGTGCGCATTTATCATCCCAAAAGGCCAGTTCGTCCTTTTTCGCCTGGATGGCGCCGTCGTTGATCGCCTTTTGGAAGACGTCACGAGTGGTGGAGAACGTAGAGGAGACTCGAAGAGCCTCCGCTGACCCGGCATCCGCGAATTCCTTCGTGAGTTGGAACTCGGGAGCCTTCACCCGAAGGCGATTGGGGGTGTTGCCTGCACTGACGGCAAGTTCAAGGCGCTCGAGGCTTGCCTTGACTGTTTCCCTCTTGTCGCACCACGATGCGAGGTTGAGGAGAAACTCCCTAAGGGCAGCACAATAGTCAAAAAAGACGCAGTCTATGATCTGGTCAATGGAGCGGCACTCAGCTATTTTTTTGATGACGACAGTGGCTAACTCGTCGATGAGGGCGTTGTGGCGGCCAGCTTCGTCGTTGACGCCAAAGACTGTATTGTTGACGACAGCCTGGGTGAGTGCGTCCAGGGTGGGGGACATGGCACGAGAGAATGCAGCAGAGTAGGTGGAAGACATAGTAGCTGTTGGGTAATAGCAAAGTTGAGGGGTTTAGGGTGGGAGCGAGCACCGAGCGAAGCGAGGTGCGAGCGACTTGTTTAAACTGTGAGTTAAATGGAAAGAAGGCCAGAGGACTGTGAACTGTTGTTCACAACCAGCCCTTTTGTCTTTATAGACTCTTCAGTGGCTATTCTTAGAAGGAATGTTCTAGACATCCGATGACAGCGCGTGAAGTGATGCTGCGCAGCTGTCATGTATCTTACCAACTATCACAAATCTGTCAATGTTTATTGTCAAGTTAGACAGGTTTCTGATGAACAGAGTGTCACGGGTCGATGTGGCACATGGTAACCTGTCAAAAGTGGATCCAACACTTTTGTTCTTTTGACATCGTGGGTTATTGACTGTGATGTGAATCACATGGATATAGCGTACTCTGGTTACGTGGCTCCGAGTAACCGTGACATGGGAATATTCACATGTCTAGAGTATAAATAGCTTACCTGGGTCCTTACCTAACAATCAGTTGATTGATTGTTGTGAATCTTAATTGGACAGTTCATGATCCGGTCCATCAAAAATGTTTCCACGGTACTAAGGAACTTTTCCCGAAGTACTAAGTAACTTTTCCCATGTACTAAATTAGATCCGGCCCTTCACAATCACATGCCGTTCGGAAGTTCACACGCCTACCTTACTTCCTACTAAGGTTAGACTTAGTTAGCTAAGCTTATTCCCCCCCAAAGGGGGGGCCTTCGTTGCATTGCGCCTCCTGTTTAGAATTCTGGAAATCTGATGCCAGATTCGGATTCCTCAACCCCGAAAACCCCCAAATCCACTTTTAAAATAATTTATTTTGTACATACGGAGGTGCTACATAATTAAATATGTAATTTATGGAGGCCGGCCTCCAAATTGATGGAGGCCACTGGAGGCCGGCCTCCGTCTAAAAATAACTTTTGACAGGCACTGGAGGCCGGCCTCCGACTAAAAATAAATTTTGACAGGCACTGGAGGCCGGCCTCCGTCTTAAAATAAACGCGTCGAGGCCACCTGAGGCCAGCCTCGATTTGTATGCGCGTCGTACGTGCAAGTGGAGGCCGGCCTCCTGCCTGTTCCCGACGCTTGCGCTTGCCATCCCGACACTTGTGCTCGCCACCTGCCCGACGCCTTCGCTCGCCGCTGCGTGTCGTCGCGCTGCCACCTCCGGGCCGCTGCTGCTGCTGCCGCCTCCACTCAACACCTGTTGCTGCCGCCGCGCCGTCTTCCCTCGCCGGCTGCCGTCCCGCCGTCGCGTCCACTCGCCGTCCACCACGACATGCATTCTGCTGCGTGTCATTGCGCCGTCACCCCCGTGCCGCAGCCTTTCATTGTGCCATAAACACCTTTGTCACTGTTTGTCACATTTGAACCGTCACTACCACCACCACTTTAACTTTGGCTTTAGCTTCGACTTGACATTGACGGCGCCATCGACAACACCGCCACATTTACAGTCTCACTCGTATCTGCCACATTGCTCGTTGTCCACAACCACAACCACAACCACGTCATCGTCGCAAACAATGACAAGCACACCCTCTGACACACATCATGTCCAACACACCACCTAACCCCAACCAACCGCAACACCACACGCAACACTGCTCCCCCCGCCCACCACTACACCACTCAGACACATCCGGCTCAACAATATCCACCACATCCATCGCCTCAGCGTCCTCTACAACATCAACGACGACGACGGCAACAGATACGGATGGAGATGGAGATGCGGATGGGTTGGGTTTCACACCGCCTATGACGAGTACACCTACGCCAGGGTATCATGGTACCACCACCGCCACCACCACTTCAAGCCCAAACACAACAGCTTTAACCGCACCCTCGAGCCCAAACACCACCACCCCGAGCACCCAAACGACCCCGATTGTGCTTCTCCGTGTTAGAGTTGTTGGGTGTGATAATTTGTTGGGCAAGGATCGGGGCGGGACGAGCAGTGATTTGTGAATGTCTCTTTCTCTTTCTTTTTGCTTTTTAATTTTATGTGTTTTCGTCTTTTGGGGTGGGTTTGAGCGGGTGGAGGGTGGTTGAAACATTGCTGCTCTATTTCCACTACATTCCCATTCTCATTTCAACCGCTCAACTAACATTGTCAAATCCAGCTTCGTCCTCCTCTCCCTCCCAACCTCCCAACCCTCGCCCTCGCCCTCCAAACCATCCAAATCCAAATCAATCAACAAACACGCAACACCCACAATCAAACGCACAACCTCACCCACCTTCCCCGCCCCTCAATCAACCTTCGACCTGCCTCCCTACATGAGCGTTGCCACAGAGTAGGCATGGGGAGTGTGGAGGGTGTTGTGTGGGATCAGCATTTGGTTGGGAAGGAGTATTTGGGGGAGGTGGCTGTTGGTGTGGGGGAGTGGTTTTGTGTTGGTGTTGCGCAGGGGGGCAGGGTGGAAGAGGGCGTTTGGGTTTGACGAGGAAGGGAACGTCGTACGTCACTTCTTCTTTATTTCTGAATCTCTTTGACTCTTTTTCTTTCTTTCTTTCTTTTTTTCATCTTTTTTTGGGGGAATGTAGCCATTTACGATCCCGCTTGTTTCGACACGCACGTCAACACCGTCGCAGGGGACTATCACGCTCAAAATTGGGTTTGTACGTGCTCCTGCGCCTTCCTCTGCCTCTTCCACATCTGCCGAGGGTGCGGATACAGGTATAGGAGCAGGAGGGGAGGCGAACCAGATGTCGTTTGAGGAGATCTACGATGTGTTGGTGAGGAGGAGTCGGGTGTTGTTGGTTAGTGCGCCGCCTGTGTGTCTTTTTTTTGTCTTTCTTTTTTTTTTTTTTTTTTGTATTCCGTGTCCAGCTGGATGCGCCCTCGTTTCTTTGTTTTCAATGGATGATTTTGAACAAAATGAAATAAGGTATTGATGCACCTCAAACGTCACATGAACTCTTCCTCACTTTCGCACCTCTTAATTTACCCAGCCTACCGTTGAGTTTGTCGTTGGAATAGCGTGCGAGGGATGTATTGCGCAACACCACCCGCTGATGCCTGCTCCCCTTCATGACCCAAACCATGCCCCACTCCCTGGTCGGATGGGCCGTATCATAGCGCGAACGATTTGACAATGTACGTGCCACTGTCGCTGCTTCCAAGGCTGTGTGTGGATTTGTGCAATATTAATGGATATTTGCGGGATGTACAGGCAAAATTGTTGATATTGCAAAGGCTCTCGGTGGAGAAGATGCCTGGGTTTGCACCTCACGATTATGCGCATTGGGATTTTCATTAATCATAATGCGGTTATCACACCAACATGCTCAGACAGAAAAGTGCGTCTTTTCCTCCATTGTTCTTTTTTCATTACCTCATCTCATAACATCTTACCGCCACTACCAATACTCATCGACGAAGGAGGCGGCTCGAATCACCGCAATTGCTGCCGACCTCTTCCTCAACACGCTCAGCATTTTCACCCAATTCATCGAGATTGTTGAGTCGTAGTTCGGTTCTTTTACACCTGCCTCCTCTTTTTTTAATACCGCTATCTCCTCTCCTTTCACTTGCCATGCATTCCCCCTTCCATCCTCACTTATCCGGCACGTCGTGTAGGGCCCGACTTGCCTCTCTGCGCAGCGACAAGCAAGCGTCGGCGTTGGCGCGTCGTTGACTCGACATCTGTGGAAGCGGGATAGCATCGGTGCACTTCCAAGGTGCGTCAATCATGCTCACTGTGATGCTTACCGTTGCTCATTGTGTCTCCAGTCCCTTCAATGTGCCCCTCCTATATCACTATTCCCGCCCAATACTCATCAACCCTCCCGCTCAGCGTCAACACTCTCCACCGCCTAGCATCCTCCGCAGTTCCGCGCATCGTATCCACTTTGACAACGCCTTCAGACGTTAGCATCTGTCCGTCGATGAGCGGTTGCAACTTACCATCGCAGTCTACCCCTATCATTGCATCAATCCCGTCATGGTAGTCTCAGAACTCGATGGAGAACTGGAGGGTGCGCTTCAGTAAATTTCATGACAGTTATCGGGCAGCTGCTTACCGTCTTCATTGTGTTGCCACTCTATCCAGCCAGCATCAGATCAATAACCACCCGCCGTCAGTTTCCTTCAACGCACCGTGGCAGAGGTGCGGGATGTCGTTAAGATTGTATTTTTTCCCTTGTAACCCGGTGGATCCAACTAGCAGGGAACATCACGGATGGAGCATTCACATTCAAGGTGTGTCAGTATAGCTTATGCCAGTCATCATGCAGTTGCTTACCGTCATCGTCGTTGTTCTCAACTTGTCCAGCAAGTCTCTTATCAACCAGCTCACACCGTCACTTGCTCTCAACACTCACCGTGGCACAGACATCAGGAGCGGATTTAGGACACATGTTTTGTCCCCCATAGTCCGGTCGATCCAACTTGCGGTGAGAGAGGCGGGTGGGGAATCCACTTCCAAGGTATGTCAGTAAAGACTATGACAGTTATTATTCTGCTACTTACCATCATTTGACGTGTCAACACTGTCTTGAACATTTCCAGCAACCTTCGTATCAACCCCACACGCTGTCAGTTGTCATGGTGGATGGGTCTAAAGGACATCCTGTCAAGGTGCGTCGTCAGCGGTCTGCGTATCATAGGAGCCCTGACTCACGGAAATCACGCCTTGTCTGTGCAGCGAGAAGTGGAGTGAGTAGCAGCGCGTTGTTGGGTGGGTGCCACTCACCGTTACGGAGTCACCTCTGCATCAAACAACGCACCAGCATCCACGTCCTCTCTCAACTCCAAACGACTTGGATGGGGAGGGTGGTGCACAACCACTGGAGGGGGGTCAGTCATTCAAACAGCATGCACTGCACCCTGTTACTCACCATTCTTTTCCCATCCTTCCAACATCCTCCAATCCCTCGCTTCGCCCTTGTGTTGTTACCAGCCAATTGCACCTTGGGCTCGAGACGGCGGCGCTGCGATGAGAGTTCAAACCGCGGGAAAGATCTTGGACAACAGTGTCATGTGAGTAAGACCCTTTCTCTTTTTTGCTCACTTACCTTCGTTTGTATACTAGCTGATGCCGGGGTGCCAGCTCTGGCAACAAAACACGATCCCGACTTGACGAATCGTCTCATTGTACACAATGCGCCTTGTTGGGAAGGCATTCCTTCTTTAAGATCAACGACACAGGCGGGGCCACGGGAGCAACGTAACGAACTGCAAGCACTTGTAAGTTACATATGCAGCTGGCATTGCACTCTTGCTCACGTTTTGTCCTTTCTGGAGTGATGCACAGCGCGTTGGGCGTTGTAGACCCCGGTGCATCTGCTGTTGGTGTACCACCCCCACCACGCAAAGGAAGAACACCACAGCGTATATGTCTCCTCGCGATGTGCGGCATCCATCTGGGCCTGTTGAGGTACTTGAGCTCGAGCACGCTCGTGGGACCGTATTTGCAGTATTTTGAGTCGATGGCTGCTAGGGAGCTGTTTGAATTCCAGGCGCGTTTGTGTTCTTTGGTGATATGCGTGGATGAACCTGACAATGATGATGAATGGGTAAATAAAACACGAAGAGCGCGGTGTCGAAGGCGTATGTGAGTGCGCTGACTAGGGTTTTGGATCATGGTGTACATCCTTTACTCCATTTCACGCACACACACTCTGTGTGTGTCTGTGTTTGTGTGTTGCTATTAACGTGCTTTGTGGGTGCATAGACGAAAGTGGTCTATATCGCGTCGTTGAATGATCAAGTTGTACCGATTTATTCGGGGTTGTTTACTGCTGCAAACTATCCGCTTATTTTACATACATTGTATATCGATGGGGATGCATATTAGTACGTTTTTTTTATAACCACTCTCTCAAAGAAGCTTTTTTCTAACACCTCTCTCTCTCTCCCTCTTGTATGCACACACAGATCATCAGACTTCCTCTGCGCACTCCTCATCCTCCTACTGCATATCCGCAACGCGGGATTACCGGACTCGGGGCCGCTCGCGCATCTCTCGGAAGCGACGGCGGGGAGTCTGAGCGGGATCGGACATTCGACGGCGTATGAGGAGGAGGCGTATTATAGGCTCGCAATGGATTATGTCTTTTTGGCTGATGACGGGCGGAGTGTGCAGGTGGTTTTGACGTGTGCTTCTTCTACTATTCGTGCTGTCGACGGATATGGCAACCCTGATACCAACCCTGATCCTGATTTACCGCCCTACACATACACCCACCCACCGCTAACAGTCGATCCGTTCAACGCGGCACAGGAGCAGAACGATTATGAGATCCCGTGGGCGCTGAGGGATGTGATTACGGACGAGCGGATTGGGTGATTGTTTAGAGAGGAGTTTGAGAGGCTTAAAAGGGCGTTTGGAGAGTGGGCACCGAGGACGGGCGTGTTGAGGGATGTGAAGAGGAAGTTGCAGCCTGTTACGAGGTTGGGGAGTGGGAGTGGTGGTGTTGCATTCAGTTATATGTATATAGAGCTCGTTCATTTCGGCGCTTAACTTCATCCAACTCCACAATATTGATTTCCACAATGGATTAGCAGCTGCAGTACAACTTTACACTCACTCACAGACTGAATCAAGCAAACAACATCCCTCAGGGGCTCCTGAACATCAGCATATTGGAGTAAGAGTGTCGATTAGACGATGAGGGCATGTACAAGACACCCGCATCTCTTCTACACTACACCAACCCCACATCCACACCGAAATCTCCTATCCACACCCACTCAAATGCACCATCCAAAACGCCCCACCCCTCTAATCCCCGAGAACAGTGCAGAACCACATTCCACGTACGTAGCATGCTGCAACGAGTGTCGTTGTTTCTCATTTCACAAATCTTCTAGGGATTTGAAGAAAAAAAAAATTTAAAGCTCGCTAGCGGAGCCGAGTAGTTAGGTGCTAAGAGCGGGATGTGCCGTGTGGAATGAAGGCGATTGGGATGGGCTCGAATCGCGAATCGGGAGGCGGGGAGGATGTGCATAGGTGCATAGGTGCAATTGTTGGTGAGCTTGTTGAAAAATTTGACCCGTGTGGGTCGATATGACTGTAAAGAGGGATTAGCATGCACTCATTGGGTAACCCTGTCCTGTACTATGTCTTTGTATTTCATGGTTTTCAATCCTATTCCTTGTTTCTTTGTCAGGCGCTTAATGTTGTCACCACAAAACACATATTAGCGTTGGTTAGGGTTTATGGTTTAGGGTTGGTGGTGACCACAAAAATACAGATTAGGATGGTTTAGGGTTTAGGTTTTAGGGCTGGTTGGGATTTGATAATACCATAAAAGCACAGATTAGGCTGGTTAGGGTTGGTAAATACAATTATATATGTAGCAGATTAGGGTTGGTGTGTATGTACCAATGTATCCACAATTTTTGACATGTCCGACTTTCCTCAACACCTCAGAACTTCATTTTCACATTCAATCAAGTACTATAAATACTATTCTATCTATTCAGTGCTTCAAACTTACCACAGAATGTTGCAGACATTGAAAAAAGAAAGAAGCGGGATAAGCAGTAATAATCACTCACAAGCAGCGAAATAACCACAGAATCCAGCAAGCGGGTAAAAGCAGGTGAGAAAGGTATGCAGATGCGCTGCGCCCCAGGACTCTGGCGCTGTGCATGGGCATCCCTTGGCCAGCACCCTGTCCCACAAAACCTCTTTGTTGTTCATGTCGTACCCCGAAATTTCGCTACATATCAAGTACCCGCAGCCCCGCATCGTCCACATATACACCGCTGCCATGTATCGCCTTCCAATAGCTAGCAGCCGTCTTCAATTAACTCCAGGGTGCGTATAGACCCCCGTTCTCCCCGACGCTCTCTTCTGCTGTTGCGTGGCGGGGAAAGTATGTACCAACACCATGAATCTATGCATCACTCACCTGCCAGCCTTTCACCATTTTCAAGGCCCAGTCACTATACCCACTGTATCTGTTCAATCAAGAACAACGCGAAAGGAAGAGCGAGATATCTTGCTGGCAACTAACTGCGTTGATTTCATACATGCAAATCACCCTCACGCGTCTTAACACACCTTGAGCGAATCCCTCTCTTCCACTTCCGCGCCCTCATTTCAATCTTCCACCCCTTGTTCTACACCACTCTCAGTGAAACTCCAATGTAAGCTCGCAAACACGGTTGCAGTGCATGACATTCTGCACCACTTGGGTGTTTGACAAGATTACGTGCGCTTTGATGCCTCAGTTCCGTGGCGCTGTGTTGATGATTACCTATACCTCTCACCTGAGACCTCAGTTGGACAAATCCGCATAAATGAGATGAATTAGGGTGCTGTAGAGGGCCTCCGCGCTCGCCGCTCGTGCCCATCTCGTCGTCATCAGAGCGTATGTAGGATGGCGATTGAGGTCACTGCCGTGTCCACACCAAACGATTGTTAGCGAGGATCAGTAAACAAGACAGCGGCACGTCACCCCGCATCGTTAGCATCTAAGGTGACCAGGCCTATTGCTCAGCGCGGATGGGGGCCAGGAAATGGGTGTCAGAGGAAGGTGGTGGGTTGCTCACAGTGCATCAAGCGCGTTTTTGAACCCTGCTACAAAGCCGCAATATAGTAACTATGTGATGAGATCCTAAGAATGTCTTTATACAAATAGAGCGAGAAAACAGCACCTGTATCGTTTCACAGAATAACATCTCATAAACGACTTGTGAAAAAGTATATATGCAGTGCAAAACTGTTTTACAGGCAAGAACTACCCTCCGTCCCGTCATCTTTTGCTCCACACTCGCTGTAGACTCTGCTCGTGTGTCATCCCACATGCTTACAACACAGCACATCCAAAAATAGATCCACACACCTCATCGTCTCGCATATCCCTTGGCCAGTCCGCCTCGCCATCTCCAAAATACTATCTGACCCGTTTCTGTGCTGCTGCGCCGGTGCGTTGCTTATATCTGGATCCTGAATACCCGCAATAACCAAGTAACCTACTGCTACAAAACTGAAAAAAGACGTTTATAAGTTTCATGACATGTTCCCCATGTTGATAAGTGGTGGGACACAGCAAGGCAAGAGTCTTTAAGTAATACGCTCACCAGCCCAATTATTGCGCCTTCTCGCGGGTTTCAAGGGAAGTGTGGGTGTTGTGGGCCGCGTCCTTCGATGGGGGTTTTGCATTGAGAAAAGAAAGGTGCTCACCGCACACCGCATCTAACATCCCTTCCTGCCAAAACATGTCTTTCGCGACGGGGTCTCCATGCTGATTCTGGGCGGAACATGGTTACAATTATTCGTCAGTCTGTGCAGGTCGTTACCATGGCAAAGTCAATGAATGGATAGTACGAAGGAAGAGAAACACGCACATAATGCCTCAAGCTTTATTTTGGGGTGCAGATATGACCTGCTCACGTCGTATGCCATCTATATTCTACATCGTTGCAGACACCGCTATTGTTCGTGTCGAGGGGCCTGTGTGGGTGTCAAGGTGAGTTGCTGGACGGGTCTGTGCTGGTTTGCTTACCTTGGGTCTTCACAGGTGATGACCTGGCATTCAAACAACAAAAAAAAGTCGTCAGTCGCGGCAGCAAACCCCCAGCTCAGTGTTAGCTTACCTGGAGGCGGAGCGAACAGGAGAAAATTGAAGAGGAGAGGAGAGAGAGGAGAGACCCCGGAGCTGGGCAGAGGAGGAGGAGCGGGATGAGAAAAAGTGCCCTTTTATAGTCCCCAAACATGCTGCTGTACGTACGCCCACTACGCTATGCATTTTTGGGTTGTACCGTGCTGTTTTCAGGGTTCAATTTTGGGATCAACAGATGATTTGAGGACTAACCGAGCGTTAGCCGAGTGTATGTACACTGTGCTTCTGTGTTTTAGACTCCTGTATGTCTGTAGATTCCAAATATACTTCTTTTCAAGTTTCTTTCAACATTCAGAGTGTGGTTTTCAAGTGAATTTCAATGTTTTGTGCGAGGTCAAATCAAACCGTTCTCAACGCGCCTGCAACTCTGTACTGGATACCTACTACTTCACTCTGGACATCTGGATTCCTAGTCCCATGGCGTTAGAAAGCTACGTACATTGTCATTTTCAATGGAAACAAACTAATTCATTCAATTCCAGGATATCCAACATCACCTTTCTGCTCAAACTGTTTTTCAAGACGCCGCTAGACCTGACGTTGACAATACATCACCCAAATAGGACCCTGACGACCTAATTTCCAGACAATTAAAACCGCGTTATTTTGGAAGATTGGGATGGGGAAGGTGTGGTAGTGTCGTATCCCGTTCATGTCATGTACTTGGTGAGTTGTGTTGCAAAAGTTCAAACTTGGAGCCGGTTCTGAGCATCCGGAAGGGACTAGGATGGATTCAATGTATGACTAGGCTACTGCTTGTACGTTGCTTTTTGCTCTAGCATTGTATTGTTGCATTCATTGAGTGGTGTTCTCCGGGGATGGATAAAAAATTTCATGTTGCAACTTGAAAATTATGAGACTACGTACTACGTGAGTGTTTGGAAGGCTGTCGGGATCGGCAGCCTCACTCGCTGAAACAGAAGGGACAACGCTCTCTTCGTTGCGTAGCGTTCTAGTCTATACATGATGTGTAGTAAATTACTATAATATATTTACCTTCGTTGCGTAGCGTTCTAGTCAAGCAACGAAGGTCATTTGTTTCCCTTTTGTCTTTCGGTCTCAATATCTTTGTAAGTTGATTAGCGAGACCCAATCTGGGCTCGCGTTTGTGCGCCGTTTTGTTGTGCGCGTCCGCCTGCGGTGCGTGTTTGCGTGTGTGGTAAGTCTCCAGGCTTACACCCCTCCCCCCTCTGAAGAATTCCATCGTGAAAGGGTCTGTTCTCTATGGCGTTATTCGTCTTCTTTGTCCTCGGCCTCTTCCTCTTCCCATCTATCCAGTGCTTCATTCTCTTCAAGCATACGCCCTGGAAGCCACTCATCATGCTCCTTCCCAAATCCAGCCCATCGTACCAGATATTGCATCCCTCTACCACGTTTTCTCGCATCCACAATTTTCTCTATCACTGTCTCTTCCACCCCGTCCTCGGTTATCACTGTTGGTGGTCGTACCAATTCTCTGTCCGGAAATTTCTCTGGATCATTCGGCACGAATGGTTTTAAAAGGCTGGCATGGAACCCCGGGAACGTCTTTGGGTTGTTTGGTAACCTCAGTGTATATTCTGATCGTTCGGGGAAGGCAGCCTCTACAACGTACGGTCCATCAAACCGTGGCATGAACTTTGCCACCCTTTTCTTCCCCTTCCGTTTGTAGTTGCGTCGCCGGTTCTTTGTAGAGAGCATTACCATATCGCCTGGTTGGTACACGATCTCGTTACCTCGCTGCTCATTTGCCTGAGCTGCTTGTCGGATCTTGGCTGTATGTAAGGCATCCTGCGCTTCCTTCACATCGATCTCAATTTTCCGAATGATCTCTCTTGCTGATGTTTCCACCATTGGTGCATCCTTGTTTGCCTTTGCCATTGTAGGAATAATCCGTGGAGATCGACCTGTCTTCAGTTGGAAACCCGAGTATCCTGTCGATGCATTTACTGTGTTCATCATTGCGAACCGAATGCGAGGGAGCTTGTCTAACCAGCCTTTTTGGTTTCTATCCACATAGTATCGTATTGCTTGATTGACGGTTTTATTTGTTCTCTCGCTCGCTCCATCGGTTTCTGGATGATAGGCGGTCGACATCTTGATCTTTACATTCAAAATCTTGCATATTGCAGTCCATAGATCTGATGTAAAGATTGTGTCGCGATCACAGATTAATTCTTCCATCAATCCATTTTCGCAAATCCAGTGGTCAACAACTTTGTGCGCAATTTGTTCTGTGGTCCATGAGGAGTGAGTTGCAATCAGTTGTATATCAGTACCTAAACGGCAAGTCATCGTGAGTATTGTGTCGCGTTCCTTCTCCTCGGGCAATGGTCCAATAAAGTCCAATGCAACTGACGTGAGTCGTTTGTCTGGGACAGGAAGTGGGTGAAGTGGTCCTGTAGGTTTGGTTGTTCGGTCTTTGTTTCGCTGACATTCCGTGCACGAAGGAATATATGCCTTTTCGAGATCTCTTCGCATGTTAGGCCAGTAGTACGACCCGTGTAATGCTTCATACGATTTGTCAAATCCAAAATGACCCAAAACATCGTGAGCCAGATAATACAGTCGTTCTCGGATCTTCCTATCGTTTGGGATTACTAGTCTTTGTCCAAGATAAATCAGCCCTTCTTCTTCTCGTGCTCCTGTTAGACTGTGCTTTTGCATTCCATCTCGAAATTGCTTAACAAACGGATCGGCATCATACCCATCCTTTATTGCCTGTACAAACTCCTGGTCAATTTCAATAGATAACACTGATCCCACAAATCCTCTTGGGGCGCGATTAGGGTTCCGTGTATAGGCCAATGCACAGGCTGCAAATCTTGAATTTGGCTCTTCGTCCGGCATCCTTGATAGGGCATCTGCTGCTACATTTTCCTCCCCTCGGATGTAACATATCTCGAAATCGAAATCTGCCATGTACATCGACCATCTCATCTGCCGACGTGACATCTCTTTCTGCGCCTGAAAATATTCCAATGTTCGGTGGTCAGTGTAGACTTCAAATTTGACCCCTAAAAGACTGCTGCGCCACTTTTTCAATGCTTTCACAATTGCCAGGAGTTCTTTTTCGTGTGTTGGATAGTTCTTTTCTGCGTCTTTCAGCTGATATGAATCGTATGCAACTGGTCTTGCTGATTCCCAATCTTTTCCAAAACTCAAGACTGCACCTGTTCGCCTATCGCTTGCATCTGTTGTCACGTAGATCTTCCCTTCAGGGTCATCGTAATCAATGACAGTGAGGCATTCCGCCCCTGTAACCAGTTCCTTGATTGCGTTAAAGGCTCGATCATGATCGGCGGTCCATTTGGGGAAGTCGCGATCGCATTCTTTGCTTGTCAGTGGTGATAAGATGCTAGTATGTTCCGCGAGCGCAGGGAGAAAGACAGCCAGATATCTTGTGAGTCCTAGAAATCCACGTACATTTGTTGCGTTTGTTGGTCGTGGCCATTTCTTGATTCGGTCTGTCTTTGCAGGGTCTGCGTGAATGCCGTTTGCGGAAATAACATGTCCCAGAAAGATAATTTCAGTTGCAAAAAGGACTGATTTCTTCGCATTACAATAAAGTCCCGCTTTCCGAAGCGCTTTCAAGACCTTTTCTACTCGTTCTGATAGTTGTTCCAAGGTGTCTGCCCAGATCACAATATCGTCTAGATAGACGTGACATACTTGTGCAATGAGTTCCCGTAATGCATCTGTCATTCGCCGTTGATGTGTAGCTGGCGCATTCTTCCCGCCCATTGGCATCACAACCCATTCGTATAGGCCCCATGGTGTACGCACAGCTGTCAAGTGAATGTCGTCTGGGTGTACTCGTGTTTGGAAGAAACTGTTGGTCATGTCTAATTTTGCAAAGAATTTGCCTTTTCCACAGTCTGCAAGAATGTCATCTACTCGTGGAAGTGGAAATTTGTCAGATATAGTGTTCTTATTGATCTCCCGATAATCGTTTACCCATCGTGGTGGTACTGACAGGTCAGGTACTCCGTTTTTATACTTTGGAATGCAGAATGCTGGCGATGCATATTCAGATGAGGATGGTCGGATACGTCCCGCGGCCAGATGCTCGTCAAGAAGCTTCTTCCATGCATCGTGATATTTCTTTGGAGCAGCGTATCCTCGACCCGCATGTATCTTGTCTTTGTCCACCAATCGTATCCGGTGATATATGTGATCAGGAATATCTACGTTGTCTGGTAGGCGGTCAGGAAAGCGATCTCGATATTTCTCTTTCATTTCTTTGTCCATGCGCAATAGCTTCTGCTGAAATTGAATGTTGCTGATTTGCTCATTAATCGCTGCTACCAACTGTTTTGCACGCTCTGGTTCGACCTGTGATCGCAGATGTTGTTCCTTTGCCATGGCCGATCTTCTCTGTTTGTCCTGATCTATCCCTGCGTCCGTCTTTAATCCCTCACAGATAGCAGTGCTCTTTGCAGCAAGAGTATCTCTTGTTGGTGGATTCATTAAATCATATCCAGAACGCTTATCAATAGCCGTTCGTTTCCGAGTATCAATGACTATATTTTCTGGGAAAGAAATGACAATCCAAGTAGCAGCGGTATAGATAGGTTTTGATGAATCTTTGCTTTATGTGTCCGTGATATCCAGCTCCCGTTTCCTGATGCAACCCGAATCTTAACATACTCCCTGCATTCTAGCGGTGTATTGTCAATCGATGACAAATTGTCCTCGGCGGGTGGTAGTGGATATCGGGGGAGGCCGAGCTGGGTGACGAGTGTCTCGTCAATCACTGTGGAAGGAGATCCCGTATCAAGCATTGGTCGAATGCGAAGAGGAAAATCCACAACCGCTGGCCCCTCAATCTCCATAACTGGAAAGAGGTGCGGAACGGTCATAGACATGGTAGGGACGTACGAATCAGAATCTGTCTCCTCGTCATGCACGGTATATGAGGAGGAAGCATTGATTTGCCCCACGGGCAAGGACTTCCTAGTGCCCTGCTCTTTGGCATCCTTCTCACGTTGTGCCTTTAATGCCATCTCTTCTGTAAGGGTCTTGTATCCGTTTGCTGTTGGCCATCCATTTGGGCAGTTCCTTGCGCGGTGGTTGACGTAAAATCGACGGCATTTGGTACAGCCATTGTGATTGTCGAGTAATGTACGTTCTTCTGCTGTGATTTTAGGTAACAGTGGCCTTCGCACCCCATTATCGAACTCGCTGTTTGATGGTCGAGGGTTGGGATTTGGACTATCCGAGAGACGCAATAACAAGGATTTCTTGTCAAGCCTGCGTGCAGCCACTCGTGTTGCGTAGCTCGCATCGATTTGACGTTGGGTGCGTGCACGTTCCTCACGAAGGCGGTCGTCACGGTCCTTTACTTCCAGTGACCAGGCGGCTAATTCGGTGGCCTTGACTGGCTCGAATCCGAGCGACTCACGAAGCTCCTGGTTCAAGTGTGACTCGAGCTGTATCTTCAATGCTTCATTGGGGAAGGCGTACCCCTCTGGTGCCATCGTCTTCAAGATCGCATTCAAATTCTCCATTTCGATCTTCCAGTCGATGAAAATACGGTCGCCCTGATAGGACGTTAGGATCTGTTCACGGACTTTGTGAGCCCACTTCTTCTCCAACACGAGCACTTGAAGCTCCTCCAGATATTTCTCCAGCGGCAGTTCATCAATCCGTGTGGAATCTGCTTGATACCAAGCCACCAGTCTTGGTTCTTGCATTCCATCGGCCACAAACTTCACAACTTCTTTTGGCGACTTCGCTGCATGCTTCATGTATTTGCGGCAAGCAACCGCCCACTGCTGCATTACCAGAGGATCAATCTTCCCTGGTGTGAGAATCGGTACGTCCTTCATCTTATTTTGGACAACCGTAGCGAGCGGTTTATCGTCATCGTTTGGCATCTTGACTCTGACAACGGTGGGATACCTAGGGTTGCGGCGATTGCGTCGATCTCTGATCGGATTGCTGATCGCGGTGGGAGTGTGTGTGTCGGTATGGTCTTCGTCCTCTGAGTTAGAGGTCGCTGAATCTGAGAAGCTGAGATTCACTGATGAGGCAGACGGTGACGGCGGTGGACCTTGGGGTTCAGTTCGTGGTTTGCGGAAAACAGTAAGGCCTGGAACAAGCTCTGAGGGTAATCCAAGCTCTTCTCGTCGTTGGGTCGACGCTCGAGTGGTCCGCGACGATTCGGTATACAGTGTGGGCAATTTACGGTAACGGTAACAGTGTGCGGCGGTGGTACGTAGTCGGCTTCAAAAAAAAAGTGGAAGGCTGTCGGGATCGGCAGCCTCACTCGCTGAAACAGAAGGGACAACGCTCTCTTCGTTGCGTAGCGTTCTAGTCTATACATGATGTGTAGTAAATTACTATAATATATTTACCTTCGTTGCGTAGCGTTCTAGTCAAGCAACGAAGGTCATTTGTTTCCCTTTTGTCTTTCGGTCTCAATATCTTTGTAAGTTGATTAGCGAGACCCAATCTGGGCTCGCGTTTGTGCGCCGTTTTGTTGTGCGCGTCCGCCTGCGGTGCGTGTTTGCGTGTGTGGTAAGTCTCCAGGCTTACAGTGTTACTAGTACCTAATTGATAAGTTAAGGGCTGATATGAATCCAGCTCGAAATTTGAGAGGGTTTAGGGTTTCAGTACAGTCTGCGCCTCGTAGATGTTCAAATTGTCTGAACTCGAGTGCCACGTCATTGTATTTTGCGTAGTTTTTGTGCAATGTATCCATTTCAACGCAGTTCTTTCGACACCCCTTGGCAGAAAAAAGGATAAAGAGGGAGTACATTTGCTGAATTCCAGCCGTGCATTATGCCCTGATGCTGGGGGAATGTTCCACCACCGCTATCCGTTGTTTGGCCATGCCAAACATGGACACTGCCGTCGCATCACACTTTGACTTTGAACCACCACCACCATGGGTAAGTTTTTCAGCCGTCATCAGAGTTCCACGGTACTGACCATGCATTGCAGGGTTTGATTTGAGATTTGGACGGCCGGTGAACATTGAGCAAAGAGGCTTGGTGACTGAAAGGTATGTAGTTTACATCTGGTGTTGATCACTGTACTGACTTTTGCATTTGTGTGGACAGCTGGTGTCGTATTGAGGGTGACTTGTTGGTAAGCACATCACTTTGCAGGGTTTGGGAGTTGTTCTGACCTTTTTTTTCAGCCCAGAGTGCTCAGAGGCAATGTATCGACTTCCCGCGAGCGGTCCATTGGGTCTTTTAAAGACTGAATACTCCGACACGACGTATCGATTTCCCGGGAGTTGCCCATCTACTCGACTTGTACATTGAGTGGTAAGTAAGTTGAATTTGAGTGCTTTGGTCACTTTCTGACGTTTACTTTATAGTCTGAATACTCCGACGCAACGTATCGACTTCCCGCGAGCGGTCCATCTGCTATTTTATAGTTCTACCCAACTTGTATATCAAGATATGGTAAGTGCTTTGGGCACATTCTGACTTTTATTCTATAGTCTGAATGCTCGGATGCAATGTATCGACTTCACGCGAGGTGACCTGTTAGAAGACATTAAAGGAGAGTTGGTAAGTACGTCAATTTGCGGTATTCTTCATGCGTCCTGACCTCGTTTGTGTAGCCAGAGTGCTCTGACGCGACATATCGACTTCAAGGCCGTCCGATGAGCCAGAATAAATGTGTGTCCCGCTGCCCACACGTGCTGCCATTCCTCCGACACAACGTAGCTAGTCTGAACGCGTTCTCGACACAAGTCAGATAGCGACTTCCCGCATAAGCACGTCGACTTGCGGTATCTTTGATGCGTTCTGACCTTGTTGAATGCTCTGACGCGACATATCAACTTCCCACCACCAAGTTTGCAATGCCCAGCAATTACAAACACCGCTTCCACCGCCAACTCTTCGCTGTCCTCATCCCCGCCCTCGAAGATCCCGAACCACGAGTCCACGCGCACACCGCGTCGGCGCTTATCAACTTCTGCGAGGGCATCAAGCGTGATACCCTCCTTTCCTATCTTGACCCGATTGTCAAGCGCCTGCTGAAGTTGTTGAATCCGGGCGGTGACCAGACGCAGGTGAGGCGGTATGTGCAGGAGCAGGCGATCACGACGCTTGCGATGGTTGCGGATGCGAGTGACAACAACCTCGCACACAACACGGGAAGTGTAGGAGTGAGGGAATAGCTGCAGGATACACAGTGGCGAGAGTGACAACAGTGGAGAGTGAAGAGACGGTATGACCTCACCCTACAGTCTGAACGTTGAACAGCCCAATGACGACGGCCTGTACAACACGTAGTAGGAGGGACTGCACGGAGCATGCCCATCCGACTCGCTGCCAGACGGACTCCCTGGTGACGGCGATGCGATAGAGAGCTCGAGGATGCGAGGTATGAGGGCAGCGTGTTCATTCTGAAGACACCTCACAGTCAGCAAGTTGACCAGCCTAGGCTTATTCCCCCCCAAAGGGGGGGCCTTCGTTGCATTGGGCCTCCTGTTCAGAATTCCTGAAATCTGATGCCAGATTCGGATTCCTGGACCCCAAAAACCCCCAAATACACTTTCAAAATATTTTATTTTGTACATACGGAGGTGCTACGTAATTAAATGTGTAATTTATGGAGGCCGGCCTCCAAATTGATGGAGGCCACTGGAGGCCGGCCTCCGTCTAAAAATAACTTTTGACAGGCACTGGAGGCCGGCCTCCCGCCTGTCTCCCGATGCCAGCGCTCGCCGTCCCAAAGCTTGCGCTCGCCGTCCCAACGCCAGCGCTCGCCGTCCCAAAGCTTGCGCTCGCCGTCCCAACGCCAGCGCTCGCCGTCCCAACGCTTGCGCTCGCCGTCTGCCCGACGCCTGCGCTTGCCGCTGCATGTTGTTGCGCTGCCACCTCCGGGCCGCTGCTGCTGCCGCCACCTCCACTCGACGCCTGTCGTTCAGCCGTCACCGCGTGTCATCCCGCCGTCGCCGCCTGTCGTCACGACGTCACCGCGCGTCATCCCGCCGTCGCGTCTAGTCGCCGCCCACCACAACACGCACTCTGCTGCGTGTTGTTGCGCCGCCACACCCGTGCCGCTGCTGCTGCTGCCGCCTCTCCTCGTCCCCTGTCATGCCGCTGCCGCCTTCCCTCGCCGCCTGTCATTCCGCCGTCAGCGCGTGTCGTCCCGCCGTCGCCGCCTGTCGTCCCGCCTTCGCGTCCACTCGCCGCCCACCACAACACGCACTCTGCTGCGTGTTGTTGCGCCGTCACACCGGACCGCCGCTGCCACTGCCGCCTTCCCTCGCCGCCTGTCATTCCGCCGTCAGCGCGTGTCGTCCCGCCGTCGCCGTCTGTCGTTCAGCCGTCACCGCGTGTCATCCCGTCGTCGCCGCCTGTTGTCACGACGTCACCGCGCGTCGTCCCGCCGTCGCGTCTAGTCGCCGCCCACCACAACACGCACTCTGCTGCATGTTGTTGCGCCGTCACACCGGACCGCCGCTGCCGCTGCCGCCTGCCTCGCCGCCTGTCATTCCGCTGTCAACGCCTGTCGTCCCGCCGTCGCCGCCTGTCGTCCCGCCGTCGCCGCCTGTCGTCACAACGTCACCGCGCGTCGTCCCGCCGTCGCGTCCACTCGCCGCCCACCACGACACGCACTCTGCTGCGTGTTGTTGCGCCGCCACACCGGGCCGCCGCTGCCACTGCCGCCTCCCCTCCCCGCCTGTCATTCCGCCGTCGCCGCCTGTTGTCCCGCCGTCGCCGCCTGTCGCTGCCGCCGCGCTGCCTCTACTCGCCTCCTGTCGCTGCCATTTCGCTGTTTTGTCTTTGATACACCTCGGCCTTGCTGTACTGTAATTTTGTTAGATTTTTTATAACTAGTCATCTTACCCTGATATCAACTTGTATATATCTCACGCGAGCTCTCTTGTGTAGACACCAAAAAATAAATTTATATGACATTTTGAACAAAAAAACACGCATATATCTACATATTTTTGTTAGAATGGGCTATTCTTAAATGAAAAAACACTTACATTGACAATGTAACTACAGGCCTGGGCGAACACGATAAGTTGGCACCACCGGTACGTGCCCGTTGACAAAGGCCTGAGCTCGTTGAGACGCTGCCGCCAGAAGCTTCCTACTGGGAGGAGTGCCGCGCAATATTGATTTCCATTGCACTCTTGTTAATGGCTGGGCCTGCCGAGTGCGGATGTCTTCTACGCGTTCACGGTACCATGCCTCGTTGGCAGGCGTCCATTCCACCCATTGTGATCCGTTCATGCTGGGGGGCACCTGCCACAGGTTCGGGGGAGGGAACCACGATTTTACAGTTATTTGACCTTTAGTAGCTGAGAAAAATGTTGTTAGTGCATAAAATTGAGAATAAACAAGGAAAACATACCTGTGTACAGCGTGTAGGTGCCGCATATAATGGACAGCTCGTTCTCCGTGAGCTGGTCGTCGCAATAACACCAAGTCGTGTCGCCAGCTGGCACGATGAACCCCTGCCGGTTCTGAATGATTTCCTTAGAGGGGCCAGCCAGCCCATCGTCGACGCTCAGAAACTCACTGGCTATCCTACCCACCAATCCACCCCTCAGCAAGGCAGCCCGACCGTGTTGTTGGTGTTTGATGATGTTCTCGCATTGCAATCGGTATGCTTCGAAGTCATCAACGCCAAATTTGTACGCTGACGGGCGGACAGATCGAGGGGTGTATGGCTCCTGGACAGTGGAGCAGCGACCCGACATTTCAATGCCCATGAGAGTGCGACAGGGCACACCTCTCTCCAGCAGCATTTTTGTGAGGGAGTCGATGCGAGCCCAGGAGTGCTCTAACCTGAGCCGACACACGTAGAGGGCGATCTCCGCCGTTTCGACACCCAACATCCACTCGTGTTCCTCTGAACGAGGTTCTGAAAAAACAAAAAGATTCTGGTGAGGGCGGTGTATTTGCGACAGGTCCAGCAGACGAGACAGGGATGTCAGGCTGTGCGTATTGAGGTCAGAGAGGGCGGCGGGCATTTCTGTGCTCGCAGGCTCGATGGAAGCCATGTAAAACATGTGGATATGTTGTCGAGCGTCCAGGGCAACTTCTGGGGTAAGTAACTCTGTAAACCCAAAGGTTTCGACAAGTTCATCCCAGTCTGACGCGGCGCAGGCTGTCGTCGTTGTGCCAGGGAGGTATCCATAGGATTGGCGCAGGCATCTGACCATATCGTTGTCGGGTGTAATGGGCAGGGGTTGCACAACATCCGTGGCAGGCGCGTCCGTGGTCATCTCAACATCCGCATTTTCATCCTCAACAGATGGGCCTGGTTCCTAGGCTTATTCCCCCCCGAAGGGGGGGCCTTCGTTGCATTGGGCCTCCTGTTCAGAATTCCTGAAATCTGATGCCAGATTCGGATTCCTGGACCCCAAAAACCCCCAAATACACTTTCAAAATATTTTATTTTGTACATACGGAGGTGCTACGTAATTAAATGTGTAATTTATGGAGGCCGGCCTCCAAATTGATGGAGGCCACTGGAGGCCGGCCTCCGTCTAAAAATAACTTTTGACAGGCACTGGAGGCCGGCCTCTGTCTAAAAATAATTTTTGACAGGCACTGGAGGCCGGCCTCCCGCCTGTCTCACCGCCCCCGACGCCTGCGCTCGCTGTCCCAATGCCTGCGCTTGCTGTCCCAACACTCGCGCTTGCTGTCCCGACACTCGCGCTCGCCGCTGCATGTCTTTGCACTGCCACCTCCGGGCTGCTGCTGCTGCTGCCGCCTCCCCTCGCCGGCTGTCGTCCCGCCGTCGCGTCCACTCGCCAACCACCACGACACGCACTCTGCTGCGTGTCGTTGCACCGCCACCCCCGGGCCGCTACTGCTGCCACCGCCTCCACTCGCCGCCTGTTGCTGCCGCCTCCGCCTCCATTTGCAGCCTCTCTCTGCCGCCGCGCCGCCTTCCCAACGGCAACGTACGGCGAGTTGTTTGTCCATGCTGTTGTCATTGCATTCAAACTCCGCCTTTTACCCTTACGCGCACTGCAGCGACGTGTTACCATATTATGCACTTCGTATCATTGTTGCATCCAGCTCTACCCCTCACCCTGCTGCTGTCCTCCATGGCTCCTCTTCATTGGTTAACACCTCCATCCATCTTCGAAGCTCCGCTGACGGTCATTACTATACTACGATTGGATGAGGGCTGAATTGGGGCGATGAGCAGAGGTTGTTGTCACACATATATTATATGCATTAAGGTGTGTTTTCTTCAGTTTTGGCAGCATTTATCTCCCACCCATCTCCACCTGTCCCGTCCCATCCCGTCTTCGTACCACACGACACACACTCTCACACTCACATTCACACTCGCGGTCGTACTATTAAATGAGCATTAACAATCCCTGCAATGTAAACCATCAATTTCAGCGCCCAAACCTCTCACAATTATTGCCTCCCGCTCTGCATCGACGTTGACCAAGAGCACACACATTTAGTGAGTCCGCTGTGACGAGTGCATCTCACCTCGCAACCACCAGCCCTTTGCCTTCACTCATCCAACTCGAAAATGACCGCATCCAAAGCCATGCGAAACCACCTTGTCATACGATATGGGCTGGCGCGGGAGCGCCTGTAGACTTGCAAGGTGCCGACAGGGTGTATGTCACTAGAGAAGATGGACAGGCGGGCGTGGTTGGATGTCAGCTACTGTATTTCAGGTCAGTCTAGTATGATTCGCGTCGACAACGGGTCAACTTACCTGCCCTGCAACGCCATCCTCAAGCCCGTCAACTAGACCCGTATTCCCCCCACCCGACTACAAAATCACGCGAAACGACGCCGTCGCTGGCCCGTACTCTCTCCGACGTGTCCAGCTGGTGCCCTGTTGTTTCCCACGGCGTACTCACACATCCAGGGCATCAGCACCATCCCTCCCTCCCCTACCATCCGTGGTCCACACGTTAAATCTGAGCACGAGTCGCTGCTGGAAACGGCTACAAATCTTCTCTGCTGCGGGGCGGTTGAGGTGAGCGGGGCACGGGGTGTGCTGCATTCTAGTGCAGAGAATCCTCGTGTCAAGGTCAGTCCAGTATGATTCACAGTAAACCACACGTTGAATTACTTACATAGGTATCGTTGTCCGTCGCCGGCGTCGCCTTCCAGGTCAATTCAACACTTTTATGGGGCGGTCTTCAAGAGTGGACCCAGGCAAACAAAACATGGGATGATGGTTGTGAGGTTGCAGAGGGATGCGAGGACAGAGTAGACTCACTTGGTCGTCTGTCGTCGACCTCTACCTCCCAGATCCTTCACTCGTCGGCAATAATGTTCCTGCGAGGGTGATGGTTAGCAGCGGCTCAGAATGCGAGGGGGCGGACGATACTCACGGTGATGTGGGCCATATTGCGGCGCGGCGCTTCTGCATCCATATGCGGTGTTGGTGCAAAGCATAGGACGGACCAGGGGGCGTGCTGCCAAGGGTGTTGAGCAGAGGGCAGTGGAAGAGGGATAAGTAACATTCACGGCATTGTATTCCTGTGCATTTGTTGACACGTCGCGGTGCGCTTCCATCCATCGGCTGTGTCGGTGCGTGTGTAGGATAGCTGAAAGGGGCGTGCTGAAGGGCGTTGAGCGGAGGGAAGAGAAAGAGGATGCGAGCAGAGGAGAGAACATGAGAAGAGAGGAGAGGAGAGGGGATGAAGAAAAAAACCTCATAGTTGGTGTCCTTTTTATACTTCAGCCACCCCTGTACGTCCACATCCATACGAAATGTATAATGTTATGTTTCACTGTGTGTGTGTTTTTTTTTTTTGTGTTCTTTTCTCGGTTTCGCGGCCCATCCGTCCATCCATCCAGTTGCCAGTGCGTTTTGCTTCCGCCGTGTCCACAACACGGACAAACACGCCCACGGTACTTTTTCATTTCTCTCTTCTACCACCATCCTACAACGACGACAACGACTCGAAGCACGGGTATATGCAGCCGACAGTGGTTGAGGATTAACAGAAGGGCAGTGCGACAAGCTTGCATACTGTTATTGGGGTTAGCTAGACCCGTTCGTCATCTTGACTGGCACATCACCCCCACTCGAATGCGCGCTCCCAGGCGAGTATGAACGCATCCATTTCCTTCCCTTCATCACGACCTCCATTAACAATAAATTCATCAACAGATGGGATCGTTGCGGTCCGTGTGCATTATTGCACTTACTGAGGGGCGTAACATCGTCGTCGACTTCGAGCGCCACGCGCTGGGCACCAAGAAGATTCATGGCGCGTTGGTCAACAAGGTCATTACCCACCATCACATTCTGTGGCACAAAATCAGTATTACAAGATGAACGAATCGCCAATGAACTTGGATCTTACCAATGAGGGAGGGTGGGAGCGCGCGGACATTGGAGGGGATCAGGTTAGGAGGTTAAGTTAACGCTAGATAGAACTTAAACCCGATCTGAGAATCACGGAGAACAGCTTCTGGTTCGTTTTCTTTCTCTTTTTATTCAAATCCTTTTTGCTCGTTCTCTCGCTGAACCATTTTTTTTTTTTCATCCAGACCTGGTGCAGTATGTGCCATTAAAAAACAAATTTACCATCTCGCTCCTCATGCGCAAGTCGAATAGCAACCAATCTCAACCCATTGTGCTGATCGTCAGCGCATGTATTGTCAACCTCATCGAAGGCATCAGGGAGAGTGGCGTCGGCGATGGGTGCAAATGTTTAATAGCCATACGATCGACGATGAGTTCCATTGACAGGACCTTCCATGTTCTCCAAACATGTCGTTCTCGAGGCGGCACAACATGCGGGGGTGCGGGGATGGATGGTGGTGCGGACACCCTCCGAGAAACAGGTCATTTGCGAGCTGGGATAGATGGAGAACGCGTCGGTGGGCCGTGTTCAACGTGAGATGAGGCATTCAGGCTGGACACGTCGGTGAGTACGGTGTTAAAACGAGATTGACAGGGTTGCTAACCTTCTCAAGGACCTTCAACAATATTGACCTTCCGTGCAAAGTATCATCCAAAGGGGGCGGCGCGTCGAACACAATGTGAGTGAGTATGAAAATGGCTTCAGAATGTCGTTACTGACCTCTTTAAAGCACCTGCAACACAGTGTGTGGATTCGTTGAGCATTGTCGAGGCTGATAGAGCACAGGTGAGTAGTGATGTGTGCAACAGCAACAAGATGCTTACCTCGCTGCCTCGTAGCCTGCTCTCGACATCTTCTTAGTCCATATACAGCGGCCAATGGTGTACAAACTCACGAGGTCTCCGGGTAGATAGCGGATGAGGGAGCTGGAGAGGTAGAGGGCGAATGGGAGCGGGGGATGGGGAAACCCGGTCAGCTCCCCACCCTCCTTTTATACAATTCCATACATACCTGCGCTGGCATATCCTAATATCTGCATTTGTGTCTATGTTGACAAAAAAACACACTAAATGTGACACGCACATTTAAGAAACTCAGGTCCGCGCGAGAAACGAGCGTTTGGAACGCGGAAAATGGACGAGTTGGGGGTGGAAGAGCACTGGCATGTCATTCTCCACATTTGTATCTTGACGACTTGGAGTTTCCTTTGTGGTATCAAGTGACGAAGCACTCTTACTATTGCTTGTTAGACGGTGCTGCTATGTTCTTCTGGCACGGATATTATGTCAATTGCGTGTATTTTAGGAGTTTCCTACTTGTGCATTGGGCTTCAACTTCAAACAGGTGTCGGTTCAATTTCGACTGCACTTAGCTCTAGATTCCCCATAAATGCCACCCGGATAAAGGGATCGTAACCCCAAAGTCTGCCAAACACGCACCACACCTCAATTACAACCATAACCACTGTTCTCCATTCAGAACCGCTGTCCAGGTTCTCCGCACACTCATAAAAATTTATGTTGGAATTTTCTTGGTTCTCAGTTACATCTCTACTGACAGGTGTCGTAATCATGTTTAGGACCGATGGGAATATCTAAAACACCTGAAAGCGAAGCAATCGTTTGCAAACAAGAGCTAGGGTGAATGGGGGATGGAGGAGGGTTGGGAATCGAGATTCAGTTATCCAAGTCCAGTGAGTTGTGTATCAACTTGAAATCCCATTCTCATACGACCTCAATACACTGAATTGAATACCTAGATATTTTGGAAGGCGCGTGGCAGCCGCACGAGAATGTATGTACGTAGGAAATCATGTAATCTCCGATATTAGGTGCGTATCACGACGATTAGTTTTCGCAGAATTCCTGAGGTCGTTATCAGCCATTGTACATCATTCAATATACGATACATTCTCCCAGCCTCACTCAAACAAGAAAATATTATGCAAACACGCTTGGAGTTCCAGAAAACAAGGATAACATATGTGTGCCTTCATTCGCTTTCAATGTCAAGTCCACTAATTGACCGTCTACACAGCATCCCAACTCATGTCACTCGGATACATATGGTGAAATGCAGAGATACTCATATGTGTTCAAGAAGGAACAGCGTTTGAAAAGGTGAGAAACGGCGAAATAGGGCAGGAGGAGAAGGCTGGTTAGTTGACTTGGCATTTAGGGTTCTTGTCTCGAGTCCCACTATGGTTGTAGGATGGGACTGCTATTCCATGTGTGAGTGGTATCAAATGCTTCTTAATTATCTCTCCTGAATGTGTTATTAACACAAATCTAGAAAATGACGAGTGGAGGAGTGATTATGGCGAGTATCCATTGAACTTTCATTTCATGGAACATACTCATATTCTCAATTGACATAGACTTGTAATATGTCAGAGGCATGTAATCCAGACATTACTCCCCATACGTGCAAAGTACGGACGGGAAATACGAGGTATATGATTCCCGTACCGTCCATTCAATGCATTCTCGCTTTCCAAATGTCGCCGCTAATGTCGCATTAGTACTCACGGCGTATTTTTATTAATGACAGCATGAGATGCGAGGAAATGGCGTCCTTCACGCTAGAAACGCGGAATTGGAGCTGGAGGACGAGGCCGGATGAGATCCATCGACTGGTTCTCGTCATCCTGTTTGCAAATCTCATTCAAGTCAGTTCTGTCTCGACATATCATGTTGGTAATGTAGTCCCTTACTCTGTATTACCGTTTGATAATCGATTGTGCGAGAAATATCTTCTTTGTGTTTGAAATATACAAGGTTGTTGGTTTGGGCGCTTAACAAATGCCATTCTCATTTCTCACCCAAATGTCGTCTGAGTGTTTGATTCTCTCTATATTACATATTCCACATCGGCCCATAGTATGCTAATACACAGAATATTCATGGAACAACTGTATTCCTTCGTTTACTGCCCAGGTACGTTGAAACCGAGTGTGTGGCTTTGATCCATGTTCAACTTTGATTCAAGTACATCCAGCTTCTTTACATATTAACGACGGAGGCTCCCGGTGTCATTATGTAACGCTTGAATGCTAGGTAGATGCAGAGAATGTTCAGAATCATTGTATTTTGTGATTTGGGACAGGAGGAGATGTATGTGGTGCCACTTTGCATTCGCCTCACAGAGAAAATGGGGCATTGAATTACTCGCAGGTGTGTTTCAAATGTCACTAGGCTAGTCTAACAGGGTATTTGCACTAGATATGAGATGGTGCTATGCGAATCAAGCAAGTAATCCGTGTGGATGGATGCAAGGTGAACATACCTGACAACAATTGTAACACCTACACCACAAAGCACATATTAGCATTGGTTAGGGTTTATAGTTTAGGGTTGGTGGTGACCACAAAAATACAGATTAGGATGGTTTAGGGTTTAGCATTAGGGTTGGTTGGGACTCGATATACCACAAAAGCACAGATTAGTCCGGTTAGGGTTGGTTACGTTTGTGTCTGTACCTGTAGCGGGTTGTTTACAACGATAGGGTGAGGTCGCTGGGCGTGTCGACTCACCTTTGAAGCATGTCGGGTGGCTGAGAACGACGTGGGAAGTGACTGCGCGCTATTCAACAGCTCGAGCTCACCTGTTTTCAAGACAATTCCAGCAGCGAGCTCGATAGGGAAACAAGGCCATTGGACTCACTGTGGAGAGGAGAGGAGCTTCCGCGCTCCGCCACGATGTGGTTGTCGATGCTCATTGAAATATTCACACTTGCCAACCGAGCTCCCGCTTGAGCCCCCTGCAAGGCTCCCTGAACTTGATGCTGATGGACTGTATGCGCGTGAACACATCGGCCATGATATTGACGAGTACGGATTCGACGACGAGTGGCATGTAGACGCAGCGTGTGGCGGGGCCCATTGAGCAGTGGTCCCCTAGTGCGTGCACCCGTGCGCAGGTGTGGGGTATGAAGAGGGCTTTTTGTAGAAGGCGAGTGTGTGCGTGTATGGATATGAGTGAGTAAATATTGTCTTACCCTCTATCTCTCTATACCAATCTCCAAGCCCTCACTACAACCACCAACCCTCATCCGATTGCTGAGGCCTCTCTGAGAATATGTCGTCCGTAGTCTATCACCTGGTACACCTCTATCAGAATCACATACACGTCTGTCCTGATCCCCACTCCTCGAGGCACGCTGTCGAAAACAAGGCCCAGGACAAGCGCTCCATGCTGCTCAGACTGGAACGAGACTTTTGCGTGCGCTGGTGCATGGTCCTGTGGGGATCCAGAATGTGAGTCGGCGCCAGTGAGCTCAGGGTGAGGGAGAGTTTGATGACGGGATGAAAGAAATGTGTTTTTGATGGGCGCACAGGTGCGTGAAAGAAGCGCTTGCTATTCCCATTCATTGAATAGCTGTGCTTGAATCATCTCTATCCACTCTCCTATTATTCCTTATCATTTTACTGTATACAATGGTCATTGTCTATCCCACTTGGCTCTTCACCGGTCACCCTCCACCGCCTCTCCATCGTCACCCGTTGAGACAGGTGACTCGTCACCCATACCCTCCATCTGCATCTTACACTCCTTGTTACTTTAGTGCATCGCTATGTGGCCTTCCATGTACAACCGTGAAAACTCACCTAAAACTCATATTGCACACTTCCCTCCCTCTCTCATCAACCCTCGACACCACCGACAGCCGTCTTTGTGGTCGCTGGTCAATGATGAGCAACCCTTTTTATTTCTGTCAGCCTGGTATTCAACATCCATTGTGATAAAGGTACGTACTGTCATTCAAAGGTTTCCAGGTGTCCAATTCATTCCCTGTCAACAGACACTCCACCTGCTACCCCACAACATGCCTCCACCTCAATTCCACCAATCTTCCTCGCACCTCAACCTTGCTCATCGTGCTGCCCATCGGTTTCAACATCGTTGTCGGCATACAAAAGTATAAAACTCACCAACGCAAGCGCCATTCATTATGTACAGGCTCAAGCTCTCCGCCCACAACAGAGATCCTTGTTGTACAACCTCGCCGATGGACAATGCCTGATCAAGAGCGAGTCATTGCGCCTCAACCTTGCTTTCAGCCTGGTACTCGACATCGACTGCGAAAAAGGTACGTACCGTTGTCATTCAAGGATTTCTAGATGCCCAACTCATCCCCCGGCTGGAGACACTTCTCATACGATACCCACAACACTTGCTCTCACTCGACCTGTTCCGAACACATACTGGGTCCATTGTTGCACATTGCTTACTAGCCATCGTGTTTACCAACTGTCACATCGTGCCCAACAAGGAACTCACCCGTCCTCTTGGTACAAACACCGCCAGTCGTCAACTGTTGACTATTGTAACGCCTCGCACCTCAATTCTTCTGTCAGCCTCGTACTGCTCAACATTGACTGCGTTAAATGTACGTCACATCGTTTTCAAAGCTTCCCAGACCTGCATTTCATCTCTTGTCAGCAGACACTGCCCATACGATACCCATAGCACCTACATGCCCTTCAGCACCGCGACCCATCGTTGTGTTTTAAAACGCACATTCAGCAGGCTGACATACCACCCAGTGACGACGTCAGCATAAATTTGACGGGCAGCGTTCAGTGCGCCGTCGTGGTATTAGGGGGTAAAGGTCTGCCGTCATCAATCTTTCAACTGCACAGTTAGCCAGCACTCGATATCCACAATGAACACTCACACAGACAGCCACAACACCCCACAACATCCGGGCATCCCATCTTTCCACTCTCATTATCATCTCAACCTCAACAACACGAACCCGGCAAGAACCTTACCAACCCCCATGGTACGAGGCCGCAGTCAAGGCATATCAACACCAATCCCTCGCACCTCAATCTCTCTGTCAGCCTGGGTCATCCACCAAGTTAAAGGTATACACTGTGTATGTTGCATAGAATTGGTTGGAAAAGGGTGCAAATGAGAAGCAGAATAACAAACAGTGAGGATCCCGAATTATGGCATTGTAATACAAAAATTTACTGACCTCGTAAGCATAGGAAACGAAGTGCAGACTAGTCCGATTGATGAAGTTAGAGAAAATGGTATGAGGCTCGACCCTTGGCAAAAAAAAAGTATAAAGAGGGAGTACATTTGCTGAATTCCAGCCGTGCATTATGCCCTGATGCTGGGGGGATGTTCCACCACCGCTATCCGTTGTTTGGCCATGCCAAACATGGACACTGCCGTCGCATCATACTTTGACTTTGAACCACCACCATGGGTAAGTTTTTCAGCCGTCATCAGAGTTCCACGGTACTGACCATGCGTTGCAGGGTTCGATTTGAGATTTGGACAGCCGGTGAACATTGAGCAAACAGGCTTGGTGACTGAAAGGTATGTAGTTTACATCTGGTGTTGATCACTGTACTGACTTTTGCATTTGTATGGACAGCTGGTGTCGTATTGAGGGTGACTTGTTGGTAAGCACATCACTTTGCAGGGTTAGGGAGTTGTTCTACCTTTTTTTCAGCCCAGAATGCTCAGAGGCAATGTATCGACTGTCTGACAGCGCGCCATCGACAGCGCGCCATCAGGACAGTGAGCAAGCGCTCAATCAAAGGTAGGCAGCACCTGGTGAGTATTGTGCACGTCATCGAGAACCGCGCTGACGGGTATGAGCAGCTTTCTTGCTGACTGTCCATTCCCACCTGTCTCAATCTCCGGTACGTACCGCTCGCTCCCGCCGTGTATGCGCGCTCAATTGACACGGCATTGACACAGAAGCCCGATGGTGCGGGTGACGATGACGCGCTTCATAATTCTGACCGACCTTGGAAGGAACCACGCCCATGTCACTGTCTATGTCTAACCTGCTGCCGCTGTGACCGCGTACGTGGGAGGAATGCAGAAGGGCGAGATGCCTGCGGGTGACTATGGTGAGCATAACCTGTTTAACGTGCTCGTAATACTGACTGACCTTGAAAGAAGCCACCCCATGCGCATTCCATGACTGTGAATTCGTTTCATCACCACCTGGATAGACAGGCGGTAAGTATCACTCGCTCCTGCCGTGTATACGCACATCAACTGACATGGCGGTGACGACCATGGTGAGTATAACCCGTTTAGCGTGCTGTATGGCCTGACTGACCGTGAAAGTAACCACCCTGACATCAGTGACTACGTCGCTGGCCGCTCAGGATGACTCTGCTAGGAATAGATGGAGGAACAAAGTGGTGAGTAGGACGACAGTGGTGAGTAAAGAGTCATTATGAATGCACCTCGCAGTCTCAACGTTGGGAAGCTCACCAGACGACGACAACCTCGCACACAACACGGGAAGGTTGGGAGTGAGGGAAGAGCTGCAGGATATACAGTGGCGAGAGTGATAACAGTGGACAGTGAAGAGACGGTATGAACTCACCCTACAGTCTGAACGTTGAACAGCCCGACAACGACGGCCCGTACAACACGTAGTAGGAGGGACTGCACGGAGCATGCCCATGCGACTCGCCGCCAGACGGACTCCCCAGTGACGGCAATGCGATAGAGAGCTCGAGGATGCGAGGTATGAGGGCAGCGTGTTCATTCTGAAGACACCTCACAGTCAGCAAGTTGACCAGCCTGACGACGACGGCGCACAAAACAAGGAGGAATATAGGACTGGGGAAACTATGGTGAGTAACATCGAATTAGCATGACAATGTGATGTCGCAGCTCATGTCCATCCAACCTGCCGCATTCATAGGCTGCCATGCGATAGGTGGACTCACCTACCTACCACGAGAGGTCGAGGGTACAACAAGGTGCCTATTAGTGCCCAATAGCGACGAGATTGAAGGACTCGCCGCCACGCTGCTGACGTTGCCTCAAAAGTAAACGAGATTCCAGTTGACTATGACAACTGCCACTATCCCCACCTACACGAAAGGTGTCCAGAACATTGTAGCATGTTGGGCCTGTGCCGCGGATCACAAGGTGCTATCCACCATGTTGTCTCTTCCCTCTCATCTCACATCAACACCATCACAAAAACAGCCACAACTGCTCTGGTTGAGAGCATCTCTGCAAACAGTGACGCATGGTTGAGTGCTAAGCTTACAGAGAAGGTTGGGAAGCAGGGTGTGGTCACTGTCTAGGTGGGAGAGAAGACTGACATTGCTAAAGGTATGCACTTCGCCTGTAACCCCGTCATCCCACACCCCGAGAAGTCGACGGCAAATCGAAGGAACTCAAAGGCGACTTTGACTAACACCACTAAGCACACGAACACACGAATACGAATATACCACACGCCCGAGCGCCAATACATATATATACCTGACTCAACTCACTCAATATTGCATTAATTTAAACGACATGGAAGAAGGCACGAAGACGAAGAAGACGGTGTTTGTGGGTGGGATAAGTGAGGATAAGTGATGATATGGATACGACGGCGCTATATGAGAGTTTCTCCACATTCGGTGCGTATTTTCCTGCTAGATTTCGTGGAGACGTTTGTGCTAATGCATCAACACCACTTTTCACTTTTACTATATCTTCCTACATTCTACATTCTACCATTGCATTTATACGATTCTGGATGCATGATACTCTCTTCCCCCTCCTGACTTTCCATGCGATGTGGCAATGCAGGTGATATCCTCGAAGTTCAGATCCCTCCGCCTGCAAATCAGCACCAAAACCTAGATCCAGATGGTCAGTAGACACATCCCTTTGTAGTTCATTGGCACTTGTATTCTGACCAATTGCACATCCCAATCCAACACATGTACATTCCCATTCATCACTACTATTCCACTCATTCTCGCATGCACATCGTACCCTCTTCTGCTCAACCTGCCAATTGCGCATCCACCCACCGCACCTACCTACCTACACACTCCCCTCAAAAACGCGCTGCCACCCGTCATTCGCCTTCACTTCAATGTAATACACCACAACACTGCCCCAAAACACCGTGGGTTCGCCTTCGTCACCCAATTCCAGCACATCCCGCTCCAGGAGCCCTCTCCAAGAAGACCTCAGCACACATCCGCGTCGTCGCGCAAGCGGTCAAAGTTGCGCACACGCTCTCGCGTCAGGATTGGGCTAGGGCTGGGGATACAATCGTCGGCGCCGCGCACGCGCGTGCGTTCCGGTGCTGGTGCTAGTGCTGGTGCTGGTGCTGGTGCTGGTGGCGGTGGCGGTATGGGCCAGGGGCAGGCAAGCGCATCGTCAGCGAGGGCGGTGCAGGTGCAGGTGCTGCGTCGCTCCGGCTTTCTGTTGGGTCGTCCAAGTTGAGTAGTTCTTGGGATGATCGTAAGTTTGGTACGAGTGGTGGGATGGGGATGGATAGGGTGAGGTCGATGGATAGGATGAGCGGGCATTCGCAGGGCGAGCAGGGTGAATTTGAGGGCGAGTATGATGAGATGGAGATGGAGATGGAGCGGGTGTTGGAGGGGCAGGGGAGCGAGGATGAAGTGTATGGCGGCGTCGGAGGAGGCGTAGGAGGAAGGAGAGGAAGAGCAAGACGTGGATATGACGATGAAGACTCGGATTCGAGTTTGGATCACAGAGCTTTACCGCGAGTTTATGCTATGGGTTTCTTTCTGACGAGGTGGGTTTTTTTTGGATGGGTAGACATCTGATGGTGCGCCATGAACTGCTTTCACCGCACTCCAAGCTGCTACCTGGTGCGTCGCACGCGACGACGCCGATGGTGCCTGATGGGCGGCCGGGGAGTATCATGAGCGTCGCGTCCAACGGTATGTATATTCTTATCATGCGGTTTTTTGTCCGTTTTGTGCTAAGCATGTTTGTTGTGTGTGGTTTTTTTTGTTATGCAGGTTCAATGATGACCAAGTCTGGAATCATGAAAGACGAGCGCGATACGCCAATGCGCCGGGTGAGGCACCACGATGGGAGGATGCTGCACGGTGGTAGTTGGGATGGAGCGACAGGTGCATTTTTTTTTTTTCCATTCATTTTTTCTCATTTTCCTCTGAATGCTCATGAGTTTTGCGATGTTTTCCAGCGAAGACGAATACGCACCCTCGCCCCTGACCCGCCGGCTAGCATCGGCCTCGTCGCTTGGGCACAGCCTTACCTCCTCTTCACGGCCCTCCTCGCACCACCAATAGGGCGGCGTTGGCAGCGGCAAGTACCACCACCCGCTTTCACGGTCCTACAGCTCCGGCGCACTAAGCAGCAGCGGCACACATGATCTGCACAACTTTGACGACTTTGACGAGTTCGATGATGATGATGGCAAGGAGGAGGTGGACCATTCGCTCAAGGAGTCGGGCGAGGGGCGCAGAGCGGTGCCCAGCAGAGTCCCGACCTTTGCAGCCTCGTGTTCTCTCCCTCAAGTTGCCCTCATCTCCATCTGGTCAGGTGAGTCGTCCATTGATTGGCTTCTATTGCAATCGCACTCACCGCTTCCTTCTCGCGTCTCCCTCACATCCTCCTCCCCTCCGTCGCTTGTCCCTCCGTCCCTCTCTGCACCCATGAAACGCGTCCGCTTTGTGTGTCAAAACGGTTGGGGCTCTCCATCTCCGCCTCAATCAGCAGGTTGTCCGTCGATGTATGGAACGATGGCAAGGGAAGTGAGGTGTGGGGTGAAAGGCGGGGGCGACGGGAGGGTGTTGTGGATGACAGCAACGTTGTCCCTCCATCCCTCTCTGCACCAACGTAGGCACCCACGGAACGCGTCCGCTTTGTGGGTGTCAAAACAGGTGGGGCTCTCCATCTATGCGTCAATCAGCAGGGTGTCCGTCATTGTCTGGAAGTGAAAGGCAGGGCAACGGGAGGGTGTTGTTCAATGGCACTCACCACTTTCGTCTCGCGTCTCGCGTCTTCCTCACATCTCCTTCATTTACACCTCCCCTCGCTCGTCCCCCGTCCCTCTCTGAACCAATGCAAGTACCCGCTAAAACGCGTCTGCTTTCTGAATGTCAAAACGGCTGGTACATGCGACAAGACAGAAAGTTTCACAGTGTCACCATCGACACGTGAATTGGTAGGTCGTCGGTCGCTGTCTACCACGATGGTGAGGGAATTGGGGTGTGCGATCAAAGGCAGAGCGACGGGAGGGCGCCGTAAATGACAGCGACGATGAGTTTCTTAGGTGAGTTAATCAATCGGGTTGTATTGCAATGACACTCACGAATGTCACTCTGACACCCTCTTCATCCACACCTTTTCTCGCCCACCTGTCCTGCGTTAACATCGGCACTCTGCAACACCACCTCTGCCTGGCAGTCTCGGAATGGCTTGTACATGTAAGGCAACAAGGGTTTAGTTATGTTTTAGGGTTTAGGGTTTAGGGTTTAGGGTGGGAGCGAGCACCGAGCGAAGCGAGGTGCGAGCGACTTGTTTTAAACTGTGAGTTAAATGGAAAGAAGCCAGAGGGCTGTTGATTGTTATCAGCAGCCAGCCCTTTCGTCTTTATAGACTCTTCAGTGGCTATTCTTAGAAGGAATGTTCTGGAACATCCGATGACAGCGCGTGAAGTGAAGCTGCGCAGCTGTCATGTATCTTACCGACTATCACAAATCTGTCAATGTTTATTGTCAAGTTAGACAGGTCTCTGATGAACAGAGTGTCACGGGTCGATGTGGCACATGGTAACCTGTCAAAAGTGGATCCAACACTTTTGTTCTTTGACATCGTGGGTTATTGACTGTGATGTAAATCACATGGATATAGAGTACTCTGGTTACGTGGCTCCAAGTAACCGCGACATGGGAATATTCTCATGTCAAGAGTATAAATAGCTTACCTGGGTCCTTACCTAACAATCAATTGATTGATTGTTGTGAATCTTAATTGGACAGTTCATGATCCGGTCCATTAAAAATGTTTCCACGGTACTAAGGAACTTTTCCCGAAGTACTAAGTAACTTTTCCCATGTACTAAATTAGATCCGGCCCTTCACAATCACATGCCGTTCGGAAGTTCACACGCCTACCTTACTTCCTACTAAGGTTAGACTTAGTTAGCTTAGGGTTGGGGTTAGGTTAGGGCTTAGGGCTTAGGGTTTAGGGTTTAGGTTTAGGTTTAGCTATTTAATCCAATGTGTTGCTTGTAAGTAGATGTTTGTTACTTTGTAGCAAGGAATACTTACGGTTAGGGTTTTTTTCTAATGCTTTACGCCTTACGCGCTAGTATTCTTTTCATCGGTTGTAAGATTTGGATATTCTGCCGAATTCTGGATGTTCCCTCTCTTGTGAGATTGAACGTCTATGAAGTATTATCTCGTTATCACTTTCGATACTTATCTGTTCAGCAGCTTCAACTAAAGCAGAATGATAAGTTTCATTAACGTTTTGAGTTTCGGGAACAACACCACCTTTTTCAGCAATGTCTTCATCCAGTTTACGAAAGACTGTTTTCTTCCACACATTTGCAAGGTCGAAAAGATTAGTATTGCGTTTTCGCGATACTATCCAACGACTTCCGAGTAGTCCTATCTTCCTCAAATCCGGTACGAACTCAGTTTCTCCGTCCACGAGGATCTGTGTGAACAGCTCCGGGCGAACATCATCGAGGTCGTGAACGTAATTTGGATCTGGTTTGATAAGGGGTCTGGACGAGTCTGCACTATACAGACCTTTCTCGGCATGTTCATACCATGCCGACCAGTACTCGGTAACAGTCTTTCCAAGTTCAGCAGCTGAAAACCAATTCCATACCTGATCAAACCTGGTTTTAAGTACAAGAATGGATTCGTCGTGCTCTGCGACTCGTAAAGCGAATCGCTTTTCCCAACGTTCTTGTATATTCTTCTTACACCAAGACATGACTAGGTTTTCGGGATAACCGCGCATCAAATAGAGAGCGTTAAGGTCTCTAATTGCTCCGATGTAGATTTCCTTGGTACTACATAGCACGGCTAACCTGGATAACTCTCCAATGTAGACGCCACGTTTGACGTCCAAAGGATGATGTGATACCCATGGAACTCGTTCTCGGTTGTTTCCTGTCTTGACAAATGGCTTCCAATGAAGTTTTCCAGACTCCTTGAATATGAAAGCATCGAGAAATTGACATCCCGACGAGGAAACAACCCATTCGATAACACAACCATCGAACTTTATTGTTTCTTTAATTAAATTAAGTGCAAGTGCTTCGGACTTGGCGTAAACAATTGCGAAACAATCGTCGATGTACCTTCCATAGAAGTCCACATTCGGGTGGTCTAAGATTTTTGACTTTATTTCAAAATGGGCTCCAAAGAGGTTAGCAAGGTCCGGAGAGTCCGCGACGCCCATTGCGAGGCCATTTTTTTGTCTAAAATATCTAGACCCATGTTGTGTTATCAATTGCGTATTGCCAATCTCGATAGCACGTTTAAAGATGCCCAATTTAATCAAGTTATTTTCTAACGAATTTGGTTTAATATGGGCTAATGCAGTGTTTTCTTCCGAAGTGTTGAGTAACCATTCCTCGTACATACTACAAACGATTTCGATGCACGAGTCCAACGGGATATTGGGATAGAAAGCAACTACATCTCCAGTGACAAAATACCATTGTCTTTTGGAGTCTATACGCAATTGGCTTAATCTCGTAAAGAGATCCTTCGTTCCGTGTATGATTGAAGGAGTCGATTTAATAATCGGCTTAAGCTCTTTTGATACAAACTTGGCTGCAGGATTAAATACTACAGAATGACACGGAATTATGGGCCTAAATCCAGTAGGTTTCTTATGGATTTTAGGTATACCATGAAATTGAGGATACTTGAACGATGATCCGTCTTCCGGTACATTTGATAGAAAAAATCGAGCTAAGCCAAGTTCATAAAGAAACAGATGTTCATCTTCGACGGTACGTGCGAGAGTTTGCATCTGGATCATTTTGCTCTTCATTACTTCTTGCGCAACTTCGAATTCTAACTCTTCGTAATTACGTTCATCTTCAAGAAGATTGAGCTCATTCCTTAATATCCAGTTGCGTTCAGACACCGCGAGGCCAAGATTCTTATCTGTCATCGTAATAACATAGTTGTTATCGATAAGAAACTTACGGATCTTGTCCCTTTTAGGAGAGAACACGTGCTTTCGCATCTCCGTAAGGGCTTCTTCCGGGATACTTGCGATCGTGCGTTGCACGTACCGACGTCCCATCGAAAGGCCAAGTTCCATAAATTGCGGTAATACAGGAGGTTTTTCTTTTTTCTTAGAACTTACTCCATAATCTGGATCAAAAGGTTTATTCATGCCTTCCTTAAACAAAAAATAGATACGCCATCTTATTCTTCGTTGAAAATCATTCCATGCTTGCATGATCAGACTTTGAGAAGGCAGAGTAAAAAACATATAATTAAGTCCGAGCGACAAATCGTTTGCTATATCTACAGGGACCACCACACCAGGACTACAATGTACACTACTACGATACTGGCCAGCCAACAAGAATGAGATCGGCGTATGTAAGTGTACAAAAGAAACTGCGTCTGTTTTAGTCATGGTGAGTATATCGTCAGGAATAGAGTTGGGGAAAGCGGGTCTCACCGACGTAAATGGTGCAACAGAAAACCGCGCGTTTAGGCTCTTGCCTTTCCCTTTCCCTTTGGATCGTTCTTGACGGGAGCTCTCCCCTTCCCTTTCTTCTTGTTGTCGACGGGTTAGGGTTTTAGGGTGCCCAACGAGCAGCGAGCGAAGCGAGCTGCGAGTTGGTTAGGAAAAGGCTGGATGGCCTAAGGCTTGTGGACAAAAGTGGGGGCTTGGAGAAGCTCCCTTCCACTTTTTCGCCTTTTTATAAGGCTCATCAGGTCCATATATAGCCATTTTACCTATATTAATCCGAGGTCCGAAGTTAAAGAAACCTCGGAGCGAGTTTTCACCTTTGTTGTTCCGAAGTTTGGCAATTTCTCCGAGGATTAGTAATATCTCCGAATTTTAAACTCCGCTTGAATTTCGGCTTGATCGCCGAAATGCCGGCCGAGTCATGTGACTTACTAGGTCGCGTGACTCATCACGTCATGTGACAACCCTACCACGCTAGTAGGGTTAGGGCATTTAGGGTTTAGGGTTTAGGGTTTAGGGTTAGCTAAAGCCAAAACCGCCGAAGAATCAATACAACAAAGTATCTCGAGATTAATCGAGTCGACTTACGGTTAGGGTTTTTTTAGAATGTGTTAAAAACTCTCTACCACTGGTTATGTGGACACCGCTTCCCAAGAATATTCGCCGATACCCTCATCGACGAGCGCGGTTGGACCGTAAGTCCTGTGAAAACAAATATAGGTTTTCGTTAGGAATAATATTATAACGCAAGAGTGCTGAACTTATTCATTACGGCTATGGCAAGCCATCAGAGTAATGTATTTTCATTCGTTCACGAGTCGAACCACCTTTGTCCTTTCGGAATCGGGACGTTGGAGCAGTCACTGACTGGATACCCTAAGGCCCAGACCAGCTGTTTCCAGCGTACTGCCTGATCTTTACTAGATGGGCGACCCCAAGGGAAATCTAATTACACTCCCAAACTAGCAGGACAGAACCTCGACGAAGTCATACGACGACAGAAGAGGAATTACCAGGTTTTAGCATTAAACGTCTAGTTTAGACACGCCGCAGAAGGCCTATGTGTAGACCCTTACACATCTAAGCGTGTGCTGCTTTATCTGAATAAGTTATCGAGAAGGACATCTTGACGTTCGACGTACTCCAAATCGCCTTCCATGGGATCATCACTTCCCGCGTGAAGATTTATAGACATGGGAGACGGAGCATCGTCGACTTCGCCCGGCAACACAATTTCGCGCGGCCCTACTAGAGACCCACCGGAGCGGGAATCGTTCAAGGCGTTGTTAATATCGTGCGCCGTATTAGCGTTGTCGTCAGGATTAAGAACATCCTTGTCGAGCTTCTCAACGACGAGTTTTTTCCAAAGACTTGTATAGTCGAAAAGATTCTTGGTGCGTTTCCGCGACACAAGAATTCTTCTTCGTGGGACATCAATTTTCCTGATGTCCACCATATGGAAAGGAGAAGGCAGATCACTCACTCTGATTTGCGTAAGCACCTCATAGGGAATGGTCGGCCCTTCCAGGCTTCCAGTACGATGGGACAAAATGGGGTATTCATCATCGAACGACCCATTGGCAGCTTTTATCATATAGTTCTGCCAATATCCCACAAGTACGTCTTTGAGCTCTTGCGCGGAAAACCAATTCCATGCGGTATTAAATTCTGATTTGAGAACAAGCACGTCTTCGTGCGCACGGACAGGGACATTCAGCCGTTTCTGCCATCGTACTTTGATGTTTTCTCGCATCCATTTAGATACCAAGCCGCTCGGATAACCACGCGCGATGTACAAAGCAACAAGTTGTTTGATCGCATCTCGGTAGTGGACTATAGTACTACTGAGGGTGGCCATCCTACTCATCTCGCCGATGAACGTGCCTCTTTTGACGTCCATGGGATGATGGCTAACGAATGGAATTCTTTCCTGATGGTTTCCGCTCTTGCGGTACGGCATGTGTTCTAAACGTCGATTATTGGCAAAATCGATGTAAAGAAGCATGTCGAGGAAAGGCTGAGCCTTTGAAGCGGACCATTCTATTACACAGCCGGCGAATGTTAAAGTCTTCATAATGTTTACGGCTTCTAGTTCTGAAGAAGCATAAACAATTGCAAGACAATCGTCGATGTACCTGCCATAGAAAGCTACGGACGGGTGATTCATAATTCCACTTGAGCGCTCGAAATGCCAGCCGTAGAGATTGGCTAAATCCGGCGAAGACGCGACTCCCATCGCTAATCCTCTTTTCTGCAAGTAGAATTTATCTTGAAACTGTGCTATAAGCTGAGTATTTCCGAATCTCAAGCATCGTCTGAACAGTTCGTGTTCATCGGGTGAAATCGGGACGTAGTCGGGATCTTCATCCCATGCTCTATTCTCTTCGGCCGTATAGTACTCGTCGTACATGTCAGATACAATTTGTAGACATGAATCGATTGGTATATTCGGGTAATAGGCAACTACATCGCCAGTAACAATAAAGTACTGACGACTCGTATTCAACTCGAGCTTACTTAATTTTATCGCCAGGTCTTTGGTTCCATGTATAATGGATGGCGCCGCATTGATAAGCGGTTTAAGTTTTTTGCTACAATATTTGGCCGCGGGATTTTGAATCGCGGAGTGACACGGTATAATAGGCCGCATTTTTACGGGTGTTTTGTGAATTTTGGGTATCCCGTAAAAGACAGGCACCTTCACTGGATTGTTTTCATCCCACTTCCACTTTCCACCAACTAACTCGTATGGAGGTGCGTTGGACCGCAAGAAGTGTTGAAGTTGGCCGTAGTATCGCACTTTATTAACTAGCGCAAAGTTAGCTAGTTCTACAGCAGTATCGCATTGTAGCTTAAAGAATTTGTCTCTTCTTAGGGGAGTAATACACTCGTAATCGAGCGGATTACTAAGTAATTCGAGACATTTATTTATGATCCAGGTTCGTTCGGACACCGCGATGCCTAGGTTCTTATCTGTTCCAGTAACAACATAGTCGTTATCCAGTAAAAACTTTTCGATTAAGGAATAACTCGGACTGAACGATTTTCTAATGTCCTTGTCTTGTTCGGGCGGAATATTAAGAATTGCTTTTGATACAAAAGCTTCACCGCGAGCGAACCCTCTTTCGATATATTGCGGAAACTTAGGTACGTATTCACTGGGAGTGCGTTCGTACTCAAAGTCAGGATCATAATCAGACTCCTTTTGTATAAAGGAGAAGTACAGGCGCCAACGCACCCGTCTTTCAAAATCTTTCCACGCGTCTGAAATCAGATTAACGTTGCGTGGGGAATGGAACATATATCTCATTCCGACGGATAAGTGATATTGTATTTCACGGCTTATGGTCACACCAGGGGACACATGTACATAACTTTTAAATTGGCATTGCTCTATAACATCGATAGGAGTATTTAAAAGTACATAAGAGACGGCCACTGGGTGAGAGACGGTTAAAAACCAGTCCGGGTAAGAAGCGGGACTATCGTACCTGAAGTCGATCGGCAAAGACCCCGTTGGAGGCGATGCGTAGACTCCTACTTGGAGTTCTTCTTGCCCTTGCCCTTGTTGCGATCTTGACGTGCCCTCTTGTTGGCAGCATCGCGGGCAGCCGCGCGAGATTCGTTGTCGGCCTTGACGGCGGACTTCCTCCTCTCGAATGCCGCATCCTTCCTTCGATTCGCCTTGCGCGCATCGGAGGCAGCCTTTTTTCCGGCTTGCTTCTGCCAACGGGTTAGTTTCGGCAGTCGGTGTACGGCGACCTCGCGCTGAAGCTGTGCGATAGCTTTTCGCGCGTCGGCCATGTTGCTCACCGGTTTCGACCCCGAAGCCTTCGAAGAGGACGGCTGGAAGGGGTTGGTCAATCGAGGTGAACAATGGTAGAAAGGCGGTAGGACTGACCTTGCCACCGCCTGCCTTGACGGCGTTGTTAACAGCTTTGTCGATGTACGACATGATAGACGACGATGGGCCAGTAAGGTCCGTCATCTCAACGTCGGCCGAGGCCTTGATTTCTCGCTTCGCCTTGCTTTTGCTCTCGATAGCGTGCGAGCGCATTTGCACAAACTGGACCGTTTGCGTGCAGAAGACGAGAACGTCAGAGACGAGGTGGGTGTACGTCGTCTTGACAGTAGGGTTACTCGTCCAACCTTTCAACTCGAGTTCGCCCTCTTCAGCGCCTGGCTTGAAGGTGGGAATTCTGTTGGTCGCGTCGAGCACGGCAAACCTCTCGCGAAGTAAGGCGTGCGCCTTGGCGAACAACACGTTGTGGTCGAACTTCTTCTCCATGAAGGCCAAGTCTGACTTCTTAGCGTCAATCATGTGCTGTAGGGTTGCCCCCGCAGCAGCCACTTGGGCATCGACGATCGTCTTTGTAGTCTGACGGCCCTCCGGCGTCTCAGCGAAAGCCTTGGTGAGCTGAGGCGCGGCCGGTTTAACGGCGATGGAGGAAGGGTTTAGGGTTTTAGGGTTTAGGGGGGGAGCGAGCACCGAGCGAAGCGAGGTGCGAGCGACTATTTAAACTGTGAGTTAAAATGAAAGAAGGCCAGAGGGCTGTTGGGGGGTACCAACAACCAGCCCTTTCGTCTTTATAGACTCTTCAGTGGCTATTCTTAGAAGGAATGTTCTGGAACATCCGATGACAGCGCGTGAAGTGATGCTGCGCAGCTGTCATGTATCTTACCGACTATCACAAATCTGTCAATGTTTATTGTCAAGTTAGACAGGTCTCTGATGAACAGAGTGTCACGGGTCGATGTGGCACATGGTAGCCTGTCAAAAGTGGATCCAACACTTTTGTTCTTTGACATCGTGGGTTATTGACTGTGATGTGAATCACATGGATATAGATTACTCTGGTTACGTGGCTCCGAGTAACCGCGACATGGGAATATTCACATGTCTAGAGTATAAATAGCTTAACTGGGTCCTTACCTAACAATCAAATGATTGATTGTTGTGAATCTTAATTGGACAGTTCATGATCCGGTCCATCAAAAATGTTTCCACGGTACTAAGGAACTTTTCCCGAAGTACTAAGTAACTTTTCCCATGTACTAAATTAGATCCGGCCCTTCACAATCACATGCCGTTCGGAAGTTCACACGCCTACCTTACTTCCTACTAAGGTTAGACTTAGTTAGCTTAGGGTTGGGGTTAGGTTAGGGCTTAGGGTTTAGGGTTTAGGGTTTAGGTTTAGCTATTCAATCCAATGTGTTGCTTGTAAGTAGATGTTTGTTACTTTGTAGCAAGGAATACTTACGGTTAGGGTTTTTTTCTAATGCTTTACGCCTTACGCGCTAGTATTCTTTTCATCGGTTGTAAGATTTGGATATTCTGCCGAATTCTGGATGTTCCCTCTCTTGTGAGATTGAACGTCTATGAAGTATTATCTCGTTATCACTTTCGATACTTATCTGTTCAGCAGCTTCAACTAGAGCAGAATGATAAGTTTCATTAACGTTTTGAGTTTCAGGAACAACACCACCTTTTTCAGCGATGTCTTCATCCAGTTTACGAAAGACTGTTTTCTTCCACACATTTGCAAGGTCGAAAAGATTAGTATTGCGCTTTCGCGATACTATCCAACGACTTCCGAGTAGTCCTATCTTCCTCAAATCCGGTACGAACTCAGTTTCTCCGTTCACGAGGATCTGTGTGAACAGCTCCGGGCGAACATCATCAAGGTCGTGAACGTAATTTGGATCTGGTTTGATAAGGGGTCTGGACGAGTCTGCACTATACAGACCTTTCTCGGCATGTTCATACCATGCCGACCAGTACTCGGTAACAGTTTTTCCAAGTTCAGCAGCTGAAAACCAATTCCATACCTGATCAAACCTGGTTTTAAGTACAAGAATGGATTCGTCGTGCTCTGCGACTCGTAAAGCGAATCGCTTTTCCCAACGTTCTTGTATATTCTTCTTACACCAAGACATGACTAGGTTTTCGGGATAACCGCGCATCAAATAGAGAGCGTTAAGGTCTCTAATTGCTCCAATGTAGATTTCCTTGGTACTACATAGCACGGCTAACCTGGATAACTCTCCAATGTAGACGCCACGTTTGACGTCCAAAGGATGATGTGATACCCATGGAACTCGTTCTCGGTTGTTTCCTGTCTTGACAAAAGGCTTCCAATGAAGTTTTCCAGACTCCTTGAATATGAAAGCATCGAGAAATTGACATCCCGACGAGGAAACAGCCCATTCAATAACACAACCATCGAACTTTATTGTTTCTTTAATTAAATTAAGTGCAAGTGCTTCGGACTCGGCGTAAACAATTGCGAAACAATCGTCGATGTACCTTCCATAGAAGGCCACATTTGGGTGGTCTAAGATTTTTGACTTTATTTCAAAATGGGCTCCAAAGAGGTTAGCAAGGTCCGGAGAATCCGCGACGCCCATTGCGAGGCCATTTTTTTGTCTAAAATATCTAGACCCATGTTGTGTTATCAATTGCGTATTGCCAATCTCGATAGTACGTTTAAAGATGCCCAATTTAACCAAGTTATTCTCTAACGAATTTGGTTTAATATGGGCTAATGCAGTGTTTTCTTCCGAAGTGTTGAGTAACCATTCCTCGTACATACTACAAACGATTTCGATGCACAAGTCCAACGGGATATTGGGATAGAAAGCAACTACATCTCCAGTGACAAAATACCATTGTCTTTTGGAGTCTATACGCAATTGGCTTAATCTCGTAAAGAGATCCTTCGTTCCGTGTATGATTGAAGGAGTCGATTTAATAATCGGCTTAAGCTCTTTTGATACAAACTTGGCTGCAGGATTAAATACTACAGAGTGACACGGAATTATGGGCCTAAGCTTATTCCCCCCCAAAGGGGGGCCCTTCGTTGCATTGGGCCTCCTGTTCAGAATTCCTGAAATCTGATGCCAGATTCGGATTCCTTGACCCCAAAAACCCCCAAATACACTTTCAAAATATTTTATTTTGTACATACGGAGGTGCTACGTAATTAAATGTGTATTTTACCGAGGCCGGCCTCCAAATTGATCGAGGCCACTGGAGGCCGGCCTCCAAATTGATGGAGGTCACTGGAGGCCGGCCTCCGTCTAAAAATAACTTTTGACAGGGACTGGAGGCCGGCCTCCGTCTAAAAAAAACAGAGCGAGACATCCGAGGCCGGCCTCCATCTAAAAATAAACAGTGACAGGCGCTGGAGGCCGGCCTCCGTCTAACAATAAACACATCGAGGCCACCTGAGGCCGGCCTCGATTTGTACGCGCGTCGTACGTGCGAGTGGAGGCCGGCCTCCGCTCGTACGCGCCAGCAACTGGAGGCCGGCCTCCAGTGTGGGTCCCAACCAGATAGGTCACGTGAATGTACGCGTGTCGTTGTTGGTTTACTGCTCGTCGCCGCCTGTCGCTGCCCCCACCACCTTCGCTCGCCGCCCACAATGACACGCACATTGCTGCGTGTTGTTGCACTGCCACCCCCGCGCCTTCGCCGCCGCCGCCGACTCCCCCACCCCGCCGCCGCCCCGCCTCCACTTGCCGCCCACAACGACTCGCGGCAGAGGAATCGTTTGTGTTTGTTTGTATTTGCTCACACTATCCCTACCCGCTCTTCCGCTTTCGCTCATTGTCCTCCGCTGCCGCCTCTTCCTCCCGGCACCCGTACTCACAGCAAACAACGGCGGCCCGCCCGCCCCCGGCCCTGACATCTACCAACAACTGCAACAACAACAGCAACAGCAGCACATCCCATTGCACGCCACATACGCAAACCATTCCTCGCTGTACGACCACCTCTCACATCAGACCCTCAACACCCTCGAGCTGTTACTGCTGTTCTCATTGGCGCACGAGCGTGCAGGGTTTGCGATGCATATGTTTGGAATGTCCTGCCAAGTTGAGTAAGTACATGCCTACTTCTCTCGTCACCGCCGCCATCCCATACCATTCCGTCGTCAAGGCCGACATCAACAACCGTGAGGGAGGGCCGCGGGAGAAGTGTCATGATATCCTTTTTGGGTTATCATGGCGGACAGTTGTAAGTTATCTACGCCGCTGACATTGCGCTTTTACCCTTTAGCACTTCAGCGTGTCTGCGTTTGGATGCGGTGGTGCGACCCATGTCCACTGCCAGTAAAGAGGTCAGTCATTTCAACAGCCTACATCGACACCCTGTTACCCACTGTTCGTTCTATCCTCCAGTTTCCTTCAATGCCGCCATTACGCGTGTCGGGTGCGTTTTATGGGTGAGAGAAAGGCAACCTGGTGAGCGCAGGCAGATTGAGGGCGGTCTGGTAGGGACAAATTGCGATGGCAAGCAACGACGAGCTGAGGATAGAGGGAGCGTGCTGGCCAGGTGCGTCAGTACTGTAAATACGGGTTGTGGAGATTTGTTTACCCTCGTCTCCTTGTTGGCAGTCATGCCAGCTTCCTTTCATTGTGTGTCTACACCATGAAAACAAATCCAACGCGGGCCACACAGCAAACGAAGGCGGATTGAGGGCGGTCTGGGAGGGGTGGGTTGCGATGACGAGCAACGAGTTGACGACAGAGAGGGGACGCTGGCTAGGCGCGTCAGTGCTGTCAATACGGGTGGTGGAGATTTTTATTTACCATCGTTGGCAGTCGCGCCAGCGTCCTTTCGTTCTGTGCGTACACCATTAAAATGAATTCAATACATGGCAACACAGCGGGCGGGGGCGGTTTGAGGGCGGTTTGTGAGGGACAGGTTGAGATGGCAAGCAACGACGAGTTGATGATAGAGGGGAACACTGGCTAGGTGCGTCAGTGCTGTCAATACCGGTTGTGGCGATTTTGCTTACCGTCGTTTCCTTGTTGGCAGTCGCATCAGCATCCTTTGATTCTGTGCGTACGCCGTTAAATCAAATCCGACACATGTGATGACACTCACCGTAGTGTCGCGTTCAGGGGGCACGTTGCCGACGAGAGGCTGCGTCGTCAGCATTGCTCTCACGTTGAGCTGCGCAGCAATGAGCGGGAGGTGAGCACCCAGCGCGTCGTTCATGGAATGCAACTCACCATGGTGCATCCTTGAAGCTGTTCTGTCAATGTCAAGCATACCGTCAGCGCCGTTGTCAGAAGCAAATACAGCACGGCTTACCATCTCGAGCAACTTGCTGTACAGAGCCGGAAACAACGAGGGAAGCGTGGGGGAAGAGGTCCTTTGACTGACCTGAAGGCTGAAGAGGCAGGGAAGAAGAGGGGATGAGGGGATGAAGGATGCCAGCAAGGTGCGTACCCTTTATATACCCTGTCGTGGTTCGACTGTTACTAGTACGCCTGTTACATGTCGTAAGTAGGCCGAAAATACAGATTTTTTTTCGTGTCGCTTGTTAGTGTATATTCGGGTTATGCGAGGTGCGATTGGTGTGTTGAGATTCGGAATTGGATAGGTTTTCTTGCTTGAATGTTGGATTTGAGGTCAGGGTGGTATGGAATAGTTGAAGAAAATCATCATACGTCTAATCTATCAAACCGAATACGACGTGAAATGCTCAACAGCAAGTGCTCGATAATGCATTCATTGAATTTCACTCGAATATCTAATAAAGATTTGAACACGAGAGGACACAAGTACGTTTTTAGTTATCTTTAATCCTGAATATCTATACCAGAGTACATTTTCGCCTTGGAATACCCCTGAGCAGAGATAACAAAATAACATGAAATCTCTCAAAACCATCTTGAAAGTTGCAAAGCCCTCGATGACTCGGGAACAGGTACGTACACCCAGACCTCGAACTATACGCACTCAACACACAACTCGCGTTCTAGCACTCCCGGAATGCGGACACTTGTTCTGGAGTCAACACACGGAATACTCATCTTCTGCTCTTCTGCACAGCGACAAATTGGACGCCGTTGCTTCTGCTAGTGGATGTGCCGTTATTGCTTAGCCGAGGGTGAGCGAGGGTGTTTGGGCTAGTACAGGGCACACGGAGCCGAGTTGTAGGGAAAACGATTGGAATGAGGTGCAATGCCGATTTGGGAGAGGAGGTGGAGGTGTGGTTGGGTCGGATTTGCTGCGGCAGTTGTAACATTTTGGCCGGGTGGGTGGTCGTGATTGTGCGCGTATTTGTCGTATGCCCTGTTTCAAGCAGACGCGCAGGGATACAACTGCACTGAGGTCATATTTCCAAGGTCTGTGTACTCTCTCTTCATCACTTGCTAAAGTAATCACCATCTTGTTAGGATGGTATGCCCCAGGAGATTGAGATTCACTGCAATGATGCGACATTTGGTGAGCATTGTCACCTTCTCATTTAGAGTTTTCTGGCTTGAGATACTTGCTATATTTTAGTGAGTACATTACATCACAAGATCGACCGTTCAACCGCGTTTATAGGTATTTATTTAGTTGTGGGAACAAGAGCGGGCGATGAGATTGACATGGGGGGGTGAGTATTTGTTCCATTACTTCCGAATCCGATATTGATATCCTTACTACATCTCTTCGTCTATTTAACCGTGTGGGTAAGTCTTCCACTTTCAAAGTGATGTAATAATATCTAACTGCCGCACCGAAATCTCCAGATCTCCGTGTCAGTGTTTCTACATGCCTTCGTCCCCTCTGCGCCCGTTTTAAATATTCTGTATGATCCCAGCAACTCGGTACTGTGGGGATACGTCAAACATAATGTCGTTTAGGTCAGAAATCAAGCTAATATTGATTCAAGGATACAAACTCACAATTCAGCATAGAATCCTCGCTCATTCATTTGTCATTCTTGCCTTGATTAAGCGGACTTTGACTGACTCTAAGGAAGCAGCTTCAACACAATCTACGGCCATTTGAAGTTGAGTAACATTCATATTACTGCCAATTATTGTATTTTATTCCTCATTATTGTAGTCAAACCTATCGTACATCAATGTATAAACTAGCTACTAGTATGATAGACACATATATACATATCTATCATCTTGCAGACCTCGATAAAAGTTCAAAAATTCTAAATTTAAACAAGTTCTCCTTGAGTCCCAATGTATTCATTCACTAGTGAATTCGCAAGAAGAGCATATTAGATTAGCCATGGAGACCCTGTAACGGAGTTATACCATAGTTTCAAACGCACCTAAACACAATACTTTGCCGCAATGATGCTGTGAGCCGAAGGAAAATTAGCACCACTCCTCCCCCCAAATCATGAAATTACACAATTTCAAACATTTGCTGCATCTAACTGACATTCAAACATTGCATAAAGGAGCCGGGTACCTCCGAAGGCAAGATGTAAAGAAGCTGGATGCAAGTCAATCGAAGTTGAACATGTATAAAAACATTACATTCCGTTTAGACGCACCTGGGCACAAAACAAGGAAATCCGGGTCTGCCATGAGGATCCTGAATAAAATGAAATTATACATTGGAAGAGATTATGTGAGACAAAATAAACGAGTCACTCACACGGCATCCAGATGAAAATTGGGACTGGCATTCGTTAAGCGCCCAAAACGTCTCTAAGACGGTACTTTCATATATTTAACACATATCGTCTCTATTTCCCCAAACATCAGTGACAAAGCAGTGCATTAGGAAGGGCAGAGGGATAAATACATGATATACAGAGCTACATGCTATTCCAGCTCCAATTCCGCGTTTCTAGCGTATGTCATCAATAGACACATGTCGTAAATATTCATACGAGATTGACGGAGACGTGTTGAATGAGAGAATAGGCTGAACTCAACGTACATGAGACACATACCTCTCAGTTCCTCTTGGTTCTCAACCTTAATTGTGGTTATGTGCCGTATTGCATGACTATGACGCAAAACAGCACACACCAAGCGCGAAATTTCATCCTGTCAGCCTCCCATCCGCGCCCAGAAGAACATTCCCACCACCCGTATAACATACCAGCTACCCAAGACACCCGGGAAACACGCAGAATTGCGTACAATGTATGTATTCGTTCTGGAGCATCGTCCCGGTGCGTCCTTTGTTTCATTCTGCAATTTTTTTTTTCAAAGCTTCTAGATAGTAACGCACGTTAGCCGATCCGAGTAGGTACGGACTAGTGCATTACGGGTCTAGAATGACAGAAAACGTTGGAAATAGGTTGAAAACGGGAATCGGGGGAGCAGGAGGATGTGCACGTACGTGATATTAATTTTTGAAATTTCTTCTCGTGTAACTTGATTGATTGGGCTGGACTGTTTGAGTATAGGGGTGTACTATGGCATGTCAAGGTGAGTAATCAGTGCTCTGTATGTCTTTGTATCAGATTCTGATGTGTTAATCACCATACAATTATAACAACACAATGTAACACCTACACCACAAAGCACATATTAGCCTTGGTTAGGGTTGGTGGTGACCACAAAAATACAGATTAGGATGGTTTAGGGTTTAGATTTTAGGGTTGGTTGGGATTTGATAATACCATAAAAGCACAGATTAGGCTGGTTAGGGTTGGTTAGGGTTGGTAAATGCAATTATATATGTAGCAGGTTAGGGTTGGTGTGTATGTACCCATGTATCCACAATTTTTGACATGTCCGACTTTCCTCAACACCACAGAACTTAATTTTCACATTCAATTAAGTACTATAAATACTATTCTATCTATTCAGTGCTTCAAACTTACCACAGAATGTCACAGACAATGAAAATGTGGGATATACGCAATTTGAAGACCCGGCACGAATATTTCAAAAGAATCGCCATTTCCTCATCACAACGCACTGCCACCTCTTCAACTATGCATTCCATTATCTATACCAGCATGCTAGAGCCCCTCAAACAACGGAAATTCAGCACACGTCTGCGCTACACCTGCCACGTCGAGAGTGAGTGTCCCCCTCTTTTTTTTTTTCTTTTTTGAGCTGGTTTTGTGAGTTTGGGGTTGATTCTAAGTAGCCAATGCAACCTTGTAATGAGGCGGCTGTGGTCGTTAAACCAGAACGGCCTCACATCTTTGTTACTGTGGGGCGGTTCACGGTGAGCGAGGCGCGTGCTGCATTCTAGTGTGGAGAATGCTGCGTGTCAAGGTCAGTTCTGCCTGAATCAGAGTAAACAGTGACTTACTTACATAGGTATTGTTGTTCGGCGCCGGCGTCACTTTCCAGGCCAATTCAGCACTGTTATGGGGCGGTCAATCAAGGGCGGTCTCCGGCAAACAAAAAAAAACATGGGCCAACTTACAGTGTGCAAAGGGTCCGCCGCTCGCAGAGGCTTGTTGTTGTCGAAAACAGCTATGTGTCAACGCATATCCACGTCGAACAGCATAATACTTACCTGCAAGCGTCCTACTAAACCCACACTCGCGTCCCGCGGCGTCTCGATGGGTAGCGTAGCCTGCACAGAAGGCTGGAGTTGAAGAATGAGATGTGAATGTGAATTGAGGATGCTCACCGTGCACCGCCCTCGACGCCCAACACACTGGGATGATGGTTGTGAGGTTGCAGAGGGATGCAAAGACAGAGTGGACTCACAGTGCGTTGTCGACCTCTACCTCACAGATCCTTCACTCGTCGTCATACACGTTCCTGCAAGGGAGATGGTCAGGAGCGGCTCAGAATGCGAGGGGCGGACGATACTCACGGCGTTGCGGTGCGTTCACGTTGTTGCGAGGCGTAGGACAGCGAGAAGGCGAGCTGAATGGCGTTGAGCGGAGGGCAGAGCAAGAGAATGCAAGAAGAGGATACATACCGTGTCGTCGGCCACGTCGCGGCGCACTCGCGTCGTCGAGAGCATAGAGTAACCAGGGCGTGCCAATGGGCATTGAGCAGAGGGCGGTGGAAGGCGTTGAGCGGAGAGTAGTAGACGAGGAGAGGAGAGGAGAGAGCAGAGGAGAGGGGTTGAAGAAAAAACCCACTAGTCCGTGTCCTGTTTATACTCCAGCCACCCCTGTACGTCCACGTCCATACGAAATGTATAATTTCACTGTGTGTGTGTGCAGCTGGGCACAGACTGTATTGCCGTCTTCTTCGTGATATCTGTGGCTGGCTTTGAGTTTCTGTGTGTCTGGCTAGCTGAAATAGGAGTCCCCTCGTGCATCCGAGCATCTGGATGAGAGTCTATGCACTGGAAGCTATACGTAAATACCTTAACGACTGCTCACCCACTCAAGTTCCGTCGAGGAGAGGGTAATTATTTTATATCTGCATCTCAGTGTAGATAATACTTACTGTGTGCCAGATGACGTTTCGTTGATATCTGTATTTGTAGTAATGTATTAATTTGATTCACATGGACACTTGTACTAATGCAACATATCGCAAACCCTTATGTGCAGCAATCAACACCTTATGTCATGATATGTGTGTCTACGGCGATGGAAGATTCCTATATACAGTCTCCACCCTTCTATGGGAACTCATTGACGAATTGGTGTGTTTCATGGCTTTTTGAAAACCAGCCAAAATCCAATTGTTGTTGTAAACTCTTACAACTAAATCGATCGGGTTTGCAAATGGTGAGGTCTCCTAAGAAAAGAATTATGGCATTTGAATAAAAAAAAAATTCTACCTCGTAAGCTGCAGAAACGAAGTGTGGACTAGGCGATTTGTTGAAGCTAGGGAAAGTGGTCTGAGGTGATAATGAAAGCGACCCTGGTGAAAATGAGTATAAAGAGGGATTCGGATTTCGTTCACTGCAGCCGCTCATTATGCCCCAATCCTGTGGGCATGGCATTCTATCTCGTTGTGCTTCACCCGTAGCCGTTGTTTGGTCATGCCAAACACGGCCTCTCGGCTCGCGTCACACCTTGACTTGTAACCATCACCATCAGTACGTTTTATTTCTTTTCATTGGGTTTTCACGGTCTCATAATCCATCGCAGGGTTCACTTTGAGATTGGAAGCTACGAATCGACAGCTAGGGGTCGCATTGAGCAACGTCTTGGTAAGTATATTTTCTATCACAGCTTTGGAGGTGTTCTAATTTGATTTAGATGCTTCGACACCATATGTCGATTTCCCGCGACCGCCCCCCCGTTGGAAGCTATGTATCGAGTGCTAGGGAAGGGTATGTACATGTTGGAGGGTTTTGAGTACGCACTGGCCTTGTTTCTGCAACCCCAGATGCTCCGACGCCATGTATCGAATTCCTGCAACCGACCCCACACATGTGGAAGCTATGGTAAGTGCATATTGTCAAAGTGTTCTTTGTGTTGTCTGACCTTGTTTCTGTAGCGCAGGATGCTCCGACGCCATATATCGCTTTCCCGCGACCCACCCTGTGGATTCATTAGACCTTGAAGCTACGCTGGTAAGCACATTTTGTTGTAGGGTTTTGAATATGGTCTGACCTTGATTTTGTAGCTATGACGCTATGTATCGCGTTCCCGCGACCCGTCTTGTCTGCTAGGGGCATTGAGGTTGGGGTGTGTTAAGTACGTGGCGTTGCATTGTTGTCAGTAGACCTTGTTCAATGCTCGCAACGTTGGTGAGTATGTCATCAACATCAACTTGACGGATCACTGACCTTCTCTAGTCCCTTCGACGTCGGAAGAACGTGTCATTTTCGAAGCGGGTCAGCATGCAGATGTGCGGGGATGTATGGAGGACGCATCATACAACATCAGTCGTGTATCGGTAGTGGTCTTCGGTCTGCGTCGTTCATCGTTCATCGTACATCGTTGGCCGCTAGCCGTTGGTTGGGTTGAGTTGGTTGAGTTAGGTTGGTTGGTTGGTAGAGTTAGGGTGAGTTTGCTCGAGCCTCGGTTGGTCGGTCGGTTATACCTTTCCACTGTTACGCTCACTTTTTCCTTTTCCTTTACCTTTCACGTATCTTTACTGGATTCAATCTCTCAATCTTTCAATATGTATTTTTTTTCTTGTTTTGTGTTCGTTCGTGTACTCATTTGACATTGCACTGTTCCATTCACCCCACACCCCCATCGTATCATAGCTGGATTTGAACGTAGCTGACGTTTCTGCTTCTAGGTCTACACCGAACAAAACACCAGCACCAGCGCTTTCCATCCACCCAACCCGAAAACCCACCGAAAACCGCCCAAAACCCCATACCCAAAATCCTCACAAAATAAATCCTACCATGGGCCTCCCAACATCCTCCACCACAACAACCTCATCCACAACCTCGCAATCCGACGACCCCCTATCAACCCTCCTCCTCCCCCCACCCAACGAAACTCCCTCGGAAAGAAGCACCCGCCTGGAAGCAGAGGCGGCGGCAAGGAGAGTGAGTGAGATGATTGATGAGGAGTTGAAAGTTGAGAGAATGGAGAGGAGACGGAGGGAGAGGGGGGTTGTGAGGGTGCTTTTGTTGGGGCAGAGTGAGAGTGGTGAGTTTTTTTGGTTTTTTGGGTTTTTTCTTGAGGGTTTTTTTGGGGGTGGGGGGGGGGGGGGTGAGGGGGATGGGATGGGAGCTGACGTTTTTTTTTTTTTGGGTGTTTCTTTTGGGTCGATTTTCGACGGACGAATTCGATGTTGGGATTGGATTTGGATTTGGATTTGGGATTTGATGTGCGCTTGTGGATGTGGTCGTTGGTGTGGTTGTGGTGATTAGGCAAATCGACGACGTTGAAAAGTGCGTCGTCTCATCTTACCCGTGTTCTTATACTGACTTCCCTTCTCTCAACCCACCGTCCCAACTCACACTCTTACCCTACCCCTCACATCGCGCCCACGGTTCCACCCAGACTTTCGAATGAAATACGCACGCGCAGACTGGGACGCCGAGCGCGCGTCGTGGCGCGCTGTGATCCAGCTCAACGTGATCCGCTCGATCATTACGATCGTAGAGGCTCTGCAGGCCGAGATGGACGGGGAGCCCGAGGGCGAGGGCGATCTGCAGCACCCTGTCAGTCCTGGTGGTGTTAGCAGTGCAGGTGGAGGGGGAGGGGGAGGGGGAGGGGGGGAAGCAAGTGGGAGTGGTGTGGTGGTAGGAGGCACGGGGAGGGAAGGGAGTAAACAGTTGTCGACGCTGTTGACGGGTAAACACCAGGTGCTGAAGATGCGGCTTGGGCCGTTACGCCGTGTGGAGACGGATCTGAAGAGGCGGCTTGGCGCGGGGTCGGATGAGGATATGGGGTTGCCCTTGCCATCGCCAGCGCCTGCTGCTGCTGCTGCTGCTGCGACGGGTGATGGCGCAGCGACGAATGTGCTGGGCGGAGCGAATCTCGGACCGTTAAGTCTCGAAACGGATTCGCAGGGTCTGGCGCGGCCGCTCGGTGCTGCGTCAGCGCAACGCGAGTTTGGAGTGACGCGGTTGCAGGAGGCGTTGCAGCGCGGGCAGCGCTTAGTGCGGAAGGGCTCGGCGCAGAGTGTGAGGAGGCAGGGGAGGGTGGGGAGTGGGCGTGCGACGCCGGTTGGTGAGGATGGGGAGGAGGAGGGGGAGATGGTGGATGATGCTACGGAGATTCTGGCGAGTTGTTTGGAGGATATGAAGGCGCTGTGGACGGACGATGTTGTTCGTGCCGTCCTCAAAAAGCGGAGGATAAGGATCGAGGATACAGCTGGCTTGTACGTCCGCTCTTTCTCTCTACAGTGTGTGTGTGTGCTGATGGACGAGCAGTTTCCTGGACGACCTGGACCGTATCGCACAGCGCGATTACTCGCCGTCAGACGATGACGTCGTCCGCGCCCGACTCCGCACGCTTGGTGTGCAAGAGTACCGCATCAGACTGGACGACGGCCCGACTAGCATCTTTGCGGGCGGTATCGGCGGCGACGCAGGCAAAGAGTGGATCTTGTACGACGTAGGCGGCTCGCGGACTGTGGTATGTCCCCCTCTCCCGACTTGTTTCGACCCTGGCTCACATAGTCACAGCGCCACGCGTGGTTGCCGTATTTTGATAATGTCCAAGCTATCATATTCCGTGCGTCCCCCCTCTCCCCTTCGCATTCATTAACCCAGCTAATACACCCCAGTGGCGCCCGTATCATGCTTCGACGAGCGCCTGACCGAAGACGCACGCGTTAACCGCCTCGAAGACTCCTTCCTCCTCTGGCGCACCGTCTGCTCCTCCAAGCTCCTCGCCAGCACGACCATGATCCTCTTCCTGAACAAATGCGATCTCCTCAAGAGGAAGCTGAAAGCGGGTGTGCAGGTGCGCAAGTATCTGCCTAGTTATGGTGAACGGGCGAATGATGTGAATACTGTTGTGAAATGTGCGTTGGCGATGTCTTTGTGTTTTGGCGTTTCGTTGATGTGTTTGGAAGATTTGAGAGAAAAGTTTAAAGAGCAGCTAAAGGAACACTCTCCGACACAGCGCGCGAGCTACTTTTACGCTACGTCCGTCGTCGTACGTCCCTCCCTCTCCCTCCCCTCCCTGCCTCTCCCTCTCTCTCTCATCCCTGATGGATTAATTTGCAGGACACAAAAGCTACAGCGACGACTATAAAAGCTGGTAAGCACCACTCTCCACCCCCCTGTCCTACTAAGCTAACGCGCGGTTTTATGTATAGTCAAAGACAGTATATTGCGGGACTACCTCAAAAACGCCGATTTCGTACGTCCCTTCCTGTTCCCCTTCCCCTTTCCCACTTCTCCCCCTCCCCCCTCCTACCTGTTCTCGTGCTGATTTATGTTGTTCAGTTATCGTGATCCCAGCACACTTGTGCGACGAGCATACATGTATACTGTACATATATGCGCGCGTCGGTCGGTCGGTCGGTCGATCTATACGTTTATCTAGTTGTTAAAGGTCTCATTACTCCGTTTTTGTGTATATAGTTACTTAGTTACGTTTGTTTTGGTCTGGTTCATTGTTATTTTATTTTATTTTATTATATCACTCCTATCCAATTCTATCTATCGCTTCTATCCAATTCTATCCAATTCCATCTGTGTATCTATCTATCTATCTGTCTGTCTATTCAGCACGATGATTCTGTCCGATACAGTCTCACTCTCTGACTCTCTGATTCTCTGACTCTCCGAGTCCTCCCTCACTCTCTGAATCTGATTCGAGGACCGAGGGCCGAGGCGTACATCTATCCGTCCGCTTGGGACAAGGACACCGGACACCACAAATTTAAGTGCTGTGAAGTGAGGAGAGAGGAGGTTGAGGTTGAGCTGTACGGGCGAGATGAGACGGGGTGGGAGGCGCGGGATGAGGTGGAGGCGCGAGATGAGACGGCATGGGGTTGAACGAGACGGGGTTGAACGAGACGTAACGAGAAAGGACGAGCGGCGAGACGAGACGAGGTTGAAGTAAGCGAGAGAGAACGGTATCGGATGTATAGACGTACGACTTCAGCTTCAGGCTTCAGGAGTTTGACGTAAGCACTATTATAAGCGCGCACGGTTTGGATGAGGTAATTTGTACGGATATGAGTGGTTGGTAGAGTTGCTGGATTTTGTTTAGCGGCCGGATAAGCTTGGAGAGCGTTTAACGGTCTATCCGTCAATGATCTGGGTCTTTTCAGGATCATGTAAACGTTTTGATATACTGATTCAGATACACACTGTAGGGATATTTCCATAACACATATAGCCCTTCTAATGATGCTCCAAGTAGTGTATCGAGTGAACTGCTTTTGTATCTTACTTTACGTGGAAAGACAGAAATGCAAGCGGGCTATGAGGTGGTAAAAGGGTAATTCTTCGGGTGACGGAATGGAATGGAGGATGGTCGAATTAATACTGTTTCCAAAGTAGATATAAAACCAAATAAAGGTTTTGAGAGTCAAGGCTAGGGTACAGAGATCTATGGGTTTTTCGGGCAACGTTCGGGCGGCATTCGGTAGGTAGGTAGACGGATAATGGTCCCAATATAGGAATGCCCGTCGGTCCATCGGCCGCCCCCGAGACCTGCTCAACTCGGGTGCTCCGATGGGACTTTCGACTCCCTCGCAGCTGTGACGTGGTGCCCGTTGCCGGTCATTGATCTCACTGGTCCGGGTGGTCTCAAGCCAGTTGTTGTTTATCCAGGTTTTTACTGTAAGAAAGCTGTTTGTGTGTACATATAGATTATTACACGCCATTGGCAAGTCTTTCCACCTCTACACGTAGCTGTTGAAATGTCTGTGCTTCGCGTACAATGACGTTGGAGCGAGCAGGCGAAGGCCTGGACAGCGTATTAGCTCGGGCTACTAGAGTGTTGATTCCGGTGTAGGCGCGGAAGAGGCGACCGTTGATTTCCCTCAGTCTAACCTCCACCTCTGATTCCTGCCTCCGTGCCTCCGCTATCAAGCGTCACGGGCATCCTGAACGCGTGGCCTAGTACAATCCGACCCCCATCGCTGTCTTCGGTGTCCTCGTCTTCGGACGTGTCTGTAGTTGCGTCAGACGCCTCCCATGGTGGGGAGACCAGTATTGCGCGCCCGCGGTTGCTATTCATAGGGAATGAGGAGATGACCGCACGAGCAGGCATTGGTGTCGTATAGTGTAGCCTTGTCCCTTGGGCATGCCTCTTCAACCCTTATAGCTCGCAGGCGGCAGGTCCTACCACCGCGATCTCTGCTCTGCAGGCACAGGCAGTTAGCCTGCGCTTGCTCATTTAAGGGTTCCTAATAAGGGCGCTTCCCGCCAGGATGCTAGTGTTTCAGAGACAACAGCGCCAAGCTGAGACTTTCGAGCTCGTCGTCTCCAACGTCTGGCAGGGGGTACGAGCGCAGCCCTGTGATGGATAATGCGACGTGCAGAGTACTGAGGGGTACAGGTCGATGTTTGTCCCGCGGGCGAGCACCACATTGAATCGGGATACATTGTCTCCCCGGTGGCACGCTGTACTGATGCAACGCCTTCGTTGCTAGACGTAAGCTGGAGCTACAGACGCTGTTGACTGTACCTGATGCCAGGGTCGATGCACCTGCCGGAGGGCAGCTCGAGTGCAATCTTGTTCTTCGATTCGCCGACCCAAAGGCAGCTAATGTGGTCGATTTGCCGAGGTCGATTCGTCGGATGATAGCAGAAACAGTAGCGACTCGGATGACCTAGAGAGCGGGGAACACAGCGTCTTCGTAGTATCTTGAGGTGTCGTCCGAGTCAGAGCTCACTCGGGCCATCCGTGTTGTATGGGAAGTATGGTCATTCGATAGGTCATAGGTGTCTGAACAAATGCCAATTCATATGAAGCTAGAAGTAAGTCCGGAACGAGATGCTTGCGATATTTTTGAAAGCTGTGTTCCAAAGATGCGTGCGGACTGTCGATGGGTAGTCCCGCGAAAATCTCGGACTTATTAACTTGACAATAGGAATGTGACCGTGGTTCGTTCAGGCGTAACTTGTAAGTGTGCGTCGTCGCTGTGTTCATCAACGAACGACGCTCGTTGTTCGCGTTGGACGGTAAGCAAGATATGGTTGAGTATAGGTTTAAGGCACACATGTGATAGAAACCTGCAGCTTACTTCGGTTCTTGCTGGCACTAATGAGCTTGAAAGTGTTCTTCAATGATTTTGACGGTTTATAACGCTGTGAAGCATTTGCGTTGCCAGAGAGATGAATATCAAGATTGTGAAGTCCCACACATCATGTGATTCAATTCTCACGCCTTTGTACAGGGGGGCAGAAAATTGATTTTGTGTTTTACGGAGGCTTATGTGCGCTACATCGCGGAAAGCTGATGTTCACCCGTCTCCGGAGTGCGTCGATTAAAATACAGGGGTATTAGACATCTACTGACATCAAGAGGCAGTACGTATTCCCGTAAGCACCAGACGTAGAACCATAGCAGTCGGAATCAGGCCCTGAAGTGACATCTTTATTTAGTCTTCCTTCTATGACGTTATAATGGTAATAAAACGAACCAGGATACTCTGAGCCACAGTAGCATACGCGTTCAACCCGACCAACGGGTACGTCTGTTCGCTTACCTGCGGGACAAACTGGCAGATGGCGACGACGACGAGGACGAAGATGTACATGGCGGACGTCTCGACGAGCACGAAGAAGATGCGCATGTACCGCCCGCGGTTGTGGGATATGAGTATGTCTTGAGTGGTGGTGTAGATTCTGTACCCGATTAGAGACGTTGTGTAGAGGTTGGTGCAGAGTGAGAACAGGAGCCCGGTGGCTGCGACGTAGTCGATTTTGGAATCGGCGGGTGCATCTGTTATCTTTGGGTGTAAACAGACAATTACTGTGCTAGCGATTGCGATAACTGGGGGGGTTCTATCAGCTCTAATGTCATATTTAATCCAGGCAACTATAGATATATTTACCAATTTCAATAGCCAGAAGCACTAAAGGGATCATGGCCACTTTCAGGGAGTTCCCCCAGATGCTGTAGCACCTCCAAATCTGTCGACACATCTAATATGAGACCATGCCTTCCGTGCACAAGAGAATGTACAAACGAGCAGAACATCCGAAATCAAAATCGAAACGGCGAGTGTAGTCCCAATCATCAGTCGAATCCGTTGCGGGATATTTAATGAGGCTTGAGATAGAGACACCCGTGTGCCACTGCTATACACGACGGTTGAGTTGCTTCCTGTCCATTGCACGACGAGATTGATGAGTGAGAATGCGTAGAGAGCTGTGATGGCGGCTAACACTGCACGATGGGCCTTGCTTTGCTGCTTTTTTGATACTGGGACATACTTCACGCGTTAATAAATGTATTTAAGAGTAATGCATGCATGCATTATGCATACAGTAGAAATATAACGTCCCGCCGTATATGACCATGTATACACCTAAACGTCGTGGTTGGCAGAGGTGGCAATAGCGTATATGATAACAAGTACCTGAAAGAAAACACTGTACCAGTGTTGAATTTAACTGAGTGCCAATATCGACGTTCAAATTCTCCGTGTTCTGCATCGAGGGAGTGTATGTGTAGATGGAAAACATAAAGGCATTCACTGCGTACTTTATACCGTACCACCAGACATCAGGGGCCTCGCTATCACGAAACTAACAAAGTGATAAATAAGTATGATATTGGTCATTTTATCGCGTTTCCAAACTATAAAAATCGAGCATCATCGCCGCGCTGTTGATATCATATCATCCAAGACAAGCTCGGGCATCTGGACTTGTGTGAGAGGATACCGGAGCATTCAACTTTTCCCGACATCATGTTTTATACCAGTATTCACTCCTCTTCTATTCCATTTATCATTGTCAACCTTGCAAGGACATACAGAAATCAGGGTGTCTGCGCGTGCGTGCGTTTTTGCGTGTGCCTTGCGCGACACGCATTTTTGCGCTATAACTATGTTTTACACGCATATTAATGTGTTCTGCACGCGATGTTACAGTTGTGTTACACGTAAGGTTAAAATCTGATGGTTCTGGGTGCTAATAGGGGAGGTCAGAGTGGATGATTGAGCGGCGATTCAGCGGCGATTCAGAGGCGATTCTGGAGATCAGAAGCGTGGGAAGACGCTGAACCGCCTCAGAATCTGAATCGCTGAGTCGCCTCAGAATCCCGGAGCCGCTCCAATGATTCAAGCCGCTTGAGAATTGCGATTATGCCTCTATGAATTCAGTCTTAAAATAATTTGTTCCTCCTAGAACTTGTAGTTTCTGAAGCAATTTGAAAGCGTCTTGAGGATGTTCCCGCTATTAATACTGTATATGTGTTGAAAACATTGGATTAATCAGAATCCTCCCTTCTTTTTGTGCTTTCAGACTACGAAAAAATGTTAATACAGGAGGTATATTGGTCTTAGGCTTTAGCAGCAAATATATCATATTCAATACTTAATTTAAATGAAAATGATTATGCATCACTGTGTATGCTATGTAAGGTGAAAATTACAGAAACAACCTTTGCTATTCTGTTAAATCGGAAACGTGAATCGTGAGGGAAGCAAATTTTATCCAGGGGGGGTGGTCGGGGTGAATCGCGCTTCGGAAGCAAATTTTGATCCCGGAATCAGTCTTGAATCCTGACCTGAATTGTGTTGGAATCGCCTCTGAATCGTACGCTCTGACCTCCCCTAATGATAGTATGCCCGTGTGCTATACTAGTTCATGTGTAGCCACCACACGGGTATCAAACAGTTCCAACGGAATGCAGATGGTTTGATAGATATAAGTAGCGGTGCATAACTTCAATAAAACATTTGACAGGAATGGACTGTACTTTAATACAGAAATGAGTTCGTTCTTGTTTATACAGCGCTCGTTCTTTCGAGAGCATCAGAATGGGAATGGTCTTGTGAATGATTATGAATGGACAGCATTCTGAGAGACACGGAGGAAACCCCGTGGCTCGCGTCTACCGTTGAATTGGTTTCCTCCACTCGAGGGGCAGCTTGAAACTTGCTGTCTACCGGCATAACGCTGCGCTGGTTATTTGTTGTGCTGTGCTCTGGTACAAGACCGAAATGGACTACCAGGACGATCAATGTGGGAAGGATACCCTTGATTTTGAGCAGGATGGGTTGTTGGTTAGGAGGGTCTTGGGTGGTGGTGGGTGGGTTTGCTTACGATTAGGGGGATTTGTACGTCTAAGACGGTGTGCACGCCGTCACTTTGAATGTCATCCAAAATCAACTCGACGATCTACGAAATTTGCGTCAGTAATGTGTTTTTGTGTTTTTGTATGCCGTCCCCTAACCTGAGCAAGGGCGTATATGGATCCTGATTCGATGACGATTAGGAAAACTCTATGATACTCGTTTTGCGTGTGCACATATCCGAGAAGCTTTTTCGTCTTCCATTGCATATACCTGGGATATTAAACGTTTTAAAATCAGGTGAGTCGGTATAGTAAGATGCACGTACCATATACGTCCTGAGATTAGGATAGTCGATAAGAGTATGTTGGCGGCTAAAAGTGCAGTGGCGACGTCTGTGAGTCCTGGTCTATGCGCAAACGTCACCAATTCAGACACTTCCGCGAATCGGATGCCTGGATGGAGAGTACTGCTTGTTACAGTTACTCATGGGACTATATGTGACGTCTACTTACTGGCTGAACAAATCATTAAAAGGAATGGTAGTGCTGCTGCTAGATAGCTTTGACCCCACACGGCCCATACACGCCATATGATGATCATGTCTCCGATGATTATCTGTGTATGACGAAAAATGCATAGAATCAGGTGTCTACATTTTATGTTTTGAATTTTAAGCTGGATAGAAGTACCTGAATGGTAGCGATGCATGCTTGGGCTCTGGAAGTTGCTACGGGTGTATGGGCGTCGGTAGCCTGTCGGATTACGAGTCCCAAATGCACACAGGTAAGAGCCCACATCACGATGGACGCTATGAACATGACCCTGTGACTTATGGGCATGGGCTTAGGGCGCCTATATATTTATATTGCGTGAGCATTAGTGAGTCGACTGACAAGTCAAGGCAATCGTCAATTTCTTACATTAGGAGCCACAGTATAACGAGCACTAAAACACAGTATATTCCTGTTGGTGTTGTGTAACGTCAGCAATCTTTCGACGGTGGTTTTGACGGTGTGATAACCTTGTAGTACAGACTCGCACATGACCTCTACGTAGTGAAGCTGCGATGCATTGGGGGTACCCATTGGTCTGTAGCAGGGATCAAACTTGTGTTGGGGTTGGGGATTTTGAAGAGGCAAAAATCTACCTTTTGTACCTCTCGCCCAATCTACTACATAGTACGTCCCCACACTTTTTCAAGGCATCGTGTGGAGTTTTTGTTTCAATTGGAACTTGAGCATTGCGAAATAGACTTGAACTATCCTTGGAGAGGGAGTTGTTGTGATCATCAGGCTGGAGGGAGAGAATGACCATCAAGAAATCATTTGGAGCGCTGGAGGAATACATGTATACCTTAATTTTTGAGTCGATGTTCGCCAGGTTGGATTAAAATAGGTATAAGTGGGAGTAAATTGATGTGGGTGTGGCCTATTTGATCATGATTTTCATATACAGACTCACGTTCCTAGAATGACACCTCATTTTTTAAGTCTAAGTGGGGACCATGCGGATCATGCTTGATCATTTTAGTTGAGCGATGAGGGGACCCCGACAAACAACTTTCTTTATTGGAAGGCGCTGAACACCTACAAATACTGCTGCTGCGTTGAGCCGACGCGTTACTACTCGCGAATGTGGTGAGTGTTATTAATGAGACATATACCCCACGGAATGTCAGCCGTGCAATGCTATGCCATGGATCCCTGATGTAATGTGCGTAAAATTGTAAGTCTATATGGCGGCTTAGAGTTGAACCAATGATTGTGATTCGGCTCCATCCGGTATATATATATAAATAGCTGCCCTGGTACCATCAGAACAACGACAAAAATCACGTAGGTGATTCAAATGGGCGGTAAATATGGGTACATGGAGTTGTGAGAGGCCCAGAAGTGATCAACGGGTTGGAATCAGGATGATGTACGGAAGTGGCCGACTTGAACAAAGAAAGCATCATCAAGGGACAACAGGCGTGCAGGTCATTTGGAAACGCAAACACCATGAAGATTTATGTTAATGAAGTAGTAGGAACATCGGGGCAAGTCTCGTTCCTGACGTAACACACCCATTTGTTATCAATGCAATAAAGGAAACTCATTATTGATTCAGGCTTTACAGCAAGTGTCCTTTAAAATACCTGTGAGTGCGACAACTATTCTTAGCTATTTTAAAGTGGAAGTTCACCAACTTTGTTTTCCAGCCCACCGACGCTGCCGAGTGGAAGGATCATATTCAAGTAACGGTCTATCTGTCAATGATCTGGATCTATTTTGGATCATATAAGTATCGTGATATATGAAGCGCGAAACGCTCAGCTGACACATACTGTAGGGATATTTCCCTGACACATATAGTCTTTCCAAGATTGCTCCAAGTAGTATAGCGGATGAACTGATTTTGCTCGTTACTTTACTTGTCAACACAGAAACGCAAGCAGACTATGAGTAGTAAAATGGTAATTCTTAGGATGAAAGAATGGAATGGAGCATGATTGATGAGATACAGTTTCCAAAGCAGGTTTTGAGAGTCAAGGCCAGGGTACAGGGATCTGGCAGAATGGGGTGAAAGAGGTTCTGAAGGATAGGTCAGCGGAGGATTACAACTAAAAGAAAGAAAAAGTGGTTGACACACCTTCCTAACGCGAATCTCAGGAATTGGTAGTGCAATGATGTCTGGCATTTAGCCTAAGGCAGGCTCTATCACTGTCTGACTGCACCGTCATTTCGGATGATAGAGCTAAAGGGGAGGAAAAACGGGTTGTTCGGGCCACGTTCGGGCGGCATTCGGTGAAGTCCCACACATCATGTGATTCAATTCTCACGCCTTAGTACAGGGGGCAGAAAATGGATTTTGTGTTTTACGGCTTACGTGCGCTACATCGAGGAAAGCTGATGTTCACCCGTCTCCGGAGTGCGTTGATTAAAATACAGGCGTATTAGATATCGACTGAAATCAAGAGGCAGTACGTATTCCTGTAAGCACCAGACGTAGAACTGTTGAACGACTATTATTAATAAAGTTCACATTCGACCGTGTGACTCTCAGAGTCATATGATAAGTCATGTGAATAGATTACTAAGTAGATAGATGACTAAGTACTATACAGTAGTTACTGTCACTAGTCACATGTAACGCACTCTAGGTGTATATAAGGGCGACGCTAGTGCCCTCTAAGAACAAGCGGTTTTCACAACCCACTCGAGTAGCTACAACTCAAGTAACACGACCCAAAGGGTAAGTATTAAGTCAAGTCCTTAGCCACTGCGTACATAGACTGTGTAGAGTAGTTTTGGGCACATTATGCTGCTCAACAGGTTATGGGCCCCGTAGCCATAACGACGCAGGCTTGTTAGCCTTGCTGTCGACGGCACTGGCCTAGGGACAATACTTGCCCCCATGCTGCTCTGAAAGATAACGCCTATTTTTGGCGATCTAGATGAGTGTGCAAAGATCTTAATCTCGATTGGATCTTAGATCTGATCTTGAGATTGATCGGGCCTGACCAGCCCAACTGTTTCCTTCTATTTTAAGTTCAGGATGTGAGAAAAGCCTTGCTGACTTATTCTTGTCACAGGCTCAAGCTTTAAGCGCACTAAGAATGTCTTCCAAAGCAACCGTATCTGTTTCCGAATTCCCCAAATTCGATGGTTCTAACTATCGAAAATGGGCTGACAAAATGCTTCCCATATTCCTCCTGACTGGTGTTGATGGGGTTATTTCTGGAGATGTTGTGGCCCCTTCTCCAATTGAAGGAGAGCCTGCATTCCCATCCCCCGTTGCTCCGGCAACAACTGTTAATGCAGCTCAAATTGAGCTGTGGAAAATCCAATTCCAACGCTGGTCGCAAAGATCTTCGTCGTTTGAAAAGGCGATGAAAGATTTTAAGGAGCAGAATTCCAAGGCACTAGGTGTCATCGCGAATTCCTTGATCCCATCTATTTGGGAAACAGTCAAGGGAAAGACTGCGAAGGGGGCATGGGATGATCTGAAAGCAAAATACGATAAAGTTCAATTTGTTGAAGTGATGGAGGACTTCAAACGTCTGACCACCTTCAAATTTGATCTTTCGGATCCTACCCCTCAGCTGGCCCGTTTCAGAGCCATCTACGAGCATGTCAAAAAGGTCGAAAATGCGGATCTAGTATCCGAGACCATGGCATGTCTCATCTTATTCTCACGTTTACCCCTTGCGGTATCGCCCAATCAACCGCCCTCCATATATCAAGATCTTATTAATGATTATGGAGACAAGACCAAGATTGACGACATGAAGCTGGAGGCTATCTCCGCTGATATCCGCAATCGTTGGGGAGCGCGGTTTGGTAATCTGGATGACAGGCAAAAGCCTAAAAAGGGTACGACATATGACCCTAAGCCTGCACCAAAGACCGGCCCTTCCCGGGCACCGCAACAGTCGGCTGAACGCAATACTGCGATCCGACCAAAAGGGGAACACCCTCACTATCATCCTTCGAAGACCCCTAATCAGGGACAGTCTCAGGGTGATAATCAGGAGAAGAGGATTCGTAAGCGTGCCCCACGAGGCAAAGGCAAGCAGCGTGCACAAGGCAATACAGCCTTAGCGGATGATGTCTTTATGGCATCAACATTGACGGTTCTCGAACCGGCAATTCCAGCTCCCACCACGTCAAGGATCATCGAGATCAACGGTAGAGGAAGTATCTCCTCCCGTACCTCTGCTCCGGCTGGGCCCTGGAGAAATCCGGACACACGCATGGCGCCATACCCGGCTCCTGCTGCCGCACGCAGCCTAGCTTCCAGAATTGGTGTAAAGCCTACTTCGCAGGCACTCCAGATCATGGAAAGCGTTGCCACGAGCAGCTTACAAATTCCTTCGGATGTCTCCCTCGCAGAAAGGTTGAAGACTCCGCCCGTCAACTCTGAAACTATTGACGATCACATGGTCGTTGATGGTGAGATCACATCTCCGGAGATCGAAAAGCTTAATAATGAGCTATTCGGACCGGAACCAAAGCAATGGGGTGATATCCCAAACTTTGATGATCAGAGAGAACGGTCTCCTGATGTTCCTATTGAGGAACGTGTGGATTACGGAGAAAACGATGAGGATCTCTATGATGGTTACTACGATGACCATTTCGTTGATAGGCAAGTAAGTTCTAGTTCTAGCAATTGGACCATAAATAACACTGAGATTCCCACAGGGACTACCCCATCTAGAGACGACAACGACTCAACAGTCGACCGGCCGGAGGAGGAGGAGTTCCCTGTAGATATTTACTACTCATTTGTACATGATGTATACCAAAAATATCTATCTCATTTTGCGTGTTGTCCAGATTGCAAAGGAAAAGGAACTGAAAAACCCAAAAAGGGGAAAGAAGTCATAACGGCTTGGTTAATGGACAGTGGTGCTAGTGTGCACTTTACTGGCGATAAGTCTGATTTTGCGAGTTATCAAGACTTTGCTGAGAATAATCGACCTATTTCGCAAACTGCCACTACCACGGTGCCTATCACCGGTTTTGGAACAGTCTTCGTAGAAGTGGTTTCCCACTCCGAGGATCCGGGACATGAAGTCCGCCGACTCCATCCTGTTCTATACATGGAACAATTACATGTCCGATTAATGTCGATGGGACAACTCTTGTCGTCCGGCATGACCATAGAAGGAACAGCTAAAGTCCTTCGGTTCTTTGATTTGCCTAAAAAATCATATGGCCTGCAAGCCAGGGCAGATTCAATTGAATCGAACAGACATCCAATGTATTGGGTGCATACGCGCATTGTCTCTGGAGAAGACATTAGCACGTTATCTTCGACTCTTCAAGAGGCAAGTGACCTTTGGCATCGACGTCTTGGTCATCCCTCTGATGATGTTCTAAGACATTTTAGGGACTCCACTAAGAACTTTCCCAAAATAAGTGTACCCAAGGACAAAAATGTCTGTGAAGGCTGCGCAAAGGGTAAAATGACTGATAAGTCATATGACGAAAACCCCAAACGCGCGAAGAAGCCTTTTGATCGTATTCATTGTGATCTCAAGACATTTTCTGTTTATTCCTACCAGAAGTGTAAATACTTCATGTCCTTTTTGGACGACCACACCCCACACGTATGGCTCTACTTTCTTAAAAAGAAGAGTGATGCCGCTGCGGCTGTGAATTCTTTCGAGAAAATGGTGGAAAAACAGTACGGTACCTCCGTCAAAGAATACTTCTTTGATAATGGCGGAGAATTCGTTAGTACCGAATTCTTGGAACGGCTACAAAATGCCGGTACACGTGCCTGCTTTACAGCTCCCTATGCTCATCAGAGCAATGGTCGAGCTGAAAGACTAAACAGGACAATTATGGAAAAGTCTGAAGCGATGAGGCATTACGCCTGTCTACCGGATAGCTGGTGGCAATTTTGCTGTGCCCACGCTGTCTTCCTATACAATAGGACTCCGGTAAAACGCATCGAGTGGAAGACACCCCATCAGGCCCTTAAGGGGGAGTTACCTGATGTGTCTAAAATTAAAACTTTGGGATGCGCAGCTTATGTGTACCTACACAAGGAGCAGCGTAAAAATAAGTTATCACCGCGTTCCGAGTTGATGACATTCCTCGGCTACGAATCTAATTCGGTGATGATCTTTATGAGATCTCCGAATAATGTGGTCTTTCGTGCGAACAAGGCCCTATTCGATGAAACCTTATTCCCAAAGTGTGAATCTAAGAGGAAGATTCCACCCAACACACGCTTTAATCCTCCAAAACCAAAGGGACCCTCCTTTGAAATCGGCTATGGAAGTGAGTCGACCGATTCCGATAACGACGACTTTCCAATGCCACCTCTGCCGAAAGAGACAGGCGATCAACCGAGCCCACGGTCCGCCAGTCCTCCAAGTTCTATGCCAGGGCCTAGTTCACGTCCTCCTCGTGACGATGACAATGATCAGGATGACGACGATCAGGGATACGTAACACCTCCCACGTCAGGTCAAAGACCAAAAATGCCTGATACACCTGTCAAGCCTCCGCCCAGAAGGTCGGATAGAACTCGGAAAGTACCAGAGCGGGAAGGCAATGTTTACCGACCCGGAACAACGACCGATAAAGATCGACGTAAGAAGTTGCAGACTGTTTCACACGGAGTGGCATCCGTCCCTGATTACGTGCCACTTACTCGATCTAGTAGCAATCGCAATGTTGAATCTGGTATCCCTAATTCAGGGACGGAAGGGGGAGTAGCAAACAGTCTTTTCGCAACATTACTTTCCAAACGGGTCTGCGAAATCATCTGCGCTACTGATTATGGTCTCACAAAGGATGTCCGTGACTGGACCCTGCGTGATTTGCTGAAATTACCAGCTGACCAACAGAAGGAATGGAGACAAGCCATGAAAGACGAGTTAGAGGTCCTTGTCAAAAGAGAGGTCTATGAGCTTGTCGATCTCCCTAATGGCCGAAAAGCCATCAAATGCAGATGGGTCTACGACATCAAAACTGATGGTCGGAAAAAGGCTCGTCTGGTAGCCAAAGGCTTCTTACAGATAGAAGGCCTAGACTACGATGAGTTATTCTCACCTGTGGTCATGCTACCAAGTGTTCGCACAATATTTGCCCTTGCCGCACTCGAAAGGTGGAAAGTCTGGTCCCTTGACGTCATATCGGCCTTCCTTTATGGGCCGTTAGACGAGGAGATATATATGGAACAGCCTGAGGGCTTTGTTCTAAAGGGACAGGAGAAGAAAGTACTCCGGCTTAAAAAGGCAATTTATGGGCTCAAACAAGCCGCACGAGCATGGTGGTTCGAGCTAGACAGAAGTCTAAAAGAGCTTGGATTCACCAGACTATACTCGGACGCCGGCATCTTCATCTCACGTCATACCGACGGCACGTTAGCAATAATGTTTGCCTATGTCGACGACATCCAGATCACTGGACCTAACTCCGAACTCGCACGACAGAAGAAAGATCTCTTTATGAAGAAGTGGGATTGCCGGGATCTCGGAGAATCACGGGAGTTTCTCCGCATGGCTATTGATTACAAAGATGGCAAAATCCTCTTAAGTCAAGCCAACTATTTGGAGAAGGTTCTAACCCGGTTTGGCATGAGCGATGCTAAAGCTGCTAGAACTCCCTTACCCATGGGCTATCGCCCAATGCCGTTCGATGGTACTAGTTCGGCACAACTTCGCTCGCAGTACCAATCAGTGATTGGTTCCTTGCTTTACCTAATGCTTGGAACTAGACCTGACATTGCCTATACAGTGACTCAGATGGCAAAGTTTGCTTCCAATCCATCTGAAGACCACATGAACAAGGCTAAATATATTATGCGGTACCTTGTTGGCACACGCAAATATGCCTTAGTTTATGATGGGAAGTCTCGCGCAGGCCTATATGCCTATTGTGACGCCTCCTATGGAGATGACCAATCAGAGCTCGACCTTAAGCGTCGGTCTGCACAAGGCTACTTCTTTAGCTTGGCAAATGCTGCGGTCATGTGGAAATCACAGACACAGAAGTTAGTCTCGACGTCGTCTACTATGAGTGAATACATGGCACTCTCCGACTGCGCCAAAGATTGCGCATGGATTAAAAATCTATTTGCGGAACTGGCCAAACCAATTTCCCACGTCCCAGTCTATGCGGACTCACATGGTGCAATATTCAACGCGCAGAATCCCGTGACACAAAAAGGGATTAAGCACGTGGAGATTCGCTATCATTACATACGGGAACAAATAGAGCAAGGCACACTCAAATTATATGCAGTTCCGACTGCTGATAACGTTGCCGATATGTTTACCAAGAATCTAGGTCCTGATCTATTCTTGAAACATAGATCCGCTCTTGGCCTTGAGTTTTACCCGCTAGATTAGTCTGTTCATGAAAACAAGTAGAGTCCCGCCTTATGGCGCGCGCACCACTTGAGGGGGAGTGTTGAACGACTATTATTAATAAAGTTCACATTCGACCGTGTGACTCTCAGAGTCATATGATAAGTCATGTGAATAGATTACTAAGTAGATAGATGACTAAGTACTATACAGTAGTTACTGTCACTAGTCACATGTAACGCACTCTAGGTGTATATAAGGGCGACGCTAGTGCCCTCTAAGAACAAGCGGTTTTCACAACCCACTCGAGTAGCTACAACTCAAGTAACACGACCCAAAGGGTAAGTATTAAGTCAAGTCCTTAGCCACTGCGTACATAGACTGTGTAGAGTAGTTTTGGGCACATTATGCTGCTCAACAAGAACCATAGCAGTCGGAATCAGTCCCTGAAGTGTCATCTTTGTTAATAGTTCCCTCATGATGTTATAATGGTAAGAAAACGAACCAGGACAGTCTGAGCCAAAGTAGCGTAGGCGTGCAACCCAACCAATGGGTAAGTTCTTTCGCTTACCTGTGGGACAAACTGACAGATTGCAATCGCAACGAGAACAAAGATATACATGGCGGATGTCTCGACGAGTACAAAGAAGATGCGCATATACCGTCCGCGATCTAGTGGTTGTGTATATCCTGTACCCAATTAGAGAGGTTGTGTATAGAGTGGTGCATATTGAGAAAAGTAGCCCGGCGGCTGCGACGTAATCGATTTTCGAATCAGCCGTTGCATCCGTTATTTTTGGGTTTAAACAGATAATTATTGTGTCAGCAATTGCAATAACTGGGGGGTTTCTATCAGCTCACATCCCATATTTAATCCAAGAACCTATAGAATTATGAATATTCACCAATTTTGATAGCCCGAAGCACCAAAGGGATCATGACCACTTTCAGGGAGTTTCCCCAGATGGTGTAGCACCTCCAAATCTGTCAACACATCTAATATGAGATCATGGTTTCCGTTCATAAAAGAATTTACAAACAAGCAGAATATCCGAAATTCCAATTGAAAAGGTGAGAGTAGTTTCAACGATCAAGCGAATCCATTGAGGGATCTCTAATGAAGCTTGAGATAAGTGCGTCCGTGTATCACCGCTAAGCACGACAGTAGAGTTGCTTCCTGTCCATTGAAGGACCAGGTAGGCAATAGCGTACATGTTAACAAGTACCTGAAAGAAAACACTGTACCATCGTTGAATTTAACTGAGTGCCAGTATCAACGTTAAAATTCTCTTTGTTCTGCATTGGAGACAATATTGAGGGAATGTATGAGTAGACGGAAATCATAAAGGCATTTGCTGCGTACTTTATACCACCAGACATCAGCGGCCTCGCCATCACGCAACTAACAAAACGATGAATAAGTATGATATTGGTTATTTTATCTCGTTGCCAAACATAAACATCCAGCATCATCGCCACGTTGTTGATACCATCGAAGGCAAGGTTCAGGAATCTGGACTTGTGTGAGTAGATCCTGGAGCAACCATGTATCCTTGTCAACTTGCAAGATATCTGATTCCAAAAAGCACAAAGTGCTACGGAAATGGCAATTATCAAGGGCTGCTGTGGAGTAGGGATGTTGAGCAAATGCGAATATTATAGCTTGCATGACAACAAGGCACAAGCCAAGTCAGGTATGAAAAGATGGATTGAGTACTGACTTAGTTGGCACAGGAATCCTGATATCCCAGAACGCTGATCGATATAATGGCCGTTAATGTTTTTTATTTATACCACCGTATGAAGATCGTGTCACAGAAGTAAATATTTACGTCAACATGTTTGCCATCTTTCGCCTGAGTTGCAGGGGTCGAGATAAACTGCTGGATGATCCGGAACGTCAAGATTTAGGTAGTGTTTCCGGGAGGCATGATGGAGTTTCCGTACGCACACAATGTAGAAAGCCTCAAGGGTGATATGTTCCTCATCTCTATCATTTGCAGGAGCCAGCGGACGAAGGAGAAACACCATGGGGAGTGTGAAGTAGAGCGGGAACGTGGGGCGTTGGATAACACTGAGGAGCAAGGGTGTGGTATTGAGGGCTACGGAGGATGTAGACGCCAACCAGAAGAATTGGACAACAAATTCGTGACCATACGAAGCGCCGTGTTTCTCTCTGCAACTCTACCAACTGAATCCCGTCCCCGCGCAGGATCCTCTCCACGAGCTGCGGAGCATGTGTATATGCGTCCTCTCAAGTTCGTCGTTGAACAATCAAACACATTTGACAATGTGCTGTGGTTCCCGTTGGTCGAAAACCCCTGATAGGGAGCATAGGGTGGCGTAGTTCACAAATGGAATGAGCGGCGGTGAATGTAACTGTGAGAGAGGAGAGTGTGCGAGCGGTCGAGTGTGCGAGAGGTGCATTGACGTCGAACGTGCGGAGGTAGACGATTGAATCGATGAGTGGTGTGCGTGTTCTGCTTCACGAATTCAGCCAAATGCCATGGACGATTCCTAGGGTTCGGGAACGGGACGGGACTTGTGGAGGTGAGTACCGGATGCTGCTGAAACATACAGAAAGTTTAAAGAGTGATGTGAAGACGGCGACAGTGTACATAGACGTTGCAACGCACCGTAAGTTCGTCAAACACCCCACCCCTTTCCAATTGGTGTTGAGGGAAACATGCACTGCATGCGGCATAGGCGATAAGCAGATCCTGCATTTATTCGTATCCGTAAATGCCCTAGCTGACCATTAACCCGTCGCAGTGCATTGACGACGGTCTACGGGGCCGGATGATGTATGGAGGAACGACTCTTGTTTTGTGGACCGTGAGGCGAGTCTCGATAGGTTCACATATAACCAAGCGGAGGAATCGGCACGAGAGAGGGTTGAACGTTGAAGTGTGGTTAGGTTCATTAATTGGAGGGGCAGGGAGGGTGTTAGAGGGGAGAGGTCGGGTGTGGAGATTGTGAAGGGTTGGACTATGCGAATGAAGTGGTATGAAATGAGCCGTGTTTGTAAGGGAGGAATGGAGTGTGGCTTGGAGAGTAATTGAGAGTGGTACGGGATTGGACAGAAAAGTGATGAGAGGATGAAAAGGTGGAAGAGGGGACGAGAAGCCGGCGGGTGTGACTCACCCTGGACTCCTGACCACTATTCGCGTTAGAGTTGATGTGGACTGCGCGAGATTGGATGAGGGAGTGTGGAGTCAAACGGCTGTGTTAAAGTGGGGTTGGAGCTCACAGGAGAGTGTGGGATGTGCGAACTCACTGATGCAGCAGTCGGTGTCAATGTTGAATTGGATGTCTCTTGGCATGTGCGAGATCTTAGAACAGTAGCAAAAGAAGATTGTAGAACCACCATTCTGGTGCGCTGCATTAACGGACAAGCACAGAGAATGGTTTGAGCGCGAATGCGAGACGAGAAGTGCGTTAGCCTGTTCAATCTCCGCTCGAAAATTCATCTTGCCTGGCACTCGTATCATAGGATCGTTCCCAGCCAAACCGAACCACCTTTCGTGAGACCTGCAAGAGTACGTGTTTGTTTTGCTTGCAACAGATACTGAGTCGATAATCTAATACTCTTAATATTTGCACACGTCATAATTTGATAGACAGTGAGGATGCGCTTGGACGCAAACAATTGTTGTGTATAAATATATCTAGTTGATTTTAGTTCTCGGGTTCAATTAAACCAACATCCCGTCGAATCCCCAGACTCTCACATTGGCTGTATAAAAAAGTTGCTGTGCCTGTCATACTTGGTAATGGAAGCGTGCGAGAAAGAACAGTACACGATTTAGGTAGGGATTTACCACCATGACAACCTTTCTACCTCTCTCCCATCCGTCACTCCTACCATCCATAGTCCCACCTATGCTACATATCGGCTTGCGTTCGACACAGAAATTTTAGTCCTTACCAATGCAGCAGTTTCCTGACGCACACAACCTAATGATCAATGGAGGGAACTTCATTCAGACGCAGAATATCTACGGACCGGGGAAGGACACAGGCGAGTGCTGGATTGTCAACGTACGGATCGAAGTATTTGTTTAAACAAGATTGTCAGGTTTACATCTACTCGAGAAATACATAGCTTCCGATGCAATATACGACTCTGCGGAGCGATTTCCGCCAGCTCAATGCCACCCATGTACTCGGGAGAGGATTATTGAGACCATCATGGAGTGGATTGACAACCCAGCTCCTGAGAAGCAAGCCCTGTGGCTCTATGGTCCCGCAGGTTCCGGAAAATCAGCAATCGGACACTCCATTGCCATGATGTTACAAGAGCGTTCTGCTGATTGCAGATATGGCTCGAGCTTTTTCTTTGCAAAGGGAGCTCCTGGACGCGGAGACGGGAACAAGCTATTTTCTACCATTGCTCACGAGCTTGCCATCAATTTCCCCGATTACCGTGCCATACTCGATACCGTCATGCAGGAGAATCCTACACTTCCCACCAAATTGATCAATATTCAACTTCAAAATCTTATTATCAGACCTCTCACCAAATTGCGCAATTAGCCCGCCCACCACCCAGTGGTCATCATTGACGGCCTGGACGAGTGCTCTGGAGAGAAGCGTATGCAGGTCGCAATCTTGTCCACCATTGCGAATGCTATTATTCAGCATCGCATCCCACTGCGCTTCCTGATTATCAGTCGTCCAGAGTACTGGATAGCCGATGTGTTCGAGACCGGGTGTTTCAGCTCTATCGTGAAACGCGTTTCTTTGCGAGACGACCTTGAAGCCGACGCTGGAATAAAAACCTACCTACGCAGTGAATTTAATAGGATATATGAAGAAAACATCGAAATAATGCATTCTGTCCCTCGGCCATGGCCCGAGGACCACCTCATCGACCGATTCGTTAGGTCTGCCTCTGGACAATTTGTTTATGCATCCACCGTCGTAAAATTCATTGGTGATTCCCTTCACTGTGACCCCCTCGAACAGCTTCGAATATTGATCAGACCTGGTCCTCATGACGCTCTGGCATTCTCCGAACTAGACCAGCTGTATGCCTCCATTTTGTCATCGTATCCACGATGGGACACACTTAGACGTGTTCTGGGTGCCATTTTGTGCACCCCTTACAGCAACTCGGAAAGTGTCATGGAGCTCGTTTTTAATGTTACTCCGTCGGAGCTGCGCCAAATTTTGCGATCCATGCGATCTTTGATTTGCACAACAGAATCCAAATGTCCTCCACTTTTACAAAGACTGATACCAACGTTTGGTACCCCGAGATATGATACACCATGGCTTTCGTTCCATCACTTATCGTTTGAAGAATTTATAAAAGATTCTTCTAGATCCGGGAAATTTCTGGTCAACGAATGGTCCACCTTGATTCATGCATTTTGTGTTATTATACGGCACTTGATAGAATTGCTACACGTCAATCCTGACATTGATGGAATAATTAATCGGTATACCTTTCGTGACGGAATATTGGTTTTAATTATTGATATTCAATTACTACAGTATTGGACCGTCACAATATCACTTAGGTTTTTCTTTTCCAACTGTTTCAACTATCCTATATAGCCTCGTGGAACTTCCAAGCTCAGACATGGATATTATTATCCAAGAGCTCAAATATCTACACGAAGCACTTGAAGGGGTATTATCCGAAGCAGACAGAAAAATACCTCGATCAAAGCACACATTGTGGCTCCTTTCAACGTTCCAGAGATGTATACTACGGGATCAGAGTTGGAGGGAATCGACACCAGCGCAAGGGTTAAAGCCTCTACTGGATCTACTTCAATCACTTCAACGTCCTGTCATGTTGGCATTGACCATCTCAGCCCAGCAGGTTCTCGAGGCTACCTCTCTTGACGGGCCCATTCTCGGGTATCTTGTTAGGCAAAGCTGGCGGAGGGATACATCATCTTTTGACATCCTGGACATAGGCGCAGAAATGCATATTACGAATGATGCCATTGTATCAGAGCTCCAAGACATGCACGGTATTGTCAATATCTTCTGTTACAAAGATCGGGGACACGTGGAAATCATTCTCGACGTATTTGAAAAGGAGATTGACAAAGTATCGAGGACATACCTACCTCCAGCCCTAGTAGCAGAGTGGGAAACTCCAGGTCTGGTTCGTGTGATCGAACTTCTTAATCAACTCTTCAACGGGACGGAAGCTACGCTGGATTCCCCATTGAACAAAGTGGTCCGCTTCTTGCATAATCCAGCACGATCTGATATCCGTTCAAGAGAATATCTCCAAAATTCTCACAGGATGACTATACTACATATTCTGATTCATCCACAGCTGCCTAAGCTTCCCCAATACTTGCCGCAATTTGCAAACGCTTCATTGGGTTGGCTTCACAGACAATTGGTATTTTTTATTCAGTCGTTACCCTCAACACGTACACTAATTTTATCGGGTCATAGACCGGAACAAATAGGCATGTACTCGAGGAACACGACAGTATGCTTATTGTAAAATTCGAAGCGGCTGCTAAAACCACATTTTCCGCACTCATATCACTGTACATCGAACACTCGTCGTACTTCCTTACTGCCAAAGATTCTGGAAGGCAGTACAACCACCACATTATGGGTATATCTCCGACGCTCGACGGAAAATACATTCTTTCGGAGAATATAAGAACTGGAGGTGGTACCAGTGAGTTGTGGCTCACCTGGATTCGTCTCTTCCACTCGGTGTTGGAGATTAACCAATTACTGGGTACCCGACACCCTTTTTTGCCCATTGTTGCCTCGGATTGGTATCCCCATCTTGCCACATTTCTTCTCAATGTACTTGTATCAAAGCACTATGGCAGCTTGGACCAAGGTGGTAGAGTATACTGGATGGACTTCCGAGATAAACATTTCTTATCATTGCTCCAATGCATGCCTTACGCAATCCCAACACAAGAGAACCTAACGAAGATTAGGTTACTTCACTATATCTGGCATAAACTGGATCGTAAATATAGATGGAGACCTCCGTCTGGATTCTGTGATTTGGCTATGCAATTCTTGGGGGTGAGGGTGTTTTTTCTGTCGACTCTTTATGTACTCATACCTGGATTTAGAAATACAACCACAAATATTTTTGTGGGATGGAGTACGACCGGTTGAAATCTTGGTTGGTGAAACTAAAGGCCACAGAGTCCCACAAAATTCTTGATGTTCCTCTTGATTATCCCTTTCATTATGAAGAGTACACGACAGATGAGGAGGGGTAGGACAGTGAATAGAAACATACATGTACATTGTGCGTGTTGGACGGATGCGGACTAGTAATGAATCATCGTCTCCCTCACTGGCTGCTTCTGTCTATGGCTTTGGGGATGGTTGATAGCAAGGAAATACATTATGTCCCGAGTTACTCTTACAGGCCGTACCAGGGTTGTGGATACCGTCAACATGGCTATCTGCAAATAAATGCCTGGCTAGTTCGTTTCTCTGGCCGCCCTTCAATAGTCCATTACGCACTAATAGGCTATTATAAATAAGTGCTGCTAACCTATCTGCCATAGTTCAGAGACTGACAGATTGCGTCACTCGTTAGACCTCCACACGGAAGCGAGCTAGTACTTAGCCACACAAATTTAAAGTGCCAAAGCCGAGATATTCATAGACGGGTTTTGAAATTTGATACTGGGATATCATAATTTTAACGGCTGCATACCTTCGCCTTCCCTTCAGCTGACAGGCCAGGGCCTATAATGTTCCTAGCCGTCTTCGACCTCTAGCATCTTGAACCTCAACTCCTCTCTTTCGCGAATGTTTTCTTAGTAGATATGAGTATTGCGTCGGCTGAAAAAACTGGTCTGGGATTACGGGTTTAGGGTTTAGGGTTTAGGGTTTTAGGGTTTTAGGGTTTAGGGTTTAGGGTTTAGGGGGGGAGCGAGCACCGAGCGAAGCGAGGTGCGAGCGACTTGTTTAAACTGTGAGTTAAATGGAAAGAAGGCCAGAGGGCTGTTGATTGTTATCAGCAGCCAGCCCTTTCGTCTTTATAGACTCTTCAGTGGCTATTCTTAGAAGGAATGTTCTGGAACATCCGATGACAGCGCGTGAAGTGATGCTGCGCAGCTGTCATGTATCTTACCGACTATCACAAATCTGTCAATGTTTATTGTCAAGTTAGACAGATCTCTGATGAACAGAGTGTCACGGGTCGATGTGGCACATGGTAACCTGTCAAAAGTGGATCCAACATTTTTGTTCTTTGACATCGTGGGTTATTGACTGTGATGTGAATCACATGGATATAAAATACTCTGGTTACGTGGCTCCGAGTAACCGTGACATGGGAATATTCTCATGTCAAGAGTATAAATAGCTTACCTGGGTCCTTACCTAACAATCAATTGATTGATTGTTGTGAATCTTAATTGGACAGTTCATGATCCGGTCCATCAAAAATGTTTCCACGGTACTAAGGAACTTTTCCCGAGGTACTAAGTAACTTTTCCCATGTACTAAATTAGATCCGGCCCTTCACAATCACATGCCTTTCGGAAGTTCACACGCCTACCTTACTTCCTACTAAGGTTAGACTTAGTTAGCTTAGGGTTGGGGTTAGGTTAGGGCTTAGGGTTTAGGGTTTAGGGTTTAGGTTTAGGTTTAGCTATTTAATCCAATGTGTTGCTTGTAAGTAGATGTTTGTTACTTTGTAGCAAGGAATACTTACGGTTAGGGTTTTTTTCTAATGCTTTACGCCTTACGCGCTAGTATTCTTTTCATCGGTTGTAAGATTTGGATATTCTGCCGAATTCTGGATGTTCCCTCTCTTGTGAGATTGAACGTCTATGAAGTATTATCTCGTTATCACTTTCGATACTTATCTGTTCAGCAGCTTCAACTAAAGCAGAATGATAAGTTTCATTAACGTTTTGAGTTTCGGGTTTAGGGTTTAGGGTTTAGGGTTTAGGGGGGGAGCGAGCACCGAGCGAAGCGAGGTGCGAGCGACTAGTTTAAACTGGGAGTTAAATGGAAAGTAGCCAGAGGGCTGTTGGGGGATCCCAACAACCAGCCCTTTCGTCTTTATAGACTCTTCAGTGGCTATTCTTAGAAGGAATGTTCTAGACATCCGATGACAGCGCGTGAAGTGATGCTGCGCAGCTGTCATGTATCTTACCGACTATCACAAATCTGTCAATGTTTATTGTCAAGTTAGACAGGTCTCTGATGAACAGAGTGTCACGGGTCGATGTGGCACATGGTAACCTGTCAAAAGTGGATCCAACACTTTTGTTCTTTGACATCGTGGGTTATTGACTGTGATGTGAATCACATGGATATAGATTACTCTGGTTACGTGGCTCCGAGTAACCGCGACATGGGAATATTCACATGTCTAGAGTATAAATAACTTACCTGGGTCCTTACCTAACAATCAAACAATAGAATGATTGATTGTTGTGAATCTTAATTGGACAGTTCATGATCCGGTCCATCAAAAATGTTTCCACGGTACTAAGGAACTTTTCCCGAAGTACTAAGTAACTTTTCCCATGTACTAAATTAGATCCGGCCCTTCACAATCACATGCCGTTCGGAAGTTCACACGCCTACCTTACTTCCTACTAAGGTTAGACTTAGTTAGCTTAGGGTTGGGGTTAGGTTAGGGTTTAGGGTTTAGGGTTTAGGGTTTAGGTTTAGGTTTAGCTATTCAATCCAATGTGTTGCTTGTAAGTAGATGTTTGTTACTTTATAGCAAGGAATACTTACGGTTAGGGTTTTTTTCTAATGCTTTACGCCTTAAGCGCTAGTATTCTTTTCATCGGTTGTAAGATTTGGATATTCTGCCAAATTCTGGATGTTCCCTCTCTTGTGAGATTGAACGTCTATGAAGTATTATCTCGTTATCACTTTCGATACTTATCTGCTCAGCAGCTTCAACTAAAGCAGAATGATAAGTTTCATTAACGTTTTGAGTTTCGGGAACAACACCACCTTTTTCAGCGATGTCTTCATCCAGTTTACGAAAGACTGTTTTCTTCCACACATTTGCAAGGTCGAAAAGATTAGTATTGCGTTTTCGCGATACTATCCAACGACTTCCGAGTAGTCCTATCTTCCTCAAATCCGGTACGAACTCAGTTTCTCCGTCCACGAGGATCTGTGTGAACAGCTCCGGGCGAACATCATCGAGGTCGTGAACGTAATTTGGATCTGGTTTGATAAGGGGTCTGGACGAGTCTGCACTATACAAACCTTTCTCGGCATGTTCATACCATGCCGACCAGTACTCGGTAACAGTTTTTCCAAGTTCAGCAGCTGAAAACCAATTCCATACCTGATCAAATCTGGTTTTAAGTACAAGAATGGATTCGTCGTGCTCTGCGACTCGTAAAGCGAATCGCTTTTCCCAACGTTCTTGTATATTCTTCTTACACCAAGATATGACTAGGTTTTCGGGATAACCGCGCATCAAATAGAGAGCGTTAAGGTCTCTAATTGCTCCGATGTAGATTTCCTTGGTACTACATAGCACGGCTAACCTGGATAACTCTCCAATGTAGACGCCACGTTTGACGTCCAAAGGATGATGTGATACCCATGGAACTCGTTCTCGGTTGTTTCCTGTCTTGACAAAAGGCTTCCAATGAAGTTTTCCAGACTCCTTGAATATGAAAGCATCGAGAAATTGACATCCCGACGAGGAAACAGCCCATTCGATAACACAACCATCGAACTTTATTGTTTCTTTAATAAGATTAAGTGCAAGTGCTTCGGACTCGGCGTAAACAATTGCGAAACAATCGTCGATGTACCTTCCATAGAAGGCCACGTTTGGGTGGTCTAAGATTTTTGACTTTATTTCAAAATGGGCTCCAAAGAGGTTAGCAAGGTCCGGAGAATCCGCGACGCCCATTGCGAGGCCATTTTTTTGTCTAAAATATCTAGACCCATGTTGTGTTATCAATTGCGTATTGCCAATCTCGATAGCACGTTTAAAGATGCCCAATTTAACCAAGTTATTCTCTAACGAATTTGGATTAATATGGGCTAATGCAGTGTTTTCTTCCGAAGCGTTGAGTAACCATTCCTCGTACATACTACAAACGATTTCGATGCACAAGTCCAACGGAATATTGGGATAGAAAGCAACTACATCTCCAGTGACAAAATACCATTGTCTTTTGGAGTCTATACGCAATTGGCTTAATCTCGTAAAGAGATCCTTCGTTCCGTGTATGATTGAAGGAGTCGATTTAATAATCGGCTTAAGCTCTTTTGATACAAACTTGGCTGCAGGATTAAATACTACAGAGTGACACGGAATTATGGGCCTAAATCCAGTAGGTTTCTTGTGGATTTTAGGTATACCATGAAATTGAGGATACTTGAACGATGATCCGTCTTCCGGTACATTCGATAGAAAGAATCGAGACAACCCAAGTTCAAATAGAAACAGATGTTCATCTTCGACAGTACGTGCGAGCGTTTGCATCTGAATCATTTTGCTCTTCATAACTTCTTGCGCAACTTCGAATTCTAACTCTTCGTAATTACGTTCATCTTCAAGAAGATTGAGCTCATTCCTTAATATCCAGTCGCGTTCAGACACCGCGAGGCCAAGATTCTTATCTGTCATCGTAATAACATAGTTGTTATCGATAAGAAACTTACGGATCTTGTCCCTTTTAGGAGAGAACGCGTGCTTTCGCATCTCCGTAAGGGCTTCTTCCGGGATACTTGCGATCGTGCGTTGCACGTACCGACGTCCCATCGAAAGGCCAAGTTCCATATATTGCGGTAATACAGGAGGTTTCTCTTTCTTTTTTGAGCTTACTCCATAATCTGGATCAAAAGGTTTATTCATGCCTTCCTTAAACAAAAAATAGATACGCCATCTTATTCTTCGTTGGAAATCATTCCATGCTTGCATGATCAGACTTTTAGAAGGCAGAGTGAAAAACATATAATTAAGTCCGAGAGAGAGATCGTTTGCTACATCAACAGGGACAGAAACACCAGGACTACAATGTACACTACTACGATACTGGCCAGCCAACAAGAATGATATTGGAGTATGTAAGTGTACGAAAGAAACTGCGTCTGTTTTAGTCATGGTGAGTATATCGTCAGGAATAGAGTTGGGGAAGGCGGGTCTCACCGACGTAAAAGGTACTACATTAGACCGCGCATCTAGGCTCTTGCCTTTCCCTTTCCCTTTGGATCGTTCTTGACGGGAGCTCTCCCCTTCCCTTTCTTCTTGTTGTCGACCTTGTTGGAAGCCTTGGTTTGAGGCTTGCGTTGCGAAGGCGTCGACGACGACTTGGGTTTCGAAGGGCCAGCTTTCTTGGCCTGAGGTTGAGGAGCCTTGGATGAATTCTGGCCAGACAAAGTCTGGGTAATTAGAGTAGTAATTAGTATCCAGAATTATGGGTGAAGGGTTACGAAAACTTGCCTTCTTGCCCACAGATCCAAGGTTGAGCTTCTTGAGACGTGCATTCAAGCCCTTATCAATAAGGGATTGAATCGACGGACCTGGTTTGGTCGCGTCGGCCATCTCGACATCGGCTGTTGCCGCAGTCGTCCGCTTTTTCTCAATCTTAATTGCCAAAGCGCGGTGGCGCATGTTGACAATTTGTTTGATGTGAGAAAAGATCGCCGGCAGTATGGTTTGCAGCGCACTGCATTCGGCTTTCTTTTGCGGAGACACTACCCACTCTGCTATACGTCGAACTCCCTTGTTATCTGTAGAGAAAACAGGGAGCTTGTAGCTGGATTTGCGATCATCGTAAGTTGCCTTAACGATGAGGGCAGCAGCTTCGTAGCAAGAGTTGAGTGCGCATTTATCATCCCAAAAAGTCAGCTCGTCCTTTTTCGCCTGAATGGCGCCGTCGTTAATTGCCTTTTGGAAGGCGTCACGAGCGGTAGAGAACGTAGTGGAGACTCGAAGAGCCTCCGCTGACCCGGCATTCGCGAATTCCTTCGTAAGTTGGAACTCGGGTGCCTTCACCTTAAGGCGATTGGGCGTGTTGCCTGCGCTAACGGCAGATTCAAGGCGCTCGAGGCTAGCCTTGACTGTTTCCCTCTTATCGCACCACGATGCGAGGTTGAGGAGAAACTCCCTAAGGGCAGCACGATAGTCAAAAAAGACGCAGTCTATGACTTGGTCAACGGAGCGGCACTCAGCTATTTTTTTGATGACCACAGTGGCCAGCTCGTCGATCAGAGCGTTATGGCGGCCTGCTTCATCGTTGACGCCGAAAACGGTGTTGTTGACGACGGCCTGGGTGAGTGCGTCCAGGGTGGGGGACATGGCACGAGAGAAAGCAGCAGAGTATTGAGATGACATAGTGGCTGATGGATAATAGCAAAGTCGTTGGGTTTAGGGGGGGAGCGAGCACCGAGCGAAGCGAGGTGCGAGCGACTAGTTTAAACTGGGAGTTAAATGGAAAGTAGCCAGCGGCTCGTGATTTTTTACGGGCGTGGACCAGTGCAAGCAATGGGCGCTACCGTACAGGCAAACGATCACTACATACCGCTCATGACAAAAGAGCAGGCTATTGCCTATTAAGTCCTTTACCAAGGGACACTCTCATGCCATTGGACATGGCAGGCTAATACCCTTTAAGCCCTTTACCAAGGGGCGCCACATCAGCCATTACAGCCACAGGTTCATTTCCGGCGACGAACTATTTGTCCATCCTTGTGTTAACTCCCTTTACTAAGGGGAGGCCGGGTCACCCGCGTTTTAAGCGGTTCTGGACTTCGGGCCGTCCTCGTAAGCAGCGAGGCGCGGTTTAGATACCAGATGTGGGTTTCCCCACTCCCAAGACTATATCTTAAGATCCGAAGACCCCACTACCACCTAGTCGTTGAACGCTTCCGTCGGCGTGACCGTTACGGATTCGCTGCTGATTATCCATTCCAGCTTTCGCTGAATCTTGGGGATTGTTACCATACCCGGTCGCCACCGGTGCCTAGGCTGTTTCCAGCGGTCGGCGGTACCCACAAGCTTTAGGACGTCCCAGCAATTCGGTAGTGTCGCCGGCTGCAACCGACTTGCCAGGAGCGTATCCAGCAGAGCTGGTCCTGACAACCCCCAGTGTACTCTCACCTGATGTCCATACCCATTGAAGAACTGCGCGCCCTCGAATTACAAAGTCATCATAGCTGGATATCCCCGCAGCTAGACTAAAACGAGTTTGTATGACCTCCGTAACCCAACATAGAAGGCGTGAGCGAGTGAAAGAAAAAGGGCCCCGCTTGCCGTGAGGCAGCCAACATGTCGATGAAACGTCCCCGAGTCAAGGGCAAGATCAGTGACGAAAGGGCTCCCGGATGAGTTGGGAAGGCACAAGCGGCAGGAGTTTGGGAGAGGACGAGTACTTGAGGGCTGTTGGGGGATCCCAACAACCAGCCCTTTCGTCTTTATAGACTCTTCAGTGGCTATTCTTAGAAGGAATGTTCTAGACATCCGATGACAGCGCGTGAAGTGATGCTGCGCAGCTGTCATGTATCTTACCGACTATCACAAATCTGTCAATGTTTATTGTCAAGTTAGACAGGTCTCTGATGAACAGAGTGTCACGGGTCGATGTGGCACATGGTAACCTGTCAAAAGTGGATCCAACACTTTTGTTCTTTGACATCGTGGGTTATTGACTGTGATGTGAATCACATGGATATAGATTACTCTGGTTACGTGGCTCCGAGTAACCGCGACATGGGAATATTCACATGTCTAGAGTATAAATAACTTACCTGGGTCCTTACCTAACAATCAAACAATAGAATGATTGATTGTTGTGAATCTTAATTGGACAGTTCATGATCCGGTCCATCAAAAATGTTTCCACGGTACTAAGGAACTTTTCCCGAAGTACTAAGTAACTTTTCCCATGTACTAAATTAGATCCGGCCCTTCACAATCACATGCCGTTCGGAAGTTCACACGCCTACCTTACTTCCTACTAAGGTTAGACTTAGTTAGCTTAGGGTTGGGGTTAGGTTAGGGTTTAGGGTTTAGGGTTTAGGGTTTAGGTTTTAGGGTTTAGGGGGGGAGCGAGCACCGAGCGAAGCGAGGTGCGAGCGACTTGTTTAAACTGTGAGTTAAATGGAAAGAAGGCCAGAGGGCTGTTGATTGTTATCAGCAGCCAGCCCTTTCGTCTTTATAGACTCTTCAGTGGCTATTCTTAGAAGGAATGTTCTGGAACATCCGATGACAGCGCGTGAAGTGATGCTGCGCAGCTGTCATGTATCTTACCGACTATCACAAATCTGTCAATGTTTATTGTCAAGTTAGACAGATCTCTGATGAACAGAGTGTCACGGGTCGATGTGGCACATGGTAACCTGTCAAAAGTGGATCCAACACTTTTGTTCTTTGACATCGTGGGTTATTGACTGTGATGTGAATCACATGGATATAAAATACTCTGGTTACGTGGCTCCGAGTAACCGTGACATGGGAATATTCTCATGTCAAGAGTATAAATAGCTTACCTGGGTCCTTACCTAACAATCAATTGATTGATTGTTGTGAATCTTAATTGGACAGTTCATGATCCGGTCCATCAAAAATGTTTCCACGGTACTAAGGAACTTTTCCCGAGGTACTAAGTAACTTTTCCCATGTACTAAATTAGATCCGGCCCTTCACAATCACATGCCTTTCGGAAGTTCACACGCCTACCTTACTTCCTACTAAGGTTAGACTTAGTTAGCTTAGGGTTGGGGTTAGGTTAGGGCTTAGGGTTTAGGGTTTAGGGTTTAGGTTTAGGTTTAGCTATTTAATCCAATGTGTTGCTTGTAAGTAGATGTTTGTTACTTTGTAGCAAGGAATACTTACGGTTAGGGTTTTTTTCTAATGCTTTACGCCTTACGCGCTAGTATTCTTTTCATCGGTTGTAAGATTTGGATATTCTGCCGAATTCTGGATGTTCCCTCTCTTGTGAGATTGAACGTCTATGAAGTATTATCTCGTTATCACTTTCGATACTTATCTGTTCAGCAGCTTCAACTAAAGCAGAATGATAAGTTTCATTAACGTTTTGAGTTTCGGGAACAACACCACCTTTTTCAGCGATGTCTTCATCCAGTTTACGAAAGACTGTTTTCTTCCACACATTTGTAAGGTCGAAAAGATTAGTATTGCGTTTTCGCGATACTATCCAACGACTTCCGAGTAGTCCTATCTTCCTCAAATCCGGTACGAACTCAGTTTCTCCGTCCACGAGGATCTGTGTGAACAGCTCCGGGCGAACATCATCGAGGTCGTGAACGTAATTTGGATCTGGTTTGATAAGGGGTCTGGACGAGTCTGCACTATACAAACCTTTCTCGGCATGTTCATACCATGCCGACCAGTACTCGGTAACAGTTTTTCCAAGTTCAGCAGCTGAAAACCAATTCCATACCTGATCAAATCTGGTTTTAAGTACAAGAATGGATTCGTCGTGCTCTGCGACTCGTAAAGCGAATCGCTTTTCCCAACGTTCTTGTATATTCTTCTTACACCAAGACATGACTAGGTTTTCGGGATAACCGCGCATCAAATAGAGAGCGTTAAGGTCTCTAATTGCTCCGATGTAGATTTCCTTGGTACTACATAGCACGGCTAACCTGGATAACTCTCCAATGTAGACGCCACGTTTGACGTCCAAAGGATGATGTGATACCCATGGAACTCGTTCTCGGTTGTTTCCTGTCTTGACAAATGGCTTCCAATGAAGTTTTCCAGACTCCTTGAATATGAAAGCATCGAGAAATTGACATCCCGACGAGGAAACAGCCCATTCGATAACACAACCATCGAACTTTATTGTTTCTTTAATAAGATTAAGTGCAAGTGCTTCGGACTCGGCGTAAACAATTGCGAAACAATCGTCGATGTACCTTCCATAGAAGGCCACGTTTGGGTGGTCTAAGATTTTTGACTTTATTTCAAAATGGGCTCCAAAGAGGTTAGCAAGGTCCGGAGAATCCGCGACGCCCATTGCGAGGCCATTTTTTTGTCTAAAATATCTAGACCCATGTTGTGTTATCAATTGCGTATTGCCAATCTCGATAGCACGTTTAAAGATGCCCAATTTAACCAAGTTATTCTCTAACGAATTTGGATTAATATGGGCTAATGCAGTGTTTTCTTCCGAAGCGTTGAGTAACCATTCCTCGTACATATTACAAACGATTTCGATGCACAAGTCCAACGGAATATTGGGATAGAAAGCAACTACATCCCCGGTGACAAAATACCATTGTCGTTTGGGGTCTATACGCAATTGGCTTAATCTCGTAAAGAGATCCTTCGTTCCGTGAATGATTGAAGGAGTCGATTTAATAATCGGCTTAAGCTCTTTTGATACAAACTTGGCTGCAGGATTAAATACTACAGAGTGACACGGAATTATGGGTCTAAATCCAGTAGGTTTTTTGTGGATTTTAGGTATACCATGAAATTGAGGATACTTGAACGATGATCCGTCTTCCGGTACATTCGATAGAAAGAATCGAGACAACCCAAGTTCAAATAGAAACAGATGTTCATCTTCGACGGTACGTGCAAGAGTTTGCATCTGGATCATTTTGCTCTTCATTACTTCTTGCGCAACTTCGAATTCTAACTCTTCATAGTTACGTTCATCTTCAAGAAGATTGAGCTCATTCCTTAATATCCAGTCGCGTTCAGACACCGCGAGGCCAAGATTCTTATCTGTCATCGTAATAACATAGTTGTTATCGATAAGAAACTTACGGATCTTGTCCCTTTTAGGAGAGAACGCGTGCTTTCGCATCTCCGTAAGGGCTTCTTCCGGGATACTTGCGATCGTGCGTTGCACGTACCGACGTCCCATCGAAAGGCCAAGTTCCATGTATTGCGGTAATACTGGAGGTTTCTCTTTCTTTTTTGAGCTTACTCCGTAATCTGGATCAAAAGGTTTGTTCATGCCTTCCTTAAACAAAAAATAGATACGCCATCTTATTCTTCGTTGAAAATCATTCCATGCTTGCATGATCAGACTTTGAGAAGGCAGAGTAAAAAACATATAATTGAGTCCGAGTGACAAATCATTTGCTATATCTACAGGGACCACCACACCAGGACTACAGTGTACACTACTACGATACTGGCCAGCCAACAAGAATGAGATCGGCGTATGTAAGTGTACAAAAGAAACTGCGTCTGTTTTAGTCATGGTGAGTATATCGTCAGGAATAGAGTTGGGGAAGGCGGGTCTTACCGACGTAAAAGGTACTACATTAGACCGCGCGTCTAGGCTCTTGCCTTTCCCTTTCCCTTTGGATCGTTCTTGACGGGAGCTCTCCCCTTCCCTTTCTTCTTGTTGTCGACCTTGTTGGAAGCCTTGGTTTGGGGCTTCTTCTGCGAAGGCGTCGACGAGGGTTTGAATTTCGAAGGGCCAGCTTTCTTGGCCTGAGGTTGAGGAGCCTTGGACGAATTCTGGCCAGACAAAGTCTGGGTAATTAGAATAGTAATTAGTATCCAGAATTATGGGTGAAGGGTTACGAGAACTTGCCTTCTTGCCCACAGATCCAAGGTTGAGCTTCTTGAGACGTGCATTCAAGCCCTTATCAATAAGGGATTGAATCGATGGACCTGGTTTGGTCGCATCGGCCATCTCGACATCGGCTGTTGCCGCAGTCGACCGCTTTTTCTCAATCTTGATTGCCAAAGCGCGGTGGCGCAAGTTGACAATCTGTTTGATATGAGAGAAGATGGCTGGCAAAATGGTTTGCAATGCGCTGCATTCAGCCTTCTTCTGCGGTGACACTACCCAATCTGTTATTCGACGAACTCCCTTGTTGTCTGTAGAGAAAACGGGGAGCTTATAGCTGGATTTGCGATCATCGTAAGTTGTCTTAACGATGAGGGCAGCAGCTTCATAACAGTTATTGAGTGCGCATTTATCATCCCAAAAGGCCAGTTCGTCCTTTTTCGCCTGAATGGCGCCGTCGTTGATTGCCTTTTGGAAGACATCACGAGCGGTGGAGAACGTAGAGGAAACTCGAAGAGCTTCCGCTGACCCGGCATCCGCGAATTCCTTCGTAAGTTGGAACTCGGGAGCCTTCACCCGAAGGCGATTGGGGGTGTTGCCTGCGCTAACGGCAAGTTCAAGGCGCTCGAGGCTAGCCTTGACTGTTTCCCTCTTATCGCACCACGATGCGAGGTTGAGGAGAAACTCCCTAAGGGCAGCACGATAGTCAAAAAAGACGCAGTCTACAATCTGGTCAATGGAGCGGCACTCAGCTATTTTCTTGATGACGACAGTGGCCAACTCGTCGATGAGGGCGTTGTGGCGGCCAGCTTCGTCGTTGACGCCAAAAACTGTGTTGTTGACGACAGCCTGGGTGAGTGCGTCCAGGGTGGGGGACATGGCACGAGAGAAGGCAGCAGAGTAAGTGGAAGACATAGTAGCTGTTGGGTAATAGCAAAGTCGTTGGGTTTAGGGGGGGAGCGAGCACCGAGCGAAGCGAGGTGCGAGCGACTTGTTTAAACTGTGAGTTAAATGGAAAGAAGGCCAGAGGGCTGTTGATTGTTATCAGCAGCCAGCCCTTTCGTCTTTATAGACTCTTCAGTGGCTATTCTTAGAAGGAATGTTCTGGAACATCCGATGACAGCGCGTGAAGTGATGCTGCGCAGCTGTCATGTATCTTACCGACTATCACAAATCTGTCAATGTTTATTGTCAAGTTAGACAGATCTCTGATGAACAGAGTGTCACGGGTCGATGTGGCACATGGTAACCTGTCAAAAGTGGATCCAACACTTTTGTTCTTTGACATCGTGGGTTATTGACTGTGATGTGAATCACATGGATATAAAATACTCTGGTTACGTGGCTCCGAGTAACCGTGACATGGGAATATTCTCATGTCAAGAGTATAAATAGCTTACCTGGGTCCTTACCTAACAATCAATTGATTGATTGTTGTGAATCTTAATTGGACAGTTCATGATCCGGTCCATCAAAAATGTTTCCACGGTACTAAGGAACTTTTCCCGAGGTACTAAGTAACTTTTCCCATGTACTAAATTAGATCCGGCCCTTCACAATCACATGCCTTTCGGAAGTTCACACGCCTACCTTACTTCCTACTAAGGTTAGACTTAGTTAGCTTAGGGTTGGGGTTAGGTTAGGGCTTAGGGTTTAGGGTTTAGGGTTTAGGGTTTAGGGGGGGAGCGAGCACCGAGCGAAGCGAGGTGCGAGCGACTAGTTTAAACTGTGAGTTTGAAATAGAAAGAAGGCCAGAGGGCTGTTGGGGGATCCCAACAACCAGCCCTTTCGTCTTTATAGACTCTTCAGTGGCTATTCTTAGAAGGAATGTTCTAGACATCCGATGACAGCGCGTGAAGTGATGCTGCGCAGCTGTCATGTATCTTACCGACTATCACAAATCTGTCAATGTTTATTGTCAAGTTAGACAGGTCTCTGATGAACAGAGTGTCACGGGTCGATGTGGCACATGGTAACCTGTCAAAAGTGGATCCAACACTTTTGTTCTTTGACATCGTGGGTTATTGACTGTGATGTGAATCACATGGATATAGATTACTCTGGTTACGTGGCTCCGAGTAACCGCGACATGGGAATATTCACATGTCTAGAGTATAAATAGCTTACCTGGGTCCTTACCTAACAATCAAACAATAGAATGATTGATTGTTGTGAATCTTAATTGGACAGTTCATGATCCGGTCCATCAAAAATGTTTCCACGGTACTAAGGAACTTTTCCCGAAGTACTAAGTAACTTTTCCCATGTACTAAATTAGATCCGGCCCTTCACAATCACATGCCGTTCGGAAGTTCACACGCCTACCTTACTTCCTACTAAGGTTAGACTTAGTTAGCTTAGGGTTGGGGTTAGGTTAGGGTTTAGGGTTTAGGGTTTAGGGTTTAGGTTTAGCTATTTAATCCAAAGTGTTGCTTGTAAGTAGATGTTTGTTACTTTATAGCAAGGAATACTTACGGTTAGGGTTTTTTTCTAATGCTTTACGCCTTACGCGCTAGTATTCTTTTCATCGGTTGTAAGATTTGGATATTCTGCCGAATTCTGGATGTTCCCTCTCTTGTGAGATTGAACGTCTATGAAGTATTATCTCGTTATCACTTTCGATACTTATCTGTTCAGCAGCTTCAACTAGAGCAGAATGATAAGTTTCATTAACGTTTTGAGTTTCGGGAACAACACCACCTTTTTCAGCGATGTTTTCATCCAGTTTACGAAAGACTGTTTTCTTCCACACATTTGCAAGGTCGAAAAGATTAGTATTGCGCTTTCGCGATACTATCCAACGACTTCCGAGTAGTCCTATCTTCCTCAAATCCGGTACGAACTCAGTTTCTCCGTCCACGAGGATCTGTGTGAACAGCTCCGGGCGAACATCATCGAGGTCGTGAACGTAATTTGGATCTGGTTTGATAAGGGGTCTGGACGAGTCTGCACTATACAGACCTTTCTCGGCATGTTCATACCATGCCGACCAGTACTCGGTAACAGTCTTTCCAAGTTCAGCAGCTGAAAACCAATTCCATACCTGATCAAATCTGGTTTTAAGTACAAGAATGGATTCGTCGTGCTCTGCGACTCGTAAAGCGAATCGCTTTTCCCAACGTTCTTGTATATTCTTCTTACACCAAGACATGACTAGGTTTTCGGGATAACCGCGCATCAAATAGAGAGCGTTAAGGTCTCTAATTGCTCCGATGTAGATTTCCTTGGTACTACATAGCACGGCTAACCTGGATAACTCTCCAATGTAGACGCCACGTTTGACGTCCAAAGGATGATGTGATACCCATGGAACTCGTTCTCGGTTGTTTCCTGTCTTGACAAATGGCTTCCAATGAAGTTTTCCAGACTCCTTGAATATGAAAGCATCGAGAAATTGACATCCCGACGAGGAAACAGCCCATTCGATAACACAACCATCGAACTTTATTGTTTCTTTAATAAGATTAAGTGCAAGTGCTTCGGACTCGGCGTAAACAATTGCGAAACAATCGTCGATGTACCTTCCATAGAAGGCCACGTTTGGGTGGTCTAAGATTTTTGACTTTATTTCAAAATGGGCTCCAAAGAGGTTAGCAAGGTCCGGAGAATCCGCGACGCCCATTGCGAGGCCATTTTTTTGTCTAAAATATCTAGACCCATGTTGTGTTATCAATTGCGTATTGCCAATCTCGATAGCACGTTTAAAGATGCCCAATTTAACCAAGTTATTCTCTAACGAATTTGGATTAATATGGGCTAATGCAGTGTTTTCTTCCGAAGCGTTGAGTAACCATTCCTCGTACATATTACAAACGATTTCGATGCACAAGTCCAACGGAATATTGGGATAGAAAGCAACTACATCCCCGGTGACAAAATACCATTGTCGTTTGGGGTCTATACGCAATTGGCTTAATCTCGTAAAGAGATCCTTCGTTCCGTGAATGATTGAAGGAGTCGATTTAATAATCGGCTTAAGCTCTTTTGATACAAACTTGGCTGCAGGATTAAATACTACAGAGTGACACGGAATTATGGGCCTAAATCCAGTAGGTTTCTTGTGGATTTTAGGTATACCATGAAATTGAGGATACTTGAACGATGATCCGTCTTCCGGTACATTCGATAGAAAGAATCGAGACAACCCAAGTTCAAATAGAAACAGATGTTCATCTTCGACGGTACGTGCGAGAGTTTGCATCTGAATCATTTTGCTCTTCATAACTTCTTGCGCAACTTCGAATTCTAACTCTTCGTAGTTGCGTTCATCTTCAAGAAGATTGAGCTCATTCCTTAATATCCAGTCGCGTTCAGACACCGCGAGGCCAAGATTCTTATCTGTCATCGTAATAACATAGTTGTTATCGAAAAGAAACTTTTGGATCTTGTCCCTTTTAGGAGAGAACGCGTGCTTTCGCATCTCTTTAAGGGCTTCTTCCGGGATACTTGCGATCGTTTTAATAACGTACCGACGTCCCATTGAAAGGCCAAGTTCCATAAATTGCGGTAACATTGGAGGTTTCTCTTTCTTTTTAGAGCTTACTCCATAGTCTGGATCGAAAGGTTTATTCATGCCTTCTTTAAACAAAAAATAGATACGCCATCTTATTCTTCGTTGAAAATCATTCCATGCTTGCATGATCAGATTTTTAGAAGGCAGTGTAAAAAACATATAATTGAGTCCAAGAGATAAATCATTTGCTACATCAACAGGGACCGAAACACCAGGACTACAGTGTACACTAGATCTATACTGGCCAGCCAATAAGAATGAAATCGGGGTATTGAGGTGTACAAAAGAAACTGCGTCTGTTTTAGTCATGGTGAGTATATCGTCAGGAATAGAGTTGGGGAAGGCGGGTCTCACCGACGTAAATGATGCTACAGTAGACCGCGCGTCTAGGCTCTTGCCTTTCCCTTTCCCTTTGGATCGTTGTTCTTGACGGGAGCTCTCCCCTTCCCTTTCTTCTTGTTGTCGACCTTGTTGGAAGCCTTGGTTTGAGGCTTCCTCTGCGAAGGCGTCGACGACGACTTGGGTTTCGAAGGGCCAGCTTTCCTGGCCTGAGGTTGAGGAGCCTTGGACGAATTCTGGCCAGACAAAGTCTGGGTAATTAGAGTAATAATTAGTGTCCAGAATTATGGGTGAAGGGTTACGAAAACTTGCCTTCTTGCCCACAGATCCAAGGTTGAGCTTTTTGAGACGTGCATTCAAGCCCTTATCAATAAGGGATTGAATCGATGGACCTGGTTTGGTCGCATCGGCCATCTCGACATCGGCTGTTGCCGCAGTCGTCCGCTTTTTCTCAATCTTAATTGCCAAGGCGCGGTGGCGCATGTTGACAATCTGTTTGATATGAGAAAAGATCGCCGGCAGTATAGTTTGCAGCGCACTGCATTCGGCTTTCTTTTGCGGAGACACTACCCACTCTGCTATACGTCGAACTCCCTTGTTGTCTGTAGAGAAAACAGGGAGCTTGTAGCTGGATTTGCGATCATCGTAAGTTGCCTTAACGATGAGGGCAGCAGCTTCGTAGCAAGAGTTGAGCGCGCATTTATCATCCCAAAAAGCCAGCTCGTCCTTTTTCGCCTGAACGGCGCCGTCGTTAATTGCCTTTTGGAAGGCATCACGAGCGGAAGAGAACGTAGTGGAGACTCGAAGAGCCTCCGCTGACCCGGCATCCGCGAATTCCTTCGTAAGTTGGAACTCGGGTGCCTTCACCTTAAGGCGATTGGGCGTGTTGCCTGCGCTAACGGCAGATTCAAGGCGCTCGAGGCTAGCCTTGACTGTTTCCCTCTTGTCGCACCACGATGCGAGGTTGAGGAGAAACTCCCTGAGGGCAGCACGATAGTCAAAAAAGACGCAGTCTATGACTTGGTCAACGGAGCGGCACTCAGCTATTTTTTTGATGACCACAGTGGCCAGCTCGTCGATAAGAGCGTTATGGCGGCCTGCTTCATCGTTGACGCCGAAGACAGTGTTGTTGACGACGGCCTGGGTGAGTGCGTCCAGGGTAGGGGACATGGCACGAGAGAATGCAGCAGAGTATTGGGATGACATGGTAACTGATGGGTGATAGCAAAGTCGTTGGGTTTAGGGGGGGGAGCGAGCACCGAGCGAAGCGAGGTGCGAGCGACTAGTTTAAACTGTGAGTTTGAAATAGAAAGAAGGCCAGAGGGCTGTTGGGGGATCCCAACAACCAGCCCTTTCGTCTTTATAGACTCTTCAGTGGCTATTCTTAGAAGGAATGTTCTAGACATCCGATGACAGCGCGTGAAGTGATGCTGCGCAGCTGTCATGTATCTTACCGACTATCACAAATCTGTCAATGTTTATTGTCAAGTTAGACAGGTCTCTGATGAACAGAGTGTCACGGGTCGATGTGGCACATGGTAACCTGTCAAAAGTGGATCCAACACTTTTGTTCTTTGACATCGTGGGTTATTGACTGTGATGTGAATCACATGGATATAGATTACTCTGGTTACGTGGCTCCGAGTAACCGCGACATGGGAATATTCACATGTCTAGAGTATAAATAGCTTACCTGGGTCCTTACCTAACAATCAAACAATAGAATGATTGATTGTTGTGAATCTTAATTGGACAGTTCATGATCCGGTCCATCAAAAATGTTTCCACGGTACTAAGGAACTTTTCCCGAAGTACTAAGTAACTTTTCCCATGTACTAAATTAGATCCGGCCCTTCACAATCACATGCCGTTCGGAAGTTCACACGCCTACCTTACTTCCTACTAAGGTTAGACTTAGTTAGCTTAGGGTTGGGGTTAGGTTAGGGTTTAGGGTTTAGGGTTTAGGGTTTAGGGGGGGAGCGAGCACCGAGCGAAGCGAGGTGCGAGCGACTTGTTTAAACTGTGAGTTAAATGGAAAGAAGGCCAGAGGGCTGTTGATTGTTATCAGCAGCCAGCCCTTTCGTCTTTATAGACTCTTCAGTGGCTATTCTTAGAAGGAATGTTCTGGAACATCCGATGACAGCGCGTGAAGTGATGCTGCGCAGCTGTCATGTATCTTACCGACTATCACAAATCTGTCAATGTTTATTGTCAAGTTAGACAGATCTCTGATGAACAGAGTGTCACGGGTCGATGTGGCACATGGTAACCTGTCAAAAGTGGATCCAACACTTTTGTTCTTTGACATCGTGGGTTATTGACTGTGATGTGAATCACATGGATATAAAATACTCTGGTTACGTGGCTCCGAGTAACCGTGACATGGGAATATTCTCATGTCAAGAGTATAAATAGCTTACCTGGGTCCTTACCTAACAATCAATTGATTGATTGTTGTGAATCTTAATTGGACAGTTCATGATCCGGTCCATCAAAAATGTTTCCACGGTACTAAGGAACTTTTCCCGAGGTACTAAGTAACTTTTCCCATGTACTAAATTAGATCCGGCCCTTCACAATCACATGCCTTTCGGAAGTTCACACGCCTACCTTACTTCCTACTAAGGTTAGACTTAGTTAGCTTAGGGTTGGGGTTAGGTTAGGGCTTAGGGTTTAGGGTTTAGGGTTTAGGTTTAGGTTTAGCTATTTAATCCAATGTGTTGCTTGTAAGTAGATGTTTGTTACTTTGTAGCAAGGAATACTTACGGTTAGGGTTTTTTTCTAATGCTTTACGCCTTACGCGCTAGTATTCTTTTCATCGGTTGTAAGATTTGGATATTCTGCCGAATTCTGGATGTTCCCTCTCTTGTGAGATTGAACGTCTATGAAGTATTATCTCGTTATCACTTTCGATACTTATCTGTTCAGCAGCTTCAACTAAAGCAGAATGATAAGTTTCATTAACGTTTTGAGTTTCGGGAACAACACCACCTTTTTCAGCGATGTCTTCATCCAGTTTACGAAAGACTGTTTTCTTCCACACATTTGCAAGGTCGAAAAGATTAGTATTGCGTTTTCGCGATACTATCCAACGACTTCCGAGTAGTCCTATCTTCCTCAAATCCGGTACGAACTCAGTTTCTCCGTCCACGAGGATCTGTGTGAACAGCTCCGGGCGAACATCATCGAGGTCGTGAACGTAATTTGGATCTGGTTTGATAAGGGGTCTGGACGAGTCTGCACTATACAAACCTTTCTCGGCATGTTCATACCATGCCGACCAGTACTCGGTAACAGTTTTTCCAAGTTCAGCAGCTGAAAACCAATTCCATACCTGATCAAATCTGGTTTTAAGTACAAGAATGGATTCGTCGTGCTCTGCGACTCGTAAAGCGAATCGCTTTTCCCAACGTTCTTGTATATTCTTCTTACACCAAGACATGACTAGGTTTTCGGGATAACCGCGCATCAAATAGAGAGCGTTAAGGTCTCTAATTGCTCCGATGTAGATTTCCTTGGTACTACATAGCACGGCTAACCTGGATAACTCTCCAATGTAGACGCCACGTTTGACGTCCAAAGGATGATGTGATACCCATGGAACTCGTTCTCGGTTGTTTCCTGTCTTGACAAATGGCTTCCAATGAAGTTTTCCAGACTCCTTGAATATGAAAGCATCGAGAAATTGACATCCCGACGAGGAAACAGCCCATTCGATAACACAACCATCGAACTTTATTGTTTCTTTAATAAGATTAAGTGCAAGTGCTTCGGACTCGGCGTAAACAATTGCGAAACAATCGTCGATGTACCTTCCATAGAAGGCCACGTTTGGGTGGTCTAAGATTTTTGACTTTATTTCAAAATGGGCTCCAAAGAGGTTAGCAAGGTCCGGAGAATCCGCGACGCCCATTGCGAGGCCATTTTTTTGTCTAAAATATCTAGACCCATGTTGTGTTATCAATTGCGTATTGCCAATCTCGATAGCACGTTTAAAGATGCCCAATTTAACCAAGTTATTCTCTAACGAATTTGGATTAATATGGGCTAATGCAGTGTTTTCTTCCGAAGCGTTGAGTAACCATTCCTCGTACATATTACAAACGATTTCGATGCACAAGTCCAACGGAATATTGGGATAGAAAGCAACTACATCCCCGGTGACAAAATACCATTGTCGTTTGGGGTCTATACGCAATTGGCTTAATCTCGTAAAGAGATCCTTCGTTCCGTGAATGATTGAAGGAGTCGATTTAATAATCGGCTTAAGCTCTTTTGATACAAACTTGGCTGCAGGATTAAATACTACAGAGTGACACGGAATTATGGGCCTAAATCCAGTAGGTTTTTTGTGGATTTTAGGTATACCATGAAATTGAGGATACTTGAACGATGATCCGTCTTCCGGTACATTCGATAGAAAGAATCGAGACAACCCAAGTTCAAATAGAAACAGATGTTCATCTTCGACGGTACGTGCAAGAGTTTGCATCTGGATCATTTTGCTCTTCATTACTTCTTGCGCAACTTCGAATTCTAACTCTTCATAGTTACGTTCATCTTCAAGAAGATTGAGCTCATTCCTTAATATCCAGTCGCGTTCAGACACCGCGAGGCCAAGATTCTTATCTGTCATCGTAATAACATAGTTGTTATCGATAAGAAACTTACGGATCTTGTCCCTTTTAGGAGAGAACGCGTGCTTTCGCATCTCCGTAAGGGCTTCTTCCGGGATACTTGCGATCGTGCGTTGCACGTACCGACGTCCCATCGAAAGGCCAAGTTCCATGTATTGCGGTAATACTGGAGGTTTCTCTTTCTTTTTTGAGCTTACTCCGTAATCTGGATCAAAAGGTTTGTTCATGCCTTCCTTAAACAAAAAATAGATACGCCATCTTATTCTTCGTTGAAAATCATTCCATGCTTGCATGATCAGACTTTGAGAAGGCAGAGTAAAAAACATATAATTGAGTCCGAGTGACAAATCATTTGCTATATCTACAGGGACCACCACACCAGGACTACAGTGTACACTACTACGATACTGGCCAGCCAACAAGAATGAGATCGGCGTATGTAAGTGTACAAAAGAAACTGCGTCTGTTTTAGTCATGGTGAGTATATCGTCAGGAATAGAGTTGGGGAAGGCGGGTCTTACCGACGTAAAAGGTACTACATTAGACCGCGCGTCTAGGCTCTTGCCTTTCCCTTTCCCTTTGGATCGTTCTTGACGGGAGCTCTCCCCTTCCCTTTCTTCTTGTTGTCGACCTTGTTGGAAGCCTTGGTTTGGGGCTTCTTCTGCGAAGGCGTCGACGAGGGTTTGAATTTCGAAGGGCCAGCTTTCTTGGCCTGAGGTTGAGGAGCCTTGGACGAATTCTGGCCAGACAAAGTCTGGGTAATTAGAATAGTAATTAGTATCCAGAATTATGGGTGAAGGGTTTAGGGTTTAGGGTTTAGGGGGGGAGCGAGCACCGAGCGAAGCGAGGTGCGAGCGACTTGTTTAAACTGTGAGTTAAATGGAAAGAAGGCCAGAGGGCTGTTGATTGTTATCAGCAGCCAGCCCTTTCGTCTTTATAGACTCTTCAGTGGCTATTCTTAGAAGGAATGTTCTGGAACATCCGATGACAGCGCGTGAAGTGATGCTGCGCAGCTGTCATGTATCTTACCGACTATCACAAATCTGTCAATGTTTATTGTCAAGTTAGACAGATCTCTGATGAACAGAGTGTCACGGGTCGATGTGGCACATGGTAACCTGTCAAAAGTGGATCCAACACTTTTGTTCTTTGACATCGTGGGTTATTGACTGTGATGTGAATCACATGGATATAAAATACTCTGGTTACGTGGCTCCGAGTAACCGTGACATGGGAATATTCTCATGTCAAGAGTATAAATAGCTTACCTGGGTCCTTACCTAACAATCAATTGATTGATTGTTGTGAATCTTAATTGGACAGTTCATGATCCGGTCCATCAAAAGTGTTTCCACGGTACTAAGGAACTTTTCCCGAGGTACTAAGTAACTTTTCCCATGTACTAAATTAGATCCGGCCCTTCACAATCACATGCCTTTCGGAAGTTCACACGCCTACCTTACTTCCTACTAAGGTTAGACTTAGTTAGCTTAGGGTTGGGGTTAGGTTAGGGCTTAGGGTTTAGGGTTTAGGGTTTAGGTTTAGGTTTAGCTATTTAATCCAATGTGTTGCTTGTAAGTAGATGTTTGTTACTTTGTAGCAAGGAATACTTACGGTTAGGGTTTTTTTCTAATGCTTTACGCCTTACGCGCTAGTATTCTTTTCATCGGTTGTAAGATTTGGATATTCTGCCGAATTCTGGATGTTCCCTCTCTTGTGAGATTGAACGTCTATGAAGTATTATCTCGTTATCACTTTCGATACTTATCTGTTCAGCAGCTTCAACTAAAGCAGAATGATAAGTTTCATTAACGTTTTGAGTTTCGGGAACAACACCACCTTTTTCAGCGATGTCTTCATCCAGTTTACGAAAGACTGTTTTCTTCCACACATTTGCAAGGTCGAAAAGATTAGTATTGCGTTTTCGCGATACTATCCAACGACTTCCGAGTAGTCCTATCTTCCTCAAATCCGGTACGAACTCAGTTTCTCCGTCCACGAGGATCTGTGTGAACAGCTCCGGGCGAACATCATCGAGGTCGTGAACGTAATTTGGATCTGGTTTGATAAGGGGTCTGGACGAGTCTGCACTATACAAACCTTTCTCGGCATGTTCATACCATGCCGACCAGTACTCGGTAACAGTTTTTCCAAGTTCAGCAGCTGAAAACCAATTCCATACCTGATCAAATCTGGTTTTAAGTACAAGAATGGATTCGTCGTGCTCTGCGACTCGTAAAGCGAATCGCTTTTCCCAACGTTCTTGTATATTCTTCTTACACCAAGACATGACTAGGTTTTCGGGATAACCGCGCATCAAATAGAGAGCGTTAAGGTCTCTAATTGCTCCGATGTAGATTTCCTTGGTACTACATAGCACGGCTAACCTGGATAACTCTCCAATGTAGACGCCACGTTTGACGTCCAAAGGATGATGTGATACCCATGGAACTCGTTCTCGGTTGTTTCCTGTCTTGACAAATGGCTTCCAATGAAGTTTTCCAGACTCCTTGAATATGAAAGCATCGAGAAATTGACATCCCGACGAGGAAACAGCCCATTCGATAACACAACCATCGAACTTTATTGTTTCTTTAATAAGATTAAGTGCAAGTGCTTCGGACTCGGCGTAAACAATTGCGAAACAATCGTCGATGTACCTTCCATAGAAGGCCACGTTTGGGTGGTCTAAGATTTTTGACTTTATTTCAAAATGGGCTCCAAAGAGGTTAGCAAGGTCCGGAGAATCCGCGACGCCCATTGCGAGGCCATTTTTTTGTCTAAAATATCTAGACCCATGTTGTGTTATCAATTGCGTATTGCCAATCTCGATAGCACGTTTAAAGATGCCCAATTTAACCAAGTTATTCTCTAACGAATTTGGATTAATATGGGCTAATGCAGTGTTTTCTTCCGAAGCGTTGAGTAACCATTCCTCGTACATATTACAAACGATTTCGATGCACAAGTCCAACGGAATATTGGGATAGAAAGCAACTACATCCCCGGTGACAAAATACCATTGTCGTTTGGGGTCTATACGCAATTGGCTTAATCTCGTAAAGAGATCCTTCGTTCCGTGAATGATTGAAGGAGTCGATTTAATAATCGGCTTAAGCTCTTTTGATACAAACTTGGCTGCAGGATTAAATACTACAGAGTGACACGGAATTATGGGCCTAAATCCAGTAGGTTTTTTGTGGATTTTAGGTATACCATGAAATTGAGGATACTTGAACGATGATCCGTCTTCCGGTACATTCGATAGAAAGAATCGAGACAACCCAAGTTCAAATAGAAACAGATGTTCATCTTCGACGGTACGTGCAAGAGTTTGCATCTGGATCATTTTGCTCTTCATTACTTCTTGCGCAACTTCGAATTCTAACTCTTCATAGTTACGTTCATCTTCAAGAAGATTGAGCTCATTCCTTAATATCCAGTCGCGTTCAGACACCGCGAGGCCAAGATTCTTATCTGTCATCGTAATAACATAGTTGTTATTAGGGTTTAGGGTTTAGGGTTTAGGGTTTAGGGTTTAGGGTTTTAGGGTTTTAGGGTTTAGGGTTTAGGGTTTAGGGTTTAGGGTTTAGGGTTTAGGGTTTAGGGTTTAGGGTTTAGGGTTTAGGGTTTAGGGTTTAGGGTTTAGGGTTTAGGGTTTAGGGTTTAGGGTTTAGGGTTTAGGGTTTAGGGTTTAGGGTTTAGGGTT